>NC_142041.1:26211114-27612364 GCF_982192425.1 Myodes glareolus
ATGATCTATCCAGATCATGATTTTATATATTTGAGAATTGCATAGTGAAACTCAGAGACACATGTTCTTTTGCAAAACTGTCTCCCTGACCCATAGTTGACTCAATGTCTGAATGAACCTTGGTCCACAGAATTCTTCCAAAATTTTGAAGCAAGATTCACAGACCATATATCTTAATGAACCACTTGAATTCAAGACATAAGAAGCCCAGGACTATGAGGCTGCACATGTAGCCATCTGAACCCGGGAACCCTGGGGAAAGCCAGTAGATTAAGCAGAGAGAAGAAGGAAGCAAGCATCCAAAGTGAAAGATCAGAGTGCCACAAAAGAAAGCATAATTGTGATTCTAATGGTTAATAATTTACTTGTTGTAATTTATATTGAGGCATAGATTCTATAGGAGTTGTTTTTTCTCTTAAAAATTCCTTTTTGGCTGGGTTTCCAGAATCAGGCATGAATTCCATCCTTTTGAGTAAGCCATAAATCCAATTAGACAGCTGTTGGTTACCCCCGAGATAAAAGTGCTATTATTGCACAGTTGTGGATACCGTGCTGGTTGAGTCACTGTTACGGTTCATAGACTTATGAACCAGACCCAGCGGTAGCTAGATAGGAGTACCAAGTGCTCCTCTACCTTGGTAGCTTGCATAGCATCTTCTTCGACTATGAGAGCCACTCCCCTGGGAGGAGACTTCCAGATGAGCTTCAGCTTGATTAGGAGGCTCTAGGAGTGAAGGACTCTGCTATGAATCCACATATATTCTTGGGCTTTGACTCTCTGGGTCTTACTTCTGTGTGGGAAGGAGAACCAGCGGGTAAGCTACGAGGACAACAGATGGACTACAGGGACGCTTTGTTGTTAGCCTTCAGATGCTAATGACGCAGGCGACACTATTCTCGAGAAGGGGCAGAAAAGCCTTTGATATTTCAACTCCAGCCAAAAACATTGACAATAACAGTGAACTGAAAAATTAGCAGAGTCTAATGATTCAGGAAACTAATCCCCATTCAAAGGACAAAAGATCCATGCCATCTCTGGGAGCAGATTTTTAAAGTGAATACGTAGTTGAAGGGGTTGGAGCAAGCATAGAGAAGAAGCCTCATTAATCCATGCAGATGAGGCCGTCTCAATTTTTAAAGAACCCGTTGAAGACACCACACATATAATTTCTAAAGGAAATGTAATTTTCTTGCCATCTTAAAACTTTCCCTCATTTATAATTGAAAGAGATTTTCAGTAAGAGAGATATGGGTTTAATCAGCAGGCACAGCCAGGGCACAGCAAAACCTGACTTCACAGCGGCTGTGCAGCCTACAATTGAATCATCCATGCAGCCTTTGCTTTCTGAGTTCTTAATTGGCTTTGGGAGGAACAGTAGAATTCTGGCCTCATGTGTAGCCTTCTGGCCTCTCACTCGTCCCAACAAATCAAGTGGTAACTGTGTTATTACTTCTTACGGCCAGTTCATGTTGCAATAATAAATATCCACATTAAAAATTTAATGTGTGATATTGCGAGGAAAGATAACTTACTTAAAGAATTAAAATGTGCATTGGTCCCCTTATTCTAAAGTTTAAATTTGGCAGGTTTTGCTACTGAAATATTTTCAGGGCTTACTGACATTGGGAAATTCTCAGAAGTATATTTTAGCATACAGTCTTTTACAATTAAGAATTCATTCACCAGAGCAATTATTATTAACTTTTAGAATATTTATAGAAATATTTGGAAAATGGGGTGATACACAGTGAACCTCGTCTCAAAACAAACCAAAAATTAAAAATCATTTGTTCCTTCAATCAAACTTTTGCAAGAATTCTTGTTTGTTATTCATAATAACTCTTTTGTCATCATGAGCTTTTAAGCCTGAGATGAGACCTATTTAGAAAATATTGCTCCGAGAAGTGATTTCCACTTTTCAGAGAGAGCAAGCCTAACTCTCAATTGCTGGCACGCCACGTGGAGCCAAATGCTCAAGATGACGACTGGAAAAAGACCATTAAGGACACACATGTTCCCGTGTTCGCTTTCACAGTTTTAAACAGAAGTGCTGCTCCATTTTAATTTCCCTGCAGAAAACAGCAGGGTTCTTTTCTCTCCCCGCGCATTCATTGCGACCACATTTGGAATCAGGCAAAGGAAAAGAGAAGGAAAATCTCTTCTCCCCAAATCAACCAGTTTGTTTTCCTTTCTAATTAAAACAGGTAAATCTCCACATTTCAGACGGGCTTAGCTGTTCCCAATTTCTCTTAACATGGGTAGGCAAGGAGATTTCTATTTCCATTTGAAATTGGTCGTATCTTAGGGAGTGTCACATCTAAACACAGGGGGCCGATCCTGCATAGATGAGACCCTCACGTTGCTGGGGCTAGCTGGCAGATCACAGGTGCTAGTCTGCACCTGCGTCCTTCAGGTTGCATCTAAATGAAGCCAATTATCCCATGGAAAGCAATTAAGTAGAGACTTGGAATAAAAATTTCATTCCACAGATGTGTGATAGCCACATTTCATCTTAATTTATTTAAATCTTCATAAACACACATAAGCTAGGACAAAATATGATGGCTTTGTATTAGCATAGTGGTACCATGAACCAAGCACCTAATTGAGCATTTTTAATTAGATGATATCCTAATGCATACACTTAAAAGTAGACAATCAGACTTTCACCCAATGACCAAAAATTATTATTAGCTGCTGCATATTTATTTTTCCAGACTTTCTATTCTCCCTATGCATATAATATGTGCAACTTATGCCAGATTTAATATGTTTGTATGCACATATTGGAATCACACAAACCCAGGCAGTTCTACAGATTGGTTTTCTCTCAATAATACAATGTGACTATCTTTTTGGGTAGGTATACTGAGCTGTTTTTAGTTATATACATGCACGTCTCTTTGCCTTCCATCTACCCGGACTCACCTTTGTCCTTTCTAGCTACAGAGTCCCGATCAATACGGGGATGTGCCTAAGGCCAGTCACTGTGTTGCATGAATCAGGTTTTCGACTTAGGATAAAGGATGAGAAGTAAATGGTAACTCGAAAGAAGAGAGTTTTGGATGACAGAAGAGGTCAAATTTTAATCTATATTTCAAAGGAAACCACCAAAGAATTTTGAGCGGGGAAATGAATTAACGAGCTGTGTCACTGAGGAAGGTAAAGTCTCATAGAAACCTGGAAGAGACTGCTGCAGAGTCTTGGGGTAGTGAAGTCTGAATTGGAGCAGAGATTGCTAACAAGTCTTACTGAACTCTCATACATCTGAGCTCTCTCATATGCAGAGTGAGCTCATACTAACTTGTTTAGGTTTCTCATATACAAACAAGTGTAAGCAAAAGATCCTGTTTTAGGATGTATAGACTTTTACTGTGGTTGTGAAAAATATTAAATGGATCATCATTAAGTTTTTCTCGAGCATTTACTACATAGCAACAACTAGGGAATTAGCAGTGCACACAGTGGTGTCTATTATACCCAGGAGAGACTGTACTCAAAGATCTGAGGGCCAGGTGAAGAGGAGAAGCTGAACACCAAACCAAAGATTTGAAATTCTCCTTAGTGAAAAATAGCAGTAGGTTGGAATCAAGAGAAGTAAATATGATAGAGCATGTTATGTATGACACCACCCCTATCCATAATTCCAACAAACATACAGATCCTTCTTGGACTCTCTCTGTTGGTCATTTTCTGCTACTACAATCATTACCAGTTTGATTACAGTTTTCTGCCCCCTGAACACACACACACACACACACACACACACACACTCCATATATAAAAATAAATTCAGATGTGAGATAGTCTGAAGTCAGTGAGCTTCCACTCGCTCAGCTCAGCTCAGCTCAGCTGTTTCTGTGGGTTTCCCCATCCTAGTCTTGACCCCTTTGTCCTCTGCTCATCTTATCATTCCTCTCTCTCTTTGAACTCTGGAAGTTCAGCCCATGCTAGCTGGGGACTATGAATCTGCATCCATCAGTTGCTGGATGACGTTTCTATGATGATAATTAAGGTAGTCACCAATATGATTAGAGGGGAAGGCCATAGGCCCAAACTAGGCCCTCTGAATGTGGTTGTGTGCCTGGTACAGTCTATGTGTGGGGCCATTGACAGTGGGACCAGGATTTATCCCTAGTGCTTGAACTGGCTTTTCAGAGCCCATTTTCTTTGGAGGGATACCTTGCTCAGCCTTGATATAAGGGGAGGGCCTTGGACTTGTCTCAAAGTGATGTGCCACATTTTGTTGACTCCCCATGGGAAGCCTTACCCTCTCTAAGGAGCAGATGGGGGATAAAATAGGGGGGGGAAGGTTGGGGAGCAGGAGGAGGGGAGGGAGAGGGAACTGGGATTGGCATGTAAAATGAGAAAAGATTGTTTTAAAAAATAAGTTTTAAAAAAGATATGAGATAGAATATCGTGTAGTTTTTACATAATTCCCAAATCATTCATGCACTCACTAAAGTACCTCAAGTTCCCCCAAACAAGAAAGCTCTGGCTCCCCAGTATCTTCTGCTGTGGAGAGACACTCAAGGGCAAGCTAGCACAGCACACTGTCAGACACATGTATACCAATGGATCCTCTATTTTCGACACAGCCAGACAACTTCAGGAGAAATAACTATCTCTTGCCACAAGTAACTCTCCAAATCTCAAGTTAACAGCATTGCTGTATTGTGAAATTTGGTGCACTCATGTCTACTTTACCAAATTGGAAGCACTGGATGAAGCAAAGGTTTTTCGATTAACTTTAATTAGGTTATATTGTCCCAAAAACATGTGGTTAGGAAGACATTATGCCTACCCAGTATGCCTTCAAAGCGCTTTTAAGATTAAGGTTTCACCTGAGAGAAGCCCTCTCCACTTGGGTTTTGAAGGAATGCCAGATGCTCCACAGGAACCCAGAGCTTGGCATCAATTGCATGGCTTAGCATTCTCTGGGCACAAACGACATTTTCTTAATGTTCTTTCTAAGTTGAAATAGGACAAAAGCACACATTAGCTGCTTACAGATCTGAATTAGAAGAACAATTATCCTAATACACAGGATGGGGAAAGGATCTCTGAGCCAGAGCCCATGATCTCCCTGTGCTTATTAAAAACTGTCACTCTGAGGACAGCCATGCTCCCCTAGAGGGCATGAAAAGGCCTCCAAGCTTCATCCCTGTTATCCTTGAGGACTGATGTATGTTCCTTTTCAGAATGATCGTTCCACTCAGAAACTTTCTGAGCATGGCCCGATGCATAATCGGTTTTACTTGGCACTCTAAACACTCTGTCATTCTGATAGGATGCGTGCCTCGTCCACGGAAATTTATTTCAGTGAAATGGGAAATTACTTTAGAAGACACATTTATAGAGTCGAACTTAGGCTGAGCATGCCGCGCAGAGCAAGTTCAGGATGTCACGTGCATTCTCAGATAACTGATAATGTTCATCTCACAGGGCTCACCTCTTTTGAAGCAGGAGAGCTTTGTACATGCTGGGCGAGCCCTCTGTGGCTGAGCTCCATCCCAAGCCCCACTGCTTCAGCCTTTCATCTTTCATAACAGCCTGACTGCCTTTCAGAGGGTCAGGAACTTAGTATGTCAGGCCATTCCAACAGTGTCTTCATATTTTCTTACATCTTGCTGTCAAAATAGTCCTAAAGAGTGCCACGAGGGGCTTGGAATGAGCTTCGGTGGCTACCCTTGACAGCTTGCTCACCCCTTCTCTGCCACTCACTACCTATTAAGGGAACAAGTCACTAAAGCTCTCTACACCTCATTTTCTTCATCTGAAAAATAGAGCCATTAGCATCTACCAACAAGGACTAAAGTGGATATGAAGCTATTTGTATCTGAAAGATCAGAATAGTATATTACTGGCATATAGTAAACACTATCAGTATGTAACATTAAGGGCCGGGCTTGTTGGGGTTTTTGTCCCACCCGGTCCCTCACAGCCGACAAGTCCCAAAGAAAATCACACAGAGATCTCCATAAGTTATAAAACTGATTGGCACATTAGCTCAGTCTTCTTATTAGCTCTTGTAGCTTATATTAACCCATTATTCTTATCTATGTTAGCCACATGGCTCAGTACCTTTCTCATCTGGGTAGCTCACATCTTGCTTCTTAGGTGATCTGGGAAGGCGTGGGGGAATGGGCTTCCTCCTCCCTAGAATTTTTCTGTTCTCATCACCCCGCCTCTAGTTCCTGTCTGGTTGACCCATCTATACTTCCTGTCTGGCCAATCAGCGTTTATTTAAAACATGATTGACAGAATACAGACAATTATCCCACACCATCAGTACACTGAGCACTTGGAACCCTCATATTTTGTGATGGTAGATACTCTAAGATGTTTGATATTGTATGTGTCATGGCCTCTCTATCCTCATCACTAGAGGGTGTTAAGGGATTTGAGTCATTCTTCTGAGGACTTTGTTTTTATTTACCTGTGGCTCCTGCTTTGTCAGGGTGGACAAGAAGCTTTTAAGATTGACTCAACATCTCTCACGCTGTGGGTCAATCAGTTCTATGTATGCAGGCATTAATTGAAACTTCTGTTATCTGAATTTTATATCTCCCCTAGATTCCAGCAGTTATTGAGCTATTTTTACTTTTGTATTATTTATTTGTTTTATTATTTTTTTCATTTGTTTTACATACCTACCACAGTTTCCCCCCTCCTCTCCTCCAGTTTCCTAACTCCACCTCCCTTCTACCTATCCCATCCACTCCTCCTCTGTTCAGAAAGGGACAAGCCTCCCAAGGGGGTCAATAAATCATAGTATATCAAGCTGAGATAGGACCAAGATCCTCCCCCTTTTTATTTTTAATTTTTTTAAATAATGAAATCATGTAGGAAGCTTATAGTTCAATAACAATTTGTCTCAGAGTTAAAAAATTATATAGTTTCAATTTGTCCAATATATTTGTTTTTATTTTGATTTCCAGTTTTCATTATAATGGAAGTTGACAACTCATTGTTCCTTCCTAATGTTTAAACAGTTAACATGTGTAGAAAGAAAAACAACTGGGGAAGTTCTTCATTTACACATATTGTGAGTCCCTTATATAAGCAAATTATAGACTCAGAAATGGAAGACACTTGGGAGATTATCTAGCCTCTCTTGTTACAGAGAAGGGAATGAAAACCCAGGCAAGTTGAGGTTCCAAAACAAGTTAGAAAAATAGTCTGGATAAGACACAGAGCTCTACCCAAACTCTGAGGTCTAAAACTTGATATGCATAAAAGAATATATATATAGTGTATGTTGAACACACAGTAAAAAGAATATGGGCGCACTATCCAGATTCTGGATATTTTCTGTTCATAAACAGAACATCAAAGACTTAGAGGCTTATGTATGTGTGTATGTATGTATATATACATACATACACATGTATATGATTTATGTGTGTTCCGAATCCTTTTTGTGTGTGCTTTTCCTTATTTTTGACTTATAATATTTTTTAATAACCCTAGATACAACGTTTAAAATTAAATTATGTAAGATGGAAAACAAATTTCCTAGGTTCTTACTGGCTTTTAAACATTCTATACGTTTTTTCTATGAATATAAATTCCTGGTTTTAATATTGCCTTCAAGGTGGATTTCACTACACCAAAGTTATTGGATGTCAGAACAGAAAAAAGACAATCTCTAAATTACAGGGCTTTGGTAACTACAGATACAGTTACAGATCCTAGTCAATGAAACATTGAATCTAACAATAAATTAATATAAATGAAAAGCAGAAACCCTAAGACTTGTGTACAAAATAATCCACTGCTCAAACACAGGGAGTAGCTTAACAGACAGAAATCCTGCAAGCCACCAGACCCAGAAAACGTCCCGTAAAGTGCCAGCTGCTAACTAACTCATCTTCCTTGGAGAGTCTCTCCACTTAATGTATTTTTCTTCTCTTGACTCTTAAGCAGTCTTATCCTTACTGCTTCTGCAAATAACTAAAACACTGAAAGCAAACAACACGAAACACAGAAACAGAGCCTTGCTGCCATTATTCCTGCTTCTAATGATCACCTAGTTTGCTCTGCAGAGCTGCCCAGGAGCTACTTTGCTTGGCTCCCTCTCGATTTCCTTTTATGAAGGTCATCAGTAACTTTGTTGAAGAGTTCCTACATTACATCCCAGTGCTAAGTTTATTTGATGTGGCTGCAAGAGTCAACAGTTCCAGCCAGGATTCATCTCTGCTCTGGATTCTCTCCTGTGTGCTGATTTTTCCAATTCTCAGAATCCCACCTCAAACCTCTTCAGCCACTTGTCCTTGGGTTCACACTTCAAATAGCAGTGATATTTCCAGGATTTTACCATCATCTCTGTGTTCCTCCCCTGATATGTTGACAGAGGTTTCTGTCCTGACCATTTCTGCAGCTGTTCAGTCCCAAAGAAACACACAGAGGTCTCCATTAATCATAACCTGGTTGGCCTATTAGCTCAGGCTTCTTATTAACTCTTTCTTACATCTTAAATTAGCCCATGATTCTTATCTGTGTTAGCCATGTGGCTTGGTACCTTTTATCAGTGAGGCATTCTCATCTTGCTTCCTCTGTAGTGGGTGATGACTGAGACCCACCATTTCCTCTTCCTAGAATTCTCCTGTTCTCGTCACCCCACCTGTACTTCCTGCCTGGCTACTGGTCAATCAGCATTTTATTAATACATGATCATTGTCCCACAGCACTGTTTTGGGAACACACATTCTCTAAGAAATTTCATTGTCTATTAGATGGTGAAATTCTTATTTCATACCTGAGTGTCTTCCCTAGGCTCTAGGATATACTTTATATGGAGATTCTTCTGTAGTTTTGATCACCACCTGCATCTTGATGATCTGAAGATCTGCTGCTCAATCCAAAGCCCTCTTTTATATTCTACAGTCCAGATTCTAGACTCTAGACTAGAGTATGAAAATATAAAGGTCTGGAGTCTAGAGGCTAGACCTTGCTTTCTGAATCCATTTGTAACAACTACCCCAGATGTTCCTTAAGTGATGTATACTCAAGATATTCTATTCTGAATCCATTTGTGTATTCCTTCCACCTACCAGAGCCTCCCCTCATTCAGTATTTGCTCTGCAAACCTTATTACTATCAAAACAATTTTTTTCAATCCAGAAAGTGGAACATCATCCTTGAGTCTTCCTTTCTACTCCCCCCACCAACTCCACATTCAGCCAGGACCCAAGAATAATCCACCCCCCTGCTTTACTTCCTTTCTAGGCAGCTCTTGTCTTAGCATCCTGAGCGCAGGGTATATGTGCCACTCTGATTCTCTACATTTCAGTGTGCTATTCCTCCCCCTATCTCCTGTTTTTTATTCAAGGCATCATCATTTCCTTCCAACACTATGAAGCCTTTGGTCCAATTACTTACCTTTGGCGCCACCTTGGTTTAGAGTATGTAGCACTGTAGCACTTTCTCTAAAACACAAGCATTACCAATATCCCCTTGCTATAGGATAAAAACAACCCCACTTCTGTAGCATACCATTCCAATTCCTCATATGCTGCTTCTTCTCCCTACAAGGGATAACTCACACATTTCCATCAAAGGCAAAGTTTATTATCTATGTCCATATGTTGACATATTTTTCCAACTCCCTCAATTACTCATTCTCTCATTTCCTTTGATCAAATGAATGCCCTTAAGGCACAATACAGGTGTTTGTAGGCCCTGTGAGACCTTTATTTTCTCTGGATGGCATTCCTTTTGATCCTTATTTACTACTTCTAGCATGACAATCGTTACCACTGAACTGTGGGTACCTCAAGGAGTGTGAGCAAGTTCCATGTAACTTTGGAATCCCACCATGTACAGTGAACACTTGATCAAGGTTTATGGACTCAACCAAAGTGCATCCCTATCTCAGAGTCTCCTCTACAGAAGCATGGGCTCCCATGGCTCTAGCAACAGTTCTAGAACAGTGATGAGAATGTTTGTTCTGATGTAATACTGCCCAGTGAGTAAGGTCCTGTAGCCATAAAGTAAAAAACACTAAAAGAAGAACGGAAAGGAAACTAACATCATGCCAAAGGAACAGTGATTAAATAGGTAGGTGCCTTAATTACATAAGGCACCTTAAATTAAAAAGAAAATCAATAGTATCTATTCCAATAATACTGCATGCAAGTTTAACAGCATACACTGATGATACATTAGAGAAGACAGGTTCCTTGGCCCTTCTCCCATGGAGATGTGGAGTTTGATTAAAAAGCTCCTGCTTGTTCAAGGACATGGGGCAAAAAGCACAATGCAAGACTTCCAGGAACATGTTGGCAGATATGGTCCAGTTCCTGCCTTGGTCTCTTGGAAAGTCTCTTCTTGGGGTACCTCAATTTCAAGCCCAGTCACTGTGCTGGCAGAAGTCTAAGGCAGGTGGATGATCTGTAAGTGCCAGTAAGTGCCTGATTGACAGCTTCAAACTCCATTGAGAAACAAAACATTCTGAATGCTTACTTAGGCTCTTAGAGTTTTCTGATAACTGCAGCCACCACTGAGTTCTAACTGTAATCACATAAAAAAAATTGTAAATAGCCAACCAGTCAGGTTTTCAGATTCCTGGCACACAAAATAGAATGTAGTAAAGGTCTGATCTCCAAAATATACAAAGAACTCAAGAAACTAGACACTAAAACTCTAATTAACCGAATTAAAAAATGGGGAACTGAACTGAACAGAGAATTCTCAACAGAAGAAGTTCAAACGGCCAAAAGACACTTGAGGTCATGCCCAACCTCCTTAGCGATCAGGGAAATGCAAATCAAAACAACTTTGAGATACCATCTTATACCTGTCAGAATAGCTAAAATCAAAAACATCAATGATAGCCTATGCTGGAGAGAATGTGGAGTAAGGGGAATACTCATCCATTGCTGTTGGGAATGCAAACTTGTGCAGCCACTTTGGAAATCAGTGTGGCAGTTTCTCAGGAAACTGGGAGTCAACCTACCTCAGCATCCAGCAATACCACTCTTGGGAATATACCCAAGAGATGCCCTGTCATGCTACAAAAGCATTTGTTCAACAGTGTTCGTAGCAGCACTATTTGTAATAGCCAGAACCTGGAAACAACCTAGGTGCCCCTCAATAGAAGAATGGTTAAGTGATATGTTGCTACACAGAAATAGATAGTAGGGGAAGACATTGACTGATAATTGACTTGGTAAGAAGAAATAACTGTGGCAGAAACTGGACTGTGCTGCTTGTATCACACTTCAAAAAGGATCTGATTTCCAGTCGTAAAGGGTGGAGCTGTTAATAGTCTCCCTCTGTGCAGGGTCTCCCTCATTTATAAGAGTGAGCTTGGTTTCTACTTAAGTCTTTAGTCAGTGGCCAAGTAAGAGAATAAAAGCTAACATCATATTCTTGGAGTCTCCTCAATCAGTGGCTAAAGCAGATGGAGTAAATAATCTAGACATTTCTGTGTAACTAGCGGATCTTTCAATGAGTACTCTGTCCTCTAGAGCTCCCATTATCCTGGCAAAGACTTCATTTGCCTGTAACAGGGACTAATATCTTCCAGTGCTGTCTCCCCCTAGAAGGTAATACTCCCCAATAATTGCTTCATGCTTCTCCCATCTCAGTGTCTGCTTCCTAGAGAGCACAGCATGTACAGTTGTCTTGCATTATCTTAGGGAAATGATTACAAGAAAGAGAACTTTATAATTTGTTTTAACATGCAAAATTAACCCAGCAATACTAATGCAGCTATGATCCTGGGTACTGGACTGTTGAGATAAAATATAACAGTGGATTTAATTAATAGCTATATAGACACTTCACAAACAAGGACTGCAAATCAAAGAAAGGAGGAGGAGTGGGCTACACATAGTTCTAGGACATCTCAGTGGAATGCTAAGCATCTCACAGAGATCCAATTGGTCCTTGGAGACATTGGCTGTTTTACAAAATCCTCAATCTAAGATTGTTTAGAGCGAGGACAGGAGGACATGGATGCTATAAAGGGAGAAAGGGGGGAACGGGAATATGGAAACTTTAATGAGGGAAGAGACAGTCGGAGGGGAGAAGAGGGGTAAATAACACAAGAACATTTGGAAAGGCTACAAATACTGTTTTATAATCTTTCTGAAATATAAATATCATGCACAGAGAAAGAGAGCGAGTGAGAGAGGAGAGAGTGCGTGTGAGAGAGAACGAGCATTACCCACATACAGAAGGATAACGTTTCCTCCATGAATCATAGACTAACAAAAAGCTGAGCATCAGGCAAGAGTCACCCTTTTCTAGCTGTTAGAGGAAGGAAAGAGACTCTGGAAACAATATGGTGGCGATCGCCACTGCTCTCAGGTGCCTGGCATACCTTATTGCTGAGACACCTTGTATTTTGGTCATGGGACTTGAAGAAATCAAGCTAGTACAAATACAGAGGTGTTGTGCAAGCTTCTGGCAGTAGAAACATTATCAACAGTCTTGCCCAGCTGTAAATCCTCAGGTTATAATAACAACTCACCTGGAAAGATATGCCCAGTGGTGCAATAATGCCACTAATTAATGCATTGGATTGGGATGACCAAGAGCCATTTGATTGGGCTTAAGATTTGCTCATTGTGAGGGATATGTTAAGAACCTGTACCAGGAATATGGGACCTAGAGGAAAACCTACTATTACCACGATATTAACATGACATAGTTTCCAATTGCCTTTCAAAAGGTATTATCTTTACACCCAAGATAAGTACAGCTTCCAACCTTCATAAAAGAATACTTTTCCCATCAGTGGGGGCTATTATAGATGTCCACAACTAGTTAATATGAGGAATACAAGCGACCGTGGAGTACTCAGCCCTAAATGGGAAGTCTATAACAGAATATCTATACCCATGGCCAGGGAAACACGGAAGATGGGGCAGAAAGATTTTAAAAGCCAGAGTGTCTTCTGGATATAACAGGGAGGTGGTACCCATTAACTCTCAACAATATGACTACCCCCACAAGACCACATCATGACAACATGCTGGGCAAAAGTTTCAAAAGGGTTCACCTCCAGTAGAAGATGCAGGAGGTCAATGGTTGCTAAGAGTGGGGGAGTCAGTTTTTTTTTTAGGAGAGAATAATCTTTCTAAAGTGACCAGACCTAAACCCATGTACATATGGAGAACACTAATTGAAGTTAGTGTATGTGTGTGTATGTAGGTAGACACATGATAGATACACTATATATAAGTATATGTGTATTATATAGATAGATAGATAAACAATAATTATGGAAAAGAGGCATGGATTTGAGAGTAGATCTGGCAGGGAGGGAACAGGAAATGAAAGGGAGAGATGGAGGGATAATGATGATATAAAGACAATGTACTTAGTTATGAAATTCTCAAAAATGGTCATGAATAGAATAATTGATAATAACTAATTATTATGCTGGAGGTCAATAATAATTTATAGTCCCAATGAAGGCAGTCCTGAGATTGGATCTTTTGAGTAGCACTGGCATCATATAGCCATAGAAGCTGACTTTGCCTCCTGCTACCTTCATAGCTAAGAGCTTATAAATTTCAAGGTGGTTTTGGTGACAATGAAGGAAGAGGAGAAGGGAGGAAAGGCTATCAACTAGTTCGTCATTTTAAAGCAGGGATTTCATAAGCTACTGCATTCTGCCCTTTAGTCTCACATTACAGAATTATGTGCCCTTTGTCTGACAGTTGACCTTCCCACTCCTCGGGGAGAGGAGACTGGCAGGAGACTGGCACGGCTCTTCGGTTTAAATATTTGAAGAATGAAGAGGAATGGGATTTGTTACCGTGGAAACTGTTATATCAGTTACATTGGCCAATGACAGGAAACTGAACTCTAAAAGAAAAAAATGTTCCTGAACTTTCTGGAGACTTGCTCAAAGATGCAAAGGGATGCTTTGGTAGGTGGGATACCCCATGCCACCAGGGAAAGCCAGACCTCACGTATTTGGGTATCAGAGGGATCCAAATAATTCTTTACAAAAGCTGTGCAAAAATACATACATACGTACATACATACATACATACAAACATACATACGCAAGAAACAGGTTGGCAAACGTGAGACATTTCAAGAGCCATCCCCACCTCCAGTACAAATATGAAAGGAATTATTACATCACCATAAACAAATGTTTGCCCTGGTTCCCAGGATGCCAGGTAGAAAGCTCCGTTCACGCTTTTACTGCCTTTCTGATCAAGCCAGCCAAGCTTGAAATAACCTTGTGACTACTTTAGTAAAGACTAATAGAGGAAATTACACTAATGAGAAGCTAATAAGGCAGCCGAAGATGTCTGGAGAGGTGGTCAGATGAAGATGGTGGATGCTGCATTGCTAAGTGAGAGGTTGAAGCTCTTCTTTTCTAAGGAAAGGGTTACATTTAGGGGAATTTATCAGTAGGGGGCATTGGTGTACTATCAGCGGGAGAATCCACCACAGGCACGGAGCGTGCTTAGTAATTCTGAGCACTTTTAGATGATCAACAAAGCAAAGCAGACAGGGAAACTAGTTTCCTTAGGAAAATGTGCAGGGAAATGTCATCTGTTCCCAGCGTAATTTTAGGGAATGAAAGCAAAGCCTGTGCACATTTGGCTTTTTAAAAGATGAATTAAAGATGGCAACGGCTTGTGTGTGTGTGTGTGTGTGTGTGTGTGTGTGTGTGAGAGAGAGAGAGAGAGAGAGAGAGACTTTAGTAGCGGCTGCAGATTCAGCACTTCCGATTCCAGGAATAGAGAAAATAGCTGAGTTTGCAGGGCAGTGAGCTAGCATCGGTAATGCGGAGGGCTCCCACGGAAAGGTAACTGGAGCGGTTCCCAATCAGTAGCTCTGTTAGAAAAGTCCCAGTGGGAAACGCCAGTCTGTTTGTCTATCTCCCCTTCCACCTGGGTAGGCAAAGTCATACAGGAATGAAATGAATGGAGCGAAAATGAAAATTTGCCACTTCGTAAAGTGCGGACTATGAGACAGAGAGCTGTAACATTGCCCTTCACTGCCGCTGCCACAGACAGAAAGGCACTTCAACACTAAAGCAAAGCGCACTATTTCCCGTGTCCGTCACAACAGAGATGTACCATGTAGATACAATTATGTATAAATTATGATATTTAATAGAAAAAACCTTGATTTCCTAGATTCTTTGATCTGTACCCTCAAGAATGATTTACTTTCACATTGGAGATGTTATACTCTTGAGACTTAATACAAATTGAGAGCCAAAGGCAGAACGAAATAGAACGATCCATTGCAACATACACGCCGTGGATTTCTCTGACTCCACACTCTGAGAAGCATCATTGATGTGGTGCACACTGGGGAAGCTTTTCTAAGTAAATTAGCTTCGACCTTAGGCACGATTCTCTGAACCTTTGTTTATGTTTCTAGCTCACAGACACAGACACATGCTCGCATGCACATGCATTTCAACTTAAGTTTCTGCAGAATTCATCTAAGGCAAAAAACTTCTATTTCTTTTTTAAAGAAAAACACATTTTGAGGAAATACAGGTGGAAGGTAAACTCCTGGGGACATAGACCAGTGGGAAGAGGGTAAAAGAGGAGGCCATTTGCTCTGTATTTTTAATATGCTGTGAATTTGGATACAGAGAATGAAGAAGAAAGGGGGGGGGGTCAGTGAGATGGTTCCCTGAAGTAAAAAAGGCAGAAAACTTTTCAGATGATGCAAGGCTTTTTAGAACTGAAATGTCTAATTATGAAACCTGAAGCTCTTTACTGGATTGTAAGGGAAACTCCCTTTGCCTCATGTTCTCCAAAAGTAACAGAGCTTTGTGAGTGGGTTTATTTATGGACAAAATAGGCTCAAAACAAACAAAAACCTGGCACACTCTGTGTTGATGTCACAAGGACAAGAATAAAAATTTCAGTAGTGGAGAAGTGCAGGGAGATAACACAGCCTCTAAAATAAAGACATGGGATCAGGAGAATGAAACTAGAGCAATTGGTGACAGCAGAAGGCCTTCTGTTTACTCTCTGCCAGCTGCTTCTCCCACGAGAATCCAAATGCTGAGCAGGACTTTCAACTCCTGAAGGTCCGGAGTAGAAAGCAAGTCAGTATGACAATGATTTTAAGGGGTCAGAGAGACTTAGCCAAGGTAGCAATTAGATGATCATAGTCTAAAAAATGATTTCCAGGCCATTTATTTACTTATTTATTAAATTTATTAATTTATTTTACATCCCTACTGCAATTTACCCTCCCCTCTCTCCTCCTATTCCCTCCCCCAGCCTCCCTTCTGCCCACCCCCACCTCTGCCCAGAACCACTCCTCTGTTTCTGTTCAGAAAGAGGCAGGCTGCCCATGGGTGTCCACAAAGCATGGCATATTGAGGTGAGCTAAGCTTAACTAAGCTCCTCCCCTCGTGTTAAGAGCATCTTCAGCAAATGGTACTGGCACAACTGGATGCTGGCATGCAGAAGGATGCAAACAGATCCATATTGATGTCCCTCCACAAAACTCAAGTTCACGTAGATCAAAGATCTCAACATCATCCAGTTACAAAGAACCTGATAAAGTGATAAAATGAGCCTGCAGAATAAAATCTTCAAAAACCCCGCAACTGATGAGGGCTGATCTCTAAAATATATAAAGAATTCAAGAAACTAGACATCAAAAACCCAAATAATCCAATTAAAAAAAGGATACAGATCTAAATAGAGAATTCTTAGTGGAAGAATTCCTATTTTTAATAAATGATCTTGCCTTCCTTATAGAGTCCACAACAAAGTTGTTCTGGTACATTTTTAAAAGTACAGGGGAGGCTGAGAGTCCAAGATGAAGGCATTAGTTTCTAGCCAAAAGGGACCAAACACTCCTTTTTCAATATCAATCCTACCTATATAGCACGTAAGGCCTATTTACCTCCCAAAAGTAGTGATGTGGTTGAAATGTTAATAAAATTTGGTAACCAGGGACCAAGAGAAATGACTTTCAAACTAATAGCATTCCAGGATTGGAGCAATAACCCAGCAGTTAAGAGCACTGGCTGCTTTTCCAGAGGGCCCAGGTTCAATTCCCAGCACCCACATGGTGACTCATAATTCTCTGTAACACCAGTTCCAGGAGATCCAACTGCTCCTGCTTGCCTCGTCTTTCCAGGCATGCTCATGGTACACAATATGCGGGCAAAACATTCACAAAAATAAAATACAAATAAATAAAATCCAAGCATCCATAAATTAGTATCATTCCACACTAGAAGCACCTCATGAATGGTACAGATGTATTTACAGTTACACTCTGCTACTCCTTAGATCCAGGACCACAGGCAAATTTCCAGGATATTCTAGAACACAAGACTAGGGGGAATCCTGGGTCTTTGACTCAACTCAAATAACACCAAGAACAGAAGGAACTGGGGGCAGCGGTCCTCCAGCTTGGGGCCAGCCAAGGTGCTGGTCTACTGGGATGTTTGGTTTGTCTAGGACAGATAAACCCCTGGGGCTTCTCAGTGATGCTCATAGGCTCACACAGGCAGCTTCAGAAAACAAATTATTTATTTTCAAAGCTATTAAAAAACCATAGCAGAGCCACATAAGTCTTCACACAAGTCAGCTCACCTTCCCATCACTGTCTATTCACACAAAAGCATTCTTTAGTACATATGGCTCCACTTAGGCATTTCCCCAGGTCGGTGGACTTTTGCCAACAGGGGGAATGATGCAATCCACATCCTCTTTGATCTTTTTATTTACCTTTGAAAGTGTAATGCTTTCAAGATTATGTTTTAACTGTGGCACAGCTTGATGATCAAAAATAGAAACTGGGGAAGAAGAGGATTAACAAGGTAAAACTGTAAGAAAGAGAAGGAGAGAAATCAGAGAATGGGAAGTCTTTGTGAGTTGGAATAAATCTGGTATCACTTATTCCTTGAGTAACAAACACTATTCTACTCACGAGTAGATCAATAGACAGTCAAGAACACTGAAAACAAGCAGTGCTATCTGCAGGTTTCTCTAAAATAATTGTTTTATTTTGATAACACAAATGAATCATTGTTTGGTGTGAATATGCTGGGGGTCAAACTTATGTCTCCACAAGCCTTGCTTTTCTTTTTTCTTTATATTTATTTGTTTGAGGTAGGGTCTCATTCCATAGTTCAGGTTGACCTTGAACTTAAAATGCTCCTGTTCCAGTTTCTTGAGTGATGGAATTACAGGTGTGTGCCGCCAGGTGGGGTTGATAGCTATACCTTCTCAAGGGTTAGAATTCTTCAGTTGCTGTTTGTAGTCCTGTTAGCAAAGCCCTGGTCAGATTTGGAAGAAACAATGTCAACACTGGGGCTCACAGTTGCCCCAAATGGTTGGGGCAAAATAACCAATAGCAAAATTAAGATGGTTTATAAAGTACTATGGCATCGCTGTTGAGGTTGCTTCTGAGGAACCCAGGAAAAGTAATATTTTGCAATTGGAAACCTTATTTTATGCCTGTTTCCTGCCTATGGCTTAACCTGTTTGGGAGCAGAAAGAAACCAAAACTAAAAATGTATGACCCAATGCCTGGTTAGGCGTTACCAGGGTAACCATGGCACTTGTTCTCCTGGAGCACCTTTTCCCATCTCCTCCTTCCCATCCTTCAGTGGTCATGGCCATCAAAGGAAGAAGCTGTGGCAGGTTGTGGAGCTGTCGGCATGGGAACAGGCCAGTGCAAATCCCTGTTCTTCCACGGCAGCCGTTTGAGTGTGGGGGAGTCCCTTCACCCCATCAAAATTCAGTAAAATAGGGAGGATAATTCCTCCATGGCAAAGCAAGAAGGTCAGTGTGAGGACTGATACCACCAATGACCTCCTGCTAAGGAAAACTTGAGTTACAGACTCCCCCATTTCTTCCCCATGGCTCTTTTTTATTCAGTAGATCCAGAATGAAAGGTGAAAGGATAGAGAGTCCAACAGTATTTACAAGAAAACAAAACAAAACAAAACCTCCTTTAAAACACACCCAAAAAGTATGTTCTTTTATATTTTGGTAACATTGTTAATTACCAGCCTTTGTTTGGTAGCATTGACTTCAAAGAGGGCTAGAAATGGGACCCAGTTTTAGCTCTCTTTTAGAGAGCTATGGGGGGCATTAAAATAATCCCTCGTTGTGTCTAAATACTGGTTTATAGCATGTGGTTTAAGATGGGCCTCCGAGGACTGAACCACATAATTGGGCAGCCTTTACTCCCTCAACCACAGAAAACCACAACCGTTCCCACATAAAAAAGAACAGTCTAGGACACAAGTTTCCTGTGGTATCTGCCTCCCAAGATGAAGACAGGAAAAAGAAGCAGAGCCATACGTGCCCAGTTCTTTCAATCTTGTTTTTAATATAAATTAGTCCGTCTCAGAGGAAATGCTTCTACCCTTATGGACCTGTTTCTCAGCAGGATCAGAAATAGCAAACACCGGAAATGTGAAAATCCATTGTCTCGACTCACTCTTGCTCCACAGAATGAATGGGATTTTACAATAATAAAATTTATTAAAGGAAACAGAATTCTTTGTCAATTAGTCCTTAATGTTTAAACACGGCATCTTGATGAATACATTTCTGCTTTTATTCTGGAATTGACTGAATGAGATATGATGATACATTTGGCATTCCCTTCTCTTTCTTAAATCTTTTAGTGCATTTAAATTTGCAGATCTGCCTGGACTGGTTCCAGGAGGGGGAGGGGAGAAGTGTGTACACATCTGTAATGATCTCTGACAGTGTGATGGGGAGCCATGATTTTTACGACAGTAGTCAAAATTACAGTAATTAGAGAAAATACCCACATCTTTATAAACAGCGTTAACTGATTCAAAAGGGACTTAATGAGAACTTAGGGGAGGAAGAACACTTTTGCCACTGACTATTAAACATTAATTAAAATCAGAAGGCACCAGTCAAATTGTCTCTCCACTTTGGTCACTTGGCAAGGCACAGAAATTGGAGTCAGTAGACTCTGCTGACGTTGCTGGGTTCTCTAAATTTGTAGGCCGTTTCCGTGTCTCATTTTACTTCCTGCTGAAGACCCTGATAAAATCTTATTGCAGAAATCCAGAGCTGAAGGCTTTCAAATGCAAAGCATTTTAGAATGAGGTGTCTTATTATTTAAATATCCTTTTTGTGACATAGACCCGTAAAAGGATCCTTATATGAAATATAGCATGACCTCAATTATAAAACAAAATGTGCGGGGAGGATGCTGAAAGAATAGATTTTTAAAAAAGGGAAAAATGAATGACTTTTCTGCCTTTTTTGTGCCTTCAGTTCATAAACAGGAAAAAAAATAAAGTTTTAATAACCAAAATGTTGCTTATTCTCATGGAAGAAATAACATCATGAAGTTGTCCCTAGTTTCTTAGGGCAGCCACACTCTGATTCTGTTCCTAACACCCTAGAGTTAGGAAATTTTAATGAATGAAAATTAAGGAGCACAGCTCCCTTTGAAATCTTGGACAGCGCCTCTGGCATCTGGGCACAGCTTTGTTAGGTAAACCAGGCTGACCTTGAACTCTCAGTCCTACCTCAGTTTCCCAAGGGTTGTGAACTGCTTTGGCTCCTGAACTTCTGTTTTTGAAGCGAACAGCTGCAAATGATGTCTACTTTCATTTCAACACAAAGCCACTGAGGTTTGATCCAATGACGCAGAAGAAACTTCTCAAAACAGATTTAGCGCTTTATTCATTCTGAATTCTCAGCTGGGTCACTTTGCCAACCAGGTGAGAGAGATGTCCACTTCTTTGGTAGATGAATCTCCTCGGGGATTATGACTCAAAACATGTGACAGTGTTACACTGACTTCGAAGTAAACAGCAGAGTGACTTAGGGTGTTCGCTTTGTTTTGACTTCGTTTTGTGTATAACTTAGGGTGGTCTCTGCACCTGTTTATTTTGGCATTTCCCCCTTCGAGCTCTCATTACCTTCCTATTGTTCTGCCTTAGCCCTTCACCGTCCATCAAACATAGCTGTCACCTAATCAGTCATTTCTGACTGTCACCCTGACTACTAGATTACTCTTTTAGAGCAGCCTTCTGTCCTTCTTTGCAGCACTCACGGTGAGCTCAATTGGTCCTGCTCTTAAATCCCACCTCCAGTTTATAACCATCGTCAAAAATCCCACTGAGATTCACTGATAATTTCAGCTTCCATCCAACTTCTCTTCTTTGGTGTTTGCATTTAGTAATTACATGTTGTCCTACCTACTGCTCCTTCCCCCCCATATTATTTATTTACCTCCATATTATTCATTTCATATATTTCTTTTATAACTGCTACAGTACTTCTTCAAATGCTTTTTTTTTAAAAAAAAATCACATTTTAATGATGCCAACTACGTATCTACAACACAACCCCTATACCCAAGGCCCATGGAACATCTCGGAAGAGAGAGCAGAAGAATTGTAAAAGCCCAAACACCAACGGGACCTGTAGTTAGACAGCATCTTTTAGACACAGCAAGAAAGTTGTGCTCATGGACTCTGAACAATATGCTTGCCCAAACAAGACTTGCATATTGACATTAGTTGGCATGCCAGCACAGATGAGGGGAATCTTAAAAGGCCCCACCTTTTGATGAAGAGCTATAGGCAATCAATGGCTAGCTACTCTGAAAGAGGGAGAATTGTTCTTTTTGCAGAATGAGTGCTCTGATAGGTTATCCAATACTAAGTGGTCAGCCCAAAATACGCATACACATGAGCATCATTAAGCTGATTCTGAGGTTATACATATGAGATATGTGTACATATCCCTATTAATGCATCATGTATGTATGTAACAGTAATAATTAGGATGAGATCATGAATTTGAGAGGGAATAGGATACTGACATGTGAGGAGTTGCATGGGGCGCAGGGCACGGTAGAAATGACATACACACAGAAGTATGCAATTCCAAATAAAGAAATTGAAAAACACAACAGTTTTCCAGAAGATACACATTTTGCTTCTGTCTGGATTAAACCTGTTTGAAATCTGGACAAGCATTCCCTGTTGATTGCTCAATGGAATTTATTCACCATGAAATCTTAGGGGATACTGCATATCTGTATATGTGTGTGTATGTGTGAAGGCTATCCTAATAAAAAAAAAACTACCCAATCAGTTGGAAGAAAAAAAATGAAGGATGATAGATTCTCATTAGCCCCCCTGATGCAAGTAACAGATTAAAAAAAAAGGACAAAACTGAAAATAAAGACAGGAATATGAAGGACACAGTCAGTAAAACACTTGCCTAGTAAACCTTAGGACCTGAGTTCAAGTCCCAGAACTTACGTAAAAATGCCAAGCCTGGTAGCATGGACTTGTAATTGCAGCACTGGGGATGCAGGAATAAGGGGGTCCTCATGGCTTGTGACCTGCCAGTCTAGCCTAATTGGTGGGTTGCAGGCTAAGGAGAAACTTTGTCTCAGAGGAGATGTGACTGGTGTTCCCAGGATAACATGTGAGGTTGTCCTCTGGCCACCACACATATGTAGGAACTGCATACATGAACACATACAGAGAAAAAAAAGAAAAAATAAGACAGAGGAATTGAGCCTTTTGCTTTCATTTCAAAGTTCAATGTTGGGCTTCTACCCGTACTGTGTGTGTGTGTGTGTGACAGGTATGGTCTGCTTTTATGTAATGACAGTAGCCAGGTCAGCTAATGTTAGGCCTGCAAGGGGTCACCTGCAGTAACACCAGGCAAAACCATTTGCGGAATAAATTTTCTCTTTATCTTGTTGGCTTTGCTCTCTCTGACAATAGCTAGGCACTTTGATGGGTGCATGCATGCATACATATTGCATGTGTGCATGTGTGTGTGTGTGTGTGCGCGCGCTGTATGTGAGTTTCTTCACAGAGCCAAATACCTCAAACATACTAGAAAAATCACCTTGACTTTGTTAAATTGATGTGAGTTGAAAGTGTAAACAAGAACAAGGTGGAAAATCAAGGCAATAACTTTAGGCTCATGCTTTACGTCAGGTCAAAGGAAGAGTGAACAGTTTGTAGAGGATGGTGATTTAACCTCAACATGAGGAGGTGTGGAGCTGCTGACCTACAAGTAGCTCTGAGCTTTTTCTGAGAGAAAACACGACAAGAAAACCTCAACTCAGACTAGGGTGCCTTTTGCCTTTATTGATGTCTTACGTGTCTGCACCTGGACCAGTTCCTGGGTTACACTATAGACTAAGACACGGGCTCCATTTTTAATGATCTGTCTAAGTCTTAAGTCTAGGAGGTATGACTGTCTAAGCCTTAAGTCTAGTAGGCTTGAGAGTTGTATGGCAAAGAGTTACACAGCAGAGAGTCCAGGACAATTTAACATGTATTTCCAAGAAACAGAAATAGCACAGAGGGCACATCTGCTCAGAAAGGCCTTCAAAGACAGATGCAACTCCATCTCATCATAACCGACACCATTGCCAGCAAACGAGTAATTTTGAAACTGGGTCCTTTTTATGCACTGAGAAAAATGTTGTTTGGTTCTCACTTACTGAGGCAAACGTGTTCCCTGAGCTTGTACTTTAAGAACATAAATACAGCAGGTGTCAACTTTCACTACAAACTGGTATTTTTTTTTAAAAGAATCTCATTTCTTTACATTTAAGTCTATTTATCTCGGTGGCTGTACTACAATCACACTTGGCCGCAAGAGATTGTTCTCAGTAGGAATTCCTGGGGCTCCAACACGTCTCGGTGTTTCACAGACGCCTTCAGGGTGCTGGTTACTGCTTCCCTACCCTCTCCACTGTGTAGCTTACAAGTTTCCTTTGCATCCCAGAGGTGCTGCTGCTTCAGTACCAGGGCAGGGATACAGGAATCGAGGGAAGCTGGGAGCCTCCAGACCATGATTCAGTCTTCTCTGGGGTTATCACCTTTCAGTACTTGCCCCATTCACGGCAGACCTGCCCCTATATTCCCAGTAAGCAGTAACCTCATTCAGTTTGCTTCTCCTTTCTAGCTTAGGGGAGTATCTTTCTCATCTTCCTGGCTCTCAAAGATGTCTGTCTCCTCTCCGTGCCTCCTCTGCCCCACCTCCAAGCCTCTGTACAAACACTTGAACGAGTGTAAGCTTTCACAAAATGAAGCGCTATGCTGTGAATGTTTGTGTCTCCCACCAGTCCAGAGCTTGCAGTTCTATGCCATCAAGAGGTAAGCAGGCCATGAGATGCGAGCCCCTATGGATGTGGTTACTGTTTTTGTAAGAGTTCCTAGGCTTTCATGGATGGGGAGTTTAATCTCATTTGACCTCAGTCTCCCCAGATGAGAGTCAAGTAAGAATGATGGGTCGATCCTAAAGGCCCGTCTAGCCCCAGGATTGGTAACTGGTTTGATATAACACAAATGGATCTATATGTTTACAAGGCACCTTAATAATTACCAAATCGCTTGGCATTTCACCTCACATTGTTTCACTAGAGAGGAACTGTGCAGTGTAGAGAAGCAGAAATTCCAAGAGTGAACTGTGTGTGAGCTATGCGTGATAGCTCTGTTCAGAACACTGAAAACCTGCAGACTGCTGTGGGTCCCGTTTCCAGCTGTCTCCTCTGTATGTTTCTATACTATTTTAACTGCACAGGCAATTTCAGTAATTGGGATGGGAAGTTCTGGGAATCAGGTATTTATGGGCAAATCTCTGTACAATGGTAGCCTGGAAAACATTTGTGTTAGCTTTATGGGACCAGATCAAGACCACAACCCTGCTCTACAAGGAAAGGCCTGGCTTTTGCTAAACCTGATTTTCCTGCCAGATCATTTTTAAGCATTGTTAGGACATAACCATCAACAAAAGCAAAGACCTTCACTGCCTGCCTTGTCAAGAAAATCCCCTTTGCAGAATTTCTCCATCAGATTTATCTTCTTACATGCTCAATTGCTGGAGGCTACAGCACAATGGGATTGTCTTATTTATTTCTCACAGCACCGGGAAGCTGGAGAGTTTGTTACTTCAACTTTTCAAGACGAAAATGATTTTAGGCCTAGACCCAAAGCCACAGAGCCATTAATAGAAACAGGAAAGAGGCAGAGGCAGATGGTTGAGCTTGTGAAATATTTTGTTGAAAATTTAAGCATTATAGTCTCTACACTGACTACTTGTTTCTGAACAATGAGAAAATACTGGTTTGGTTAGATCCACTAACATATATGAGTATTTTACATGAATATATTTATGCATAATTTTCTTTATATTGACATAATTAAGCTGCAGCATTTTACAGCAGAAGCATCACATTTTATCACATTTCTCAGGAAGCTCATGCTATCTCAGAATGCAGCACACTTTTCTGATTCCCTGTCTTAAACGCATCCCCGCATCCTCTCTAGTAACACTCTCCAAACGCTGGACCATGTGAAGGTGTGAAGTGTTGATATTTTACATAGAGAAGATCATCTGGACCCTTGCTACCTGGGCATGTGTCAATGAAAGAGTCTACTCTCATGTGAGGTGGGGACTCAGGGAGTCTCAAATTCTGGGGGTTCTGCTTTTTAGATTATGTGTTATTACTGTATACCAACCAATACACCACCCCCTCAATTTAGGGAAAACCTGCCACCGCCAGCTTGTCTCCTGAACACTGCTCCCTCCCCCATATGGTGACTTTTTGCTTTAGGGTCTGCAGTACTGAGGATAGCTCAAATGCCAGGGAGGCAGATGCACACTTTCTTCTAGGACCACATTGTCAGCCCTTGTGCCACAAGTAAGAAGGTAGATATATGTAGTTAGTCTAACAAACTTATTTTATTATACTGAGGGTCATCACACTAGGTTCACACTTTAAATTCTTAACCATGGTACTATTCCGATCTCCCCAAGGCCGTTCACCTGTGCGAGAAATCTTAGCTGAAGTCAGATCCAGCCTCTAACAGCAGTTGGGATCCTGGGGAGGCTCTCCAGCTGTGGGGCAGATCAAGATGGCGTCTCTCCAGATGTGCAGAGCAGAGTATTGCTCTTGGTCTTTGCTTATATATTGTCCAGTGGGTGACATGGGGCTCTAGGACTGAACCTGGCTGTCTGGAGAGTGATGTCTTGTCACTGGATTTTGATTATCAGTTGTAGCCTTGAGTGTAGTGGGCTTTCTGACTAAGCTATTTTTACATGCCTAAAAGGCATTTTTTTTACTGTGCTTATTATATTTTGTAATATGTGAAATGTGATCTGTAGCCACCGTCTCAGAGCTCCAGAGGTAGAAATAAGCTATAGTGAACAAGCCTCAGGCTACTGGGTGGAAGATGAAGCAAGCAGAATTTCTTCCTACTTCCCTCTCCCCCAGCCATTACCTTTAAACCTCAGTCACAGAAGTCTGTCCCTCTGAAAAACACAACTTGCCAACACCACCACAGGCTGTCTGTCAAACAGGCAAATTATATACAACTGCCCATTTTCAATGAGATACCCTGCCGTCATATTATGGATCATGGCAAAGGAATGACTGTTTGACTCCTCTGCCAAACTTCTAGTTTCCGTCTGGTGGTTTGAAAGAAAAGGGCTCCCAAAGGGAGTGGCACTACTTGGAGGGGTGGATTTGTTAGAGTAGGTGTGGCCTGGTCTTGTTGGAGGAAGTATGTCACTGTGGAGGTGGGCAATGAGATCTCAAAAATGCTCAAGATACTCCCAGGGAGACAGGCCACTTCCTATCGCCTGTGATATGTTGGATTCTCAACAACTTCTCCAGCACCCTGTCTTCCCACATGCTGTCATGTCCCACCATGACAAGAATGAACTGCACCTCTGATCTGTAAGCAAACTACCCAAGGTAAATTGTTTTCCTTTTTAAGAGTTGTGCTTCTTCACAGCAGTAGAAACCCTGAGACAAAAGTTGGTATCAAGGACTGGAGTATTGTTGTGATAGGCCAGGCTATGGTTTTGCTTGAAGAAATTTAGACTTTTAACACTCTGGGTTAGGAAAGCAGTAGAATGCTTTAAGCCATGCTTAATGGGCCATACTAGTAGGGGCATGGAAGACAGTGGTGCTGAGTGTGATTTGATGAACTGTGGGGGCCTTGCCCAAGGGGTGACAGAGGAAAAGAATATTACTATATGGCCTAGAGATCATTCTTGTGATATTTTGATGAAGAATATAGATGCTTTTTGACCTTGTCTGAAGAGTCTGCCTGAGGCTGAAGTGAAGCCTTTTGGATTAATTATGTTGACAAAGGAAATATCAAAACAGCCTATTATAGACTCTGTCGTGTGGTTATTAGTGTTAACTCTGATGAAGATTTATAATGAAAAGGAGCAACCTAGCAAATAAAAGCACAAATGTACAGATTGAGAAATGGGGCACCAGGAGGTAGAATAAAGCTAAAGTCTGTGTTCAAGGAAATAAATAGATTACGGAGTGGAATAAAGGGAGTGGTGACCTCAAGGCAAGATCACCCCCAGCTAGAAAAGGAATTAAAGAAAAGTTTAGATCCTGGTTTGGTGGCACATGCCTTTAATCCCAGCAGTTGGCAGGCAGAGGCTGGCAAATCTCTGAGTCTGATGCCAGCCTGATCTACAAGTTTCAGGACAGCCAAGCTTAGGACGTGAAAGACAGAAAGCTGTTGAAGATGCAATCGAACAGGGATGGGGGTGGCATGTTACAGCTCCAGCAAGCAACAGAACTTGGCAGTTTCAGCCTTGTGATTCTGGAGTTAATTCTCCAGAATTGTGATTCTTGGAATTTGTCCCCAAGACTAAGGAAAGCCACCGAGACAAGGTATGTGTCAGAGGTGTCCTTAACTGGAGGCTTAGAGAGGTCATTGCATGAAGCTGTGAAGTTGAAGCCTAGATTGCCTTGGAGATCCAAGATGTTAGAGATGCCAGAGTCATGGGATACCTGCCGAGTAGAGCTGCTAACAGGGAGTAGAACTAGCCAAAGAGAAAGAAATATTTTGCTGTCAACAAAGCTGAAAAGATTTGGAGATCTAAAGACGGTCTTGACATCAGACATGGAGATGCAGAGTTTAGAATTTGCCCAGCCTGTTTTCAGTCTTACTTTGGTCCAGTATTTCCTCACTATCTCCATTTCCTGGGTTTTGGAATGGTAATGCATATCTTGTGCCATTATATGTTTGAAGTATGTGATCTGTTTTTTGATTTTGATTTTATAGGAGATTACAGATAAGAAATTGCATGAATCTTAGAAGATCCTAACTAAGACATTGAACGGTAAGTATGTAGGGATTGATGTTGGGGGGGGGCTATCTTTTGTTGTTGTTTCTTTTGAGTATAGATAAAAGCCATATATTTTGCCAAAGATGAAGGAAATTCACATAGTATTTATGGGGTGAAGAATACACAGAAATAGTTTAGCTCCTACAGGTAACACAGGAGTGAATAAATGCTCTCATTGTTTGTTATATTTGGATTTTTTAGCAAAAGTCACACTCTTGTATATTGATGCTCACCGTTCTCCAACAGGAATTCCCTCAGGAACAGAGCAGCCTGGGGAAAAACTGACATATCTTACACAGGACTGCCATACACACTGAGGAGTGCCCTGATTTCTCAGGTGTTGCATCAATTCCCAAGTTGCTACAAGGCTACCCAGGCTGCAGGTAATTCCTCTGAGGCCTTTATGTCACTTCCTAAATAAGCCACATGCTGCACCCTGCTGAAGACACTCTTTCATGTTGCAATAGACGCTGTCATTAGTGATGCTGAAGCTGGCTTCCTACACGGTCTCCATGCTACCAGCACAGCAAGGGAGTCTCTCATTACACAATGTTTTTCTCTTCTACCATTTACTTATTCCTGGGGAAAAGGGTTTACACTCTCTGTTACCCAAATATTGCTGAACACATTGCTTGAAAATAGCTTTTCAGTAAATATGTATTTACGGTAAATACATATACTCCCAAGGGACCACTTTAGGTAATGTTAAAAACACAGTGTTTAGAGTAAAAGAGACATCAGTTTGAGTTAATAATCTGCTTCTTACATGTGGTATGGCAGTGGCATGTCACTGTACTGCTCTGAACTCCCATTTCATCATTATAGTGAAGGATGATAGAAGAGATTATATATAACTAACATGAGCGATGCTCAAAACAGATACGTCATTTTCTGCCCACACTTGAAGCATGAAGTGTCTGCGCCTACCCCTCACTGAGGCCCAGAGGAACTCTGCCTTTTCCATGGGGGCTCTTGGGGAAGACTCTTAAAAAAAATGGATGTGTAATGGATCTTGGTGCACCACTTGTCTACTGGGCTGTACAAATTCCAAGCAGAGAACACAAATTGGTCTATGGAAGCTGTCAGTGAGTGGAGACAGGGGTACTGTTAAGTGATTAAAACTACCATGATATGGGATTCCCCTCTGTATGCTGTGAATATCATTGGTTAATAAAGGAACTGCTTTGGGCCTATAGCAGAGCTATAGGGGAACAGAGCTAGGTGGGGGAAAACTAAACTGAATGCTGGGAGAAAAGAGGCAGAGTCAGAGAGAAGCCATGGAGCTGCTGCTGGAGACAGACATGCCGAAACTTTGTTGGTAGGCTATGAGCTCATGGTGATACACAGATTAATGAAGATGGGTTAAATTAAGATGTAAGAGTTAGCCAATAAGAAGCTAGAGCTAATGGGCCAAGCAGTGATTTAGATAATATAGCTTCTGTGTGATTATTTCGGGGCTAAACAGCCGGGAACCAACAAGAGGCCTCCTTACTACCAAGTATAAGAGGCATGTGAATTGATATCAACAAATATTAACCATGCTCTCCAGCACCTATATCTACATCTTCTGGCATCTTACCCTTAGTTTCCCTTCATTTTGGGCTATATAATTAAGAAGCATTCTCTTCATCCAAGGCCCCATTGTTGAACCTTGATTAGCTAAGTCATTCACATGCCTAACCTTCTGTCTGCAGTGATGGCAGTTATATGCTTCAGTGAGAGCCAATGAAATATTTTTGGAGTACCAGAGAGACAGAGTTGACTTTCTCTTGTTATCACAAAAGAGTGTTTCTCCTTTTTTGGTGATGAAACATGACCCTTTAAGACCCGAACTACTGCCACAATGAAGAGAGACATTGGATCTCTTGTTTCAGTAGACAAAATCCGAGAAGTTAGAAAGGGAGTTAAGAGTTCAGAAGTGATGGCAGAAGGAAGAACCCTAAGCAAATCCTTGAAACTTCTTGCTTTAATCTGTTCTAAAACTTGTATATGCCCAGACTTTATACTTATGCGAACAAATCAGTCTACCTTCCTGATACTAACGCTAATTAAATATGTAATATTTGGCATAGTCTATATTTGGTCACCCCTCAGTGACCAAAGGGGTTTAATAAAACATCCTTCTTATAACTGAGGTGACGAATACTGAGATGACTTTTTTTTAATAGTATTTATACAATAGTGCCATCTAGAAATCAAGGCCAATTTCCCACTCAGTGAACATCTGGTAATGCCAGAAGATATTTTTGGTAATCACACTTGGAGGAGAGCTATTATTGACATCTAGTGGAAACCAGGGAAGCTACTACACATCTTGAGATGCACAACACAGTCCCTTAACACTGCCCCAAGAGCCACCCAGTACAAAATGTCCAACAATCCAGATCAACCATGAAAGATGTCTACTGATGTCAGTAGAATATTTAAATCAGATCTGGGGCTGCATTATTTCTGCCAAAATAGCATACAGAAGTGGATAAGGGAAAAGGCACAATGGGTGAGCCCACCAAATGAGCCATAGGCAAGATGCCCTTCTTTCATGGCTAGGAGAATTCTACCTTTCACCTGTTGATTTAAAGTACACAAAGATAAAGACCCGGCTGAGGAAACCTGCAGATTTTGGAGCTTTCTCAGGCACATGCTTGGGTACCTATTAGGATTGACAGCAGTACAGCAACCAGCAGTACAGCATTGCTCAGATGGAGATGGAGCATGGCCAGAAATGCTCCTTGCATCTTTAGCTATTGCCAGGGGAAACACAGCTGGAAAAACTGAGAACAGTTCACAAAGGGCAGAACAGCTTAATTCCATTACTCAGTTACTGACCTCTGAAGTGGTTTAAAGCACTTTAAAGATGTTGCATCTATTACTCTAGGGTGAGGGTGTTTGCCCATCCTAGCATGGTAAGGAGACTGAACACAGTCTAACGGAGAGTCCCGGGGGCAACAGAGAGAAAAGGTAGGGTAACCTCACCAATCACCATCCGGCTTCTCAGGGCAGTGATAACTACCAAAAAAGTTGCTTTCACATTTGGACGTTAAGTGATTTTTTTTTCATAACTTTTCCTGACACCACACGGCAGCAGTGAGTTAAGTATTACACATACACTTCCCATACCTGAACTCAGTTACTTAGCGAAACCCCACAGGTCACCCTTTTCCCTAGTATCCAGTTTTCAGGAGCCTATTTGCCTGCAGTGAGAGCTAAGGAACAGGTCAAGGAGACATTTTAACAAAAACACTCCTTGTCATGCCAGCAGTGGGGGAGAAACTGAATGTAGGAGAACGTTTATGGCAGGGATTTAATAACTATTCTTCCTTCGGCTCCTGGCTGACTTCATTAACTTCCCGAGAGGAGTTGTGTGTTTGTATATTTGTTGGCAGCTTTAATTCTCGATGCTCATCACCCTTCCCTGTGTTCATTTCCATTGTCTCAGTGACTCTGCTTAGCAACTTATTTTAAGGCACTTCCTTCAGGTGCCTTCCTTCTCTTTGTTTCTGCTGGTGCAACCTTTGAAACAAGATTGTTGTTATCTCTGCTTTAAGAGTTCTCATTTGCTACTTGCTGAGGTTGCTGTTGTCACGGCATTTTAGAAGGCAGCTGTTAAAAGTTTCTTCAGCAGCACAAATAACATCTGAATGAAAAATAAGCCTTCAATTGCCCATCATTTACTAATAAAATAGTAATAACCTCAACAACAGAAGCACTTAATACCTGAATGCGCTCTTCTATGCTGTGAAGAGCCTCCATTTCACCCTCACAACACTCGGCAGACAGGAGACAGCATTAGTTACGTCTCTGTCTACAAAAGGACCTTTGTCAGAACAGGGTCCATGAATGAAGCTGTGTGAGGAGAACTTCTGGGAACACGGCTTGTTCTTGGAGTGCACTTTTGTGCCCCTCCCAGGTGTAATAATACAAGTGGATTTTGCTTCCAATTACCCATCATCTTACCCACTATTATATAGATGATATTTCCAAGTGTGGGTTGCCCTGTTGTATACAGACTAAACTCATGTGAACCTTGCCATGATGACTGTATGCAACTTGAACTCAAGCAAACTTTGCTCACATGATCTTGCTTAACCCTCAGAAGGCCCTCAGAATATAAAATTGTCTGATGCCCTGAAAAAGTTGGCTATGGCATAAGACTTTAGTCTCCCTCATTTTTTAGTCTCCCTCATTTTTTAGACTCCATGCTGGGAAAAAGGAGGTGGAGTCAGGAGAAGCCATGTAGCCCCGCCAGAGACAAACACTAGATGGAACTTTACCCAATAAGCCACAGTCAAGTGCTAATGCACAGATTAATATAAATGGGTTAAATTAAGATGTAAGAGTTGGCTGGCAATATGCTTAAGTGATTGGCTAAGCAGTGATTTAAATAATATAGTTTCTGTGTGATTATTTCGGATGTTGAGGTGGCTGGGTAATGAACAAGCAACCTCCTACAACATTCTATCACACATATTATACTTATATTATATATTATGTATGTATATATTTAAGTTTACATTATATAATATATGTGTAATTTAAGTGAAACTATACCAATTGAGGTATAAATATTTAGCAAAAAAAAAACAGCATTAAAGCATGTGAAATCTTTCCAGTTGTTGGTCAGAAAGTCCAAGATACACATTCCTCAAACAATATAGGCTATTGTCGTTGTCCTTTGTGCCGACAAGATCCTTGCAACTGTTGACAGACACTGATTTGAGTCCTCGGGATCTGACCTGGAAGCTTCCTCACAGAGGACCAGCTCTCATAGTTTTGGAAGGAGTCACCATTAAAAAAAAAGCCTAGAAAGATAGTGGATACATGGATAAAGCACCTATGGTTCATTCTGAGGACCTGGGTTAGATTCCCAGCACCCATATGGTGATTCCCAACCCATAATTCCAGTTCCAGGGATACCCACAGACCGTTTTTGAGGTGGGGGTTTGATCTTGGAGGAATCATGAGAGGATCAGGGGTGAATATAATCAAGATAAGTTGTATGGCATTCTCAGAATTAATTAAAATATTAGTTAAAAAAAGAGAGAATAGGTAAAATAGTGACAAGGGAGAGAAAACGGGAAGGTATTGTTCAATGGATATAGAATGCCAGTTTTGTAAGATGAAAAGGCTTTAGAGTTTTTCTGTGTACCAAAGTGACTGCAGTCACCACTACTGCGCTGTGCACTGAAGGATGGTTCCTGATTTAAAGTGTAGTAAAATGGTTTAAACATATCAAAACGGACAAAGTTTACACATTCATGTTAAATCTACACAGCAAAGCCTGGATGTGTCAGCTGGGTCAGGTCACTTTGCCAGCATAATGATGCGCTCACACCCCTTGAATTACGGGGAGCTATTCACAAGCGCCGCACGACGAACGTTTCCTCTACTGAGGGTCAAGATGTAATTTTTTCTTCAGCATCCCTACAGAATAGCATGATTGATTCCTGAATGGACTTGAACAAACCTTTTTCTAATCCAATCCGTAGCCTTCGGTGACAGCAATCCCTAAGCCCCCTTCGCCAGGATGTCTCTGTCACCCCATCCATTTCTTTATTCTTCCCTCCCCCAACCCTCACCCCCTGCCACAGAATCCTCACAGGGCAGTCAAGAGTGAACAAACTACATTTTTTTCTCAGAGATCAGAACTGTAGACAAACACTTCTCTGCAACATGGACCACAAGTCTTGTTCTGTGAGCACAAGGAGTCAGAAGGCTGCCATTTGAGATCCAGGACTGATGGAATACATTATCTAATACAGATATCTCTCTTTCAGCATTTACCCTGTGGCTAATACTGAAACAATAGCACATTTGCATTTGAAGTGTTTACAATGAATTTTTCTTCTGTTATGATTTTTTCAATGTATTTTTTGTTCAACAGACCATTCATTGGTTTCAGAATTTGATTGGAAAGGTGAAGCAACAGGTGTGTGAAAATGAGTTGCTGTTTAAACGATAATGGGTAAGAACTGATACCAAGTAATGTATGTGCAAAATGCTAAGGATAAATTCAGGTAATATAGGCCCCACAAAGAGTATAAAGCCTCACAAAACTCATGCATAAATCCTGCCTTTCTAGCTATAATATTGGTACTGAAACGTAACTAGAAGATTATGTTTGATAATGAATTTGTCTCTGAACATGTATTAGCTTCACATCAAGCTTAGCATTTCCACAACGTGCCTATGTGTATATTTCAAATACCCTTGTGTTGAATTTACTACATGCTTGTTAAAAGTATTGGTAAACATTATGTCACTTTCCAAATATTTAACACGTTTTGAATGGTTCAAGTAATCTCTTGATTCACTTATATTAATCAAAGGTTTAAAAGCTTGAGAGGTGCATGAAAATGGCTAAACACTATAAAAATTCTTACATTCTGTAGAAAAGTGGAAGCTAGCATTAAAGGGGTGGTCAGGTAGGATGATAAAATCCATGGTGCCTGGGGCTGGAGTGATGATTTAGTTAGTTAAGTATTTGCAGCAGAAGCATGAGAACCTGAGTTCAAATCCTCTGTTCAAAACTGGGTGTGATCCCATGCCTGGGATCCCAGCACTAGGGAGGTGGAGACAAGGGGGAATCCATGGGGCTTGCTATCCAGCCAGTTTAATCAAATTGGTGAGCTTCAGATTCAGTGAGAGACCCTGGCTCAAAACTAAGATGGACAGCATCTGAGGAAGACATTTGACATCCATTTCTGGCCTACACACACACACACACACACACACACACACACACACACACACGCACACACCATACACACATGTAGAGATACATTATTGCAGAACAGAAAAGAAATGAATTACCCTAAAAGCAAATAGCATTTCTATAGCCTTTATTAATGGAAAGAGAACTAGGTGGGAAAAAGCTACAGTAGCCAACACGATAACACACTTGTACTCGATCCTCATGATATGCATCTTTCATTCCCTCTGTTACAGAGATAACTAACCCATTTAATGAATGCAGTTAAGAATGGTCCTTGATAGTAGAAACTAATACACTTCTGACAGAATTTAATAATACAACCAGAACCTGTAGTTGGAGCCTTAAAACAGTACATGTTCTTTTTTCCTTTTCTTTTTCTTTCTTTCTTTTTTCTGTTTCCTTTCTTCTTTCCTTCCTTCCTTCCTTCTTTCCTTCCTTCCTTCCTTCCCTCCTTCCTTCCTTCCTTTCCCCCCCTCTCTCTTTCTTCCTTTTTTCTTTTTTTGGTTTTTTGAGACAGGGTTTTTCTGTGCAACTTTGGAATCCGTTCTGGAAATCACTCTAGACCATTCTGGCCTTGAACTTCACCATCAATAAGGTGATCATGGGCAGCTTAATTCATCAGTATTTCAGAACCTTCATCTATAAAATGGAGACAATAATAGCACCATCTCATAGGATTATTGAAGGATTAAACAAAATGAAGTTATATAAAATACTCAGCATAGCATACTAGCTATTTGTTATTATTTTCTCTATAAACCAAAGTCTGAATTTCAGTTTGGATAGGAAATTACTCTTAACAAAAGAAGGACAGAGCTGCTGCCACAGCAAGCCAGGTTCATGTTTAGGAGATAAAATAAACTAGTAAAATTCAGATTTCTTGATGTGGTGGTTTTTAAAAAATGGCCCTATAGGGAGTGACACTATTAGGAAGTGTGGCTTGTTGGAGTAGGTGTGGTTTTATTGGAACAGTGTGTCACTGTTAATTTGGTTTTTGAGGTTTTATATGCTCAAGCTACACCCAATGTGGTACACAGTTCACTTCCAGTTGCCTGAGGCTCAAGATGCAGAACTCTCAGCTTCTTCTCCATACCATGTCTGCTTGCATACTGCCATCCTAGCATGATGACGGTGGACTAAACCTCTGAACTATAAGTCAACCCCAATTAAATGTTTTTCTTTATAAGAATTGCTGTGGTCATGGTGTCTTTTCACAGCAATAGGACATTGGCTAAGACACTTGTGCAGAATGGACAACACATTTATAGAATGTTCTCAGACTAAAGTCCAAATGAATGCTTTGTATTTGTGATAGGGGATAATAAACACCATCAGTGACTGTACAATGTCTCAGGAAGAGGAAGAGGGTGATAGATAGAACTTACAGATTTGGGCTTTGACAGATTCACCTGAAGAAAATCCAAAGAAGCAGGCTTAGCTCTGGAGTAGGAAACAGGGGTCAGAAATCTCATGTGCAGGGAAGATGAGAGCCTGACCAGGCTGGTGACTGGGAAGGCGGTAGCCCCACCAGCGCACAGCGTGAGTGTGTTTGCTATTTGTGGCTTGGACACTGTCATATTTTGTGTGTACTCAGATTAGCACTCAGAGTGGTCTTCTTTATTGTTTTAATCTTTCACAGTCATAGAAAAGCCTTTTTGATGATGTTATCTATCTATGAAACCCTCTGTATTCAAGAGGATGCCAAGGTCAGGGGTTTTCCCAGATCCAGGCCGGGAGCTGGTTTCTTCCCAGTTTGAGTTATAATTCATTTTCTTTCTGATTGGGTAAACAATCTGTTGTAAAATAGCTAGTCCTCTCTTTTCTGAATATCACTTTTGATATCAGCATTTTATTCCCAAAACTAACCAGAGGTCCTAAATCCATTATTATAATTCTGGCAGGAATGTAAAATTAAATTTAATTTAAGTAAAATATGAAAGGATTCCCAGTTTCCAAAAGGGTAAAAATATAGATTGCATTCTTCATTCAAAGTCTAGATTTTTAAATACCTATTTAAATAACTCTTTTTTCTGTCTGCCTGGTTTTGTTTTGGTTTGAGGCAGGTTCTCCCATTTTAGTCCAGGCTGGTCTTGAATTCTTTGTGTAGCGTGGGCTGCACACCAACGCAACCATGAGCCTCTCTGTCTGGCTAGATAATGTTGTGAACAAAATTGATTTACAGAAATGGATCATATTCACAATCTCATCCTATTCATGATAAAAGACATTTGGAGAAAATCTTGATTGCAGACTATAAATTCTTTTATACTTAAAGTCCATTGTAAAGGATGAGAAAGATGACAGGCACTCCCTAAGAGGGCTTAGGAGAGTGTGTTTGAGAGAGAAGACAGAAACTCTTACTTTTCTAAGCTTCTCACAATGACCAGTTATGGGCTAGGCATATAGCCCAGTGGTACAGGTTTTGCCGGACATACAGGAAACCTGTGTTCAGTCCCTTGTACTACAAACAGAAAAACAAATTAAGGAGTAAATCAATACATACTGGTGTCTGTTTCCCACCGAACCTCACAGAGTCCAGTGCCCATAGATGATAACCCTAAGTCAACTTCAGAGGCCAGACACTGCCTGAGCCCTCTGCCGTTAAGGACTTAGAAGTCTCCACGTTGCTTCTATCATTATCAGTACACGTTCATGCTTCTACTATGTGGTCCCTATTGTAGCAGCCGAGATTATACTAATTTCTGCGAGATATGTGCAAATTATACATCACTATCTTAAAATCAAACTATTTTTGTTCATGGAGTATATTTGACTGAGAAGTTGACATTGCATATTTGACTGAACTCCTCACCATTCTATGGTATCAGGAAGTTTAACTGATGATGACAATTTAAAGCCATTATATATTAATGTATTAAATCTTTGGTTTTACAATTCTAAGAATAATTCTTCATCTTAGGGAAATTTAAAGATGGGCAGGGTGGTGCATGCCAATTATCACAGCATCTGAGAAGTAGAGGCAGAATAATTACCACAACTTTGAGTAATTATTCAAAAGCCAGCCTTGTCTACAAAGTGAGTTTCAGGGGAATGGGGTCTATACGTCAAGACCTTATTGCAAACAAATATACTGATGAGGCAACCAAAGAGGTTATAGAACTAATCCCACCTGTGGTAGTGGTGCACGCCTTTAATCCAACTACTTGGGAGGCAGAGGCAGGCAGATCACTGTGAGTTCGAGGTCAACCTGGTCTACAAGAGTTAGTCCTAGGATAGGCTCCAAAAACTACAAAGAAACCCTGTCTCAAAAAAGAAAACAAAACAAAACGAAAAAACCCCACAAAACTAATCCCTATACATCTCGGAAGGATTGCTCGTTATTTACATCTGAGGCCCCATTGCTCCTTAACTTCTTGGTTAACAATCACTTCACACATGAACTGTCTGCAGGAATCAACTCGACTCTTAAAGACAGAAAAAGAAGATTAGATGAGCAAGACTATGTAACCCAGTTGATAGTAGAGATGTTATTTTTAATATTTCTCAATGGAAATATTATTCATGTTTGAAATAAGTCTTTGGAATGACTAACTGGTCAAAACATACATACTTCTAAAATGACTCAATCTTTTACATTCATTTAATGCGAGAACCACATAATCTGACTGTTAAGAGAACTGCATTGTCAGCTACTCAGAGTATATCACACTAGATCTTGTGCATCACCACAATCTGGATCAGACATCCACTCTGGGTAAAGTAGTTGATGCTGTCTTTCTGGTGGACAGGCAGGGGAAAGGGAGATGTAGGCTGGGGAATAGCCTGTAAAATACCTGCTATATACACAGGAGAGGCCAAGTTCAATTCTCAGGACCCACACCGAAAAGGCTAGAAGTGATGGCATACATTTCTAATCCCAGCACAGGGGAGAAAGAAACAGGCAGATCTCTGGGACTGGCTGGCCGGCCCCCTCATCTCCTGGGTAAGTTTCAGTCTTAGAAAGACATCCTGTTTCAAAACCAAGGTAGATGGGGCTAGAGGGAAAAATGATACAGAAGATTGTTCCTCTGGCTTCTGCAGACACATACCCAATCATTCACCTCCCAATACACACATGCACCCCCACACATGAACACTTACATGGATATACACATACATACAAAAAATTAAAAGGAAAATAACCAGATTGTTAGGTTAGTCATGGACTAAGTCTGAGAAAGGACCCTAAACAAGGATAAACAAGAAGTAAAATGTTTCATCCACTCCACAATTACCTTAAAGATTTGTCTATCTGTAACACATGTGTCCACAATACATGCATGGCACACTTATGCACTAGTCAAGAAACATTCGCAAAGAAAGGAGTTTGTGTTCTTGAATACCATGGACCTTATATTTTACCTATTTTTCTTCATATAAAACTTTGTGGAGAAAGTTGTAAAGTCATTTCTGCAAACTGAGTAGAGAACAATGGAGTTCTCAAACATTTGTGTTTGTCTGACTCACCTGAAGATCTTCCTAGAACACTGGCTACTTGACCTTCCTTGGACTTCCTGTCCTAAGTTCTGAAGTCAGTTTTGATAATCTACTTTTCCAGAAAGTTCTCAGCGGCTCCTGGCTATAGATGCTTCTTCAAGAGCCACAAATCAAATTCCTTCACTGATAGTAGCTTCTCTGTAGCCTGCGGACAGGCTCTTCCATTGACCGACATCCTGACTGTAGGAGTCACACAGGGCAGCCTGGAAACTTGTCACTCAAAACAACAGAGTGGTTGGAACTGCAGGCCTGAGGGCCTTGGAACCTACCAGGTCTCACATCATTTAATTTTAATCCAGATCTATCCTGTCTGATGCGAAAGAATATTCTAGACTATTTGATAAACAGTGATAAGAGAAAAATGAGGCAAAAAGAAACAAATGGCATACCTGGGTGGCATGCTTTTCCTCTTGTCTGACCAAAAGCAGAAACTTAAAGGGAGAGGTCTGTCTTTGTTAGTGTAAAGAGAACCAGTTACAATCAGTTAGAATTTATGTGGGTATTTAGAAAACCTTTCCCAAGGTTCCATTATGATTTCCAATCTCGCTTTTCTGAGTAGTATGGAAAAAGCACTTAGTGGTATTACCTTTACAAATATCTTAATTTATTCTACCCTGAGGATATTATATTCAGTGATTTAGCAAAACTAATCTGAGCTAATAACATACATTTACTGAGACTAAGGAATTTTTTTCAATAGAGGGCTACTTAGCAGCTTGGAACAAATGAGAGGCGAGGCATAGAGATTAAAGAATGGCTGTCATGTCTAAAAGAGGTTATCGTGACTACAGAAAGATCACTCTAAACTAGCTAAAACACAAAGCAGTGTTCATAGATTAAAGCAAATGCTCCAAGGCAGGGGAAAATCTGCCACTGTCAACAGCAGGAAGCTCACAGGCGGTGACGAAGGGTCAGCTCAAGAGATTGTCTCCTTGTGTCCCCTGTGGATATTCATCAGTATGTAAGAAACACCTCTCAAAACCTTAGGCTACAGCCAATAGAATCAAGCCAGAAGTGACTGTCATCCACATGCGTCTGTCAAGGACAGATCTACTGCAGGCTTTCTTCTTTACAAACCTTGGATCTGGTCTGTGGACTAGAGTTGAAACCTTTGCAGCCTACTGAGACTGATGTAAATGAGTAGGATTGGGAGAGCATAAAGTCATAGGTAGTATCGGGAGTGGCTAATCTAAAGGGGAAATGTCACTGAAAGTCAAGACTGTATGCCAGCCTCAAGGTTCTGCTGTATAAGATGTGATCTCAGGGCTACCAGAATCTTTCAGTTAGTGAAGGATTTTCAGAATCTACCTTCTCATGAGCAGTTGTTGCCTGACTGTTGAACACCACACTGAATCACCAATTGAATTTATCTGTGGGTAGGAGAGGGCTTTCAGCCTTTCACTTGGCACTTTGCCTGGGGCCCCCAGGTAGCCCTTCTCTGTCTTCACACTGTCTTACAAGCTCAGATTCCTTCCCCTTGTGCCTGAAGGCCTAGGCAGGTAGATGAGGACTCCCTCAAAAAGAGATGTCTTTTACCATTTCATATGTTGAGGTACAAGCCAGTAGTTAGAAGTTCACGGTGATTGTAAGTGGCGTCTTGACACAGAGCTTGGTAAGGGAATCTGTCTTGAGGAGAAGAGGGTTGGAGTCCAAAGACCTGAGCCACCTTCCCTCACTCCTTAAAGCCTAGGGCCATCGCAGGCCCCTGGAACAATTTTTAAAAAATGACAGTGGACTTCAAGAAAGAGAACCATTTACTCATTTGTTCTGAGTATGAAAACTGAAAATACCGATCTATGCTTTGAGGAAAACCGAAACAGAGAATGAAGAGGTTGAAGACAGATATGCTTTTATCTATATAAATCACCCCCATTTCCTATGAAGGGCAATAATTTTGGATGGGAAAGTCAGTTCGATGGTTAGATTCCTCTTTAAGTCTTTATCTATTCATTTATAGGATCAATGTGCATTGAGTTTTATTTCTTTTTCATAGTTTTTAGATATAGAGCTTATGGTCTGCTGGAAAAACACACAAAGGAACAAAGCAAACAGATAATTACAGACTGGAAAAAGTATAATTTGTAACATAATCAGGATAATGGAACCAAGAGAGGAAAATATCTTAGTATTTAACCGACGTCCAGCCTCCAAGCTAGAACAGAAAAGGGACAGTGGTGGCCAAGTTTGGAAGGATTATGAGGACACGGGAGTACATTTCCCCAAGCACTATTTTGTCTGTGAAGAGATTGGTCCAGTTTTGCTCGATGTCCTTACTGAGTTCCTCTGGCTCTTACATTCTTTCTGCCCCTTCCTTCTGCAATGCTCTCCTCCTGCAAAAGCCTCTGCTGACAAAGGGTCCAAATTGAAACGAATCCTTTGTCCCATTCTCAATGTTCTTGGCTTTCCAATGATCAAGAGATCCTATACAGCGGGTTTATGGCAAAAACACAGAAGGAAAAGAAGCAGAGCTCAAGGACCCAGGAGAAGGCCTGGAGAGCAGAGTTGAACACATGGAGTCTTGGTTGGTACTTCAAACTTCAGGCACTTGATCTCTTTTTCAGATGCATTTCTTTGAGTATCATTTGATGCAATGAACTATATTTTAAAAAGTGAACTTCTAGGAAGTTAATCAGCAAGCTAGGTGTGTGTGTGTGTGTGTGTGTGTGTGTGTGTGTGTGTGTGTGTGTGTTACTTCCCCCTTCAGGGGTTAGTGATGGAGCTCAGTAACAAAGTGATTGCATAGTGTTAAGTCTGAGGTTCGATCTTCAACACCACACAGAAAAATCAGAAATCCTTATGGGTCAGTAGGTTTCAAGCTTTTTAACATACCATCCCTTTTGAAGAATACTTTCGCTCCTGTAAATCCTGTGTCTCCTAAGATTTTAATGCCCACATGTCAGAATTCCCAAAAAATGTGTTAGATGTTAGGTACCTCCCCTCCATGATTGCCTTCTTTTTTTAAAAGTATTAGCTGAACTCTCTACAAGGAGACCACACACATCTTTCCTTTAGGAAATTATTTTTGTCTGAGTCTATATTTTATAAAAGCCTACACATAGAGGACACTCATATATCACTGGTGAAAGAGTTTAAATTTGACATCAAAACCATGTCTGGCATAGGGTCCATCACCCAAAAAATTCAATAAATATCAATGTATTATATGTTGGTTTAGTAGAATATCTGGTTCACCATTTTTAAGGTCATAGGCCTGTTCTTGACATGACATTTATCATGTCCAAAAGGGACTGTCAATGTGGACTTAGTAAATGTTAAATAAGGAAGATGAAACAAAATGCTTTAATGCACCCATGTTCCCAAATAACAATGACTTTTGGGTAAATTATCTCATATTACTAGTGTTTTCCACTCACCCTACAGATCTTTAAATGTTGCTTATCCATGACCTATTCTTTAAAGTGCTTAATATTTGAATCAAGATCTCTTTCTGGCATTTTTTTTTCAAAAGAATTTATTATAAGACTTCCTCTAAAATATTTTTTTTTCTCAAAGTCAGACGTACTTGTCAACTACACTTAGCATCAGTCAGGCAATTTGAAATGTAGACTTCTAATTACTTTCCCGGAATCGGTATTGCAGAGAACAGTCTGCCCTCTGCATTCTAATGCCTTCTGCAGATCCTCAAGTGTGTTAAGCTTTTAGAAATCTTCTTCCTGGCTCTCAGAGCAGGGAGAATTGACTCCCCACAAAGCTCATACTGGCTACTCCAGCACCTGAGGGGTAGGGATGATAGGATCAAGAGTTTAAAGATAACCTCAACCAGATAGTAACTTCAACGCCAACCTGGGCTCCAAGCTTCCCTTCCCTTCCATTCAGAGTATTAAAGCACAAACAGAATAATTAGGATACTTCAATTTTTATTAAAATATTTTAAAATTATAAACAGAGTTTTATAGCACATATATGATGTGTTTATTTATATTCTGATATAAAATGTATTTTAAGAATTTTAAGTAAAGGTTGCTGGTCACTGTTCTAGAACATTCCAGATACTTTTCTCTCTTCCTGTCTCTAAATTCTCCAGAGGAAATTCAACACTTGTTGAGTAAGTACTTTCATTCCTACTCATAACTGGCATAGATATAAAATACCAAAGAAGCAAAACCACACATTGGGTTAGGAACTTTCTTTGTGTAACAGGCATATAGATACTGTAAGCTTTAAGGACGTCGCTGTTCTTACAACACGAATTCACAACTATGGGGAGTTGTAAAGAAAAGATTACAAAATCAGCTTTGAACTGATAACATACTTCTCATCAGTAACACACACACACACACACACACACACACACACACACACACACACACACGCACATTCTCCCTAAACACTATAACCTAATCTTCAGATACCTTTGTCAAGCTGAGTGCTATTTATACACCCACTTTATATTTGGTGCATTTGAGTGGACTGAGTGTGTAGTCTCCTCTGTGAAGATGTTTGTAGGTATTAGAACATCCCAAAGGTGAATCTGACACAAGGGTCTTCTGTAGTCTCAATATTTAAGAAAACCTTGGTTTACTAGAAGAGACACTTAGACACTCAGTTCCTCTGGAGCTGACTCTTTGGGGTGGAGCTGTTCACCGAGAAGGACTATGGGTAGTGACTGTTGGCAAGGCCTGACAGAAAGGCCTACCCATGGCTTTACTTTCTCAGCGCATGGGGCCCACAGCTGCAGTGTGACCATCATCAACCTGCTGGCATCAAGTGAATGTGACAAGCAGAGGATCCCCATTAAAGGACGCAGGGAAGAAGGTCAGCGCCAGAGGTGAATGGTGTCAGTGTGGCACAGAAGGTGAACTTTCCGTCTCTTTGGCACCGCCTCCACAGTGATACCATCATTGCTGGGAAATCAATCCTTAATTTTCTCTCTGCACAGTGTGGCATAAATCCCATGAGAGGACAGGGGTGGTGTCCCTGACAGACCATTCTACAACATACACCAAATAGTACAAAAGAGGACATTTATTTGACAATAAGAGTAACACTGGTTAAACCCTCAAACTGCCAACTTTCTTGATACTAAAAGATAGGAACTCATTTTTTTTTCTACTGTAATCTGACTGCCCTTCTGAAGACAAAAAGGAAATTAAAAGCAACGCATCACTAGGGAAATCAAAACAACGCTATTTTTGGACCAAGTTTTAAGTTATATTCATGCCTATATATTATTAAACATGCCAGTCAAAAGACAAAGCAAGCATATACCCCTCTTTCCTCATTTCCTTTCTCTGTTCTGATCCCAGCATGGAAAACACACTCTGGTTTGAAAGTAGCAACGAACGTTTATTAACAGAAAAAAAAGATGATTTGTAAAACGTTATCTCAATGCTGTGATTTCCCCTTATTTTGGAATAGAAACGACTACAGAAAAACTACATATGAGCATACACCTTACAGAAATAGATATGCATATTGCCCACACATCCAAGTATTTTTCGTCCAAGTTTTACTCTCTCTATAGAATATGCTTCACTGCCTCATTTTATAGGCTATATTATGCTTGACAAAATTTTTTCCTTGACGTTTAAATTTTAAAGATGAGTCAAATGAAATCTAGAAGATTCAAAATGATTTTTCAAGAGCACAAGGCCTTAACATCAAACAAGAATGATGATGAAAACCCATGCGCCCTGACTACTAAACCAGAACCATTTCTACAGAATGAAAGTCTTTTACCTTAGACCAGTGGTTCTTAGACCAGGCTTCCTAATGCTGTGACCCTTTAATACAGTTCCTCATGTGGTGGTGAACATTGCTATTCATGGCTGTAATTTTGCTACTATTATGAATCGTAATGTAAATGTCTGTGTTTTCCAGTGACCTTAGGTGACCCCTGTGAAAGGGTTGTTCAACCCCCAAAGGGATCACAAACCACAGATAGAGAACCGCTGTCTTAGAATTACTGCTAAATCCCATGCAGTTTAAATAGAAGGAATGAAAAGTACTTTGCCTACTCTGTAACCCAGGGTGGGAATGGAAGACACAACTCTGCTGTACTAGAAGAGAAAATGCATTGCACAGTGTTTAGTGGCGATACTGCCCCGATATTATTCAGTACTGACAGAGTCGATGCTGTGTAAAACACGTATCTGCAGGAGGTAAGTGAGAAAAATCAGTGGTTTGAAGTCTCGGGGCTATTTGACATTCCTTCAAGTTCTTGGCGAATTCCGTTCAATCCTGTACACTAAGAGTTTATGGCAGCATACAGGAGAGGCGGCTAGCTCTTTGCCATAGTCACTTGGCATTAGCTGTTTAACTACAAGAAAGACTCTGCCTGTGGCTTTTCCGAAGCTCAAATAGTACTCAGGCTGGATGGAGGGAGGACCAAAGTGGCTGTGAAACAATGTCCCATGAGGAAAGCTGAAATAATACAGAATCTAAAAGAAACACTCCAGCTTTCCTGCCCTCTTTTGGGATGACTCAGATTCTAGGCCTTCTCGAAGTCTCCAGTATATACTAATTCCTAGTTCTCCACAATGAGAACCGGCTTTGACTGCACCCCGTGTTTCCCTCACTCCTTTTCCATTTCCCCGCTTGCTGTGAGTTTCTGATGAACTCCCAGGTGAACCTCCATTTACGTTGTTATCTTGGAGGTGTACCAGGATGCTCAGTCCGAGCATTACATACGCGACGTACACTAGAGAAGTAGCCGAGGTACTTCTTTCCCTTGGTATCATTACATAGACCTTGTCACTGTTTACAGAGTGCAGGCTTGAATAGTCAACCCAAAGGTAAAATTTCATACAACTAAGACTTGTTTCCCAATGGGACGAGTCAACACACAGCCACCAAACTTCTTAGACAAGATTAATTGGCTATTTTGCATCTTTTGCTTGAGAAGTATGTCAGAACTATCTGTGTTTACATTCAGTTCTGTAAAAATAGACTAATTTCTGTAGAACGCAAACAAATCACACAGTTAAATTCTGTGTGTGCCATTAGGTTGATAAATCAGCCTTTACAGTTTCTACTTGAGCTAGCGGCCATGTGAATGTCGGTCAAATATCTACCAGGCGTCAGTTACTACACAGATCCTGTAAACAATGCTTGCTTGGACCAATTGAGTGACTGGGAGAAAAATGACATGAAAAGATCAAGCTGCACTGAACTGTGTGATCAGATGCCTCCGGGGCTTTGCGGAACTGAGAAATGATGTACCGTCACACAACACTTGTAGGTAGGCTGTTGGTGAGCCAATGACTGCTGATACCCTCCTGGTCATGGGTTGCATTTTTAACGCTGAAAGCAACCCAGAAAAACACATTATGTTGTCGTTTTATGGATGAGAAAACTGGTATTCCACTGGGGCATACTGAAGGTCACAAAGCTATTATCCCAGACCCTAAAATTCAAACATAGCCCTTATATATCATGTTTTCTTCCCTCAGGCTGAAAATTAGGCACAGCAATGTTTCATCTTCAAGGTGATTTGTCTTGAACAAAGACGGAGGAAAGACTGAAGGAATTTTCCTGAGAAGAACTTACATTTTAATAATAAAGGGTTGGAATTATTGTTAGAGGCTTAATTTAAATGTGCCCATTTGTTTTGCCTCAGAAACACTCTCTCCTGGCAGGAAAATGAAGATTCCAAGACTAAGGGAACTATATATAACGTCAATAGACTCACTGAGCTGTATTTGTGTGAAATCACTTCTTTGGGCTATTGTCAGGGTACAGTGTTGGACGAAGTGATGTTTATTCCTGTTTTCCCATAAACAGCCACGCAATACCTTTCAGGTGTTAAAAGTTAATGACCAATTTGATACTACTGAGAAATGAGATCTTCAAGAGACAATTAGAACATGACAGTGCTTTCCTTGTCAATGGGATTAAAGTCCGTATACAGGATGTTTCACGTATTGTGACAGCATGTTCTTCTCCTCCAGACAACACAGCAGCAGGACCCCATCTTGAAAGCAGTCGGAACAATTCTCATAGATAGTGAACCTGTCAGGGCTTTGATCTTGTATTTCCTAGTTTCATAATTGTAAGACAATAAATTTGTGTTCTTTATAAATTACTCAGTATCAAATATTCTGTTACAGTAACACAAATGGACTAAGATATTAGGTCAAACACCATGTACATTTTATTTATTTATTTACTTATTTGGTCTCAGCATTCTTCTGTCTATTATCAAAGAAAATTTATTCATTACTGAGTAGCCTAATTTCTGTGTGGTATAAACAATATATATATTCCCAGAAGATCTGAAGATCTTAAGGAGAATTATGGGATTTAATGTTAAAATACTGGAATGCATTAGTTGTTAAGGATCTTTGTACACATTAGATTTCATACAAAGCTAAGTAAACACACAGAAATGAGAGCACTTGTGAAAAAAATCCTCCCAAATTGACTCAGTTTTAAGTAAGTTATAAAGCACTCTAGATCACAAGGATCTTATTTAATAAAATTACCTTAATCTCATATCTTAAATGCTTTTTTAGTCCTCTATTCTTCAAACATTATTGCTAATTCAGTTGGGTTATTTTTTTCTAATTCCAGTTACTTTCTCTTTTTTATTTTGGTTGGCCTCTGAAGTGAATTTTGAGACAGAGGTGTGGAGGCAAGTATAATTATCCTAGGAAATACACTAAGGGTGTGTGTTGGGGGAAGGTAACAAGATTATGAATGAATATATTATCACTAGGAGCAATGGTCATTCTATCTTGCTTGGGACCCCGTGAAAGGCTATATTAGATTCCCGTTAGAAACATTCTACCATGGAGCTTTCCTCTTAAGTACAGAGTGCTCAGGCCTCTGTCCCAAATCACTTAATCAACACATAGGCATAATGTGATGTTATAACCAGAGAAGTCTTAGGATGAGGACTAATTCAGTATGATAGTTTTGGGCAGTGTGAGCATCCTTAGACTGGGTCCAGGAAACCAGGCAGGGGTATTGTCAGCACCTAATATATATCCTGTGTGACTATGGATATAGAAATCTAAAATAGGTTTATTTAATTCTTATATTTTGTAAAAGAATGCAAAAGAACTTATTGAGAAAAACACATTTTCATTCTGATAAATAGAGTTTGGGTGCAGGTACCCAAATTTTCACTAGCTTAGCAGTTACTCCAAAGAAGGTTGTCTCTAGACCAAGCATGAAAATCCTGTTCTAGTGAAGCCAAAGACTCAACTCAGTCCCACACAGGACAATGAATGTCTTGGGGAAGAAGACCATAGATGTGTATCATTTTACATGCTCTACTTTGAAAATATAAGTTGATATTCATAAAAGAATTGTGATGAGTATGTGGGTGAATTAACATTGCAGGTATAATTCTGGAAACTCACTTCAACGGAAAATCACTTATACATCCCATTACTGATGCATCAGTACAAAAATATTATCAGATATTCTCACATTAGACTGAACAACACATGTTCTTTTAAAGGCAGGGACTTGGGAAGAAAGTAGAAGAGTTGACACTGGGATAGATAGTGAATTCATTGTAGTATATGTGTACTTAGGAATCTTAGGAAGATCTGTTTTCTCTTTCAAGTCCCTACCATAAGGAACCAATATGCAAACTTTGTTAACTATCAAAATCGGGCTTATTGTTGAGACTGTCTTTTTCAAACCTGAAACATTTTCTTAGTTGTGCTAAAGAGGAACATGCATGATCCTGCACAAAACATTGCACTGTGCTCTGACATTTTCAATAACATAGACTTTCATAACATACACTCATCATTACATCTCTATTACTCTAAAGGGACAGTTGTTGTGGGCTATTACTTTACCAATGTGAAGATGTGTTACATTTATTTATGCTGTGGAACATTATTTGAAATGTGTGAAGCTGTGTTACAGTTGTTTAGCAATGTAAGGCTGAGTTGTTGCATTTGTTTCACCTTGCCTGCCCAAGGCACTTGATTGGCCTACTGAAGAGCTGAGCTGCCAATAGCTAGGCAGGAGAAAGGATAGGTGGGGCTGGCAGGGAGAGAGAATAAACAGAAGGAGAACAAGAGGAAGAAGGAGAAGAACAAAGAGAATGAGGATAAAGAGGGAGATGCCTGGGGCAAGAAGTCAGACAGACGTGAGAAGCAATGAAAGTACGATATATAGAAGGGAAGAAAAACAGAAAGTCCCAAGGCAAAAGAAAGATAAAGAGAAGCAGGCTAATTTCAGTTAAAAGAGCTGGCCAGAAATGAGCCTAAGCTAGATTGAGTATTTATAACTAGTAAGAGTTCTCCGTGTCATGATTTTGGAGTACCTGGTTGGTGGCCTAAAATTAAAGCTTGTTACTGACAGTGAACAATAGAACCCCTGGACCATGATATTTGTTTTTCTCAGAAGGATACTCAGCAGTCTGGGAAGAGATGGTAAATAGTAAAACTCTAATACAAAGCCACAGGTTCTCAGAACTATTTCTTATGCTCCCTGTCACTGATGAAGCATAAGTTTTGTATACTCCAGGATATTCTGGTTTCCCAAAACCTGCAGGGTCTTTCACAGTGGAGCTTGTGTCTCTATTGAAAGTCTCCCTGTTACTATTTCCCACAGGATCCTATAAGCTACAGTCTTAAAGCTGCCTTCTGCCTTTCAATTTCCAATGGCCTCTCTAAGTCTTGGCCCACATTAAACTATCTGAGTTTAATTCTGGGGGCACTCCTCCTAAGAGCCTGTTTCTTCACTTGACCTGGGATCTCCTGCTTTCAAGGGTTCCTTCTTATACTAGGTTGAGTCCACCAACATATACCATAGTGTACTTTATATAATTGTTCTTGCTGTAAACATTTTAAATTTTAAAAAGTTTAAATTTTGTACAGGTACATATTTGTGGAGGCCCAAAGAGGCCAAAGGTCAGAGAGTTTGGGACTTGTTTTAAGTTCATTCAAGGTTATTGTGCTTCTAACTCAAACATAGGTCCCACTTAATTGTACATCAGAGTTCTGCTCTCTGAAGGCTATTGTTAACAAGTGTGGCTAGTTGCCAGACCTTGTGCTCCTGAAATAGGAAAATAGTTGGTTCCTGCCTAAAACAAAAGTCTAAGGATCCAACTAGGTTCCAGGTCCCTTTATGGAAATAACTTGGGATTCCACCCAGGGTGTGGTTAGCTTACAGAGTGCTTGGTCTAGGGCATGAGACAAGGGCATGAGCAATGACTGTACCCCATGACTTTCAATTTGTATGTTAATATAGTCCTTTTGTTCTAGTCCTACCTTTTGAAGTCAAGGGTATATTAAGCTGTTGGAAAATTAAACAAGGGCGAATTTTCAGTACTCACTGAAATTCCCTCCTGATACTATCCTATGCATTTTATTATTTTTCTTCTTGTCTTTCTGTATTTCTAAATTTTCCCGCCTCTGCTCTGGAAGAAAGGTAATTTTAGTGAGGCTGGACTCCGACACATATTATATGTTGAACATATTAACCACTCCACACTATTAGCCAGCCCTTCCATGTCTAACCTTTCTTCCTTGTTTGTCATCTTTGTTCACTTGAAACAATTGAAATGATTTTTACAATTCTGTTTTTGAAAACTCCACTAATGAGTAAGTTTCCATTCATTATGGCAGGGTCAAAAGTTACAAATTTGTCTGTAAATCTAGTTTGGTTTTTACTGTGTGATATTGAACAAGTTACTTGATCTCTGAATTTCAGTTATCTGAAAAGTATTTGAATCAGTGGCTTGTTTAGGATGGGGAGTTCATGCGTTAATTGTTAACTATAGAAAAAAGATACTTCTGATACTGCATTTAATATGCACCAGAGACTGAGGATCATGGTGGGTACCTCAGCCAGAGCTGCCAGTTGAGTTGAAAAATGATAATTGTGCATTTGTATAGGAAGTACAGTTCTAAAACTGAAAATAAGAACAATCATTTCTTTTACATAATGAACAATTTAACATATTAACCTATAATCAAAGAAGAAATTAAAATATTCAAATACACTTCCCTAAACAAGACCAACAAAGGAAGCATGATTATAATTATTTGTAACAATACCCCCTGGGGTTTGGCATTGGTGAAGACCACATAGACTATGTTGTAAAAATGTCTAGCGTTAGAAAGAAAAATTCGCACTATTGCTTCAATCAGTTCTTCCCTGAGAAATGATGTGAAACGCTGTAGGGTTTTGTAAATATAATTAATTTTCAAATTATAGTAAGATTAACCATTTTTTATATAAAGAATTTCATTGGGAACCATGCCAATGATAATGTAATCTTGAAAAATAGTTATTTTTTGACAAAAGTAATATTCATTCATGAAAGCATGTACTTTTAATTCTAATACCCAGAGAAAAACAATAGCTTTTGTGCATTTATTCTCTTATAAGCACACATATATATTGCCAAAATGGCACCAAATTTTAAATCTGTGATTCTCCATCTGCATGAAAGATTATTTAACCAAGAGTATAGTATTTAGTGCCAATAATCTAATGTGCCTAGTATGTCTGAGAGGTTAATAAGGCTATGGGCCACAAAATTCACTTTTTATGGGTGAATTCACATGGCAAAACTGAATAAGAGGAGGGAGAGAGAGAGGGAAGGAGAAGGAGAAGGAGAGAGAGAGAGAGGGAATGGTTGTCTGCATTTCAGTACTGGTCCTTCAACAAATACATGGCTTTATAGGATTCATGCCTGAGTTTTATTAAAAGAAGTTTAAGATGCATACAGTGCCCCAGTGGTGTGTGGTGGCCATGCCTTTAACCCCAGTACTCAGGAGGCATAGGCAGGTGGCCCTCTGTGAGTTTAAGGCTATCCTGGTCTACACAGAGAGTTCCAGTCCAGCTAGGGAGATATTGTAAGACCACATCCAAAAAAGGAAAAAAAAGAAAGAAAGAAGGAAGGAAGGAAGGAAGGAAGGAAGGAAGGAAGGAAGGAAGGAAGGAAGGAAGAACAGAGACTCTTTCGTGAATGCAGATAGATATCCCAGGCATCCAGGCATACCTGGAGAGGCCAATGGGACTGTTAGAATCCTGTGTGATCAGATGTCAGCCATGGTCACTGGTCACTGGTATGTTGATTCATGTTGATACCATGGTGTCTGCCATTCGTACTCACAGACTGACAAAGCCTGGGAAACTCACATTACAACTATTCTGAATTCATTGCCTTCTGCATTTATTGAACTATCTAATTGTATTATTTCCTCATGGGATCACCTATTTCTTTCAATGTAATTTTAATGGATCTGAATTATTTCACTATATGATGGGCAAGAATCTTCAAATTCACTCCTGCTTTAATGGTAGGACTTTCAATTTCAGCATTACAGACGACATTATGATAAAATAATGAATCATCTTGTAGCAAAGCCTGTTCACATTTATGATTGTTTCTGGAAGGTAGAGTTATGCTTTGGAGTTTGCAGTATATTGTCAAACTACTTGGTCCACAAACTGATATTTTAACTGTCCTTTTTTTAAAAAAAAAAGTGAATATTTTGAATATTTTTTATCTGTTTGAGTCCATGTATGTGGATCTGTTCCACTTTGACCAAAGGTCAGAGAGTTCAGGCCTATTCTTGCTCCTTCAAGGTTATGAGAAGAGATTTGACCTAGGGAATGTCTGCCGACAGTATGCTTGACCTAAGGTGTAGTCAGTGAATGTCCTGCCTAAACAACAGAATACTTAACTCAGGATATTTCAGGTACTGAAGAGGCAATTGCTCTGTTTGTTCTTTGTTTCTTGGCAAATCAGTCTTTTGCCTTCTTCCCTGCTTTTAGATTGAAATGTTTAAGCATATGGAAAACAAATGCAGGCAAATCCAGTACTCACTGGGCTGCCCTCCCAGCTCTACTCTGTGTCTTCCTTTGAATCTCTGTTCTGTCTGCCTAATGGTTCTAATCCACATGCATCTACCCGTGAACCTGTCGAGGCTGGACCCCGACAGATGTCCCCCTCACATGGGGTCACGACAGATGGCAGATGATTTCAAAAAACAAATAAGGGGGGGAGTTGTACCCTCAGTCTATGATGGAAAAGATTACAGTATAAGAAAGCCTGGATGTCAGTCAAGCCACTAGCGCTTAGCACAGTGAGTTATGGTGACAGAATCTATCCCATACAGCAAGGATCAATAACCTGGGGCTATTTGTATACATTGTCTAATCTTTCATACACTTCTAACTATGTGTATAATCATGTTTAGATACCTCAGTATAAATACAATTGAATTTAATATTATGACACATTAAGGCACAGTAGTAACTAAAGCATATTTATATAATTATTCACATCTTACAAAACTGTATGCGCCAAACCTAGCTTGGTAATGACTTCTGAGGGGACAAAGAGAAAAATGAGACCCTGTAAAAAAGAGTACATGGGAGTTTTGGCTGTATCAGGTAGGTAAGTATCATTATGTTTTAAATTCAAACCAAGAAATGTCAAAATGTTGAAATTCTATATAGCTAAGTTATAAAGAATTTAGTGATTTTTTTCTATTATATAGAACATAATCATACTTTTATTTGTGCTGCCAGCTCCCAAGTAATGACATGGAGACTTATTATTAATTATAAAAGTTCAGCCTTAACTTAGGCTTGTACTACTAGTTCTTATAACTTAAATCAACCTGCTTTTATTAATCTACATTTTACCATGTGGCTTTTTACCTTTCTTTATTCTGTATGTCCGACTCCCTCCATGTCTCATTGGTGTCTCCTCTGGACCTCTATTATCTTCTATTTTCTTTCTCTCCCCAGAAATCCTGCTTATTCTTCCTGTCTAGCTACTAGCCATTCAGTTTTTTATTTCAGCAGTCACAGAACAAACACATTTTTCACAAAGAGTACAAGTATCCTACAACAACAGAGTCTAGTTGAAGTCACTCAAAATACATTTTGAAAACAATGTTATTTTGGGACCAGAGAAATGGCTTAGTGGTTAAGAGTATTTGCTGCTCTTTCAGAGGGCCCAGACTCAGGTCTTAGCATCCACATGACAGCTCACAACTGTCTGAAATCCCAGTTCCAGAGGATCTGATGCTCTTTTTTAACCTTCATGGGTACCAAACCTGTACATTGTGTCATTAATATTTGTCATTGTAATTTAGAAATCACACCATTTTATTGTTCTGTTATTTAGTAAACCCTTGAAGTTTCTTCCTAAAAGGATCTAAGCCCTGAAAGTTCATGTGTCAGGGGGTTAAACTATCTGGAGGCTGTCTCTTCTGTCAGGCTTTGGCTTTTGTGTGTATTAGTGTGGTGTGCATGTGCGTGTGTGTGTGTGTGTGTGTGTGCGCGCGCGCGCTCATGTATATGCTCACACAGGCATGAGTGTATAGTTGGCTTACTTTCATCTTTGTATCAGAACTGTTACCTTAAAATTATTCTTGCCAAGTTCATATTCCTCAACAAGAATGCTCAGGGGCCTCGCTTCATTAATTTTTCAAAAGCTCCCATGATGCAGTTCTATTTCTTTCTATTTAACAAAGTAATTGAAGTCTTAGAGGATAAATTCAATTTTCTAACAGCAATAAATGATAGAGCCAGGACTTGAAGCCAGAAGCTTCATAGCAAAATTTTGACATGAATTAGGTATAAAACTCTAAAAGAGTCAAAATGTGAGGCTCAGAAATAAATAGTTAACACAGCAGACTAGAAAGACGGGGGAGGAGGCATCCTTCTTCCAGAACCTGAGGCACTTAAGATAACAGAAGCACTGACAGCACTCAATGTTCAAAAGTAATGTGGGGGTCCTTCTCTTTTGCCCTAGAGAAATGCACTCAGAATCATAGCGTTCTAGCTGAACATCATGTTCTTTATCCCCAGGATGTGGTTTATCATCACTGTCCAGTGGGTTGGGTTCAATCTGAAAAAAATTAATTGCAAAACCTAGGCAATAAAAATTGCAAGCACAATCAACTATCAAAATGGAGAAAAATACTGTGGCATGCATGCATATCAAGCCTTGTCCACATTCACTGTGTAAAGGTTTCTAGCCCCCCGGTATCACCTTTTGAGGAAGCATAGCTCCATATAGAGTCTGATCTTAGCACAAATTCATTTGAATGACATTTGGAGGTGCGATTTATTCAAAATTTTTACAGAGAATATAGTATTTGTATGTGGAGAAATTTGTCCGAAACAATCATTTTACTGTTAAACATTTTGGAAAAAATGCATGTTTTTTCCTCAGGGAGCATGGAGACCATAAACAATGCACACTGGTATTGTTCAGACTCTTGAGACACCAATTTAAGGGTTCCCCTAGGAAATGATCATTTTATAGATTCTCAAGTATAAACTGTGTTGCTGAAATAACAGAAAAAATAAATGTCAATAAATTCAACATTTCAGGAAACAGTTTAATTATATTTAAAAAAGAGATGCCAAGATAAATAAAGTAGGATGCAGGAGGGGGCAGGGTGGCTACCGAGGAGAACACAATGAGTATGAATTTAGAACACAGAAAGACGCCCGACTCCTTTCTCATAATTTAATTTTTTTACCTATTATATTCTAAGTCCTGTGTCTTGACTCCCAAAATATTGTTGTCCGCAAGGCGCAGAAACGAAGTTGACATGGTCTATGCCTCCTGTTAAAATGGAGGGTCTCTCTCCTACTCTGAAGTCATCTCTGGCTTTTGTCCAGTCCATTTGCCACTTTTTGCTTATTCTACTGTGATTAGATCAGTGAAAAGCGTCTATTGGTAAGAAATACCACCATGGATCATCTTGGAATTTTAGGTGTTCTGGATTTCTTTCTCATTAGTGCTAAGACCTCTCTCTCTAAGATCATTATCCACTTGGCAATCTTTCTGTTTCAGAACTTCTGGTCAGAGACAAAACCTGAAGGCACTGGGAGATTACAAAGGATCCATTCTGCATGCCCAGCCTTCTAGGCCTTGGGTTCCAGAATGCCCTTCCTTGCTCATTTTATATCTTGTGTCTCAATCTACCCTGTTTCCATCAATGCTCTGCCTCTCCCTTTGGTCCATTCACTAATTGTGCTCTTGTAATCTAGTGCTAGGACTACCCAGGGCAATGCTGCTCCTGACTTCTTACCCCCAGTGAGACCCTTCATGCTGCTAACTGCTTCATCAGGCAACTCCCTTCAGCTTTTTCTAGGTGAGTGCAAAGCAAGTTCCTATTGCACCAGAGAATTTGAATTATAGATGACGGTTAGAGACTGTTCTGATCAACTGCCAGGAGTAAACCAAACATGCCCTGTCCCAGGCTGTGCTCATAGAAACAACCAAGAGAACGCCTGGGAGAGTTCCATAATGGGCAGCAGGTGTATCTCATCCTCTTTCTGTATCATAGATTCATTTAACCAAGGCTAAGAAATGCTGGCTTTATAAGAAGTTTTGTAAGATCCAAGTTACATAAGAAGCCAAAGTACATGCAAAACATTCAAAAAAAGGCAAACACATTATGACTTTGGGAAACTGTAGATACTGAAAGTTTTGTTGCATTAACAAGTGCATTGATGGACCAAAAATATTAGATACAAAGCTAGTATAAATACCTATTAATGATTAACTTTCTTCCTCCCCTCTCTTCTCCTTCTCTCCCTCTATTTTCTCTCTCTCCCTCCCTCCTCTCTTTCTATTTCTGTTGAACTCACAGGAAAGTTGAATCAAAACAGGTACTAAAAATCTAAATGGTACTTCATAAATGCAAGCCCCAGTGGATCCTGGTGGGGTAGAGCAAGGGTTACAGGTCAGTCTCAATCTTGGGATTTGGGTCTTAGTGTCCCCGATTCAGGAATGAGGACTTGTGTTAAAAGTGCAAGTCTTGTGTAAAAGCCAGCATGCGTGAAAAGTTGCTTTTCACTTCGGAGAAAAAAACAGGCTTCATGGAATCTACCTGCTAACACACAAACAACACAGAGACAGGGCACTCTGACTCGGGGGCTTTGGAGGTTGAGGCTCCAAATAATAAAATCAAAGTGCAAGACCCCTGCGAAGCATTGCTCCCCAAGCCTAGTACCCACATGAATCCCAAAAGAATATTTCCATTGTGAGCTATAGCAGTGGACACAACAAATAAGAGGACTCATCACAGCCCATTTTCCTGGGAGTTTGCAAAATGCGCCTGGTACAATGAAAGGCATGCGAGAAAACCAGAAGCTACAAAATAACATGATAGAGAAGGATGATGTTTAAAAACAAACCCAGGATTTTTAAAAGTTAACTTAAATGAGGGGTGTGTGAAATAACCAAATGGAAACATTTGTAATCCAATGGAAAACTTTGTAATCCAATTAAAAATTATAGGTGCTAAAAGGAATGAGCTAAAAGGATAAAATCATGGCTATCTGGAAATGCTGCTCCAGTTCCTCCTCAGGTCTTGTCAATCAGGGAAGCCCAAAGGTCCACAAAACAGTACTCTGGTCACTTGTGTTGGTTGTTTACCAGAATAGTTGATAAGATCCTATTGCTGAAGATACATCCTGGATGAAGGGTCTATAGAAATCAATCTAGAGCTGAGCTGAAAGCATCCTTCCTGCTGGTTTGTTTTCCTAATAATAGGAGTTGCTATGTAGGCTGCCATAGGAGAAAGGGGTTGATGGCCTTACCTAGATGTGAACCCTACAAACTAGAAACAACCTGCCAGGCAAAATGGGCTCACTGATGGGCCAGTGGCAGGCCCGTGATGAGAGTAACCACCTGGTCTCTGATTGGATGTGAGGCTCACCCCACAGGAGAGAATTCACTACAAACCCAGTAAAAATCCTGTGGCTGAATAGACAGGACTTACTACTGTTGTTTAGCTAAATTAACACAGCACTAAACTACCTTCCAAATATTTATTTTTATAAACATAGGCAAATGCTATCCTCAGCTTTAATCAGAGGAATTGCTCTTTGCCTTAAATAGCAATGTAATCTTTAAAATGTTTGTGAATGTCATTTTTTTTAATACTGGAAGAAAAGATATTCTGTTGTGTCTGATGTGTTTAGGATGTCCTTTATGGAGCTAATTAAAACACGAAACCTGAACACACACACAAAATGCAATGTTACAACAGAGAAGGAAAAGTTAGCTTCTCTCCAGGATGAGCCAGTTGTTTAATACAATGTGGTCAGCCTGAAACAATTCATACACAAACAAAAACAGACTCATCAAGTTGTGTTTATATATTTGCACACACATGTACATGTGTGTAGCACTAATAATTGTGGCAGAAGAGGCTATCGGTTTGATAAGAAGGGCCTGGAAGGAGTTGAACAGAGGGGCTAGATGTACGAAAGGGAACTGTATTTTAATTAACATTGTATTAAAAATAAAAGGTACACATGAATCATATTCCATGTTGTAGGGCTTTGGCCATACCTGTAGCATTTTATTTTCCTTGGAGTGAAAAAACAAAAACAACAGCAAAAAGTCAAAAGAAAATTGATGCAAATATGGCAAAATTGTAAGATTTATTTTATTGTGTTTAATGTCTTTCTTAATTAAAAAACAATATTCACGGATGCAATTGACATTTTAGTTATTTGGGGCTATATCTTCTAATACTCTTGCTGCATTGCTTGGAAGAAACACGGGAAAATTATCCATTTTCTATGAATGAAATCGATGAGAACCATGGAGTCACCTTCAGGTTCACTTTCTTTATCTTACTTTTCAACTAAGTTCTGTTTCAGCCTAATCTGAAGAGACATTAGTGATGTATCTTAAACTCCATTGCAAAATAAGATTTACAGTACAGCAAGAAAAAGAATCAACTGTCTCTCCGCTCCCAGGTTTCCAAACTCAGATTTATGTCAGCATCAAAGTGAGCTACAGAAGGGTGATTAATCTCTCTAGCTTTGCTTCACCAGCCAAGCTCATTACACATTACACATTAGAGAGCTAAAAGCTGTCGGAAAGAACAGTTTCCAGAAACAAGTTATTCTTTACTTTGAGGCTTGGTTCCTGTTTGTTTGGGGGGAGGGTGCCTAAAATAGAAGTGTTCTGGGAGGATAAAGATGATGGCTGATGGATTAGTCCCTAGCATTCTCTAGAATACTATACATTTTATTTTTCTTATAACAACAAAAGGAAATGACACTCTCTTTACATTTTCTACATAAGCAGTAAGAAAAAAGCATCCCTCCCTCCATTACAACTTCAACAAGAAGAGGTGGAGCCCACAATTCACATACCGTGTTGTTCCTATCTAACTGGTCTCCATGACATTGTGAAGCAAGTCGAAGGCAGCATGCGCGTGTTATAGAAATGAGTTCTTTGTTTATGCTTCCAGAATTTTAGCTTAATTTATTCTCTATGCACTTTGACGTTCTCTCCTATTCCACCAGATCCTGCAATTCAAGCAAGCTGTTTCACAAATATCAGCCAGAGTGAACTGCTGGGTAATACTAAACTGGCCCTAAATGATCACCAGATGAAACTCATAGATCAGAATAGCTTTAAACTTAAAAGATCACTATGATACTATGAGTCATAGGCTGCATATGTTACTAGGTAGGTGTGGGCATATATGTTCATAATGGTATTTGCAAGGCTAAAGCAGGTGGATTGTCATGAGGTCAAGGCAGTCTGGACCAAAAAGGGAGATTCTGTGTCCAAAACAAAACAAAGACAAACTGAAGTTAAACCCCCTCACAATTACTGAAAGTCTGTATTTGCTATGATAGGTAGTAGTTTGGGCTAAGTACCTATTTTCACAGATAATAAATACATCAACATGCATAATTCCCAGTCAATCAAAAAGATGCTACAGCCAAGCCTTGGAATGGTACACACATTATCCAGACTGGATGCTCAAGTACTTTTCAGCTTCCTACAGTTCATATTTAAAGCCTTATATGTATGATAAAATAATTCCTTAGATAACTTATCTCAAAAAGACCAAAATATTAATATGGTTGGAAAAATCAACATTTTACTCTCCGATAACTTAGGGAACAGAGTTTTGGCCATAAGATCCCCAATTTCCTAAATGACAATATCTTTGTCTTTTCCACAGCAAATACTTCATTGAGGAAACAACTATGAGGAAGGATGTTGGAAGCTGGCAAAACAGATGCCTGAGCAATAGTGGAGCAACTCACAGAGATGCACGATAGAAGGACAAACTCATCATACAAGTTTCCTGACATCATAGGGGCAAATGCCTAGTGCAAATGGTCAGTTCTATTTTTCTCACCCATGAACTTCAAAGAGAAAAAACACAGTCTAGGGTAAACTGCCTGCCTTACTGAGTTTCTGGAAAAGGATATTGATTTTTTTTTAAAGGAGAATTTAATTAAAGTGCTGCATTCAGTTTCATAGCTAATATATTCACAGGATCATTGGAAATAAACAGAATAACAAAGAATAAACTGTGTCCCAAAGACAGCTTCAAAACCTGCTTAATTGCAGTTTCTTATTTAATCAATATAGTTTTAAAATTATTAATTTTCTATTTGTACCATCCAACTTTGACCCAATCTTGAGATTAAATAATTTCATAAAAGAATACATGTCTTCAGCATGAAATTTGCTATTATAAGTTGTTCATAGCTTAAAGCATGTACTTACCTCAACAAATATAAAACATGGGATGATGGAGTAACTGCGTTGCGTGTGGTTGCCTACAGCCATTTCTCAAACCATGTAGTGAGACTGTACTGTCTGAAACTGTCCAGGCTGAAACGGAGAGAGATTGCAAGATGTGAGAACCACATGTTGAGAAGTCCCTTAGGTATGAACATAAAAACGCCAGCTACCCTCTAGATGGGCAGGCTGAGTACAAACAAGGTAAAAATATTGATCTACAATACAACTGAGTTAGACTAGTAACAAATGTATACCAGGTATGAACAGTCACTGAGGGAAACTGACCACAAAAGGAACTTCTTACACAACTAGCTATTCTTACATGGACACTGCAACTGTGTCTTAACCTGTGTCATAAAACAGTTTCTAGTATAAAACACTTCTTATTGTCGTCCTGCCAGGAATTCTCTACCTGTCTCTAATTCTGGTTTCCAATCTTGTTTGCCTCTGCCCTTTTCTCTGCCCTTGGGGCCAACATCTACTACCAACACCAATATTTCCCTTCTTTCCTGAATTGTGATTATTTGCCCTTGCTCTAGTGTCTACACAGCCATCAACAACTTTGGGCTAACACATCACCGACTTATCTTTCTGTGTGCCCCCTGACCTGTGTGTTTGACCCCAACATGAAACATTAAAGCAATAATCTATTCCCCACACTTACAGGAATCGTGTAGCGAGACAATAGCAGATTACTCCTGAATATTTTATTAGGTCGTCTCTGTCTTGCCCACAACTGAAAATATTCTATTAGGGACGTAGGTTAATTTGGGTTTTTCTTAATAAGAGGAATGAAGTTGAGATTTTAGATTTTTATGAGACTTTTCAGAAAAAAGAAAAAAAACACACAACATGCTTTATTCTCTGTCTGAAATAAAGCAACACATAGGCCATGGATGACCTTACCAGCTACTCATTGCTTTTCCCATTTTCTGCTTCTGTGTCATTATGACCAACAGTTGTTGGAGACTTCAATGTGAAGAGTTACATGGGAACATCAGGGCTACTCGAATAACCAACCACACCTACTAACATCTTTATTTGGCTAATTACTCTTTATTAAGTTCTCCCATACCTTACCTGTCTGCAAAGTAAAACTTTAGCTTTTCTTCTCATTTTAAGATGCCATATTTCTAATTGTAAATTAAATTTTTCTTTGATCAAATATAATTTATATTCTTTGTAATCTCTATTCACCAGAATATACAGTTTTAAGTCTTGGGCAACTTTTAAATTTTAAAATGCAATGAAATAACATCCACAATTTATCTATTACTTTATTTATCATTCAAATTTGGGAATTAGGAATAACTAATATTGTATTTATTAAGAAAGAGATACACATATGTTTTACACATTAGTCAGGTCTTGTTTTGTTCAATTTTATCTTCTTCAAATATATTAAGATTTAATCATCATTCTTTATAATTCAAATGTAACTTCCTGTTAGTATCGACTAAGTAAAATGAAATATATATACAAAAAAATAAAACCTGTTCATGTTTGAGTAATAAGAGTTACCAGGAAAAACAAAGGTATGAGATAGATAGTATTTTAAATGATTTTTACATAGAATTAATAAATAACAACAAAATGGAAAACTGAGGTACTGTCTTCCAATGTAATCATACTCTTTTACATTTGTATCATGAGTATATCAATATTTCTACACATCCTGAACACAACATTTTTATGGTCTACCTTTTTAATTATAGCCATTCAAGTATGTATGAAATAATATCTCACTGTGGTTCTAAACTTGCATTTTTTCTGATAACAAATAAATTATCATATTTCTATATGTGTACCAGGCATTATTACATTTCTTTTTATGAAATGTCTATTCAAAAATGGCAGCTTTTGTGATTGGCTTGTTCACTGTATTATTTTTAAGTACAATTTCTCTTTATGTATTCTGTACACATGTCATTTATCAAATATATGTTTCATAATTATTTTCTTCCAGATTCTTGCTTGCCTTTCATTTTCTAATGATATATTTTATATGCACATTTTACCAATATAACAATTTTAATTAGAGAGTTTAATTTCAAAGGCCATTAAATACAGAAATTTATTACCCTATTATACTCATCCAGATTTTCAGCTGCATCTTTAACATTTAAAAGATATAAATCACTGTTGCGATAAAATAAGTATTAGGAATTTTTAGACAACTTATCTGAAGTATAGTGAATGTAGATAGCAAAGAAAACAAAAAAAATAGTGCACGGTTTTGAAAGAGCAGCTTCCTGGGCTGTGCTGCCAGAACGAACTCTGACTCTTTCAGGAGGTCTGGCTACAGAGCACTTAAATGGTGTTTGTGAGCAGAGAGCTACAACTTGTTTAAAGGCAACATAGACCTGATGTGACCCAACCCTGAATCTGGGGCAATGAATGAACCTCAAACATATTGGACTGGGCAGAGCCAAAAGGCAAAGCAGCTTTGTTGGCCTTAGCCACACCCACTTAACATAAAATAAAATAAAATAAAATAAAATAAATAAAATAAAACAATGCTTCTGGTCAGAAAATAATTAGAGATACATAATAAAGATAGACTCAGATTTTAAAAAAGACCTCTAAAAGGGTCACAGAAAAAGTAATAGTAATAAAGAAAAACAAGCCACATCAAAATAGAATATACAGAGAGTCTGGATTATGTATATTATTATTCTTTCTTTGAATTTTTTTGACTCCAGAGAGACATTTGATTCTGGGGACTGCTAAGATAAACCAACATATATGTTTTAAAGGTTTCTTGACTTCAAAGTTTGAGTCTAAGGATATGTTACTTTGGAAAAGAGGTTCTTCTTTTGCTTCCACAGAAGATGAGAACCTGTGGAATCTTGCTGCGGGAGCTCCTTCTGCTCCTTCAGCCAATAGCCTTTAAGATACCAGCCCACTTGGGTGTGGTCTCTTTTGCTCTAAAAAGCAGCAGAAGCCATGCACTTGCTTTCTTGCTTTTGGCTCCGATTCTGGCTACTAGACTCCTTTCCTGGTGGTGCAGAGGGCTGTTGTCTAGGACAGTGACCTGTAAGTTTTTTCGTTAAATATATAACCCTTTTATTAATCATAAATCCAAACTGGTGTGGGATTGTTTTGTGACTTATGCCTTCAGAATCTTTCCAGACTATGGATGCTGTCACAAGACTCTTCTCATGTACTTGCCGCTCATTATGTAAAGACTCCCACTACCTCAAGGCTACAAACTCAAGATTGAGTACTTCCATATCAAATTAAAACATAATAGAAAAGGAGGAGAATTAATATTCACAAGCTGTACCCTACCTTGTTAACTAGCTCAGATGAAGCATTTCATCTCTAGGTATGTATTGCTATATTACAAGTCATATTTCAATGGAATCTCAATTCAGTGTCCTTGGATGTGTTTCCCACTGGAATTTTCTTATGATTTCCTCTTATTCATGGGAAGTATACCAATTTGTTGTAACCTTGAGACAAATGAAACCAACTAAAGATGATCAAGTACCCATGTTTGTAATACTGAAAATAGATGAAGACATTCTTGGAGATAGTAAGATGAAAATAAATACCTTTATTTACAAACTGTTTGAAATTAAATCTGTTGACCAGTCTAGAAAACTCCTGGGAACAAAAATAGTCTTGGAAATGAGTGTCCATAACTTAGCAACTTTTGTGTCCAACCTTGATGTGAGTTAAATTGTTCTTAGTAGTCCTGTATCTCCAAATATGACCTTCTTCTTTGTATATAACATACACTAATCAATTTCTTTTAAGATGGCCTTTATAGTTCTTTTCAAAATGCCAACAAGAAAACTACCAGAAGTGTTGCTATTCTGAGTAAACCCGACAATCTCTACTTTTAACCCACATTGAGTTAGAAAAGTATTCCCCAGTCCTATCATTGCTGACTGTCTTCTAGAAAGCTGTGAGGGGTCATCCTGAGCATTTCTGGGTGCTTAACCCTATGTACGGTCTCTGACCACAAGATGCCAATGAAGACAGACATCCTCTTATCCCAGGTATGATGATCAAAACTCTTCCCAGATATTGCCAGATATTGGGACATTATTTTCAGTGTATGACAACAAAATCTAGGGCCCACGTCACATCAATAACACATTTTCTGATGTATTACAGTATTTAGCATGGTGTTTCTAGAAGCTTCTCAAATTTAGCTTAAAACTAAAATCAAAGGGAGGTTTTGACTAGTACTGTAGTGGGGAGGGATCGAGAGCTTGTTTTCCTATGACATCAAGTACAGGGATGGGGCCATTCCTGTGGAAGAATCTTACTTTAGGAGCTGTTTTGCCTGTTTGGAATAAAGACTATAATTTGGGCCACAGGAAGGAACTTGATTTAATTACTGCCTAACAAAGAGGAAACTAGAACTTGAAAATGTGCCTTACTGGCATATGAGTAAATAGATTCTAGCACTCAAATGCCATATTGGGATGAGTACAAAGCTACTATGATCTACAGTCACAAATATCCTGAGTTTAAAGAGAAATTAAGGGGTTTCTACCCTTTAGGTATTTCAGTCCAAATTCTTAGTCTTTCTTAAAGGGTTCATGAAAATACATTTTAAAAATTTAAAGACAGGAAAAACATCCCCAAACCATTATAAAATATGTAATGAGATGTCCAAAATGTAAAAATTTGGCAACTTCATTAAGTTTGGTGCTTGTTAAAATTTAATTACTATGAAGATGAACTGTAGATGAGATTTTCTTAATTCTAAAAGTTTCCTTTCAAATAAATTATAATCATAAATTAAACTACTGACTCATAAAAACAATTTCAACATTTTTTCATTTTACTTGGCCTCCAAATAAGCATTTACTTTTATACACAGATTCCATATAATAACTTTGTGATCACAGGACCGGGGCTTAAAAAGTAACCATGTAAAACAGTATTAAGGACCTTAAAATATCCTTGGAGGCATTTCGTTTCCACCAATGTCAAAGAATCTGGAACCCAGGTAACCTCGGGTGCTTGGGGGGTGGGTGGGAGGGTTGTTGGAAGGAGAGAGGGTTAGAGAGAAGGGAGTAGGGGAGGAATGGGGAAAGCTCAGTGGACTGGGATGGCGGGGAGGGAGGAAGGATGGAAATGGGATCAGGGGAGAATATATTTCAACTAAGGGAGTCACTTTAGGGTTTACAGGAGACTTGATTCTTACTTCAAACAAACAAGCAAACGAAGAAACAACCACAGACAGTCCTCCCTTCCTCCCGTTTTTCTTCCCTCTCCACACCAATTTTCCTTTTATACTCCCCTGGCTTCTACAGGCACTACAAATTAAACACACGTATCGAAACTCTACGGTCCACATGGGTGAGAACATGTGCCACTTGCCTGTCTCAGTCTGGGTTAACCTCATTCAGTCTAGCATTTCCCAGTTCCAAACATTTTCCTGCAGCTTTAACAATTCCTCGTGGCTTTACACAATAAGATGCTGTTGTGTCAAAGTGCCACATTTTCATGATCCACTCATCAGTTGAGGAACATCTAGGCTACATAAAATTTTCAAAAATTAATGAAACCATGAAGAAAAACACAGGTGAGAAAAAGTGGGGTGATGGCTTTGAAGACATTAATTAGACAAGAGACAAAGAAATGCAGTGATCCAAGAAGATGGAGCAGACAGAGGTGACTTCTGGCTTACTGCCTGGGAAGAGTCACGAGACCCCTGTGTGGTCAGGGGAGCGCGGACATGTGGCTGCTGGTCTTCTAGGTCTGGGTGGGGCTAGAATGTGGGCTCTGCAGGCTGGGCTCCAGAGAGAATGGTGTGTAGAGAGTAGGTGATTCCTTGGGGCTTCAGTGAGATATTGACAAGCATGTGAACTAGGGGGAGCTACTCAAGGCCCAGTGAGAACCGATAGAAAGGATGAGCACAAATGACCCTCAGAATTCATGCACAGACAAGCCTTCTCGCCAAAGTAAGGAGGAAAGCGCCCCAACTCTCCGGCTATCTGTAAGAGTACATACACGGTTACCAGGCGAACTAACCCCACCAGGAAAACGTTTCTCACCCAGAAGCCACAGATGGTGGTGGGTAGAGATCCCACGCAGCATGCATTTTGTTGTTGTTTTTTTTTTCATTTGTCTGATTCACAACAGTAAATATTTATAAAGACTCCTTTGACTTATCAGGTCCTGGCTAACATTTGGGCAACTAACTGCTTTTTCTTGTCCTACCTCCTTGCATGTGTGACAGCAGAACCCATGGCCCAGATCTTCACATCAGCATCTTCTGAATTCTTCTACAATAGTTAGCCTGGTGCTTCTAGAAGCTTCCAAAAGTTAGAGTATTTTAAGATCAAAGTGAGATTGTGGCTAACATTAAACAGGGAGAAATCAGAGCTTATTTCTATACGATGTCAAATCTTAATTGGAGAGAAGAGGGAGGATTGAATAAAAGGTAGAAAATGAGAAGGTAAGAAAATATAACTGGTGAGGGAACAATTTCGTTTTATCCTTCAGTTCCTAGGGTGAGCTATAATCCCCAGATGCAGCGCATCCTGAACATATGGTAAAGATGCATTAACTGCCTGGGTGGCATGAGCTGCCCCTCCCTATTCCGGATCATCTCTATTCAGTTCATGATCTCCAACCAAGATCACCGTCTGCATTTAATTCCCCAAAGCCGGAAAAATCCAGTCGTGTTTTTAAAACAACAAAGCCATTAAGGAATGGGAACAAATGAAATGAAATTGTAGGTGAATATAAAATAGATTTTATCAATTGGTCGTGTGGGATTTCGGAATGCACTACTTAGTCTCCTAAGAGAAACACTTTGCTCAGTTTTAGAGATGGTTTTCAAAGCTTGGTGAGCATTGCAGTGTGCAGACTCACGTACAAAGGGAGGCGACAACGACATTCTTCTGTGTTTTCTTTGCTGTCTCTCACAGCTCGATCCACCGCCCACCCCTTGAAGTAGCTCAAATCAAGGCAGAAAGAGAAACAAAAGAATGTTTGTTTCTCATAACTTAGAGAAACTGAATTGGATCATCTCTTCAGAAAGTAACTAGATTCAGAGTCCTGTGAGGTTTCCAGGGTCCTCACAGGCTTTTTCCGTGACTTTGCAGACCAAGGAAAAATTCTAGGGTCCTTCTAGATACTGTCGTTTCTTGGTGTATTCAGTGGGACCAGTTTTCAGCCTTGTCCCTATTGCTTAAATATGAATCATTTTATACTACCTCAGTCTCTCTAAAACTGGATTACATTTTAGTGAGTAGAACTCAGCTGTTCTATTTACCTCATTGAATCCTTTGGACTCGCCAGCGTGTCTGGTTCATCTTTTTGTCCTACGTCCTAATAGATATTAGATGATCTGCAAGGTAACCATTGTCCCTTGCAAACAGATTATTTATTACTATTAATTGGCATGTAGGGTCCACACAGCTAGGAAGGAAGAGAGAGCACAAGGCTGCCCAGGTGGCTGAGAAGAGAACCCAGGTCCACCTTCTGCTTCTCCTCCACTACTGTTAAGCAGAAAAACAAGCCTCAGACAGAGGGGTAGGGCTTCTCATTTCTTTTTTAAGTTACCGATTTTGTTTATCTGTAACTATCCATTAGGCAGAACATAGAAATGAGCAAAGAGGTTTGCTTAATTATAAAGCGGTGAGTTCACATTTCCTTCAATCAAACTAGATGCTGGGAGGAAATGAGGTTTGATGCTCCGCTAAACTGAAACCCTGAAGCTCTAGAGCCAGGGATGTGGGGACCACACACACGCAACCCCTTGCCCACACACTCCTGGAAGAACTGAGACCTTGGGAAAGTCTCAGGAGAAGTAGTGCTTAGCAGAGCACAGAGAGAAAAGAGGCAGAGAACATGTTGCCACTGGCCTTGGCTGAAAAGCACTGAATCTGATTCTAAAGTATGCTAAAGTTATTTCACCTCTTTCCCTGGCTATAAAACTTCAAATACGAAAATCTCATTGTAGTTATCAGTAACAAGATGTATAACTAAATCCTACAATGTTATCATTATAAGCTATATTGTAAAATGACTATCGTAAGGTAAAAGAATTAATATGTGGTCGTCTCTTACACTCTTCACAAAAAAACTGTCCACCGGGAAACTTAAACATGAACTTGCATTACATTAAAGTCTATTCTAAATAGACCATGCCATGCTAAGGTTCTGGGGCACCTCACTTGCCATCTAATTAAATCTAACCTTCTTATCAGGACCCTGAAGATGCTTTGGGAAATCTCTGGGCTTTTTTATTTGTTGTTCTTCCAAATATGGACACATTTATAAAACAAAAAAAAATACAAAAAAAGCCCTCTTTTCTCTGTTTTTCCTTATTAACTGACTCTTTACGTGGTCTCAGAAGTGGCCAAGCTTAGTTTATTAAAACTGCCAGAGCCCAGACAGAGTCTGACACTAAAATCTCCCCCCAATAATGTCTAGAGCTACACTGGTTATCAAAGATACAAGAATTATTGAGTATTTAAAGGTAAACTTATCATAAGATAAGTTTGGGGTGAGAAATTTCTGAAACAATCTAAAGATGCTGTGTAAAGAGAGATTTTTTTTTTTTTTGGATGCTGCAGTTTCAGAACGGTAGACAACCCTTTATGTTCTTGCCTGCAGGGCTGTACATTACAAACTGTTGTCAGCAGTGGGGAGGCTGTGATACTGTTTTTCTGTCAAGCAAGGCTGAGTTTTCCAATTTAAAGCTAAGCTGCCTAGGAGCCAAGCTGTTTGTTTTTTAGAAGGAAATACAGGAAGTAAAAGTTTGTGTATGCCCAAGTACATCAGGAGGGTGAGATCATGAGACGCTGCATCCCCTGAGATGAGACACCGAGTCTATCCAGCATACCCTGGGGAACAGAGTGGCTATGTGTCGGTGAGATACTCTGCCACCCCCAGGAAGTCACTGCCAGTGCCCCTGAGCCGTCATGACAGGGCGATTCATCAGCCCTGTTAGACCCAGTCGAGATCTGACAAGGACCAGGAAACAGAAGCCAGGGGAATCCCTTTTGCCACAGGGAGTCTGGGACGGTTCCAACAAAACTCTGGGGTGAGGCGTGGTTTCTCCACATTGGTGCATAATCACTGTGTATTCTGCCACTGGGCCAGCCTGAGAATTTCGAAAGAGCATAACAAATGGAATTTTGCTTATTAATCTCCTTGACAAACACTGATCACCGGACATTCCATGCCCAGATTCCATGGATATAGCCTTGCATCTTTAAGTTTTACACTTAACGGTTTGACATTTTTTGTGTTGATTTTATCTAGTATAGAGGTGTGCTGAGAAGTCTTTTTGATACTGCAAGCTGTTACTCTTACCCAGCATCCCAGTCCTTCTGCCCCCCCATCACCTCCCCCTTCCTATCTATGCTATTCATCAGTTGACATGTTATACAGTGTATTGGGTATATTTATTGTCTTTCTCCCTGCCTATTTTGCTCAGCAGTTATACTCACTCCAAACAGTGCTTGAAAGGATGAAATTAAACTCATAATTACAAATGAGTGCCAGACAATACCTCTTTCAGACTGTAATGGGGTATAATTTGACAAGAAAGTCTCATTGAAAGGGTGATCTTTGGATGCAAAGGAATTAGGGGTAGAGAACGAAATGTAGTAGTTGTTAGAAGTTCATGAATGAGCTAATACAGGACAGTATGGCTGTAATACAGAGAGCATAGGCAATGGGAACCTAAGAAAAGAAGCAAGGGGTATATATGCCCAAATTATACCGGGCTAACACCATGCTCTGAAGTTTGAAATTAGTTCTAAGAAAGGCAGTGACTTATAGAAACAATTAAGGAAGAAACTCCCACCACCTGATTTGCTTTGGAAGATGGCACAGGTGGCAGAGGGTGGGCTTAGGAGAGGAAGATCGGAATTTGCGGCTTTCTGCGTCTATTCCCGCTAAACTACCTACAGCCTTCACCTAGATCTGCCTTGTGAATCCCAGGAATTTATTTGAGACTTTCACCCCATTCAGAATCAGACACTGTGCTAAAAAGGGTTGTCTTGAAATCACTACACAAGCCCTGCCACCCATGGGAATGTATGTATGCAGAGGGTGCATGTGATTATACAAGTGTGTGTACATGGCTGTGCTTGCATATAGAGGTCAGAGGTCAAGTCTGGGTGTTACTCATCAGATGCTGTCCACGTTAGTCTTTGAGGCAGCGCCTTACAGGCACCAGGAACTCAGCAAGTAGGCTAAGCCCGCCTGTCCTGTGGATCTGCTTGTCTTCTGCTCCCCGGCACAAGGATCACAAGTGGATGTCACCTTGCTAGCTTCTTTAATGTAGGGTTTTCAGGGTTAAACTCAACTCCTCATTCTTGCCAAGCAAGCGCTTTACCAACCCAGCTATCTCCACAGACTCCAGAACACTCGCTTTTGAAAAAAGAAAGAAGTAGTGTGCCTGTGCCTGGTGTGATGGCTCAGCTGGTGAAGTTACTAGCCGACAAACCTGAAGAAAATCCCCGGACCCAGAAAATAGAAGGAAAGAACAAATTCTCAAAGCTTGTTTTCTATGCCACTCATGAAGTGGCGTGTGTATGTGCACACACATATACAAACACACAAGCACACACACAATAAATAAATGAATAAATAAATAAATAAATAATAAAAATACTGTATTTACGGAAAAATCGCATACTCCAGTCAAGGAAGCAATCCCCCAGTCTCTCCCCAGCTCTGTAGCAGACTACCTTTTATGACTTCTCCTCACTCTCTGTTCCCATTCCCAGGGAACTAAACAGATCCTGGTGGAAAATTCTATGCAATTAAAGTCCTAAAACTGGAAATAGAGTCAATAAAGAAAACCCAAACCGAGGGAAATTTGAAAATGAAAATTTTAGGGACTTTAACAAGAATCCCAGAGACAAGGCTCATCAACAGAGTACAAGAGAAGGAAGAGAGAATCTCAGTCATTTAAGATACAATAGAAGAAATTGATACCCTGGCCAAAGAAAATGTTACATTTAAAATAAAAAAAACCTGCCCAAACATCCAGGAAATATGGGACACTATGAAAAGACAAGATATATGAATAATAGTAATAGAGGAAAGAGAAGAAATCCAAATCAAAGACATAAAAAATACTTCTAACAAAATCATAGAAGAAAATTATCCTAGCCTAAAGAAGGAGCTGCTTATCCAGATAGAAAAGCATACAGAATACAAAAGAGATTGGACCAAAGAAGGCAACTTGGCATATAATAATCAAAACATTAAATGTAACAGAGCAAAGAAAGAATATTAAAGGCTGAAAGGAAAAGAGACCAATTACCATAAAGGCAGACATACCAGAGAAACACCTTACTTCTCAATGGACACTCTAAAAGCCAGAAGGACCTGGACAGATTCTCTATATGGCCACAGATGCCATTCTAGATTACAATTCCCAGAAAAGCTTTTAATAACAATAGATGGAGAAAATAAGATATTTCATCTTAAAACTAAATTTAAGCATTATCTACCTACAAACCCAGTCCTACAGATAGTGAAAGAAGAGAATTTCAACCTAAAAAGGTCAAATGAGAAGGAACAGGGAAGAGAAGATGGAAGAGAAACTATATGAGAATATATGAGAAAAAAATGTATTTTCAATAAGATGGGAAAAAGTTCTTCATTAAAGCTAACACACACACACACGCACACACACACACACACACACACACACACACACACACACACACGACAATACCAGGCTGTAAACTTACTTACTCCCCCAATGAGTTGACACCCCTAAGTGTATTCAGTGTTACTTTTTACTTTTGCTCTCATTTTTGGCTCCTCTCTCCTTCTGAGTTACAGCTCAACTTGTACTTCTGCCATGAGGGGACCATATTTAATGCCATCATTCCTCATAGGTGTGCTTGCATGCAACAAGTCCTGTCAAAGCCAGTGGCTTGGTGCTAAGGGACAGGCCTCACTGCACCACCAACAGCAGCGTGGGAGGAAGCGACTCATACACTCCATCCAGTCCGTGCTTTGCCTTCTGTGCACTCAGTTTGCCTTGAAATTAGACAGAGATCTCACTTGATTTTCTGCAGGTCCATAAGTCACCTTTCCACCTCTGTTCTAACCTACAAAACTGGTCTAACTTTTAAGTTCTCTGTGCCTCCATTTTCAATGTTGGCTCCGTGAATGGCATGCTGCTGCCTGCTATGCTTGTTGTAACTGCATCTGTGGAAGAGGTGTTGAAAACTGCGACCCCCCCTTTCTCTTTATCACATTAACCTCAGCAGGGCAGAGCAGTGTGGCATCTTGTGGACAGTTGGTAAACTCTGGTTTGGTTAAATCATCATATATACTTGATCGTCAATCAAGAATATTTATATTAAAATAAATTCATTTTACTATCCATCTAATATTTATATCAAATGAATAATAATATATATAAATAATGTATTTATATTAAAAGAATAGAGAATATATTTATATTAAAAGATATATTAAAAGAACACATATGAGATCAAACAAATAACCTTGGGGGTCAACTGTTTTACTGTTTTTTTTGCTAAAATTACTCTAAACAATAAATAAATAAGTCAACTAGTAAATACATACATACATAATACATACATACACAGTTTGAGGTTTACTTTCTCTTTTGATTTTAGAGGGAACACTTGTAAAGGTTTTAAGAGAAAATGATTACATGGATAGTAAAATACATAAAGCCATAAAGCATTCAGTTATTTATATGATGTATAAATTGGGCTCATTAAAAGCAAAGCATGGATGGACCATGCTGCTGTGTGTATATATAAGCTTTGGGATGAAGCAAACACCATTTCCACTATTCCCACCAAGACCTCCTTTGTCTTTGTATGCTGCTGACTTGCATCCTGCAACGAATGACGGACAGTGTCACTCACAGCCTATGCCTCAGCCTCCAGAGCACAACTCAAAAAGCAGGACTTCCTCAGGTAGGTAGCAGGAGCATCAAAGGTATGACATAGTAAGTCATACTATGAACTTTGAAGCTAGGTGACTGTGGACTTGTTCAATGGACTTGAACACCAGTGTAGTCTGACAAGTATAGCCCTGAACCTGGTCACAATATAGAGCACACACCCCTGTGTGTGTCTGTTACTTTGTTGTGAGAGGTCAAATCTAGATGTGTGTGGTGTTCTGCCTACACTAGGTCTTCTGCAAGCCCTGGTGAATAAAACCTCCATTCAGCTCTTGTTTGGTTTTCTCCCATTGTCCTTGGGTGTGTAGAGGTTACAAAGAAGAAACTCTCATACAGTTCTGCTTAGTCGGAAGGAACTGATGTTGGACGACCTTAGCAATACTTATTAAACGTTCTCATTATTCAAGCAGATAAAAAAAATTATCAGTTACTTATCATTGTCTGATTCCTAGGGCACCTAATTTGTTAACATCTGTTTTCTAATGTGAAGAAAGCTTCGCATGAGAATGTAAGGCAATTTCACAATTTTCTCACAGAGAAACCACAGGCAGCCAAGCAAGTGGCAGGATGCAGGATGTCACATGGAGGGAGCTCATTTTTTGAGGCTTGAAGAGAAATTTGGATAATGAGATAAGGAGGGAGCTGAACCAATCAGCAGGAAAAACTTAAAGAACCCTTGTGGGTTCTGCCTGAAGCCCTTAATGAACAAAGTTTTCACAACACCAAGCAAATCCAATTGAGAATATGCCTCCAAGAGCAGGCTGCAGCCAAGCATGCAGGGCATTTTCTTAGTGATTTATGTGGGAGGACTCAGCCCGTTGTGGGTGTGGCTACCCCTGGATTGCTGGTCCTGGGTTCAATAAGAAAACAGGCTAAGCAAGCAATGGGGAGCAAGCCAGTAAGCAGCACCCCTTCATGGCCACTGCTTCAGCTCCTACCTCCACATTCCTAACCTGTCTGAGTTCCTGTCCTGGCTTCCTTCAGTGACGGGCTACAATGTGGAAGTGTAAGTCAAATAAACCACCCCCACCTACAACTTGCTTTTTGGTCTTGGTGTTTCATTACAGCAATAGAAACCCTAAGACTCTATAAGACTTAAAGAGAATGCAGTGTGATTATAGCGAGTCAACAAGTAAATTTCCATATTTATTCAGCTTTGCATTAATGAATTAGTGAAAATTAATAAATTTGCATTGTGCTTATATTCAGATCTATAGAAAGATTTCTCATAATCCAATGCTTTCTTAATATAATACAAACCCAAATGTCTCTTCTCTGGTATCTTGGATATTACCCGTAGTGACCAGCGAAACATGCTAACTCTCATATCTTTACTTGAACACCTGCAGTGAATTGAAGCAACATTGCTGCTTGTCCTATTTACAGTTCTGATATTCAAAAACTCATACTTGTACATCTGACAATGTCACTCCGTTAGGAACCTCGCACTTATATCCCTCGTAGATTAAGGGCAAAAAAGCCATGCAGTTAAAGTAACATTACAAAAAGCAGAGAGGTTTAATTCTGTTCATTGAAGCATTTGTGATCTGGAAGGAAGTTAAGAAATACTCATTTTTCAAGGACAGTCTTAGTCGCCGAAGGAGTCTGGTGTCTTATATCCAGTTGGCCGTTGGACCACAGACAACTGGTCCCACTAATGTGGTTACATTTTTTTTTTAATTTCCTGAACATTTTGAATGTAAACTACTGGCTAGAGTGACTGAGGAAATAAGCAGTTTTCTGAACTGTATTTGCATTTATTTGGAATTCTTTTTCAGCACCATGGTTCTTGGATAAATCTTCATGCGATCTTGATGGATAATTAGATTAGAAGTGTTTGTACAGGAAGCTGATCAGGCTTCTGCTCTCCGTCTCAGAGATCTAAGCTGATTTGTGGTTCATGTACAGCAAGGAATCATTCCAACAGATTGAAAGGGGCACGTTTAACATCTCTCATCTGTTATGTGTACTACATCATGCAATTTGCGGTCCTTATTTCTGGACAAGGGAAGAAAGACTCCAGTGTCATGATAAAATGGATCTCCCATGTCATTTTGATCAAGGAAAAATAAGCAACTGTATCCCCAAAGCAAAGATGACAGAAAGCATAGCCAGGCACCTTGTCCCACCAGCCAGAAAGGCCTTTGCAGAGGGAGGGGTTTCATGTGGCTCCCACTATCACCTTTACAGTGTGGATGTCCAGCCTGCTTTCCTGTGAGAGAAATCAAGGAGTAGAAAGTAACCTACTCTGCTTGTAGCAGTTAATCAAATGCAATTCCCAAAGAGCCATAAAACCAGTTTATAGGAGGAAAGCCAGCTCTGAAATTCTAAAGAGTCACTCCTCTCTGCTCATCCACTTCCAGCAGACTCAGGCTCTGTCCAGGTGTGCCCACTGGGATGCCAATTGCCATCGACGTATCTAACTCCTTACACCCACACCTCTGACTGTCCCTTAAAGTAGTGCCATGGCTGAGTCAAGATGTCCTGAATCCACTTTGTTCTGGCACAGTCAAGTAACAAACAGTAAACTTAGGCCTTTTATGTTTTAGTCTTAAAGGATTCATTCGGCCGCAGAAAATAGGATGCAAAATTGTACAGTTTGGCCCAAAAAGGTTGCTCATTTCACCCTGTTCAGTTCCTATGAATGCATGAATCTTCTCTGTCTCTGTCTTTCTCTGTTTCTCCCCTCCCCTCCCTGCTAAGCCTACTACTCTCCTCTCCTCCCCTCCCTTCCCCTCCCTACTCCCTCTCTTCTCTCCTCTCCTCCCCTTTCCTCTTCTCCCCTCTCTCCTCCTCTCTCCTCTCCTTCCCTCCTTTCCCTTCCCCACTCCCTCTCTTCTCTTCTCTCCTCCCTTCCCTACTGCCCATCCCCTCCCCTCCCTTTCCCTCCTCTCCTCTCCTTTCATCTCATGCTGCTTCATGTTTGCTCACAGAAGTGGCTGTTTTACCCTTGTCTTTCTGGACTCTGTGCTCTTTTGCACCATGCAGCCTGGTGCTGCACCTCAGTCCTTCCCAATCTGCTCTCATTTAGTATTTCTCCTCGCTCCACAATCCACCATACCCTCATAGAAGCCTGAAAACTTACAATGATGCATTGCTGAGTTTAAGAGGCCCAGCGGAACTATGGAGTTTATAACGCCAGTAGCAATTTCCCGTCCTACCTCAGCCTAGTTTCTTGCTCCACTCCAGATAATTATTGCTGAAATATTTTCACTGTTGCCTCTGCTAAAAGTAATTAGATTCACACATGAAAGCCAAGAAATGTGGTTAGTATCTTTATACAAAGAAAAAAAAGTCATTTAATCCCAAAATAAAAAAAAGAAAGCTCCAAAGAAGCCATATTGACACAGAACAAACTACAAATCTTTCAAACAAAAAAATCAGATAATATTGAGGCCAGTGTCCTTATTTAAATCTCAGTAATAACAAATAAACTGCATGTGTCTTAAGGATATGAATTCTATGCTTTGAGTTAGTCTTGTTTCCTATTTTAACAGAATTCCTAGATACCTAGAATAATTGTATTGATTATTTTTAAATTTTCTATGTGATATAAACCAAAATCAAATATAATTTCAATCATATTGAAAAATGGAGCTAGGAATCAAGAGTTATATTTAATGACTATCATTCATATATAGAGAGGTTTTCTCCAATATACAGTCTTACTTGAAACATTTCTTTTAATTAAAATTGACGATGTGAAAAAAAATGTAAACTAAATCTAGAATACATAAACTTATCCCAGGAAAGGTAATAAAGAGGCCACTCAACCCCAAGCCTCCATTCTCTCCTCTAAAGGGCCAATCTAAGTCATAGAGAAGCTGGTAGTGCCTCACCCACACATCTCACGTCTTGCTCCTTCCCCTTCTTTGGCCCAGCTTCCATCTGCAAGGACCAACCTGCAAGCTTTCTTCACCCAGGACACATTAGCTGATGGAGAGGATCACCGTAGAGCAGGCTGGAAGGGTCGTGGAATCAACGCTCCTGAAACCAGCCCATGACCATATTGGTAGGTAGGTGAAAGAACCCCAGTTCTCTGAGTCCTTGGATAAGTGAAATCTTCCCCTTTCTTATGGGGTTAAGCTGAAGTAGCTCTCCGAGTTAGCTGCCTTCATTCTTCTTCCCCTGTCCCACTTTTCTACCCCACTACTGATGCTTCTGGGTTTCCTAAAGAAAGTGCTAGAGCTTGCTTTATTATCTGAAGGCCTGTGTCTCTGAAGGTCCAAAGTAAGACAGAGGCCAGACCCTTTATGGAAATTTTGGCCCTACCATCTTCCTTTTCACTTTCATCTCTCTTGATCATCGTCTCCTTTTCTGCAAGAAGCCAATCTTGTCTCACTCGATGAAAATGCTCCTTTGTACCTGCTTCTAGAGGCATCCTTCCAACCCTGCCCCCTTTTCCTCTGCAGCCAACCCAAAGAGTGACTTCTGCCTTTTTTGCATCTTTACTGGTCACAGTAAGGCTTCTTTGCCTAATTCTTTATGAAAGTCCTTTCGACTAAAGGTCAAGAATGACCTTCTAAACGCTAACTCTAACTAGACGCTCCTGACCTTAATTTGCCAGATTCCGATTCAATCTGTGAAGAAAGAGAAACAATCTTCAACTCCAACTAAATCTGAATTTTGTGACTTTGTTCTCTTGATTTGCTTCTCAGATTCTGATTGCCCCTTTTTATTTTACAGACTTTGCTGAGATTTATTCTGCAAGCCATCGAAATGTTAATGTCACCTAGGGTTCTCTTCTCAACTGCCTCTTTCCCAGGCAATTTCACTTAACCATAATGGTTTGTCATTGTTGTTATTGCCATTGTCTGTCTTTAATACCCAAGGCTGGCCTGGACATCTCCATACTCCCCTCTCAGCCCCCTAAGCACTGGGATTGCAAGTGTGTGTTACTGTGCCATGTGTGGTTGTCCTGTTCTTTTAACCATCAGAATATGTTAACAGTGCTCAAATTCATACATTCAGGCTTAATGCCTCTTCTGAATTTAAACACATATCCCTATCACCCCAATAGATATACTACTGGATACATACAGGAACTTTGTGGTGGTTTGAAAGAAGATGGCCCCGAAAAGGGAATGGCACTATTAGGAGGCGTGGCCTTATTGGAGGAAGTATGTCACTGTGGGGGCAAGCTTTGAGGTCTCTTTTGCTCAAGCATCCCTCAGTGGGACAGTTGACTTCCTGTTGCCTGCAAAATGTAGGACTCTTAGCTATTCCTACAGTACCACTGTCAGCACGCTGCCACACTTTCTGCCATGACGATAATGGACTGAACCTCTGAAACTGTAAGCGAGCTCCCTTAATTAAATGTTTTCTTTATAAGAGTTGCCATTGTTACGGTGTCTCTTCACAGCAATAAAACCCTAAGTAAGACAAATCTAAAGTTCATATATCCAAAACTGAGCTCACCAATGTTAGCTGAAGTCTTCTAGATTCTGTACCTTAATGAAAACTCCCCATTTCCCATCTCAGGGATCATGACTAATTAGTAAGCAGATGAGTTGTTACTTCTAAATATTTCCAAAATATGTTGGTCGTCTTCTGTCCATCTCTAATATCGCAGGAAATCACACGGAGGAAGATGTATAAATTATGGTATGGGCATGTCAAACTTGTTGTGAAAGCTCATTGCGATTCTTCTGTTGTCCCCTCGGGCAGCATGACAGCCTCCTACTTGAGATGCTTATCTCTAAGCTTCCTCCCACCCAGAAATCCTGCCTCAATCCGGCCACTAAATGATCATTGTGTAGTCAGTGAGCCAGTGTCAATGTCAGGCTCTCTGGCACATGAAAGATAAGGCTTAAGCTTCTTTATATGTCATGGAGGGACCTTTCGTATCTTAAGCCTGACTGTTGCTGTTGCTCGACATCCGCAGTCACATATAGCTCCCAGCAAATGCTTAGCAGAGGCATGCCTGAGTCTTTAGCTTCTCAACAGCAGCTACTCTGTCTGTCTGGAGCCCTTCTCGTATCCTTAACTGTTTGTTGACATTGTACTCTTTCATTAGACTCTCCCTTGAGCCTTTCTTCTCTGTTCCTCTCTGACCACGCAAGACAGAATTGACAATGTCTTTGGCACTTCTGTTCCATATACATTGCTCTTTTATAATGTGTACCACATCTAGTTTCATTTATTGATGCCCGAGAATATTTTTAATATTAGAGGTCAAACTCCTCCACCTACACAAAGAACTCAGTACCTTCTGCTAAATGCTGTTTTGGTGTTTACAAATTACTTTGAAGCAGTTTGTATACTTAGAAGTTAATCATTATATATACAGAATTAAGGCTAAGGTCAATGTCCATTATTTTTTAACTACAGCAATCCAGAGGCCATATACTTTGTCTACCAAAAGATGTTTCAGTCAGTTTTTGTTGAGTGGTTAGTGAACTCCTTGTCGTTACACAGGTTTAATATTACTAGCTCACAGAGGGTATCCATAAATGTTCAAACTGAATGACAATTGTCACACCCAAATAACATGGAAAGCTAGCAAAGTGAGTGTTTGGGGGCAAGAAATCTCATCTTTGCATATTTTTTCAAATTCCTATCTTTTCACTTTTACTTTGAGGATTTCATTAATCAAGAAACTCGGTGGCAAATTAGATCAAAGTTAGAAAGAATGGAAAATGGGTTGCTTTCGTCATTCCTGCTTGAATGGGTTTATACTAGATTCTTTGAGCTTCATATGGATGAGGTTTAAAGCTATGCTTGGTCTTAGAATAAAGTATACGTTGATGAATTAGCACTCATTTGTAGCTCAGCAAGGAGGAAGCAGCTGCATGGATGCCTCATGACTGCCAACCCTTTAGGAGGGAGTAGGGGAGGGGAAGCAAGTACTGCTGCCTCACACAAGACTCCCTGTTTGGCTTCAGCATTCACCCTGAATGCCAAAGAATCTGGCCATTTGCTCCTTACTTAATAGGATGCTTCTCTGCTCGCCACTCCCCGCACTGTTCCTAAGCAACAGCCCCCATCTCTCATGCCAGTAATAGCCAATGACTTCCTTTGCTTAAGAAACCCTCGTGTATCTTCCTTTGAAAACAAGTACACATATTTGAAATCCAATAAACAAACAGGCTGATGGACATGACAGCAAGTAACTCTAGTATAACCTAGATTTATAAAAATTGTGCTCTATGCACCGGACTGAGCCCCCCAAGGTCCAAATGAGGAGCAGAAGGACGAAGAAAATGACGAAGGACTGCGAGGGATGCTATCACCCACTGATACAAGGGGTCGGATCTAATGAGAGTTTACCAAGGGCAGTTGGACTGCGACTGAACGAGCACGTGATCCAACCAGATTCTCTGAATGTCGCCGGTTTTTCTGAATGTGGCTGGCCCGGAGTCTTTCTGAGAAGCCATTGACAATGTCACTGGGACTAGTTTCCTCTGCATATACTGGATTTTTGGGATCCAGTCTGTTTGGATACTCACCTTCCTGGACCTGGAGGGAGGGGGGACGATCTTGAACTTCCCACAGGGCTTGAAACCCTGACTGACCTTAGGGACAAAGAGGGAGGAGGAGAGGGGGGGGGAGTGGGAGGGTGTTGGGAAGAGGGGCGTAAATGGAAACTTTTATAATTTAATAAAATTACTTAAAAAAAAACAAACAAAAAAAACAATTCTAATCCCTATGCTCCTACCTTGGAACGTGTGAATGCTGTCAAGGCTGGACTCTGATATGTTCATGTCATACTTCTCCATCATAATGGTGATAGACTCTTACCCCTGACCTTAAACCCAAAACAAGCCTTGATCATGGTCTTTTATCACAGCAATAAAAAAGTAACTAATATTGTCACAGTATTATACACATGCGTTTCTAAAAGAATATGTTTGTAGCAATAGGGGGTTAAAGACCAGTGAAACTTAAGGGAAAGGGGACATTGAGAGACACAAGTAAGAGGTAACAAAGAATACAGCAAGCAATCCACATGCCTAGTCCCAGCAGGCAATATTATAATAGAGAAAAGTCCACTCAACAAGGATCCTGTTTTAGTTAACTATTTAACCCCTACCTCACAAAAGTTTGAGGACTCACAGGTAACCTCACTAAATTCTTTCCCAGGTCTGCTTTTTCCACTCAGACTTGATTCTATGCATTATAGTTATCAGGAAAAAAGAAGAGCTAAATAAAGAAATTAAGGATGCAGGAGTAGAAACTGAAGAGATAAAGTTTTAGGGGGACCAGGAAGGATTTTAGTACAATTTCTATATTTTCATATGGGTGACTGTCCTTATGTATAGTGAGGATATAGAAGAGGAAGCTGAGGAGGAAAAAATACATGTTGTTAGGGCAGCCATTTTGGCCACAGCTGGGACAGAAGAAATATTGAATCATAGAGAACTTCCTAATATGAGTTCCTCTAGGATATGGGGAGGGAGCCAACCAAGTCAATCCAAACACATGTGTGTGGTGTTTAAACACACTGGAATATAATCCCATTTTCCAATGCATGGGCTCAGCTGTCCTGGATACTATGGTCAGAAGGAGAATTTTCTTCTGATAGTCCTTCAACCTATAGAACTACTTGATTAACTCACCAGTATGGATGACCCAAGAGACTATGATGCAGTGACTAGTAGAGCAAAGCTTATAACCACATTGACATAGTCTGGATTCTGTCTGTCATTATGAGCAGGTAGACTTTGAACGCTTTATTTGAAGATTCTGTGCCTCATTTTACTTATATATAAGATAAATTCTCATGAGAAACCTTCTTGGTGGAGGAGGAAACCTAGATCATGTAGCAAAAGGAAAGATCAGGTCTAGACATGTGGCGAATGCTTGGAACACTCACTGGAGAACAGGAAGAGGTTAACAGTAAATTAGCGGGCCCTTGTTTTTTATTTTCTATACAATCATGGCCTTACTGTGGTATAAAGAACTTCTGGGTCTGTGTAGGGACTGAAGTTCCAGAGACCATGGGAATACAAAGTGTCCCTGATAGAGGTTCAGAAATGGGGGGAACGGGTAGTTTCTCAGAACAGTTTCCTGATTTTGATTACTTATTTATTTATTCCTGAATTTTCTATGTCTATCCAACTGCTGTACAATTAACTTTAAAGACAGCACTTTTACTCAGCCTAGCTTTGAGAACAGCTGTGTGAAGGTGGGTTAGTTTATTTTCTAATGCTTAACTTAACAAATATGGTTTTAATGCTTATATCCATATACAGCTCAGAATCTTCCTGCAATCACATGTTAGAAACAAATAATTATCCTTGTTACAGTCAATAATTAAGGTTAAGTCTATACACTTGGAGTTCGACCTAAGTTCAATTTCACCCGACAAGGGTAGCGAGATTTGCTATTCAGATCTATGTTACATTATACAGAGCAACAATGAAATCAGGTGATCAACACAAAATGATTGCCCCCAATTAACAACCTGAAGTAGATGTAAATTAGGGTTATTTTGTTATTTCAACCCTTGTAGTCCATATGAATTTGTAATGGTAATGAATAGATAGCTTGAGACATAGCCAATACTGTCACACTCACAGCTTTCCCTCCACCACAAGAGATAGACATAAGTTGTCCTAGAAGATTCAGGTCTCTTCACAATGCCTAGCACAATGCTGTGCCCTCTGTAGCTGTTCATTAATGCTTTATTTTCTATCCAAAGAATTCTCATCAAATGAATATGCTACTCCTACTGAGGTTTAACTCAGATAAAAGTATTCTGTTTTCTTTCAAACCAAAACTTCCATATTTAGATCTTCCTGCTGGGATTCTTGCCAGGTATCATCATGATGTCTCAAAGCAGAGCAAGTGTTACCCACTGAGAGACCTTGGGGTCCTGGTTCCGTGGGACTCAGTGCCCACTCCTTTCTTACATATGCCTCCTGTCTTGCTATTACTACTGATTTAGTCTAGAATCCTAGCATGGAGTCACACTTCTTATCTGGCTACCCATAATTTATTCATCTCCTGGTCAAGGTCAATGAATTTTATACAGTCTACCAGAAGAGTCCTCACTTCAACACACTGGCTAAATTACATGGAATGGAAAATAATTGGCTCCCGTCTTTTACTCTCATTCACCCACACTAAAGCTAAGGCTTTAACCATCTTGGTGGCTTCTTCTCTGCTATGTTAGCTTATTATGCATTATTAAATGGCTGCCTCTGTTAAATTTTGCGTTGTGGTGCCAAGATACCAAAATAAAACAGCTTAAGGGAGGAAATGTTTCTTTGGGCTCAGAGCTCCAGAGGTTTTGGTCTGGATTAGTAGGGAGGGCAGGGAGAAGAAGAGAAACTCACACTGTAGCAGCCTGGAGAAGGAAGGAGGAATGGAGAGAAGGAAGGAAAGGGAGGAAGGAAGAGGAGAAGGAGGGAGATAGAGTGAGAGACAGAGAGAGAGAAAAAATAACAGACAGACAGACAGACAGACAGAGAGACTCATTTACTGGCTTCCTTTGCCTTTCCTTTCTTTTTTTCCCTAGAATCCCTGGCTATTAGACAAGTCTATTCAAATTCATGAGTGGAGTTACCCCATAAATGAAACCTCTGAGAAAATGGCCTCACAGAGACAAATAAGAAGGGACTGGATCTCCTATATATTTAATCCAATCATGTTCCCAATCAGGACTAAACATCACTTTGCCAAATTTGCCATTTTACCATGGAGGGATGATAAGGAGTATTTTAATCAGGGAAAGCACCCAGGGAGAAAAGCCGTGCTGTAAGTATTTGGTTCTTCTGCCTTTAATCATTGGCAAACCCGTGCATATATTCCAAGAACTTTGCACACCAGTTTCTACCCTCACACTTTCTGTCTGACTTTTAAAATACCTCTCATATACAACAACAATCAACAGGTACTGAATTGTAAAAAGCTAAGGCCTACCAAGCTGAGAGGAACCAACCTGGAGTCTGCCTGGAGCTGTCAGAGGTTCTGATTATGCCTAGCCAATGAGGGCCGACAACACAGTGTCAACAGATCAGAATGTTTGGGTGCTGGGAGAATATATAAGTCTTTCCCCGTTGCTAAATAAATGAGTCTGCTGTATGCCTTCTATCTGACTCCCAGAGTTTGAGATGTTGACACTGTACCTTTTTATCCTTCCACCCCCGAGAAAGACGTTAGGGCCCAGCAACACTGAATAACTTGAACCTAACTTCAGTTTCTCTTAAGGAACTTGTTTTATGTACTTACCAGCCTTGCTTTGTTTCTCCAGAAAACAGTAAATCTACCCTTCAAAAGAAAAATTTTAATGAAAATGTGTAAAACCTTAGTGTTTTAGATGATAAAAAAGGAGGTTTAGAGAGGGAATTAGGTAGGAAGTCCCACCTCTGTAGCTTCTTTGGGGCTCAAGTTTCCCTCCTTTGAGGCAGCAGATTTAGGAGATTTATCCTTAGAGTCTACAAATGGCAAACTGGTAGAAGTTGACCTGGACAGCAGCCCATATGGATCTGGACCAAACCGAACGTCCACAGTCCCAGACTTGATGGACAGTCACTTTCATCTTTGACTTCAAAACAGCCATTCTAGGAAGACAGGATGTGTGAGGACAGATGCTCCGTGATTTTACTCTGTCTTTCCACTTATCTTTGCTATGTATGAACATAAATTTTCTCTTCCAAATTTCTTCTACAAGGTGGACATTCTCTTGGCTAAGTATAGTTATATGTAAATTGTTTTCATTTCCATGCCTAGGAAAATTAATACAACAAAGAAATTCTCAACATGAATGCTGCCTGCTGACTCTGTTGTCTCCAATTACACCTTGTTTGTCTGATTATGCCCTCACCAGGCAGTCCCCGGGAGGAAGAAACCCATTTATACAGAGATCCCTCCATCCCCAGGGCTCATCCCTAATGTACCTGTGAAGCAAGAATTGCCACACTCAAATGACAGAAGATGGCTCAGGTCAAGAGACAAGAGAATGTGCCTTACCTAGGAAGACAAAGGTACCCTGACTCTTACAGTTGCTTCTTGTCTAATGCTCACGTGTTGATTCCAGGCTGTCTATGTAGATGTGGCACAGCCGGATCAGCAGGGTCAGAGCTGACTTCCTTTCTAAATTGTATCCATTTCTGTGTGTCCATCTGATCTCTGGTTCATAGCTGCCTTCTTTGCACATTAGGGGAAAGAGAGTTCTAGCAACTGTTTTTAAACATTAGAATCCATAACAATACTGTTTACTTACTATATGATAAATACATTTTTTTTCTGTTACCTAAAGGTGAAGATTACTAATTTAAAGGTTATTTTGCAAGAAATTAATTTTTAAAACACTTATCAATTACAAAATTAATGTTTTGCCAGGAGGCCTCATGGTATATATAAGTTGTAACGAAAGAACTAAGTTCACCGCCATATGGGATATGAGTTACTTTGGGTTGCTTCTCTGCCTGCCTGGAAGGAAGCCAACTCCATTGTGTCCAGTGCTGTGCAACCTGCAAGAGCACTGGCTGCTGGAGTTAATGAGGACTGTGGGCTTAAGGAAGAAAGTATCATTACTTGGAAACCTGAGAAACCATCACCACCCAGCACAAAATGAGGAGAGAGAATCTGCCTATTCAAGTCTTCAGAAACTGGTCTTAAAGTTCTTTATGAACTAAAGTCCTATATTTATTTATTCTAGTGATGTTCAAAAAAGCAATCATGATTCTTAAAACTTAGAGTATAAGAAGATTGATAATTGAGTATTTCTGTGTAATGCCTATTTGTATTTAAACCTTAACGACAATCCCAGTAACTAAGAAGGCAAGCTCTGGGTCAGGCAATCTTGAATTAGACTCAGAGCTCCTCTTTCACTATATGACATCTGTCCACTCACTCACTTCTCTGCTTTTAACCTCATTTGTACAATGGATGTTAGGTTATCATATCTAGCATGCAATTCTGAGGCAAGAAGTAAGTGAAATTATATATATCAGGGTATCTACCAGGCAGTACATTTTCAAATCCACCTCACATCTATAATCTGTATCTGTCTATCTAAGCAAAGAGCTAGAGGAAAATGAATATATTTGTGACACATATTGTTACAATTTTTATAATAAAACATTAAGTGAATAAGAGCTTCTGCCCCATAGATTTTGACAGCCAGAGCCATATGATTATGATCTTTGACAAACCAATGAATTATGAAATTATTATTTCTGACTTCAGTTTACAAATGAAGAGAGGAAGATATGGGAATTCTTTTCACAGAATGGTCTCAGGGCCAGGAACTCTGGCAGATCTATATGGATCCATAGCTTGTTTCCCATAATATTAGCTAAAATGAGAAGGGCAAGAGCATGGAATTGTTCTAATGAATGCATATTTATAACCTAATTATGCATATGCATAAGAGTGGTCATGATAAATTTATGCATATAGCCTCATTTATTCTGTCTCTTTACTGTGGATTCGGGTAAGCACAAAGGCTCAGGAATCATAGTGAAAAGACCCGATTCAACCTCTGACTCTTCTCCTTAGTTGATACTGTATAACAATACCTGGGAGTGACTTGATTTCAAATACATCATAGGGAAAATGGTATATACACCGGGCTATTTTAAGGACTATATGAAGCATGAAAGTTCAGTAAAATATGATATGTAATAGAAAGGAATATTATCATGAATCTATTGAGCTTTCTCTCATTGCATCTTAGCCCAAGAGGTAACACATGATAAAGACTGCAGCTCTTCAGGACATTTTCTTCACCAGTACCACCAGAGCTGCCAAGTATGAGATACAGACTATCTGCTCCACTAGGGACTTCAACCGAGGGGACTAAACACAGCATGCTCTCTCTGTTCTCCATGCTGTGCTCCCTGAGACAGAGCCCCACCCAGAGGCACTGGTGTCCTTTTCTTTTAACTTGCTCAGAGGCACATTATAGGTCCATGGTCCCTCTCACTGTGCTTTGTGTTTCTCTGTACCACACAAGTAGAACTGACAAGAGCACAATATACTTCCATACCTACTAATACAAAAAAATTCTTAAAAGTCAACAAGACGGAATTGCTAAAATTCATGAAGAAATGCACACATAACTTGTTAGCCAAAAAATCAAATACGGAGCATGTATGGAAGACTCCACTGTAGCCAGGCGGGTAAAGCCTGAGGCACCAGATGCTTCACTGGAGTTATGAAAACAGCTCACAATCTGAAAAAAGACGACATCATCATACAAGCCACATACTGAATGCCATCAAACAGGCCCAGCAGAGGAGAATGAAAAGACACTTGTATTCCAAGTTCTAACATACTCAGCAAAGTTGATGCTAATTAATGAATATGCATACACATATCCTATCAACCCCTAATTCTGACAGCCCTGTGTGTGTGTGTGTGTATGTGTGTGTGTGTGTGTGTGCCTACACTCAGTGTTTCCCAGGGCATTCCAGAGCAGTTTGCAACATGCAAGCAACATGGAAGATTCTAGAATAAAAGGGGTTGGTAAAAAATACAGAGATTGTGATAATTGTTCTATACTCATTCTGATTCACTCTTCATTAAAGAATATGAAGGGAAATGGAAGGAAAAGAGGAGGTGAAAGGGAGGTTAAGGAAAGAATGTAGAAGTCGTTCACACCACTCAGGAGAAGAAGGTTTAACCCCGAGGAAACAAACAAACAAACATTATATAATAGATAAACTTAATCTCTGTCACCACAGTCATGGCACATGCTATCTGTTTTTACATTTTATCTGCAGAGTTTTGAGCTGCTTCCTCTTCCCAGCACAAGCTTATCTAAAATAAACCACGGGTTGCAATAATACACAGGATTTACCACCCCCTCCTATCACTGCTCCTTTCTGGGTCAAGAACCTACAGAGCAGAGAGACAGGAGAAAGAACTGAAAACCAAGAAGACAGAAACAACCACACAAGAATGTGGTTCTTTCTCCACGGTGTGTGAGTGTCCATCTTTTATCAAGAGACATCTGCTGCAGTGGGACCTTCAAGCCAGAGGTGACTCGAAGAGTCGGAGTCTTTCCAGTCTAATGCCTTTCTAATCTAATGACCTATATGGTTTAGGAACACAACCCAGCAATATAAACTTGAAATTAGCAGCTCTTAGGAGCACAGGGGAGAGCAATTGTGGAAACAGCTTCGAAGTACAAGATGATAACACTTCATTGATCTCGACGTGGTTGGTGAAAGTGAGAGAGGAAAAGAAACAGTCCATAGAAACAAAATACACGGGACATTTATCCTGGCAGTGGCCGAAGGAAAGAGCTCATTAAAACGGGAGCTTGAAATCAGAGCAAATGAGTGCAAGTGATGTGGTCTCGGAGAAAGCCCTCCACCCTGGGACGCAGAACTTGCTTCTAAGCCAGAACTCCAGGAAACAAAGGACCGTTTTAGGGCTGGATATTCCCAGGGGATACCAGTGAGGCCATGTTTAGGCGACTTGTTAATAACATTTGCTCCTTTCACTCTAGGGAATATGAACAGGAGGGAGGGAAGCAATTCATCCATAAACTTGGAAACATGACCAGTGAGTGGTGGGGGCTTGCCTAGTCTAGGGTCGTTGTAATCTAACACTGAGAGGTAAAGCGGTTGATAGCCCCCGGGAGTCAGGGTTTATGGGTGGGTCTAACACCAGCTCTGACTCGGCAAGTGTGACCTCAAAAGCACTCTCTTGGTGTTTTGATCAGCTGCGGTTTTCTATGATAGTATCTCTATGCTACGAAGAGATGCTTCACTGATAAGCAGTGAGAACTATACCTACCCATGGGTATAAGAATAAGCATTTAGAATGCAGTTAGGAATTATAACTCGTTTGGTAAAGTGGCAATAGAAGGTTCTCCTCTAGGATCTAGGAAGCTGGGTAGGTTTCTAATGGCAGGCATGATTTCCCTCCTGCTGGATGGACCCTAAGTCCAATAAAACCACTATTAGTTACCACCAAGGAATGAGCGCCACTATTTCACATTTAGGAATATGTTGTCATACCGATTACCGAATAGACCCAATAGATACAGTGACAACATAGCTGCTGCACCCAAAACTTGTGGAACATCTCACAGAGGGGGCAAAAAGATCGGTAAGAGTCAGAGGACCAAGATGTCTGTTGTGAGGTAGTGTCTCCTAGAAATGACAGACTGTGGTTTTATCCTCCTGATTATTTGCCATTTTTGTATTCTTGTTAATGCCTCTCCAGCTCTGCTTATGTCATGCTCTTAACAAATGGCTTCATATTTGGATAAAATAAATATTCTTCAGCACTGAAAAAAAAGATATATTTTTATTTGTGTGTGTGCGTGTGCATGAAAGCTTGCTTGGTGTGCACATGCATGCTGTGTGTATGCGGATGTCCACAGAGGACAAAAGAGGGCCTCGGATCCTTGAAGCTGATGCTGCAGACAGTCATGAAGCACCTGACAAGGGCACTAGGAACCGAACTTGATTCTTCTGGAAAGACAGCAAATGCTCTTAGCCACTGCACCAACCATCGCTCCAGTCCTGATATGGAGCAATATCTGGGGAAAACGTGGCACAACCAAGCTAAAATAGCTTGCTTGAACTTACCAAGTAGTAAGGAACAGAGCTATGACTTGAAGCAGGTGAGCAAGCTTTGAACCTGGGTCTATAACCCCTTACTACACTAGTAAGTGGTTTACATGTGTGTTTATTTAAATTGTCTTTCTGGGAGATTGGAAGTCAAGAACAACAGACATAAAGCCATCCATACTCATGGAACTATCGTGTTCTTCAAGCTAAGAACATTAACCAACAACGCTATTTATTCCTTACTGAGCACTCACACTATACCCAGTACTATGTCAGACTTTTCTGTGTGTCACGTCATAATGGTCTAGGACCAGCCATGTAATTACCATGTTGTAGTACAACTATCATTCTTCTTTAACAGATAAAGCAGTTGGAGCTCAAGTTAAATAATATATCCAATGACGCAAAGGTCTTGGGCAGTGAAGGTAGGATTCAAATTTATTTTTATTTACTTTAACTGTTTGCTCCTTGCTTTCTCACGTTGCTGTAAATTATAACGCTTAGCTGATTTAGTTACATAAAGTTCTATTTTATAATGGACATGCAGTCAGGGGGAAATAATTAAATCTGTGTTCATCTCAGCAGTCAAATAGTATATTTATTAAAAGGAAACTGATATTGAAGTATAAGATAATTTTTAAATGTGTTTTATTCATCTGTATGTAGCAGTATGAATTGGTTCCACTGAATTATAACAGAGGGAGGTACAATGTTGGGAGAGAGATATGTTGGGGCGGTGGGAGAGCCCAAGAGAAAGGGTCAGTTCTGACCAAGATTCATTGCATACATGTTTGGAATTTTTTTTAAAAAAAATGAATATTTTACATAAAGAGTCAACAGCCACGTACAGTAAAGGGAGTACTGAGGTGAACAAAGTGAGTGGTGATAGAAAAATTGTCTCTGTCTTCTCTGTCTCTCTCTGTATCCTCCTCTCTCTCTCTCTACACACACACACACACACACACACACACACACACACACACACACAAAGAAATAGCATAGTGTTATTCCTCAGGCTCCTATTTAAGCTTATCCATCTGTAACACCATTTCCTCCTGGAGCTGATTTCTCCAGGATTTCCATCATGGCTCAACAGTAACTCAGTGCACAGCTTGTCGTGGCGTGTTTGAATAGATCTGTGGGCAAATTTAGACATGAGAACACAATCCATAATCCTTACTTCAACATTCAAGACACAGAGGTAGTTTAGACATCGAGGGAGCTGTATGCAAAGTTTCCTGAAGGGCTTACAAATCAATTTAGTTCCAGAGATGGATAAAAAGAAGAGGTGACAGACCCACATATGTACTAGAATTCCTTAGCACAGTCTCTTTGAAAGATTATCTTGTAAAACAGCTTTAAATTTGTACGAAAATTGAGGAAAAGCACAGAGATTTCTTGCGTTCCCCATCAACCACATGCATAGTTTTCCTCGTTCTTAGCCTGGCTTCACAGAGTGGAGTGTTTGTTGCAATGGACATCACCTATTGACTCATCATAACCACCCACAGCCATTGTTTTCATTGGGTTATTGAGATATAGTCATAATGGCACACATCCATTACCAGAGTTTCTCTATCTCAAAGTCCTCTGTTCTATGATGGATTAGAAGTAGGGGAAGGATCACTAGGTAACCACTGTCCTTTTTTAACCATCTAAATATTTGTTTTTCTGGGGTTCTGGAGAAATGGCTCAAAGGTTTAGAGCACATACTGTTCTTCTAGAAGGCCAGAGTTTAGTTTCCAGCACCCACCTGTAATTCAAGCTTCAAAGGCTCTTACATACTGTGATTCCTGCTCCCTACAGGTAAATGCACTCACACACACACACACACACACACACACACACACAGACATGCACACGTGAACATAAAAATATAATACACCTAAAATTTCTTTCTAGGAATGTGCGTCTTAAGAATTGTGCTGTTTTTGACTTTTCAGATGATCTCTTTTTACCACGGTAGTCATATGCACTTAAGTTTTCTCCAATTATTTTCATGATTTGAAAACTCCTTTGTTAAGTGTTGAATAATATTTTATTGTCTGGATGTACCATTATTTATTTAACTACTCACTTACTGAAGGACACATGACTGATTTCCAATTTCTACTAATAATTAATAAAGCAGCCATTAAAAAATACATAGAGAAATTTGGGTGGTGTGTGTGTGTTTATGTGTGTGTGTGTGTGTGTGTGTGTGTGTGTGTGTGTGTGTGTGTGTGCCCTTAAATGTATAAATCTTTTGGTTAAATTTCAGGACTTGTAATGTTGGTTCACAGGAAAAAGTTAATTTTTTTCAGGGACTGCAGACTCTTACAGTGTGACTGCACGTCTATGGATCTCCATCATCAGTGAGTCAGTTGCAGCTGCTCCACATCTCTACCAGCACTGGGTGTTATCAGAGTTCAGATTTTGCAGTAGGTGTTTTGGGCCCCATGAGTTCTTAGGCACTAGTACCTTGCTCCCTTTTAGAGATTTAATAGTGTTAATCTACATTAACATTTTCATTAGACTTTCTAGAATTCACTGCAAAAGTGAAGTTACCCCCTCAGTTTCCAAATTGTCTTTAAATCCTTCATTATGTCATTATAGTCCACTAACCACATATTCTAGGAAAAATATACTTACAGAAAGCTAGAATAATTCCACTACACAAAACTTCTTTTCTTGCAAAACTTCTGAAGTTGAAGATAAAAATGAAACAAACAAAATAACAATAAAAAATAGCCAACACAAATCCAGCACTTACACAAGCCTGCTACCATTCCCATTATGCTGTGTTAACTTACACCGTGCCCTAAGAACCTCTGAAACAGGTACTGTTCTTACCATTCCACGGATGGGAGAGCCAGCACAAGAAAGCTTAAGCAACTTGCACCAGATCACAAAGTTCAAACTGAAAGATAAGAATTGAACCCAAGCTGAGAGGGTCCCTGCAGGTGAATTACAGGGATGTGAAACACACAAAGAGATAAGAAGGAAAATCAGTGGTAGACTGTCTTTATCAACCTGGGACAGACTTCATGAAGTATAATAACAAGAGGCTAATTTCCAATTTATTTATGTCCAGTGTAATTCTGAAAAAAGTTTCCTGGTGTAATACAATTCTCATAGCATAAGGAATGTAATTACATTGAAACTCAATTTGGGGTGCATGTCACTTCTTCTAAGAAGTTGGGTTCTAGATATATGCTGCTTGTACTAGCTTAAGGGCTTAAGGGTCTGACCTAGTCTTGATTATATAGAGACCATTTGGACTGTTAGCCACCTCTGGTCCTGGTCAGGAGCTCAGGGGAGCCTCTGACTATAGGGGTCATTTAAATCATTAGGCACCTCCAGTAGGAGCTTGATATGGTCTGGCCTGTTAAATAACTCAAAGAACCAGGCTTCATTTCCTATTCTCAGCTTTCTGGATGTAAAAACAGGTTTCTCACCTTTCCCATTGGAAAGACAAGCCTGTGTGCTTAGCATTCCTGGTTTCTCTGAAGATGGGTCCCAACACTAAGTAATCTGAAAGCACAGTGTGATTTTAAATCCCTTTGTTAAATTTCTTTCAAAATAAGTTCTTAGCAGCTGCAGGGATGGCTCAGTAATTACTGGCACTTATTGCTCTTCCAGAGGAATCTGTTTCAATTTGTATCACCCTTATGGCAGCTTATAACCATTGATAGCTCCAGTTCCAAGGGATCTGACACAATCTTATGACCTCCTCGGACACCAGGCATAGATGTGCAGATGTACATGTGGACAAAGCACTAATACACAGAGACACACGAGTGGTACTGGTTTTGGTGGTATGAACGCTGTAAGATTGAAGGGGTCATAGAGAAAGGTTAAGACTTGGCAGGAAAATAGAAAGGTGCAGCCATAATTGCCATTGAGACCCCACTATGTTGGAAATGCAGTACTATGGGAGAGCAGAGATTTGGAGAGGAGCCATTCTGAGCCTACAGAACAAGTTGTATGCCCTGAGTTGGCAGTGTCCTAGAAGTAGAGATCCCTGTGCCCTTTGTAGCTCAGAATATCATGGTTCAGTCCCAGACCTCGGATACTGAGCTTACCAAAACCGTTGGACTTCAGTTTCTCTTTGATCTGATTGTAACTGTCCCCTGGTTCTTCTCTCTTGGAATAAGTTTATAGGCTAATTTTTATTTTATGGGAGTTTATAGTTGAGAAACTTTGGACTTTTAGAGAGTGATTGAATATTTTAAAAGGACTTGACTTCTCCTTTATTTATTTATTTATTTATTTATTTATTTATTTATTTATTTATTTATTGGTGGTTGTGCTGGGAATTGAACCCACAACTTTGGGTATGCTCGGTAAATGCTCTACCAGTGAGCTAATATCCCCAGCCCAAGACTTGACTTTTAAAGTAAATTTTTGGACTGTGAGGCTTTTAAATGTATCTTACATTTTATATTAGAATATCAATATGAGAACTTAGAGATAAGAAAGGAGAAGTTATAATTTAATAGTGACATATTTGTGTGTCAAGTTGACAATGAGTCAAATGTGCTGGCTACTTTTGTCAGCTTGACACAAGCTAAAGTCATCTGAGAAGAAAGAATCTCAATTGAGAAAATGCCTTCCTCAGATTAACCTGCAAGCAAGTCTATGGGAACTTTTTCTCTATTGAAGATTAATGCATGAGAGCCCCGCCTACTGTAGGTGAGGTCACCCTGAGGCAGGTGGCCCTGGCTTGTATTTAAAAGCAAGCTGAGCAAGCCATGGAGAGAAATCCAGTAAGAAGCACTTCTCCATGGCCGCTGATTATTTCCTGCCTCCAAGATTGTCTCCTGACCTCCTTCATAATATATTACAAACTGTAAGATGAAATACCTCCCCCACAAATGAACAAACCAAACTGCAAAAAGACACTTTTATACATAAAATAAAACAAATCTAGAATTTTAGATGAACTGGTTTCTCTGGAATTCTGTACATTACTGGCAAAATTATATTAAAACATGCATTTTTCATAAGCAGACCAGGAGGGAAGGTGGCTAATAAAGAGAAGGTTAGTTATGACAAACCTTCTTGCTTGCTTCTTTCACATTCTTTTCTTCCTGGATTGCTTTCTACCTCTCCTTCCTCAGGAGAACCTGAGACCTACAGACGCATCTCAGATGGTCCTTCTAAACCCAGTGATGCTCACAACAGATGCACTTGGCTTAGGCATCTATCTTCGTTTTGTTATTAAAGATTAGTGTTATGTTCCCTTCCCTTTCCTTCCCCAATCAGAATGTTTTAAAAATGGAAATGATGCCCCTTTTAAAAGAAACATCGGTGGGAGTGTTGAAGATACAAGGTAATCTCTTACACACACACACACACACACACACACACACATACATACATACATACATACACGTTTACATGTATACACACACATGCACACACACACACCCCAAATATTGTAGATGGTCCTTACTAGAGGACAACACTAGATTGTTACATTAAATTCTACAAAGGACAACCTAAATGAACTACTTATTATTAACTCCATTCTAGACCTTACCCAGACTAACAATGGATATAGGAACCACACGCATATAGATACTTATCCTGGAAATTGTTTCTAGTGTTAATACAGTGACAATTCACTTTCACAACAAATTGATAATATGTGTGGTTTTGCATATAGTAAACCAGTGACTAATCTCAGTGCATAGCAGTGCGTTAAACTGCCTAGGTCCAGGGCTTCAAGCATAAAGCAAGAGGTTACACTATTACTTCATGTCAAACCTGTCAAAACCCAAACACGTAATCTTACAGCTTTTTCTTGCTCCCTCAGTATATCAAATCCCACTTTGCTCCTGACACACGACCTGCCTTATCCTAATCTCCTCTGAATCTGAACATCTGAACACATTTCTATACTGTGACCACTGTCACCACAGCTTAGTCCAATGGCAGAGAACAAAGTAGTCCAGTAGGAATGTTGTATTATTTATGTAGTCCAGGCTAGCCCCAAACCAAACTCACTAGGTAATCAAAAGTGATGTTGACCTCCTAATCCTCCTGCCTCTACAACTCAAGCTGGGTTTTAGAAACGAGCCACCATGCTTGGTTTGTGTGGCATTAGGGATCACACCTCAGACTTTGTATGTGTTAGGCAAGCATTCTACAACAAACTACATCCCGGGTCCTGCTTTCTTTAATCCTGGTGATTGGTTCTATGTCAGTAAAGTTAAAATCAAAGAAAGAAAGTTCTCAGTAAACGTTGATCAGTCTTATATAAAATAAAAACTGCTATTTATGAAATGTCAGATTTTTGTTTGCTTGCTTTTGTTTTCTGAGACAGAGTTTCTCTGTAGTTTTGGAGCCTGTCCTGGAACTAGCTCTTGTAGACTAGGCTGACCTTGAACTCACAGAGATCCGCCTGCCTCTACCCACCTAATGCTGGGGTTCGAGGAGTGTGCCACCACAGCCCAACTTGATAGGATCAGACGTAGAGACCCACAGCTGAACATGAGGCAGAGCTTGGGGAATCCCATAGAAGAAGGGGAAGAAGCGTTGTAGGAGTCAGAGCTGTTAAGGATACCACAAGAATACACATGACCCACAGGGTCATAGGGGCTCACAGAGGCCGAAGTAGCAGTCAGGGAGTCTAAGGGACTCTAACTTAGGTCCTCTGCATATATGTTATTGTTGTACAGCTTGGTGTTCTGTGGGGCATCTAACAGTAGGAACGGGGCTGTCTCTGACTCTTTTGCCTGCTTTTTGGACCCTTTCCCTCATACTGGGTCCCCTCATCCAGCCTTGACATGAGGGTTTGTGGCTAGTCTTATTGCAACTTATTGTGCCGTGTCTGGTTGATTTTCCATCAGAGTACTGTTTTTTTTTGAAGGAAAAGAGGAGAAGTGGATCTCGGAGAGAGGGGAGATGGGGTGGGGCACTGGGAAGATAGGAGAGAGGGAAACTGTGGTCAGAATGTAATACATGAGAGGAGAATAAGTACGAGAGAGAGAGAGAGAGAGAGAGAGAGAGAGAGAGAGAGAGAGAGAGAGAGAGAGAAACCATTTGAAGGTGAGACCTAGAAAAATGGTTCAGAGGTTAAGAGATTCTCCTCCGGAGAGTCAAGGCTCAATTCCTAGCATCTATATGGCAGCTCACAACTGTCTGTAACTCTAGTTCCAGGAGGTCCAAAGGCCACTTCTGGCCTCCAGCAGTACCAGGTATGCATAGAGCGCACAGACATACACGCAGGCAAAATACCGGATACATAAAATATTTTAACTTGGAGTTAGTATGCTGCTAACTGCATTTTAAAAAAGAGAAGATGAAGGTGTGAGAATAATGAGCTGATTTTGCAACGCTGTGGAGCTGATAAGAGGCATGCTTGAATCTGTGAGATCTGAGTGTCTTCAGTGTCGTCCTGCATGCTGGTCTCAGAGAAGTTTCTTATTACAGAGATATGGAGGCTGTAGAATAATGACAGGGAAATATTAGGTGTAGAATAGTTAACAACAAAATATATGTAAAGTGCAAATTTGAGAACATTTGATATACATACACACACAGACACACAAACATACAGATATACACACACGTATACACACTAATGAGAAGACCCAGCACCTCCCACAGATTTCATCACTACCTTTTATTATCTTATTTTTCCTCAGGTAAAATATTATGAACACAATACATTAGTTTTCATGTCCTAGAATTCTTCTAAAATGGAACCACACAATATATATTTCTTGTCTAACTTCTACAATCAGTATCCTTACTTTGAAATCTCTCATACTGTTTATGGTTAGCATTTTGCTCTTTTCCATTATTTCAGGGGTACTCTACTGTATGACTATTTGCTTAGTCATCTACCACTGAACAGATCAACATTATTGTGATGGCTTCTAGTTGGGAGCTATGAAAAGTAAAACTACCATGACATGTAAATGCAGGGCTTGTGTGCATTTGTGGTCTTGTTTTCTCAGATACTTAATAGTAGATGGGTGGATCCAATGGTAGAGTGCTATATGGTTATTTCTTTCAAAGCTGCAGTCAGGGAAGTCTGTCAACAGTGTAGAGTATATGTATTTAGGCAAAGAATGGATGCCTACTTCACATTTGAATAGAGAGTAACAGATTAACTTGGACACATCAATAGAACAAATGTCACCCTCCAGTTCTTTGGAGCCTGTACTTCACTGAGGATCAAATGCCATACCCGATCACAGTTTTGATAGTAGTTCTGGTTTACCACACCTTTGAAGCATCAATATCAATTGTTTGACACTCAATACTGTCTGCTATGAATTGATTCAAATGGTATCAGGGATTTGACACAACCAGATATCTTAGAGGAAAAGGTATCTCGGTTTTTTAAAAGATTTTTTAAATTCCTATCTTATGTAAATGGGTGATTTACCTGCATATATGTCTAACACTTGAATTCAGTGCATGAGGAGGGCAGAAGAGGGTGCAAGATCTTGAACTGGTTTGTTAGCTACTATGTGAGTGCTGGGGACTTCATCCCAGGCCTGCAAGGGCCGCAAATGCTCTTAACTGCTGAGCCATCTCTGCAGCCCTAGCACTTGTCCTTCTAAAGGAAGAACACGTCTATATGTGAAGAAAATGAATAGCTTGGGAAGACCATGAATCGTGTGGCTTTTGCCCTTTGAATTTCACCACAATTGAATGCACTGGCTGGTGTGGCAGTGTAAAACAGACACTGCGGTTTATCATGACAGGTTACAGCTTTTTTGGGGTGTGTCTCTAGACACACACACACACACCAAGATTCTCCAGACCAACAACAACAAAAGGCTTTCCAATATCCCAAAGTGTTTGCTCTTTTTATTAGATTTACAAAAATCTCCGAATTATTTTTCCTAGGAATTATGCCCAAATTAATCCTTACTTGCAAACCAGTCTAACATCCCTCCATCATACATGATGTGCTCTAAAGCACCCAGTCCAACATCTCCTCCATCATACATGATGTACTCTAATTCTTCCCATGCCTTCTCCACTTCTCACTCCTCACCTCCTTAAAATGAGTCTTCAGCTCTCTTCCCCCTTTCCCTCCTCTGATAAGCTTACCATGGACTCCCGTCCATATCAGAAAAGGGAAGCCACACCCACTTTATTGATGAGATAATATCCAGCCCATTTAACTTTAAAGCATGGAGGACTGACCACAAAGATGTTCTATTTCTTGGTGTTTCGGCCTTGAGACTGAGTTCCAGGGAGACACAGGCTGTGGTTTGAATATAATCAATGTCTTTCTCTCACCAAGGTTCATATTTCGGGAATGTATTTTCCAAGTAAGGTTAGGAGATGATAGATTATAAGAGGTAGGGCTTAGTAGAAAGTCCTCAGGGCCACTGGGATAATGCCCTCAAAATGGACTGCAGATTCTAAGCCTCTTTCTGACTTCCTGTCTGCTTGACAATGTGGATGCTCAGTCCTGCATCCTGCATGGATTTCCACATAGTCCCCACAAAGTGATACAGAGAGGAACCTTCACTGTCAGTGATGCCAGGTTCTCTCAGCTTTCACCCTTCCAAACTAGGAGCTAAATAAAACCCTTTCTTATTAGTCTGTTTGGGGCATTTCATTATCATTACAAAATGCTGACTAATGCAAGCACTTGGAAGTTCCTAATTGGGCTGACTTTAATACTTATAATGCTCTGCCTCAATTTTAGAGCATGAAACCTATTTTGTATGTGGGAAACAAAGAGCGATATTGATAGTGGGCTCCAGTAAAACCCTTGCAAAGCTTTAGGACTGTTATTGATTCCTTGGCAAATGAATATTCCATATTGAGACTAAATTTTGGCATTGAGGAAAGAGCGCATTATGGGACTCCAAATGTTCTAAGACAGTAGCTCACAGCTCTGAAAACATGTGGAAGGATCACAGCTCTGAGTCCTCTTCATGGACCTGAAAGACAGCAGGGCTTGGGGTCACCAAGTGCCAATAGCAGACACAGTCTGTGTTGATGGAGAGCAATTTTCCAGGAGCAGCGACTCCAGTGGGAGCTTTCGCTTGATCAATATTAAATATGCACAGGGCATATATTAAATATGTGATCTAAGTATACACAGGGCATATTTCATAGACATCCTGCTTCACCACAAATTTAGGTAAGTGGGTTTTTATTTTGACGAGCTGCTAGATTGAACCCTAAAGTGAACTGATATATGACTCTAGAAACCCCTTCTTGAACACACTTCTTTAAAACTGACTTTGTTTTGACTTGTTTGTTTTAAATTAAATATCTACTTTGACGCTTGCAAGGGTATTGTCTTTTTATTTAACGTATGTTCCCTCATTTTTTTTTTTAAAGAAAAAGTAAGCTTGCGGTAATTTCCATCTTTGGAAAAAGAGAGTCATCCCAGGGGTCTCGTGAGATAAAAATCCAGGCACATAGCAAGGCAATTAATTGTTTGCTAGTGATATTATTAAAGCCAATATTTGTAGACCATATCAGTTTCTGGGAAACAAAAGAAAGATGAATGGGTTTTTTAAATGTCTGGAAAGGGTATACATCTTTATGATGCATGGCAGTGTTCCTGGGTGAGATTAGCCTACAGTGACAGATCAGGGAAGAGAGCCAGGTTTGCTTCCTTGTTATGGCTCAGATTCTACTCCAACAAAATCCCTTTATGCACATTCAAAGGAAATTGCAAGGACCAAGTGAGCACAAAGCAAGCTCTAATGTCTGTTTTCATTTGGAGGAAACAGATACCGGGAGGCTGTTTGATTCCATTTCCCAGCCGAAAGGCCCCATTCATATTCCTTCAGGTGACTCTGACCTCTTAGTTTTTCAAACTACAAATGGATGGAATCATGGAACCAGATTGCCAAGGCCATATTTTAACCAGTTCTTGAATGTCTTGCCTCGTCCATGTCTAAAGAAGAGAGACTCAGCCAGCAGCAACTCAAGGGTAAATCGCTTTCTTTCTGAGAACTCATTATTCCCACTTGCTTGTGAGTCTCACAGAATAGCTGGCTACAAAATCCCTGTGATTCTTAGAAACCTAAGATGGCCAATTATCTTTCACCTTCTCCAAGCAGCACAGATACCCCATCTGCTGACACCTTGCATGAGAATGGACGAACTGAACACATGTCCCATGGCAAAAAGGAGGCCGAGCGAGGTTTACCCTGCAGCTATGGCTAAAAATAATGCAAACTGCTTCTTGAAGATGTATTACCTTTGTAAATGTTCCCTGAGATGAAAAGGCATGGCGATGTTGGTAGATGGGTGGAGCGTTGGTAAGCAGGGTCTCTTTATCTTAGTGATAAAGATATGTTGTCCTGGTGTGCGGAAAAGATAGATCTCCACACAGATCTGGCTGTAGACTTGGGCTCTGCCATAATTTGGCTTTGGGACAAATGACTTAAAACCCCTGAGTCTTGGTTTTTCAAGTGTATAGTAAAAGGAATAGACCTTTAGCAAAGTTGCTGTGAGCATTAATTGATATAAGGACTTGGCAGAGTGCATGATACATAGCAGATCAATAAATGCTAATTTATTCTTTGTCTAGTATAAACTTAGATACCACATTTCAAATTCATTGCAATATTCCTCTGGCTAAAGTCCCACATACAAATAGGAATTTATTAGAAATCCATTCTAGAAGCCAGTAATCATTATGTGTCCTGAATGATAAAGAAGCCTCTGAATGCAAAGGCTGTGGCCAACGGAAAGAGCCCTTGACCAAAGGTGGCCTTCTTCTCTACCTGATCCACTGTGACTGGTCACTCCCTTGTGATTCAACCCCATTTTATCTTTGGGAAGGTTTACCTTCTAGAAAACGCTTCTTTAAATTGGCCTGATATTTGCTTTTCTGTGCCAGCTCCCCACAAATGGGTTCCAATGCTCTCTTTTAAGTCACCAAAAATAATAATAATACCAATATACTTAACGCAAAAGATGTTGTTGTGGACGTAAGATGAAGAAGTCACTTATTCTTACCATGTTGAAATAGGCAGGGCCTCATAGGATTGGCCACATCGCTGGCCTTGGTTAGGGTTTCTATTGCTGTAATAAAACACTGTGACCAAAAGCAACTTGGGGATAAAGATTTTATTTTAGCTTAAAACACCATGGCCATACTCCATCACTGAGGGAATTCAGGACACAATTTGTGCAGGAATCTGAAGCAGGAACTGAAGTAAAGGCCATGGAGGAAGGCTGTTTAATGGCTTGTTCCTCATAGTTTTCTCAGCCCGCTCACTTATAGCACTCAGGACAACCTGCCTAGGGGTGGAACCATCCACAGTGGGTTAGGTCCTGGCACATTAATCACTAATTAACAAAATGCCCCATGAGCTTGTCTCCTGGATAATCTGAGCTAACCTTCTGGAGGCATTTTCCCAATTGTTGTTCCCTCTTCTCAGATGACCTGTGTGTCAAGATGACAAACAAGCAAACAAAAATATGAGACATCACTTCTGTAGGGTAAAGAGATTCTGACGGCAAGTGGGTAGAAGCTGAACTGAGTATATGAAGTGATGAGGGTGAACCCACACTTCCATCTTTGGAAAGAGGGAGGAATATGCTATAATTTTGTTCATTTGAGTAAAGAAATGGAAGGCATTAAGATAAATGGAAGAGGACACTTATGTAATATAAGAGTTACTCATCCCTCTATCCAGTTTTTGTGGTCTGTTGCTAACTGACTATGGAAAGAAGCCATTTAGAAGGATTACTTGCCATGCTATGAGACTCTGGACAGTAAGGATACATATAAGGATGGTGATGTGGCTCAGTGCTAGGGTGCTTGACTGATAGGAATGATACTTATGATACTTCCTCAAGGAAAAATAAAACACAGACAATGACACGTGATGTCGCCGGTATCCTTGGTAAAGGAACTTGAAATCAAGAAGCAACAAATGCGAATATTTGAAGGCTATTTCTGTTTTTAAAAGCTATAAATCCCAATGTCAGTAATTTCAGTCGTCGAGATCAGCACCTCACACTGATTGCTTTTCTCAGTGGTCACAGCCAAAGCAAAGGCATCCAGAGGGATGAGAAAATGAAGGGGAGACTGTAAGAGATTCTGCATTCTTGTTCTTGCTCGACAGATGCCAGGTTTTACCGCCATATATTCAAAGATACTTTTCTTTTGGTAAGACATAGTAAGAAGTGGCTGGAAAATCAGCTTAGGTGTGAAGATGGGAGTCTTAAATTAACTACCAGAGAAAACTCCAGAGATCTTCCTCAGTCAAAAAGCAAAAATTCGTTAATTTACAGGCTAAATGTGCAAAACAAGGTGGAAAACACTCCACATAGCAAGTCATATTGATGAGCAGAGGTGGCAATTCCTCTCTAGAATCTGTTGAGTAGCCAGTGGAAACACAAATGCTCTCCTATAGGACTGGCCTCCAGTGCCAGAGAACACAGATAAGATGGGAATGGGTGATTTGGATGGAGGAAGGGAGAAGGAAGATCAATGACAGGGCATTATTACACAGCCTGGTGCCACTGAGTTCTCTAAACAAGATAGAGATCCTAGGAATCAAAAGATACTCACTTTGAGTTCCTCTAGGAGGCATTTCATCCAGACCACCAAGGTCTCAGGGAGTCTTCTGCAGAAGGCAAAATGGTTGTTAGGAGCTAGGTGACCCTATCTATAGAAGGCCATGTCCAGTCAGTTTCTAGTTTTTCAATGGCATTGCTCACTTATTTTAGGATCTTCAACCTATTTTTAAACCTTTAACCAATTTTAGGAGTTCCTCCATCTCATGGCATGTGGGCATTTCTGTTATTCTTCACCCTTGTGCAGAGAGAAATCTGGCAGTTAATGGTCTCTAGGGGAAATGGGGACCACTCTCTGAAGCCCTCTGCTGCCCTCCACCGGCCACACATGATGGCCAGAGTTTGCTCTTCAGCTCTGGACAAGGGCAGTATAAAATGGATTACTGTAATCTTCTCTCGGGGGACGAGGGGAACTTCCACACTGTTGAAGCAGCTCACTGCTCTGTAACACAAGGACATGATAATAACATAGGCGAAGTTTCTCTCTGAAGACTCTACTCAAAAATCATCCTTCGCAGAAAGGATGCTCACCTTTCATTCCCTAAGTATATACTGACTGCTATGGTTCCAAACATGGCATGATTATAAAAGTATATATATACTTTATAATATTATATATATAATATATATAATTTATATATAATATATTTATATATATTATATATAATATATTATGTATGATATGTATTATATATTTGCATATATTTATATATTATCATATACATTATATATTATATATTATATTTATATGTATTATATATAATATATTATATATATATATATGGAACTCTCAGAAAACCCTCCTGTGGTCATCCCTGAAAACATACATATACAAGTAATATTATGTGGACTGAGAAGGTTGCATTTATATATTTAGGAATTCTCTCTCTTTCTCTCTCTCTCTTTCAAAGAAAAGAGGCAATGAAATTTGAGAAAGCGAAAAAGTGTATGTGGAAAGGGTTGGGAGGAGGAAATGGAAGAGGAAAAATGATGATGTAAGTGTAGTTTAATTTAAAAAAATATCTCTAGGAACACTTCCTAGTGCTGCATGCCCAACTATGTCTGACCTGTGCCCAGCCATCCAATTCCAGTCCAAAAGAAAAGTATCTTCTTTCCTGAGTCTAGACTCAAGACTTTCAAGACATAAACATCCCATTCAAATATGTGTATGCTCTTGTTTTGAAGGCATCAAAGTTTAAAACACAGGACTTGTTTTCAATTTCTTTCATAACTGGAGAGAGAAAGAGTTATTGAAAGAAGACAGTTAAGTTGTAGTGTGGTAAGAGCCAAGCTGTGAGGATGTAAGAACAAAAGGCAATACATTAGACTGTGGGCTAAGGAGAAGCAGGAAGAACAATCTATCTGATCCTGCCACTTGAATGTTTAAAAAGGAAGGAAGGAGGGAAGGAGGGAGGGAAGGAAGGAAGGAAGGAAGGAAGGAGGGAGGGAGGGAGGGAGGGAGGGAGGGAGGGAGGGAGGGAGGGAAGGAAGGAAGGAAGGAAGGAAGGAAGGAAGGAAGGAAGGAAGGAAGGAAGGAACAGAGGGAGGGAGGTGATCTAATGGGTCCCTAATTTCTGTAATTTCAAATTGTAATCCTTTAGCAGAAACTAAAGCATGTTCCATGATTTTGTGTGCATGCATGCATATATATGTTCACAAGTGCATGCATGAGTTTGTGAAGGAGAGGACCATTGCCTGATGTCTTGCTTGATCATTCTCCACCTGAGTTTTTGAGACAAGGTCTGTCCCTGAGTCTAGAGCTCACTGATTTGCCTAGACTAACTGGCTGATCTCTCCAGTCTCTTCTCCCCAGCACTGAGATTGCAAAAGCATGACCACCCTCAACTCTTTGTGTAACTGCTAGGGACACAAACTTCGGTCCTCACATTTGCAAGGGAAGTCATGTTGCATCTTAAGGGGGCTATCTCCTGCGTCCCCAGCCTCACAGCCTCCCTCTGTCATCAATAGCAGCTACTCACATTGCTTTCTAATGTCTACTTCTGCAACTGGAATGAAGCTTTTTTCCTCAACCAGCATGCACCCGGGACCCAAAAAGGAAAGTTGCAGGCATTCATTTCCTGTTGAGACACAGCGTGCTCCCTTTTATCTTTAGCTTCTCTCCATCTCTTATTACATTCCTTCAGTTTTGCCTCTTAGCCACTTTTCCTAGAAAGGCAAACTTGGTTTCTAGAGTATCCCTCCAGAGACATTCAGTCAAGGGCAGCTGTCCTCATTCTGTCTTCCCCAGCTCAGTTTCTCTAAATCTTGAGCTTTAGAACCCACAAGGGAAACACCAATGTCCTGTCTGAGAAGTTTTACAAGAGATCCCTGAATATTCAGACCTAGAGCAGTCACCGCTGGCCTTTATCATCTCCCTGCCTACCTGCGTCCTAGGACATTAGTAACAAATCAAAGCGATCACAGCTATCCTGCACTGTAAAAAAAAGTTCTCTGGACTCGCTGGAACCTTCTCAGAGCATTTGATTTTTATCTTCTTTCACTTCCTTCATGGATCTCTTATAACCATTGCTAGACTTGTGAATTTTGTCTCCATTGGCAATCCATAGTAAAGCGGCTTTGCAAGAGTCAGCCTCAGACTTAGAGCCCCCACTTGAGAAGAAGGAATCAGACAGCACTATGGTGCCAGGTCCTGTGCTGGGTACTTCATATCACTGGATCCTTACCCCTCCCTTCTAATAGTATTATCTCCGCTTAAATTGAAGAAAACTGAGAGTTTGGAGATTAAAGAATTTGCTTGAGGTTTTCACTCATCTGATATCAGAGCCTGAACCTGGAAAATGTGTTTGTTGTCCACTGTCTCAGTTAGGGCTTCAGTTGCTCTCATGAACCTCGTGACAAAAGCAACTTGGGGAGGAAAGAGTTTATTTAGATCACATTTCTATGTCACGGTTCATGATGCATGGCAGTCAGGGCAAGAACTGAAATAGGGCTGATGCAGAGGCCGTGGAGAATGCTGCTTACTGACTTGCTCCTCGTGGCTTGTTCTGCCTGCTTTCTTATAGAATCCAGGGCCACATACCTGCCCACGGGCTCACCACCCACAGTAAGCTGAGCCCTCCCATATCAGTCGCTAACTACAGTCTGATCTTATGGAGACATTTTCTCAATTGATATTCCCTCCTCTCCTATGACTCTAGTTTGTGTCAGGTTGTTGTGTCAAGTTGACATAAAAACTGACCAGCACACCCATTTTAAGTGTAGTAAGTGTTCTGTGATTATATATTGTCCTATCTAGGGTCTAGATGATACTGACATCTGGCCACAGGGCCACTTTGGGATTTGCGGTCACTTCAAGAGAATCTTCAAATGTTTATGATTCTGTAGGATCTCCCTTTATATCCTATGGGAGGTTTAGAGAGGCCTGAACAGAGTCTAAGAATCGTGGTTAAATAGTGGTTAATCATGGTTGAGAGTAATTCAGAGTTAAACAGTGATTATCCTTACTAGAGTGAGTTACTATTATCATTGCTAGCATTGTCACCACTGGCTGAATGTGAAAGAGTTCTGTGAATAGAAAGAAAGCAAGAAGTCCTTTCCGTTAAGACAGGATGGAGCTAAGTGTGCATCCACGTTATATGGCAAAAAGCATTAACACACATAAGCCATATGGTCTACGCACACATTTTGCCAGCAGGTTGTAAGCAATGGCTGCTAAAAAAGGCTATTATACAATATGGTTTTTCGTGTCTCTCACATCTATGTATCATTTTTTACTCCCAATTCCTTGTCCTCTCATATTCCCTAACAGGAGAAAGCACACATATTCTAAATTGGCAATTTGCAATTCCGAAAGTAAAATTTGGAAAGCATTATGTGCCCATATCTGATGCTTTCATCACGGTAACCCCACAGTTTGGCCCCCGGTAGGCGCTCAATAAATAATTGTATCATTTAAATCAGGTACCATTTCCACAATGATCACAGCCACCCTCTTACTAAATGTGTGCAAGCTGATGAAGCTCTGTGTGACTAAGCCTGTGAACACAGATAGATGGAAATGTCAAGCTGCCTCCTTCCTCTGCATATGCCCCAGGAGCAAGCAGGCCTCTTAGCTGCATGAGGCTTTGCTGTGGAAATCGTGTTGCAAATGAAAGTCTTTCCTGTGTCTTGTATTGCAGATTGGGCAGAATGAGATCAGACAGCAGAGTCCAGCACAGGCAGGCTGGCCCCTGGGTGCAATGCTGAGGGTACCTGGAGAGCCATCCCCAGCAGGCGCCAGAGCTCAGCTAGTTGGGAAATAATAATGAACTACAAGAGTTTGCAGCATAAAAGGAGAACCTCTCTGCCACCTCTCAGAAGTACCAAGTAGTCAATCAAGCCAGACCATTCAAAACAACCCTCAGGTCTCCTCCAGTAGAAATTTGTGTTTAGCAGCTTTCCCCTGCTGTGCTTTTCAATCAGTTCAGGAGAAAGAGTAACCCCTCACTGGCCATTCGAGTCCTCATTAAATTGGGGCCAGCACAATTAAACACCAGGTACTCAGACAGACACAGGAAGGCCTTGATAGATTCCATCCTGGAAGCAGGTCAAGTTCAAACTCCAGTTCCACGGCTTCTTGCCTCCAGATCAACCTTCCACCCCGTTCTTACCCTGAGGCTTACTGGTGAGCCTGCCAACAGCAGATTCCCTTACCTTTCTGCTTCTTGAACTACCAAGATGTTGAAAGAGCAGAGGGAGGTACCGATATCCCCATTCCTGCCTCCCTTTCTACAGGGTCACCTGATGCCAGTCACAATTCTTGCCCAAATGTCTTCTGTCAGTAATGTTCTCTACACACCTTGTCCGTGGCTCATCGGGTGTAGTTACATCTCACTCCCTGGTTTAGTTGACGTCTAGGTATCCTCTCTACAGTTGTCATCCTGCCTAATGCACCATTTTCTGGTACGTGATTACACAGGTTAATATCTAAGCTCTCTGTGTCTCAGGTTCCTTCCTTATGCTGGGAACAACATCAGTACCCATGCCATGTGGGTGTTGTGAGACAAAGTAACACATTTAGAGCAGTCAGAACAGGGCCTAATGAATTATTAATTCCTGTTATTACAGAAGCTCCGTTTGGCAAGGTACCTCTTTTTAGCCTCAGATTTGACCTCAGTCTCCTATTCCCACTCTTTTAGGATAAAGGGAGGTAACTGCACAGATACTTTTTCATGTCTTTCCTTATTTATCTTCAACATATTACCTGAAAGTTCAGCTGTTTTCCTTCTCAGGTTCTGGTAAGAAACTGAACTATTAAAAGTGACCTTGTCTAACCCAAAGCCACATGGAGGTCAGGTTCAAAGCCCGATGTGAAGTCAGTCAGGGCCACTAGAGTTTTAATTTAGAGAAGTCACCTTGGTTCCTTCTTGTGTGACAGCACTGATGGATTGCTAGTAGCCACCAGAACGCTGTGTTAAGAAATAACCAGGAAGGAGGAGTGCCGTGATTGATTGCTAGGGTCTACCAAGGGCACATAGGTTACACTGATGACATCGGCGCACTTGTTCTTTGCTTAGTGGTCCACGCTACCTTCCCACAGGATTAAGTGTGTAATTCTTCAACAGGTATTGATAAAGCATCTTCTCCCAGGGGACCTCACAGGATAAAGCAGAAGACACAGTGGGCCTTGGCACCTACTCTGTCTTTGTCCTTGGTTGTTTAGATTCTAGGCAGAAAGGCAAAGCAAAGAAGAAAATGACACTGGTATTAAGTCAACGGTAATTGAACAATGGGAGAGTTTACTGTTTCTTTTATTTAACATTATTTTGTTAAGCACTGAAGATTTGAAGATAACACATCTGTGTTGATATGGAAAAGCTCCAAAGCAGGAGGAAAGCTATCACACACAGAAAAGGAGGTTCCAGAAGTTTGAAGGAAGGGGTCTGAGTCCAAGTTCAGTGTCAAATGAGGTGCCAGACAAGCCCTGCTGGAGAGGGTTGTCTGTGTGCTCAGAGAAGTCTTGATAACACACTTCTTATGCTTCTCTCTACAGTATGGAGTCGCTCTACCCACCACCCCCACCATCTTTAGATCAGTCATGTCTATATTCAGAACTGAAGGACTAAATTTAATGTTCAAGGAACTTTATATCAAGTTCATTTGAAGAAATTTATGTTGCGGCTGGATACCTCAACTCAAGGTTTATGGCACACTGAATAATTACCCAATAAGTAGTCTCCAACCCAGTTATGGATTAGGTGCCTTGCTGAAGTAGTGAGTGAGTTCAAGTACTAAGTACTAAGTTGCTTCCTTGATCATGTAGGTATTGTGATTGCTAAACTTGGTTGTCAACTTGATGGCATCTGGAATTAACGAAAGTCATGCAGCTGGAAACTCCTGTGAAGGATTTTCTTGATTGGATTATCCGAGGTATGAAGAACCACCCTAAATCTGGGCACACCTTCTGGTGGCAGCTCACACAGAACTACACAAAGGAAGGAAACTTTTGTTTTTTCTCTGTTTGTTCCCCTTAACCCCCGGCAGGTTCATCTGTCCTGCTGCTGAAACGCTTCTCCACTGGTGTTAAAACCTACTTCTTCAGGATTACAACATAGACTGAAGGCCAGCAGCTCTAGAAATCCTCCAGGACTCAGTACCAGATCGGAACTTCTGAGACATCCAGTCTCGTGGACTGAACAAATCCCTGATTGGATTCTTACCCTTTCTGCCAAAAGACAGGTGCTCTACCCAGATCATAACCTGAACTCCACTCAAATAAATTCCTTGTGTGTGTGTGTGTGTGTGTGTGTAGGGGGGGCTTTCTATTTGTCCTGTCCCTTTACATAACCCTAACACAGGTAGTCTAGGTATGTGTTTGGTTTTTAACCTTTAATCTTCTCTCTTTGTCTTCATTCATTCATAACTGATGTATTAATTTCAAATGTATTGTCAGAGTTACTGTGATGAACACTGACCATTTGGCTATAAACAGGATGCACATTATCCCCGAGTCTTCTAGAACACAGGCTAGTGTAATCTTACTGTTATCAGAGAAGTCTTGATAACAAACTTCTTATGCTGTTGTGAAACACTCCAACAAAAGCAACATCAGGAAGAATGGGTTTCGTTTGGCTCGCAGTTTCAGGATCTGATCCACCATGGTGTGAAATTCATGGCAAAAGGAGCCAGTTATCTGGTCATATTGCATCCATAGTCAGGCAGCAAACAGAGAATGCTAGGGCTCAGTTTGCTTTGTGTTTAGTCCAGTATCTCACAGTGTGAAGGGCTTCCCACCTTATGGAACTTAATCTAGACAATCCCTTTAGACCTTCCCAGAGGTCAGTCTCCTAGGTGATCCAAGATCATGTCAAATTGATAATTAATGTAAATCTCTCAGGGACATAGACAATCACCCATATAAGCAATTCCAGATTGTAATAGACACTATAAAGGACATAACAAGAACCAGTCCATGGTACTTCTATGAATTCAGTCAGAAAAAGGCTTCCATGAGGATTCTATACGATGTTGAGATTTGAGGGATAAGAAGAAGTCAGAAGAGTTAAAAGACAGTGGGTGAAGGGTAGTTTGGAGACAACATTCTTGGAAATAAGAAATAGCAAATGGAGAGGCTCCAGATCTGAAACACAGCTGGTAAACTTGATGGATACACTCAAAATCTTGAACACAGAGAAAAGATGATGCTAAAGGGTAATACTACCCAAATTTCAGTAAGATTTTGATTTCACTGTATATGTTATGGGAAGTCACTGCCTAACTCAGAACATGGATCTTTTTAAAAATGTGTCTATGTACATGCACGTGTTCTCATGTCCTTGAGCGTGTTTATGTATGGTGGTATGCACTGATACACATATTGATATGAGTGGACCAGAAATGGATTTGGGATTTGGGGTGTCTTTCTCTACCATTCTCTATTTTCTTCTGTGAGACAGCATCTCTCACTGAAACTGGAACTCACCACATTGGCTAGACTGGCTTGCCAGTGAACCCCTAAGGGCCTCCTGTCTAACCTACCCCACCCTCATTGCTGGGGTTGTAGGTATATGTCTGTCTGGCTTTGATGTGGGTTCTGGGTACTGAGATCAAGTCCCTTTGTTTGCAAAGCAAGCTCTGTGCCTTTGCTTTCTCCTTACCACACACACCAAGCCCAGGTCTGGATAGTCTCCCAGCTATGCTCTGGTGCACAATCTCAGACTGCTGCCTGCCCTCCAGGACACGCCCATTGCTCCTTATTGTATCTCCTGGAAGGACACCTACACTGCCCTATTGTCTGTCATGACATTGTCTTCCCTGTATCCTCTCCTGAAAGAGCTGTTTCTGGCTTGCAGGCCTTCTGCTCTGCCCACTGCCTCTGTGGCTAAACCTGCCAAACCTTCCTTCTGTTACTGCTGGACACAGAGCTCTTTAGAGCTTCACCATTTAACAACAATAAAACCTCCAGAAGCATACACTTCTGCAGAAATATGTAATTTTTTCAAAAAACAATAAGCTTTTACTTCTGATTTTTCATCAACACTATGAGAATAGATTTCCTATTTTGTTTTTTTTTTGTAGTTAATAAACAACACTACACTTCAGTCACAGCATAAAATAGCATCAAATATTCTCTGCTTTCTCTTAACATCACTACATTTTCCCCCAAGCAGATTCAATCCTGTAATGTTAAAGGAGTTGTAAAAATTTACATTACAAATGCAAATTGCAGTTTCCTGGGTACATTTGAATTTTGATTTGTAAAGATCTTCGGATGATACATTTTCTAATTCATACTGTGTGAGATCCATTTCCTGCAGAAAATTAAAAATATAAATTACAATCATATATCCCTTACTCCTAGCACTATCTGAAAGAGTAGTTTGCACTTCCAGGGCGTGAAGGAACAGATGGCTACACCACTAGTAAATCCCATAGTGTCTGGTTTGGTTTGTTTCAGTCACAATCAGTACATGGTGTTCATGCCAGAAGGTGTATCAGTACTCTCCATAGCCAGGGAGGGTTGGAATACAGAAGAGCTCATGTCTTAGTTCGGGTTTCTATTTCTGTGATAAAACACCATGACCAAAAGCAACTTGGGGGAGTCTGCTTTCTTAGAGTTTCCAGGACCAGAAGCCTAGGGATGGCACCACCAACTGTGAGCTCCACCTACAACAACCATCAAACAAGAAAATACACACAAGTTTGCCCACAGGTCAATCTGACAGGGATATTTTCTCAATGGCAGTCCCCTCTTCCCAGATGACTTTGATTTATATCAAGTTGACATAAAAACTAACCACAAGCATAGCTTGTCATGTGACCAGAATTCCTTTTATCATTTTCCGGTTCATCTCTATCACTCTGGCACCTTTGTTAACTTCAATATCTACAAGCGATAGAACAAGACATCAACGGATGGGTCTCTGTGCATTCACAATTGTCAACAAACAGTTATTTCTCATAGCATTTCTCAGCTTCCACAATAAAAAGTTACAACAAAATAAGATAAAATCTTTCAAGCCCAAACGATGTACACTATAAATATCCAGACATCTGAGGCAGACATCTGAAAAGTGAGGTCAGGGTCGTCTTCACTCCAGATGGATCAACAGGGGTTTCTCCTGTTGGTTTACTGCAACACGACTGATACAAGACCACACAGGCACCATCCCCACCCTCGACAGCGTGAAGCAGAGGCCTTAACACACCTGCACAGATGCTGCACAGTCAGACAGCTGCCAGCACCACTTGCTACTTCAATTTAGAAGAGGAGAAGTGCACACTCAGCGTTCCTCACGGCCACACTTCCTCCAAAGTGTGAAGCACCATACGGAAACTGTCAAACTCGGCTCCGCAGGGCTTGAAGTAACTGAGTAACCACGCATAGGCTCTGCAAGCCGTGGGAGACAAGGATTAAATGCAGAACAGAAAGCTTCAATACGAAAGCACCAAATTACTGTGAGCCACACTGTTTGCATTTGAAGCTGTCAGTCTAGGATATTTTTAGATGGAAATAACAGCCAAACTCTGAAAATCTAAAATTGTTTGTTATTTAGAGTACAAACCCAATATTCAATGGGGGAGGGCTGCATGTGTGAACAATATCCACTAAATGCTCTTCATAAACGTGGATTTTTATTTCTTTCTCTATTCGCTTTTTAATCTCTATATAGGTAATATGTACCGCCTGTGTATGTATATGGAAATACATATGCATGTGGTTTGTAAAACAATGTGGAAATGACAGCATCTGGAAACTTGCCTTAAAGTTGTTCGTGTGCCACAAAAGCATTCGAGTAATAGAAGTAGATACTAAACCAGTATGTGAGTTGGGGTGCTTAGGATTCCCTAATTACATTATCTCTGTCACCCTCTATCTCTCTCTCTCTCTCTCTCTCTCGTGTGTGTGTGTGTGTGTGTGTGTGTGTGTGTGTGTGTGTATAGGGGGTGCACACACATGGATCTGTAGATTTGACAATCATAGAGGAATGTTGGGTATCTTCCTCTACGGTCCTCCCCCTTTTTCCTTATCGACAGCATTTATAACTAAACAGATGTTCACCACTTCTGCTAGACTGGCTGCCGGGGGCTCCTAAGGTCTTCCTCTCTCGGTCCTCTAAGACTGTGGTTTCAGGTAGGGAGAGCCATGCCATGTCTTTATGTGAGTACTAAGATAATTTTGTTGTTGTTTTGAGATCCACTGAATTTAACCATCTGTGTGACCATAGGTTTGGAACTAATTGCTGGATCCTGGTGTGCTCTTCACTGGGGATACAACTGAAGAAAATGAATGCCCTTCCACTCAGAACCCATCTGAAGCCAACAGTTCATCAAGGATGTGTAGCGCCGTCACCTATCAGCAAAGGAGAGCAAGGAAAGAAATATCTTGTTTGAGGGAGCCATTATGGGGCTAGCAAGAAACCTGGCACTAGAGAAACTCCAACGAATCCACAAGGATGACCCCAGCTATGCTGTGGGACAATGGTCTTGTACCCTGTAAAGATTTGTCACTTGTATTGTTTTAATAAAATGCTGATTGGCCAGTAGCCAGGCAGGAAGTATAGGTGGAGTGACCAAAACAGGAGAATTCTGGGAAGAGGAAAGACTCAGTCTGTAGTCGTCACCCAGACACAGAAGAAGCAAGATGAGAATGCCTCACTGATAAAAAGTACTAAGTCACATGGCTGACACAGACAAAAGAGTTATGGGTTAATGTAGAATGTAAGAGTTAAGAAGCCTAAGCTAATAGGCCAACCAGATTATGATTAATGTAGACCTCTGTGTGTTTCTTTGGGACTGAACAGCTGTGGGATTGAATGGGACAGAAACCTCAGTCAACACAGCTAAGACCCTAAGCAATAGTGGAGAGGGTGGCCAAACTGGCCTTGCCCTGTATTGAGACTGATGATTATCTTAAGTGTCATCATAGAATATACAACCAGAAACTGTTGGAAGCAGAGGCAGAGACCATAGTGGAACACTGGGTTGAGCTCCCAAAGTCCAGTTGAAGAAAGGGAGGTGTGAGAATACAAGCAAAGAGGTCAAGATTATAATGGGGATACCTACTGAAACAGCTTACCTGAGCTAATGGGAGTCCACAAACTCTGGCCTGACAGGGAAGGAACTAGCATAGGAACAAACTAGGCCCTCTAAATGTGGGTGACAGTTGTATGGCTGGGACAGACAGAGTCACTGGCGGTGAGACCAGGATTTATCCCTACTGCTTTGTACTGGATTTTTGGAGCCCATTTTCTTTGGAGGGATACCTTGCTCAGCCTAGATATAGTGGGGAGGGCCTTGGTCCTGCCTCAAAGCAATGTTCTAGACTTTGTTGACTTCCTATGGGAAGCCTTAATCTCTCTGAGGCTTGGATGGGGGTTTGGGGTGAAGGTGGAGGAGCAGGAAGGAGGGGAGGGAGTGGGAACTAGGATTGGTATGTAAAATGAGAAAAGATAATTTTTTTAAAAAAAAAGAACTATTAACCTTTTTCTGTCATGTTTCAATATATTTCATTCCAGATAATTGAGCCATAGGTTTCTAAGGGCCATCGTCTAATAATTTATTGGGAAATATTCTGTCACAATATTATTTTAAATAGTGAACTATAATTCATTTGATCTATCTTCTGTGATTGATCATTTATATCACTCCTACTTCTTTATAATTCATCAATACTGATAAAGAGGTGTATCTTAAAAGCAAAGCTTTGTATCCATATCTATCTACACAAGATTATTTCCAAAAGGTCGCATTACTAGGTCAAAAATTATGCAATTTTGACCCTGTGTCAAAACATTCTAAGTTATAAAAGCAATATACAATCATGTTTCTCTAAAAGAAAAGTCCATTTTCCCTGTCTTGTTCACTCTAACCTACAGCCCACCCTTCTAACCTACAGCCCACCCTTCTGATGTAAACACTGATAACAACTTCTTGTTCATTCTTCCAGAAAACACTGTGGTACAGAAAGTCCAGGAAGCACGCTGCATCTTAGTTGCATGTCCGGGAGAGTGTTTAGTATCAGTGTGTACATTTTTATCTCAATCGCTTTAATGGCCTTATTAGATTAAATTATCTAGTTAGAACACAGCCAGTGAAACAGCCTAGTCACAATGGAGAAGATGTATTCAACTTTGGTCATTACAGCAACATAGCGTTCTAGTGTGCAGGTTTTGTAAAGTTTTAGACGTGTATAATTAGCAAAGGAAGTTTCCGAGGAGCAGGATTAAAAACTTTTCAACTTTCTTAGCTATTGCCACGTTGTCATCTAAAAACTATTTACATTCCCAAGCAATCCTTAGTCCAGTGCCTATTACACCAGGATTTCATTCCTGCCACACTGAAAGCTAAGGAAATCTATTGTTTTGCCATTTTAACTTGTATTTCTCTAATCAGAAATGAGATAAGCTACCTATTCAACTTTTACCTCAAATTTGAAAATCCAGTTGAATTACCTCCTGACACTAAGGTCCAGCCAGGAAAAAAATCTTGCCCTTGCTGTTTTCCAAGAAATGAACATGGTTTCTGAAATTTCTCGTTACTTAGGCCCTGCATGTTCATATTACATTTTTCTTGTAGACGATATTTTAAAACTCGAGCAAGATCTGCTTGTTTTGTCAGTGTTAAAGCAAATGAGACTGTTTACACATCTGCGATAGTTTGCTGGGAGAATTGTCTAACACAATTGATAATTGTTAAACACATCTTTCCGACCACAAGACAAATTGGTATCTGCCAAAAAGTCAAGGCAACTTTGAACATCATGAGGCACAAATGAACTACTCACTGGTAGATATCCTGTGCGGCTAGTTAATTCTGATCTTTTAAAAAAAATCTTTAAAATACAAGAAAATATTCAAAGTAATATTTTAGGAACCAACAAGATGGCTCAGCCCATAAGGATATTTTCCACTAAGCCAATTACAGGAGTTTTATGTCTGTAACACATGGTGAAAATAAAGAACCAAGTCCTACAAGTTGTCTTCCACTTTCCACAGCACACTATGACATTTGAGTGACCTCCTCAAAATAAATAAAAACATAAATATTTCATACTTTAAATTATCAGAATATACTACAATGTTTTCATAATGATTGTGGTTGAATAGTAAAATTGTAGAATACTAAATAATTCTTGATCTCTCATGTCAAATACTTTGCACATGAACTTGTTACCTATTAAAAACATTAGGAATCTTTTTTAAAGTATGTATATTAGAAATTCATTCATAAAAACATTCTGAATGTTCTCTGTGAGCCTATGACCATGCTGGAAGCCAAAAATGAGACACAGAACTAGTTTCCCGAGAGCCCACAGTGTTAGATCTGTGTAGGAAATGGTTAGCAATGCAAATAAGAAAGAATAAAACGCTGATTGAAGTGTGTCAGCCATGATCTTAATAATTTTAGGTCTTCATTTCTGTTGTAACATGATGGACTATAGCCACAGTCAATCAGGGGCCTCAGGACATGCTACAGCCATATACAACACTGAGGATTGAAAGAGCTGTTCCTTATCTGGCTTATTTACATTAATTAACCTTTACTATATCAGTAATTCATGCTAGCCAATTTTCAAATACTCATTTAATTAGTGAGCCTATTGAAAGGGCCGAAGAGAAGGCTCAGTGGTTAAAAGCACTTGCTCCTCCTTCCAGAGGACATATCAGGTAGTTCACAACTGCCTATAGCTCCATCTCTGTGGAACAACCTCCATGGCCATCAGATGCAACATACACGCATGAATACACACAAATACAATTTTAAAACAAAAATATTTAAAATTAATAAACTTATTGCCTGTTAACATTGTATTTTATTTTAAAAAGTATTTTCCAAAAATAAAAGCAATTCAAGTGTAATGCGCTCAGAAACCTTTATCAGATCTTCTTTTCTAGTACATAGAAGCTAGCTAGACTCTCTTGCAGCTTCTACATGCATTCTGCAATGGTCATGTAGCTTCAACCCTCTCCCTACTTACAGAGGGCTTTAAGAGCAAACTAAAGACTGAAAAGAAAACCACAAAGAACTTTTTCCTTCAGTTTTAATCTTTGGGAATTTTCCATCTCCTCAAATTCAGACTATCCTTCCAGGAAGGAATGAAAACTTAAACCTAATTCTTAAGATTCTGAAATAAGTTTAACCAAAATATAATACATTTCTATCATTAGAGTGTATGCATAACTTGACTTTGACACATTTTAAGGACTCATTATTTTCTCAAACTATTTTATACTTATTTCAGTCAGGCTGATACTATTTTGTATTTTACATATGTTACAAATATCTAATCTAATGATAATTAAAATTTTATATATAAATATATAATATATACACTATATAGTAGAAGACATTTTAAGTTAGCCTAACAACTGACTGAGTGATACAGATTTTGTGTGCAGAAATATTACTAAATTAAGATTTACTTATAGTGTATATTTTTGTCATTAAAATTGATATTTCCTACTAGGAAGCAAACCTAATAGTATAATAATTCTTATAGACATGTAATTAATACATCAAGTGATCAGAGAAAGTCTCTGCTCTTCGGTGACGTTTTCAGACATCAGTTAAATATACAACTTTCCCACTTGATTTGTATCTCAACTCAAACCAGAAACTATAGAAAAAGGCTAGAATGGAAACTACATAACCCTTCATGCACAGTAAAGAAATATATCCAGGTAACTATGATTAACTTACAAGTACTTTTTGCTTCATTCTGTACATGAGTTTATATCAGAGAACGGTTTCTGTTTTCACAGTTCGGCGAACTCATTAATCCTTGTTAGTGGTGTAAATTCTGGTAAAAATAATCCCTAAAAGGGTTTTCTAGGCAGCACAAAAGAGCAGAGTGGTAGAAAAATACGCTATTATCCATTTCTCAACTGAAAATACATTTGAAATAAATGTCAAAGGAAAAGAATATGTTTTAAACTCTGCTTCATGGACACATTGTGATCTATAAAACCAAAATTATGCCTTGCAAAATAAATGTATCTTGAATATAAAGTTCATTTTCTGTCCCTGCACCTTAGGAGGAACCAACCATTTACATAAGGGTGATCACTATGCTGCATTTGTGGTGTGATTTACCTATCCGTAAAATGGGTATAGAACGAATAGTGTCCAGAAAATTCAACAGAATTATTTGAAGCTCAATAAAAGCATAAAAAGATTTTATCAATGTGCTTAGTGCAGACTAAGCAGTCAGCTGAAAGCTGCAGGAATGTCAGTAAAGATTCTCCTCCTAAAATGTTTTCCGGAAACATGGGCACCTAAAATGTTTTCCGACACCTGAGCACAGCTGAGCTGCCAGTGCAATTGTGAACAGATTTCCTCCAGCAGTGTCTTTTCCAAAAGACAGCTTTGGACAACGAGTCAACCACAGAAATAGTAAATCCAGATGTGGCAAATATCATAAACCAAATTTAAATCCAGATAAAATAAAGACTGAAGGACAAACCAGCCACCTTTTACAGGTTTTAGGAGATAAATGGAAGAACGCTTTAAGAACCTAAGGTAGGGAATTTTCTTTTATACATCATGAGAAGGCTTAACTACTGAAAGGAGAGATTAAGTTTGATCATCTTGAAAGAAAACCCCTTCAGCATCAAACACTCATGCATGTGCATCCATGTGTGGACAAGCACACGCCACAACATATTGAACATACATGTGCACCCATGTGTGCACAAGCACACGCCACAACCTATTGAACTGATTTAGTGTCCTCAAGTTTAGGACTGACGACTGGGATTGGATAACTTACCAGGGGTCTTGACCCCAAGAAGATTGATTTTTCTTTCTCCTTCAGTAGACATTGATTTCCTGTAATTCTTCATCAAAGAGTAAGAGTCTTGTGAAAATTTCCCTACCACAATAACCTGTTGACCAGAGAAAAACCTACTGCAATTTCCCTAAACCCATATCATTTCTAACTGTGTTCTTAATACTTGTTGTTATACCCACAGGTAAATGTAGCTCTCATCTCTCATCAAAGAAGCTTCATTTTATAGCAGACAGTATGTTACGGACAGAGACCTACAACTATTCAAACAATCACTTATTGAGAATATGTGATCATGGGGTGCCCAACCTCAATCAGTATATCTACTATAAAACTTCTGCACCTAACGACTAATGGACATTATGGAAGAGAGTACAGAAAGATTGTAACAGCCAGAGGACCAGGACACCTGCGGATAAACAATGTCTTCTAGAACAGGACAGGGTAGGGGTGCTGAACCTATGAAATGACAACAATAGAGTTGCCTATACAACATCTGAATCAACAAATAGCTCTTCTGAGTATTGCCTTCTGGGTTGAATGATGAAGAATGTAGAAAAAAAAGGTTTTAAGAGGTCCCAGTTTCAGCCTTACTTCTGCTGAATGGAGACAGAAGAAATGTGGATGGGGGGGCGATAAAAGGAAGTTGGGGGAGGGAATAGAAGGAGAGGAGGGAGAGGAAACTGTGGTTGGCATGTAAAAGAAAATAATAAATAAATAAATAAATAAATCCCAGTTTTATGAAAGGGTATAAGCTATTAATGTCTAAAGGATCTTAATATTTTCCTTTTTATATTTTCCTTTATTCTCTTTATTCAATAGCATAAGAAAATACTGATTAAAGCACCCTATGATGAATTGGGGAAGCAATTATGTCTGTTAGTCATTTCTTAGTCTTTCTTTCCTTTTTCTTATCCTTTTACTTTTAAATAATCCAAGTTTTTCTCAAATCTCACTAAATATGTGAAGCATGGTTCAGAGCTTGTTCCGGAGCTGCAATTAGACCCAGAAAAAGATGGCAGATGGCCTCAAAGACTCAGAACCACTTACAGCAGACACGTTGACGCTTGCAGGAGGGGAGTAATTTTCTTATAAAATATTTAATATTGAAATACTAAATAATAAGAGTGTTCATAAGGCAGAAAAACCCAAGGACACTCAAATTATATTCTAATGGGGAAATACATGATATTATGTGAATAATCAATGAAGAATTAACTTATCTTGACGTCTGTTCAGTTTTTTCTTACTTTTAAAGAAAAGAATCATTTTCGTTTTAATTATGTGTATGTGTGTGTATCTATGCATATGTGATTTGAGGCATCCCTAGAAAAATAGTAGAAACCTTAGGATCCCCTAGAACTGGAGTTACAAATAGCAGGGAGCCACCCAATGTGATAGTGGGAACTAAATGTTGGTCTTCTGCAAGAGCAGTGTACACTCTTATCCATTTAGCCATCTCTCCAACATTCCTTCCTATATCATCCCATTATAGTGTTTTGAGACAGGATCTCTAAGTTTGCCCACAGGCTGACGTGGTACTTTCATAGCCTGTGATAGCTTCAGACATGCAGCTTCCTGGGAGATATAAAAGTCTCCATAACATTTATCGCCTGCCTTTCCTTCTTCCTTCCTTCCTTCCTTCCTTCCTTCCTTCCTTCCTTCCTTCCTTCCTTCCTTCCTTTCTCCCTCCCTCCCTCCCTCCCTCTCTCCTTCCCTCCCTCCCTCCCTCCCTCCCTCCCTCCCTCCCACTGTCTCTTTCTTTTTCTCTTTTTTTCCTTGTTTGTTTGTTTGTTTACATTTTTATTAGGGATGGGGTTGATAGAGGACCTCAATATGTAGCTCTGGCTACCCACTAGCTCACTATATAGATCAAACAGACCTTAAACTCACAGCAATCCATGTGCCTCAGCCCCTCCCCCCAGTTGCTGGGATTAAAGGCATACACCACTACATACGGCTCCATTTTTCTTTATTAAGGTTGTATTTATTTTTATCTATGTAATGTTTTCCCTGCATGTGTATAAGTGTGCCACATGTATGCACCATGTGTACAGTGCCCATGAAGGCCAGAAGAGGGTGTTGAGTCTCTTAGAGTTGGAGTTACAGAACATTTTGAGCAGTTATATGTGTGCTAGGAATCAAACCCCAGTCCTCTGAAAGAGCAACAAATGCTTTTAACCACTGAGTCACTTCTCTAGGTCCTCATTCTGTCATTTTTTTCTAAGTGATCTAACCTTGGCTCCAGGACTGCTACCACCATCCCTTGTTGCACAGAAATCAAGAATCATTGATGATATGGCAAATTACAGCACAAAGCAACCTGCCATCGTAGAGAATGGATAAAGCTCTTGCAGAAACTTGAGTACAAGCAGTAATGGATATGTGTTCTTACAGTTCATTTGATTTGCATACCATTTTTTCACATAAATAATGCACAATGGAATCAAGCTTGAGTTTGGGGATGAGGCGGACCTGCATTCAAATTTGATCTTTAGCTACCTGACCTTGGTGAATTACCTTACATTACTACTGACAGTTATCAGATACAGGGTGGGGAAGTGGTGGCCCTAATTAAGGGTTTTAACAGTATTGTTATATTCGCAAATGCAATCTCCTCACTATGAGGATGAAGTGATAGGAGCTTGGGAAAATCTATTGCTGTTAAAGCGAATAATAAATGTGAACTATTAAACAACAAACATATATAGACACACACTTGCAAAACAAAAAGTAAATAATTTTTGAGACAGCCTTTAAGTTCGTCTCATCTATTACAGACTTCTAGAGAGGTAGACTAACCTCTCAGAAATAACACTCAGAAATTCTTCAAAAATAGTGGAGTGATTAGGAAGGAAACCTAATTTTTATTCTTCCCCTTGTCCAGTCTTTAATCCACTTGGTCTCATTAAACTGCCTGCCATGGAGATAAAGATGGTTTTGCATTGCAAAACAGTCATGTCATCCCCAAAGGTGAGATCCGCTCGCCTCCTCACTTCCCACAGATGCTTTGAGTCGTACCCTCTTTCCATTCTGCTGCTTTAAAAAGTTAATGAGGGATCATAGTAATAACCCACTTTTGGTCAATTTCACATCTCTAGCTACTGAACACATAAAGGATGCAAGGAGTCCCTCTGGCCAGGTCTGATAAGAACAAGAGGCACAATCACCCCAAGTTTGTAACTTTCTCCTCATTTTTTCTCTAATATGCTGAGAAAGAAAACAGTCGTCAATCCCAGCTAGGGAACGCAGGTGAGTCATTGGAGGAAGGTTCCATTTGACTCCCTGCTGCTTCGGCTCCCTCATGGCCTCCAGGGCAGGATGAGGCTTTTGCTGGTGAGCCATATTTTCAGTGCGTTTGCTTGTTATGTTGGGCAATAATTTCATTGGAATTATTTTCTCCTGATTGTAGAATGCAAGCCAGAATGAGAAAACAAAACCCCTTTCCAAGTCAATACCTAAATCAGAAGTACTTAGCAAACAGCTCATCACAGAATCTCAGAAAGGAAGAAAAGCAGAGCCAAAGGATGCTGAGCAGAGAAGGAATTTAGAGACAATTTAAGTCAATGTCTTTTCTTGTCATAATTATCATAGGGTTTTGTAGCTGTACAGTTGGATTGGTTGATTAGTTTTGCCACTATTCTGTACTGGGTATTGTAAGCATTTCCTGTGCCTTGTATACACACATGCACACACTCACACACACACACACACACACACACACACACACACACAAGAGTTCTACATATATAGTATCAGACTCCTTCCTAGGAAACTAAGATTTAAGGTAAGCATAGAGCATCCCCGAGGTCAACCAGTTAGTGATACCATGGGGGTTTTAACCTAGGACAAAAGAACTCCGAGGTCCACAAACACAAGCATTCTGAGAACGGGCTTCAACCCCACAGCAGCAGCAGAAGGGACAAACGAGCTCTTGCTTTTCACCTGCAACCCTGGCTTCTTATTTTTCTTATTTTCTTGTTTTCAACTGGAGACTCAACTTAATGAACAAGGACCACAAAAATACCCAGTGGCGTGGGCTAGGTGGACCACAGAACTCTGTGATTTCAAGCAGTTCCTCAGGATTAATCTGCCCAAGACTCTGAAACTCATTTAAGCTAAGTGGGCTGTCCCCACTGTTAAAGGACCCATTATTTCAGGAGAGGCACACACCTATGTATTCCTCCTTCCTTTTTCATGTCTCTACCTCATTACGCTTTGTTGAGCTTCAGCTTTTGTGCAACCTTCAAATTATTTCTTTCATTCAGCATCTTCAACCTCGTTGTTCTTTATTTGTCTCAGCAGCAGGTACAAGAGCATGACTTTAGCTATCAGAATCAATTAACAGTATTGTTATATTCGCAATTGCAATTGTCTCATGTTCCTCTTTTTCATCTTTAACATGAACTTTCTTCCAAGTTTTAGACCAAAGAATCCCCTCCTTAAAGTCACACAATTCTTAATTGACTCTAATACCAAAAGCATCCTCCCTTCCACTCACCCCTGCCTTCTGTCCTCTTTCACCCTTGTTCACCTAGCGTCCAGGACCCACGACTGCTTTGGTGCACGAGTTTTGCAGACTTTTACCTCCTGTCCTGGAAAGCTCCTTCTTCTGTTCTCAGTCTCCACAGTTTCACCACCTGTGGTGAAGGGCTGAGTCAGTGGATTTCCTGGTCTATTTCTAGTCTATCTTCTGCTCGGCCTTCAGAGTGATTCTAAGCATAATCCAGCTACATGCCTTCCTATTTAAAGTCTTTAGCACATTTTGTATTTCCAGGGAAAAGAAAAAAACCCACATCTCCTCTGTCTCATGATCCACAGGCCATCCATGATCTGATCCTGTAGGAACATTCTAGCTTCTGTCTCTTGTTCCCATCTGATAGTTTCCATTCTTGAAATCCCCAGCCACATGTAATATTCCAATTGTTTCAAGCTAACTTATATGTTAAACTTTTGCCTGTGTTAGGTCCTCTTAAAAAAATTATCTCCCACCCACCTCTTTCTGTCATTTTGCAGAATTCCTCATCAGCTTTTAAAACAAGCTTCACGTCCCCCCCCCCACACACACACATACACACCCTACTCTGGGTGTCTTTTGTTCCTAAAATAGCTGTTATTTCTAGTACATTTTTGTTCTGGGGCACTCATAATTCACACAATATATGGGGATTATTCATATACACATACACATGTATGTATATGTGTGTGTTTATATGCACATACATATGTATGTTTGTATGAATAATTCCCATACATTGTAGGAATTATAGACATGAGTCTTTTTAGCAAGTGTTGTTAAGTATAAAATGCACAGACCTTTCTAAAGGTTGAATTTACTCAAATGATACTATTGCCCATTTGTTCCACAAAACTTCACATTTTATTTCTTATGTTTTATGAACACATTGAGACGTAACACAAATTCATCTGTATTCTGCATAAGAGTCTTTAAATGATACATGTATCTGTAACATGCTTATGTGGATGGAATGATGCGTGTAATATGTTAATACACAAGACCCTGAAACATCATGGTGACCCTCTTACATCTGATTTTTATTCATTCAGGTATTTATCAACCCACTCAGACATCACATGCAGGTGTGACACTCACTTTTATCCGTTGTTCTCAGAAGGTACTTGAGTCAATAGGAGAAGCCTTACCTGCAAGCTTGTTAGAGATGTCAGTTCTTAAGCTGCCAGATCCACTGAAGAGCAAACTCTATAGAGGGGCATGATGCCAGCAATCTATGATTTAACAAGTCCTACAGTATGTCTGATAGGAGCTCAAGTTGAAGCCTGTCCCATGTACACATTATCCACCCTCATTTACATGATTTCTCTCCCACCATGTCCTTACTCATGTATTTGATAGGCATGTGAAATTACTGCTTTGCATTGTTAACATGATACGATCTAGAATCACCTGGGGAGGGAGTCTCTGTGAGGGACCTTTTACATCAGGTTGGCCTATATATGTGTCTTTCAGGGATATTCTTGAGTATGTTAATTTGCAGTTTATTTACTCACCCACTCTGAGTGGTACCATTCCCTAAACAGGGGCCCTGAGCCTTCTAAGAGATGAGCAAGTGAGCTGACAGTAACAAGCATACATTCACTGTTCTCTGCTCCAGATTACGGATGTGATGTGCACTGCTCCCTCACCTTTCTACCATAGGGTCCTCCCTCATATAATGGATGATAACATAGAACTATGTACTAAAATAAACCCTTTCTTCCCTAACTTGCCTTTGGGTATTTTATCAAAGTAATAGGAGAAAATAAAGCCAACATAGTCATGAAAAAATGTTATACATTAGCTTTTCAAAAGCCATATTCACAAAATGACACAGGGATCCATTATGCAGGAATAAACAGTACATGTACTTATTGAGGTGCTATACCTGAGATATGACAAACCTGTACTAGGAAACACACATGCCTGCAGAAATAATGCTAATATTCACTGTGTTGTAATAATGTAAATGTCAATTGTGTACTTGTTCGGTTGGGAAAGACAAGACCCTTTTTCATAGGATACACATGTGCCAAATCATATTTTCTTCATGCACATGGGATCATTAAACTTTATATTCAGTAATTCACATAACACCTTTTACATGCAGTATGCATTGCTATCAAATACAGCAAGACATTAGAAAATAGCTACTTTTTGGGCCATTTCCCTACTTTGACTATGATATTGTTCTTCAGAAAGCCAACTCAGATCTCTTTGGCATCCAGCCTCTTTCCTGATGCTGGCAGCATGCCACTACCTTTTCAGAATGTGCTGGCCCAGTTGATGCCTTATTGCTTGATGTGATGTTTAGGTTAGCTCAAGTATATCAGTATTTTCATAGAATTTATACCAGCTCTCCTTATTCAAATAGTCTCATGAACTTGAGGAAAACTGTTCCAACAGCATTAGCCTTTCTCTGAGTTTAAAAATAATTTTAGGTGCATCTGTCATCTCTGGCAACACAGTCATAAAATTACTACGCCTTCCATGTTCATTCAATTCTGGGAAGATTTCTGATTGGTTCTACTTCATAATTCTACAATTGCCTTGGCCACAATCAATAAGATAGGCTTGTGGAGTAATACTGAGCCACCATCAAAAGCAAAGACTATTGATTGAGTACTTATTATGAACTCAAACACCTTCGTGGCCCAGAAATTCTCTGCTCATCTCAAGTCTCCTGCTTCAACCGGCATAAAGAGCGCTTGATGTTAGAGGTCATACTACCACTGACTTGAGTCTTGTTTCTACCACTTATATGTGTGTACTTGAAAATATTAATTTACTATTTCAGAGTAGTTCTCATCTGTAGAAGACAGGTAATGGTATTTATTCTGCAGTTTCTGTGTGAAGGCTATACAGGATGCAATTGAAAAAAGTTTAGCATTTAAAGAAGATTATAAGCCAAATAAGTGCATAAATTATACTTGTTTACAATGAAACTACCATGGCACGTCAGAGAAGGTCGGGACTGAGAAGCTAACTTCACATACACAGGATTACTATTAAAACGCAGAAGACATCTAAACCAGGGACTTCAAAGGTAGTAGTTGGAACAGTGCTCAGATATCTAACATTCAAGCAATGAATAAGTAATTAGTTCTTATGATTCTACCTATAGGTACTGGGAGCTCCCAGAAATAGCAAAGAGACAATGGGAGAGTCCCAATTAGCGCAGATGTTACTAAAATAAAATCTAGGAACAGAAATTAAGTCAGAAGTCTCATCCTATTGATTGAGGCACTTGTTAAAAGGGGAGATATTGATCTTGGAAAACTGAGCCCAAGAACACAGTCCCAGGATAGATAATTATAAGGTTTGTGAGAGGGCTAAGGAGCTGCACAAAACCACCCACTAAATCACGCTTGAGATTCCTCACTCAGTCAGATTAGCCACAAGCTCATTCATGACACAGAACGGTGCTGACAAGCTTGATATTACCATTCACTGAAAGAGGGTGGGGTTTCCTCACATTGTCCTGGGATGAAGAGAGACTTGAGGCTTTGGGGAGGTCATTAGTGAACTGGTGAAGTTAGAAAAAATAGGCATGGGTATGCGGTTTGGTGATATTTAAGGTGTAATTCAGGACCTATGAACAAAAATGGTTTCCTGGCTGTATATAGTTGCTCTTATATGAGATCACATACATGAAGTAATTAAAAGAGTTTGACCATAGGCTCTATAACTTGTTGTCTAATGTAATTTTCTAAAACATAAAAATTAAAGGTTGGCCAATTCTGCTTAGGTTGGTGCAATGAGTAAGTCTCAGAAGACCGGCATTATTGAGCAACCTTTTGGATATTTGGGATAAATCTGGGTATTGGGTGAACACTAGCAAGTACAAAAACATACAGTTGGAGAACTAGGGGAACAGAAGATATGACAGAGAATCAGGGAAAGCGCAAACTACAGAGTGCTGGAGTCCAACCACAAAGGGCCTCAACTACTACCTTGATTGAATGCTAGACCGAAGACTGTAGATAATAGAGAGCCAGCAGAGTCATTAAGCAGGCCGTGGCCTGAGCTGTGATCCAGAATGCAATGAACTCTGGCTACAGGGTGAGCACTATTAGGCAGGAAGCTGGACAGGAAGAAGGGAGTCCCACTACGTCATGCTATTGCAGTTCAGATGAAAGATGATGCATGGTCTGGATAAAGAAGAGCAGGAAGGATGGAGATGGAATTCAAGAAGTGGAAATGATAGGGTTTGGTGGTCAAATGAACAAGAGGTTGGGAAAGAGTGACGGAGGTGAACCCTGTTACACTTTGAGACAAGTTCCAGGATTAATTTTTCTGTCTGTATGAAGGGGAGAGGGGTGCATATGCACACGTGTGTGGAGGCCAAAGGTCAGCCTCAGGTAACAATCCTCAGATGCTATCCATCTTCTCTTTAGAAACAGACTGTCTCATTGGCCTGAGACCCACTGATTTCAGTGGGCTGACTGACTATCCCCAGGAATCTCTCTGTGTCTCTGGGCTTATCAACACCTCCCAGCATGCCTAGCCTTTACATGGGTGCCAGCGATAAAACCCACCCCCTCATGCAAGCTCAGCAAGAATTTCCCCAACTGACCCATCTTTCCTGCTCTACATAAAACTCAGATTTTAAGTTAGTGGGTGCAGTGGATCTAGGAATAGCAAACGGTTCCCCTGAGGAAGCAGAGAAGGAGCACCGGGACGGATTCACAGACTTCTAGTTGCTTGTGTGTGCTGGAGCCTTGGCTGCTTCCTCCAGGATGATAAAGCAGCACGGATAATCTAGTGAAGAGAGAGTCACTGGCTCCACTTCATTCAAGCAATGAAGATGAAGCAGCTGCCGGGTGATGCATAGGGATGTCAGCTGAGTTGATGAATAGGAATTTGAAAGCCAAAGCACGTGGACCTGGGGTCAAGCACGAAATTGGTTGGTGGTCAGGAATGTTTGCCAGTTGCATCTAAAGAGACAGGAAGCTAATTACGGCCTTGGGAATAGTCAGAAGGCTGACACTCTAAAATTTCAAAGTTCCATTACAGATGCCACCGCCAAAATATTCAGGAAAAAATGTCAGGAATACATGTTAAGTGGCCAATCAATTGGGTGAATAGATGAATGAATAGATCTCTCTGAAATATTAAATCTAGCTTTCAAAATCCCCCAGTGATTACATTGCTGTTCACATTTTCCACACAGGCCTGGTGATGGCATATTAATAACCACTGTGCTGATTAATGGATCATTGTTAACTTGGCAGGAGATTTTAGACATTACCAGGCTTCCCTGCTTACTGCAGTCCTGTTCAATGCTTCTGCCTATAATTTGAAGGGAAGCACGATTGTAATCATCACCAAGTTAGAAACTGGTGGCTTCCATTCCCCCCTGTGACCATGGGGGTTTTAAAAAACTTGTCTTGATGGGGAAAGTGAGAATCGTAGGTCAGTTAGTTGTTTTGCAGCCTTTGAGAATTAAGTAGAAGGACAGAAAAGAAGTCAGAGACAGAAACAGATTGAGGGAAAAGGAAACAAGGCATGAGGAAGCAAACACAAAAGAGGGGAGAAGAATGGAAAACACAGGCAAAGGGGAGGAAAATGGGAGGGGGAAAAGGAGAGAAGGGAGGGAAAGGTAGCAGCTAGGGAGAGAAGGGAATGGACTGAAAACGAGCAGAATGGTGATGGTTAAAGAGAAAGATTCCTCGAAAAGACTGCTGGGTAAGGGAACAGTCAGTCTCTAGTAACTGTCAGGATTATATAAAGTTATGGGAGAATAAACTCCATCCTATAGTGCTACAGGGGACCAAAATGGGGAAATGAAACAAATCACAAGGCAGCTGCTAATTTGCTAGACAATCAGAACTCCTGAAATGAACTGGCACATCCAGAGCTATCAGGGACTAAAGTGGTCACAGGAAGTTATTCAGCCATTAGAGTTTCAATCTGAAATGTCTCCCCAGATTCGCATGTTGACTGCTTGTTCACTGGCTGGTTTTTCTACTTAGGGATTCTGGGAGACACTTAGGGAGAGGGTCACGAACAGCAGACATTTTTTTTCTGGTTGCACTAACTAGCTGTTCAGGCTTCCCCACCTGCCATGTTGTGAAAAGCTACTTCAACACTTCCACAACCACGAACTGAGTTGTTCTGCCATGTCTTTTCTGATGATGGACTGCAATCAGGAGCCCAAAGAAATCTCTCCTATTTGATGATTCATTTTTCTGTCAGGTATTTTGCTACAGCAGCAGAAAAGTAATCAATACTCTAACCAAGCCTTGGGACTGCAGCACGAGCTCGAGCCTGGCATGGAGACTGACCCAGATGGGAGGCATGCAACCATTATGTCCAGGTTGAAGGTCAAAATAAAGTAAGATTTCCCTGGAGAAATGAGCCCTGAGTTGAGATTTGTAGGGTCAGTACAGGCATTGGAACTCATTTCAGAAAGAAAAGAGAGAACTGAGAGACATGGAAGAGGGACATGGGAGGAAAGAAGAAAGGGAGAGAGAGAAAAGGGAGACAGGGAGATGGGGGAGGGAGGGAGGGAGAGAGAGAGTGCATAGGTCTTTGGCCATACACTGAGGTCAGTGTACATCATGCATAGTGAGGGCAGAAGACGCTCAAGAGGTTTATACATATGTATCAAATATCTTTGAGATAATAATTTGGCTTTATTTATCCTAACTTACATACCAATACAAAAAAATGAGTCGACAGGGAGGTTCACTGTCATAGACTCATAAGGATGGCAAAATAGAAACAGCTTGCTCAGGTGGAAAATAAGTTATTTCATTAAATCGCAAGCCCATAACCTAGAATACAATGCTATATGTCAAAGACTATTAAATTAATATGAAAACTTGCTCATCCTGTATTTGCATGTGAAAAATGTTCTATTTGGTCCAATATTATTTCAGTTTTGTACTTTCTTTATTTCATCTTATTTACTTGCGAGGTGTTCTTGGACAATCCCTTTAACTTCTTGATTACCATTTTATCTGTAAAATGGGAAGAAGTCTCTTATTGGTCTCTAAAAGAACTGGACTAGATAATGGACAGAGTGAAGATGGCCAGCACACTGAAGTCCTTACGTCCCTTATCTCCTAGGAGTTTGTTAAGGATCAGAAATCCATGCCAGCTCATGGGAAAGACAAGCCTCCAGAAGCTTCCAGTGCTCACCATTTGGATTTGCTCCAGGTGTCATCATATTTGTTTCATTAGCCTATCCTAACACTCGGAGAGCACTAATCTGCCTCAGCAAATCTGAGCAGGTCTTTGTGTTCATGCCTTGATTTCCCATGAAAAGTTATAATTTTAGTATAAAAACAATTTCTAGAAAGGGAAGAATAAAAGGCTAAGTGGGTTAAGAATGTTTGATTACTGAGATAAATGACAGCCGAAATATCATTGCCGACCATTTCCTATTGTAACCCTTACTGTAATTTTCCCAAGGTATTTTGTAGAATGAGAGCAATGAAAAGAATTAGTCTTTTCACTCAGGGGGGTCAGCAATAAAAAGTTGGCCTGCTGGTTACTTAGGATGGTCAGGTGCTGTCCTCACAGAATGCAGGGGCTGCTCAAATTATAGAACAAAAATGCTGTGCTTTCAGAAGAAAAGGAAAGGGAAATGAGGACATTTAAGTCATTTTCAGCATTTATTCTCTCTTTGTGACTAATTCATCTGGTTACCATAATGTCTTATTTAACTACTACAAGTGGGGACCTGACAGTAATTTTACTAAGAAATATATTTCTATTAAAATCCTTCTATTTTCTGTTTTTAGTAATTATATTACTTTATTTTATGTATAATGAGTACAACATGGCATTTTTATATGTACCCACATAGGCAAATCATTAACATAATCAGATAAATAGATGAACATCGTCATCTCATACAGCTGGAAAATTGATCTTGGGTTCCCTTACCAAAATTCTTAACTGTTCCTCAAAGTCACATTCTTTATCTGGACACACCTACCTATCCCATTCAGAAATATCTTGAGGTGCTCTGCTTCCTCCAAACATTATGTGTTTCAGGTCATCTCCTCTACAGCCTGGTCTTCTAATGCTTACACAAAAAGCTAAAGCATGCTTCTTCACTCTGGGCAAACACATCTGTGTTATTTGTTTTTTCTTTCCTCTCCACTTAATTTTTCATTTATAAGACACACAAATGAGTAGGCATTGTTAATTATTAATCTAATTTTACAATACAAGAACGACCAAGATTAAGAGATGGCTCCATTGGTAAACTGCTCGCTATGGAAGCATGAGGACCATAACTCAGATTCCCAGCACCCACATACAAGCCAGGCACGGTGGTGTGTGTCTGCAATCCTGGCAAAGTGGGGCTTGCTGACCAACCACTCTAGCTCAATTGAATCAATAGACTTAAGGTTTAGAGAGAGGCCCATGTCAAAATAAAGGTAGACCATGATGATGAAGCCAACAGACATTGACCTCTGGGTGTCATAGGCACATGCATGGTATGGGAGAATTATCTGTATTCTGTCAATCATGTATTTTAATAAAACGCTGATTGGCCAGGCAGGAAGTATAGGTGAGACAACCAGACAGGAAGTATAGGTGGGGTGATGAGAACAGGAGAAGGTTAGGAAGGGGGAAGTCCATTCCCCCATTCCTGACCAGATCACCGAAGAAGCAACATGTGAGCTGACAGCTGGAAAAGGTACTGAGCCACATGGCTTAACACAGACAAAAATTATGGGTTACTGTAAGATGTAAGAATTAGTTAATAAGAAGACTGAGCTAATGGGCCAATCAGTTTATAATCTTATGGAGTCCTGTGTGTGATTTTTTTGGGACTTGCCAGCTGTGGGGTATTGGGCAGGACAGAAACCCCAACAAGCAGGTCCCCTCATGTTACAGAGTTTAAAAGAATACAGTTTCTACGTAATCATTTCGGGTAAAGCTAGCCGGGAGCCAGGTGGCGGGACACAGCCTGAAGTTCCTGTTACACATGCATACATGCAAGCACACACAAAAACATGCACAACACACACACACACACACACACACACACACACCAGCTATTTAACTCATGGAAGAATGATTTGCTTCAAAGGGTGAGTATTAATATCAAATGGTTCCTCTCACGTTTGAAGTCAGACAGGACCAATTGAATATCAACTCATTCTCAGTACTGCTCAGGACTGCTTCTCTCATTCCAGCTCCCAGCTAATCCAGGGTGCAAGGCCTTAGAGAATGATCACAAGAGCATTGTCCCCTCTTCACGGCACAGTAAGTGCATTTCCTAATCAGGCCCCTCTTCACAGCACCATAGTCGGGTTTCATGCACGCTAAAGCTCTTTTCACAGAAGAAAAATCACATCAATTCTGTCCTCTCTATACTTGCTTCTCCCGCTCTTAGTGGGGGCAGTGAAGGGAGACTAGAAAAATGAAAACAGAGTAACCAAGACAGGAAATCCAAAACAAGATATTTACCCTAGCTTTATACAGTTCTTTTGATAGACAGGGCCCCTTGTGATTTCTGCAGGCCTCTGAATTAATCATATAGAGACTGTCTGTGAGGAAAAAAATGAAGATAGGATAGGAAAATCCGCAGAATGGATAAACCAAAGAAAGCAGGCATGTTAAAGAGCATTTACAATTAAAAATTCACGTTTTCAAATGAGGAAGGTATCATAAATCAGCCAATTTAACTTCTCAGTTTCTAAGAATTATGTATGGGACTGGAGAGACAGTTCAGAAGGTAAAAGCACTTTCTATCAAACCTGACCACCTGAGTTCCATCCCTAAGGTTGAAATGAAGAAGAAAACTAACTCTTTCAAATTGTCCTCAGGTCTTCCCATACATGAAGAGGCATGTGCCCATCCATGCACATATTCATGTGAGTAAATACCATGACAGACATTTTTAAAAACCTGTAATTGCAGTAAAAGGAAGCTGATCCTAGTTCTGCTTTGATTCGACACAAAATTGTTTCTCACCAAACAATACAACTGATTCATCATGAAAGTTCTAGGATCATTTCATGACCAATTTTTTGTGTGCTGCTATGAGGTACAAGAAGGAATATCTGAGCCTACTGTGGACTGGGGGCTTCCTGAGCTTAACTAATTGTGTACTTCTGTTCTACTTCATGATGGAATCCTCTGTTACAAGCAATGGACTACTAGGCAGTAGAGTATGATTTCTGTGAGTAATTCAGCACATTTGTGCCGACATGGTGATACGTGACTCTGATCATCTCTCAGGGAAGGACTTACCCCCTAAGTCATCTGCAGGCCTCGGGAGTTTTAACTGGAGAGAGCTGTCTGGTCTAGAGGCACACTAATCATAGCGTGGGCAACATTTGCTTATTGAGAAACATGGGGATAGGAAGGCTTATTACATTGACCCCCTTAGAGCAGAAAATGGTGGGAAATAGCTAGTCTAGTATTCCCAGCCAGACTGGCTGAGATTTGTTTGGGTGCACATTGGATTTCAACTTCTTTCTTGGCCCAGTCTTGTTTTCCATCATCTACTTTACAAGATTTGACCCCTGGTGAGCCTGATTAATAAACTCCAAATTCTCTCTCACTATCTGCTTTCAGAGGACTTCTCATGACACTGGCTAGCTCATTCTTCCTAGTGACAGATTAAAATTATCCAGTACAAGGGAAAGAGACTCTTAGGATTTAGGTCCAGGTGCAGATGAAACCAGTCACCTTCGGTTCATGTTGAGGGGGAATAGGAGCTCCCCATAGAACCACTGTGAAATCTAGAAAGTTCCTAAGAAATCAAAGCTACTTTATAGACAGCCTCAACCCCCACACCACCTCTTCCCAGCTGCCCTCCTCTCAAGGCCTTGATGCATGCGTATGGAGCATACCAAAATCAATCTTCCAACAATTTCCTAGAAAAGGTTTATTAATTATTGCCTCCTTTCCCAATAAAAATCCATCTTTCCTTGTCATTTCTGTCCCTTCATCCTACACTCTCTTTCATGTTTGGTTGTTAACCCCCACTGTTTGTTTCTGAGCATTGCCCTCCATTCTCCTTGATTAGGGCTCTGTGCATGAGTCACCTCACCCGCCATGTATTCTGTGGATGGATACAGACTCTTGTCCTGGATTCTCCTCAGTTTTCTTTACCTTCTCCCTGTCTTTGCAGGAAGATCTTTGAATTAATTGCCACTCTTAAGTACAAGTAGAAATATCCAATTTGAAGCACCAATAGCCAAAGGAGAAATATCTTAGAAAGGTATGCTGGAAGACAGTTTTTATGACTGAAAAAATAAACAAACTGGGGGACATGTTCCCTTGGGCCTAGAGACACCAGGGCTAGCAGGGAGAATGCCGTCAGGTCTCTAGCTCACTCACCTTCCTCTTTGTGCATCTGTCTGGGAGCCTGCTTCATCCACTAGACACCAGCATCCATCAAAACTAGAGGTCATGAGCATCAGTAGTTTCTAAAAGCCTGTATCTTCAAGTGAAAAATCACAGAGAAAGTAGCCTATTCGTCAAGAAATTAGAATATATCTAGCCCCCATTTCAAAGTAATGGTCTTGCCCAATCCAGCCCTGGGAGATATTTGCTGCTGCCATTGCTGACTTTACTTTAGGTAGTAGGCATACCCTTCAGTCAGTCTCAGACTCTCTCATACACAATGAGTCATGCTGCCTGAAAGGGTCTGGTCTAAAATAATGTGGGATTGTAGCCCAATCTTAATTAGTACCAGGCATTTTCATTTCTCTTTGTTCATTACCATAAAGAACAAAATCCTGGCATTTTCAAGAAAATAGATGGAGTTGGAAATCATCATATTGCACAAATTAAATCAGATCCCCCAAAGACAAATATTATGTTTTCTCTCATATGTAGGACCTAGAAAACACACACACACACACACACACCTTTCAACTTTAATATGCCTAACCCATAGGTATCTAGTGATACCCAGCAGAGTTTTACTCTTTACCTTTTCCAGATAGGAGTTTTCACCAGGTACCTTGTTAGGTAGAGAATCTCCAGTTTACTCAGACACCGGAATTATGAGTGGTCTGGTAGTATGAATAAGAATGGCCCTTGTAGGCCCATATGCTTCAGTGCTTAATTCTCAGTTAATGGAACTGTTAGGAAGGATTGGGTGTGGTGTGGCAATGGGGGTAGGCTTTGAGGTTTCAAAGGCCAAAACCAGGACTAGTGTATCTCTCTCTACCTGCTACCTGCAGACCAGGATGCAAAGCTCTTAGCTACTGCTCCAGCACCATGCCTTGCCTGCCTGCCACCACACTCCTCACCATGATGGTTATAGATAAATCCTCAGAAACTGTGAGCAAGACCCCAATTAAAAGCTTTTTGCTCAGAAATTGCCTTGCTTGCTTACAGTGTCTCCTCACAACAAATAGAACAACGACTAAGACAAGTAGGTTCTAACAGATTCCATTCATAGCAAAGAACACATTGTTCCTTCAAGAGCTGGGATCACCAAAACATTCCCATTGGCTTTGTCTTATTTCAAAGCCTTTGGGGAGCAGATCCAGCTTAGCTCTTTGCTTGGACCTTCTCATCCTTCCCTTATAACCTATCACCATTCCTTGTAGTAACCATATTTACAGAAACACTGTATACAGGGAACCCCAGTGGCCACACAGAGCTGGAACTCAGATTGTTGCCTCACTCAGCCATCATCAGAGAAGTTTCTTCTTTTAGTAGATAGGAGCAACAGAGACCCACAATTGGATACTATGTGGGCGGTGAGGGATATTGGAGCCACTCAGTCCTAAATGGGATGCAATCTTCAAACCCCTCCTCCTCTTGGGGCTCAGGGAGCTATTCAGAAAAGGAGGTAAAACAATTTTAAGAGCCAGAGCCAGAGGTGACAGATGATGCCAAGCAAACACTGTCTTCCAGACATGACAGGACTGGTGTATATATGAACTCACAGAAACTGTGATAGCATGCCCATAACCTGCATAGGTTCAAGTCAGATAAAGTCCCAGCACTGAGAGGAGGATGTGAACAGGTGCTGGCACATCCGACCAAGAAGATATCTGCAACTGGCATTTGCTTTCAAAGGAAAAATTAGTCTCCTCATGTGTAGTCTCACTGAGTATATTAATCACACCTCATGGTAGGTCCCATACCCAAGAGAAGATGGTCAACACAAAGGGAATTCAGCAGTATGGTATTCTTTGCAGAAGTTGTTTTGCTTTGGTTTTTGTCTTGTATTGCTTTGTTTGGGAATTTCTCATCCTAATCGTCTTTGGCCTGCATATTTTGCTCTCTCTCTCTCTCTCTCTCTCTCTGTGTGTGTGTGTGTGTGTGTGTGTGTGTGTGTGTGTGTCAGAGAGAGAGAGAGAGAGAGAGAGAGAGAGAGAGAGATTTGATTTTGTTTGATTCTTAAAGAGAAAGAGAGGAAGAAAGCAATGGCATGGAGTTGGGTGAGTAAGGAGGTGGGAAGGATGTAGGAGAAGTTGGGATAGGGGAAAATCATAATCCAAATGTATTATATGAAAAAAATATAATGAAATATATATCATGAAAAATAAAACCTCTGAAGAATCCCATCCAACAAGCTAGGAGCCAAAGTCCAATGTGTACAAAACCTAGAAAAGGCGCCAGTATTTCAACCACAGAGATCTCTTCTAAAACCAGCCATTTGGAGCAAACACAATTTATCTTCTATGTTCCTGTTATTAGATCTACCCATCGGGGCACATTAAAACTGTGTCTCCCTCACGGCTGAACTGTAAAGATTAATTAGGCAGTATCAGCCAAGTGGAGTTCTCTTGAGAGTTACATACAAATACGCTCATTCTTGTTATTACAGTGCTTGGAAATATTCTTCCCATCTCTCAGTTATTTAAGATAAAGAATCAGACCACTACAAAGTAGACAGAAGAAATATGAGACTTTTGTATTCCATGTGGCAAGCTTCAATCGAATCCTCTCCTTTAAACGGATAATGGAGCCCGTTCTGAGGATGCTGCCTGTGAGCTATCACCCCTCTTAAGGGCCCACTTCTTTATGGCATGGATGCAGTTTTCAATACTGTTTTGATTCAATCTTTTATTAAAGATCTGCCTTGAGTAGCCAATTGATTTTTGTTAGTCTCTGGAGTAAATGCAAAAGCGTGGACTCTATTGCACTTATTTAAGAGGCTCCTGCCTGTGTATGGAGTACCTTTGATGTTCGAAATAAGAAGAAGGAAAGGCAGGAAAGACTTCACTTAATCAGTGCTATTTACATTCTGGAAATTTAGCACTAAATCACAGGTTCGTTAAACCTGCCTATTTTCCTAGTTCAAGTTAAAAACCAAATTCTCTCCAGATCTGAAAAGATACTAGTTTAGAAGGTTGGCAATTTGTGTAATTATCTGCATGCTGGTCACCTTGTACAACCCTTATCTATAACTATGTCAGGTATTTTTAAACACCTTAGCTAAAAACCACGTGTTTGTAATTTTTGTTGCTCTCCTGGGATTCTTTCAGTGGCCCTCCTATACACAAAGGATAAAGAAGCAGAGAGGGAAATCAGAGAAGCATCACCCTTCATGATAGCCACAAATAGCATAAAATATCTTGGGGTTACTCTAACCAAGGAAGTGAAAGACCTATTTGACAAAAACTTTAAGTCTTTGAAGAAAGAAATTGAGGAGGATACCAGAAAATGGAAAGACCTCCCCTGCTCTTGGATTGGGAGAATCAACATAGTAAAAATGGCAATTCTACCAAAAGCAATCTATAGATTCAATGCAATCCCCATCAAAATCCCATCAAACTTCTTCACAGACCTTGAGAGAACAATAATCAAGTTTATATGGCAAAACAAAAAACCCAGGATAGCTAAAACAATCTTATACAATAAAAGAACTTCTGGGATTCTTTCAATAGTTGTAGCATTTGTTGTCTGTTAACATCGATTGTGGGGGGGGGGGAAAGGCAGACATGTCCCTGGGGAAAAGACTCTAGTAGTCAGTGATACCTCACCAAGCTGCTCCCTGGCATCTCACAAGTATGCCTACTGAATGATCAGACAGATGCCAGGAGAATATTGTAAGACACAGGACTCCCTGGCTCATGTGGGTTGTGGAGCCAAGTTCACTCAAGTCTCTAACTAGATTCCACAATGACGAAGGCTCCGTGTTTGCTTCCACACTCTCTTATTTTTTTTTCTGGCAAGCCTTTATGTGTGAGCAGAGATTCAGGGAACTGCCTCTCAGTGTGCTCAACAGCTTACTGGTGTGGGAGGTCCTTCTGTCTATGTGTTGCTTTTATTGGTTAATGAATAAAGGAACTGTTTTGGGCCTATAGCAAAGCTATAGGGGGACAGAGCTGGGTAGGGAAAACTAAACAGAATGCTGGGAGGAAGAAGGCAGAGTCAGAGAGAAGTAATGGAGCAGCTGCCAGAGTCAGACATGTCAAAACTTTGCTGGTAGGCCACAACCTTGTGGTGATGCACAGATTAATGGAGATGGGTTAAATTAAGATGTAAGAGTTAGCCAATAAGAAAGTTAGAGCTAATGGGCCAAGCAATGTTTTAATTAATACAGTTTCTGTGTGATTATTTCAGTTCTGGGCAGCCGGGACCAACAAGCAGCCCTCTCCAACAACTTACCTACATTTTCTCTTAATTTCCAGAGCTACCCTAAGGGGAACACAAGCTCTGTGCTCATTTGACAAGTAAAGAAGATGAGAGTTAGAGAAATTGATTAGCTTGACCAAAGTCACACACGCTTGGCCCACGTCTGCCTCGCTCACAAACCCTATTCTCTTGGGCAGCAATGCAGCTAGAAAGAGGGAGCTAGAAAACCTAGGGAAACAAATAGCCAATACAGAAGCTGTCGTTCCAAAGCCAAAATGGGGGATAGGCAAGGAGTGTCCAAACCTTCAGTCCAAAGCAGTAAATAACAACTTCAGTTCAGTGGGTTTGACTCCACAGTTAAAGATAAATCCAATCTAATTTCATGCATGACAAGGATAGCTTCCTCCTGGCAGTGCTGACTTCACAATGTGTAGAAACATAATGAACAGACAAATGCCTAAGAGGAAGTTTTCATGAGGCACCAAGTCCTGCCCTGGCTGAAACGCTATTGGCATTTGATAGTATCTGGGAGAGGAAGACTCCGTTTTCTCTGAGGCTGTGAGCCCTGCTGTCAATCATGCTCCAGAGCATGCCCCACAACCAAGAGTTCTTGAGCAATAGAAATTGGACTTCAAAGATAGATTTAAGACAAGAGAGAACAGCAAGTAGGTTGGGTAAGAAGGCAGGGTCGATCTTGGAGGAGCTGGGGCAAAGAAGAGGTAAATGTTCAAAATATATTGTACGAGCTTTTCAAAGAATTTTAAAAATTGCACTCCTCTTTCTGAGAATGCAGAAGCTTTTATATTTATCCCACTATTCCATCTTCATCACTGGAAAAGGAAAACACCCAGGAGCAACTATATTATAAATATTATAAAGGAGACAGGGGAGGAAAGCAAGTCACTGAGTAGACACCCCCAAGGACTCTGAAAAGTTTTCAGACTCTATCGTTTTTCCCGCAAAAGAACTGAGAGGCTCCGTTGTTGGTGGGCACACTGTATGGGATAAGCATTTGTCCCTGTGGATGGTACAGCTCTTTTGCCCTCAACAATCCTGTGTTACCCCACACACCTCTCTCAGAAAACGAAGCCCAGGCACTAATGAGACATATGTGACTTACTCTCAGGGGCGACACTGAATTAAACATGAATTAAACATGTATTTGCTTAACATTGCAGCTATTTCTTGATCCAGACAAAGAGGGAAAGCATGCCTTTCTCCACACGAATGGCTGTGTCTCACAAAGCAGCGCCAAGCACGTGAAGACCCACACTGCCGCTCCTGGATCTTTGTCAGCTCCACTACTCACAGGCTTCGGTGGAGTCCCCTGATAGCACATTTCGACATCCTACATAGGAGGGCTTTTTTTCTATCCCCTAATCTCCATTTCTCCATCTGAGATTTAAATACATCCCTGCTCATCTTATGTTAGGCAGCAACAGAACAGGATCGTTCGATATTTGCCACGGAGGGAAATGGAATTGAATCTAAACTTAACTGTCGCTATTTCTAATTTCTAGTGGAGAAGCATAAGGAGAGGGAATGCTGTAATAGAATTCTTCACTTCTTCTAACCCAGTTTGAAACTGGAGGGGAGGAAATAAGTCTGCAGGCCTCTCTGATTCTAATAGGTGAATTAAACACATGTGTTGAGTTCCGCTCCCTCCCAAGACCCATTAACTCCCAAGAAAAGTATTTTTAATCCATTAACTTACAAAGGGAAAAAATAAGCTACAATGTTGGCAACTGAAAGGCAGATGGATGGGTGGGTGGGGCCTGACTCCCTAGACTTAGGAAGGCAGAGCTGTCAATGTGCAGCAGGGAAAGTAAGGAGCAACCTGTTTCATGCTGGAGGACTTAAGGGTGCTCTGTAACCATGGTACTTCCGAGAGAAGAGGTGAAGCACATCCCCAGACAGAAAGCTACCTTCCAGAGATGTTCCGGAAGCAGGTGGCTCTCTCTTTTCCTGTCTCTCTTCCTCGATCTCAGCAAAGTCTGCAACAATTGTTCTTAGGAAAGAAAGGACCTCTGAACTGGGTATGGTGACATTGAGAACTGAGCCCCACAATTGGCTCAGAGAAGAAGAATACTCTGAAAGCATGATGACCTGAATCTGAATTCCACGGCCACCATGTCAAAAAGGCAGCATGTTCTGAGTGCCTGTGACTCCAACATTGGAGGGCAATGGCAAGCCAATCCTGAGAACTTACTGGACAGCCCGCCTCGCCCAAGATTTTTGGTCATGGGAGATTCTGTCTTAAGGCAGACTGAACAGGAGACTTGTTCTGGCTTCTACATATGTACACGGGCTTGCATACTCACGTGCGTGTAACACACAGGAGCACACATGGACACACACACACGTATACAAACAAAGAGAAAGCCAAGTCCCATACTGGGAGAAGGAAAGGAAACCTCAAGCACGCACACTCTGAGTGCTCAGCCCTTCCTTTCTTTCACACAGCTCAGCTTCCAGAGGTTGGCAGTAAAGCAGAGTAGGCAGAAAAACACCACGGGGCATAACTGGTCAAAGAAAAAGTTCTGAAAGTCCTGTTTTCAGAAGTTCAATAAGAGAGACGTCATACACTCAACCTACAGTATAGACAGCTTGTTAACTGTCACCTTCCCACATCCTCAGTGGTAGCCCTGTCTACCTACCAACCTGGAGCCTCCCATAACTGTCTTGATGTCTCCTTCTTCTCAACTGACTGTCTCTGCCAACCCCACCCCACCCTCACCCCCAGCTGTTTAATTGCTTTGTACCTCCTCATGTATAAGAATGAACTCTCTTTCTGTAAATGTGGGGATTCAGTGACCCACACGCCATGTCCAGGTGTCTACCTTTCAGGATTAGGGCACTTATCCATATACTGTGTCTCTCTTAGGAGCGGAACTATCTATGGCAGTGTGCAAGGTTAGAGTGCCTTGCTGGGTGTAGTGGCATTTCAAATGTATTTCAATAAATAAAGACTGCCTGAAGATCTGAGAGTAAAACAGTCCCACTGGTCAGTTTTACAGACCAGGATATGGTAATACACATCTTTAATCTCCGTAGCCACAATAACATACACCTTTAATCCCAGTAGCCACCCTAGTTGCCATAGAAATTGGGTGGTACAGAGAGATGATGTGGTTCTCAGTGGTTAAGAAATTGGACGGTGCATGCCTTTAATCCCAGCGGCGCACACCTTTGATCCCAGCCCTAGAGCGGAATATGAGATGGGGTGAGAGAGTTCTCAGGCGCAGTCCCCTCCTGAGATTCCAGGAGACAGGATCTCCATTTTTATACTGAGGTCGAGGTAATGGCCAGTGGCTGGCTGTTTTGCTCTTCTGATCTTCAAGTTGAACCCCAATTTCTGACCCTGAGCTTTTAATAATCGTGCTTCAGCCGGGAGCTGCCTGGTTGCAGCGTCTGACCAACCAGAGGGCTCTACTTTAATCCAAGATGATAAGGGAGGTCCTGCCTAGCCCAGAGTTCCTCCTGGCATCTCCTGAGGTCTCTGTGGTACTATGTTGTCCTTTTACTTTTCCCCTGGACCCATCAGCTTCTGAAAGGGTGCTGTTCTGAGCACAGCCATGAATAAACTTCTTACTCTTAAATCTCTACCTCAGAGAAATGGCTCCAAGCTATTTCTTACTCTTAAATCTCTACCACAGAGAAATGGTTCCAAGGTAAGCAATAGCAGGCCTTATGGTAACTTAATGTAGATATTACATAGATACAAATTATACCATTAGAAATGTATGTGCGTGCCATTTTGATGCACAAAAACAAGTGATACAAAATTTTAAAGAGGAAACAAAATCCTGAGTCAAACAAGTGGGTGGAGATGCAATGGTTGGTAACAAAAAAAAACTGCCTAGAAAGAGAAGAGACTTGGGGTCAGCCTTGGAGAATTCCTCCCTCACTGTAGACTATGAAGCATAGCAGACACAGATACGGTGGCTTTTCTTACGTCGGTGGCAAGCAGAGTTCAAGGTAGCACACTTCTAGGGACTCAGTCTATCTGATCACTGCATGGCATCAACAGCATTCAGGGAGTGAGAAAAGCAGCCCCAGCTCTCAGGGTGATGCTGACACAAAGCCATGGGAACACAGTAGAAAAGGTAATACCTCCAGCCATAAGAGCTGATTTAAAATGGTGAGTTAGATCCATGCATTGCATTTTTGCTCCAAGCCCCATTAACTCCCAAGTAAAGTTTTATTTTTATAATGCATTGACTTCCAAAAGGAAAATTGGAATAGACAAAATGAGCTCAAACAGAGATGGCCAGAGTGGATGGATGGATGGGTGGAACCTGACTTGCTAGACATGAAGTGGCAGAATCAGCGAGAGGGACAGTGCGCCCTCTGATTTTACCTAAAGTGTTTTTAGCATAGATAATACAACCTCACAGAACTTTATGGGACATTATCACAGGAGAGGGGAATGGAGAAGAAGAGAAGAGAATGTGGCAGATGTAAGCGGTTTCTGAGAAGCCTCGCTCTGGACTAGAGCATTCCTGGACCATTCCTTGGGGAGTCTATAAATACAGGAGGAAATGTATAGTTAGGTAGAGTAAGTTCCCAGACTAAAAGTGATTCTTATGCACATGGGCACATCCTCCAGAATCTGAACTGATACCTAGAGGAAATAACGAATACTAATGCATAACTGTCCTAATTATGTTCCATTCCTAAAGTCAGTTGTTGCTTTCAATGAGAAAAATCTGTCCCCACTTAAGACATAACTACCTGAAGACAGCCGATGATGGGTTTCCATTTCCACAAGCAGGTTGGGGTTTCAGCTCTCTGACATCCCGCAGCAGGGAACTGCTGTTTGCATTTTCAGGTACCCAACATCTGGAACTCAGGCATGAGATTGAACACAATTATCCTTCACAATAAAAGTAAACAGAGCTCGGCGTGAATCTGCTAATTGTTCTTTCCTGCTGAGTTACTTTTTTTTCTTTCTTTCTTTCTTTTTTTTTTTTTAGTCAGAGGAGATACATAAAAGAGTGAGTACCAGTCTGTCCATTCTTACAAAGGCCAAAGCTATCTTCTCGAAGTCTAAGTTACTTTATTTCACTCTCTTGCTTGAACACCCTCCAATGGGAGATAAAATTCAAAGGCCGTCTTGTGGCAAACAAGGCTCTAGACCAACAAGTCTTAAGCTTGAACAGGGATCTGTTACCAGGGGACCGGCTGAAATGCAGACTGTCCGGGCTCACTCCAACACAGCCATCCAGCAGAACTCAGCAGGTTCCGAATGAGAATGAGCCTTTCTCAGGTGAAGCCACACATTAGAAACTACTGAATCCCAGGCCAAGTCTCTGCTGAGTCTCTGGCTTCATTAGGGACTCTCCATCCTACCCAATATGCTTTTGCTGAACTGACCTTGCCTGACCTCCAACACTTCACACTTGCTGCGGGGTGCCTGCCCTCAAGTCCCCTCTACACAACATGTTCTCTCCCATCCAACTATTCTTTCGTAGCAAGCAATTACCCATTCTATTCTCCCTTGGCCTGGTGCCTTTTGTCACTTGCTGAAGGCACGCTGCCATTATTCGTTGATAGGCTTATCACCTAACTCTCCTACTGAGATTGTTCCAAGCATGCCAGCATTTCTCCTGGCTCTCTGGTTTATGTGGCGCACCTGAAGGCAAGCAATGAATAACTTGGGATGGAGAAATAAGTCTGGGGTGGGGGTGGGGGGAGAGACCATATCTGGGCAGGGAGAGCTTTCCGATCCTAAGAGGGCTTTCTTCATGAGTCACGAAGCACCTGGTCATTCCATTTCTATTGGTCTCTTTCCATTACTCTCATCTAGGAATCCTTAGCTCCCTGTGTCATCTGTAATTAGGAGATGTAACCCACACACCCTCTGTAATCGGAAAATTAAACCAGAAGGTTCAATTTAGCACCAACCTGGTAGAATATTAGTAAGGCTGAGCAGAATATGAACATGGTAAAACAGCCTAGTCTAACAAAGACAACCAAGTATTTTATTAAAAGAGTATTGTGAGCACATCAAACCTGCTTTTAAATGAGAGAGAACTAAAATTTAATTTTGCTGTGATGCTTTCCTGACATCCTAAGCAAGTAAATTTCGATGAGTTCTCAAGCTTAAAAAAACAAATGCTGACTTTCAGAGGTTTTAAAGACTGTTTTTAAAGCTCAGTTATCAACCTTAACAAAAATATAAAACACTCCGTCTTCCAGACACTAGATTAGTCAACAGCTGTCTGTTCTCTAGCTCCTGGGGTAAAAAAGTCCGTTTTTATAGCTCTCATTTGAGTTGTTTCTCACGACTGCAGGCTATGAGAACGTCTCTTCATGAGACATTTAATGCTCTTTCCAAATTCCGTGGCTCACACTAAGTAAGCTCTCCTAATTTCTTTTGCTTGAGAAGGGAAGAAAAACGCTTGCATTTTACAACTGCCTCCTGCTGAGGGGTTTTAAATGCTCTTCAAAAACTTGAAGCTGTTGTTCTCTCTGCGTGAGCACTGTGGACTTTCTTCCGGGTAATTAGTGTAAACCTTGCTGACTCAGTATACAAACATCCACACACAACTTTCTCTCCTTCTCCACCTGAAGCTCACAGAAAACACATAGGGATAGTCGAAGCGAGCCCAGTCAGTAATACAACCAAGAGAACAGGAACACAAAGGAACAGTGATGAACAGAGAGCGTGCTTCTACCAAAGCCTACAAGGCACCATTTCTCAGAGAACATATTTTCTTCACAAATAGCCTAATCACAGGCTGGCAAGGCACTTGCTACCAAGCCTGATGTGAGTTCTATCCCTGGAATCCACATGGTGAAAGGAAAGAATTGATTCCAAAAACTTGTCTTCTAGTCTCCACATGCGTGCGTGCGCGCGTGCGCGCGCACACACACACACACACACACACACACACACACACACACCATAAACAAACAAACAAATAAATAGTAAAAGGTCTAACTTGGGGACTTACTCAAAGAGAGGAACATCTATGGACCTGCCTTACAAATGAACCACCATACAATGTGGCAAAATCCAGTAACTCGTTAATGAGGTTCTTTTGAAAAACTGTTCGTCTTCCTTTGGGGAGAGAATTAGGGAGTTAAATGAAGACATATAAAATTCTATAGCAACCATCACACGCACTTCTCATAGCTCCTTCCAAGAAAGGGGCTATGCAGCGATTCATGCTTGATTCTTAGAATGACGAGTCTTTTTGGCAGAAACGTGTGTGAGCACTCACAGACCACCGTGCTAATGTCATGCATGTTATTGATCCACAGAAACTGGGTGCCGTGTGCACTTTGTTCTGATCTATTGCTGCAGCTCCTGTACTTAACAGATGGACTCAGAATTGAGACCCTGGGGCCACACAGTTTATTTCAGTGGCCAAGCTTGGAATCATTTGTTTTATGCTCTGGCCTGGCTTTAGTTCTTTGGGACAGGAATTATACAGCTGACCCCACGATCCTTTCCTTTCTCAGCTTGTGGCTTTTATGGTGTATGTGGTTGGAATATCATCACATGATAATCGGATATTAATATTCATGGATTCATCTTCTTTCGTCTCCCTCCGTAAAGTAGATTCTTATATATTAGCACCAGCTGCTGTAGTGCAGCTCCACAAACATGAACCAGGGCAGGCATGGAAATCCAGGCAAGGAACACCCAGAGTGAGTGAAACAGATCAATCTATTTTTAGTCTTTAAGCTAAACATGGTGTAAAAATTAAGCAAAACAAAAGTCAAGTGTGACGGGGATTTTAATTGGAGAATGTGGTAGGATTGTAATCATCAAAGCCCATAGGAACATACAAACCTAATCTTATTATCTAGATAGGCAGCAACAGCCAGTCCCAAGAAACCTACTGTCCTTCAATCAATTTTTCAGTGGGGGAACTTGGTCTAATGAACTGGGGGAAAACATGGAACTGGCAATAACAGCTGAGATTCTTTTTTAAACCAGAAAATGTAAATTTAGCTTGTTCGCAAACCAACTGGTTTGTTCATTCTTAATGAAACATGCAAATGTCCCTTTCCACGTGGCCCTGAGAATCAGTTGCCAACTGCAGAGAACCTTTTCCCTGATTAGTGGCCCTTTGCCTCCTCCCCTCGCTATGCAGTCATCAAGATGAGGCCCATGCTGTGCACAGCTGCTTCAGTGTGTGCAATAGAACAGGCTGCAAAAGAAAATCCAACTGCAAATCCCATATTTGTAGGCAACAATTGAATTGGAAGCCCTTCTGAGGAATAACCCAGAAAAAAAAAAAAAAGGATTTTTAACATATCGTCAAACTATGCAAACACGTCATGATTTATTACTCTGTGCTCAGCTTACCTGACCTGGGCCCTTTCCTCCACAGTTGTTCTTGTTATAGCTACATAATTGTAGTAGCTAGCCTTTATTTTCCAGATTTGTCAAAGAAGATATATAAAAGTGAAAGACAAGGTTTTGTCCACTGTGCGCATGTCTTATTAACCTGGTAAACTAACACTCACAAGAATGCCTAAACCTCATTCAACACTTTCTTCCTTAAAGTTCTCAGCAGTAATACATATGAAAATGCATTATCTCATGAATGGTGATCTTACTGCTTTAAAGATTTTCTTTTTATTTTAAGTGTATGGGTGTTTTGTCTACATGTATGTACGTATACCATGTGTATGCTTGGAGTCCATGGAGGTCAGAAGATGGCGTCAGATCCCCTGGAACTAGAGTTATAGCTATTTGAGAGCTAGCATACGACTTCTGGGAACTGACATGGGTTCTCTGCAATACCAGCAAGTACTCTTAACTATTGAGCTATCTCTCCCACCCTGCTGTATTATTTTTAAAGCAATGCAGGAGAATCAAAACATTCTCCTATGAGTGTGAGAACTTCTAAAATTCTCTGTGTTTCTCAACAAATTACTGTAATGTTACCTCTTGTGTCCTTTGCAGATATAAAACCTATGACAGCCTAAGGTCTGGAAATTATTAACATATTATTTCAATGCATTTGCTGGAAACAGCTTTTTTGCTGGTGGTAATTATCATTGGAAATATTTTTTTCCTAGCTCTACCCCAGGACAATCAAGAACAATTTTACTGCCAATTTTACTTGCTGAATATCTATTATGTCATGATTTAGATATCAATGCTCCCCAGAGGCTCTTTGCAAAAGTTTGGCTGCCAGTTAAAATGCATTACATGGAAGAGATAAAAACTTTAGAGGAAGGGCCTTTTTATAGATGGAAGTTTCTGTTCTACCTGGTCCCACAGCTGTTCAACCCCAAATAAACACACAGAGGCTTATATTAATTATAAACTGTTTGGTCTATTGCTCAGGCTTATTATAAACTAGCTCTTGCAACTTAAATTAACCCATAATTCTTATCTATGTTTAGCCACATTACTTGATATTTTTTCTCAGTAAAGAGTTCTCATCTTGCTTGTGACTGTGTCTCTGCCTCTCCTCTTAGTCTGGTTTCGTTGCCTATACTTCCTGCCTGGCTACTGACCAATCAGTGTTTTATTAAACCAATATGTGTGACAAATCTGTGTGTGTGTGTGTGTGTGTGTGTGTGTGTGTGTGTGTGACAAATCTTTACAGTGTGTAAAAGCATCATCCCACAGCACCTATTTGGACAAAGCAGGCGATAGAGGATCACCTTTGAAGGGTGTATCTTGCCCTCAGTCTCCCCTCTGTTCTCCCGATCTGCTGTCCCCTATGAGATGAACTACTTTTCTTTACCACATTCTTCCATCATGGTGTTCTGCCTCACCATACATGTGTCTACAAACACTGCATCTGAGTTATTATGAACAAAACCTCTGAAACTTAAGCCAAAGTAAGTAGTGCTTTCTTTAAGTTGTTTTCCCCAATAAACAACTTAAATGTTTCTCAAATGCCAACTAAATTTACATTTCTTCTTTATTGATTCAGCTAATCTTTGACTCTCTCACTTTTAATACTTGAGGCAAAGCTGAGTTTGTTACAGATCAAGTCAGGTTCCTTCTCATAGATCCAAAGTCAGCTACATTCTCTAGGATTTCTTGCAGTTATAAGCTGTTTGCTCATGTTCTGTCAATGGAACTCATGTGAATATATTGTCTGTCTCTTCTGGATGGTGCATGGCCACTTACAAGCATCCCCTTTAGATGAAAGAGACTCCAAACACCTAGAAGAGGGCTAAGATTAAATACATAAGCTAGCCCGAGGCATGTGTCACAATTTGGAGACAGATTATCTAGCTGCATGAGTTTCTCATCCAGGATACAAGTAGACCACTCTTCTAACTTTTATCATTTTAACACTAGGCTTAAATGGAACACAGGTAAAAAAAAAAAAAAACAAACAACAACAATGATAGCTTAAGCTGAAGAGGATGTGAAGTAAGGGGAACACTCCTCCATTGCTGGTGGGAATGCAAACTTGTACAACCACTCTGGAAATCAGTATGATGGTTTCTCAGAAAATTGAGAATCAACCTACCTCAGAACCCAGTAATACCACTCTTGGGCACATACCCAAAGGGTGCTCAATCGTACTACAAGGACATTTATTCAACTATGTTCATAACAGCATTATTTGCAATAGCCAGAGCCTGTAAACAGCGTAGATGCCCCTCAATCAAAGAATGGATAAGGAAAATGTGGTCCATTTACACAATGAAATACTACTCAATGGCAAAGAAAAAAAAAACAAAACAATGATTCTTGATATTTACATGCAAAGGAATGGAACTAGAAAAAGTCATCCTGAGCAAGGAAACCCAGACCCAGAAAGATGAGCATGGTATGTACTCACTCATAAGAGGACATTAGACATAAAGCAAAGGATAGTGAAGCTATTGTTCACAACTCCAGAGAAGCTAGGTAACAAGGAGAACCCTAAGAGAAACGTATATAGATCCCCCTGAGAAGGGGAAATAGACAAGATCTCCTGACAAAATTGGGAGCATGGGGCTAGAAGAAGAAGGGAGGGCTGAAGGGAAGGAGAGGGAAAGAAGAGGATAAGGGAGGAGAACTTGAGAGAATGGGAGAGTCAAGATGGGGGAAGGACAGAAACGGAGAGCAAGAAAAAAGATATCTTGATTGAGGGAGCCATTATGGGGCTAGTAAGAAACCTGGCAATAGAGAAATTCCCAGGAATCCACAAGAATGACCTCAGCTAAGACCCTAAGCAATAGTGGAGAGGGTGCCTGAACTGGCCTCTCCCTGTAGTCCGATTAATAACTATCGTAAATGTCATCATAGAACCTTCATCCAGCAACTGATGGAAACGGAGGCAGAGACACATAGCAGAGAACTGGGCTGAGCTCCCAAAGTCCAGTTGAAGAGTGGGAGTAGTGAGAATACAAGCAAAGGGGTCAAGACCATGATGGAGACACCCACTGAAACAGCTTACCTGAGCTAATGGGAGCTCACCAACTCCAGACTGAAAGGGAAGGAACCAGCATAGGACCAAACTAGGCCCTCTGAATGTGGGTGACAGTTGTATGGCTGGGGCAGACTGCTGGGCCACTGGCAGTGAGACCAGAATTTATCCCTACTGCTTGTACTGACTTTTTGGAAACCATTCTCTTTGGATGAATACCTTGCTCAGCCTAGATATAATAGGGAGGGCCTTGGACCTTCCCCCAAAGCAATGTTCCTTACTCTCTCTGAGGAGTGGATGAAAGATGGGGTGGAAGTGGAGGGGATGGGAGGAGGGAAGGAAGTGGGAACTGGGATTGGGATGTAAAATGAAAAAAGATAGTTTGTTTTCTTTTAAAAAATAAATGAAATGCGGGTTACACAGATATCTAATAAATGAATAGCTTACCTGACTAATATAGTAATAAAACAGCACCATTTCCACTCTGCCCTCCACTTCTCTATTTTATTTTGCTGTCAGCACTAAACTATCCATCTTCCCAAAACATACCTTTTAACCTATGGCCCCTGTTAAAGTTATTCTTAAGTCAAATACAAACGTGATCCTGCTCTTTACTCATTTAAAGTCCTGCAGAATTTCCCAACTGATTTTACAAACTCTATGTAAAGCAAGCATGACTGTGACCTATCTAGATGCTTATAATAACTTAACTCACTAATTCAACAAGTATCAGGGAGTTGGGTGGTCGGAGACACGAGTTTAACTCTAGCTGTCAGTAGGCTGAGGCAGAAAGATCACAAGCCTGAGGCTATCTATCCTAAGGCATATGGTGATACCCTGTCAAAAAAAAAACAACAACAACAACAACAAAACAACCTGATATGTGGAACTTCTTGTTTCTAAATGTTGGGTACTATTCTCAGTGATGAGGAATACGCTAATGAACAAGTCAAACAAGGTCCATGTGGGCTTACAGTCTGGTGTGCTGGTCTGTGGAGAAGACAAACGTACTTGCTTTCTGCAACTTATCAGAAGGTTACAAGGGTTAAGGAAATAACAGAGGGATAGTTGCATAAGTAGATCTGGGTATGCTCCCTCTAATAAGGCATTGTTTGAGACAGAAGAGAGTCCATGCTAAGCTCTAAGCAGTTCCATTCAGCCTATGCAACGTGATTGATCTTATGACCCCTATTTCCAGTAAGTGCCTTTCTTTCCTTTCTGGGACACTGAATTATCACTTGCTGGTTAGAATGGTGCTCACTTCCCTATCCACTCATCTTTTGTTAGCTGAGCAAAGCATCCTCTGCAAAGGGTACACATCTAAACTGCCTGAGTGAGAGCTCCTTCCTCACAAACTCCAGGTCACGCTGATGCTAATGCTGATAGCCGCTGGACCACAGGGATAAAGAGCCAGTCCCAAAGGGCTGGTCAATGGTTCTAAATGTGGATTATATTAGAGCCACCTGTAAAACATATCTACCTTCCTCTCTCAACATCAATGGCATACGCAGCCCAATCAGATTCAAAGTTCTAAGGACACGCTTGTGGTACCCATGTACTTTCAAGCTTTCTGGGTAATCTTAAGGGACAAGCATGTTGAGAACTTCTAAGATCCATCCCTCTTAACTCAGAAAGCTATCACTGAAGTGACTAGACCATCCCAGAAAGAACATAACTAAAGCTACCCAAGCATGATGCAAGTACATAGTACAGAAGTTCTAGTACAGCTTTTGACCACAGATCATACCCCAGCTCTGATGCCTGACTTTGGGTAAGTCATTTTACCTCTCTCAGCCTCAATTGCTTCATCTCTAACATGAAAGCCATTAACTTGGAACATAGGCTCTTATCTAATGAAAGATTTAAAAAGGTGACTTTGCCCTGCACCTCACTAGTAGCAGCAGTCAGTAATTTGAGGGCATTGTTGATATTAAATATGAGAATTTGCAGCATCACATAAAAAAAACAAAGATGTACACTGTTCTCTTGCTTTCCTCCCGAACAGCATCCACATGGAAAATAACAACAGCCACCAGGGAAGCCTGCATCAACTTAAGCACTACCAGGGGAACTATTTCCAATACTAATTTCCTTCTCTGCTCTCAGCTCTCAGAGCTACCCTGGTGGAAGTTGCTGTGTTACTTTATGAGATGCTTGCCCAAGATAAGAGGGAATAATTCTAAGGAGTGTTTCAGGAGACAGGGCCCCTTTGTTGCCCCTTCATCTTTGTGCATAACAGGCAGCGCTGATCAATTCAGCAGTGGGTAACAGTCCCACCTGTCTTCGTTTGCTAGCTGTGGACTGTACTTATGAGTGTCTGGTGTGAATCAAATGCTCTCTTGGTGGAAGCTGTCACAGCAATGAAATCATTGCACAATTCCAGCTAGTTAGTGAGCCATAAGCACCTTTGTCTCTGGGTATTAGAGAGGGAATCGGGGATCCAGGGAGGTCAGGTGTACATTTCTACTAAGCCCTGGGCAACAGAAGCGATGCTATTTCCCCACTTCTTTTATGAATCTTCATGCTGAATGCACGTGTTAGGGCAAGCTTCAGTTTTCACCCCTCCCCACCCACCAGGCCTGGCTAGTGAGACTGAACCCACATGTGGAGACTTTTGAATAAATTCAGATCTATCAAAGGTTTCAAAGATGTGGAAAGTCCAATTCTCGGATTGCCCTGCTCAAAATCAGCACTCAGACAGCTCCTCTCAGAGCGCTCCCCAGCTGATCTCCCTATTCATTCTACCCATATTCTTCATATTTCTTCCCACACCTAGAATCTTAGAGGTGCTCTCTCTATAAGCAGCATGAGAAAGATATACTGGATTAAAAATTATTAGTAAACTAATTAAGTTAACAGAACTACTTAGAATTCAGATGCTTCTGGATGAGTTATATAAATTCTAGCAAGCTTCACCACTAGTTGAAAACACTGTACATGAAAAATAAATTTACCCCCACCACTGAACATTACAGCTTAGGGTTGCTTCTCTCACAATTATGAGGCTTGCAGAGGCTCATGACCACCGACCAGAATTGCAAAGAGTATTTTATGCTCATTGCTGGCCCGGGAAAGACCAAAATTCAAAATTTGAAGCACAGATTCTACTGGATCCATAGTGTTTTCATATAATATCAACAATTTGTAAGTCAAACAATCAGTAAATCAGTGATCACCTAACCTGTATGTAGGAGGCACTGAATTATTAATAACATAATTATTGCTGTCATTAATGACGAAAGATCAGCTAAACTGTCCTTTCAATGGACTTTACTGGCAAATTTACAGTTTGGGTCTCTCTCTCTCTCACTAATGTATACTTTGTTTGTTTGTTTGTTTGGAGACAGGGTTTCTCTGTGTAACAGTCCTGACTATCCTGGAACTCTTTTTGTAGACCAGGCTAGTTTTGGACTTGAACTCACAGAGATCAGTCTACCTCTATCTCCAGAGTACTGGGTTTACAGGCATGCACCACCACACTCAACCCTAATTACATAGTTTCTAACCATTAAGCAAAGCACAATTTTTCCTTAGGTGACTGTCACAACAACCCCTACAAGGAAAGGTTGCTAATCCTGATTTAAATAGTAGGGATTTGGAAGCTCAGGAAGGGTAAGAAGTGAAATAAGGGCCAGATCTAGGATTTAAAAACTCAGCTGCTCTGTGACTCTCAGCTTCTTAACAGAATGGCAGTCGGGTTACATATCATCTTTTCTATTCTCAGATTCTGTCTGGGATGCTGGGGGTTCTAGTAGTACCAAGGTATTTTTTTGTAAAAATCAGTTGGAGAGTCTTCATCTCCACTATAGATAGCTTTAGCAGTTAGGCTGTGACCTCTCAGGAGAATAGGAAAGGGTTGATTTCTCCTGCTTTTCATTAAGTATCTGGCCTTTTAAGAGGTCTTCCTGTCTCAACATATCCCTGTAGGTGTTTTTTTTTTTAAAATCAGGATGCTGGCTCTCCAATAACCACTTATCATTAATTATAAAACCTTGACCAACAGCTTAGGCTTATTACTAACTAGCTCTTACATCTTAAATTAACCCATATTTCTTATCTACACTCTACCACATGGAGATACCTTTTCTCAACATGGCATGTTCATCTCCTGCTTCTTCTGCAACTGGATTGTGACTCTACCTTTCTTTGTCCCCCTCTTTTTTTATCCACAAGTCCTGCCTCACCTCTACCTCCCTAGCTCTTGGCCATTTAGCCCTTTATTAAACCAATCAGAATATGCCTTGGCAAAGACCCATCTTCACATTGAACAAAAAGATTATTCCATAACAGATCCCCCAACACTCATACCTACCTTCCAAACATGAGAAAAGCATATTAGTCTAACTGAAAAGTATTCAGCAAGGAACCTGCAATATCAAAGCAGTACTCATCAAAACTCTCAAACATTCCCCTCAAAATAAAAACAGTCTAAAGAAATATAAGTCTGCAGATGAGATTAAGGACATAAGGCAAGTGAATGGATGGTGGTATCCTGGAACAGAAAAATAGTCAAGTAAAAACTAATGACTATACATAAATCATAGACTTCAAATAATAATAAAATAGGTAAAGGTTCCTCAACTATTAAAAAAGTATTCTGGTGACATTAGCAACAGCTAAAGTTGAGTAAGAGTAATATAAATACTTTAACATTTTTTCAGTGTTTTTTTCAATAAAAAGCTCATTTAAAATAGAAATTTTATTATTAAAAAGCCAGAGAATCTTATCAAAGGTCAGATTTGAAAGAATATTGTTCTTAAGCTAAAACTAAAGTAGGTAAAAAAAAAGTAAAAAAAATGGTACAGCTTGTATCACAAATTTAGTTAAGGATGCCCTTTGTTTGTGTGTTTTCTGTTGGAAATTGCTTTTTTACAACATCTCAATACATTAGCTTGATGAGACGATAATGCCATATCCTAGATCACATGGTAATTATTCATTTTGAGATTCTAACCAGGATAAATGACATATACCATGTGGTGGTTTGAAAAAAAAATGGCTCCCAAAGGGAATGGCACTAGTAGGAGGTGTGGTATTGTTGGGGGGAAGTGTATCAGTGTGGGGATAGGCTTTTGTGATCTCTTTTGCTCAAACTTCTCTCAGTGTGACTATCAGTTAACTTCCTGCTACCTGTAAGATGTAGCACTCTTAGCTCTAGCACCACATCTGCCTGCACATCGCCATACTCCCCATTATGATTATAATGAACTGAACCTCTGAAACTGTAAGTGAGCTACCCCAAATAAATGTTTTTTGGTTTTTGGGTTCTTTTAAGAATTACTGTGGTCATGGTGCCTTCACAGCAACAAAAACCTTAATTAAGACTTGTGCCATAGCTGAAAACACTCTTTAATGGGAACACAGAATTTGTTATGAAGGATTTTAGACTGGTAAGCCAAGAACAATTATTCTATGGATTTTCTTTCCCCAAAACACATCAAAACAAGACAAATTACTGCAGCCTGATTACAAAAGTATAAAAGGTGCTTGAGTGAGAGAGGAAGTCCAGGAAGTATACTTATTTGGGCTTCTTTTTAAAAATCTATACACAGTGGAACACTCCTTCACTGTTGGTGGGAGTGCAAACTTACACAGATACTTTGGAAATCAATATGGCAGTTTCTCAGAAAATTGAGAATCAATCTACCTCAAGACCCAATGATACTACTGTTGGGCATAAATCCAAACAATACTCAACCATACAAGGACACTTGCTCAACTATGTTCATAACAATATTATTTGTAATAATCAGAACATGGAAACAACCTAGATGCCCCTCAGCTAAAGAATGGATAAGGAAATTGTGGCATATCCATTACTCAGCAGAAGAAAACAATAATATCATGAAATTTGCAGGTAAATGGGTAGAACCAGAAAAAAAAATATACTGAACAAGGTAACCTAGACTCAGAAAGACAAACACGGTATGTACTAACTCATAAGTGAGTATGATATTTAAGGCAAAGGATAACCAGGTTACAATTCTCAGCCCCAGAGAAGTTAAGTAATAAGGAGAAGTCTAAGAGGAACACACGGATCTTCATGGGAAGAAAAATTATATGAGATGGCCTGGGTAAACTGGGAAAAGGAGGTATAGAGGAGTGATGTGGGATTTCCCTCTGTATGCTGTGATTACCATTAACGAATAAAGAAACTGCTTTGAACCTATAGCAGGGCAGAACTTAGCTAGGTGGGGAAAACTAAACTGAATGCTGGGAGAAAGAAGGGCAGAGTCAGAGAGATGCCATGTAGCCCTGACGGAGACAGACAGCGAAACTTAAGCAGGTAAACCACAGCCACATGTCCATACAAAGATTACTAAAAATGGGTTAAATTAATATCTAAGAGTTAGCCAATAAGAAGCTACAGCTAATGGGACAAGCAGTGATTTAATTAATACAGTTTCTGTGTGGTTATTTCAGGGTTAAGTGGCAGGAAACCAACAAGTAGCTCACTCCTCCTACAGAGGAGGGGATGGGAGGATAGGAACATGAGGGATCAGGATGGTCGAATTAGGGTTGGGACAGAGGGGAGAGTATCATCTTGATAGAGGAAGAGATGATATCTTGATAGATATTATGGGTTTAGGGAGAAGCCTGGTGCTAGGGAAACTCCAAGGAACTCACAAGGATGACCCCAGCTAAGACTCCTAGCAATAGTGGAGAGGGCACCTTAACTGAGGGTGCCTTAATTGACCTTCCTCTATAATCAGATTGGTGATTACCCTAATTGTCATCATAAAATCTTCATCCAATAACTGATGGAAGCAGATGGCAGAGATCCATAGCCAAGCATTGGACAAAGCTCCAGGATCCCAGTTGAAGAGAGGGTGTAGGGATTTTATAAGCAAGAGGGGGGTCAAGATCATGGTGGGGAAACCCACAGAGACAGCTGACCTGATCTTGTGAGAACTCACAGACTCTGTATGTATAGCTAGTGATCCAGCATAGGACTGACCTAAACCCTCTGCATCTGGGTGGCAGTTGTGTGGCTCAGTCTTTTGTGGGGCCCCCAGCAGTGAGACCAGGACCTATCCCTGATGCATGAGATGGCTCTTTGGAACCTATTCCCTATGGTGGGATGCCTTGTTCAGACTTGATGCTGGGGGGAGGAACTTGATTTTTGCCTCAATTTGATATGCCATGCTTTGCGGATTCCCATGGGAGTCTACCCATCTGAATGGAGACAGAGGAGGAGTGGGGAGCGTGTTAGAGGGAGGTGGGGAGGATGTGAGGAAAGGAGGGAGGGAAAACTGTGATAGGTGTGTAAAATAAATTTTAAAATGATGAGTAATAAAATCTATACATAGAGGAAGTTAAGTGTTATGGAATTTCTTGTTGATCTAAAGACCAGTAGCAAGAGATGGAAAGTCTGACAATAACAGTTCCTCCCAACACCTTGCAAAGTCTACCAATTTCTCTTTTGGTTAGTATTAGTTTCAATATGGAACCATAAACTCTGTGGCACACCTCCTTCCCAATACTGGGGGCTCTATCCCTATGCCTAAAACCAGGAGGGCTTGCGTGTGTATTCTGACCATGAAAACAGAGCAGCCGTGACACAGTGCCATGGAAACCAGGTCACGAAAATCACTCCTGCTGCCTGGCTCACAGGAACACCTGCTCTTGATTCTGCTGAAGCTGTCTGCTCTAGCCACGTTGTTTCTCCAGCCCCAGCCACAAGCAGCCAGCCAGCCCTGGAACATCTCTGAAGCAGGGCATATGAGCTGAACACCTCCTGAGTTCTCTCCCCACCACACATGTGAGATGATGAAATAACTGTGGTGGCTTTGAACCCCAAGTTCTGAGGTAGTGTGCAACTCAGCAACCACTAACTCAACAGTTCAGTTTATAATTAGCCCATAAACAGGCTAACACAAAGTGTCAGAATGACATGCTAATGATCCAGTCTGTGTTGTGTCAAGTCCAGCCACCGAGACAGAAATACACCATTTTATATTAAGGGCAAATAATGGTGCTTTAGTTTAATAATATAATTACTTTATTACCCATAGTCTCTACCCTATTTTAGAAAACATTGGTTAGACATATACTACATGTGGGCACTATGATAAACATTAGGAACTTAGTGACATTTATTTACTTGTTTTTGTCTGTTTTTTTCAAATCAAATGACTACCAATTTTGATAAGTGTTATAAAGGAAAAATATAGTACTTATAATAGGTGATTGAAAGTGTTTTATTTTTAAGTCTTCGGAAAAGGGATTTAAGTTAAAACTTGAAGAAAGAAAATCATGAGTTTCCTAGAGGAGGGAGAGACCAGCCAAAGTTCAGGGGAAGAAAGAAGCCAGGATGGGGATAGTGAGGATAACCATCAGTGTCAGGAGCTTAACACAGAAGAGGAGCATGGAAGAGACAGCTAGTGCTCCAGCAGGGGGGTCTCCCCTATTCTGTGTCATAGAGTTGACTTGGGGATGCGGCTTTCCAGTGTAAAGTATTATTCCCTAGCCCCACCTGCTTAGCAAGGAAGCAGTCATGTGATTAGGTCCTGGCAAATGCAGCATGGGTGGTTGAGCTAACCCTGGAGAAGACATGTACAACCTCGGCTTCCTATATCCAAGTGCCAGCTTGACGTTGGAACCCAGAGGATTCATGAAAACTAGATATGAAGATGTCTTCTGTTTATCAACCCTGAAGAGCTCCAGCGAGCCAAGGTCCATCCTTCCCCTCTTCCTAGTACAGGACCCTCTTGTGTAAAAAATAAAATAAAATAAATAAGGTACTGTTGTTCAGTTATATAACCTCAGGGGTCACTTAGTGTGACAGTCACTAGTGCCTTAACTGAAACAAAGAACAGGGATACAAGATTTACCAGAAACCACAAGACGCCTTCCAGAATGTCAAGGAATTTGACATTTAAGAGTATTAAAAACCCATTACTATATGCATGAAGGTAGTACAAGCTAACTGAGAATCACTCCAGTCTCTTGCAATGGGTATAGAAGGAGCTAAAATTGGAATCTGTCATGTGTTCATAGTCTCAAGTGTTTGAACAGTTGCTTTCTCAGCCTTTGACGGGTTACATAATCATCCAAGGAGAAGTGTGGCTGATGTGAACAGAAGACTCGTAACAGGACTTAGAAGGCTGTGGTTCAGTCTCGGTTAATGCTCGACCTGCTCACCTAAGACGAGCAGCTGAGATGTGAGGTCTGCCACAGCATGTTCCTGTAGCCCGAGCACCACTCCGCCATGCCTTCTCTACCCATGGATGCACACTCTGAAACTGTGAGCCGAAAGATACCTCCCCACACCCACCTCTACATAAGTGGTTTTTGTTTGGGACTTCTCAGTCTTATCTGAAAGAGCAAAGTTCACAGATCATATATTTAAAAAATTACCGCAGAGCTATCTTCTTGCAGAAGGCAATGGTCTTTACATTGTATAGTAGCTTTTATACCTAAAAGGAGTTTTTACAAAAGTTTCTTAATATTTATCTATTGGCGAGAGGTGGGAGTTGTGTGTCATGGCATGCATGTGGAGGTCAGGGAGCAACTTCCAAGAGTGAGTTTTCCATCTACTATGGAGGCTAAGGGATTGAATTCAGACCTGGTGGCAAGCACCTTTACCTGCTAAGCCATCTGGCTGGCCCTGGGACTCTATCATAAAACATTTCCTGTCAGAAAGAAAGATAGTCTGCTTACATATCACCTTGCTTTGGCACAATTATTGCTTTACCAACTGAGCAATCTCCCCTAGATCACAAGCTATATTTTAATTAGTTCTTTATTTTATTTTTTAAAAAGGTGTCACCAGTGAGACCTAGTGAGATGAAGTGCTCACAGGATGACCTCAAATTATCTGGAAATTTGCTTTTGGTTCCAGAGAGAAACAAAGGCCCTAGAAATGGAAATGAGCTTGTGGGGAACGTGAGCAAGAGCGAGCCCACAGAGGACAGCTGCTGTTTTAAAGGTTGACCGCATTCTCTCCACTCAGAGTTACAGCCCTATCAAGGTGCCATACACATTGGAAAGGTAATGACTCAAGACACCATGGATATTCCTGCCACAGGCTCCTAGATCTGTCCGGTGATGACAAGTCTTCACGCCGAGACACTGAGGTTGGACTTTAGGAAGCCAGAAAAGCCAATTCACAACTGGGTTTGGTAAATAAGGTTCATTGGTAAATGAAGAATCACCATGTTTTCTCTTATGGAGGAGTGACTATAAATCCACCATATTAGCTTTCCATAGCTTACAAACTGACTCTCAGGGAAATTAACACAGGGAAATATTAGAAATGCTTTAGGATATGTCAGTATTACTGGAACAAAGGAATACAAATTTGAAAGTATTACATAGAGAAAGACACACAAAAGAATGAAGTCCCCTCAGCTTGCTACATAGGCAAAAGTACACATTCCATAGAGTTTTTAATGCACTTCAAAGAAAGTTATATTTGCAAGCACTATCTAAATTCTTACATATTTTAGTTTTGATATGCATGTTTCTTTTAATGGGTATGTAAGTGTATCTTATATGTTTATGAAAGGTGTGTGACATTCTCTTTTGATATATGTATGCACTATAGAATGACAAAATAAATTTAATTAACATAACCTTAAGCAACTTCATGTTTTGGTGAAGGAACTCTTAAAGCCATTCTTACAGCAATTTTCAAATCTATACTAATGATGTTGGAGAGATGGCTCAGCAGTGAAGAGCACTGACTGCTCTTACAGACGACCTGATCTCAGTTCCCAGCATCCTCATGAAAGTTCACAAGCCTTTGTAACTCCAGTCCCAAGGGATTCAATGCCCCCTCTACAGGTACCAGGAATGCACATAGGGTGTTGTAAGGATGCCACTTGTTCATTTCCCAGCTGCCCAGACTCCCAAAATAATCACACAGAAACTATATTACTTAAAACACTACTTGGCCCATTAGCTCTAGCTTCTTATTGGCTAACATTTATATCTTAATTTAACCCATTTCTAGTAATCTGTGTATCACCACGTGGCTGTGGCTTACCAGGTAAAGTTATGGTGTCTGTCTCTGGTGGAGCTACATGGCTTCTCTCTGACTCCCAGCACTTTCCCACCTAGATAAGTTCTGCCCTGCTATATGTACAAAGCAGTTTCTTTATTAACCAATGGCATTCACAGCATATAGAGGGGAATCCAACATCATACAGGGTACATAAATACATGTGAACAAAACATTCATACACATAAAACTAATACAAATAAGTCTTTCTACAATGCATATACTAACTATTGTCACTGTGCCATATAATAGATTTTTTTTAGTTAATTCCCTCTGTTTCACTAAGATTCAAGGTCATTAGAGCAATGTCTCTCCAATTCTAACAGTCCCAAGCCTCTGTAAGCACTTTATTCTATGAGTTCACCACTTTATACTGTATTTGTAAGTGACATTGTGCAACAATTTGCTTTCTGTACATGAATCATTTCACTTTTCCAGTTCACCGTATTGTCACAAATCACAGGAATGTGTTCTTTCTTTCTAGGTGCTAAATAGTATGCCATCATCTGTGTGTGTGTGTGTGTGTGTGTGTGTGTGTGTGTGTGTGTGTGTATGACAGACATTCTTTACCAGCTGATGGGCACTTGGAATATTTCTATTTCTTGGCTATTGTGAATAATGATGCAATAAACACAAACGTTTTACTTCCTTTATATATATAAATATATATGTATGTGTGTATAGAGGAAGTATATTCATATATATATACATATTGTATACATATATTGTATGATATATGTGTATATATAGATACACATATATTCCAATAATAAATTATATGGAAGTTCTATATAAAGTACTTTGAGAGACTGCCTTACTCTCCATACAGCTACATCAATTTTCATTGCCCCCATCAGGGTAAAACTTCCTTTTGCTCCTCACCAGGGCTTGTTATCTTTTGTCTTTGGGATAACAGCCATGCTTATCATTTTAAGCTAATATTTTTATGATTTTAATACACACTCACTAATGATTAGTGATGTTGAACATGTTTTTTGCATACTTGCTAGCAATTTGTATGTCTGCTAAAATATCTTTTAAGTCCTTTGCCTAATTTTCATAAGGTTACCAATTGTTTGATGACCAAGTTGAGATGCCATATATTTTGGTTATTAAGCTATGTACAGTTTACAAATATCTAAATTCTTGTATTTTAAAACTTCATTATTATAGAGCCAAACTGCCTATCCCTCTGTGTAATAATTGGAAGCTTTTTATATAAACAGAATTTGAAAGTCTTTTACAGGCAGGTGGCTGATGAATTACCAGATCTTTAATTCATAAATTTAACTTGTAACACTCATTTGGTTTATTGTGTAGAATGAATGATTCATACAAACATTTTTTTACTCACAAAAACATGGCAAAACCTTTTCAGGGAATTGCTTTTGTTTCCTTCTTGGAGGGCTCACTCCTCGGTGTGTATAAACAAGCAAATGCTTTGATATTCAAATTAAGGAAGGCCGTGGAAATGAGGGAGGAATCCATCTGAAAATCATATGCTTCCCTTGAATACCTACTAATGGAAATCTCTCTAACACACGCATTATTTGAGAGAACGTCTATCTCATAAGCAATGAAATGCTCCCTGAAAGTTAACACAACAGGTTATTTCACAGGCAAGCACAAAACCAGGGCTCTGATTCCTCCTCTCCTTCAAATAGTAAGCAGCGAAAGGTGTGGCCTTTAAGGCTGGTGAGCATGGTTTTCAGCCCTGGACTAGTTGCTCCACTTTTTGAGGCTTAATTTATTCATCAACAACATAGAAACCATAGTAATATTCATTTCACAGTTTAATTTTAAGAACTAAGTAATAGCACATATTTAACATAGTGTCTTGGGATTTAATGGATTGCTGTATTGTCATTAACATTAATATTTAGTTAACTATCTCCACCTTTTTTCCTTCCAGCAGTTCTCTCTTGGATTGAAAGGATCAGTTACCCAACTGATCAGTGACAAATGAACAAGATGGCAGAAAAATTTTAAATGCTATGTGCTACTGAGTGTTGCTATGAAACAGAAATGTTATTTTTCCTGTATCATATAGAATAACTGAATGACTCTTCTCCCGCATGACTTCAGACTCTCCATACATCCTCCTGTATGTGTATCATCTCGTACTCCAGACTGACCATCATTTATGCAACATCTGTTAGGCACACAAGTTGAGCAGCTATAGTCTGGAATGGATAAGCTCCTGTCAGCACCCCCCACCCAAGGAAATGGGATTGCAGTTTCTGTAATACATCAAGGGACACTTGCTCCTGCCCCCATCTGTTCAGGAAAGGCCTGCAAGCAACACCACCATCTAGGAGTCTCAGTGTGGTACCTGATAAGAGCATCATCTGTGTGCTCACCAGCATCTCTTGGTTCTGCTCATTATACAACACCTGCCACCTTTTCCCCCTTTGTCAATGTGTGTCTTAGTTACTCTTCTGTTGTAGTGAAGAGATGCCATGACCAAAGCAACTTTGGAAAGAAAACATTTAGTAGAGGGTTTGCTTAGACTTCCAGGAGACTAGTCCATGGTCATCACAGCATGAAACATGGTGGCAGGCAGGTGGGAATGGTGCTGAAGCAGTAGCTGAGAGTTTGCATCATGATCTACAGGCAGGAGACCGAGAGAGGGGGATATTGGACCTGGCATGGACTTTTGAAGCCTCAAAGCCCACCCTCAGTGACACACCTTCTCCAACAAGGCCACCCTTTCTAATCCTCTCTAAACAGTACACCACAATCTGGGGACCAAACATTTAAACATAAGAGACTATAGATGCCAGCCTCAGTCAAATAACCATAACACACTAAAAACAATCAGCCATTGGAAGAGGGCCCCTGCTGTAAATGCTATTGCTAGAATAACCATGCCAAATACGGTGCACCTCAGTGTTCATTAAGCCACAAATATTTCTCCATCTCCAGGAATAAAATCTGTGGTTCCGTCTTTTTCCACACAGCCCTATTGCAGTGATGCCCAGTGATCTCACCTTTCACTGGGCTCAGATGTGGGATTATAAAGGCAAATGTTCCACAGAAGCCATCACATTTTGCCTCCATAGCCCATTTCCTCCCCCTCCCCTTCCAGTCGACTCACGACAAAACAGTTGTGTATCAGAGGTGCACAAGAGGTAACATGGACTCAGTGACGCCTTCCAATGGACCAGAACTGTCTATTGATTAAATCAGGTCAAATAAAAGCCAAATAAAGAGTCAACATTTAGTTTTCTTGCTTATCAATAAGGAATCTCTGAATTTCTATTGTCTTGGGTCAGCTAAATGGGTCAGGGAGTAAAGGCACTTTCCACAAAAACTTGCTACAACTTGAGTTCAGTCCCTAGAACCCACATGGAAGGAGAGAACTGACATGCAGAAGATTTCCTCCGACCTCCATACATGCACACACATACACACAAATAAATGAATGAATAAAAATATAATAGAATTTCAATGTCATTTTATCTTCTGCAGTGATCTATTGAAAGACTCCTCAGTAAATGGGTGATAGTACTTCTTGGCTCACGGTAAGCACTAAAAAATATCAGCAATCATAAAATCTGATAGCTTTTAATGGTATGCCTTATCTTTCTTTACTGTATATTTCCATAAAACCTATCAGTATATAAAATACTATTCATTTTTTGAATAATATACTCTGAGAAAAATAAAGGGAAGTGGTATTTTGAGACCACGTGAATCTCGTTTTCCAATTAGAAAAAGAAATACTGACCTTAGCCACACAGTCCAGGTTCATAGCTTCACGCCAAATCTTGTCACACAGTTACTGCATGATATGCTGAAAAGGCTATATTGACTCTGTGTATTCTTTCCAAACATATCTAAGCTAGACATGACAAAAAAAAACATATCAAGTGAGACCAAATTAAAGCTTACTCTATAAAACAACTGAGATGCTTTGGAAGTATCAAGATCATAAATAATAAAAGCTGTGAGGTCAAGAAGACCCGCCATCACAAAGGTGTCCTCTGTTTCTAGAGTAAGAAGAGGGCATTGGTGAAAAAACTAGGGAAAAATCTAGGTAAGGCCTGCAGTTGAGTCAGTAAGCAGCCAACAAGGTTCATGTTTCAGTTTTAATCATTATACCAACGTTATGTAACACGATGATTTTAGGAGAGGCTGGGTGAAGACTCTAAAAATTCTCTGTGTTATTTCTGAAACCCTTCTTTAAATCTAAAAATACTTGAAGATAAAGGGAAATTAAAAGAAAAATATAATAATCTGCTTTGTATTTTTGAAATTGAATTTTATTTCTGTCACCATGCTCTCTTCAGGAAATGAATCAACCTAACCTTCACAATGCAGAGTCCTCCTTTCTCATGGGACAGGGCAAATTCCCATGGGTTTCAGCGGTGCCACTGCCCTGGGGGGTGATCATGGTGTAGAGCTGCTCACAGACTGAGAGTAACAGATGATAGGTGGTCATCTCGGCTTCGCCCTCCATGATGGACCAATCATCTTGTTGATAACAGGCCCATATTTTCAGTCAAAACCTTGGCTCTCTATACCATATCTGAGCCATGATAATTCAGTAAACACAATTTCTTTCCATCTCATAGTGAAGAAAATACACGAAGCTGCTCAGCCCCATCTGTTCCCTCTCTTCCTTTCCCCTAAAAAGTAGTTTGATAGTTTGATGGCAGAGTAGGTGAGTGAATGTAAGAAATCAATTTAAATTACTAGGATTGGTAGTTTTGAAGAGGGTATAAAGCTGCACTATGCTGAATATAAAACCCAACCTCCCCCTGCCCCTGCTAAGGAGAGTCCCTCAAGAGAGCTTCACCAAGGTCAGAACCAACTCCTGGAATCCCTATTCTCCACAGAGGAAGATCAAACTCTATCCCAGGGATGTTATGAAGAAATGAAACATTTTATTCTAGAGGAAAGCTCATTAAGGCTTAAAATGTTCTAAAGAAGGTGAAACATTAAACCCTGCAGAGAATCTCTTTACAACTCAGGAAGTCCTAAACGTGTATCATTCAGGAAGAAAACAATTCAGAAGGTTCAGAAAGTTCCTGAAACTCACCAGAAGCACTAGGCCTTTCCCTCCCAAGCTTATACAAATAGTTAGGAATACTTCGAGATATTCTCAGACAAGACCAGCTGTCTGGAAGATGTTCATAGCAACTGACCTGCCCAAATGAGACACTTTCCGACTTTTTGAGCAACATGAATATCACACAGTAAGCTCCAGAATTCCAGCTTTCATAAACCCTTAACCAACAGGGGTGGGTCTTTGATGGTATAGCTGTCTTTGAATCATTTCTCATTCTGTAACAATCTCTCACTCACACTCCTGAGAATAACCCCACTAAAACCCATATCTTACCAAGCTGCACTTCAGTGCTTTCCATAGAGCAGTTTGTCATTAGCTCCCTACTCTAGTGTCTGGAGTGAATAGACACTTTGTCACATCTAGTGAAGAAAACAGAAGTGGGAAGGTCCCTCTGCTCTTGTATGACCACATTTGTCTTTGCTTTGTTATCCTTACCTGCTGAAGAGAAGACATAAAGGACTTCATCAGATGAAGTGCTCAACTAAGTTCTCATTATTCAGAGCTGTCCATCACAGGGCAATTGTGAAATGCAGACTAAAAGCAATGTTCATGAGGAAATATGGCTTCTCCCCCTCATCAGAGACTACAGACTCTGGCTAGACAAAGGAAAAGGGCTACAAGGTTGGAGAGGCTCAGGATTTTGTATGTAATTGTGGGAACAACAATGTTTTGCAGGGAAATTTTAATTTATCAGTAATCTCTCCTTCTTATTCTTGCTGTTTTAGAAATTCTCCTTCTTTCCCTGTTCTTCCCCAGTTAGATTCTGAGAAGCGTGAGACACAGAGGAGAAGAAGAATGAACTTGAAATCTGGGATATTACTTTCTAAATACCCCTCGCCAGCCATCAGGGAGAAAGAGGAAGAAACAGATTAAACTGGACATTTCTTTTTGAGAAAATGTGAACATAACAGACTGAATAGAAAAGACCTATGATCCGGTGACATTTACCAGAAGCTGTTTGCTCTTAACTGATGACCAGTCGGTGGAGGTAACTGGGCTCAGAAAGTAATAGGGGTCACTACCAGTGTCAGCATCTTCTGCAGCCGAGCACTGAGTCACACAGCCAAGGGCTGGACAAATACTCAGAGACTTGACTAAGGCATTCTGATCAACACAAGCATAAAGCCAAATAAACTTTGCCAGGCTTTCAAATAGTCAAAGTTCAAAAACTCAGAGAAATAAGGCTCTATCAAAGAATGCTTCACACGTGTGCATGTAAGTATGCAGATGTGCTATAGAGATTTGCACTGGTAAGGATCTTGGTCTATTGATAAAAATTTAAGGTCAATTTTGCTATGCTGTGTATATGTATTTCTGCTCTTGATTAAGGTATTGTGTTTATTCAGTTCATTTAAAAATGTAATGTATAATTAAGAAATATAGGCTAACTAATAATATAGGATAATCATCTATAATAGTTAAGCTTGTAGTCAAATAATATAGGTTTTTTAGATATATATAGAGGTATATGACAGTTAGGTAGGTATGCTTCAAGTCTTTCAGATACCTTCAGAATATGGCATTTAAGATGTTTAAGAACTTAGGACTTTGCATGACAGTGAGACACATATGCTCCTGGCAGCACCAACTACTTCAGGAGGATGATGGGCACTGAAGAGGCTCCTTGTGGCCTTGGTTAGCCTTTTAGGTAAGAAACTACTCTTTCCTGGACTGCCTGATGCTATGCTGTATGAAATGGACATGCAGGACCCACGGAGAGATGACTGCTGAGCTTGCCTAAAGGTGAGGTGGTCCTTCAGGGTTCCTGCTTCATAAAAGAGTCTGCCAGACATTCTGCAGAACACAGAAGAAAGCAACTGATAGACTTTGCCATTGCCAAGCAGAACAGATCTTTAAATTTTCTGCTTCATGGAAAAGTCTGATGGATACTATGGGCCTGCTGGCTGAAGATGGATGCTCCAATGATACAGAAAAACTTTAGGTTTTTTACTCCAGGTAATGAGAAGTCTCTGTCAATTCTAGAGTTTTGGAAGTTCCTTACAATGCTCTTCCTGTTAACTTGGGTAATACTATATCCTTCTGGGGTTTTTGATGGAGTTGAAGAATAGATAGTTATAGTTATAGATTTTGTTAGTTATTATAAAAGATAAAATAGATATAAATATTGTAACTGTAATTCTTGCTTGATTCCTGTTTTGGTGTATGCAATCTTGCTATGTTAAAGTTAAAACCTTCCTTTCTATTTAAACAGAAAAGGGGACGTGATGTGAGATTCCCCTCTGTATGCTATGATTACCATTAATGAATAAAGGAACCTGGCGTGAGCCTATAGCAAGGCAGAACTTAGCTAGGCAGAGAAAACTAAACTGAATGCTGGGAGAAAGAAGTGGAGTCAGTGAGAAGTCCTATAGCCTGCTAGAGACAGACACCAGAACTTTACCTGGTAAGCCAAAGCTTCATGGCAATATACAGATTAATGTAGATGGGTTAATTTAAGATATGAGTTAGCCAGAAATACGCTTAAGCCATTGGCCGAACAGTATTGCAAATAATATATTTTTTATTATATATATATATATATATATATATATATATATATAATAGTGTGATTATTTCAGGGTTGAACAGCTGGGAACAAGTAAGTAGCCTCCTACAACACATATGTGTATGTATATATATGTATATGCATACAGTATGTGTGCATACACATATATATTCAGATGTATGTGTGCATGCATACAAAAATCAGAGGTCATGTTGGTCGTGGTTCCTTCCTTTAATCCCAGCTCTCAGGACGAAGAGCCAGGTGGAGCTCTATGAGTTCAAGGCCAGCTTGGTCTACAGAGAGAATTCCAGGATAGCCAGGGCTACACAGAGAAACCCTATGTGAATTGGGAGTGTCTTATCTGGAGGAAAAAAAAAAAACAGTAATCCACAGGAAAAAGAAATCCACAGTGAGAGTGGAAAGCCCAAATAGTCAAAATAGAGCCATTGAGCAAAAGTTTCAGGAAAAGAGATCTTAGGCTCACCGAAGATAAAATTCTCTAGCAGGTGTCAAGTGAGCTGGGTCACGCTGACAGCATACATCTAAAAGCTTGAAGAGCACCCGTGTGGGAGCCAAACCTGTAGCTTTCGGTGCTGAAGTTCAGCTGCATCGCTCAACTTCTCAGCCCCTCTCACCGCATTAGCAAACCGTGGATAACAACTGCGCATCCCACCGCATTTACAGATACTGCATCCACGGATTTAACCAAACACCCACCAGAAACATCCAGGAAGCAGGGAGCTGTCTGGAACACATACAGACTTTCTGTCCAAATTCCTTAACAATGTAGTATAACAATTATTTGAATACTATTTGTGTCTTATTAGGTGTTGTATATGTGTTGTGTAAGATGAACCAGAAGATGTGTGTAAATTACAATGCTCATCCTATGTCATTTTAAATGAGACTCAAGTGTATGCTGATGTGACTAGCCATGGCACCAGGGATCCTAGAATTCATCCCCTGCAGACACTGACAGAATGCACTTCCCCATAATACTGAAGGATTACCGAAATAATATAAAATAAAAATAAAACAAAATAGTCTCCAGCAGTTTCTCCCTTGCAAAGACTCGATAAACAGAGGTTGTTTTCAGTTTGACTTTGATATTATTAATGTGTAGAAAGCAGAAGTTGTCAATTGCAATTAGAGAAGCTAACTGGAGAACACAATGTAAAATCCAAATGAACCCTAAGCAGACAATGGCTTTAAATCTGACTGTTGCAACAAGATGGGGTTAAGAGTGTCTATGGGCCAGAGAATCTCGGGACGTGCATACCATCCTCTGGGCCACTTCATCCTACTCCTGTGATGTGGAGCCACATTGCCCAACACAATAACCAGACAGATCAATAAAGTTAAAACAAGAATTCCCACAGGAGGCGGCGCAGGGAGAGAAAAGCCCATCAAATTGGATTATGACATGAAGGGCCTCTGTGTGAGTGTTGAAAATATCTGTAAGTGATTTTATATGACCGAAAGCAGAGCACCAAGAGCTGGTGATTACATAAATAATGGAGCAGGAAGACAGCACCGAGTATTTAAGGTTACTCAAGACAATGATGAAGTATAAGGCTGCCATTGCAACGAGAGCATCTAATCCAATTCTATAAGGAACTGATTAGCTGATCTTTTGATTTACTTGATACATTTGGCTGAACGACTCTCAGAAAGATAAACACAACTGTCTCCACTGGAGACTTACAGGCAAGCTCCAGCCCTAAGGAAATAAGAACCCACAATACATTTCACAGCCTGCAATTTGGTATTTGATTGTGAGGCAGGTAGCGAAAACACTATTCCTGGATTAGTACAGGAGAATTTTCACTGGTAACATATAATCTCGAAAACAAGTCATTGTTACACAGGATACAAAAGTCCTACAAGGAAAATGGAACACGATCCTTTTCAAAGTGGGAAAATCCCCTCCCAGTGAGAACCTCTTTACCTAGTCAGCAGCTCAACTAACGGGTTGAAAATCCTAGAAACTGAACTAAAGCTCTCAGGGGTCCACATCCTGTCTTGTTTATGAAACTGTCATGTTGTTAGGAATAAAAATCACATTTGCTCCACTCCTTCCCAGTCCATCGCCACAGCCTTTCTGGTCACAGTAGGGCCAGGCTGCTCCTCCTCAATTCCCATTCTGTCTGCTTCACTTCGGCTGACACAGCAAATGTACTTGGAAGAGCCGTACAACAGAGTGGGAGACGAAGCCTTGAAACAAAAGAGAGTTGCTGATAATTTATTTATTTGTTTATTTATTTCCAGGTGTCTCCTTCTGGTGATTGGGGATTTCAGCGACAAGGTCCTGGGATAGGCATAGGAACAAAACCATTTACAACACCCTCAGAAACCCTAGGGCAGTGGATAATTGGTAATAAGTCTTTGTGACGAACAGATCCTGAGAGTGAGCTACTGGAATTGTACAAAACTCTGCCACAGGCAGGTAGGACGAACTAAGAGAAGTACACCACCTCGGCTTAGTGCCCCAGTGTCATTCTGGATCCTGCTCCAATCAATGTTGTCAGCTTTGCCCTTCAGAGATGGTGTAAGTGTATTTTGACACGGATCAAAGGTCATGGCTAAAAAGTAACTGCATGAAAGAGGTTTGGGAAATTTTCTTGTCAACTGGAAGATCTGAGGTAATAGAATCCAGGCTATTAGGTAGATTAAGCTTCATCAAGAAATGATGTTCACCATAGAAGACATTCATGTTTGTGATTATTTGGCATTGAAGTATTTGGTAAATAGAGTTTGCTACTTCCCTTTCCGGGGGTCAGTGGGAGTGGCAGAGCCCATAAGCTCCCAGTGGAATAGGACCTTTGCTTCTCAGTGTGATACACAGTCATTTATTACCAAGCCCAGCATGCTGTTTACACAGAATCGGTTCCTTGGGACTCTCCAGTACTTTCCTCTAGCCACTCAGAAGCATTTTTAAAGAAGCAATTATTTATTCAACAGAGGGCAGTATCTCATTTATTTACCTGACCAACCTTTCAAGCTAGGCAGAGAGAGTACTTTCCTTATGGATAGTGCTCCACTAAGGCATTAGAATTTGATTCTTGCAAAGAATGGAGAGTCCACAGAAGTTATGAAAACTCAAAAGACTTTTTTCTTTTTAAATTGATGCGTTCTAGTTTAGTTTGGGAAGATGGCTTTGCAGGCATTAGGGAAGAGGAAGCATGATGGGGAAATGACCTAGAGACACCAAGGACACAGTAATGATTCATCCAAGAAGAAACCATAAGAGTCTAAGTGAATCCTGCGGTGATGGGGCTGGGGGCTATGAAATCGATCTGGAAGGCTTTCTGAAGGTAAAAGAATAGAGGACTTAGGGAGAAGAAGGCTCGAAGAGGGGACCAGACATTCTAGTTCACCCGACAGAAAGAGTCAGGCATTAACAGATATGGGAAGTCTGCGAAGGCCAAGTGTGTGGGGGAAGGTAAACACTTCTTCCTGTTTTGTCTTAGGTGTTGGACGTCATTTGCAGGGAGATGCTACCAGGCACTTAGCTCCTGAATCTGGGCTCCCTGTGTGGAAACATCAGGAATGAATTAATAGAAAGTTTGTATTTTCTCCATTTACATCCTGCCCTCTCGCATTCACCTGACTCATCAAAGACTAAGTGCTAATAACTTCTTAACACCAATTTAGAAGTCACTGGGAGATGATGAAGTGCAGGCCAGTGTTGTGGAGTGAACTGACTAAATTGCCACAGCTGTCCTGGAGGGCGGCTCAACAGAATGAGTCTCAGCTGAAAACATGCCGTCGCTAGAGTAGGTTTCCATCTTATTTATTTCTCTTTTTAGCACCATCTCATGATTTTATTGTCTTCATAACAAACTCAGATAAAGACTGGATAATCTGTCCCTGGCCTTGTCACCTCCCAGTTCAAAACGCCTGCCTCCTTCATAGCAGAGTTCTCTACATCTACGGTCGGACTCAACACCCTCTGCCTCAGCACAATTAGCTCAGTAGCTTTATTCTTTTGCAGTAGACAGGCTTTGTTGGCCACTGTAGCCTCTCTGATTCTTGCCAGTTGCTCTTGAACATGAGGCCTGTCCTGGAGGGGTTGATGTAGCCAAGGTCACTCTATTGGGGAAAACTGATTTTCCCTCATGGAGAAGGCATAAGTGTCATTTCAAGTGTTAAACTTTACCCTGGTGGCTAGGCTTTCAGCCAGTCGTCATATATAGATAAAGATATAGATATAGATAGATAGATAGATAGATAGATAGATAGATAGATAGATAGAGATTTATATATATATATATATATATCAAAATAAATTATAAGATAAAACAAAAACTCTCACCTCAGAATTGGACAAGGCAAAGCAGCAGGAGGAAAAGAGTCCAAGAAAAGACACAAGAGTCAGAGACCCACTCATTTGGTCACTCAGAAATCCTACAAAAACACTAAACTGGAAGCCATAATACATATGTAGAGGATCTGGTGCAGACCTGTGTATGCCCTGTATATACTTCTTAGTATCTGTGAGTTCATTTAGCTTTGTACATGCTGAGTTAGAGAACCTTATACCTTATCTTCTTGGTGTCCTCCTTCCCCTCTGGCTTTTACATTCTTTCTGCCTCCTCTTCTGCAGGATTTCCTGAGCTCTGAGGGGAAGCATTTGATAGAGGCTTTTTTTTTAAGTGAGGAGAATTATATGTAGGCAAAACATCCCTCCAAGGATACACATCAAAATATTAATGGTGGTTATGACCTATGGATGTTGGATTTCATGCATTACCTTTATATCTCTAAATTTAAAGACAAACCTTTACCTTTCTTTCAGGTGGTACAAAGTGGGAGAGATGGTCACACAGAAAATAGCTACAAGCCAGGAACTAAAATGAAAGACACTCTTCAGAAGTACCAAGTATGACATTAAAAAATGAAGAAGAGAATAATCACTTCTAACTTGAAACACCTGGAATGATGGGCGGTTAGGGGGCTCTGAATTGTGGGAGAAGAATCTCCAAGACTGGGAAGCAGAGTTGCAGAGGGAAAACTTGAGGAAAGGAAAGATCTTTTATGGAGCTTGAGCAAGGAGGAGCTGAGACGGGGAAGAGTCTGGGGCTTCCTATTGGAGAACAGAGTGTGAAATGAGGCCCTCATGCCAACCTCCTGAGCGTCACTGAGGAAAGGTGTAATAAGCTCTGAAGATGTATTTTAGGCAGACTTTCAGAATTGGAGGGAAAGAAGACAAACGGCTAGGATATGACAGGGAAAACAAGCAAAATTATGAGACCAGCCAAAACAAAAATGATGCAGCTAGGTATAGCATGGGTACCAGAGAATACAATTTTTTCCAGACCCACATTTAAAGGAAGATGGAACCCTACAAACTGAAAATAAAACGTAGATTGAAGAGGAGAAGCCATGGAGATAAAGGGAAAACTGTGAAAGGACAATACAAGGATGCCATGGGAGAGACAAAGTGAACCCAGGGTGGCAGAAGAGGTGATGAAATGTTCTAGTGACAAAGAGAAGGCTACAGAGGCCAGTAGAGAGCAGAGAGGCCAGTAGAGAGCAGAGGGACCAGTAGAGAGCAGAGGGACCAGTAGAGAGCAGAGGGACCAGTAGAGAGCAGAGGGACCAGTAGAGAGCAGAGGGACCAGTAGAGAGCAGAGGGACCAGTAGAGAGCAGAGGGACCAGTAGAGAGCAGAGGGACCAGTAGAGAGCAGAGGGGCCAGTAGAGAGTGGACAGGGGAGAGGAACAGAAAGGGGAGATGAAAGAACAAGAAGCTGTGACACACAGGGCTTCTAATTTCCAGTTTGGGAAGTGGAAACAGTTCTAACTTGTCTAGGATCCATCAATACTGCTACTAATGAGCACCAGCTTGGGCCAGTTTTGACCCATATATTATTTTAGAAATTTTGCATCCCTACAGAGAGCAATAGAGAGACTAGCTCTACAGAGGACCTCTTCTCAAGGCCTTTCCTCCTCCTCATTTGGGGAAACTTTCAGAGACGTTTCATGCCAAATATTAGAGCTCATTTCTGCTTGAAACAGTCAAGCATACATCCACTTTTTATTGCTTTTATGTCTTTGACATCGAAACCTTCATATTTTAAATTTTTTATTTCTTTTAATTATGGGAGGAGCAGAAAGGGCACATGAGTGCAGGTGTCTGCAAAAGCCACAGGTATTGGATTCCTCTGGAGCTGGAGTGTCAGACAGTTATAAACTCCTGAACACGGGTGCTGAGAATGCAACTTGAGTCTTTTGCAAGAGCAGTAAGCACTGGACTCTAAGTCATTGGTCCACCCCAGAGACTCCATTTAAAGCACAACCTGCTCCAGGAATTTCCTCCACCTTTCAGTGTCGACAGGAAATGCTCTCAATGCACATGACTATTGACCAAACGATAATGACCATCCAAGTCAATTCAGAGAAGGCAGAATCGCGGATCCTAGTATTTCTGGAACTCTAAGGAAGCGGCTAGTCTGCTGGTCTGAGTTGGATTACTTTATAAGAGAAATCCTTCCTGTATCATTTTTATAAGAGCAATGCTTTCGTTTTTAGCACATATATGCAGATATTCGTGTGTGTGCGTTTTATTTTTATATAAAAAGTAGAATTTTCCATTAGCCACTACCCCATCTCTTGTGGGAAAAGTCCCCCATCAGCATTGTCAACACGGGACCCTTCTCATCAGAGTTCATACCTTAGCTCTGCCTCAAGGCAATTTAAATATTTAGAAATGTCATTGACCTGTGTCTGCTTCTTTTTTATCAACTATCATATGATAATGTGAGAAATAAAGACATATATGCGAAGTACTGAGAATGGTGCCTGTAATAAGTCATGCAAAACATACCATCCATCTATCATTATATTTCTTTCTATAGTAATCATAACCCAATGAATTCATGCTGAATAGACAGAGCATCACATTTTCAAAGTTATGCATTATTCCAATTTAATACCCCCAAATTTACAAAGTATCTTATTGTTAAGAATTGGGTTATTTTTTCCAGATTTTAGCTACTGAAATTCATATAATTTAGTTCACAATCACCACCTGACAAGCCTGCTATAAGTTGAAAATATTAAATTCATTATAAAGTTAAGCAATTAAGTTGAAGCATAGCAAAACTTATATGTACTCACGTATTCATGCTATTATTTCACTCTCCACAGTCAGGCTGCTGGATGTATGCATTTTCAATTCTGTGAATATTTGCCAATTAGAGTAAAGCATCATTGTAGTCACTCATGAGACTATGGAGTCAATGTGCTTTTTTCACAAGCACCCAGGTCCATGCTTGTATCTGCAGTCAATGAAGACTTCTTTAACATTGTACTAATTTTTACATTATGCATTTACAGTGAACAGCTGCAAAATGATCCATTGAATTTTATTCAACTATCCATTGTAAAATTTAGCGAAATTCCATGTTATTGACTATTATATTGTCTATTTTACGTGTTGGTACTCCTCACTCATTTGCTAGTGTGTGCTTTTTACTATGAGTGCTCCCTTATAGTGTGACTATTAAGTCCCCTTTCAGCTATTCACAGCTACACTATTCCTCTTTTCTAAGACTTCACTTGTAAGTGGTCATTTCCTGGATATTGGCTCTGAATGAAGCTTTCTCCCAGCCCCTGAGGATTAGTGGCAATTGAAGTCTGAGCATTCATTGCCAATGCATTAGGAGAGGTGTGTGTTTCCTATTATAAAATCAATGCTTCTATGACTTTCCCTGCAATGGTAAAACACCACATCAATCTTTATATTTTACCTAAAACAAAAAGAAACCTTTTCCTTCGCAAGAATCTCTGGGTTTTGTGATTTACCATCTTGCTGTGTACCTACAGAATCACATGGCAAAGTGATAAAATCTTGAATGTCTTAAATCAACACAGAAGAGATTTATAAAGTGTTCATAGAGTATCTGAGAAATTCAAGGGCTTGAGGACTCTAGTGGCTTTGAATTAGCTCAGGCTAACCCCAAGACATGCTCCTGCAAATGTTCCCTGCATCAAATATCTATTGTCTTATCTATGCCTTTTGTTTTCCCAATGAAATAAGTTCACTTGTCATTTTTCATTTTGCTTTTCAGGAGTCCCAGTGTTTTCTTGGACACAGAACAAGACCATTTGGCATCTCTCCCTGTGAGTAATGATCTATTTATGGATCCGTTTCTCTGGCATATTTCTGCTAACATAGTTCTTCAGGCACAGGAAGAAAAAAAATAACAAAAGTTAGACCACATGACATCTGAACACTGCAAATGGGCTGAAGGAGTAGATGATGCCCTCAGCCAACAAATGTCTTGTTTATTTTTAATTGGCAACAATTGTATACATGTATAGAATACAGCATGAGATGCCAATGAATGTGTCATGGTTTCTTTGAGCCTCTTATGCATGTTAAACTGGTTCCACCCCCCATTATGGTGAAGTTTGAGGACAATTACCAAGACTCACCTGAGCTGAAACCTTCCCCCAATAGCAAGGTCCTGAAGATCCTAATAATATCCAGGAATGGGAAACTTGGGCAAAGGAGCATGATAGTCATCCAAAGAGGAAAGAGGAAAGAGGGACCGAACCTCTGCTCAGGATAAGGGGGGGTATGCAAGATAAGCTACAGTCACCAGCATGTTTGGGGACAAGTTTCATCTACAGCATGTACATTATAAGCAAGTACCCCTTTAAAAACATTTTTAAATATTTAGCATATATATATGTATGTATGTATTTATGTCTATGTATACACACATATGTGTGAGTAGATGTTAATCTAGCATCTAGTGAGGTTGTCCAATGACTTGGAACTGGAGTTACAGAGTGCTGTAGGCCACCTGACATGGGTGCTGGGAATCAAACTCAAGTCCTCTGAAAGAGCAACACGTGGTCTTAGCCATCGAACCATCTCTATAGCCCCGAACAACACCGGCTTTCTAGAAACACAAGGGCAGAGGACTCCCACAACCCGCGGGTGGATTCCTGGGAACTACACTGGGGAGGTGAACATCGGAAGTGACATCATTGTAGGAAAGCAAGGGAGACTACTTGGGCTGAAGAAGGAGTGATGTGTTCCTGATACTATGCCAGAAGGGCCATCACAATGAGGCAGAGTGGGGATCCATCGAGGACAGATACTCACAAACTGGTGACAAGACAACTTACTTGAAATGATGCTTACGGACACCTTTGACCTCATGTATGCAATCTCATGTCTCAGTAGGGAGATGATGGCTCAGGTGGGCTTTTCACTTGTGACTAATTCTGAACAAAAGTGATGTGGACATTCATGGGATAAAGTCATGATAGGAACACGAGAGCTCATTGTAGCCAAGGAGGAATACTGCAAGAATATTACAGGCAAAAGGAGCCAAAATTCCTCCATCTAATAGTGCTGAAATAATCTAAAGGGCTAAGTGTATGTGTGGGGTGGGCAGGGTTACCTCAGCAAAGACTATAAATGCTTCCTGAGAAGACTATAAATGCATCTGTTGGAGGGAGGCCTTATCTAGAAATCACAATATGACTGGAGATGAATACTCAGTAAGCCCCATTTTAAAGTTAATATTCTAAAATGGACACATAACTAAGGTAAAGGCATCAAAATAAGTAGCGTAATTCATTAGATTGCTAGCAGCAATAATAGCCTAAGGGTCACAAATATGTTAGAAGAGAAAGGGGTTTTGATGGATTTTTTTTTTTAAGAATAAGAGAGATAAGTGATCCGAAGCAGGTAATAGATAAGGAAAATCAAACTAGAAAATTCTGTTCCCCAGGATGTAGGCAGATACAGGCTTTGCCATTGGCTCTCTGTAGGAGTTGATATGCATTAGGAGTCAGCAGAAAGGCTGCTTAAAGTGGCAAGAGAAGTAGACAAAGAAAAGCAAGGCTCAGTGGCCTCATTCAGATTAGTCCTATCGGGTCAATGCCCTGTGCTAAGTCCCACTGCCCACTACTGTGGCTCTCTGAAGCTTCTGCAGATTTGGAGATGTACTCACACTCTTTTGGATATGGCCATTGTATCGGCATCTTAGATCCACTTTCAAAATACTACTGATTTTTATCTTCTAATTCATTTTTTCAGTAAATTTCATGAAGTCTTGCGGGGGTTAGATTACGTGAAAATGAACAAGATAGACAGAATTCCTCATTTGATAATGTTTATATTGTAGAAAGAGAGACAGGTCACAAACAGATAAATGAGTAAATTCATGAATGGAAAGTTACAGTATTTCTCAGTGCTTATGAAGAAATGTAAATCAAAGTAAATTAAATAGTAGCAGGCTGAATATTTTGGACAGTATCAGAGAAGGCCTACCCAAGGGCCCTTGAGTACACAGGATTTTGAGGCAGGGATTAGACATATGCAGATTCTTCTTCATTACTGGTGGATCTATCCATGAGTGCAAGGGTCCTGCATGTGAATGTGGTTGGCACATTTGATAAACCTTCTTTGCCTTAGCTGCCAGGATCCTAGACAATCACAAATCACCCAAATGGCTCTTATCTTATGTACATACATTATGACCACTAACATGGGGAAGAATGGAGCCCTGGTGATGGGAAGGAGAGACTAACCTACACCTGTGATGTGAAAGGAGCCCTTAGCACTGGGTAGGTTTCTAACTCTTATTACCCATTCTTCAGACTTTGTGAGTCTCTCCAAGTGTGTGCATATGTGTATGTCTAGGTAATCCCCGATACAACAAAGAATATTGAAACTTAGTGCATGCATTTAACTGGGAGAGATCAACAATGTCAATCTTTTGTTTAGGAAAGCCATATATTTACATCAATTCCCAAGCATTTCCTCCAACGTAGAATAGCACCTAGACAGGGGACTAGACTTTAATTTTTAAAGCATAGTGTTTATGCCTTGATCATTCCCTCCACCTTCCCATCCCTTTCAAGGCTGCTGCCTTCTACATGTGAGAGATATGAGACATAGGAAGGCAGGGAGATTGGCCCAGCATCACAAAGCTATTGAACGGCACAGCTGAGAACCTTAACCTAGCAGAACAAGAAAATAGAATTAGCATGTTTAGAAAACATAATTTTATTTATGCCCTATTATGAGCAAAACTTCCCGGATAAGCATAAGGAGGAGTGAATTGTTTGATTAAAGATAACAGGTCAAATACTTTCATTTGGGGATTTTTTTTTTAAAGTTCTAGTTGGCGAGATGCCAAATTGAAAACAAAATCCCTTGTAATACGTTCATAGATAAATACCTTCCCTAGGAAACTTGGGTAACATCTCATTTCGCATCGAGAATGTTGCCTGGCTTCAAGTATTATGCAAATGTGAGACCCTCAGGCCTTCTAGGAGAAAAATGGGGGAGCAGAGATGGGAAGGACAGGTTGGGTCGAGGGGGGAAATGAGAAACAATCTGCAGAGGTTCCTGAGTGACATTTACATGAAATGTGAGTTTCATTTGGTAGCAATCATTGCACAAGCTAGTCTTTGTGATTTGAGCACCACAGTTCCCTTGTCTCGATGTGGGGGGTTTGTTTTGTAGTCAGATGTAGTGAAATCAGCCCTGGCTTAACAGACTGGAAAACAGTCTATTATCTCTGCCTTGCCAATCACCAGCGGTGGGACCCTGGACAAGTCACTTAACCTCAAAGGACATTAACTTTTTTATTTGGAAAAATTACAATTGAAACAGACGATGCCTTCCAGCAATTCTGTGAATCAAGAAGAACTGACAGCTGTTGCCGTGGATGAAGTTCAAATTTAGTGCCCTCATTACTGTACCTGTTGTTAGCATGGGAACTCTCTGGAAGCCCACGGTTCAATAGCTGCCTTCTATGAGACACTCAGAAGACACACATTTGCTAGTCTTGGACTGTCTTGAAATGGAAAGCTTTAGCCTGCCCTTACAATCGTAACATTCAGTAATGCTTACTAGCCAAGGGATGTTGCTTCTGTTTGAAACTGTCAGCTAAAACCAAAGCGGAAAACAATATGCAAAGTAGAGTCCCACCACAAAAGAAAAAAGATAAAATGTATAAATGTTAATAGACCAAAAATGTGGGCAGGATGTGCAGCAAAGGGTTTACAGTGGATTGTCTGAGAGACAGAGACTGAAACGTGAAGGATGTTTACTTTTTTGTTTATTATATATGCATTTTGCATAGCAACATAATACATGCTGGAATGACTTAATTTATTTGTAGATTGATTCAATAGAGAACTCTTACTGGTTCAAACTAGCCTGACAAGATACTGTGTCATGGGTCATATTATCACACTACAACAACAAACTACCAAACTGAACTAAGCGTAAAAGATTTTTCTCAAGCCTTAGAGGTCCTGCCTTGCATTTATAGTTTGAGGCGGGGGGGTGTCCAGAGATATTCTTTGCAGGGATGATGTGCATAATACAAGTATGAATGGAAAGTCTTTTTTTCCTCCTTATTGTCTTTTTATTTCCTGCGATTCCCAGGAGAGTAGGCTGTAGGCTAGCTATCAGAGCAACTGAATGTATGGGCTTGCCTGGAAGTGATAGCAAGCAAGACTGGAAGACAGAAACGGTGAGAAAGAGCTTGACTTGTAGAGATGCTGAGCTGAGCATCCGCGCTCTCACCCAGACTGCTCTTGTTAATTGCATCTTATTCCACTTGACTATGTATTTCATTGCATTCATATGCTGATGAGGGGGCATTGCTCCGCGCTTCTTATCAAAAATCTCAATCACAGGGCACCCCAGAAACACTCGCCCACCGACCATGCAAAGAAAGACATTCCATCTCCTTATGGCAGAGTTGCTCCCATCAGCAAAGTCACCTTTTCATCAAACTGCCTGTGAGCACTTTTAGAATACATGATGCCACAAGACTGAAAGAAATGGCCATTTCTAATGCAACAGAGGCAATCTAAGCTATGTGCTTTCAAGCCACTGCAAAATGGATTATAGGCACACACAGAGAGTATTTATTCCTTATGTGTATGTGTCTCTGCTCCAGGTTGTTACTGATGAGGGAATACCTACAAGGATGCAGAACTGACTCCATCAGTTAACAGCAACGAGCCACAGAAGCTCAGCCCCTAAGCTTTTCATGATCTGAAATTCCAAGTCCTGGCCATCAAAAGGAATAGTGGGATGTGCGCTGACTTTGGATGCATTCACGGCCATGATTCTAACTCGATCTTAGACAGCTGAGTATACCAGGTCAACTTTCTGCAGCTTGATTTGCTCCACTGTCAAGCACAGATGCCAGCAACTACTCACTGTAAACCTACGGCGACAATACCCACCAGTCCTTTAGGGAGCCTGAGGAGCATGTGGGAGGTATCTAGGAGACTCCACCTTCCCCTCCTTTAGCTCTCTCTGCCCTTTCTAATTTCAGAAGCAGTCAGTTTCTGTCATTGCACTCGCTGACCTCAATTCTCACACAGGCCACCGTGCTACAATTGAACGCCAGCCAGGTTGACAGGTGTAGTAATTTCCTCCCATTTCCTAGCCTGAGTGTCCAAAGACCTCGAAATGAGAAAAGCAGACAAAAAGTGCATGAATGAATGTGTAAACAAAAGGACTGATCTAGACAATCCTTGCAACTCCCTCCAGTCCTGAGAAAGAGAGATAAGCAGATATCAGGTAGACAGAACTTTTCCTCACCTCAGCTCTCACGGCAGCCCCTTTGGCTTTACTCTAACCGTTGAATGTGATGCTTACTGGTCAGCAGACCAGCCAGGTCATGAAAGTCTGCTAGCCGCAATTGTCAGTATGTTAGAGGTTTCTATCCATGCCTTTCAATGCATGTATTTGCTTTATATGGTGTCGCTGCATTCTGATGGCAGAGTGGAAAGGCCAGAGACAACTCTTTACTGTACTTTGTGGTAAGAGCAAGTGATGAGGCATTGGCATGAGGCAAAAAAAAAATTCAGACAGTTACTCAATAGCCAGAATAAACAATGTCTTGAGAGCTGTATTTTTAAGTTCATACTCAATACAAAAATCCCCTAGTAATCAAAATACGTAAGACTGAAATGCAGACAGGAGATAACACTGCCTATATTACCCTGGTTTCTTCATATCATCTAATTTCTACACAGAATGGGGCAGGGGCAGCATCAGAGAGGACCTCAGCCTCCACTCAGACACGGTTCACCTACCATAACTAGTAGCCTCAGGAAAATTGTTGTTCTTATTTGGTTCCTCATTCCTAATCGCATTTCAGATGGAATCCTAAAAAGGTAGCCCACTGTATGACTCACTACACTTGAGAATTCTAAGGCTATTTAAAAAACAAAAGTCTATTGCTTAGGACAGCATCGATGACTCAAAATAGGGAAGATCCATTCATTTGTGTCTGCCACGCAAAATGTTTGTTGAAGAGTAACCATGAGCCAACTGCTAAGCTAGGCACAGAAACAGCACAGAAATGGAAGAGGACAGGAGGCCTGGCCAACCCAAGAATGGAATTCCAGAAAGAGTGATCATCACCGTCAGAAACGTAAAGGTGAGAAAGAAAGTTCTCAGCGTGGGGACTGTGTGGAGTTTAGGATGGATGGATACATACACATACATGTGTGCATACACATACATTCTATGGAAGGAGATTATCCATCAAACCTGAGTTCCACTCACTGTCCTGCTGCTTACTGGCTAGACAATGGGGTCTCATTATCCATGGGATTCGGGACACAACACAAACTCTCCCATGAAGAAAGTAGACGACTTGTTAGAGAATGTTGTTAAACCTCACATGGGGGGTGTCTAGAGTCTATATTTCTCAGTGACCCACATAGGGCTGTGATTATGACACACAGTCATGTCCCTGAGAGCATTTTGCTAATCGGCTAAGTCTTCATTGGACAATGCCTGCAAGGCTGAAGCGTACCACAAGCAGACTGGACGAGCACACTTTCATCTTCTCCCTCAGGTGTAGCAAGCAGACACCTAGCAAAAGTTACTGGAAGACACCCCCAGCAGAGTCAACTCCACCTAGGCCACAGCAGCCTAGCTGGCCTGCTGCTGTTGTTTCTACTTATCTAACTTTCTGTAACCCAGAAAGTCAGGATTACAGTCAGCTATTCATAACGAACAAAAGAATTTTTGTGAACCCCAAAGCATATGTGAGCTATGTTTTTGCCTCACCATTTTCACATGTAAGACCTTCCAGACACCAAGATGAATAAATAACTCATCAAATTCTCAAAGTCCTTCGTGATAGGTTCACGTGAATAGGGAGCTTCTTTAAAGGTTCCAGCAGGGGAGCACAGCTACTCAGACACCCTTGACTGAAGACCAGCCCTCTTCTATTAGGGACGGTCATCCTCTTCTATTAAGGAAGGAGTGTGCAGGCACTTGGAGCAGAGAGGGAGGAAGGGGACACCAGCCTAGCCAGTCAGAGAAGACGAATCAACTCTGACTCTCAATGGGGTAACAGATGTTGCAGCCCGGCTGCCCTCACATCCGTCCACTGTGATTCTTACGTAGAGCAGGAATTAAGAGCAAGGCAGCATGTACTATGTGCTTTAACACACGCAGCTGATAAGTGGCAATGCCGGAATTAAGAATTCACTTGAGGGCTGGTGATAGGGCTCAGCAGGTAAAAGTGCTTGTCACTTAGCCTCACTTTGATCCTCAGAGCCTACAGGATGGAAGAAGAGACCAGACCCCAGGAAGGTGTCCTCTAATCTCTTCATGTGGGCACTGGCATGTGTGCTCTCCCCACTTCTCACACACATGTACATGCACACTCTCAATAATAAGAATAATAAGAATAATCTTTTAAAAAAGAAAGAAATTGGTCCCCCAACATCTACTTTTTAAAAACAAAGAACTCAATTAACTCAGATTTTCGAGTGAATTCAGAATGAGTGCAGGCAGCAGCTATCTCGGGGTGGCTTCTGTGCTTTCTGCCGTGTTGCTCCAGAAGCAAGGTTCATCAACCTGCAGGTCCAGTGACAGCACTCAGATTGGACACTCAAGAACGTAATTCCTCAGGATTCTGGAAACACCTAAGATTTAGTAGTGGGGAGGATCCTGTGCCTGTGCCCACCTTCCCACATTCTTGGGAGCAGATATTCTCTCTCTCTCTCTCTCTCTCTCTCTCTCTCTCTCTCTCTCTCTCTCTCAGCTCTCAGCCCCTGCACCTTTTGTTCCTGAGCGCCACCTCTCTCCATCTGCTTCTCCTCGATAAGAACTTGCTGCTAGCTCACCGCATCTTCTCCCAATGGTCCCATAACTCTTTCCACCGCCAGACTTCATAAATGACAGATAGATGCACATGCCTGGATGCTCTCCCTCCACTCCCCTCTGGACCCTGAAATATGACTTCTGAGCACACTGCTGTACAAAGCTGCCTTTCTGACTGCCACCAGGGAAGCCTTTTCACTGTTTCTCTGCAGTTCTCTACTTCCGATCCCTGCATCCCTCCTCACTTAAAGCCATCCTGGCCAATGACACATTCCATGAAAGACTATAGATTACAGGATAGCCATAGTTATGTCTGGGAGCTGGTCCTAGTGCTCACCAGGTCAATATGTCACAGGGAAGCTGCTAGACCCATCTCAGTACCAAGGCAAAACGACTCATGCACACTGCAAATCAGATTCTATGTCTGGGTCCTGATGCAAGGCCTGACCCAAGGCGCATCTCTGGTGTCTGACTATCCCTCTCATAGTTCCCCTAGGCTTTTTGTTTTCATGTTAATTCTTTCCTACCTTGTCTGAGAAGCCCATTCCTACATTCTATACTGGAGCTTGATTCTCTCTTTTATCCCTACCTGTGACTAAGTTTTGAGGTTTTTATCTCTGGATTGATGGTCTCCTTTCTGTCCTCCTGCTTAGAGCAAACAAGGGTTGACCTTTACATCACAGTACACTGAGATACGCTTCAGGACTTTCAAAGACGTTCCAGAGATATCCCCAAATCCACTTCTGTAAAACAGAACCCCATTTACCTTTCATGGCTAACCTTCCTCTCCCTCCTTTGCCATCACCTGTCCAGCTACCAAATTATCAACTGTGCAGAGCTGTCTGGAATGCTGTTTTTCCTTCAGCGCAGTGGTCAGTCTGAGAACAAATTCTGCTTGGCTTCCAGCCGATGTCTCCTACTGGAACCTTCATATTGCAACTCGAGTTATGTGGACTTGGGTCATTAAGATGCATAGCCCCCCCAAGTTGCACTGTCGGTGTCTAGATAATGGGTGTCTGGCTAGGATCCAAGGATGCCAAGATGCCATGAGCTTTTCAAATGACACTCTAGAGCTTCGGAGCCTTGCGTCTCAACGTATTTATAAAGTTTATAGTAAATTCAATAAATAAGGATATTTTGACAAGCAAGGGAAATGGGGTATGACATGCCAGGAACTAATTGTGTGTTACTGTCACTGCCTCCAAGGTCTGCCTGTAACCTAATTTCTTCAATGCATGTTCTAAAATGATGGTTCAATGCCGCTCACAGTGGCTCTGTGAAGACGTGGCATTTCTTCACAGATTAGGCTGAGAAAATGTGTTCTTGTTTTAATCTGTAGTCTGCCGAGAACACTTTCGTCACTGGCCTCCAAAAGTGGACCCCTTGGAGAAGCACAGGCAGAGAGTTAACCCCTGTTTTCCTAACGCAGAGTTATTACTTTGCGGCTGAACTTCTCATCCACATATTCAATCATCCATTCCAAGCATGTGTGTGAATCTCTGCTTTATAGCAGCTCTGTGCTGAACATGGAAGACGCAGCCATGAATGCCCTGCCTTCAGAACACAAATCTCAGCAGTGAACGCGGAGGGAGAGGAGGGCAACGCAGGGGCCCCCAGAAGGAGAACTGCAGGCTTTACTTCCATCTCCCATTGCCCAGATACATCTCCTCCCCAGCGCTGCTTCACCATCCCCGTCATTTCACACTGATAATCCCACAATGAGCCCCAGGCCTGCAGCCCCACCGTCCCCAATTCATCCTCCACGCCGCGGTCATGGCCATCATTCTCCAATGCATATCTGATCACATCTCAAACTTTTCCAGCCTTCAAAGGCTTCTAGGCTTTTCCATAAAATTGAAGCTCTTTTTGCTTGGGGATGGGGATGGGGGGGATCCCAGCCACACGTGACTCCTGCTTATTTCTCGGACATGCTGTTATTCCACTCCTAGGAGATAAGACCCTGCGTCGCTTGCTGCAGCCACACAAAATCCCTTCTGGGGCTCCATACTCTTTCCGTATGGCAAGTCTTTCTCTTCTTCATGTCATTGCTCAAGACTCATCTCACGTCAGACTCCCTAAGAAACCTTTGATCTCCCACCTTCCCCTTGCTGGAAGCTCTGCCTCTGCGCTTTCTTAGCGTCTTGACCATATCTCTGTACAAACACTCACCCCATAGCATCAGTTGTTAATTTGTATCACAAACATGCTATTCTTTCCTCTCTCTCCAGTCACGTGGGATGACTTACAGTTACCCAATTTATATCAAGCAGTCACAGGCTTCCTCTGCCTGGAATGACTTTTCAACCTCCCCTCCCCCCGTGTAAAGAGTATTCATTTTTTTACAAGTGTCTCAAGGAGCACCTAAATTTCCCCAGGCGAAGAAAAGCAGATCACTGTCTCTCGAACACCACTGGCACCTTGCTTATACTGTATCAATAAGTTAGTCACATCCTCCTCGAAGGATTGAACCAGCTTTCACCTTCTTGCATTCTGATTGTTTTATTTTGTTCCTTCCTGGCTCCGGCAACAAGTCCCAACACGCGTTTTAGAAACGTTGAGGAAACCCAGAGGGAGGGAGCAGAGTGTACAGTTCACATGTCCAGAACTCAGTACCAAGCAGAGATGCTGCTCTCTGGCTGCTTCCTGTGTGTCTGTCTCAGCTTTACCACAGCACTGTAAACACTTTGAGGGCCAGAACTATGTTCTATATTTGTAGGTGGCATCTGGTACTAAACGCAGGACATGTGGTCCATAAGCGCCTATCAACAGAATCCGAGTGATTTACAAACGAAGGAAGAGGAAAGGACCAGAGCAGAGCAGATAAGAATCCGGGGGGGAGGGGGGACATGTTCATCTTTTTTTGCTAAGATTTTTGAGAATAACGATGAGACTGTTACCCTGAAGTAAAAAGAAATGGGCGGGGGGGGGGAGCATAGACTGACAATCATTGCCAGTTTCAACTGGAAAATATTTCTGGGAAGGTCTTTTCTTCCCCAGTTATTTGAAAAGGGACAAAAATAAAAACACTTCAGATTCCTTTCACCTAGAACCCTTTTTAATAGAGTCATAAAGCCAGGCTATTTTAATCCTATGTTTCCCTTTCTCAATCCCCCCCCTTTCATTTTTCCTTTCTTCTCCAAACCTCCTTCTTCTAGCTGCGCTTAGGAGCAAGATCTCACCTGTGAACTTCCTCATTGAAGCTCATATAGGCCACAGTTTCTCCCATTTCAAAGTCCCAATGTTTTCAAAGCAAAACTGTTCCCTGTTGGAAGCAGCAGGGCGGGAGGGGAGGTGGCCTCTACTTGCCATCTGGAAGTGAGAAAAACCCCGTGACTATCACCCAGTGGAGATCCTAGATGCCAGTTTCCAGCGTGTCTCCGGTCGGCGCCAGCTTGGCTTCCCTTACAAAGTCCAGACTTCTGGCTTACAGAAGAGACAAACCTGCACTCACGTGCATCCACCCCACCTTCCTGTCACAAACACAGCAGAACGGAGAAACTTCCACACATACACTTCCTACACCTAAAAAACCAACTTGTGATTACGATAAAGGCGAGTCTGGCGACAACATAGTCTTCTATGTTCTAGATAGGGCACGGCAGGCATCTCCAAAGAGCCCATCCCATGAACAGGAACTGCCTGCCACAGCCCCAGAAACGAGAAGGAATTCAATACTGACTTTCCCTTGCCAGGCACTGGGCTTCATCCTGCCTTAATTCACTTCACACCGCTGATTTGCCCCTCTTTCTGTTCCTCTTTGTCCTGGCCTCATCTGCTGACCCAGTGTTGGCTACTTCCAAAGGCCCTTGGATTCCAGGCTTTCCCCAGGTGCCAGCCAGCCCTTTGCTCTCTGGGAACTCCCTTAGCTGGAGCTGGCTTTTTGAAAGGAAATTCTTTTCTCAGGACCTTTTCCCTGGTGCAAAAGAGCAACACAGCCCCGGCAGTCCACCAGCTAGGTGACCAGGTGGTAGGTGGCAAAGCGTCTCCACAGAAAGGTTGAACGTAAAAACGACAAAACCACAAAGACAAATAACAACCCCGAATCCTACACATATTCCACACGTGTGTGCCACGAAATCCAGGACAAAAATAAATTCCCAGATTGGCTCGACACAGCTGCCACCACGGCTGTTTCAGTCCAGACCCTAGACCTGCTGCAGTGGTGTGTGTGTGTGTGTGTGTGTGTGTGTGTGTGTGTGTGTGTGTGTGTGTGTGTGTGAAGATAGACCTCCCTCCTCTTTTCCCCCTTTCCCCCCTCCCGCCCCCAGAGCAGAGACCCTGAGGCCCTGCGTTTCTAGAAGGTGATTATACCAAGCCTTTCAGTAACTCATCATTCATCCGGCGCTGACCCGAGCCTCACCCTAGAAACTCTGTCACTGGTACCCATGAGAAAGCCCATGGCTATCCCAATTCTCCAGGTGACACCGTTACTATGTGCCTAGAGCTCAGGAAAGAGAACCTCTGGCAGGTGCCCACGCCTGAAGCAAATCAATGGCAACGCTTACGGCTAGGAGCTGAGAAATCTCAAGCCCTGTTGGGTGGGCGGGTTAGACATCAACTACCTGCAAGGCTCCGGACCCCCACGCCCACCCCCGCGATGCCGCTGGGCTTTCCAGCCCAGAATGCACTCTGTAGGGCGGAACCGGACAGAGAGAGCGCCTCCACGCCCCCTTTGTCTCCACGTTTGCCAAATGACAGGAGAGGAAAGTTTACGAGCGTGGACCGGGTAGCTTTCTTCGGGTTCCATCTGGCACCTCGCAGGAATCGACTCTCCCTGGGATCGCCCTGTCCACCCTGAAACAATCAGGGCACTACCTTCATCTGCACCTTGAAACCCGCAAGCCAGGCTGGGGCCACCTGCACGGCGTCTTTGAGTCGGGAACCCGCCCCTTCACCCCCGGCTGCCCAGGCTCAGCTATCCCCCGAGCTGCAGGCGCCACACTCACCTCAGGCAGCCAAGCTTCTCCCTTGCGCCCTATTGGGCGGCCCGGCTGCGGACAGCGAGGTGCATTCAGGCAGCGGCTGCAGACAAGCTCCCCGGGCGCTGCTGCATTTCGCCTGCGTGGGAGAGCGAGCGGGCGAGCGCGCGGCGCGGGCGTGTGCGAGTGTGTGTTTGTGTGATATGTGTGTCTGTGCGTGTGTGCGCGTGTGTGAGTGTGCATGTGTGTGTGCGCGCGGAGAGGGGTGAGGCGGGGGTGCGAGGGATCACAGATCCCCCTCAGCGATCATCCCGAGTTCTGCCTCCTCTGCCGCCTCCTGTCGCCTTTGGGTCCTGGTTTTGGGTTTTGGGATCTCTGGTTTGTTTAATGAAAGGGAAGGAGCAAAAGGCCGGCGAGGAGGGGGTATGGTGGGGTGCGGAGAGGCGGAGAGAGGGCCGCGCATGCTCAGAGAGGGGCACAGAGCTTGCTCTCGAGAGCTGGGGCGTGAAGCCTGCAAGGTTGTGCCCCGGGAGCAACCAGGGCTCAGCGGGATTGCTGGAAGGCAGCCCGGGGAATCCCGCTGCCTAGGTGCTCCCTGCTCGGGGACTCCCGGGCTCCCGCACGCTGGAAGTCTGTAGCGGGATCCCCACCCACCTACAACGAGCCGCTTCTGCTACCAGTCTTGGGTAGCACCGCGTTCTTCTTGCCTTGGATATTTTTAGTCCTTGATCAAGCAATCCCAGGGGCCAGCGCGTGACATCTGCCCAGGGATCCACAAGGCTGCAGGACTAAAAGGAGCTTCTTGCCTTTCCTTCTTCCCCCTGCCAACTCCACTCTGTCTAGCAACGGGTGGGGTAGGCAGCCCCCGAGTCTCCCAAACAGCTTTGATGGCTTCAGGACAGAAAGACACATAATGGGGAGAGGAGGTAAGGTGAATCGCTATGAACCCTGGATTCAGTCTCCTTCGGTGTCAAAATTCGACGGCGAATTCTCTTGCCTACTCAAGAGGGGAAAAAAAAAAAAAAGAACAATGCAGTCATTGTCCCACTTGTCTGTCTCCAGTGCCAAAGCAATTGTTGGCTTCCATCAATTGGTGCTTCTGGCCCCTCTGCTACGCGGCCGGCAGAAGAACTGTCAACTGAAGAGAATCCAGCAAGAGAATTTGAGCCTGCAAAGGCTCAGTAACCTGAGGCCACAGGACACCAGAGGGCGAGAGGCTTTGCAAGTGGAGTGGAAACTTCTTCAGTAATGTTCTGTACACAAAACAGGCAAAGGGTTAGTATCCGTTCCAAAGCTTCCGCTTTCCTTTCACTGTTCAGTGGCACAGCAGCACACATACCCCCATCTTCTCCCCTACTCTAGAAAAAAAGCACCCCAAACATGCCACCTTCTGGAAAGGTACTCCTTCCTCTCTTCTGCTCACTTGATTTCTGCGCCCCCCAAGAAAGAAGCCAGGAGCGCGGCCTCCTCTGGCAAATGGTTTCCAAGCTTTCATTAAAGATCACTTCGGAGCACTCCCACTATGCACTGCAAGCAAGCAGATGCCTTCTCGCTGAACTCTGACCTGCGTCCCATTCATCATCCCAATAATAATGCCAAGTGACACTTGAACAGCAGGACAATTAGATCAAATCCTAGGACACACACGGAGGAGAGAAAACAGCGTGTGTAAATACCACAAACAAAAGCAAAGTTCAGGAGAAAAAAAAACTGAAAGGAAGAACTCCAGGGTGGAAGGTGTTTGTAAAGAGAGCATGTCCAGGAAGGACCACAGGTGGCACAGTCACTTTCCCCTGAGGTCCATTGAGAACAGGGCTGAGTTCTTTGCTTGAAGGGCAGTGACTCCGAGTCTCCATCTACCCAGCAGAGAGATCAGGTTCTCCAACAAAACCTCTGTGGTGTATTTGGGACTCCTACACATGTCTGGTTTGTTCGGTTGTTTGTTGTTTATTTGTTTGCTATTGCACTATTCAGAAACATTCAACCCAGATCGGCCTTTCCCTGCCCCCCAGACCCTACTCAGAAATTTCATAGAAATTTCAAGGTGCTTGTATTAACAGGGCCAGCCACCGTGCTTCCTTGGGGCAGGGTAGCAGGTATCCCTACCTTGTGCTAAGAGCAAGCAAGTCCTTCGTGGCCAGTTTTGTCAGGGAAGGAAGGGATGGTGTTTAAACCTGCCATCAGGGACAACCAATTCACCAACTTTTAAATTCTTTTCTATCTCATTTACTTATTTGTTTGCTTGTTTACTATTGGGGTGTTTGTATATGTATAGGCACTCCTGACATATCTTATCTGGAAGCCAGAGAACAACTGTTGGGAGTCAGTTCTCACCCTCCACAATATATGGATCCTAGGGATCAAACCAAGTTTAGCTTGGCTGCAGACACCTTTACCTGCCGAGCCATCTACCTCTCTGGCTCTGCTTTGCCAACTGAAAGCATCAAGTAACTTCAAGGTCAAAGGGGAATTTGGAATTGCAAAACAAATGGAATCCCTCTCTACTGCTTCTACTGTAGGACTCAGAATGGGGAGTTCTAGAATAAAATTTCCCTGTCGGGGGGAGTGTGAGAAATTCAGGGGGACTAGCTGTGGTAATGTACACAAAGCACGTGACTGTGCCTAGCATGTATGGCCCCCTGCAAATTGTAGCTACTAATGCGAATTTGGTTGTAAGCTGGAGATTTTCTTTCCTAAGAATAGGCAAGGAAAACAGCTGACAACCACAAGCCTCCCAATTCCCCATCTGGCTTCTTCCATCGCCCACTCACCCATCACCCTAGTGCATTTGAGTCCATGTAGTAAAAAGGATACTATGAAGACAGATGGCAATGTGAGTAGTAACGAATTCCAGCCCTCACCTTTCTATGCTCATCTCTAGACATAAACGTGAGACAAACCGTGTCTTATCTTTCCCGTAGTATGAATAGACTCCCTTTGCTTAGCATGGTCTCTTGGAAGACTCCGCTGTCACTGGCAATCAACACTGAAAAATATTTATTTTCCCCTTTTTAAATTAGCTTACAAAGTAAGGTTTATGTAGAGTTTTCAAACACATTTTGTTTGGGATAATTACTCCCAAACACCTACTCAGCCTGCATCTCAGTCCTTCTTGTCCCCAGTGGATCCTTTCAACCCCAGCATTCCCCACTTCAGCTTCTTCCGTTGTCTTCCCCACTTCAAAGTCCCCTTCTCTCCAGGCACATGGGTCCTTTCTAGTTTTCTGGCTTTTACCCATGTTTGCTCCCACCTGGATGCACATACTCAATAGCTAGAGGCTAGGATTCTCATGGGAGAGAACATATGCTATTGGTCTCTTGGAGCCTGTGTTACTTCAAATAATGTTTTCCAGTTGCATCCATTTTCCTGCAAATTTCATGAATTCCTTTTCCTTTACAGTTGAATAAAGGTACACTGTATATGTATACGTTTTCATTATCCATTCACCGGCTACTCAACAGAATGCTTTTTCTCCTTTCTAAGTTCACCTACCAAATATGTTACTCCTGACTGTTAGAGCAACATTACTAATAAAAACTTTGCTGTCAGAACTATGACAAAATTATTCCCATGATACGTTGAATATGCAATAATTAAGTTACCACACCAAATCTGTTATTGTTTATCTGTCCTTCGTGAAGCTCATGAGCCAATCAAAAGAGGAGTTTTTGTGCTTCTGGTGCCTCAAGAAGTAAGCAAGTGGTATATGTTTAGTAAATGTTTAAAGGATGAGTAATAAATATATACTCACAAATTAATTTATTCTGGTAAAAATGTTGACTATGAAACAGGCTTCTGAGTTCAGTAATGCTTGACACTTTTAGAGATAATGAAGTTCGTAGGTACTGTTTTTAAAATTTTGTGTGTGTGCAATTGTCTAAAAATAGAAATTGAAATGAGAAAGGCAAAGCAGGTTTCTGAAGACAGCTTTTATTCCCTTGGAAACAGATAAATCCAGCCCATTCTAACTTTTTTTTCTAGTTCAGAAAGAGAATAAATTTGGTCTCAAAGTATATGATAGTTGAAGAGACAGATTCATTTAAGAAAACAAGTCCACTATAATTATTTTCAGTTCACCAAAGTGTCTCGTCTAAGAAGAATGAAGCCATGGTTATAATACTTACCACAAATAAATAAACAAACAAACAAATAAATAATGAGAAAGAAGAAATGCCTCAGGGATACCATCCCAGCCTTTTTCTTCTATTTGTCATGCATGAAAATAAAAAGTTGGTTTTATTTCCACGAGTAAGAGTGGGGGTGATGGGGTTAGAACCCACAGTTTTAGTTCGATGTGGGATTCTGCTACACTCTATCAATCATGTAAGCCTGAACTTTCCTCAAATTATCTTCAGTTAGTCTTAATCTCAGGAAACCTGTGTTTCTTAATAAGACATCGACTGACATACAGCTACAGAACCTTTCTGTTATTCACAGACTTTTCTCACTCGTTTTTGACCTTAGGGTGGTTTGAATGAGAATGACCCACATAGGCCAAATATTTGAATACTTGGTCCCCAGCTGATGGAATTATTTGGGAAAAATATGGAGGAGTGGCCTTGCTAGAGAAGGTGTGTCATGGGATAGTATTTGAGGCTCCTAAAGCCTCCTGCCATGCCCAGTACTCCTTGATATGATGATATTGATTCTAACCCTCAGAAACCGTAAACCCCAAATAAACCCTTTCTTCTATAAGTTGCCTTGATCATGGTATCTTATCATATCAGTATAAAAACTACAGTATATTTCATGTTTGTGCTCTGATATCTGGGCTTCTTCATATTCTGTGCTTTAAATTTTGGGTTAATACTTCATATGCCACACACCCCCAGACCCAAATTCCCGCCAAGGTCTCCAGGTCTGCCCACTGTTAGCATTTCCTCAGTGCTGCAAAATGAGTGGAAAATCTATCTTTTTCATTCAGACCCATGCTGCCAGGCTGGAATGGTCAATTCTCAATGACCTGGGAATCTGTTTTCTATCATCTGAAATTCAGAGGACTGAACTAAACTGTTCAATCATCATTTTAGAATAGTCTAGTCTCCAAAGGTCAACAAGCTTCCTTTAAAACAGAATGATAAGTGTATATTTTATGCCTTGTAGGTCATATGGTGGTGTCTGTCAGAAGTACTCGACTCTGTAGTCACTGAGCATGCAGAGTGGGCACGGCTGTGTTCCAGAATGTTCTTTTTATAAAGCAGATGGTGGGGTGGGTTTATGCTACCAGGTATAGTTCGCCAACTCTGAGCCTAACCTTTTGCCTTCTGACCTTCACATTCATTGGCAGTACTGTGTTGACTTAAGAAACTTTAAACTTGACTTTCGTCCTGCTTGTAGGACAAGGGAAACAATAACACTGTAGGAAAATGATGACCCTGGTACAGGCAATCTTAGTATTGCCAGTTTAGAGCCTTCTTGTCAGTAAGCATGGCCTTCTCAGTATCTTAAAAACACAGTCGAGAGATTGTTTTTTTCCTACTTGCAAAGCATCTGCCTGTTTTCTGAATTTAACAGTGTAAGCAATAGCAAGTCTACTAATTTTAGCCTAAAAGCAACTTATACTGTCTTAGAAGATGAGAGAAGTATTTAAAGAAAAATGGGGAATAAATGCAAGCGTAATATTCTTTCCTTCTAAAACAGAGCAAGTAAGTACATCCTGACTGACCAGCACCTCAGAAACAACCTCCCCCAAAACACCAGTGGAGATATCCTACTGGACTGGAAGACTCACTAGTTGCTAGAACTTTTGGTCACTTGGGCCAGACCACCAGAGAGGAAACAGAACCCATGGAGCAAAACACCCATCCAGCAAAGACAAACACAGGAGTCAATATCTAGGCCTATAATCATCTAAACTCCAGGTGCAGAAACGTGAGTATAAGAACACATGCAATAACAGAAAGAACAATGTGTCACCACCAAAATCCAGCTATCATTATTTGAACATTCTAATACAGATGAAGCACAATAAAATGACCTTTAAAATAACTTTATGACGATGATAGAGGTTCTTAAAGGAAATTTTTTTTAGAAAATCTCTTAGAGAAATGGCAGAAAGGACAACCAAAACCTGGTGCTCAGAATTACCAAAATTTGATATGCCATGTTTTGTTGATACCCATGGGAGGCCTGCCCCTTTCTAAACAGAAACAGAAACAGAGGAGGCAGGGGGCAGAGGGAAAGTGCAGGGAGGGAACGGGAGGAGAGGAAGGAGGGTAGACTGCCTTAGGGCTGTAAAACAAACAGATAGATAGATAGATAGATAGATAGATAGATAGATAGATAGATAGATAGATAGACAGACAGACGATAGATAGATAGATAGATAGATAGATGATAGATGATAGATAGATAGATAGATAGATGATAGATAGATAGATGATAGATAGATAGATAGATAGATAGATAGATAGATAGATAGATAGATGATAGATAGATAGATAGATGATAGATAGATAGATAGATAGATAGATAGATAGATAGATAGATGATAGATAGATAGATAGATAGATAGATAGATAGATAGATGATAGATAGATAGATGATAGATAGATAGATAGATGATAGATAGATAGATAGATAGATAGATAGATAGATAGATAGACGATAGATAGATAGATAGATGATAGATAGATAGATAGATAGATAGATGATAGATAGATAGATAGATAGATAGATAGATAGATAGATGATAGATAGATAGATAGATGATAGATAGATAGATGATAGATAGATAGATAGATGATAGATAGATAGATAGATGATAGATAGATAGATAGATAGATGATAGATAGATAGATAGATAGATAGATAGATAGATAGATAGATAGATGATTGATAGATAGATAGATAGATAATAGATAGATAGATGATAGATAGATAGATAGATAGATAGATGATAGATAGATAGATAGATAGATAGATAGATAGATGATAGATAGATAGATAGATAGATAGATAGATAGATAGATAGATAGATGATAGATAGATAGATAGATAGATAGATGATAGATAGGTAGATGATAGATAGATAGATAGATAGATAGATAGATAGATAGATAGATAGATAGACGATAGATAGATAGATAGATAGATAGATAGATAGATAGATAGATAGATGATAGATAGATATTAAATGTATCCTTATGGAAGTCCCATGCAAAGGCAACCCTCTGCTGAGTTGAACTCACAGGGTTTTCCCTGTTCACTGAACACTTTTATAGCATGCAACACAACTTAAAAGATTCACCCCATCTGAGAAATGACCCTACTCCAAAGTGGTCTAGAGATTCAACAATGTCTCTATTTAAGTGCACTTCTGCAATTCTAAAATTCATATGGAATCTCAATGTGGTCCAGATAACCAAAAAATAAAATAAAATTTAAAAGAACAAAATTGGAGGTCTCACTCTCCATGATTTCCAGACTTACTGCAAAGCTAATCAAAGCAATGCTGTACTGGCATAAAGGCAGGCATATAGGCCCCTGAAACTGAACAGAGAGCCCAGAAATGAACCTCACATATGGTCGAATGACTTTTTGACAAGTGTGCCAAAACTGTTCAAAGGAGAAAAGACACTCTTCAAGAAATGGTCAAGGAAGAACTGCCTGCACACATGCAAAATGATGATGCTGGACCCCTGCTGTATATTATAACATGGGTTTTGATAATCATTTTCTTAGCTCAAGTGATAAGCACAAATGCCAAAAGAAAAATTGATAAATTTGTCTGCATCAAAACAAAAAAAAAGAATGTGTATCAAAAACACTAAGGACACTAACTACTAAACACAAAAGAGCACTCATAGAAGGGATTTTTTTAATCATAGATATCTTGTAATTGATAATATATTAATATTAAAACTGAAGAGATGATGTCACAATTTAGACTGCTGACTGTTCATCCAGGGAACCTGAACTCAATTCCCAACACCTATGCTACCACTCAAAATCATCTATAATTTTAGTTACAAGGGATTCAAATGCTTTCTTCTGACCTCCATGGGCACCAGACACACATGTGGTGCATGAATACACATGCAAGCAAAGCACCCACACACATAAAATAAAAGTTAACAAAAATAAGACATTACAATCAGAATGCATGAAGAACACTAGGGATGGATTGTTGGCTCAATGGAGAATTGTTCTGTTTCCAACACCCTCATGGTGGCTTATAGCTGCCTGTAACTCCATTTGATCTGGATTCTGTAGATTCCAGACACATGCATGATACACAGACATACATGCAAGCAAAACACTCATACACATAAAATTACATCATACTTTAAGAAAAGAATACCTACAATTCAACAATAACAACAACAAAAGAAAATTGACAGATGAGCAGAAAAACTGTTGTCTTTGGCACTGTGCTATTGCTATAAAAAAAAAGAAGCACCATGACCATGGCCACTCTTACAAAGAAAAGCTGTATTTGGTTCTGGTTTACAGTTTCAGAGGTTTAGTCCACTGTCATCATGGTGACATTTAGACAGACAAGGTGTTGGAGAGGTAACTGGAAGCTCTACAGGATCCACAGGCAGCAGGAAAAGAGAGAGTGCCTGGGCCTAGGTTAGGCTTCTGAAACCTCAAAGCCCACCCTCAGTGGTACACTCCGTCCAACAAGGCCACACCTACCCCAACAAGGCCACACCTCCCAATCTCTCTAAGTAGTGTCTCTCTCAAGACTAATATAATATTCAAATATATGAGCATATGGGGCCGTTCTTATTCAAATCAGCACAGCTGGACACATACCTCTTAAATGGAAAATGTACAAATGACCACCAGGAATACAAGCTGATATCAGTGTATCTCCATCCACATGGAAACTATGACTAAAAAGAAAATAACAGGTATTAAAAATGACATGGAGGATCTGGGATTCTTATGGCGTGCTCTTGGGGATTTAAATAAATAGTCTCTATGACAGGTCTATAAGCATAGACCTGCTATTTGATGCAGCAATGCCATTTGTTGGTGTATATACCCTCAAGGCTTAAAAGCAGGGTCATGGATAGACACCTGTACACTTGTGTTTGTAGCAGCATTTATTCACAAGACTCAAAAATTGCAAGCAACTCCACTGTCCATTGACAGAAGAACGGATAAACAAACATAGCATACATATTCAGCAGAATATTATTCAGACTTGAAAAAGAAAGAAAAATTCTGACAGATACTACAGTATATTTCAACAGTTCAGACTAAGTGAAATCAGCAAGTCACTAAAGTTCAAATACTGCATGAAGAGACTAGAATAGACAAATTCATAAAAACAAGTATAACAGAATGACAGTCACAGGTACAAGGTGGAGGGGGCAATGGGAGTCATTATTTACAGGTGCAGATTTCCGTTTAACAAAAAGATGAAAAAAGCCCAAAGGTGGGTGATGGCGAGTGCATTTTTAAAAGGTTAAGATGGGAAATTGATGGTGTGTATATATTATCACAATTTAATTTTATTTTTTCATTTATTTGCCATTTACTTAGTTATTGCAGTTGAGGACAAATGTTTTATCACTGGGCTACAGCCCCAGCCAGACCCACAGTTCTTTTTAAATGACAGACTTTTAAATTTATTCCTTCAATTAATCCTTCCCAACAAGCTCCTCCACTCAAATTTTCTATTAATAATATCCATGATCCAGTAAAAAGAGGTCTGCAGTTTAATCTTAATTCTGTCTCTGTGAGGAAATGTTGTAAGTTCATCTCCACAGGTAAGACACTCAAAGCCTTGATAAATAATATAGGAAATAATGTATCTCACCAAATCATGAGAATTAAGATAATGTAAAAAAAAATCTTACCTGTATCTTAGTTAGGTTTTTAATGCTATGAAGAGACACCATGACCACAGAAACTCTTATAAAGGAAACATTTAAGTGAGGCTCACTTTCAGGGGTTCAGTCTATTATCTTCATGGCAAGAAACATGGCAGTGTGCAGGCAGACATGGTGTTGGAGAAGTAGCTGAAAGTCCGATGTCTTGCAGGCTATAGGAAGTCAACTGAGGTCACACTGAGAGAAACTTGAGCAAATGAGACCTCAAAGCCCACCCCCACAGTGACACACTTTCTCCATGGCCACACCTCCTTTAGTGCCACTCCTGTTGAGGACCATTTTCTTTCAAAATCAGTCCAGCCAGTCAAGTAAACTAATAGCAACTACCACCATTCAGTACTCACTATGATCCCACTCAAACGTCACATTGAAAAGGTGGAGGAATCCCTGGTCTGCTTTATAACTAATTACCATATTTATATCTCAAATTGTTTCATGACCTTTTCTCCCCATTCGCAAGGCCAGCATCTCAGATAAGACCTGGTTTGGCGCTAGTGGAGTTTGATACCTGCATTGTTTCCCTTTCCTGCAAGGTCTTAAACTGAGATACCCTTGTATCTGCTCCTCTTTTACATACATATGTAGCAGAAGCCTGGGACCAGTGTAATCACAATGCTTGGGGTTAAGAACTCCTAGGAAATGTGCCTGGGCATGTGACTTTGTGTGTTCATGTTCTTTTAATTTACAGCTATATTTGTTGAAAGAACAGTTCCAAGAAAGGTATAAGAGAAAAGACCTGAGGAAATAGTATTAGAATAATAGCAGGGTTGTTGGAATACAATGCAGTCACATGATGGGTGTGGGGTGTGTGTGTGTGTGTGTGTGTGTGTGTGTGTGTACATGTGTGTGTACAGGTGTGCATATCAAAGTAGGCCAAAGGAGGATGTCTGGTATCCTGTTCCATCTCTCTTTCTTCTTCCCTCTTCCTCATAGAACTTGGAGCTTACTGTTCTTTTCAGCTAGGCTGGCTGGTCAGCTGGCGGCACTGATGCCCCCATCTGCTTCCCGCCACACCCATTGCTGAGGTTACAAGTATGCTGAGCCACATGCATATCTTGTACACGGATGGTGGGGATCTGAGTTCGCCCTCACGCTTGTTCGAATGTTCTTACCTAATGAGCCATCTTCTCAGCCTTGAGAGATTTACTCCATATACCTTTACCAGAGCTAGGAGCTAGAACTTGCAATAATTGACTGAAACTTTTAGAGTGTGTCCGTTGGTGATCCCATATCCTGAATCTATCAAAGGACCTATTAACTGAGGAAAAGCTTTGGGGAGCCCCTATGCCAAATGATGCAAACCTTTTCCTAAAGTACCACTGAGGGTTTCCCTCCTCCCCATCATAGCAGGAAATTCTCCCTGGAGATCATTATTCTTACTCCACACAGCTCAGTAAGCCGGTCAGGACTGCTGGGTCTAAGTGCTGTCTGGCTTGCTTTCTTCACCCTCTGACCAGAAATGACATCCGCCTAAGCAAATGGCATGGAAAAATAGAAAACAAAATAGCAATAAAAACGAAACACTGTTCTCCTACATCTAGGCATGAGCCTAGAATGTAAACCTAATAGATCAGGGACTCCACTACCAAGCCAGCCATTGTGGTTTCTGACAGATGGAAAATGATCCAAACCTGGAAAATTGGGTCAAAATTTAGAACGCTGCCTTCCCTGAAAAGAAAAATGTCTTTTTTTTTCCTTACTTGAACACAAAGCAGTTGACACGCTGTAAGCCTTGGAAAACCGTGGGATTATCCTAAAGATGATTCTGATTTTATTATGCCTTAAAATACCACTAGATGTTTCAGTTACTTGAGAAGTTCACTTGGGCTCTGGCTTAAGGCATTTTGATTTGATTTTCTTTCCCATTCCCATTAGAATTTCCCATTAGAATTGTCTCGATAAATGCAGCCATTTTGGCATGTCTTTAAGAGGAGCAGAGGCAAAGAGAAAGAAAAGCAAGGAAATGACCTACACCATGCTTAAAGGAGCCATCCCTCTGGCCACACCGTGCCTGTTTCTAAATATTTTAGACAGTCTCACCCATAAGCTCACATCTCTCCTTCCCCTTTTCCTGGAGTGCCAGCTTAGAAGGCTGGTGCCCTTAAAGGCTAACACCTCCTGCTAGACAGATGGAGCCGAGAGGGCCAAGGCCAAGGCCAGGCCTAAGCTGCCAACTCATTTGGCTTCAGGCCCAGGCCTACTCCACACCCACCAATGCTGTCATTATCCAGCTAAGGCTGGCCTCCATGCTCTTTGCTGTCAGCTTCTCTAGGCTCCTGAAGATGACAGTAGGCTGTAACCCCTTGCTCCAGCCTGGCATTCATGCATCTGCCAATCACAGCTTTATGCAGTTGGTAAGTTGTCCCTTGGCAAGAGGCAGCCAGAAGCCCCCTCCCATGCCCATAGCAGGTGTCAGTGAAGTGTCTGGAACAGCTGTCAGCCTCCCATTGCCAGGCTGGTGTGGCCAGCTTGCTGGGCACTCCTTTCTTCCCTGCAGCTCTCCAAGGTTTTCACTTCACAAGCATTGGTTTTGAAGAGCAAGAGTGACCGTCCTGGTAACTCTCCATTATGAAGTCCTTCTATTATGCTTATGCATGCACACATCCCGTAGGGATCTAAACTATAATCGGACCATGCCACTGGCTTGAGTACCCAAAGGTTTTTCCCAGCTTACTACCCAAAGTCCTTTAGGAGCTTGGTTAAGATAGTTTTGGCCTCAGTCCTCAGCATTTACGTCCCATCTTCTTGTCCCCGCGTTGCTATTCCCAGCTTGCCAAGTTCCCTTCAACACCGCATGCTGGTTTTGTTCCCCTCACCATGTCTGCCCAAATCTTATTTGTCCAAGTGTCAGTTTAGATACCATTTCATCCAGAAAGCCTTCTCTGAATCCCCTAAAGCAGGGAGAGGAAGCAAAGTACCCTGCCTGCCTCTCTGTCCCCAAGTTCTCCTGATCTCTAGCCTACTGATATATGTATAACAGCTATATGCAAGTTCCACTTTATATGTGTTATACTTAATATAGTTCAGTCCTCCTCCCCCACCCCAACACAATGGCCACTGTGACAATGTTGTGTTGAGGTCTTTAAGAAGGGATTAAATCAGGATGGAGTTCTCGTGGGCGGCCTCAGGAATGAGTGAGCTCTTTTCCACTCTTCCGTGGAAGAATGTAGCAAGAAGACCTACATCTGATGCTGGGCTTCCAAACCTCCAGAAAAGTCAGAAAATACTCTGTTCCCTAAAATGACCCAGCCAAGGTTATTGTGTTCTAGGAGCACTAAGGCAAGATGTAATTCTATTTGTAGACTTTGAACAAATTGACAATAGGAGCTATCTTTTATCTCACATATACTAGGATCTTAGCTTATGTCTGTTGAATAAATACATTCATAGACATACTTTCCTCCTGGAATTAAGGTACAAAATGTGACAGTAAGGGAATTGCTCAAGGGGTCTCACCTCTGGAAAAACGTGGGCAGTTTGTGCTCACCCACTGGTGTGTCTGATTCAGAGCAAACATAGAAGGACTGAAGGTGTCACTCGGCTGGAAAATATATGGTTAGGATGCATGAGGGTCTGAGTTCTAGCCCTAGTGTGTGTATTGCACACACACATACACACACACACACACACACACACACACACACACAATATAGCAATGGGAAAGGGAAAAGGGGAAGGGAAGGGGACAGAAGGGAAAAAGAAGAAAGCATTCTAGACTGAACATAGAGAAGCAGGAGGTCTCTCACCATCATTTCTCTCCACTTAGAGCATCTAACTGGTGAGAAATCCTGTCTCTTACGCAACTCTTTGCCATATTTATTCAGCTAAATCACATCATCTCTGTGCTCGTCCCCAAAGATCAGCCATCACCACCTTACTAGTGCTCCAGGGAGAGAGGCCTGCTTTGGCACATCAGTAGTACCAAGACCCCACACTGTCCAAGTCTCTGGCACAGACACTCAGCAGCAACGGGGATACCCCACGCCTGTGATAATGAGTGTCAGCAGCACTGAGGGCCCCGGGACTGAAATGGCAGCTGAGATGTTTATTAGTTCTGTTTCAAAGGTCACCTTCTGCCAGCAAGGTGGGTGTCATCATCCCTTGCATTATACAGGATTCCCCTTACAAATTCACGGTTTCCCTTCCAGCACCAGGGAATGACGTAGAAGAAAGAGTCTTAACTCTACGTGATATACCACAACAAACTGGAAATGTCGGAGTGTCATTTTCGTCTTGTCAATGGGAACATGTTCTCTAACATGGCCTAAGATTACATAATCTCTAAAATCAGAACATTGAAATACAGACCCAAATCATGAGTTGAAATTTGCTTAGATCTCTTTATTTATTTCTCCTGTTGATGGTGATTGAGCCAACAATTGAGCCCTCTCAGCTTCAGGGCCATTGTGTGTGAAATGTGGGTCTATTAAAAGGTGATGATGCCCTTGATGGTGCTTTACCCAAGTGTGACCAGCAAGCACTTTGCAGGACATAGAAGTCTTCAGAATTATGGTAAGTTGAAACAGAAGTGAGCAATCAATAAACATTGCTAAAACGCTGCCAGGATAAATTAATGCATCCTTATTTTCTACAGTTCACATCATTCTTCTCAGTCAAGAGAAAGAATAGACATTCTCCAGATGGATGAAAATTTTATATATATGTGCGTGTGTGTGCAAAATTATATATATAATATATATATATAATATGTACAATATATTATATATAATATATAATAATATATATGTATATATAATACATTACAAATTATTTCTGCTAACTCTCTACTATAATTTGTGAAAAAAAATGACTTTTTAAAAGGGCAAGCAGGAGAGTTTTGACTCACCATGGGAAGAATTCTTCATCAGGAGAGTTAACCAGAGTTCTCTACACCCTGGATTTATTTCTCACCATTTAGCTATTTGTCAATGAACCTTTATAAGTTATATTTGTTTAGTATGTAAACTTGTGTTTGACAAAGTATGGTTAGGATTAATTTAATAAAATATTTCATAAAATAATGAAAATGTAGGCAAAATATATCTTATAACCATGTTAGAATAGAAAATCAAAAAATAATGCCATCACAATTTCCTTTTGTGGGGCTATTTGGAAAGCGTTCTCTCTGCTTAGTTCCACTCAATGGAAAGAGCAAGCATATGACATGTGTTCAAATATTTATTTGAATGAGTGTGTCCACTCTTTCACTCTACCTAATATTTGTGTGACTCTGACTGAACCAATGCAGCACGTCTCTCTGCAGGAATCATGGGCAGACGGCTTCAGTTAGCCTGGAGAGAATCACAAGAGTTGCTGTGAGCACAGACACAGGGAATAGCTTCACAGAGCCCATATTTAACACACACACACACACACACACACACACACACACACACACACTTAGTTAAAGCAATAAAAGGACAACTGATAGTTTCTATATCTTATTGTGTCATTTGTGATAAGTTGACTTTTTCTTGTGAGTTTATTACACTCTTATTTCAATTTTATTGGCATAAAATTGTTCATAATGCTATCTTAACTAAATTTTAGTGTCTATGGAACATATGGTAAGCTCCCTTATTGTTTTTGACATTTTTATTTGCATCTCCCTCCTTTAAAGATAAATTTATCAAGGATTTTTCTATTCTATTTATTAACTTTTTAAAGAAAGAAATCATTTTTCTTTTTAAAATCACTTTATTGTTTTTTATCTTGTTAGTAACTTTTTTAAAATGATTATTGCATCCTTTTTCCTGTGTTCTTGGACTTTAATTTACTGGATTTCTTTTTCCGACTTTTATGAGATGTGGATTTAATTCACCTACTTTTCTTCTCTAAATATTGTCACACATGTAGTACTAAAGTTCAGAACTTCGACATGAATTCCAGGAGACACAATTCAGAACATAACAATGAATGACCAAGATGCCTCTCAGGAACTGCAGCACCTGACCTAGCTACTCCTTCCTCCTCCATCACCATTTGCTCAGTTCTATAGCCCTTCAGGGCCTCAAGACAACCTCAGGGACCTCACTAACATCACTGATTTTTGATAGTCTCTAGATCCCAGCTCTATAGCCCCTTACTCTTGGGAGACTTTTCAAACTGCCACTCTGACCTGTAACATCCCAGCACTCTGAAATATGAAAATTCCCTGAGTGAAAGGGGTCATTTTTTTATTCCTCCTTCCCCGAACAATAAATAGACTAGTGAAGTTTCTGTAATATGTGGATTTATTTTATCACTAATTAGACTTAGGAATATGTGTTTTGTGCAGATTTCTAGTCCTCAGATAGAGGAGTACACATTTTGTCCTTTGTACTGTCTACCAAGAAGACAGCTTTAGACATGGGTGTGTCCACATCTCTTTATTTAAAGGAAGATTATTACATTAGTGGATTTCTCCCTATAAAATGATTGCTATGAAAATTTTAGGTTATGTCTACGTGAAAAACAAGTGGTCTCATTTCCTTCCCTCACTCTGCCATTCATCCTCCCAGAGGTGACAATTCTGCATATTCTACTTTCTTTAGATTTACTTAGATCCATAAAATATGTATCAATATTTTCAATAAATGGCACAACATATATCCCAGTTGCATCTAAATTGTCTCATTTTGTGTATATCAATCCATTTGGGTCAACCCATTCTTTTTTATTGCTTCAAACAATACTATGATATGAATATGCTATCATTTATTTATATTTTGCTGAATTGATAAATATTTAAGATTGTCTCCACTTTTTCTCTATTTCAGATAGTGTTACAACAAACACCATTGCATATATCTCCTCCTGTATATGGGTATATGTGTGTATGTGTGAGTGTGTGTATGTGTGAGTGTGTGTATGTGTATGTTTGTGTGCAACACATATGTGTGTGTATCTCAAATTTTTCTTTGACAAGTACATATATGATGTGAGAGTCCCCTCTATTTGTTATAAAAATGTTTGTTTTATTGCCATTGGTTAATAAAGAAGCTGATTTGACCTATGATAGGGTAGAAAATAGGTTGGCAGAGAAACCAAACTGAATGCAGGGAGAAAGAAGGCAGAGTCAGGTAGACACCATATAGCTGCTGAAGGAGAAAGACCCCAGAACCTTGCCAGTAGGTCACAACCTCGTGTGATACTCAGATTAAAAGAAATGGGTTAATTAAGATTTAACAGCTAGCTAGTAATATGCCTAAGGCATTGGCCAAACACTGTTGTAATGAATACAGTTTCTGCGTGAGTATTTGGGTCTGCGCGGCCAGGAAATGAACACGTGGTCTCCAATTACACATGTATGTATGTAATGGCATTTTAGTTACAACATTTTCCTCCCAGCACTCCCTTGTCTTCTTTTCACTGCTGTAATCCCCCTCCTCTTTTCAAGTCCTTTTCTCATATTCAAGTATGTACTTTTTGTCTTTGAACTCACTGATTTGACCAGGGTCAAAAGACAAAGCAAAGTAAACAAAATTGCTATCCATTGGAATCTGGTTGAATTAGCTTTGGTCACTCAAGTGAAGACAATGACTCCTTCTTGCTCAGGATCCACCAGTAGCCAATATAGTTCTGCAAGGTGAAGTATGAACCCATGAGCCATTCCCCAATCTATGACTGACTGATGTGATGTCCTGCCATCTACAGGCATGCTGCAGGCAGCCGTAGCTGCTGAAATCGTGATTGAAATCGCTATACCATTCCTAGGAGATTTCATTTCACACCCGTGTTCTCCATCTTCCAGCTCTTTCATTCTCTCTGTCTCCTCCTTTATCCCCTGAACCTTAGAGTAGGTGATATAAATGTCTTATGGAGAGATGAGCACTCAGCAGGCAAATGTTCTCGGCATCATTAGCAACGATGAATCTGGAGTCACTGCTGGGTTCAAGGCAAAAAGAAGTTCCTCTGCTTAAGGCTGAGAACAACATTTGTTAGTGCACAGAGAAACAAATATTTAGAAGGAAGTTTGACACAGTGCCAAGCAACCGTTCCTTCCACTAGGACCTAAGACTTTGTTGTTCACAGGATTTTGAGTGTGTTTATAGACCCGAGCATGAATTCCCTCTTGTGAAGCAGGAAGTGAATGGCTATCAGTGGCAATCACAGCATACAGAGGGAAATCCCACATCATTAGGTGGTTACCGCTATAGCACCCATACCACTACTGTGCCAGTGGACACAACCTGCGAGCCAGACAATTCCTGTAATTCTTATGCCATTTAGGAAAGATTTATCATTTTTCAGCATATATAAGAGTATATTTCTGGTTATTAGATATTAAATGTTTTATTGTCTTATTGTGAGTACTTCTAAATCATGGATCAATGTGATCTTTCCCCTTCTTTTGTTTTCTCACTGAGATCCTCTTATAGTTCAAAAAGTCTCTTTCACTACATTTTTCTACAAATTTTGATTGATTATAATCTATATTCCCTGGAATCTTTGAAAATGATCATATGTTTTCTCCTTTATAAAATCTTTTGATATAGTGATTAATAGAAACTAATTCTTGCCAATTCTAGTGCTGCTCAGAATAAAGCATTTAATAAGAATATTTATTTTCTAATAAAACATTATTAGATCTTAGTTTAGGGATTTTTTGCACTTGTTTTTATTTGTCTGAACTTTGTGTATGATTATATAAGCCGTCTAGAGTGGAATAGAAATGATACTATTTATCCATGTCTCTGTTATATGGAATAGAAATGATACTATTTATCCATGTCTCTGTTATAGAATACTTATATGGAATCAGATTATTGGTTATTGTATAACTTATTGCTTTGTATATATTTTCTAACACACCTGAAACTGAACTATGTTGCTACAATATCTATTTCTGTATTTCAGTATGAAAATGTAATTTACTAGTATGTATGATAATTTAGATGACATCGGAACCTGTTCTTGACACCCTTTTTTCATTGTTTGGTGTTTTACTCTATAATAAAATTTTTCTCGATTTGACTAACCAAAATTTTTGGCTCATTTTTCTTTCTTTTCCTGGTTTGTTGCTTACACATCCTTGAATAGCTACATGTAAAGCTCTATGAGCACTTCCAGTTATCTCTTTCTGTCGACAGTCAGACTTATTTAGTGAAACAAGCTTCCACAGGTAAAATAATATCATCAGCTTGGTTTTATCACTTTGCATCAACTGTTACACAATCACAACAGTTTAATTGTGAGTGTGTTCTCGTGCACTTTTGTGTTTTCCACTGTGCTTTTAGACTGTGGTTGTTTTCCTCAAATTTCCACTGTTCCTTTCTCAAGGAGGCTCTGAATGGCTGTCTTTAGGGGAAGATGTAGACAAAGTTTAATTCTTCTACTTAAAAATAATGGCTCAGTGAACATTACAGTTCAAAATATTTTCTTAAGGCTTTCTAAGGAATTTGTATTGCCACCTATAGCCTAGAAAAATGATGTATATTTATTTTGTGCCCTCAAAGATTCTAGAGTTCTTCTTCAGTCAGTCTTCTAAAGCTTGGTATCTATTTTTCTTATTTATCCTACTTATGCTTTATGCTTCTTAAGAATGCTTATTTAAAAGTTAAAGCATTGTGTTCAACTATATAAATACTCTTTTCTTTTATTAACTGCTCCCGTTTCCTCTGTTGTCTCCTTCTGATATTGCTATTACTACATCTATTCCCTCACTAAAGGAAAGTCCCTTCTCCAAAGTCCCTCCGAGGACACGTGAAACTGGAAAGAAGACTCAGGGAAAAAGACATTTGCTGCTCAAGTGTAAAGACCAAAGTTCAAGTTCCCAGCACCCACATAAATACCAGGCAGTGGTGGCAGACTCCCAGTTATCCCTGTGCTCGTAAGGTGGAGACACAGGATCCCAGAAGCAAACAGGTTAACACTAGTTGAACCAACAAGCACTGGGTTAAAGTGAGAGACCCTTTCTCAAAAGTAAGGAGGAGGAGCAACAGAGGAAGGTACCGGATGTAAACCTCCGGCCTACATACTTGCACACACATATGTTGTGGAACATCTCTTTACACTGTAAAGCTATGTCTCTGCCTTAGGTGCCTTCTGATTGGTTTAATAAAGAGTCTAATGGCCAATAGCTAGGCAAGAGAGAATAGGCAGGCTGTCCTGAGAAGGGAGAAACTCAAAAGAAATCTATGCATAGTGATATTGCCACCAGACTCACAACAAGTCAAATGTGCAATACTGAGAAAAGGTAAAAGTCACATGGCAGAATGTAGATTAATAGAAGCTGGTTAATTTGAGTTATAAGAGATGATTGGGAACAAACCTAAGCTAAGGCCAAGCTTCATAAATATTAAGCCTCCACACCATTATCGGGGAGCTGGCAGTCCCACAAAGGAAAGTCTGGCTACATTTGAAAAAGCTTGTTACACTCATGCACATGTACACATACACACTCATACATACTTGTGTTCCTACCTACATAAACACATATGTACACATGTATGCATTCCACACACACGTGGACAGGTAGAAAAAACACATGTGGCTGTGTCAAGGCCCAGAGGGGTAATCTGGGATGATCTCTGCCTCTCAAGGTCCTAAACTTATTCCTACCCTTTGACACATTGAGTATTATGCAAAATGTTTCCTAACAAGTTAATATACACAGATTGTAAGGTTTCATCCTGCCGAATCTTGGCCACCATAGCTGGAAATGGTATCCATAGCAGACCACAGGCTTGTTTTAATTGGGGTTAAAATTCACTGGCTCATAAAATTATCTAGACTGGTTCTTATTCTCAGATCTACAGACGCTTCATCAGTAAGATCAGCACTGTAACAGTGAATTATTACTGATTTCACGGGCATATGGAGAAATAAAATGAGTCATGCTACATAGGGCATTTTCTGAATGGCATTATGGACAGGATATTGAGGTTATGTTTTACATCCTAAGCTCTGGAATGAAGCGAAGAATTAGAGCCAGGGCCTCTTCTTGACTTTGGTCTTTTCATCACCATGCAAAGGTAGGATACTTAGCCTGCAATTTGTTTCCTAATTAAATGAGATAACTCACGTGAAATGGCATGCTGTCCTCCTCTTTGTTTCCTGTTTCATAAAATATTTTCTATACGCTCTCTGCATCACTACAAGATGCAGTGCAGATAACCTTAGATCAGCAGTTTTCATTTCAAGCAAGAAGGACAAACATAGATAATAACTATTTAAATAATTAATAGACTGGGAAAAAAAACCACTCATGGATGTTATGCATGGGAAACAAGAATTCTCTGTTGTGACCTAATTCGTGTCCTTGGTCAATATATGCTTCCAGCTTTGTTCCAGGGATGATTAACAATACCGCAGATAAAGGGCCACCAGGGCCTGGAAAAGTAGACTGGTAAATTGTAGTTATTGCTGCTAACATCCTTAGCATTTACTTGCATTCTAGAAGGCACTACTGGCAGTATTCTTAGTCATATATAAGAGCAAATAAGGATGAAAGTCAGAAGGCACACCAATAACCCTAAGTTTATTCCAGACTATTTCTATTGCCGTTTAGGTCTCTGTCTAAATGACTCCCATTCTTTTGTTCTGCTGACTGGTAATATTAAGTATGACAAAGCCTTCTACCAATGACCTCTACCAGGAACACAGGCTGAAATCCTCATGTCAAGCATAGGCATCATCAATGGCAGCTTTGACTAGAAGGAAGGCTTGAAGAGAGGTTGGTTTTGGTATTTAAGACAAACCAGCACTCTCTGGCACTTAGCTGGTGGTATTTCTCTTAGGTTTATTCTCTGTTTACCTCCTTAAGGGCCTTCAAGGGAAGAATGAAAACTTTCCTAGAAAAATGTGTATGGCTCCATGCCTTAGGTCACGTCCCTTGATCTTCAAATGTGTGACTTCCACTCCTCTCGGCCTTTTATCCTCTTCTATTCCTCTCTCGGGGTTGAGCTCATGGCTGTAGCTATGGAAGTTCAGTAACTGTAACAAAGAACCACTCTAACTCTCTGCGGGTGTTTTGGAGGCTCCCATCACACTCAAGGGGCAGCTGCGCCTGACCCCCTGGGTTTAGAGCAAGGAAAGAGTAGCAATGCTCTCACTTGACTATGAGCACACACTACCCCTTAGACCTGGAGGCTGTTTGTAAACAGTTCTTGCTTATAGAGTACTTTATGATCTACTGGTGACTTTCTGATAGGTCTTCCTGACTGAAACTCTCTTGAGCAGGCAGGGGCTTCTTCTGCTGACCAGCAAAAACATCCTTCAGATTCTGTACCCAGTAGATCACCCTTTGCTTCTGTCTTCTGAGATGCCAATGGATTCTAGCATGCTGGTGGCCTTTTGAAATGACTCCAGGCCAAAAGTCATATGATGGACATGGATCCCATGACAGTTCCCTGGGGTCTCTCTGTACTTGTGCCAACTATTAGAGAACACGATGTCCTCCAGGTTCAGCCTCTTCTCTGCTTTATTAACAGTTTAGAATCCCAAACCTGTTTGGTATTCCCTGACACTAATTAAGGACAAGTTCACAATATCCATCAAGTGCAATTAAGAATCTTGGCTCCATCCTAGGCCTAGCATTACAAGAAAAAAAATACATTTTCCTGTTCTCTTTACTCTCCTGGTTGGATTAGAAATCACAAGTCCACAGAGATATTTTCACAAATTCCTCCCTAATCTCCAATAAACATACCTACACTCAGTTTTTATGTCTGAATTATTTAACTTTGAAAGACACTGTCTTTCTCCCTTTTTCTTTCTTTGTGTATCTTTGCCCTTTTTCCTCTTTAGAGCTTCAAACATGAATACTATATCTACATCAACCCTCTCCTTCCTTCTCCTCAGACTCCTCCCTTGCTCCCCCTCCCAAATTCATGGTTTCTTCTTTAACTATTATTGTTACATGCATATTCATTTGGATACTGTTTTATGCAGTTATTCAAAGGTCAGAGGACACATCCCATCTTTACACACTATTCTTCTAAGCCAGGAGCCCCTGAGCCTAATGGTAACCTTCAGGGCACCCCTGGCGAGTCACGTGGTTCTTTGCTACAGTCAATGAATGACTTGTTTCTCTCTCCCACCATTTTTGTCTCCTACTGTGCCTACAAAGGTAAAGTTCTGTCATAGTGCTACTTTATGAACATGGAGGTAATGAGTCTTAGCTTCAGGTCATACAAATTAATAAACTTTTGGCTTAAGAAGCAATATTCATTTGTAATTTTTATGTCTCCCTATGAACAGCAGGATGGAATTTATTGGGGTTGGATAAACAAATGAATTAATTATCAACATGCTAATTATAAAGAAACATTAAATTATAAAGGGTTATGAATATCAGAGTATCTGTCCCTAATTCCTAGAATATAGGACTTTGAACACTGATACCGTGTCAGTTTGCGTAAGTAACTTGCAAAGCAAAAACTTAGTATAGGTCTCAGCTTAATTCTCTAGCCCTGCATTTCCCCTCATTCCAGGACACAGGGTTCTGCGTATCCTACTCAGATCATCTGCCCCATCCTCAGGTTTGAGAGGAGTATTAGTTTACTATAGCTGCTGTAACAAATTGTCATGAATTTATGACCTACAATGACAATGTTTGTTGCTACAATCTGAAAGTCAAGAGTCTAAAATGGTTCCTTCGGACTAGATGAAGACTGTATTCATCTTTGGAGATTTTGAGAGCTACTCATTCTCACTTTCCAATTAGGAAAAGATTCTTGTATGCCTTTTCTTATGACAGTAGGTGGAGTTTTTCATAGGGACCACCAGTTCCCAAATAACCACATAGAAACTTATTATTAATTATAAATGCTCAACTGATAGCTTAGACTTGTTTTTAACTAGCTCTTATAATTTAAACTAGCCCCTTTCCAGTTATTTACTTGCTGCCATGTGACCAATGGCTCATTATCTCATTTTGTACATGTCCTGCTTCCTCTGCATCTTGTTGATGACTCCCAGCTTCCTCCTAGTTTGGCTCTCCTACCCAATATCATCCTGCCCAGGTATAGGCCAACCAGATCTTTAATAACAATACATATTTATAGTTTTCCACAGCCTGTGGCCTTCTTCATTCTATCACAATGCCTAAGAAAGCTTTCTTCATGCAGCACCATTCAATTGGGCTTCCATAGTCAGCATTTCCTTCTTTGGCTCTAGACTTCTTCCCTTTTTCTTTAACTTTCAAAGATTATTGTCATTCATTATATGTATAATTCATTCTTATCATATTTTCAGGCCAGTTGATTCGAAATTTAACTTCCTTTTGCCATGTAGCAACATTTTTACAGCTTCCAGGGATGAGAAGTTGGACATCTGTGAGTCCCAAAATGTCCTTTATTTTGCCTACTGCACAGGGAGGAATCAATCCCATGCTGCACCAGGAGTTCCCTGAATCTTTCTTTATTCTCAACACCACCACTACTCAGGGGACAAATGTCCATACTCTAGTGCCTTATTTGTACCTTGGCATGACATCTAATCTCTATTCAAAAATTCCTGTATTAAATGAAGAAAAAATTTCCAGACCTGTTTTTTTGTTTTGTTTTGTTTTGCAGATTTGTTGTTATTGGGATACTCATCCATATTCATCTGCTTTTATATTTTGTGTGACTTCTGCTACTACCACAGGATGAAATAGTTGCAACAGAGACTATGTCCTACAATAGCATTAGTCATCTGAGATTTTACAGAGGGATGCTAACTTCCTGAGTTATGCTTATTCCAAAATGCTGTTTCTGACCCTATCTGAAGTCCAAAGGAAGGTGAGCTCTGGATTCTGAACTCCGTTTTCCATACCCTGCTAACGGGCCATGGACTCTGATTCATTTTTCAGCCTCCATGTTGGTACTCAGGATCAGAGGAGCAGTAACAAAAGCAAAGTTTGCTTCTGTCTCAGACGCCATATCCCTTCTGTATCAGTAATTGTTCAGCGCCTTCAAACACATGCTTTGTCAGGTGTTTGTCAGGTCTTTCTAATTGGTTCATCTAAGGTGACCCACTATCGCCAGATGGATTTTTCTACTGTCCTTCTTGTGCTTTGGTTGCATCCAGTTCCTTACTGTATGATTCATCTGCCTTGTTGTCTTATCCTGTTGTGTTCAGTCTATGATCTCATAGTTCATATGCCGTCTCTAAGGCTCTATGTACTATAATAAAAAAGTTTTTTTTAGCTTAGATTTTTGTTGTTGTTTTTCCTAAATCGTACAGTTTTCCTTAATCTTATCTTTGATTCTTTAGGGCAACCCTGCTTGGCCCTATTCTCTCCTAATTTATCGGAGCCCACTTACTTTTGTTTCTATCTCCTTCTTATCTCTCCTCCAACTAAATAAAGCCAACCCAAATTTAATAATAAATCCCCATTCTTAGATATGCAAATGCACTTACCAGATTTGCCCTCAGCTGCCAGACAAATGGAGGTGCCCTTTACTCTAGAATCTCAAGATTCCCAATAGTTTTTTCTGCCTTCCTAGTTCCTTTGCTTTTAAGTTATCTACATTCTGCCTGACTCTGAACTAGGAGAGATCCTTCAAAATCTCCTTCCAGTAATGCCCACAGTAAAAAAGAAAAAAGAAAAAAAAACTCCCATGTCTTTCATTACTAACCCTTTTTTCCTAATGGTCTTTTAGGAGCAAATTGTACACAAGTGCAGTACAGCGTTCTGGCATCTCATGGAGAAGCACTGATAACGGAGGGTTTCTATTGTTTTTGTTCATTGGAATGGTTTCAGGCTCTCCGGTTTAAGCTGGGTGCAACCACTATTACAGTCTCTTCTCTAATTGGGACGTTTTTAAGACATGAAGCCTGGCTCCATCTCTTCAACTCCATTCTCTATACGTAGAGGAAATTACAAATTGTTAGATGGTATTTCCCGACAACCTTAGTTTTTCATACCACCTTGAAACTTAGTTGATGTAATTATACTCCCATTTAGAAGTTTATCTGGGAACTGGGAATTAAAGGTCAGCATCTACTGGAGGCGGTAGTCCTACAGATCTGAACCTGCAATTATCTAGGAGCTAGGTCATTTGGCTGATTCCTGGGAGCTAAATGCGCTTCATAAATATGCCAGGCAGGCTTTCCAGATGCAAAGCAATGACAGGCCTTGTGAACTGAGTCACAGAAAAAAATGCAAATTGGAATCAAAGGAAATACTTGACACCCGTTAAACTCAATTTTCTTAAGAATTACCGATTTGCTATTTAGTCTCCAGGGATTTGGTCCAGTGGAGTTTTGTCTGTGTTACAAGAAGTGATAATGAGGCACAAAACAAGCAACAGAGGCGCCACATAGGTCGCTGTAATTTTGAGCAACTGTCTTTGGTTGTTTAGCTGTTGTATAGACAGCATCAACAGGGCTGTACAGCAGGAAGAGACAGAAGACCTGAGTTTGGAATCTTTCTCACCTGTCAGTCTGCAACTCTGATCAAAGTTCTGATCAAGTTCACTTATCTCTGAACTTGCCTGTCTTCTCTAAAATGGGGGTGACAATAATGATCAAACCACACCCACTTCACTTCTTCACTGGCAGAGCACATGGATGAAGGAGATGGAAGAACTCAGTGCATCTTAAGTTAAGTAACTCACACTTACTTTAAAAAAATATATTATTTGAGGATAGCTGAGAACACATGACTGCCTTTAAATTTGAGGGAATATACCCCTGTCACTCTCCAATCATTCATTCCCAAATCAACACTTATTTTCTGTATGAAAACTACAGTGTCCAAAAAACAGCTTATGAATGATGAAGATAGTTTCTACCCTGAAAATATTTGTCAGGCAGGTACGTACTGTTATTATTCATAGTGGTGCAAACCCCGGCAGGTCCCCTGGCAGGTGGGAGACAGACAGATACACCATGGAGAGAGAGCTTGGGTATAGAGTTTATTTTGTGGGTGTTATGAATGGTATAAGAGTAAGGGGTTATGGAGGGAGAGAGAGAAAAAAGAGGGAGGAGAGAGACGGAAGGGGGAGAGAAAGGGGACATAGGCAGAGACTGACTTTTCAGAAGGGTGGGGAGATGGAGAGTAGGTGGGAGGCTTGCCTTGCCCAGAATGGGGAGATTGGGAATGGGTGGGGCTTGTCTCTTAAAGGGAGAGGGTACCCAGGTGACAGGGCAGGCAGCAGATTTATTACAACAAATACATCCTGTCTTCCCCTAAGAACTTGTCAGACATAGCCTGCTGTCACCATCCCAGTCTCTAAATACTCTCATTCTACTCCCCAAATGAACAGCCCTGAGAAAGCGGGCACCAATATTTGGGGTTAAAAATCAAAGAACAACAGTAACTAAGAATGGAAAGCATCTGAAACCAACTTCAGATTTACATTTTAAGTTGTGATTTAAGGAATTTCCTGCTAGGCATACGTGGCACGAATTCTAATTGGTATTAATAATAAAAACCCAGAGTCCAATATATTGCTGAAGATCAGAGAAGCAGAGCAGCTAACCACTAGAGAGTTCTTACCTCTGCCAATTCTCAGACCAAAGGGGCAATCCTGTCCTCAGACTGCATCTCCAGACTCCGTCTGCTTCTACCAAACATCAGACCACAATTAGCTCCTGTCTCTTTCTACCTTACATTCCTCTCTCCATCCAGTCATATGACTCCTGTCTCCACCTCTTTAGTGCTGGGACCAAAGGCATGAGAGCCCAAGTGCTGGGATCACCTTTGTGTGAGCTCTGTTCTCTTTTAGGTCGCATCAATTTTATGCCTTGAACTAACAGAGATCTGTTTGTTCCCCGAGTCCTGGGATTAAATAAAGGTGTGTGCCACCACTGCCTGGCCTCTAGTGGCTTAGCTCAGCACTCTGGTCTTCAGGCAAGCTTTATTTGTTAAAACATAAACAAAATATCACTACAGACATATTGCAATCTTATGGGTTGTTTTTTTTTTTTCCTTAAGAGAGAATTAGAAACATGGATGTCCTACCAAGGCAAAGGGCTCAACCCTGTGAATAGAATTCATGGCTAAAATGACTATTTTCTGTGTCTTCCAGAAACCTCACAGCCTGGAGTGAAAAGATTAGAATAATTTACATAAAGAGAAAAGAATAGGAAGGGTCCTTCCTGCCCTGAGTGTGTCAAAGCCTGAGGAGACTTCTACTCACTTCCTTAAGTAGTAACACTAGGAAATGTGTAGTGAGTGAATTGTTATTTATCAGTCAGTGTTCATTTATAAAATAATTTTTGATCTTTGCACAAGAATTTATTTTTTTATTGAAAATAGATCTTTTCATACAATACAATCTGATTATGGTTTGCCCTCCCTCAGCTCTTTTGAGATCCTTCCCACCTCCCCTCCCACCCAAATCCACACTCTTTCTGTCTCTGTTTATAAAACAAACTGGCACCTAAACAATAATAAAATGAGGGGAAAAAGTAAAATAGAAGAAGACACAGCAATGGAAGAAAAAAGTCAAAGTATAAGCACAGGAAACAAACAGAGACACACATGTTCACACACAGGAATTCCACTAGAGCACAAAGCTGAAAGTCATAATTTTTACAGAAAGGACGTGAAAAAAAGAAAAAAATAAATAAAGGAACAAAACTTTAAAAATATAAAATAAAAATAAATAAAAAATTGAAATAGGTAAATATATAAATAAATACCCTGACTATTCAGTATGAGACAATGAACCCCTAAAGATGCCATTGAGTTCTTTTTGTGTTGGCCATTTGCTCCTTGGTGTGGGGCTTGCCCTTGATAATGGTTTGTACTCCAGTGAGATTTTTTTTCATTTGCAGGTAGCTATCAGTTGGAGATAGCTTCTGAGTTAGGGATAGAGTCTTTTGTCCCTTTCTCTCAGATCTGGGACCCCATCTGGTACAGAGCTGTGCAGGCCCTGGGCATGTTGTCACAGCCTGTGAGCTCATATGTGCATCCATTGTAAAGTGCTTAAAAGTTCTGTCACCTTTGTATCATCCATTTCCTTCTGCCGCCTCTTCTGCAAGATTCCCTAGCCCTGAGAAGAGCCATTCCATTAAGGACTGAATATTCTCAAGTAGTCTCTGCACATTGTTTGTTGTGGGTCTCTGTATTTGTTTCCACCTACTGCAGGAGGATGTGTCTCTGATGGTGACTGAACAAGGAGCTAATCTATGGGTGTGGCTAAGTATGTTGGGAGTCATTTCATTGCTGTATCCCTTTAGCAGACAGTAGTATTTGGTTTTCCTCTAGGTCACTAGCTTAATTGGTCTCTGGTTCTTGGCTGCCCAAACAGTGTCTAGATAGGTTGACTAATAGAATAGGCTTTAAATCCAACCAAATAGCAGTTGGTTACTTTCACCAGATTTGTACCACTGTTGTGCTAGTACATCCAGCAGGCAGGTCATCATTGTAGATCAAAGGCTTTTGTAGCTGGGTAGATTGTACTTTTCTCTTCTTTGGTAGCATGCAGAGTACCTTCCAGTGCTGTGAACACTAATTGATAGGGGTGAAGGCTCTATGTAGGCACCAGTTTGACTTCTTCATATTCAATGAATTTAAAGGGGTGATCTTCACCAATGGATATTATCATCAGTTTGTAGAGAGTAATCAATGGCCTTGACAACAGGCTGGGTTGTCTGGGGGTTCCCCTGGGGACCCTTTGGCCAACAATGCAATTAGATGCAACCCATTCCCTGTACTGGAAGCTTCATCTGGTGAAAGATATGTCCAGTTGGGCCTCTGTTTCTCCCATTATTAGGTGATTTCATTTAGATGACCTCCATATGTGTATACATTTTAGGAACATTCTACTGTATTCGGTTTCTATATGACCTCTCAAATGGCCCTTAATTTGATCTGTATCTTACTGTATCTCCTCCCTCACCCCCTTCACCACCACCACCCTCTTCCCATTTGATCCTCCTGTTACAGTTCCCTTTCCCTTGTACAACTGCATCTATTCATTATCCTTTCTTAGGGAGATCCATCCCTCCCACCTAGTCCTTTACTCTGCACCAAACTTCTTCAGTTATATGGAGTGTATCCTACTTACTGAAGACTTAACAGCTAACATCCAAAAATAATTGAATAGACACCATATTTGTGTTTCAGGGTTACCTCACTCAGGATTATTTTTTCTAGCTCTATACATTAACCTGTAAAACCCATTACTCCATTTTTAATAGCGAAATAATGTTCCATTGTGTAAATGCAATACCTGTTCTGCACCCATTCTTCCACCAACACATATCTAGGCTTTACAGTTATGACTATTATGAATAGAGAAGAAAGGAACAAGTGTCTCTGAAGTAGGATGAAGTATCTTTTGAGTAAATACTCAAGCGTGGTAGAGCTAGATCTTGAGGTAGATCTGTTTCCAGCTTTCTGAGGAACCACCACACCAATTTCCATAGTGACTGTACAAGTCTGCAATCCCCACCAATGGATTAGTATTTCCCTTACTGCATATCTTTTGTTTTATTCTTACTAGTGTTAAGATGAAATCTCAAATTAGTTTTGATCTATATTTCCCTGACTATGGATGTTAAACATTTAAATACTTCTCAGTCACTTGAGTATCCTCTTCTGAGAATTCTGTTTAGATCTGTACTTTATCTTTTAATTGAGTTATTTGTTTTCTTGCTGTCCAGTTTTATTTAGTTCTTTATGCATTTTAAATTCTACTCCTCTATTGAGTGTGTAGTTTGATTTTTAAAAAATAACTCTTTTACCACTCTTCAGCCTGCCACTTTGTTGCCTTTTGCCATACAGAAGTTCTTCAGCTTGACGGGGTCCCATTTATTAATTGTTGTTTTTAGTGCCTGTGTTATCTGTGTTCTGTTCCAAAAGTCTTTTCCTGTGCCAATGAAGTCTACTATTCCCCAATTTCTCTACTGTCAGATTCCTTGTATCTGGCCTTATGTTGAGGTCTTTGATCCATTTGGAGTTGAATTTTGTGTTTGTTGGATGCAGTATAAGGATAGATCCTGTTTTCATCTCCAATCTGCTTGTCTGTGTCTTTTTATTGGGGGAATTGAGATCATTGTAGTTAAGATTTATTAATGAACAGTGTATGATAATGCCTGTTATTTTGCTGTGGTAATATGAGTTTTCTCCCTCCTTTGATTTACTGGACTGAGATTATTTATTTCTTTTATTTTTTTGGGGGGGGGGAGAGGTGTTGATCTCTTCAAGTTGAAGTTTTCCTTCTAGTGTCTTCTGTAGAGATGGATTTACAGTTAGATAGTGATTAAATTTGGTTTTATTATGAAATGTTTTTCTTTCTCCATGGTGACAGAAAGTTTTGCTTAGTATAGAAATCTTGACTGGAATCTGTGATCTCTTAGAGTTTATAGAATGTCCATCCCAGTCCTTCTGACTTTGAGATTCTCCATTGAATAGTCAGATATTATTCTAATAGGTCTGCTTTTCTATGTTATTTGGCCTTTTCCCTCTGTAGCTTTTAAATTTTTTTCTTTGTTCTGTATATTTAGTGTTTTGATTATTATGTGTCATGGGGACTTTCTTTTCTGATTCAATCTATTTGATGTTCTGTCTGCTTGCTCTACCTTGATAAACATGCCCTTCTTAAGGTTAGGGAATTTTTTTCTATGATTTTGCTGAAAATACTTTCTGAGTCTTTGACTTGGGTTTCTTCTCCTTCATCTATTTCTATTATTCATAAATTTGGTCTTTTCATAATGTTCCAAATTTCCTGGATGTTTTGCATCTGCATTTCTTTATTTAATATTTTCCTTAATTGAGTATCTATTTTTTTTAATATTGTATTTGAGGCCTGAGATTCTTTCTTCCATCTCTTGTATTCTATTGATGAGGATTACCTTTGACGTTCTTATTCAAGTTCCTAAACTTTTTATTTCTAGTTTTATGGTTCTGCCTAACTTTAAAGACTAGGCTCACAACCCAAAATACAACATATTTTTAAGTTACATGATATAATACCATTATGTCAAAACTGTGAGACACTGTCTTCAATTAGAAAATATTTGTAAACATTTGCTGAGTTTTTAGTAATAGAAGTGGTTGTGAACTCATTCAGCCAGAGTGTTCTTGTTATGAAAATGAGCAATAAAAGTGATTATTATATTTTCTTTTAAAGTCCATCATGGTCAAAGTTTATAATGTATTCTGATGAAATGGGAATCATTGCAAATTCCTTGCTTCCTTCCATTCATAATTTTAAACTATAATTAGATGGCTTTTCTGAGTATATAAAGTTAGATAACTTGAAAGCAGAGATCAATATAAAATTCCTGATCATACTAGTCAGAAGTAAGTATTACATAGTACTTTATATTTTCCTATGCATATATAATATAATATATTATTTAACTATATAATATATAGTTAAACTATATAACTATATATTATAAAACTATAATATAAATATTATAGTATTTATATATATAATATATATAATTTATATATATATATATAACCATATAATATAAAATATGGAAGTTGCAGAGATAGCTCAGAGGAAAGGGCACTTGTTGCACAAGCATGAAGACCTCAGTCAGAATCCCAGTACCTACATTAAAAACAGCACGGCTGTGCATGCCTGGAACCCTAGAAATTGGTGTGTGGCAGGGTCAGACAAGCAGATCCTTGACCTATCTGATCCACTAACCTTGCTAAAACAGCAAACTTCCTCATGAGAGACCTTATCTCAAGGCAATAAAATAGAAAGCAATGGAAGAAGACATTTGCCATTCTCTTTAGCCTCAATAAGTACACACAGGGTGTGCAAATTTGTGCATTCACATAGATGCACGCATACATACTAAATGATACATTCTAACAAGCTTTCAAAGTTTTGTATTGTGCATTTAAACTTATTTAATGATACATTTTACTTGAAATTTTGTGAGCATTATATATGTAGTAAAATATTCCTCAAAAACAAATCTACTCATGAGGAAGAACATTATCATATAAATATAGCATCTAATCAGTCCTCTATTGTTGCAAATTTTAACTGTTTTCTTTTTTGTTCTGATTGCCTATAATCCTATGGTTAATATGTTTGTACCTAAATCTTGGTTAGCATTTTTAGATGATTATTCTGTTGTTTCTTTGAGCTGTAATTATTAGAGAAAATATGAGCACTTTTTTAAAAATGCAACTCACATAACTAAGGTCTTTTGCATTGAGGTACTGTTGCTTTCCCTTGCTACAGGTCCACATGCAAAACATTCAGAGAAACTGCACATGGCTGCACCTTTCAAGCTAGCTCTACCACTGTGCTCAGTCTAGAATCTTTAACATACAATTGACAGAAGAAAATGACATACTCTCTTTCCTGAATTATTAATATAGGTAAGTGTTTTCTTGGGATGCATTGTCCTTGGAGATCTCTGCTGAGATTCTTTGCCCATCCCATTATTGTTTTTTATGTTCTTTTGTTGAACTTCACAAAGATGTAAATCTTAAAAGTATATTTGTACAGCTCCCCAAATATCACCTCCCAATTTCCTGGAGATGTATTATTTTAATTGACTTTAAGCCCATAACATCTTATTATTTTTTAAGTTAGCACATAAAATAATAGTATTTTTATAATACATGTGTCTCTATAGTTTGTTCTAATTAAATTCTCTTTCCATTTCCTCCTGAACCCCTCTGGCCTCACTTTCTGGTCCCCTTCATCTACCTAAACAGTTCCCTTCTGTTTTTATGTCACGTGGTTCCATTGCCTTCTCTTTCATTCCTCTGTCATATCTCTCTTATAATCTCTTATATTTCTCTCTTGCTTAAGCCCATATTTTTTACACAATTAAGTTTTTTTTTAATGTTTTGAAAAAGCCCAGGGAGTCTCAACACCACAAAAAAGAAAAAAGAAAAAAAAAAACCCTTTATGTAGCTCAGGCAAACTGAGATGGGAAGATGTGGCATTCCCCATAGAAGAGTGCACCAACTGGTTGTCCAAGACCAGAGGAGGTCAGCTCTGACACCATACCTACAGGTTGCATTATGCATACTGAACAGGTTATATTTAGGAATATACATGTATACACATATATGTATATACATATGCATACAGCAACAATTAGTGTAAAAAGAGGCCTTGAATTTAAAGGCGAGTATGGAAGGTATATGGGAGGACTCAGGGGAAGTGGGGAGGAAAGGGAGAAATACTGTAACTAAATTATAATCTCAAAATAATTTTTAAAAGATTTTGTACTGTTTGGTATTTAGGATATAAATTCCTAACTCAACAGCAGTTCATGACTTACCTATAAAAGAGTCCAGTTGTTCAGTGTTTGTTCATTTATTAATTCATATTGTGCACATGTGTGTGCATGATGGGAGGGAAGAAGTTGGTTTCTGTTATTCACCTTATATTTTGAGACAGAGGCTCTTACTGAACCTGGGCCTCTATATTTTGTCTAGACTGGATAACTAGAGAACCTCCAATATCTGCCCACCTCAGCCTCCACAGTTTTGGCATTACAGGTGCACATAGTGTACTCAGCTTTGATATGGGTGCTGAGGATTTAAGTTTAAATCATCCCAACCCTGCAAATGCATTTTTAATTACTTTGATCTATGATTTGAAATTAAAATCAAGCTTTTCAACCATGGAATCACTTCCCAGCCATACAGCGGTACTTTTAATTACTTAAATCTATATAATATGACATTAAAATCAAACTTCTCAATATCCTTTGTTCAGTTTTTATCTTCACTTACAATATTTATCATGCTATACATTAGATACATTAGTATAATAAAATTTCTGGGCTGAAGAAATGGCTCAGCAGTTAAGAATGCTTGCTGCTCTTGCAGAGGGCTTGAGTTTGGATCCCAGCACCCACGTCAGGTGGCTCACAGTCATCTTTAACTCCAGCTCCAGGGGATCTGATGTCTTCGTCTAGTCTCTCTGGATATGTGCAGTTATTTGCCCATACCCACATACACACACATACATAAAACATGTATGCATTAATTAATTAATAATGTAATGTATACATTATTAAAATGTATTTCAGGACAGATTCTAATTTTTTTGAAGAGTCAAGCATTTTTTACACAAGCCCCAATTACTGAAACCTCTGTAAATTTATTACATGATTTATTACAAGATTAAAGTAAGCGGTTGCCTAGCATTTATTTTTTATTGGATTGTTAAATTATCTTTTCAAGTTGTGGGCATACTTGAATTGTCATTAACCTACAAACTAATTGAGGAAGAGCTGATGAGTGTAAGACACATTTTTGGTTCTGTGTTTGAGTCTGACATAATGCCCCAGTACTTCAACCATTACTTTATGTTATCAAATAAAGATTTGTACTTCTTTTCATGTCATCTTGTAAAACTCATGACATACTTTTTTCCTTTTTTTTTCTAGACAGGGTTTCTCTCTAGCTTTGGAGCCTGTCCTGGAACAAGTTCTCATAGACCAGACTGGCCTTGAACTCACCGAGATCACCTGCCTCTGTCCCCAAGTGCTGGAATTAAAGGAATGCACCACCACCGATCTTCGATCTGCTCTGCGTTACTATTGATAAGGAAGAATCAAATATCAAACATAAACTATTTGATATTTGATTTGCTTATTTTAGATGTGTAGTCAAGTCATTTGATAATTTGTGGCCAATCTTTTTACTGAATTATATTATTTTAATACTCAGAAAATTTTCTTCCATATGTGTATATGTGGATCTACTATTGTCATATAATATTACCTTATCTTCTTTCAAGTGTGTCTATTTCCTTTTGCATTGCATTGCCATAAGTTTAAAGTCTATTACATGTGACTTTGCGATGCAATAGATTGCACATTGGGCTTCAAAGTTCAAGGGCCACTGTGAGTGGCCACCACTGAAGGATAGGTAGCATCCTTGTCTCTATGCTCCTGAGTTTATCATCCTACACACCTGTTCATTCTATCTCCTTCACAATGCAAGTTGGATATCCCATACTCAAAAATGCTTGAGACCAGAAGCAGTTCAGATTTTGATACCTTTTAGATTTGACAGTATTTGCATAAGCAGTTACATATGCATGAGATACCTTGGGGATGGGGCCCAAATCTAAACATGCATTTCTTACCCTCCATTTGTTTCCATTTCACATGCATACTATCCATGTACCCTGAAGACAATTTGATGCAATGTATTTAGTGCATCTGGGTTTTAACTGAGTCCTTGTCATGTGAGGTCAGGTTGAGAATTTTCCATTTATCTGTGCTTAAGAAAGTCGTGGGTGTTGAAGCCTTTTGCGCTGTTAGAGATACTAGTGCCTCTCATAAATGAAAATTATGTTCACACAAAATGGAAATTGTTTCATATCCTGTTACTTTCACATTTATTGGAGTGCTAGATTGTAATGACATAAGAACACGGGTGGTAGTTGAATTTTCTTGTCTGTATGCACAGCCTCTTATTCAGCTCCAGCCATAAAATCGTAACAATATGGTCACTAAGCAAGACCTGAAAAATGATGGCACCAGTTGTCATGCCTGTATGCTTGGGGAAACCTCACAAAGTCTCTTCCCCAACCCTTGAAGAGCTGCCAGCTTGAAGTCCACTGTAGAGCCCAGGCTGGTCTTGAACATAGGATCGTCTTGCCTCGGTGTCTAGAGCATCAGGATTGTGGGTTTGTGAAACTATGCCCGTCAAATAAGTCACTGATTTCTCATGTTTCTCCTAAAGATGGATAGATAAACCTCACACAACGATCGAGCAATCCTTGATGGGGAAAGTTTTTGCTGAGAATCCAGTGATGTCAACTGGGAAACTGAAAAAAGTGTCTTGTTCCTTACATACTATGTTGTGAGGGGATGGCTCCTGCCCTATTAACCCCAGCATCTGTAGACAAAAACCTATGCACTTTTCTGATCAAAGTTGGCCGTTTGGGCTATTTTACAGCAACCATGACCCATTTACTCATGTGACTGTGTATGTGTGTATGAAAATTTTCCATTAACAAAACCTTTTGAAAACAAATACGTCCTTTTGGTTTATTGCCCCTGAGACATCAAGTTATTGGAAATATTTTTTTTCTATTTGTCAGATGTTCATACTTTATGATAAATGTTGAGTTCAGAAAGGGGTAAGAAAGGAGCATATGTGATAATTGTGCAGTTGACCACTGGTGAATTAGCAAACACCGAAAGTCTAAAGAATAGAAGTTGAGACTGGAAAGATGGTTCAGCAATTAAGAGCACTGGCTGTTCTTGCAGAGACCTGGGTTAAGATCCCAGGACCCTCAAGGCAGCTCACAACTATATATAACTCCAATTGCAGGAGATCAGATGCCCTTGTCTGGTCTCTGAAGGAATCAGGTACATGCATGTTGTACATACAACAACATGGAAGAAAAACACTTATACACATCAGTGGGAGAGAGTATGGGTGTGAACATACATACTATGGCATGCTGGAGTCAGAGAGAAAATTTCCAGGATCTGTTCTCAACTTCACTGCAGGATCCTGGAACTGAATCCAGATCCTCAGACTTAAATTGCAAGCGCTTTTTCAGACGGAGCCAGTTCGCTTGCTCCAGGTGCAGCTTTTAGATTCTGCCATTTTTAACACTTATTATCATCTGAAGGTATTTGATGATTCCCGGAGTCACCCTAGAATGTTGTCTCCCTTCTGTACCATGGAATGGGTCACGGACAAACAGTACTCATACATTTGACCCTCTGTCGGAGAATCCCCCAGTTAAAGTCCACATTACCTTAAAAATGGGCAAATCTGAGCAGTAGAGTGTGTGCCAGCAGGCAAGTCATTTTCCACCTCTTCCCCCTACCGACTCCATGTGGTTAGATGGGATTCGATGAACCCACTTGCCTTCCTACTCCCTATTTTCTGCAAACATTTCTGTGTGTCACAAAACCCACTAGCCATTAAAATCTTCCTCACTCCACCTTTAACACTGCTTGTGACTCCTCCCTCCTTGTCATGGGTGCATCCTCCGATAAATCCCAAGGTTAATACAAATCCCAAGGTTAATACTAGAGAAATCGTGTAGAGAATCAATGTAACTTTCATTCTCAAATTAGGGACAGCTGTACGAATCAGTGTCCTGGCTCTTATTCCTTTGCCTTCTGGGACAACATGCGAAGGTCTACAGATGAATTCTAGCTTTCCTTGCTCAAGGACCCTTCCAAGTATCTAACATCAGCAAATCGGATAAATGTAAAGTCACTTAAACCCCTTGTGTCTATGCCAAGATAAGTGACTGTAAATTACTCTAAGACATAAAACACTGAATCTGTGACTATTTCTGGGAAGCCGTGGATAAGAATTAGTTACCATAATGGCTCTCTGCATTCCAAATGGTCTTTTTGGAGAAAAATCAGTACCCTACACTGTTACTAGAAAATCAAAGCTATTGTTCTGGTTTTGAAGTTTTTGAATTGTGTGAGGAGATTATATTTATTTCTTAGATAAATTCAGATTTGGCATTATTCCCAAGGAAGTCTAAAAACATTCATTTCAGAACATTCTACATTTTTATCATATGTACATTTACTAGAAGGTGGCAAGTGCAGTTTTCTTTTTGCTGTCACAAGGATCCATGGCTATAGCTTTCTCCAAGATCACAAAGGTTTTTTTTTCTTTCTCCACATGCATACCCCACTTCTGTCTCTGCATTGATTTACAAATACCTGCTTTACTCTCTCTGCAAGGTGTCAAAAAGAACAAATGATGCAACAATTATGTGAGAACTTTGAAGTTCAGAGATCCATAGAGCCATGTACAGCAAACTTGTTTTTCCAATGACGGGGTTCAAACCCTGCGCTTGTGTTTGCTACGCAAATGTTGCTCTGTTGAGATAGACCTCCACCCTTTTGAGCAAACTGTTAAAAATTATCTCTTATAAATTAAATCGAAAAGATCATTTCCTTGCAAGTAACATTTTTTCTGAGATGATTTATGCAAAAAGAAATTAAATAGACTACCTTTTAAATTATCATTGCTTTTTCTCCCTGCTAAGTCTGCGGCTTCCTATTAATCATGATCTCTGCTGTTAAACAGTTTTCCTATTAATGACTCATAAACTAATAAGGTGAGAAGTTTTAGTGTGAAGAAAGAGGATATATATCACCACAAAGAGCCTCATTTAGTGAAGTCCTTAGCTGTAAGTTGAACTGCCAAAAACTGGCAGTAAGGTTGGCTCTTTTCCCACCTGTTTATGCTCAGCAGCTGGGTCCAGATGGTGGGACCTGCATTGCACATCACTCCCGGTGCTAAATTTAGGGTACCACTCCTTTTGTTCTGAGATGGCCTTACACTCCCGCAGCTCCCGTCTCTGGGACTGTGGTGGACAGCTTGCTGGTGAGGCCATGTCCATCAGCCTCTTGGTTCTGTCTCAAGAGAATACCCACTCTTGCAGAGACTCAGTGGTGTTTCCTGTGTGGAAACCCCAAAATGTGGAACATAGTAGTTGTTCCATCCTCCACCCGCCCGATTGGAGTCGTCACGTTGATCACCTTCCCTCTTTTGAATTGCTGTTGCATATGGGTTAACCTCATGCATTCTTCTTTGGACTTTCAAAAGGGTTGTTTTTCTTTCAAGTAGCCTTGGCTTTGATAATAAAATATACAACAAGAGCTTTTTCTTTAAGGTTCTTTTTTTTTCCTATTGAATCACAGCACCAAATTGGGAAAATGAATATTATACGATTTCTCTTGTCACAATCCCTCCGTCTCATGGCTACTGGCCGAGATGGAGAGAGCTGTTAAATGACTTTCTCCACACACTACGCCTTTGCACTGGCCAGGACTCTCAGAGCCTTCCAGTAGCCAGAAGCCCGATGGAGATGATGCTCTGCTCCTGTCTCTTCTGCTCTGAGACTCGCTCCACCACTAGGTTGCCTCTGCCCATCATAAAGGACCCTCACTGGCAAAGATCCACGTCCTCCATTATGCACTGTCACATTAAGTAATATATGGCGGTGAAGAACTGTCCTAAGAGGCTTTCTGAAATCAAGTCAACGTACTATTGGAAGTTGTCATAAAACACATACCATGGAAGTGTTTCTTCTAGAATTAATGAGAAGGCACAATTCCAAATGAGACCAGAATCAAAATGCTAGAGTGACAGTGAACATACACACACACACACACACACACACACACACCCATGCTTCTTTCATTTTTTCTTTTTCAAGACAGAGTTTCTCTGTACAATAACCCTGGCTGTCCTGGATCTCACTCTGTAGACCAGGCTGGCCCTGAACTCACAGAGATTCACCTTCCTCTGACTCCCAAGCGCTAGGATTAAAGACATGCACCACCACCACAACCTGGCTACACATATGCTTCTTAAAGAGGGGTGGTTTGGTTTTTTTGTTTGTTTGTTTGTTTTTTTCAATTATGATTCTGGAGAGTAAAATTATTTTATGCTCATTAAATGTGGCAGCCATCTCTCAAACTATAGTTGATATCACTCAGAATTGTGCATCAAAGCCAACTACAGATCCATTTGGCAGTCCAGAAGCCCACTCATCTCCAGCAGCAGCTCTTACCTAGGTTCTGAGTGTAGGCCTCCACGGAGGTTCGGTCCCGAGTGGTGGGCTGCTGTGGGTCAGACTCCTCATGGTTCTATACTCCCAGGATACTAGTTCTGCTGTGGTTCAGTTTTCTCAGTTTTTGAGTGAAGGGGAAAGGGTTGTAGCAGTGTCTTCCTCAGATGGCTTTTCTAAGAACGAGCTGGGTGAGGGGGATGTCCTGACTGGATAAATAGTTACTATTGACCGAATGCTCTCGTGTGCATATCCTCCATTATATGATAGATCACACCGGGCAGTGGCTTCTGCCAGGTACCATTTCAGAGCTGAGATTTTTAGTTCACAGAAATAAGCATCCCATCACATGCTTAGAACATTTTCAGTTTAGCAAACTGCAAATTTGATAGAAAAATAATCACACAAAGTAGTCTTTGGGCACATTTCTGGCTGTGCTGTGGAGAACCATCTTGTGGAAGAACTACTTCTCCAATTACGTATGAGCTATAAATCAGTTGTCTAACTATATATTAAATTAGAATTGTTAATTTTTAAGTCTTACATATATTTATGGCAGACAACCACTATTTTTTCAAATTATAAATTCAGATGCAGGTTACTGGTTATATGAGAAAAGTAGATACATCTAGGCAGTTAAAGCAATCTCCCATGCTGCAGCTGACCCTGCAATCGCACTTGCTACACGTAATACCTGTGCACTTTTGCTCACAGCTACCGCCTCCTTTCACGCTGTTTCTAAGATAAGATCTCTAAACCAACAATGGTCCAGATAGACAAACACAGATTACTGACCGTATAAGGAGCTTAATCATCCTTTAGAAAGAAATTTATATGTGGAAAAATAACTTAAATAGTTTTTTTAGAGTTCTTTTCGATGAGGGTCATTTTAGATATACAAAAGAAAATCTTAAATGATTTAGAGTGTATGTTTATTTCATCCAATTGTTATTGAACAACACTGACAGTTTCCACCTTGACAAAAAGCCAAGACCAGGCAATTCACAGAAGCACTAACTGTTGCCGCACTTTGCTGTTGGAAGGCCTTGCTGGTCAGAGATCTCAGTCTGTCATGGCCTTGAAGCTTTATCCAAAGCTTGGTAACTGGGAACTCCCTCCCCAGCTAGACTTCCTGCTCTCCACCTCCTCTTATCTGGAGAATGTGCCTGGGCCCAGAGGACTGACTTTATCCTAAAACTGCCTTTAAGCATGGATGACTGATTTATCTTTGCAAAAAGCATCCCCTGTGATACGTACAGTAACTAAGACTTGTACTGGGCGCTGTGCTCTGGGACCCTGCTGCCACATAGAAAGCCTTATGAAAGGACCCACCTAGGGCAACTAGGGTTTATCCTGAGGCTTCCCAACTATACATTTTCTATATTCTTGGAACAAACTAAGCTGATTTAATGAAATCATATCCTGGAGGGCTTTCTCCATTGTACCCACAGCCTTCTGAACCCTGTTCCCTGCTTCCCCTCCCCCCACCCTCATGGACCAATGCACCAATAATCCCGAGGAAGAAGAAGAACTGCATTCTGCTATATATTTTTTTCTTTTAGATTTCTTTATTTGGTGGGGAGGGGTAGGGAACGCATACCATGGCATGCATGTGGAGGTAAGAGGACAGTTTGTGAAAGTTGATCCTTGCCTCCTTCTGATGGGGTCCCAGCAAAGGCACTCAGCTTGTCGGGCCTGGGGCCAGCGTCTTTGCCTGCAAGCCATCTCTTTTTCTCTCTGTCTATTCAGTTTTATAACCACATAAATTTACTGAATTTTGGAAAGAATAACATATAACCCCAGATAATTTGATATGTATAACTAAGTAGTTTCCATTTTGAGTCATGTATGAGACATTTAAACTTCATTTGAAGTGTGCTTTTATCTTTTTAACTCTTGGTGTCAAATGTATTCATAAAGTTGCAAGCTAAAATTAATATTTCTATACCAAATAGTTTTCAATAAATCATTTTTATTAGAAAAAGTCCACTTTGGTACTAATTATGTTTATGTTCTGTTTTAATTTCCAATTATATTTGTGCTTTAGTTCAAGCATTCAGGTCTTGATTCAGTGAGAATTTTATAGCCACAAATGAATCCAAGTGCTTTTCAGAGTCTTCATCTTGTGCCCCTGAGGTACCACTAGTCAGCATTGGGTAAGGATTCGGATAAGGAGTGAAGCATCCAGATAGTGAGAATGAGATGTAAAGATGAATACTATGGTGGCAAACCCTACATTTATCAACACTTCCCAGTAAACATTCCACGACCAAGATGGTCTTTATCCACTGAAGGTCTTAGACAAATCGCATGGGAACAATCAGAAATACTCTACATGGAGGAAATGCTTCCCAGAACCTGGACCATACATTAAAATTCGTGCTTCACTTTTTATAAATTATTTTCACAGCTTATATACCAGGTAACATAAATTGTACAAACTGTGAGCTGTCACGTGTCTGAAGCACATGATTTGGGCAAATAGTTCTATCTGTTCTGGTTTCAGCCTGTTGCTTCGATCAAACACTCTGACCAAAAGTGACTCGGAATTTACTTCAGATTATAGGTTAGAGTTCGTCATTGAGAGAAGTCATGGCAGGAACTCAAAGCAGAAATCACAGAGGAATACAGCTTTGGCTCACTCATGCTCTTTTGGCTTTCTTAGACAGCTTAGGACCACCTGTCCAGGGATTTGTAATGGCTACAGTGCGATGGGTCCAACATCAATTAAGAGTCAAGACAATCATTCATGGACTGCCAACATGATAAAGACAATAACTCATCAGAAGCTCCGACATCATCCTAACAATACACTATTGGGACCATTATCACTCTATGCAGCTATAGTATTGAAACTGGAATTGAGAAAAAAAGCTGAGAACTAAGCCAATAAAGCACTACAAATTTAGTCATTACAAAAAAACATATGGTGTGATTACAAAATCAGTGTTTTGTGCATCAATATTTATTTGATTGTCTGTGAGTCTGCAAACAGTTGAGTGTCTCATAGAAAGGTGGGTAAGAAGGAAATATCTAAACACCAAAATGCTCGTCATCTTTTCTGTGTGTGCAAATTTTAATATGTGAGTCTGTTATAAGTTACGGTGGACATGAGAAAGATGGGAGGCGAGCTTCTAGGAACAGCATCCTACAAGAGGTGATATTTTGGACATGGGTTTTGAGAGCAAAGGACAAAGTGGTGTATCTCAAACCGAGGGGCTATCAACCGGAAGTTTGAAGTGTGACAAAGCAGAGAGAGCTTAAAGCACCGCTGAGGGTTCCCAAGATTGCTGGTGTGGTTGCAGAGGATGCAAAGAGTGTAGGCATAGGGAGAAGGAAGCAGAGTTAGGAAGGGATTCCATGGTCTTGACTTTACAAAACTGGCAGGATGGGCTAGATAGCATCCTGGGGGCAGGGCTAGAGAAGCAGTTAAGGATATTAAGCAGGAAAGCAACAGATTTGTTTTAAGCTTATTAGTGTGGCAGTTGCTCTCCCTGATGAAAATATATGATCATTATAATTCCCTGTCACTGGAAACCATGCAGAATGCTTCCTCGGTGGACACAGAGCAGTGCCAATTAACCAAACGAAAGTGGCTTTTGGTCAAATTGTCCTAATATAACATCAAATGATGCTATTAAATAGGTGTGTGTGTGTGTGTGTGTGTGTGTGTGTGTGTGTGTGTGAAATATTTGCCTAAGTCTCACATTTGAGTTAGTACATTAATTTTAAAAATTTCAATATAAGATCATCACTGTAAACTATACACTTAATAAATTCTGGAGTCAGGGGAAAACAAAATAAAATCTCTTATGGGCTACTCAATACTGTATAATTTATTTAGCCATTCAAAGATTCTGTTATGAGCTTATGCTGAAGAGGAGTGCACTGCTGGTCGGAGTGCAAACTTGTACAGCCACTTTGGAAATCAATATGCCAATTTCTCAGAGAATTAGAAATCAATCTACCTCAAGACCTAGCTATACCAGTTTCTGGCATATACCTAAAGGATGTTCAATCATACCACAAGACCAGCTGCTCAACTATGTTCATAGCAGCATTATTCAAAATAATCAGAAGCTGGAAACAACCTTGTTGCCCTTCAACTGAAGAACTGATAAAGAAAATGTGGTACATTTATACAACGGAGTACTACTCAGCAGTAAAAAAACAATGACAATATGAAATTTGCATGCAAATGGATAGAACTAGAAAAAAAATCCTGAGAGAGATAAGACAGACCCAGAAAGACAAACATGATATGTGCTCACTCCTCAGTGAATATTAGGTATAAATTAAAGGACAACCTGAATGCAATCCACAGTCCCAGAGAGGCTATGCAACAAGAGGGCCCAAATGGGGACACACAAATTTTCTGGGAAGGGGAAGTAGAAGAGAGAGATCTGGATAAACAGGGGGGATGGATGGGAGAATAATAACATGAGGGATTAAGATGGGTGGGTTGGAGGCAGAATGGGACGGAGGAGGAGAGCAATGAGAGAGCTGTCTTAATGGGTAGGTATTATAGGTTTAGGGAGAAACCTTGTTCCAGGGAAACACCCAGGAATCCACAAGGTTGACCCCAGCTAAGATTTTTAGAAATAGTGGAGAGGGTGCCTGAAATGGCCATCTCCTGTAATCAGATTGGTGACTACTCTAATTGTCATCATAGAACCTTCTTCCAGTAAGAGATCCATGTACTGGGCTGAGCTCTGGGAGTTTTGTTGAAGTGAGGGAGAAGGAATTGTATGAGCCAGGGCTTAAGGTCATAATGGGGAAACACAGAGACAGGTGGCCTGAGTTTGTTGGAGTTCACGGGCTCTGGACTAACAGCTAGGGAGCCTGCATGGGACTGAACTAGGCCCTCTGTATTTATGTGACAGTTGTGTGGCTTTGTCTGTTTGTGGGACTCCTAGCAGTGAATCAGGACCTGTCCCTGGAGCTTGAGTTGCCTTGATGCAGAGGGAGGGCCTCTTTCCTGTCTCAATTTGATGTTTCGTTTTTTGTTGATGCCCATGGGAGGCCTACGCCTTTCTGAAGGGAGATGGAGGAAGAGTGGATGGGGAAGGGCTTAGATGGGAAGGGGTGGCATGAGGAGAGGAGGGAGAGAAAACTATGGTTGGTATGTAAAATAAATGAAAAAATTAATTAGTAAGAAATGATTCTGTTATGGTTTGAATGTCTGTCTCCCAGAAAAAATATTGTGTTGAATTCAACTGTGATTTAACCAGTTTGGACTAGTGCTGCTATATGCTTGAAAGAAGGTAAACTTGACATATCCTCTGGTCTACAGGAAGGAGTTTAGCATGAATGGAACAAATGGTGTCAGGTCAGGGAGTGGGAGATGGATCTAGAGGATCTAGAGGACAGATGATCAGATCAAGATGCTTGGGCTTCCCTGATCACAGAGATGAAATAGGAAACCAGAGAGATGTGATCTCTACAGCCTAGCTATAGGACTAGACAGGCTTAAAACCTCATTTGAAAAAGATTGCTCTGAGTCTCCGTGGAGTCTGTCAAGATAAGGGGTTGGGTTGGAAAACAGGGAGACAGCAAGATGTAGAGAGCGGTGTCCTGTGGGGGATGCTCCTAATGCCAGCAGAAGGCCAGTGTGGAGAGCTGTGTCCCATGGTGGATGATCCTAATGCCAGCAGAAGGCCAGTGTGGAGAGCTGTGTCCTGCGGGGGATGATCCTAATGCCAGCAGAAGGCCAGTGTGGAGATGTTCTGCAATGTAAATACCAAGTGGAGTGAGGGTCAAGGTAGGCCTTGTTTGTGGCCAGCACAGGCCACCCTCTCAGTGGCATTCAAAGGAAGCAACTCTTCTAACAAACAACGCAGGAGGTTAAAGCGTGGCAGTGCTTCTTAGAGCGCTGGGCATTTTCTGTTCCCTGTTGGTAGATGTTCCCTCCGGGACCTATAAGTCACAGTGGTAAACTTCACAGAATATTAATCAAACTTGCTTTTTCTTTCTCTTTGGCAGCATTATTACAGATTCTAATTTGTTTTATTATCTTACTCCCAATAACCCAACACAGTTCTCCTTCAGAGTCTCTTGCAATCAGGTGGAGTTATTTAAAGGGAAGAACACAGCATTTAAGAGACTAACTCTGGATTTTACTTCTGCCCCTGCCTCTTCGTGGCTCTGCAGTAAAACAAATAAAATAAAATCTCCAAACTCTCTAACATTTTTTGGCTGGCCCATTGGAAATAACAAAACCTAGTTTGTATGAATGCAAAAATTAAATGATACTCTGTATACAAAAAGTAGTTTGTAAAATCTGTGGAATTATAAAAATTATGTGATTTGTGTTACAGATATAGATAGATGATTATGCTGTTACATTAACATTAAATACATATTCCCCAATTTCTCACATGTAGCAACTGCTTATCTAATCACTATGGCTTACAAAGACTCATAAATTACTTTTCCTCAGACTCTAAAGTCGTAACTTACTGGGATCATGATGAGATTCAAGAACTGTGAACACATCACACTCTGTGTGTCTAGTTTGGCCTTCCCTTGGCCAGACCCTGAGAAGAGTCAATAAAACATTTACCCAAGGGAAAAAAGCCCAGCAATCTACTGCAGGCAGAATAGAAGTGGCTGCCATCATGCAAAAGATTCACACTCAGAAAACACAGGACTCGCTGGGAGGAGAGTTCTCTGTTCAAATGACAGGAGAGTTGTCACCCATAAAGTCAGAATGATGGCAAAGTGAGACGCCAGCAGTCCTTAGCCAAGACTGTACCATCTCTTGCTTATGTAACACATGTGTGCATGCAGTTTGCCTTAACACTATACACCTCAGATATGAAAAGGGGATATATATGAGCCAGGGTTCTTTGGAAAACCCAACTGTCATCTGAAGAAAGTAAAATAACTCATGTATTCACAGCCAAGGGGCTGTGGAGAGGAAGCTTCAGGGCCCTTCATTATTTTCAAATTCATATTATGTAAATGATTATCATGCAATTTTCACAGCATATTGCCAGATCCATTATGTTTATTGCTGCAAGTGGGCTGAAGCGATAGGCTTTGAGCTCTGCAGCGTCTGTCATTCATTTCTCAGGGTCTAACTCACTAGTGAGAGTGGCCAGAGGTTCTTAGAGACACAGTTAGCGAGTCCTTGGCACTGTCGTGAAAGCTGGTAGAGCCCACTGGTCTCTATGCATGCATATGTGTGAAAATTTACAGAATATTTACAATGGGGTACTAGTTTTAATAATCAGTAGACCCATAGTGAACATTTACTAATTCATCCTTTGGGGAAGCGTGGTTCTGACAGAGTTAAGCCTTTATTTAGCCACCATTGACTGCATGCAAAGTTCTGAGCTCTGGTCCTGGCCAAGTGCACATCTTCCATCAGTGTAGGCTCTTGTTGTTATGGATGTGAGATGCACACTCCTGAAAGTGTGAAGAAGAAATTAACACTTGGGAAGACCATGCCCCTGCAGTCTCAACCCTGCCATAAACATGGTCATCTCGTTAACACCAGACTAACTCCTGGGTGCTGCAGGCATATAACTAACTCCCATGGGGAGTAAGGGACTGACTTTATCTGACAAAACTCCTTTTGCATGAGTCACTGACTCCCCACATGGAAAACACAAAGCCTTCTCTCCCAGAACAGCAAGGAATCTAGAGAAAATTGCAATTTAGTGATAGAATAAGCTTGGACTGAGGGAAACAGGATTCAAATTCAAAAGCAACTGTAGGAGAAAATGTAGACAAGATCTGGAGGCCAGCCTACTTGGGACACTGTGCTTCTTGCTAAGAAGCAAGGCACACCACGCCCCAGAAGTCAGAGCACAGATTCTGAGGTAGTGTGAGTAGCTGACTCCTGGCCACGACTGAGTCTGAATTCTCCACTTCTCCTTTAATGTGTTTCTTCCACAGCATAGACGCCCTGGTGGTATGAGTGCTCACTATCCAATCAGAAGTAATGTGCTAACCAATCACAGTCTGCAAAGTTAGAACATTACAATTTTTATAGTTTTGTGAAAATTAAATATAGTATCATGTATTTAATAAAACCTTTCTTGCATTCTGTTGGTGTGTGGCAGGTATCTGTCAAAGGTATCTATACCACTTTCTTCTTCTGATTTAATTGTCTTGGAACTCCAGGGACAAAGGCAATGTTGAATTTACAGTTCACTAAGTTTTATTTGATGTATAGTAGAAAAGAACCGCTGACTTTTAGCTTGAAAACTGGGCTTATATCATGATCTGTGTGGTGTGGAGATATGTCCCTACGCCTCCAACTGGTGTTTGAGCTGACATTTAGGGTTTGTGTATTCTGATAATTTTGCTTTTCTAAACTATAGGTACCCAACATGCATGATTTCTGAGTCCTCTCTGGGGATCTTGCCTTCAGTACCTGCAGTGGATTTCTGGGGCTGGTTTCAGAATGACCCTCTGAGAGTTAATTCATATTATAGCCCCGAATCATTTCAAGTCTTAATGAAAAGAAAAGTGATGAAATTAAATAAGAGTGACAAATTCAAATTATGTCTTTTTGGGAATGGAATCGAGTTGCATTCTAGGATGTGAATGTGGTGCTCTGAATGAAAATGACCCTGCTAGACTCAGGGAGGGGCATTATTTGAAAGGATTAGGGCAGGTGGCCTTGTTGGAATGGGTGTGAACTTGGAGGAAGTGTGTCACTGGGGTAGGCTTTGAGGTTTCAAATGCTCAAGCCAGGCCCAGTCTCCCTTTCTCTCTCTCTCTCTCTCTCTCTCTCTCTCTCTCTCTCTCTCTCTCTCTCTCTCTCTCTCTTTCTCTCCCCTCTCTCTTTTCCTGCTGTCTGCCAATCCAGATGCAAAAGTCTGAGCTATCTCTCCAGCACCATGTCTGTCTGCATGCCGCCATGTTTCCAGTCATGATGATAATGGACTAAGTCTCTGAACATAAGCAAGACCCAATTCAATGCTTTCTTTTTCTCAGAGATGATGTGGTCATGGTGTCTCTTCACAGCAATAGAAACCCTAACTAAGATAGTGGGCTTTACAAATCCACAACAAAGTACCTCCGCAGATGGCATTTACAAAACTAACAGTCTTTGTCCGACAGTGGTGGCACACACCTTTAATCCCAGCACTCGGGAAGCAGAGGCAGGCGGATCTCTGTGAGTTCGAGGCCAACCTGGTCTACAAGAGCTAGTTCCAGGACACCTGTCTCAAGGGGGAAAAAAAACTAATTGTCATTCTGCCTTTAAAAAAATTATTTTCAAGTCATGAAAACAAATGCCTGCCCTTGTCGGTGATTTAGGAGACATGTGACGCTCACCCGATGGAAGGGAAGCAGAAGAATGAGTGTCTGCGAGGGAAACAGCTGTGATTTGAACAATCTGGAAGATGCAGATCTGAGCTATGGCGATTCGCAGGGTGAGAGCAAGACTAACTAACTGCGGGGCGTGGGGGGCAGGAACTAGAGAATCCTAAGAGGGCCACACTTTGTTGGGCACTGTTCAGGCAAATGGCGCAGTTTCCTGTCCTTGCAAAGGTGGTTTCTACTGTGCAGCCATGATTTACAACATTTCTCCTCAGCCATGATGTAATATCTCTCGGCACTAGCCACCTTCATCTGTCCTGACCACCGGCTATGAAGGTGACCCTTCTGATAACACCATAAGGTGACAAACTGAGGGCTGACTCTGGGCCACAGCAAACTCTCCAAGAAAATGCCACTTAGATCCTCACAAAACCTCAGTGACATTTATGGCTTTTTTTAAATTGTTGTTACATACATACATAAGCATATATATAAATATGCATATCAGAAAAAGAAGACAAATATGTATGTAAATAACAATTGTTCCATATGAAAATGTTAACATAGCTCTGAAAAGACTGAAATGATTTTTAATATTGCCTCAATAAGGGTAGTGTGGAAAAAAACTTAACAAAACTGATCAACATTCTACAGAACAATTCTCAGTGGAGACAATGTCGAGTTTTCCCAGAAGACTATTAATATTCCTGTCCTATTCATTCAATTCCAGCCTCTTTTTAAGTTTTAAAACCTAAACCTTGGGCTGGAGAGATAGCTCAGCAGTGGCCAGTACACACTACTTTTACAGAGGGCCCCAAGTTCAGTTCCCAGCATCCACACTAAGTGGCTCTTGACCATCAGTAACTCCTGCCCCAGAGGGATCTGAAACCTCTGACTTCTGTAGGTAGCTACACTCAAGTGCATATGCCCCCCCACCCTACATGCACACAATTAAATAAAACAAAAGTATTGGATTGCCGAGGTGGCTCGGTGGATAAAGGCACCTTCTACTAAACATGATGATCTGAGATCAATCCTCAGTACCTGCATGGTGGAAGGAGAGAACCATCTCCCGTAAGTTGTCCTCTAAACTCCACGTGTGCCATAGCACATATATGCACTTATCCACATATACATATACACAAAAAATATGATTTTAAAACCTAAATATGTTCTGGATTCCCACAAATTGTCCATAAATATAAGCATTCAAATTATGGGAATTCACATCAAATGAATTTCTAATTCTCTATTGATGAATACTTGGGGATACTCAAATTTTAAAAATTGTTTGCATAGGATATCATGTATCCCAGCACAAAAGCCTTATTCTGTATTTGGTTATTTCTCAAAGCTGTGATTTGACTCCTCATGGATTTTCCGCTTACCCTGCTCTCTGTGGAAGGTACCACTTGACAATGAACATGCCCCAGGCAGATAGGTGCTGAAGAGGGCCAGCTGTGACCTGTGTGGCCTGTTTCAGGAGAGGGCATTCCCAAGCATGAACTAGGAAGCTGCAGACAAGGGAAAGCAGCAGTGACGTCAGGGAGGTGGAGGCTGGCAAGGAGGCTGGAGTTGGAGGACCTCATCCCTATCATTTAAAGCCCAGGATGATGGCGTAAATGTTGATACACTGTGACACTTTACTCCATCTCAAAACTCCCCACTTATTAGAAGCCCCTGTCTTCCCTATTAACCCTCAGAATAACCCTGGCTCTGAAGTGACTTCTGATCTCAGCTTCCTGTTAGCAAGTATTGAGCAGTACCATTATATTCAAATCCAGACCTACTCAACATCAGTCTATCATATTTTCACTGCACTACAATTTCCTGCCACAATCGTTAAGTTGGATTGGAAGGGAAATTAGCCAGGCAGCTAGAGATATTTTTTTTCTAAGGTATTCAAGAGCCAACGGTGACAAGCATCACTCTGTACTTCTAAACAAACACAGTTTAAAGCTCCCTCATGGACTACCTCACACACAGGTCTACCTGACATCCCAGTTCTGCATGATGGCAGAGGCAGCTGGAGACCCGCAGCAGTGAGAGGTGGTTATATACATCCTGGGAGCTCCCGAGGCCTGAGTACCACACTATCTATAATTGAAAATGTATTGGAGCAAATGGAAGCATGGGATCTCATGTGCATTTTATCAGATGCTTTGAACATTAAAGCAATCCCTGGGACAATTAAGTGAGAGCACTTGTCACATCATGGCAAAAGGGAAAAAAATCATACAGAGCCTATGGGGTGGGGGAGAATTGCCCTTGAAATAATTCATTACAGATTCGCAGTTAGACTTGCTTATGAGAGTAATGTGGCAGAAGAGATAAGAAATGGCATTTCAACCGTGCACGGGTGCCATTGCTGGTTCTTTATGCAGGAGTCAGAAAAACGGCACATAGACAATTCCACTCTACACAGATGCAAAATAAGACCAAAATAGACCATGGCAGTACAAGGCATGTGTGGGGGAAACGTGTGGAATACATTTTCCTTTATTTTCTATTCTTCAAGAAAGAGGTTATAAGCAAAGCCAACAATTTGCTTTCACTACAAAAGCATAAAACATATGTCCTCATTTTCATGAGAAATGGGTTTCTTGCAACAAAGAATCTAGAGTCGGTTTCACTGCAAGGTCCAGGAACATCAAGCAAAGGTTTAAAATCCTTCCAGATGAGCTGAGGGCAAGAGCTGCCCTGATATACCAAATTACCAATGCACAGATAGACTACCCACATCAGAAATCATGCTTGGATCCCTGAGGAGAGCACATTAAATGACCCAAACTGCTGGCACTCATGGAAGATTGACAGCATCCCTGGACAAGGAATGGGAGGGGTGCAAAGCTGGAGAGGGCGGAGCTTTAGTGAGAGCCTATCTGAATAGCTGACGAGGAGTACATCTTTCTGATAATGACTGGCCCAATCCTGAGGACCACGACAGAGAGCTGTACCAGGAAGAACTGTATAGAGCAAGTAGAGAATTGGGTTTTACGCGTGATGCGGGCATGGCATTGATTGGTGGGCTGGGTGTGCATGTGTATGCCGCAAGAAAGTCTCCCTCGAGGCTCTATTTAATATTTATTTGTGTGTATATGTTGTTGTTGTTGGTGTGTGTGTGTGTGTGTGTGTGTGTAATGTATGCACATGAGTATGTAGGTGTGCACTCCCATGCATGTGTATATATAGGTCACAGCAGGAAATTAGTGTCTTCCTATGTACATCTTACCTTATTGCCTTCAGACAAGGTGTCTCACTAAACTGGAAACTCATAATTCTTACGAGGCTGGCTTGCATGCACGCTCTAAGGAGACATCTGTCTGTTTCCAGTGTAGGAGTTACAAGCATGTACAGAATGCCTGGCAGTGTGCATGGGTGTTGAGGATTTGAACACAGGTCTTCATGCTTACAGAGGAAGCACCTTTATGTCACCTTTACACACGTCTCCGAACCTGGGCCTCTACTTTATGACAGCAGCCAATAAAAGGAAGTCCAATCTCTGACTGGAGGTGGTAATCTTCTTTCCTCTCCTCTGTTCTTTGCTATCTGTACCTAATGATACAGCTATTAGATAGGAATATATGGCCTCTAACGAAGTCCCTGAGATCCATTCTCCGTCACGGATAATCACGTGTTACAACAATGAAGTTAATGAAAGTATTCTGTTGATTAAAGAAAAGATGAGATTAGCAAGATTTCTTTTACTCATGCCTCCGTCTGGTTTTTGTGTCAAAGTGACTCTCATAGAATATAGAATGAATACCTTTTTCTGCAAGCAGAAATTCCATAACTCGTATAAGATTACACATTTAGAAGGTTTACCAGAGGGTTGGGGGATGGCTCCATCTCTAAAGTTCATGCTGTGCAACCATGAGGAACCTAGTTCCATCCAGAGCATGCACACCTGCGCGCGCACGCACACACACACACACACACACACACACACACACACACACACTAAAGCTATGTACAAAGGGAATGCTTGAGATCCCGGGGGGGGGGGGGAGTGCAGGTGGGAGGATCCTTGGTGCTTGAAGGCCAGACAGTCTACTCTAATCGACAGCTTGAGGCTCCAGCACTAGGTGGAAGCAGAGCCAGAAGGATCCCTGACACTTGCTGGCCAGCTACCCTCACCTACTTGATGAACCCCACTTAGGCTTGGTGTGAAATTGTCTTAAAACATAAGGTGGAAAACAACCGGTAAAAGCATACAATCTATATTTCTGAACCTGCACACACTGGTACACATGGACACACACACACGTGCTTGCTCTCACATAGATATTTTTACAACTAATTTCTAGTTGACCTATGTCAGAGATAAAACTCTGATGTGAATTTTTCCAATCGTCTCACTTTTTATTGAGCTCTTTTATAATAGGAGCAGAAAATATGTTTCTATTTCTTGAATCAGATGTGTGTGGGCTTGCCTCAAGAAAAATCAAAAGAAATAATAACAGGACACCTTAACCTTTTTCTGCTGCTCTGCCCAGCACAGAACAAATGTGCCCTATATAAACACTTTGGTTATTTTTCTAATTGACTGCTAAAGTCAACCGTAAAGGAAAGCAGAGCAAAAGTTGAGGCAGCAGAGTTTAATTGCTGAACAGATTCAGCAAATGGCAGCGCTAATCCCTACAGAAAGGGAACTGAATATTCCAAGGCAGTTTCTATTTTCAGTAAATGAGAGATGGGGATGATGCCATTCTAAGAGATAGAAAAGCTTTAAAAAAAAATGCAAGACTAAAAACAGAAACAGAGAAGCCTAACTTGGAATTTAATGGTGCGGCTTGAAAACCACTCCCAGCCCTTGATGGCAGCTATCACAGAACGATATCCATCCATCCTAGCGGCATAACAAAGCCACATGCTTGCTTTCCATCTCCAGGCCCCAGTGCACCTCATCCACACTGTCTTCAAGTGTTTATCAAGGGTTAAACTTCTGTAGTCAACTGCTCATCTCAATTAAGAGAAGAGGAATCTCTGAATCAGGAAATGGCACATTTGGAAATATGTCGGTGCTTACAAAGGGTGCTGTAATAAGATACAGCTCTCGAACAATCTTGAATTTATTCCCAAATTGCTCCATGATTCCTTTTGGAAATTAAGAGATAATGATGAGATTTGCAGTGATGCCTTTTGCAGTAATTTAGGTTTCTTTCTTGTAGCTCAGATCTCACTGCCAAGGAGACTCCACAGAACTCCACAGCAGCACACCCGTCAGACTTTATGCAGCAAATCCTCACCTAAGGTCACAGGATCCTAGACTACATCTGTACAGGAACTAAGTTTGAACGCATGCAAATTTTTATCAAACTAACAGTAAAAGAGTCATCTGGAAACGTACAGGATCATCTTCCCAGTTTTTTATTATTAAATTTATTTTTTTAAACAATATTTTCTCATTTTATATAACCTATCCCAGTTCCCACTCCCTCCCCTCCTCCTGCTCCCCCCACCTTTCCTCACCCCATCCTCTCATCTACTCCTCAGAGAGGGTAAAGCTTCCCATGGGGAGTCAACAAAGTATGACATATCACTTTGAGGCAGGACCAAGGTTCTCCCCCCTATATCTAGGCTGAGCAAGGCATCCCTCCAAAGAGAATGGACTCCAAAAAGCCAGCTCAAGCACTAGGGATAAATCCTGATCTCACTTCCAGTGGCCCCACAGACTGCCCCAACCACACAACTGTCACCCACAATCAGAGGGTCTAGTTTGCTCCTCTGCAGGTTCCACAGCTGTTAGTCCAGAGTTGGTGAGCTCCAACTAGCTCAGATCAGCTGTTTCTGTGGGTATCTTCATTATGGTCTTGACCCCTTTGCTCATATTATCACTCCTCCCTCTCTTGGACTGGTCTCCAGAAGTCTTTCCAGTTTTATTTTCAAAGATCCTGATCATTTTTTTAATAAAATAAAATAGGCACAGAAATTAATGAAGCTTCTAAAATTCACCTAGACACCCCCCTCCATGCGTATTACCTATTTTCTGTTGTAATAGGGCCTGTTTGTTGGTTCCCAGTTACTCAGCCCTGAAATAATCACACAGGAACTATACTACTTAAATCATTGCTTGGATCAGTAGCTCTCGCTTCTTATTGGCTGGGGTTAGGAAGAAAGTGGTTGAGACCATGCCCGTGGCTCAGTGCCACCTGCCTGGACAGGCAATGGGATCTGGTCTGCTAGGACTGCACAGGCAGGAGAACATGGTGGATTCCCACGACCACTCACAGAGATATTTCCAGACCAAACAGTGCTCTGCATGGTATATTTAGTTACTACTCAGATAAAAAGGCTTTATGTGCTACACATTCCTCTTCAGAGTTCAAATGGTGAGCGCGGATCCTACCCAGCAGTCCCGGAGCTGGTGGTAACAGTACTTCTGCCATTTTGAAAGGCAGAGAGAGGAGGAGCCAGCACCCAGGGCAGCTAAAATCCACCTGCTTACCATTTTAAAAGCTCTCCAGGACAGAAAAGGATTACAAATACACAATAAGACAAACTCTAAACAAGTCAAAGTGTGTTTTAAAAAATATACGTAGGCTTGGGAGAGAGAAGAAAAAGTAAAAAGACAGTAATTGTAATGTAAAAAAGTACAGGCAGTCATAGATTAAAGGAGTAAAGATAATAAAATAAATATTAAGCTTGTAGAAAAAGTAATAGAGTAAGAAAATAAGCCACATAAAGATGGAATACACAACAGAGAGTCTGGATTACGTATATTATTGTATTTTCTTTGAATTTTTTGACTGTTAAAGAGCTACATAATGAGAGACATTTTATTGTATGGACTGCTAAGTTAAACCAACATAAAGGTATCTTGACTTCAGAATTTGAGTCTAAGGATATGTTTCTTTGAAAAAAAAAAGTTCTGGTTTTGATGAGGTTATGATGAGAACCTGTAAATTAATTCCAGACTAATGTGCTTTGATGATGCAAGACCCCCCAAAGAGTCACTGTGAACACCCCCCAAAATACTTCACCCAACAAAAAGCAGGAAGCAGTTTGAACAGAACTATGCCTAAACTCCTTAAATGATTGTTTATAAATGTTTGTTTACATTTAAGGGGGGAATATGCTATAGAGATGAACACTTTGCTTTGGTATGAATCTTGGTTTATTGATACAAATTTAAGGTCAACTTAGTTATATGTTTCTGCTCTTGATTAAGGTATTGTGCTTGTGCAGTTCATTTAAAAATGTAATGTATAATTAAGAAATATTGGTTAATAGATAATCATCTAAAATAGCCAAGCTTGTAGTAATATTAGTTAGGTTTTCTAGATATATAGTGATGTATTTCAATTATATAGATATTCTTCAGATCTTTCAAAGACTACAGAATATGGTATTTAAAATGTTTTAAGATCTTAGGACTTTTTATGACAATGAGACACATCTCTGTTCCTGGAAGCACCAATTACTTCAAGAAGAAAATGGGCATTGAAGAGGCTCCTAATTTAGGCAAGAAACTGCGCTTGCCTGGACTGCTTGATGTTATGCTGTATGAATTGGACATGCAGGACTCACAAGAAAAAAGACTGCTGAAGTTGCCTAAAGGTAAGACCTTCCTTTAGAGTTCCTGCTTCATGAAAGAGTATGCCAGACATTCTGCAGGACACAGAAGAAAGTGACTGACAAACTGCCAATGTAGGTGGAACTGTCTTTGAAATTTCCTGCTTCATGGAAAAGTCTGCTGAACACTGAAGATAGAAGCCCTAACAGTACAGAAAAACTTTAGGTGACTGTCCAGGCAGTGAGATATCTCTGTCAATTCTAGAGTTTTGGAAGTTACTTACAATGTACTTCCTGTTAACTTAGGTAATATTATATCCTTCTGGGGTCTTTGATGTTGTTGAAGAATAGATAGTTATAATTATAGTTTTCCTTAGTTATGATAAAAGGTAAACTAGATATAAATGTTATAACTGTAATTCTTACTTGATACCTGCTTTGTTATATGTAATTTTACTATGTTAAAGTTAAAACCTTCCTTTTTTATTTAAACAGAAAAGGGGAAATGGTGTGGGAAGTCCTTCATTCTATCTGCTGCTTTTCTTGGTTAATGAATAAAGACGCTTCTTTGGTCTGTGATAGGGCAGAATAGAGGTAGGCAGGAAAAACTGAATGCTGGGAAAAAAAGGTGGAGTCAAGAGATGCCATGTAGCCTCCAGAGGGGAAAAATGAGAGCTGCCAGCTGGATCCTAGCCAGTAGACCACAAACTTCATGGTAAAATATAAAATAATGGAAATGGGTTAATTCTAGATGCAAGAGCTAGCTAGCAATACACTTAAGTGATTGGCCAAGCAGTGATTTTAATAATATAGTTTCTATGTGATTATTTTAGGAGTCTGGGCAGCCAGAAAACAAACGAGCAGCCTCTCCACAACAACACTAGGATGGGGATGTCAGAAAAGTACACCCTTTGGAGAACAGAGTAATGCTGATGTGACATCAGAGCTTCAGATGAAGTCACACAATGCCAGCCAAGTCCTCCTCACCACCACTGGAAGGCTGAGGTTTCCCCAGACAGCCATCCCACAGTGAGTGCAGACCGAGACTCCAAGTCTTACTCACAGTGGAACGCAAGCTCCGATCATGGAGCTGTAGCTGTCATTGTCAGCAACCTCACTGTTTTCTCTGAGAGTTTGGTGCTCCGTGGGGGAGGTGACGTTGCCTTCACAAGGAAAGCAGGAGCCCCAGTCCTCTGTGAACCAGAAGCATTCAACACTCCACAAGAAACTATTCACGCAAAGTATTTCCAAGTGATATATCTACGAGGACTTTTAAATGAAAGTAAAATGAAAATGAATCTGTAATTTACAAGGTGATATTTTATCCATGTGTGGAGAAGAAGTCGCATCTTTACAAGACTTTAACACACTGAAATGAAAATCGGTGATGGACGATTGTTAATGTCATTTGGAAATTGTGGCAGGAAATTATCTCCAGTGTCATTTATTTTTGGAAAGGAGTAGTAAAATGTCACCCATGGTTGTCTGAATTATTTGTCTCACAAGGTTATTGTGAGAGCTGACCTGCAAGCTAAACAGAAGAGTTGCTGTGGACAGCATCCCAGATGTGCAGGCTGGCTAATCTCAAGGAGAAACAGTGCCCATCAAAGTGTCCTATTGGCGGGCATGCAAGAGGCTTCTTGCCAACACCATCTTTGATCTAAAGGCATCTTAAAGGCTGTCTGCTTTTAGTCATGGCTTTTGCTTGCAAAACTGATTTTCCTATTGGCTTGACTAGCCCAAGGTCAGGGAACAGAATGAGCTTCCAAGTGCACTTCATTAAACGGAAGGCCTGTTTTACATCATTGGGTATGTGTCAGTCACAGGGATGAGACACAGGTGAAGCATGGTTAGCATCTAAGATGTTTTTGTAACATATAATATTATTTCTTTTATTTTTTGAGAATCTCATAAAGTATATTCTATCATTCTTTCCTGCTCCCAGCTTCTCCCAGATCTTTCTCCTTCCTACCCACTTAACTTCATATTTGTTCTCTGTCTCAAAGTAAAAAAAAATTGCCTGACAATAAAACATAAAGCCTAACTTTTGTGATCAGCAACTCCTGAGTATGGCACCTGTCCTGGTGTATGGCTGCATAGTGTTTTTGTGTTGATGGAAATCACTTTTCCTTCTCCCAGCAGCTATTATTAGTGAGTAGCTTCTTGGCTAGGGGTGGAACTTTGGGCCTACATCTCCTCCTCTATACTGAGATTTGTCCTGCTTGACTTTGTACAGGTCTTGTGAGTGCTGTCACGGACTCTCTGGGTCCGGTTGCATCTGAAAATGCCGTTTCCTTAAATCAGTTGCCACTTTCGGTTCTTACAATCTCTTTGCCTCCTCTTCTGTGTAGATCTCTGAACTTTGATGGTACTGAGGACTTCACAGTCTCTCATCTTCTTCACATTGTCCAGCTCTGGTCCTCTGTGCTAATTGCCATCTACAACAAGAAGACACTTCCCCAATGAGTCTAAAGAGTCTTCTCTGTGGGTAAAGCCACATGACACTGGTAATCATTCCATTGTTGTGTTCATTTAGCAGAATAGTAGCCCTAGGTTTTCCTCCTAGAATCTATGACCTATATTTAGTCTCAGGTTCTTGGCCTCATTAACAATATCAGGTACAGGTTCCATTTCATGGAGTGGACCTTAAATCCAATTCTAAAATGTGATTGATTGCTCCCTAATGTTCATGCCACCACTGCACCTACAGGCATATATTGCAAGCAAGTCACTATTGTAGCTTGCAGGGTTCCTGGTTGGATGAGATGAGTGATTCCCTTCCTCCTGCAGTAGCATGTAGAGTACTTTCTAGCACTATGAGTGCTAGGAATTAGGGCTAAAGTATCCAGTTGCTTACCAGCTAGGTTTCTCGTGTACTCTGCCCTAAGTCCGTGCTGCTTCAACAGCAGAGTCTTATTATCAAGTTGTGCCTGACTCTTGGGACTTTCTTACTAAACTGTTGAGAGACCTGAGTTAAATCTCTTGAATAAGTTTAAATTCTTTATGATAGCAGCTTGTCACTTATGATGGACTCTCTAGTTACCTCAGAATGTGAAAAGTTATTAACAAAATTTATTTTCATTCATTTGTAAATTCTGCCCTTAAGTGAGCAAAGAGAAAGCGTAAATGAGAGTTAGGGTATGAAAGTAATCATCATTATAGCCAATGTCATTAGCCTTAACCTCACTAGGCTGAAAGAGGAACAAGAAAATATAAAACCCCAAAATAGGCAAGCACAGCAAGACTACAGGATAGTGCGAGCAGGGGTTCAAAAGTAAAATCACATGTATTGAACAGTTTGTGCTCACCAAGATGATGTTGCTGCTCTTGCCGTTCCTAGCCCCAAAGTCCTCCATGACTTCTAAGTTGTTCATCCCATCTCTCACTTTCTCAAAGACTACTCTATATCTAGCTGAAGTGCAGAGTTAAGTTTATGATTACCAATAAATTCTAAGCAACAAATACAGACTGTATGCCAGATTAACTTAATGCGGTCAGTCATTTTGCTTTGTTTCTATTTACTTTGTTACTCAATTTGGCTTTATTCATATGATCTATAAATACCAACGGTGGGGTTTATACATAGTTTATGATGGTACATTTTGTGTAACTTTGCATATTATTCAAGACCAAAAATATTGATCTCAGACTACATCTCCAATGTACAAATGTGCAAATAAATAGAACATTATAGTAATTGTCATAACTTAAGCTTTCATTCTGTCAATATGACATATGCTTAGTCTTAATTAAATTGGGGATCCCTCATCTTGCCCAAGTGAAGTGGGGTGAATCATGGGGTGCCTAGGAATTTGGTGGTCTGCATCATGGGAGCTTTCACTTTTTAGCTCTGTTGGCAGCTCTTGGAGATCACACTGAAAGGTGTAGCCTCAGCTTCTCTCTGCCTACCACGGAGTCTGACGGTTCTCTCTTCTTTCACTGAATAATATTCGTATTGCATTTATTTATTTGTGGAGCGGTTTCCATCGTGCATATATGGAGGTCAGAAAAAAACCTACAGGAGTCTCCCCTCTACACGGTGGGTCCCAGGGATCATACTCAGGTTATCAGTTTGGGCAGCCAGCAGTTTTCCCAACTGAGCCATCTTGTTATACCCTCCCCACCACGGAATGGCCATAGAGTACATTCTAATCTCTCTAGGCTGTAATAGGACAACAAAATCTCTGCTATACTGCTGATGCTGTGAAACTCCTACACAGCACACCAAGGCTTTCTGCCAGGAAGCTGTGCTTATTCATGCTGACGTGGGTGCAGGAGGTTCACATCTAAAGGCTGAACACTGTAGGGCACAGCCTTATAGCCTTATACACCCTCCTTTAGTTCCCTTTACATTTTAGCCCCTTTGTTTAGTCTTCCTTGTGCATTTTGTCCGTTCTGATTGGGTGGTCCGTGTTAAAAGTTGGGACAGAGTCACGCATGTGCACGTCGATACCGATTACACCGTATACTACCTTCCCTTTGTTTTGAGGGCCTTTACCATGGTAAGAGCCATTCTCCCTGAATGTCATTTTTTCCCTAAGAGACAGGATTAAGGGTTGACTTTCCTGGAAGGAATCCGTGTCTTCTACCTACAACTGAGGTAGAAAGTAAGACCTCTTTCTCCTTCACCCCAAACCTGTTAGTCGTAAATTTTCTCTCTACCTACCCAGGCTTTTGGAAAAAGGGTCATAAACTTCTTTGCGTTTCTGACTTTATTATGTCCAATCTGTGCCCCAAGCAAAGGCAAAAAATAAAAAATTAAATTAAATAATAGTAAAAAAAATTGCCATTCATGTAAATGGGGCAGGTGTGAGAAGTTCAGAGGCCAGCAAAGCACGGCAGGAAGAGCGTGGTTGGTGTCTCCAAATGTTTCTGCCCCACACTTGCCACATTCAATGGGCATTCTCCCTTTAGGAATACTTCTTTTAAAGTGTTTCTTGTGGTTTGGCTTTTTGGTTTGTTGGGTAAAATTTCTTCATCTCTCTATCCGTGTCCAGTGTTTGCTATGCAATGGTTTCCCCCACAGAACCCTTTCATAATGCCTCCACTTTTCTTCACACATTCTCATGGGGGCAGGGGAGCTACAGCCTTGCAGTGACTCCCAGCAAACATTTATCCTGTGAGGGACCACCAGGCTGAGGTAGATCTCCCTTTCCTCAGTCTAGCCATTTCTCTCAGTCTTCTGTATAAATGCCCCACCTATCTCCAGTCCAGGTATCCTTTCCTTTCCTGACTGAATACTCATAGCACAAGATATCTCTCTCATGGCGTATCAGGCACTGCACTTATTCTCAAAGTTCTGGGATCTTGTGACTGTGTGACCCTTCCTCATCTTGATTGAAGCATGAGGCAGTAAGACTTGGTTAGTGTTTCCAGTCACCCTAGAGTGGTGCCGTTCTGTAGAAATACATACACTGTCTGTGAAATGCTTCTGCGTCAGTCCCTGTCAATGAAAGATCAGAACAGATGCTAAACTATATCTCCTCTTTCTTTGCCAGTGTCACGGTTACCTTTAGGCTTTTCGGTTCTCTTGGATTTTCAGAGGACTTTTTGGTGCTTATCTATTTGGCACATCTAGTCTACTATGGTATGGTGACAATCCCAGGGTCCTACGGTCAACATTTCCACCCATCTATCTAAGCTCTCCAGCTTTGTCCTCTTTCAGGCTGACATTTAAGGCAGGCCTGGAAAGGAGTCTCTGCAGGGCTGCCTCTTACCTGCCTGAATTTGTTTCCAAAAGCATTCTAATCCTGCCTTGTGGCTTTGGTTTGCATACCCTCAACCCCATCATGAGAAAAGGAGAACTTTATGCATTGAGAGTCCCGTATCTCAAATAATATGAAATATTCCCATGCGGAAAAATAAGAAATGGTGAACACGAGGTTTAACGAAATACCTGCAAGTGACCTGAGACTTCATAATTGAGATCTAATTAGATACAAAAAGGAAAAGCTCTAGACTTTGAGTTTTGATGAACCAAATCTAAATGCCCATTCTACCATCCTAGGCAACAACTCTAAGCCTTGACTTTCTAATTTATCAACTAGAGACATCAATGTTCACATAATGGTGTGAAAATTAAAATTTAACTGAAAGTTCTGTACATACATAGGAGGTCAATAAAAGTAAATAAATAAATCGATAAGTAAATAAATAAATAAATAGTAGTTGTCTCGGGTATGGGCCCATCGACTTCAAATAATAACATTTCAAACAACCTGACTTTCTTAAGATTTTACATGATGCAAATTCAGAGGTAGCGAGAACTTCTCCTACTTTGGAGATGAAGTGGTGATGGGTATTGAACTTGTGCACGGTGAGTAAGCACCCTATCATCAAGCTAATACCAGGCACAAACACAATCTATCACAGCGGTTCCTAAGGCTTAAACTCACCAATCCTCTGAACTTGACTGAGTTAGCTTTGTGTTGCAAATGTGTCCACATTGACCAAAGAGGCTTTCTTCCAGAAATACTGACAGGAGTCTAAGGATGCACTCTGATTGGTCTCTCTACAGTGAAGCAGCCAAGAATCACAGTCCTCTGAATGACTGAGCTCCGGACTCGGGAAAAGTTTGGAAACCTAAAACAGAAAGTTCTTTGTTTCTGTGTTTGACCCCAGCTTATTGCTTCTTTGTGACAGAGCACCTGTGCTACCTTCCTTGTCTCCTCCTTGCAATTATCAACTTCAAACACTTCCATTTGCCAGAGAAGGAAAGCTACATAACCCACAGCACTTCATTCAGTAATCATGGGCATCCACATCTTGACACAATTTTTTGTAGAAGCTTTGGTATTAGCATTGAACTCTAAGGACTAGCTAGCTGATGCTACTGAACAAATAAAGAGGAGCACATCTAATCCGCAGACCGCAGCTACAAGGGCTTGAGCGTGCACAAGATCTCCGTACACTCCCCAAGGAGCCCTTGCCTGAGCCCTGCTAGCTCTTCATTTGGATTCCTATTAGCCAATCTAGTTGATACCAAGAATTCTAATTTTCATCGGCTGCTCAAGGTTGTATGCTGAACCCGTCATCTTTATTTGGGATTCTCCATTTATTCTTTTAGTTAAAAAGTGACTGAGAACAAAGAAATGCAGCCTTTTTAATTCCAGGACAATGGAACCATAACTGCATTTGGTTTTGGACCTTGAGACATGCTGGATCTTATTTGTCAGAGTAAAACATTTGTTCAAAAGTCTGTGTGCAAGAAACAAGCAAGTATAAGTTCAACCAGCGTTCCTCATGCAGGATGACTCTCTTTTACTCTCCCAATGAATGAAGTTGACTTGAGGACTGGACACATACTAACTTACATGTGGCATTCAGCATACCCTCAGTAAACAGCAACTTTCTTTGGTTCTGAGGCCCTGGTGAGAAAGCTATGGATGCTTCCTCAACTCCTGCTGTGGATCTTCCGATCTGTCTCTCAAAGCAGCTCCAGTGGGTGGTGAAGAGAGTTTGTAATTGAGTCCTGAATTGAAATTGAATACATGAGGCTTTTCAGCGAAGTCACAAGTAGATCTGGGTTTGTTAGCATTTTAAAACACTGTTGAATGTCACATGTTGTATGCCATGCTGTGTGTGCTGTAGTCGTTTTGAGGTATGGATGTTTGTTTGAAAGCTCCATGTTTAAAATCATAATCAACAATGAATCCATAGGGAAATGTATGAAAACCTGAATAAAAAGGACTTGATTAGTAGTCTTAAAAGTATGGTTCACGTACACCACTGACAGTATTGAGTCAGATTCAAGAGAGAACCCTGAAGTCAAAGCAACAAGTGAAAACTTTGCAAAAGTGACATGCAAAAGGTAATAGTTTCTGAAGCTGGTCTTCAATCATGGGCAGCACATGGACTTATTTAAGCAGACTTTTTTCAGTAAGTAGCTTATCTTTAACAGTGACTAAAATAAAGTGCTATGTGTCTGTGCATGCTCATGTGTGTGCACGCATGTTCATGTTTTCCTGTGTGTCTGTCCCTACATCCAGACCTAGGAAGCTTTGCATCCAAATAGACTAGGGTCCCAAAAAGCCAGTACATGCAGTAGAAACAAGTCCCAGTGCCTTTATCAATGGCTTCTCAGTCAGCCCCCATTGTCAGCCACATTCAGAGAGTTCGGTTTAATCACATGCTCATTCAGTCCAGGTCCAGCTGAATTTGGTGAGCTCCCATTAGAACAGGCACACTGCCTCAGTGGGTGGACACACCCCTTGTGGTCCAGACTTACTTGCTCATCTTCTCCCTCCTTTTGCTCTTCAGCTGGACCTTGGGAGCTCAGTCCGTTGCTCGGGAGAAAAAAAAAAGAACTAAACCAGAAAAACACATCACATAGTTTCAAAGCTCACACAGTCACCCAGGAATGCACTGAGGAAGAATCCTTTTTTGGATGCTGAGTGGTAACGGTTGCTTCATCTACTCTGCCTACTTTACTGAAATCATCTACCTGTGTCTCAGTGGGTTAGGCCTGAGACTTCCATAATTAACAGTGGATTTTATGGGAGCTGAGGCTGAAGGGTGGGATCTAATCTAGGATTTAATGAAGGTAATCAAAGGATGGTTTAGCACAGTTGAGCCTAATCTGAAAGGAAAACTTTATGGAGTTTTCTAGACAGTTGTGATCCCATAATTCATGTAATCTTTGAATATTACAAAGCAGAGTATTAATAAAAATCTATGAATTTTTTTCTTTCTAACTAAAAAAAGAAAGAAAATTATATTTTAAGAAAATGAAGAGAGAGAAAAAGAAGAGAAAGAAGAGGAAGAAGGAGGAGGAGGAGAAGGAGAAGGAGAAGGAGGAGGAGAAGAAGAAATACTTCCAAGTTCATTTTAAGCCTTGTTGCCAAAGTCAGGCAGAAGGAAGAAGAGAGGGATGAAGGGAAGAGAGAAAAAGAGTAGTAGGGGGAGAAACACCAAGCCTATAGGGCCAGTATCTCTACAACAAAATGCTAGCAGATTGAATTCAGCAGTACATTGAAAGAATAATTTACTAAGATCAAATGGGAGTCATCCCACAGATGCACTAATCATATTGCATAAATAAAGCTGTGTGGAACACTGCATTACCAGAATGATAGATGAAAATCTTGTCATTTCAAAAAGCAGCAGAAAAGACATAATTTGATAAAATTCAATATATTCATGATAAAAATTTTCAACAACCTTGGCTTGGAGCAAATGTACCTCGATACAAGAAGGTTCACATATTACAAACCCACAGGAAAAGCCATATTCAACAGGGAAAAACTGAAGCTTTACTCCTTACATCCAGAACAAGACAAGGAGGCCCACCCTCTCAATCTCTACTCAACACATCTATCAGAAGTCTTAGTTAGAGTAATGGGCATCTGAGAGAAACAAATGTATACATGAGAAAAATAAAGACGTTGAGTTGACCCTATTTGCTGATTACATGATCTTATGTATAGAAAATGGTAGATACCCCACCATCACAAAAGTACAAATGCATATACATACATGCAAACAGACATACATACAATTGTCAGAACTGATTCAGTGAAATTGAAGAACACAACAATCAGCATACAAAAATCAGTAGTATGAATTAACAGCAAGCCATCTGAAAATGAAATCAAGAAAGCAAATCCATCTACAAGAGCATAAAAATGTTCCAGAATAAATTTAACCATGATAGTGAAAGGTTCCACTGTGAGCTTGATGAAGGATGAAACTGAATGAAAAGAAACTTTGTGTTCGTGAATTGGAAGAATTAAAGATGCTAAAATGCTGCACAAAGTCATCTAGCGACTCAATGTAGCTCATCAAAGCAACAATGATGTCCTTCGCAGAAAAGAACATCCATGGTCTGTAGTGTGTGTCGATTAATGATAAAGTGCTTGTCTAGCACACAGGGCTGAGATCAGCCACTGCTACCACAATGAAGGGAAAGGAAAAGAGGAAGAAAGCAAAGTGAGCAGGAAGGAAGAAAAAAAATTACATGAAACTGCGAAAGATCTTTACATAGCCAGAACAATCTTGAGCATTTGATCCAGCTATATTACTCTTGGGACTATACCCAAAACATTTCATATCCTACTATAAAGATATATGCTTATCCATGTTCATCACTGCTTTTTCAAAATAGCCAGGAAATGGAAATAGCATCAGCTGACGAATGGTTTTTTATTACAGTGGATTATTACTCAGCTTTTAGTAAAATTGAAGTTATTAAATTTTCAGGTAAACAGACAAAACTATAAATAATTATTCTGAGTGAGGTAACCCATCTAAGAAAGACAAATACCAAATGCTTTCTCTCAGTTGTGATTGCTTCTTTTGAATCTTCAGATATGTATGTTTCATTTTGAATACCCAAAAGGAAATTATTGTGGGGGAGGCTATGAGGAGGGTCTTTTAAGGGAAGAGAGAGTTAGAGCCACTGGTGAGTTTACCATGCTCCAGTGGAAGACAGCACACCCAAGAATATTTGAGCAGGACAAACTGGGTTTTGCAGGTTTACAAAAGAAGAAAAACACAACGTTAGTGGGTGGGCTATAGTGGGTGGGCTGTATCTTATATGGTGTGAGCAGATGAATGCGATGAATTTATCAAAGAATTGATAAAACTTGTAAAGACTGAAATTAGACCCTCATCTCATGTTGTATATGAACATCTATTGCAGATATAATAAAGTTCTCAATGTAAAATCTCAAACTATAAAATAACCAAAACAAAACACACAGGGAAAACCCTCCACAGTTGCCAGAGGAAAGTATTCTTAGATATTATCACAAAAGCACAGATAAGAAAAGGAAATTAAACAAATAGGTTTATGCCAAATAAAAAGGTTCATCATACCCAGGAAATAAACAACATGGTAAAGATGTACCCTTTATGTGCAGAGAGTCTTTTATGAACAGACCTGATAAGATGATAATCAACAAAATTTACAAGGAACTCAACTCAGTCGCAATGATATTTTTAAAAGCCCAACCAAGTGAAGAGTGGGTAAACAATCTGAACAGATATTTAGCAAAAGACAAACAAGCAGCCACCAGATATACAGAAACAAAAATGTTCAACATCACTAACCATGAGGGGGATGCAGCCCAAATTACAATAAATCACACACTACCCCTTCACACTCAGAAAAGTCAACTTGAAAAAGACAAAAAAGGTGTGATGTGGAGAAAAGGGAACCTCCCAAATTCCTGGTGGGAATGCATGTTAGTACAGCCATTGTGGAAAACAGTACAGAAATGCCTCAAAAATGATCACTAGATCACACACGGTCCAGCAGTTCCACATCAAGTACGTTAAGGACGTATCTACACTCCCATGTTCATTGTAGTCCGTGTATTTATTGCAATATTGTTCACACTACTTAAGGCACAGATTGTAAGCAATCATTTGATGAATGAATAAAGAAAAGGTGGTATAGACAGTGTAGGCACAGCCACTAAAGTTTACATGGATCCTATAACTTGTGAACAGATAGGTGAACCTGGAGAGCATTGTATCTAGTGAAATGAGCCAGGCATGAAAAGAACCAGATCACATGGTCTTGCCAATGTGGAAGGTACAAAACCAACTCTCCAAAGAAAATTCAGAGTGATATGATGAGTTCTGGGAATATGTTGACCAAAACAAAAACTTTAATTAGATGAAAGGTGTATATGTTCATGAGGTCTTTTGTGTGCCGTGTTGGCTATAATTAGTAAGAATGTATGTCTAAAAAATGTCAAGAGAGTAGTTTCTAGAAGTTCCTTACAAAATGGCAACTCTTCAGAGTAATGTATGTGCTATCATTATGTAGACATTAAATAATACATAGATACAATATACATATATCAAAATATTCTGTTGTATATGATAAACACGATTTTACTAAAACACAATTTTACTAAAGCATGATTTTACTAATTGATTAAAATTTTTGGAAAAGCATAAAAACGTAATTTTATAGAAAGGGATGAAGAAAAAGAGGGAATAGGAGAGAAAAGAAATGAGGAAAAAAAGAAACCTTTTTTCCTGTCCTTATTTTTCCTTATTTTCCTTTTCATTAAAAAAGCAACAACATAGATGATAAGATTTGCCACATTCTAAAAACGTGAATGGTGTATTCAGTTCTTGATTTCTACAGCTATAATTTGGGAATGAAGACATCTTCACTTTTTAAAAGCTAAGGAAATAAACCTCCCAAGGTAAGCAAACTTTTTAATCCTTTGAGTATTTGCAGAACTCAAATAGAGTCTGTCTTTTTAAATGAAATTTCATTGGTTAACTTCTGGAAGTCCCCCACAGTCCTGTGCCTGGATAACCATTTATCTGCCTAGCTGTAATCCTATAAAAACATCCTCAGTCAGGTTCATTGCTGGTGGGAAATTTCAGGAGAGGGTTCCCTAAGAAATGCCAACAAATCCTGTGTTTCCTTACAACACAGTAGTGAGTGTAGAATAAATTCACTTACAGTTAGATAGGATAATAGTTTCCATCTTACCTTTGATCATGCAAACTTCTACTGGATTTAAGAGCCTTCACTTGAAAGAATAATTGCCTTAAGTAAGATTTACAGAATTACTGTTAAAGCAATTTTTTAAATTGTCTTTTGAAGGGAAAAAGAGAGTTGGCTTCAAGTTTGCGTCAATAAAAGGATAACTAATTTTATTTTTCATTGCTATTTTCTTTAAATCTGTATGATAAATAACTATTAAATTCTGGCTCAGAGGATACTTTTTCTCCCATATACGAAACCAAGCACACAACTTTCTTATAAGGTATAGTATTTATGCTCATTAAGTAGAGAAGCAAACATAGCCGCCAGGGTATGTCTACTGGGAGATGTGACAGCCTTCTCTAAAGTTCTACTTTCACTGGGAACTCAGAACCTCTGGAAGAGCAGTCAGTGCTCTTAACCACTGATCCATCTCTCCAGTTCCTCTATGTTCAAACCAACTTCTACCTCCATACCAACTCCTCATTCTAACCTTGTCACTTGTCAAACACTTTTCTGAGCCAGGAGAGCACTGCAGAGCACTTACAGCTATTTTCGCCTACAGAAATCCCTACTCGTATCTCTCCATGTAAACCTATACAAAAGTCTTTAAATTCTGCTGATATTTCTTATTCTTGTCTTAAGATTCTTCAGAGTCTTAATACTTATTAAGCACATACCCACCAAATCTAACCTGCAAAATACTTCAGTTTCTTACAGCTTAAGAAGCATGCTGAAGGCCATATTGTTCTGAAATCGTGAGCTCCATTAGTCTCTTTAGGAGTGAGATGTGAAATTGAAATAGAACACATATAATCTTTATGTAATTTCTTCTCTTTGGGGGATGGGACTAAGGACACAAATGGCTGTGGTACTAGCTATGAGTTAGTGCTCCTGTGGAAACAGCTTATTCTGTGGTCACCCATAGAAGTCTTTGAGCCTTCTCCCTGTCTTTTGTATTCCTCTAGTCAAGTTTACCCACAGTCCTCCCATTGGATGTTCATTTCTTTCCTGTCATCTCTCTTGAGTTAGTCCCACATTTGGGCTCCCTTAAGACAAAATGGTTTGTCCTCTTTGGGTCTATCCTCCTCACGTGACTTGAGCAATTACACTCTATCCCAAAAATCCTAGGAACTGACTAAAATTTATTTGTAGCTCAAAATGTAAGTAGATGAAAAAGCTCCCTACAGCCAATGCAGCTTCTTCACATTGATCTGGGGTCTTAACTCTGCAGAGGATGCTGGCATACATGACATATTTAGTCTAGTGTTGAGTTTGATGCCCGATTGTCAATGCTCTCAGAAGACTTTCATTACTTTAACATAAAACTCTTGGGTCTTCCACACATTGCTGACAGGAGAGCTCTGATTTAGCAGAACTAAGCAGTAGATCTCATCTGCGAGGACCTCTCCACAGAGTGCTGGGATACAGGCTCTCCAGGGTTATTTTTTCCAGTTATGGAAGTTTACAAAACTTAAGCTTCCATGTGTTCTACTAGCAGTTCTGACAAGGCCTACACTGGCAGTTAATGGAGTAGTAACTGTTGCTTTTATTTATTTATGTGTTTAATTATGGCTTTTATTATTCCCAGGTGGTGCTCCCTAACTTAATGATCTTACTCTTAAGAGAGTATTATCTAGTTTGTGACAGAAAACAGCTTGTCATGAGGAATACGCACTTGAAATCAAGGGTCAGTCCTTACCCCCAGACAACCCCACACATGTGTACTTACTTAGTTCATCCTAAAAAAGTGAAACAAATATTTGTCATAGGGCAGATTGCAAATTCTATGTGCAATAAAGAAAAGATGATGTTTACTCCAATTGCTAGTTAGCTAGCTACAAGTTGCTCACCATGGAGGTATCTGTCAATCAAAATAGTCTCTAGAAGCTCAGTTAGTACTTACCCAGTCTACTGTAATGATGCAAAACCATGCCAGAATGAACACCCATTGCGTGTTTATATACATAGAAAGCAGAGAAAATTGCAAGTTGAAGTGGTATCAAGCTGGGAGAGCAAAGCAGGCCACTGTTCTGGTTAAGAATGTAGACAAAGGGCCTACACTGCCTGGGCTCTGTTCCACCCTGTGATCTGCAGCTTTGCGATCAAAACTTGGGCTTATGTTTTCCCACGTGTAATGTGAAATGATAATAATAGTAATAATGTATACTTCACAAAATGGTGAACATCTGGTCATATTTGTAATATATAAATGATGACGATAGTTTATGTTTATTTCCTGAATACAATCTCTAGGATATATTGCATGTAAGCCATAGTTTGTTTTTGTTTCTTATTTCTGTTCCATCTGGATTGGTCTGGACATCTGAGAAGCTGGTCAATATATATGTACCAAGTCATCAAGTTATCAGAAGGCTGCCACATCTGAAACAAGTAGTGGCATACCTGTGGATGGGTCTGTCAGGACATTTCTAGGAAGGGTCAGGAGAGGAGAGAAGCCCATCCCCCAGAGTGAGAGGCACCTTTACACAACTTCCTGGACAGTCTGAGGAAAATGCCATGCCTTCTCTTCTTGTTTGTGAATGGTGTGTCTAAACCCCTTTTGTTGAAGCTGCCATCGGACTTCAGATAGCATCAGAAGCCAGCTTCTTCAGCCTTATAATATAGAATGTAGATGAGAGACTCTCCAGGAATCCTCCAAGCCCCCAGCCCCAGGCTGAAGTTCTAAGGAATCCATACATGTGGACTGAACAGATGCCATGCTCTCAGCTCCCCCATCATACAGGCAGCTGCGGTTAGACTCCCTGGACCTCTCCACAGAGTGCTGGGACACAGGCTCTCAGGGGCTATTTTTCCAGTTATAACCCTGTTAAGGATAAAGTTGGGGAATAATAAATAGTGAAGTGAAGATTGTGAGGGGTCTGTAAAGCTTTTTGATAAATAATTTTGTTGAATCTGCTAATGGCTGAAGAACTTCGTAGGGTTCTACAACATTAGGACCTTTTTGTAATTTCATATATCCTAGGAGTTTACATTCAACTAAGGTAAGTTATGGGACTAAGAAGGGGTAGAATATTAATGAAAGGTATATTAGAGAAGGGTTTTTATCTCCATAGAGAACAATCAATGATCACTAATCAAAGGATCAAATCAATTCAATAGGTTTATTTATTTAGTTGTATTATTTAATAAAGTTTATTCAAATAGTTTCTGTGTCTAGTTCTGTGCAGATAATTGTAGTATACAGAAAAATAATACAGCATTGTCCTTGTTCTTAAGAACTTGTCAATGGTTTTTGGAGATGTGGTTTCTTCTAAGATTATACAGTAACAGAAGGAAGTAAAATGACTCCCGTGGATGTTTGGAAAGAGAGCACTCAAAATTGCTTGAAATGTCTGAGATAAGTTTGATGAAGGAAAATGGGAACTAAATAATAAAGCCTTAAGAGAATGAACTGTTCATCTAACTAGTCCAAGGAGATTAATAGAGGACTGACCACTAATGAAAGCATATACTTATGCCTGGCAGTGTGTTCAGACATGACAAGTGTGGTGCACTCATAAACTCATAGTAGCTGTCGTTGCCTGCGCATGACCTACACACGATCAAGCCTCTCGACAACCCAGCATGAAGCAGAGGGGCTCATGAGCTCCCTCTCTGGGTGGGGAACTTTTCACAGTTGATGACTGCAGAGGGAAGAATCAGTTTTCCTTAAGTATGTGGCCTCTATTAGTTAAACTATACTTTAGTTATTTTTTTTAAGTTGGGAGGAAATTGGAGGTAGATCTAGGATAAGTTTTGGGAGAATATAGTATATGCATGTATGAAATTCTAAAGAATTAATTGAAATGTCATATTTAATAATTTAAAAATACCACTTTAAAGAGCTGACAAATTGCTTCATACCCAGTTTATTGTACATGATTCCCCCATCTTCCTATTGACTGTTTTCTTACCTTCAAATTTAAAGAGTGGGATATAATACCACCTAATAAGCTTCATAAATGATGAGCTTCATGACCAAGAAAGAATTAGAAGAGAGAAGAAAAAGATATAATGGGTAGAAGAGGAAGCACTGGATTCAGCAAGGCTGAGGCCTGCAGTGGCTGAGTTATCTGAGGGCTGTTCTCTATCAGTTCCTCGCACTCACACTCCAGCAAGGCTAAGGGACCTGCGCTGCAGACACATTTATACACTTTCTGGAGCGAGTGAGACTAGGTCTATTATTAATATAACTGGAAGCCTTTTATCATTTAATTGATATACTAATTTTACAATACTAGACTAGAAGCATATCTTCAGCTTGGTATAATTAATGATAATAAAGACCAAAGAGAATATAGCTTATGGCTGTGACCTTTTCCTTTTTATTATCCACAAACTACCAGCTGCTTATGAAAAACAAGGGGGAAAGCCACTGCTCAGACGGGGAACCCTACTCTTATGTAAAAGCAAATGCATTAAATCTCGAATCCAGTATTACTGTCTGATGATCTATGATTGGATGAAGATACTCTATTAAACATTATCAAAATATAATCATGCAAACATCAGGAAAACATTAAGGAGGCTCTAAAATACGACATACTGCTAAGTGTTTAACAACTGGCTCTTGTAGGGAAGGGCACCACTTATAGCATTGCCAACTGACATGAAATAAATGATCAAAATGTGGTGGGTTTTTAATCTACCAGCATGATAGCAATTAAACAGAGTTCCAGGAAAAAAAAAATGTAAAGTTGGTTCTTGGGAGGCTATAAAAGCATAACACTACAGTACAGCCTTGCAAATGACTATGTGTTTAGATCTTTCTACTCGTCAACAGATGAAGCAACAGTTGATTGTTGGTCTGATAGATGTATATTTATACCATGAAAAGTCTAGTGGTTTTACTATTATTCATCATCAAAGATGAACAGAACAAAGTTCAAGCTTTGGATGAATAAACACATGAATTTTGAAGCCTGGCTTCTAGTTTTTTTTTCATTTTTAATGTACCAAAATCCTTCAAGTTCTTATATGTTTATGATATATTCTTTCCTATCAATCACTCTTGCGCTGAGGGTTTTTTAAAGCCTGCAAAAGATGGAGAATGTTCTACATATGTTTTAGTTTCTTATATATCTTCCTCTGAGTCTCTGTCAGCACAGCTGATGTAGTCATGAATCCTGAAGAGAGAAATACAGCACTGGCCATGAATATGTACATTTTGGGACACTTCATCATAATCTTGGCAGAAATATTTTTTAAGATTGGCATAGAGATTAAAGTTGAAGTGCTTGCCTCAAAAAAATAATTTTAAACTGACGTTTCTACCATACACAAGGCAAGTTTTAAACTTATTTATCATCTAATCTCCCCCTAGAAACCACTCTGACTTACAAGTAAAGCTGAAAGCAGAGCAGTTCCAAAGCCAGAGCCCCACACACTGTGCTCCCTAGAAGGACAAATCTACCAAACCGTTAACATAATAGACATGAAGATTTCGCATTCAAAACAACATCTCATTAACACTGACGTATACACTATCTCTTAATGTTTCAAAGATATATTAGTGAGAATAAGACAATTCACAAGACCACAGGCAATCAAGGCTTTCATAAAACCTAAGGCCAAGGTCTGAGAGAACGTGCTGGCAGTTGTAAAGAAGATTTACATGAATTAAAAATATTAACCAAAGCATCATCTCTTCATTACCCAAACTCTCTTCATGAAAACACTGCCAAGGGAAGCAAGGTAGAAGAAAGCTATTTTTGAAACATGAATATCTCTTAGACACATATATTATGCCACTCTGTAATGCTTGGGATCTTTGTGGAATGTGGAGACAAATGAGCTTAAATCTCTCCCTCCTACACTCATTGACATATTTCTACATCCCTCTAGGGTATGAAAATCCCAACAACATCAACAACCAATAGGTAGAAGACAATTAAGGGCAGAAACAGGAATGTCAGAGTATCTGCTGTGGTTAAATGAGAAATACTGCCCCTCTCATAAGTCCATGTATTTGAAAACTTGAACCCTAGTCGGTGGCACTGTGTGCTGTTTGGGGAGGTGATGAAACCTCTAGGAGGTGAAGCTTTTCTAGAGACTGACCACTGGAACGGGCTTTGGAGGTTGATAGCACCGGCTCCATCCCTCCTCCCCCTACTTCCTATGTGTAGATGAAAATGTGATCAGCCAGCTTCCTGGTCCAATGATCATGTCTGTGTGTCACCATGCTTTCTATACTATTATAGATCCTATCCTTCTGGAACCATACACTGAAATAAACCATTTCTTCCCTAAGTTGCTTTAGAATGTCATATTTCAACACAACAGAAAATAAAAAATAAAGGTTCCTAGTAAATTTAACTGTATCTTTCAATGTCCTCTAAAATATATAATGGAGGGGAGGTACTCACAGGCTCATAGCTTCTAAAAATGTGAGTTTATACAGGATTTAATATCTTTTAAGTTTCTCTGTTCTAACAAGACACTTTAGAAGGAGATTTGGTCCACATATAATGAAGTCCATAGTCCAAGTTAATCCACCTATCTGACACTTTATTTTGCCCCAGATAATTTTACATGTCAACTTGGCTGGGCTTTGGAGTACTCAGAGCTGGTAAAACATTATTTCTAGGTGGGTCCATGGGAATGTTTCCATAATAAATTATTTTTCAATCAGTGGAATGAATAAAGACTTTTCTCCACCAGTCATTTTGGTTGCCATTGTTCATCCTGATTTGTTTTGTCTACTGGGGCATCCACCTCTCCTACTCTCAGACATCAGAGCCCCTTATTCTAGGGTCTTCAGTCTCAGGTTTATACCATTGCCTCATGCCTAGGCTTAGATGTGACCTTTACCATTCCCTAGCACTAGATCTCTCAGGAATATCAGCTTGCAGATGGCAGATCGTGGAAGTTCTCGGACCCCATAATCACATGAACAAACCACTCACAAAACCAATCTATTCAATTGGCTCTGTTTCTCTAGAGCATTCTGACTAGTCCAGTTTAAATAGACGTTCCATTACCAGGTATAATTAAAGATGCAATGTAGATAGGGAAGAGCAAAATATAAAACCTTTACCGACTGGCTTAGTATTGATCACAGAGACAGAAAGAAACTGCAGTAAAATGTAAGGGACAAAGCCATCGTTCTCAAAGCGATGATGTAATGAAAGGGAGAGATAATGGGGAGGTGAGAAACACTGCAGCAAATTCAAGGAGTTATGTGACCAGTAAACTCGAAAGGATAAAATGCAATCTCAGAATGCAGGAGCCTACAGAGATGTAAGCAATAAAGATACAGCTCTAGCTACCAAAGAAAGGGAGTAGAGAATGGATTGGTAATTAGATTGTTAATGATGCTCAGGGATGTGATGCTTAGTTTTAACTGTTGGTTTCATCTAATCTAGAATCACCTGGAAAGACAGCCTCAAAGAGGAACTGTCTAGAGCAGGTTGGCCTGTGGGCATTCTGGAAGGAGGGAGTTTATCTTGATTACATTAAGTGAGGTGGGGAGACCTCACCTGCTCTGTACTGGTGCGGTGAGGACGAGCATGTGTGCATTCGCTCGCTCTCCCTGTCTTGACTTCTGTATAGTGATGGAATATAGCCTGTAATTTCAGCCAAATAACCCCTTTCTCCCTAAGTTACTTTTTCCTGGGTGTTTCATAACAGCAACAGATAGTAGAGTAGAGCAAGTGACAATAAAGGAGGAATTAAAACAAACATTTCTAAGAAAATAAACTTTCAAAAGAAAAGTATCAAAGCTACAATTTAGTAAAGTCCTTAAGTTGAAAAAGATAAATGCGTACGTTTTTAAATGACTCCTTGAATGCAAGAAAGAAAAAAAAAAAACTTGATGAAACTTTGACTAGTCAGGATAAACGGAAACCATGAAGTCCGAAAAGCCTCGGGGTACGTTTACGTGTGCCTAGATTAAATGACTGCGCCAGTTCTTTCCATTACTAGCAAATAGTTGTGAGAAACAATTTTAAGAGGAATCATTTCCTTTGTCTCAGTATTTCAGTGTCTTCAGCTCATGGGCGTAAGGCCCTGTCGCTTTAGGCCTGAAGTAACACAGTTTGTGATGTCAGAGTAAGAAAAGGAGACTGTTCATCTATTGGCATGCAAGAAACAAAGAGAGAGAGAGAGAGAGAGAGAGAGAGAGAGAGAGAGAGAGAGAGAGAGAGAGAGAAGGGCCAGGGGACCATGGATAAGACACTCTTCAAAGGCACGCCTCCAGTGAGCTGCATCTAATTAAGGACCAAAGCTGGAGGTCCCCACTACCTCTTACAAGAGTATCAAGAACTGAGGACCAATCCCATTTTAGAAAGAATGACGTCCAAGGGTGTTTCTCTGAAAAGAAGAATCTGAGGTAAATGTTTACTGGTCTCAGGGAGTTTAAGGAAGAAAGTAGCAACATGAAACAAGGAAGAATATGGGGGTTTGAGAAACACTCATTAAATCATTAAAGTCAGCTTTACTAAGCTGGTCGCAGCTTGGGCAACTGAGGCTCAATTTTTTTAAAGACGTTTAGGGGAAAAAAAAGCACATGGTTTAGCCTTATCTCAACTAAGAGATGAGCAACCAGAAAACTATCCCCACCTGCGGCTCATCTCTGGCTAAAATGGGACCAAGCGATATGAACGATCTAGCTCAACCATCAGCCCATGTGCTGACAACAGTCCTCAGGCAGAAGGTCACAGATGATTTTGGTAGGAGCCCATTGACATGCACGACAGCAGAGAATGAGTTAGATGTTTGGGAAGACACTAAAGCATCTACTAACAATAATCTGTTTAACTTAAAGCTTCCTTCTACAATGATAACCGCAACAACTGCTAATCCTACCATCTCAGCCACGGAAAAGAGAGGCGGCAGTCGATTAGTGTCAGCCACATTTTGGAAAGAAAATAATCTCTCAAAATTTATATTTTTATGTGGCCTGTTGAGTCACGCTAATCTGTTGTCTTTACCCGATGTGTTTATTGCCTTGGTCATTGATCTGGCGCAAGGCCTCTGGTTTCTGCTACACCACCAATATTAGGCTCTCAGTGGGGTTCCTCTTGGATATCCTGTTGTTGTCCTGTGTCTTGGAGATCCTGCTGTGTTGGATCTCTAGTCTCATCCCCTTCATATGCTCTAACAGTTTATAGATTTGGTGAATGTTGGGGTGGGCCAACTCACAGCACTGGTTCTAGTGGTAACTGGGTTGGTCAGCCTGCCAGCTTTCCTTCATGGTCACTACCCAGGTGAGCTCTCCAGCATTGCCTCAACTAGCCCACCCAATGCAGCCTACAGCAAGGAGCAGGGCCAATTCTCCTGTTCTCAGGTCCCCAGATCTAGGTCACTCAGACTCTCATCACCAGAGCCAGCTCTACTGCTTTGCCTGGCAAGGTATAAAGGCCTCTTTCCCAATTGCTGTAGCACACAAGATCCTTTTCCTTTTGCTTGTTTGTTGGCCTCTGCTTTGTTCCTTTGTTTTGGTTTTTCTCTTTAAATTTGGATTTGATTACAGAAAGGGAGAGGTTGGTGAGGGCAAAGAGTGAATTCAGGGAACAGGGAGATAAGTAGGATCAGAATGCTCGATGTAAAATCCACAAAGAACCAACAAGTTATATTTGCAAATAAGAGCTCAGAAATGTGACCTAAGAACCCTATATGTTGAAGGCTAGCTGCCAACCTAAAGGACTTTTGGGAAGTAGTGGAGCCTGTAAGAGGTGAGGCCTAGCAGGGGGATGCTAAGCTATTGAGAGTGTGGGTATCCTTGGTAGGAACCCTGATAACTCTTTCCACCCCTCTCTAATTCCCCCAAACACACAATTCCTTTCTGCAAGGCTTTCACAATGGACTCTCCCTCTCTTTCTCTCTCTCTCTTTCTCGTGTGTGTGTGTGTGTGTGTGTGTGTGTGTGTGTGTGTGTGTATACCCAACCTAGCAACTTGCTTCTAACTATTAAGAGACAGTAAAAACACTATAGGGCATTCCTTATAAGAGTAGGTTGTAGAACACCATGGCTTCTCTTAGTCCAGCCATACTTTGCGTCCATGCTCTGTCCTGTCCTCTAACTTGCCCACTCTGCTGTTTCTTTGTGATGTGGACTCTGGTCAATAGGAACTGAGGCACTCAAACCCACAGGCTTGCAGAACTACATCTTGCCAACAGATTCATAGGTAAACTTGGAAATGGGTGCTTCCCTCTAATCTTCATATGCAACTGAAGTCCTAGCCTGCATCTTGGTTTTTAGCCTGGGAGAGACCCTAAAATAAAGAACCTAATTAAGATGCCACCATTCCTAGCGCTCGGTATTCTGAGATAATAAATCTTGTTGCATACCAGTAAGTTGTGTAATAATTTGTTACAGGCATTGTATAATATTCCCCAGATACTCCTAACAGAAAAACTCAACACTTGAAAATAAGAACTTAGTAGGAAAGCAATAGACCCAATGAACCAACACAAATTCTGTACCAAGTACCCACAGGATACTTCATTATGAATAAGCAGTATTCTCCCTGGTGGAATTACAGGACAATGAGGTCACTTTCTTTATTATCACATTGTTCAGAAGTTAGCTTGAGAGCCCCAGCAACTATTGTGTTGTTTATGATATAGGAAGGGCAGGGCAGTGGAGTAATCATACTTCCTGTCAAAGCTATGCAAAAGGAGTACATTTTATGGAAAGAATCTAAAGGACATAAATAATTCTAGTTTCTATCTGCTATGCACTCTATGTACTAGTAAATTCTCAATAACGCCAGGCAGCACCTCTCCACGGAGGCAGATAGCCCTATGCCTTCCCTTTGGTACCTCACGGACTGCTAATGACAGAGATTTTACAAATGATTGACAGCGTGAACATCCCTGCTGTGCAGAGTTGTTGTGGTTCTTTATTTTTCTGATAACTCCATCTGGACTTGTTATAGAATAGTAGATCTCTTACTCAACACAGATGACCCTACAGATGTGAAGAATAAGTAAGGGTAGGATCTGGAATACAGCAGATAAGATTCTCATGAGTGACTTCGAAGAATTTACTCAAGGTCCCATGCACACAGTGAGCATCCTCAACCATGGTCAGGAGCAGTGTTTATCTGACGTGTAATTATTGAGGACCAAGTTTGACCCAGATGCCATTCTTGGACCAAGCAACCAGTAATTCACATGCAAGTAATTGCTTTTGTGAAACTCATTTGTGCCATAATAGTTATATTTATCTTAGAAGTGAAATTTTTTAAAAATTTTTCATCTCTTCCTAATAGTCTGCTTATAGTAGTTCTATAATGTAAATCATTTGTCTTCTCTCTTCTTCAGAACTGGTGGAATTTACAAATGTTAGTTCCTCTGAAGCTAATGTCTGCCTGGCACATTGCAGCTGAAAAGCAAGAAAATTAGAAATTCTTGGCTGTTAGTCACACATGCCTGCTGTCCAAGTCCCATCAGAAGCTGAAGTTAAGTGTCAAAGGGTAATGCTTACCCTATGGATTTCATGAATAATTCAGACAAATTCTTCTCATCACTGTGTCATTTATTAGCCACCTGGTCTTGCGGACTTACCTGACTGAGCACCTGCAGATGGCAGTCCGATTGTCCAAGACCTTTTCAGCAGCAGAGAAAGCTCAGCATCTAGCCATCTGGCTATCGCAAGAAAACTCGAGGCCAAAGTCACTGACAGTCAGAAGAGAGGAATAAGGAGCAGCCCATCCCCTGCCACAATGCTACCTAGAATCTCAGCTATGGACTTGTGAAAAGCTAGAATACACACAACCATTGATGCTAAGTTCCCCCAACACAGCCCAAATACTAAAGAATACGCGAGCTGATGTTTGAGAAGGTCAAGACAGGGGTGTTTTGAATTCTTGGCCAAAATAAAACGTCACTAATTAAAAGAAATGGTGATATGTTGCCCGCACAGGACCATCAATAAATGTGCCTATGACCTTGTAGAGCGACCATGAAGAAACAAGCTCCAAGTTTACTCCATATGATTCGTGAAACTTAGCTACCTCAGCTATGTATAAGAAGTAATGCTTACTTTGAATTCCACTCTATTAGCTACTTCAAATACTTTATCTTAGAGAATGAAGCAGGCACACGGGCAATTACTTCCCCACCTGTTCCTCTTGTTAGCACTTTATGTTTTAAATGCATTCAACATGTTGTGACTGAGGGAACATAATGCCTCAGCTAGGAGGTAGAATTGGACCGGGGACAATTCTGCCCTGAGGAACACTTTCAATGGAGGATAAGACAAGTTGAGTCACATTTATAATACACTCCAATAACTGGTAAAGGGAAGAAGGGCTTAGTAGAGGACTTCCAAGAAAGACTCAAACATCTGGAAGAGGCACCCCGGAAGGTTTCCACAGAGGATTCCAACAGAGCTGAGTCTAGAAGCTGAAGGAATTGCCAGGCTGAAAAGACAGTGAGGTGGGAATGTGTGTACTTAGCACCAGGGCAGGAACCCTAGGCAGAGTGAACACCAAGAGAGAGGCACGGTGTGGTTTAGGTCACACTTGTGGCTCAGGATGTTTCGGAGCATGGGGGCAGATGAGTTCTGAGGGTACAACTTAAAACCAGGCTAAGAACTGGAAATTTGCAATTCCTTTAGGACTTGTAGAAGCCATGGAAATGGACCAGATTGTTGATGGAGTAAAGAATGAGAAACAGTGAATGGACAGTAACCTTTGATAATCTGATCTCTTCTTAACTCTCATTCACAGCTAAACAACAAACTTCACTATGTCCCTTGATTCTCCTTCATGACCCCATCTGTCACTCAAATATCATTTCCATTTCAACACGATCTAACACCAAGCCTAAGTTTTACTCATTTGGCAGTAGATAAAACTCAGAGCTGTCACTGCTTTATACTTTTGAGTAGCAGCAGGACTTTAGACCTAATTCTGCCCTGGATGATCCTTCTGGAGATGGAATAGCCCCCTTGTAAGCCTCCCTAACACCCTGGACACAAAAGCGTGCTTATTTTTAAAAACAGACTTTACACTGTATTACAACTCCAACATATTTATACTTTAGCATTTGCTACCAGATCAGAAACAGAAAATGTCATAGACTTCATAGTCTCTTGTTTCCATGCTGTCTTTATAGGAAGCCCAGTGGGAAATGAGCCTGTCCTTTCTTTCCGCTCAGTTGTCCTTATTCAGGGAACAGTTCTTCAGTTTTTCTTGCCAAACATTTTTGATTTAAGTTTCATCTTCCCTTGGGTGAGGAAATTTCAACTGGCCCCCCGGCTTTTGCCAGAAATTCCTTTGCCACTGGGCTCCTGATCGGTCACAATGCTGCTGTATAGTCCACATCTCCACCCAAGGTGTTTCCTAGAAGGACATATTGACTCTCATTTTTTCATCAATAGCCTAGACTCTTTCCTTCGGTGGTGGTGAGGGACTCTCAGAAACATCTTGTGTATGCTGAAGCTGCCCAGTTCTGTCATCAGGTTGAATGCGAAATCCTTCATGGATATTTGACAGAAGTCACTCGGGATCCACACTTCAGCTATGCTTGGCTTACTGCTCTGGTACGATTCCTTGAAATCATTAATTTTTAACAAGGTGTCCTACATAGTCACTTTTCCCTGAGCCCTACCAATTAGGTGGAAAAAGCTCTTGACATTAAAATGGCGTGTAGGTTTCTCTGAGGCAGGAAACGCCATCTTCATGACCTGACAGTGGCAAAGCTGCCAGGATGGACTTCAGATTCCAGAGAGCCTAGGAGAACACAGCCAGAAACACAACCGCACCCAGCACCTGAGCACAGGAAACCTGTGTGGTCAAGTTGCTTGTCACACTGCGCATCTTGTTGCTAAGCTTGGAGCTTTCCCCATGGCTGTGCCTGGTCCCAGGGTACTACCTGGGTAAGGAAAGGTCCCCAGAGAGTGGTGCTCAGATAACAAGGGGAAAGAAGGAAGAAACAGATCGCAACACTTGGCAATCTGAGCCGGTCTTCAGGAAGTATAAAGAGATGCCCTTTCCACTGGATATTTATTCACTTAAGGGCAGTTAACTGGAAAGCCGGGTTGACAGAATTGTGCTCTGGGTTTGTTCTTCTCTCTGTATTTTTAGAGCAAGAGCAGCTGGCTGATAGAAAAGCAACCTGAGAGGAAGGCATCCTGTTGCGGAGAGTCCTTAATACCTAATCCGTGTTCGTTTAGATTTTATCTGAAGGAGCAAAGCTGTTGTACTGGGCTCTACTCACAATCATGTGATACTTGGTTGCCAAGAATATCAGTGTGCCTAAAAGTTTGGCTACAAAATTCTACAAGTCTGTGTGTGCGCACACACGCACATACATACGTTTAAACATAATGTGCACAATGTATGCCTCTCAATCTCCATAAAGTAACTCTGGAATAGGCTGCAAAGTTTCCTTGGTTAAAATATGCAGGTAGTGCAAGAAACAGCGGCACACACTGAAGCCACCTCACTCTCTATCAAGAGCTGGTTGTCCAGCAGGGCAGTGGTGGCGCATACCTTTAATCTCAACACTTGGGAGGCAGAGGCAGGCGGATCTCTGTGAGTTCAAGGCCAGCCTGGTATATAAGAGCTAGTTCCAGGACAGGCTCCAGAAGCTACAGAGAAACCCTGTCTCCAAAATCCTGTCCTGAAAAACAAAAAACAAACAAATAAAGAGACGAATATCTGTGCCTTTCCAACTGTACAATCAGTGATGTCATGTCAGTGTCTTGAAAACAAAGGCATTGGCAGCTGGGACATATGCTATGAACCAGTTCCATCTTTCCTTTGAGACTTAAAAGCCAACAGATCACACTATGGCACTGTGTGTGTGTGGCTGTATGTTCGTGTATGCAGTGGTGCACATGTGAAGGTCGGAGCACAAACTCAAGAGTTGGTCCCCACCTACCACCTTGTTATGCCAGGTAAGCTGTGCCATGACATCTCAGGTCTCTGCCTCCCATCTCACAACAGGAGCCCTGGGATTACAAATGTTCGTTGTCCCTGCTGGGGATTCTTGGAATGCAAACTTACTCTGCAAACTGAGCCATCTCCCTAACTCTATATTCTCAACAAAACTGAGAAATTATGAATACTCAGAGGTTATAGATCCAACTATTAAAACAAAACCAAGTAAGAACGGTTAGAATAAGAGTCCTTATTCCACATAAAGGAAAAGACGAAATAGCGGATTGACCCAACAGTGCCAACTTATTGCTGGGACCCCTCTCTAGGAGAGCATATGGAAGCTAACCCTTATTCGAGAAATAATTCACGTGAAAATGCAATGGACAAGTAACTGTGAGCCTGTCTCATCAGGTGTACTGAATCACAGAGCATAAGAATCAAATAAACAACTAACATGCCTTATTTCCTCAAAGTCAATTCTCTGAAAAGAAACACATTTGAAGAGCTGAGGACATGGGCCAGCAGCTTGTGCTGCTCTTGCAGTGTAGCTCCCAGCACCCGCACTGAACAACTCACTACGGCCTTAACGCTGGTTCCATGGGAATTTGATGCCCTCTGCTGGCCTCTCCAGGCACCTGCACAGAATGGTGCACATACATACACTCAGGCAGGCAGGCATACTCATCAAGTCAAACCAAAATAAAGCACAATTTTATAAAGAGAGGAAAATTAAAATTATTAGAATTCAATTTAATAATCTTATTGTGTGCATATGAATAACCTAAGGATTACATTTGACACAGAGAAACGAACTGATTATAACTGAATAGGCGCTGTATCATTTTTGCACACCAGGTATAACGCGTGAAGAACCCTTTTCCCAGTGGGGAACTATGTGAAATTAGACAAAGAATTTATTGCTCCGTTGTCAATGGCTGCATGAATTTATGGCCAAAAGGGAAATTGCACCAGATGTGTTTGACGAGGGAGAAATGGGCCCACTGAATTTCATTACTGGGAGGAAAGGCCTTACAGAAATCAGCCAGCCAATTTTATCCCAGCATTTCAGCTTTCAGATACATCACTGAGCCCCCTCCGCAATCTGCCAAATAGCCAGCATTTTAGTTTCTACTGATCTACTTCCTTCTGTTCTTCAATGAATAAGATCTAGAGAGGGGACTGGGGGCGAACTGTGGGAACCCTACAGGCATATGTAAACACCATATGCACACCGTCCTTTTCTGATGACACAGACGAAAAGAAACCTGAACAAAAGCTTTGCAAATACTAAGAATACAGAGAAGACGCAATGCTGGACAAGGTTAAAGACATGGCTTTCCCTACTGACATCTGAACACTCTGGATGCTGTGGACTGTGTGCTCAGCGCAGCTACGAGTGCATCCCAGACCACTCTGACGAGTGAACATCTGTTATAGACCCACTTACAAGATGAGAAAACTGAGATGAAGTAGCTGAGTAATTGAGTCTAATCACAAGTCGGAGTCTGTGTGCCTGTCCTTGTGACTTACTTAGATACTGCCAAGAATAGACAGGCATCTGTCTTTGGCACAGAGAGATAACACCGTAAGTAAAGTGATTGCCTTGAAAGAATGTGGACCTGAGTATGACACCCAGGACCTAGGTAGAAGAGACAGGCCTGCGGTGTACACTTGTGATATCAGGGCTATGGGAGTGGAGATAGGTCAGTTCCCAGAGCTTGCTAGCCAGCCCGATCAGTTAATGAAGGACCAAGGAACAATTCCCGACACTGTCCTCTGGCCTCCATACATATGTGTATATAATATGCACCTGCACATATGAACACAAGCAGGCTCTGACAAAATACTTGCCATCAAAAAGCAAAACTAGGAAGTGTTTTTGAAAACATTGCTACTATATTACAGAAGGCTAATTTACACACAATGCTCTATAAATGTATCCCATTTCTCTTTCTTTGAGAAATGTTTCTGCCTTCTCAGAATTCTAATTTTTCTCTTGGAAAAGACTTTTTCTCCTCCATCTCCTGAAACAGCCAATGCAGAGGGAATGGTGTGGGTTATGGAATAATCTTTAAATGAGTAAATTCACTAATCGAGTAGCCACACAATAAATACCATAACAGTTATAGAGTTCAGCTCAACAGTTGAACAATGTTTAGTGGTCCTTATTATTTTTAATAATTCAGGATGGTCAAAGAACATCAGGCTAAGTTTGACTAGACTAGGGGTGTGCATCAGAGGAATAGCTAATACTGGGAAGATAAAGGCATTGGTCCTTAGTGATGAACCAGTGCTGCACCGTGCACATGATTACTTGATCCGTTTATTACCTGAGATGGAGACTCAACAAGCAAAGCAATTTACCCCATCCTGACAGAGAGTAGGTAGAAACTGGAGGCGTGAAATTAATCTCTGTCATTCCAAAGCGCTTTTCAATGCAATGCCAGATTTGGAGTAAGAGGGGAGAGAGAGAAAGAGAAATGCAGCAAAGTGAGAATAAGTCAAGATTTAGCCAACAAATTCCTCTCTCTGGGAACCTCAGTTTCCACTCTACTTTGCCCTGAAATACCCAGGCACTTATTTTAATCCCCCAATTTCCTTACCTGGAATTAAAATAAGAATGGCCCAGTTAGCACAGTCCCCTTGACAAGAAAGTCATGGCTAACATCCAATTAATTCAAGGCTTCCCTTCACCCTGGCAAAGGCAGCCATGGGAGAAAGCCTCAACAGTTCTTTTACACATTCCAAGCTGGAGGTAATTGCCCCTGCCCAGGGAATTCTGAACCTCTGTGCCCTGGGGCAGCAATCTGGCCACTCATTTGTGAGTATTGGCACTAATCTGGCAGCGGCACAAGCCTCCTGAGCTGTTACAACTGTCTGATGGGACACCTGTTCTCTCTAATTGAAGGTGATGGCCAAGGGTGGCAGGGACATGTTGGCAGCAGTTCCACTAATGCCTTGCGATTGGATGGAAAGTCGCCTGGATCTGTGACATAAAGGAAATTCTGCTTACCCTAGCATTTCCCGAGAGGAGAGCCAACCTGCAGTGCAGTAAGTTACAAAAAGCCAGTTGAGTCTGATGGTGGGCAGTAGAAACTCACCTGTAGAAAAGAATTCCTAAGACTGTCACGCCCTCTGCTCATTGAGAATATCATACATTTAAAAGTCTGCGGCATTCCCAGCCTTCCCGCACCAGCCTGCCCCCCACTTCAGTAATCCATTTAATGGAAGTTAAAAGCATGCCGAGAAGCGTAGCCTGCCCAATTTATTACTGCAGTTCATTTCATAGATAGCGAGCCCACACCCTGCATGCCGCAGTGAATATATAGGTTGCACTTAGAGATCAATATCAGTACACTGCAATTTGATAAGTGCTTCTAATTAAATTTCTAGCTATGACATTTACTTAATCAAAACTTTGGCAACGAGAGCTAATTCAAACACCGATTTCAAGGTGCAGATTTGGAAGAGTCAGAGAGAGTCGGCGAGAGAAAAGTCAGAATCTTAAATATCTCGCTTAGAGTCTTCCAGCTGTAATTCACATGTTGTGTCTTCTAATAAACACAAGCATTCCACAAACCGTCTCAGCCCTAGAAGAAACCACAATAGGGGTGGCATTTTAGATGAAGATACTCTGGGGTAGACTACATGATCAAGTCAGACACGGCATCATCAGAGGAGGCAAAAAATACAGTCTCACAGGAAACAGTTTAACTGAGAAGATTCAATTGATGCCCTAGTATTGCGGGAGGATTTGTTTTTTTAAATTTTCAAGGGCTGGAGAGATGGCTCAGAGGTTAAGAGCATTGCCTGCTCTTCCAAAGGTCCTGAGTTCAATTCCCAGCAACCACATGGTGGCTCACAACCATCTGTAATGAGGTCTGGTGCCCTCTTCTGGTCTGCAGGCATACAGAGAGAATATTGTATACATAATAAAAATAAATAAATATTAAAAAAATAAAACATGAGCTTATTTAAAAAAAATTTTTCAAACATATTTTTAGTAGGAAGTTTTAAATGATTTTTTAAAGAATCTCATGCAAGACTTCATAAATGCAGCGTGGCGACTTCTTAATGCATCTAAGAAACATTCTAGGTGTCTTACTCAAATCCTCAAGTAGAACTATTTTGCTTTTAAAATGATCAAAAATCATTTTTATCCTCCTAGAACTCCTGAGTGCAGCATAATTTTCATCATCTCACAATTTTAAAGGCATTGTTTTTCTGGTAGTAAGTTAGCCATTTTTTTTAAAAACTTTGTGCCTTTAAAATATGGTTAACATGAGAAGGAAAAGAACAATGTCCAAGTCAACTATGAAAAATGGGAGGCCAATGGTGAGTGTGCAAAACTGCACCTGAATCTTTAAAGACTGCACCCCAAATGCATAGTTTATCTAAAAGCTAAAAAGAGTAGAGTGTAGCTTTGCCACACTGAGCACAAGAGTTCGTTTATCTCCCTCTTTCAGACTTGCTCCTCCTCTCCCTCTGACCCCCAACTATCACCGTGTGCACAAGAGAGCTTCTCAAGCTCAAAATATGCCATAGGCGGGAGGCCAGGACTCTGTGGGGGCTCTGTAAATGAGTTCCTTCCCTAGATGTATAAAAAGGACTTTTACCACTTCACCCGTACACATACATGCATGTGCACGCACGCACACACACACACACTTTAGAAATGGTAGAAAGCTCCCTTTGTGAACACAGAGCACCCGAAGAAATCCCTCCCCCTGCTCTCTCAGGCCTCTCCTCACATCCACTTGAGCTACAGGAAATTAAATAAATAAATAAAAACAAATCTGACATATTCAAATTATTATTATTAATTCCAAGAGGAATTAATTAGATCTGTGCGTAATAGCAAGGAGATATCTCAAAAACTTAGCAGGCTAAATGGTAACTATGGAAGGAGGCAAAATCTTTAACCGCCGTTTCCTCATCAGTCGAACGAGAGTCCCTCGCACCTAGAGAGCTGAATGGAGAGGCAACGATGCACCAAGACCTCTTTTCAGCAAGAGATAAAACAATGAAAACTGAAAGTGCGTCCGGGTAAATAGCTGTTAGGGGAGTGTGTGCTGCACAAACACGAGAACCTTAGTTCAGAGCCCAGAACTCATGTGAAAACCCAGGTATGGCAGAGTTTGCCTATAACCACAGAGCCGAGGAGGCAGAGAAGGGAAGACCCTTCAGTTAACTGGCTAGCCAGGCTAGCTAATCAATGAGCTCCTGCCCAGTGGGAGACTCCACCTTGAGGTAAAGGTAACCAACAGACATCTGCACAAGTACAAACACATGCATGTGTGTGCACGCACACACACACACACACACACACACACACACACACACATGTGAAAAATGAGAGAAAAGCTATCTTCCTTCAAAAGAACTTCACTCAAGTAGGCCAACAATATAAAAACAATAAAATTAATTTCATAAGACAGGTGACTGCTTTTGAGCTATGCGGCGGGGGGGGGGGGGGGGGGGACGGGGAAGAAAAAAACATAGCATTAATGGAAGGAGAGATGCGTGCCTGTCAAGTCTCAGAAGAAAGGCGCAATCCAGGCAAGATGCAAAAGAACTGAGGATCTCAAAGCGAAACTCCCTGGGACAGACTAAGACTTGCAGCTGCTGGCCTGTGAGGTTCTTGCAAGCCTGTTCTCACTAACATTCTTCCTTTCCTATTTTCTAGTGTGGGTTTGAAGCTTTATATCTACTTTTAGAACTTAGAGAGTTTCAGTGGGAGTCTTCTGTCTGGGCCTTAGTGGAGAAGGATTAAAGTGAAAATGATTTTTATATTAACATATACCTTTGAAGAGGCTGAGTAAGAAAAATATTGTTATTCAGAAATAACTGCGCCAAATCTGCCTGGTGTTTGAGCAAGAAAAAAAACTGAAGACTCTGGTGCTGGGGATTTTTAGAAAGCTGGAGAGTGTCAGCTAGCTGTTTTTCCTGGACAATCAATTATAAGTCAAAAAATCTCACAAACTTGCCTCCATTCTTTAATCAAAAGTTGGTTCTAAAGCTCACCATGAATTGGCCAGTGGAGCGGATCCTGTGGCAAATGCAAGAAGTGCTTACAGAAAGAACTGGCTATGAACCCAGCTTCTTCCCTTAATGGATCTGTGATAGATGCTAAATAACTCATTCTTCTGGGCTTTGGTTTCTGTCTGCTTGATGGAAATGCATCCCTAATCCTTGCAGATTAAAGAAACAAATCTAAAAGTTTCTTCCCTCCATTCTTCATTCTGCTAGATTCTAAAATCCAAGAGGGCACAGGGCATCTACGTCAATGCCCGAAGATTTACAACAGGTCTTTCTGGCATTTGGGGATTACTCATTAATCCTTTTCTTTGCTCTATTAGGCCAGAGACCTTTTATCTAATGATTTAGTCTGACTCAGGGCTAATTATCATCATGAGCCACAAGAATCATCTTCATCAACCCAGAAACATAATCCACACACAGAAGGTTAACTCCTTTTACCAAGAAGTGATTTCTGGGTAGATCCTGGATCACTCGGCCAGCTCTGCCACCTTTAGAACCTGGTTATAGAAAAAAATTTATTGTTCCACCCTTCTCTATAAGGGCCTCAGTCCAGGCACCTTACTCCTAAGAAACTGACCCTGTCTACTTGTTTTAGCATTTTCTGGCATCACTGTGACTAAATCTGGTACAGGAGAATTGTCTGTATTCTGTCAATCATGTTGATTGGTCAGGCAGGAAGTATAGGCAGGAAAATCAGACAGGAAGTAGAGGCAATGCAATGAGAACAGGAGAATTCTGGGAAGGAAGAATTTGATTCCTCTCAGTCCTGCGCAGACCACCAAGGAAGCAGGATGTGACCTGCCAGTTGAAAAAGTTACCAAGCCATATGGCTAAAATAGATCAGAATAATGGGTTAATATAAGTCATAAGAGCTAATAAGAAGCCTGAGTTAATGGGCCAATCAGCTTATAACTTATGGAGACCTCTGTGTGATTTTCTATGGGGTTAAACAACTGTGGGAACCGGGCAGGACAGAAAACCCCAACAAGCAGGCCCTCCATGCTACATAAATCCTCTGACGGAAGCAACTTACAAGAGAATGGCTTATTTGGCTAATGGGTTCATACCATTTTGGTCTATCATTGTGGGGAAGCAGTGGTAGAGAAGCTTGAGACGTGGCAGGAGTGTGCAGTGGAGGCTACTCTCCAGTTCATGGCAGATCGTGGGGCAACGGAGACAGGAACAAGGGTCAGTGGATAGGCCCATCTCTAAAAACTAGCATCCGACAATTGGACCCAACCTCCAAAAAGTTCCACAACCTCCCCAGTTAGCACCACCAGGGGAGGGAACATTTAGAATGTGAGCCTGTAGGACATATTCCAGTTTCCAGCGGTAATACTAACCTGGCATCTCACTCCAAGTACCCAGACCCAGGACGATCAGCAACTAATGAGCTTGGCCTCCCAGCTGGGAAACAATTGAAGCATCCCGAGGCTCAAAGCAAGGACTTCTGTCACCTCTATATGGCTTGTCTGGCATCTCAAAAACAGAAGGTAAGGGTAGTTGCCATCCTAATTTTACTCTGTTGCTGTAATAAAAACACTCTGATCAAAAACAGCTTAGAAAAGGAAGGGATTTATTTGGCTTACATTTCACACCAGAGAAGTCAGGACAGGAGTTTAAAGGATCTTAAAGCAGAAACCATGGGGATGTTGACTTCTGGCTTGCTTAGCCAGCTTTTTCTAACCAGTCCAGGACCACCTGACTAGGAAATGCTGTCACCTCCAGTGACAATTAATAATCAAGACAATTAATTAATTAATTATCAAGACAATTTCGCACAGAGCTACCCACAGGCCAATCTGCTCTGAGAAATTCATTGGTTGAGACTCCTTCTGACTCCATGTGTCATGTTAACAAACCTAACTAGGCCAGCTACTAATGGTCCTTGAGATATAAGCCTTTCCTTAGTGCAGAGGGGAATGGTGGCTCACATGCTGTGAAGCAAAGCTACAAAGCATAATGTTTAAGTGGATTGGGTAGCTCAGTTCTGCAGTTCAAAACTCCAACTCATTTACTGGCCTGGCACCTTGACAATTGCTCAGCCTCTTCCCTACTATGGGATACGGTATTAATAGCCAGTGTGTACTCTGCAGATCCTATGGGTCAGGCCCTGGTAATGTATGCTGCCCGTAAGGCATCAGAACACGCCAGTAATGTGGATACTAGTACTGTCCTTTCTTTACAGTTCTGTCACCTGCCCAAATCTATACAATGCATTCCATACCCAAGCAAATTCAGCATCCATTCAGTATTTATTACACAATCACGATGACTGATCTAGCTGGTATGTATGCAGAAAGTGCTTAAAACGGCACTTTGAGTAGAATCGTGCTTTGGAATTACCATTAACAGAACTTCCTGGCCAGAAACAGAGGATCCTGAAATTGCATAAGCAGTAGGAGAGGGATGGTTGACAAAAATTGGGGCGTTTTAAATTGTAGTCCTAAACTACACTTAGGAAGCAATGGAGGTTGAAGCAGATGAGAGACTACAGCAATTTGTGAAGGCATTGAGAACAACTCAAAAGAGCACAGTGGCTTGGAGAATGGAAAAGCAGGCCCACGGGGCAGAAAAAGACAACTCTGAAGAAGGGTGACTATCAGAATAACACCTGAAACGAGGCTTCGAACCATGGGTAGGGAGAGCGCCACCTCTCTGAAGAATGGTAGTGTCAAAAAATAAGAGGGAGCCTTTGTAACATGAGGGCCTGTTTGTTGGGGTTTCTGTCCTGCCCAGTTCCCACAGCTGGTAAGCCCCAAAGAAGCCACACAGAATTCTACATTAATCACAAACTGATTGGTTCATTAGCTAAGACTTTGTATTAGCTCTTATAACGTATATTAACCCATTATTATCTATGTTAGTCACGTGGCTCAGTACCCTTTTCAGAGGGGCTGGTCGCACCCTGCTTCTTCAGTGTCTGGACAGGACTGTGAAAGAATGGGCTTCCTCCTTCCCAGAATACTCCTGTTCTCCTTGCCCTGCCTCTACTTCCTGTCTGGTTGTCCACCCTATACTTCTTGTCTGGCTACTCATCAATCAGCGTTTATTTAAAACATAATTGACAGAATACAGAATTGTCCCACACCAAGCTTTCAGAGGAGATGGTTACATTCAACTTAACTCGAAAGCAAGACCTGGCAGCCAGACTGAAGATGATGTGACAGGGCACCTCATGCATAGATCCATGAGAAACTACTGTTCAAAAGGATGCCATGACGTCCACTCACCAAGAGGAAACTGCTATTTTCATTTCCTGCTCACACCAGTTGCAATGAGTTGGCACCGGTGTGCTTATTATTACATTTTAATAATGTCTTTATATAAAGGAGATTAAGGAATTTCCACACGTATTTCTTTTCTGAATAAACCTTTTTATGGGATAGCTTGTTTTGGCGGGTTCACAGGGTTTGAGTCTTTATTTTGAAAAGCGAACAGAGCCATCTTCCTCAGAAGGTGGCTTCAAGCAGTAATAACTAAAGGAGACAGCAGGCAGAGAGAAGCTCTCACGGCCTTTTGTCTGAACACTCTGCTGAACTGTTCAAAGCATAAGAATGTATGCCTGAGTTTCCAAATTCAAAAAGTACAGCAAATAAACTTTCTACTCTCCCCAGAAATGATGTGGCATTATCTCTGTGGGAGACTGGTGAGTCTGGAATATCCTCTGAGCTTTTCAACTGCTGTCAACGGGAATGAGATGTTTTCCTGCATGAGAATGCACACTGGCCTTGTGCCTGACAAAGTCTAACATCCTGAAATTCTCACTATGGGATTCTATTACCACCAGACATTACCTGCTGAACCCTCACCACTGTAGCAAGAAAAGTCACTTAACCAATGGCCCCTTTTAACAAAGTACCTTAGTGCCAGAAATGATGTGACACGCGATACATGTTTCATTAAGAGTAGGAGTGGAGGGAGACAAGAGTGAGAAGCAATCCTGAGTGCCTTTTTCCTGGAGAACCCTCCGCACACCATACCGAAAAGGAGTAACTTGTTTAGCTTTAACTACCAATGTGATACATCGAAGAGTTTTCTGGAAAGAGAAATTTTAAGGAATTGCCTCAATCAGATTGGCTTGGCTGCATATCTATGGAGGATTATCTTGATTATTAATTGATGTAGTGAGGGCCCAGCCCAGCGTGGGCAGTACTCTCCTTATACAGGTGGCCCTGATCTTCCATCATTCCTGTTGTTCTTTTGGTGTGAAGTGAGTTCCTTGATCAGAGGTAATACTGTGTGGAATAGCGGGCAGGCCTACCTTTAGGCTCCGACCTTGAGTTCCTGCCTTGACTTCTCTCAGTGATGGACTCTGACCTGGAATAGCAAACCAAACCCTTGCTCACCCCAAGGTTGCTTTTGGGTGAGGGGTTTTATCACAGCATCAAAGGGTGATGCCAAAGTTGTGTGGTTGGTCCTTTTAAGTGTTCATCCTCTTCCTGGGTGTATAATGTTCAACAAGTTTTTCAACCTCTGGTTTCCCAATTTCCTTATATGTAAAATGGCAATATTGTGCCAACAATACAATGTCAATAGGAGAAGTACTACATGAATAAACACCCAGAACAATTGCTTAGATGGTCAATGCGTATTATTAATCTTAACACATGCTGAATATCCTGTAACACACATATTAGATGGCAAAGTGTTACTCTGATAACTTTTTCTGCTTGCTTCTAGGATCTTTATGTTAAAGATAACTCTATAAAAATATATCCCCAGCAGTAAATAGTTCATAAATATCCAATATTGGGCCATTATCCTCAAGAGGGACCTAGGAAAGCACTGAACTCTCATCTCTTATCCCTTGAACAACTTTAATAAATAACTTAAGATGGCAAGAACTATCTTAAGTATTGAGAATTGAGGGAAAACTGGCAGCCTTCCTGCATCAAGGAGGTTACATATAGTCTATTAAAAGAGATTGGCCTACTATTACACACATGCAAAATAGAGTAACATGCTTTAACAGTAGTAAATACTTCCGTATCATGGTAGCAGAAAAGTCTGGTTTAAGCTTGATCATTGGACAAGGCTGTAGATAAAGCTTAGCAATTGAATACTAGGCCCTAGGTCCAATCCTTGGAATGGTACAATAAAAAAGAAAAATGAGAAGTAGAGGAACAGTCTGAGCATGAAATAGAGAATCGTAGTGAGCTGTGGTATATAGTAGCCTTAAATATTAAAAAGAATGAAAATCAAGTTTCTACACTAAGCTTGAGAGATTCAGGACTTATGGAGGATGTGATATGTGGTAATAACAGCATTATGATAGTCACAGCTTTGCAGAGGCATGGTACGCCAGGGAGAAGTATGTTTGCTTAGAAAACAGCTCTAGTGGAGATGCATATTTCACAAGCAAGACAGTTTTTCCATTGGTCAAGCTCCTTCCATGGCTGGTCCCCTGGGTCCAGATCTCACACTAGGAACTAATGTTTATCCCCATTTGAAAATGTGCAGTGACCTCAAGCAGGTGCTGAAACAACTTGAGAAAGGAAGAAGGGAACAGTTGGGTACTCAGATCAACCATTGAAGATTTTTACAATTAGAGATTTTAGAGTAGACAGATGGTGAGATGGCTCGGCAGGCAAAGCATTTGCTGTACCAGTTTCACAGACTGAGTCAAATCCCCAGATGCTGCATGGCAGGAGAGAATTGACTCTTGGAAATTGTTCTCTGACCTCTACAAGCATGCTGAAACACACACAAACACACATGCGCGTTCTCTCTCTCTCTCTCTCTCTCTCTCTCTCTCTCTCTCTCTCTCTCACACACACACACACACACACACACACACACACATATATGTATATATATATAAGAGAGAGAGAGATTGATTTTAAAATAAATACATAAGTTGCTTTTGAATTAAAAATAACAAAATAGAAAGCATGGAAATTCCTCCCAGCCTATTTCACACTGAAGTGTACAGAAAATCAAATGAGATACCCTTCCCTATCCAGGGAGCATTCAAATAGTCAGTAACAATGATGGATACCCTAGGCTATTTTGTTTAAACTCAAAGAGGAATTGAGTCATGACTTACTCAAGCAACAGGTGGGTGCCAGGTTCACATGGGTGTCTGGGTTGGTATTAAAATTTTATGAACTGGCGGATAATACTGTTGAAATTCCCCGGAAAAATACTTTCTTTTCACACCTGTCATAGAAAGCAACCACACAGAAGGATGCAACACATTGAATGGCCTTTGAAACACAACCAAGAATAACATCTGGCATATTTTGGAAGAATGACGTTTTCCACTGTATATTAAGAGTTGTTGTTTAGTCACAGCTAACATTTCTATAGCTTTTTCACAATCCTTAATCTCATTTACTCAGGATAACACGTTTAGAAGAGAGGAATCAATACCCTCTTGTGAAGCTGTCACAATTCAAGTAGATCTCGAAAGGCTAACCACTGCACCCGATCTTACGCCTAACTCATGGTGCAGTTCAAGGCAGTGAGCTCCATGCACAACATTTGGAGTTGTCCTTCCTGTCATTGGATTGAGCTCAAACCTTGACTACTGATGGCGTCCCCCATGATTTAAATGTCCTGGAGTACATCTCAAGGATTTCAAGAGTGTTTAAAAGTAGGCATCCTATTTCATGGCCAATAGAAATGAATTTGAGTCAGAGCTCCTTTGTTAAGACCGAGTGAAGATTTTATCTTCTCCGAATTTCCTCAAGGATAAGGACAGGGCTTACAGCAGCTCTCATAGAGTTTTAGTCTGCCAACTAAGACCTTTTTACAAAGCATGGACCATGTGGCAGTCTGCCTGGGAGTTGTTAGACAATCTGCTAGTAGGGCATGCACCTCTATCCTGTATTCACTTGGAGTTTTACACTTGCTTATCTACATCTCTGGCTTCCCTAAGGGACAGAATAATGGAAATTGCCGTCAGAAATAAGACATTATAGAGATGAGAAGTAGGTATATGAATGTAGGTTATATATATACACTACTATCTCCCCAGTGAAAGAAGGACCATGTGCATTCTCTATTTCACATAATATAAACTAGGATGAGGGAAAGTCTGTGACTCCTCAGACTCTGTCATCTGGCCAGGCTCTACTTCTCTCTACTTCTTCATGACTGGTTGTTTCACATTGTCAGCTTTTTGTTTCCTCTCCTCTTTCTGGTACTGATTCTGCCCGGATAACAAACTTGACCCCTCACATATATTCCCAGCTTTCATTTGATGATTGGGTTTGTTCCTTTTCATATTCAGCTCCTCTGGTCAAAATTGTTGCAGAAGATTTAAGAAGAAGACATTTGGAGGATGATACACGTGAAACAACCAATGAAGACACAAATATTGTATGGAAAATAATTTTAGTATATGAAGTCACAGGCATGTAACAGAATCTGGAGGATGTTTATATAAAACAACAAACAACAAAAATAAAAACATTGAATCACTTTTACAATTAGCAAACACTACAATTTGTTTTATTATTATTACTCTTTTTTGCTTTGGAGCATAAATAATAATACTCCAAACCTGGCAAATAAGAATTGGTGCCTATTTCCCATAGAAAAACACAATGTACACATTGTAGGAACAACCTACTGTTTCTGTATTGTGGAGGCCCAAAAATGTGAGCTTATTTCCACAATAGGTCTGATCTTGACCAAAGATCAGAGAGTTGGTACTTACCTCTATTCCTTTAAGGTTATTGTGTTTCTACCTCAAACAAAGGCACCACCTAGATTTAGAGATTTAGAGCAGAGGGTTCTGCTCTCTTAAGGTTATTGACAATAGGTGTGGCAAACAGCCAGACCTTTTATTTCAGGAATAAAGAAGTAGATATGTTTGTACCTCAAACAAAAGTCTAAGGATTCAACTAAGGTTCCAGCTCCTTTAAGGAGATAACATTGGATTCCACCCAGGAAGTGGTTTGCCTCCAGAATGTTTTGGTCTAGGGTGTGAGCTTGATTTGTTTGGTTCTAGCAATAGAATGTTCAATTGTGGATATAGCTAAGGACCTTCAACTGGTCTGTTCATTTCCTTGCATCATGTTAATGCAATTTTTTGTCTTACTCCTACCTTTGGGGGTCACAGGTATTTTAAGCAATTGGAAATTAAACATGGGCAATTTCAGTATTTACTGGAACTCCCTCTGGGTACTGTGCTATGCCCATCGGTTTTATTATTTTCACTTGGATCTTTGTAATCTTTACTAATATTTCTAAATCCCCATGCCTCACCCTGGAAAGTGGTGTTTTTGTCGAGGCTTGTCTGTGACACTGTATATAGTGACATCTTTGAACCGGGAAACACACAAATACCTTCAAGAAACATAGTACGATGTGATATAAGTATGACAATTTTTAATTTAGGGAAATGACCAGAATGGTCAGAACCAAGAAGAAATAAATAATTCTATGGGAAGTGAAAACTTTTTTATTTATATCTATTTTGCCAAGTTTTTTACTTAGGTTTTTACCTATATATTCTAAGCTAATAGTTATAACTACTAGAAATATTCTTAAGACAAGCCTCTCTGCTAACACAAATAATTCCAATCAGACCAAATTAGACCGGATCAAAGCCCATGTGTACTGCAGCGCTCCCAGGTGGCCAGGAAAGTATGGTGGGAGACAGACAGAGAGAGACAGAGGGGGGGTCATGCCAAAACTGAAGACCGTGTGTCCCTTTTCTTGGTGGCAGCCTATGGGAGTGGTCCTGACCCTCCCTGGGAATGGGTCAGTGCTTGCCTGGTTTTTCTGGAGTTGGAGTCAGGACCAAGGCAACTCCTGGCTTGAAATGGAGCTTTCTGCCCTATTGGCACTCCATTGGCACCCCAAGGATGAATGCCAGGACCTGGGGTGATGTTTCTAATCAACAACAACACTAATTGTGATTATTTCCTTAAATTCACTGATGAAAAAAATAGAGACAACAAAGTCAAACAGCAAAAAGCATAATTCAGTGATAGTTATGAATCACACAGTGTCTGACTGAGTTCATCTTCTTAATCAAAGCATAAATAATTCTACTGAACTATGTGTTAAACTTGCACAGGAGTCTTTATTAATATCCAAGCCCCATATCAGGCTGAATGAATCATACTCTCTGAGCATAAAAGCTAGAAATTGCTGTATCTCTTTCTTACATTACCTGGATACAATCAATGTGAAAACCATCCCCTTTATTCTAGTCTTGGGAAGTAAGGAGTCTTGAGTTGAACTTCTTCAGTAGGAAACAGTGTGTTAGGAGGAAGATGGGTAGTGTAGATGTACGAAACACTTTGAGATGAAGGAGGGAAAACCAATGAAGGAAAGACTGTTTGGAGCCATTTTTGAAAGGCCTTGACTTACATCATAGTCTAATGGGTCTGCAGAGATGGGTGAAAATGAAGAATTTGCTGCTCAAGCATGGATAAGAATTTGGACCCTTGGCATGCACATAAAAGCCAGGCATAGCACGGTGGCCTCCTGTAATCCCAGAACTCTGGAAGCAGAGCCAGGAATCCCCAGGAAAGAAGTGACCAGCTAAACTATCTAGAATCAGGAAGTTCCAGGTTCAACAAGAGATGGAAGAAGACTCTTTTTTTTAATTAATTTATTTATTTATTAAAAATTTCCACCTCCTCCCCGCCTCCCTTTTTCCTCCCCCTCCCATCTCTCCCTCCCTCTCTAGTCCTAAGAACAGTCAGGGTTCCCTGCCCCGTGGGAAGTCCAAGGTCCTTCCCCCTCCATCCAGGTCTATAAAGGTGAACATCCAAACAAACCAGGCTCCCACAGAGTCAGTCCATGCAGTAGAATCAAAACCCAGTGCCTTTGTCCTTGGCTTCTCAGTCAGCCTTCATTGCCAACCACATTCAGAGTGTCCAGTTTGATCACATGCTCCATCACTCCCAGTCCAGCTGGCCTTGGTGAGCTCACATTAGATCAGTCCCAGTGTCTCAGTGGGTGGACACACCCCTCGTGGTTCTGACTTCCTTGCTCATGTTCTCCCTCCTTCTGCTCCTTATTTGGACCTTGGGAGCTAAGTCCAGTGCTCCAGTGTGGTTCTCTGTCTCTATCTCCATCCATCGCCAGATGAAGGTTCTATGGTGATATGCAAGATATTCATCAGTGTAGCTATGGGACAATGCCAGTTCAGGCACCCTCTCCTCTGCTGCCTAAGGAACAATCTGGGGACCTCTCCTTGGACCTGGGAACCCTTCTAGAATCAAGTCTCTCCCAAACCCTAAAATGGCTCCCTTAATTAAGATATTTACTTCCCTGCTCCCATATTCACCCTTCCTCCATCCCACCCATCCCATTCCCCCAAGCTCCCCTGAATCCTCCCCTTCTCCCTTCTCTCTACCCATCTCCGCTTACATCCACCCCTCCACACCCCCGTGCACCCAAGTTTTGCCTGGTAATCTTGTCTGCTTAGGAGGAAGACTCTTAATGCCAGCTTTGGGCTTCCACATGAACTCTCATATAGATACAGGTGCAGCTACATACATGTGAACACACAGACATACACATTCTTGCCACACTCCCACACACAGGCAAAAGAAAACCTGTCACTTATTTCATCATGTAATAGAAAGTCTTACACAATTTTAAGTAGGGACATGATAAAGAATCTGACTTATATTTTAGAAAAAGCTGAATCTCTGGGGTAATAGATACAATAAAGCATAGTAAAGAGTATAGGATCTACTCAGATGATCTAAAGACCTCACATTTCCTTCTGGAAAATGAACGTATTGTTCAAGGTTAATTTAATTCTGAGATGATTCTCCACAGTCCTTCTACACCAAAGCTCTGATTATAATATACTTGAATGTGAAGCATTTAAGACAGACTTAGTGATCATTTAGCTATGAGTAGAATGACAGTGATTCCCTGCCCTTTGGTGTCCGGTGTTCATCCCACATACAGTGAAGACAGAGCGAATGGTGACAGCAGAAGCAACAGCTCACAATTTGAAATTAGGCTCAATTATTTTCTTCAACCACAAAAACTCTACTTAAGCCCTGGAAACTAATGACATTTCTATAACCACAGCTTACTCCATGCATCATATCCTCTTCACTGAATGTTCTTCCTTTGCGGTGCCTTTAAGGGCTAACCACGCCCACTCCCCCAGCCACTTCTGACCTCCCTCGTCGCCATCTTTCCCTCTCTCTGTCCCCCGTCTCTTGGTGTGTACATACGTGTCTCTGTCTCTCCCTATGTTTCTCTTTATGTCTCTCTGTTTTCCTCTTCTTTAAGTAATAAATATCTCCCTCTTCTCTAAGTAATAAATGTTTAGCTTTATGTATAGCCTTATGTCCATTTACTCTGCCGTCCACCGCATCCAGTCGCCTGACTCTGCCGCTCGCCCGGGGACCCTGCACTGCTTTGGCGGCAGCCTCTGCCTGGCTCGCAGGCCGCCCGGGGTATCCCATCATATCTTTTTAAAAAACAATACTGAACTTCTGTGTATTTTCAATCCCTCTGTGAGGAACGGGATGCTTGCAGCACAAAAATGCCCCAGAAGTAATAATAAAGGGGCTTCACTTTGTTGCAATCCCACTATAATAAGTCAAGCTTCCTCCATCTTCTACAAGGAGACAGCTGAAGATTACCCTAAGGAATGACGTGTGGAACGGAACTCTTTAGGGGCTCTTCTCATGAGAGGTCACATAAAGAATTAAACCATAATTCCAGCTTTTTCTCTCTAAATTAACTTCCTATGCATCTAGACTAGTGCCAACTTTGACCACCCTTGAGAAAATTGTCGCCCAGATCACTCTCTGCAGAATTAAGTTCTCCCGGTCTAATGCGAGTGGCAAATTAGGTGGGTGGAGAAATCTGAGGTCATTCAAAGAAGAGGCAACAGAAATGTTAAGGATCTTTCATTTCAAGAAACTATTTCAGAGCTGTGTAATCATGTGTTTGGAATTTAAGTAAGCACACATATTAAGATGACTTTCTCTTTATTAATTACTGTTTCATAAAAACAGTAAATTTGAGTGATAAAAGGCCCATGATACACTAATTAGTCACACACTTACAATTAGAAGCAAAATATTGGCCTTTAGGGAGAGGTATCTTTAAAACAAACAATTAAGGAGTTACTATAAATAGCATTATTTGATCCTAAATAATTCTTCATGTAGACATTTGAATGACTTTGGATTCTTTGAAAATTTAAAAGTCTTTAATTTCTGAAGTGAAAGAGTATGATCTGAAAATTCAAAATATTTCTTCTCTCTTCTGAGGCCTCATTAAAAGCATAAAGGATTTTTTAAATGGCAATTTTGTTTGTGAAAATGTGAAACACTAGAAGGCGCCACATAATTAAATGTCAACATAGTGACTTTTAGTTTATATATTGCATATAAAAATATAAACAGCAACTATGATTCCTCCAGAAGTTCTTTTATTGTACAGGAATCTAAAATGGCTGAAAGACACTTAAGGAAATGTTCAACATCCTTAGTTATCAAAGAAATGCAAATCAAAACAACTCTGAGATTCCATCTTACACCTGTAAGAATGGCCAAGATCAAAAACACTGATGACAACTTATGCTGGAGAGATTGTGGGGAAAAGGAACACTTCGGCATTGCTGGTGGGAATGCAAGCTGGTACAACCCCTTTGGATGTCAGTGTGGCGATTTCTCAAATAATTAGAAAACAACCTTCCTCAAGATCCAGTAATATCACTTTTGGGTATATATCCAATGAATACTCAATCGTACCACAAGGACATATGCTCAACTATGTTCATAGCAGCATTGTTTGTCATAGACAGAACCTGGAAACAACCTAAATGCCCTTCAACCGAAGAATGGATAAGGAAAATCTGTGCATTTACACAATGGAGTACTACACAGCAAAAAAAAAAAAAATGACATCTTGAATTTTGCAGGCAAATGGATGGAGCTACAAAACATCATTTTGAGTGAGGTAACCCAGACATAGAAAGACAATTATCACATGTACTCACTCATAAGTGGTTTTTAAACATAAAGCAAAGAAAACCAGCTTACAAATTACAATCCCAGAGAACCCAGAAAACAAGGAGGACCCTAAGAGAGACATGCATAGATCTAATCTACATGGGTAGTAGAAAAAGACAAGATCTCCTGAGTAAATTGGGAGCATGGGGATCTTGGGAGAGGGTTGAAGGGGGGAAGGGGAAGGAAGGCAGGGGGGAGAGCAGAGAAAAATGTAGAGCTCAACAAAAATCAATAAAAAATATAAAGATAAAAACTAGATGATATCATTATCTTTGGTGAAAACTTTTCCCACTTGGGTCTAGAATAAAGCTAGGATGCTCAGTCTCAATACATCTGCTCAATATAGTGTTGAAAGTCTCAGCCAGAGCAATAGGGCAGAAGAAAGAAATGTAAAGCATTCGAGTTGGAAAAGAATAAGTTTAACTCTCCCTATTTGCAGAAGAATGATTTTACAAATTGTAAATTCTATAAAAATTCCACCAAAAACAATTAGAACTAATAAGTGAATTTGTGAAAACCAGGAAAGTTGCAGTACACAAAATCAACATGTAGAAGTCATAGAATTATTGTGTTCTTGCAGCACCTATGTAAAAAGAAATCAAGAAAAAAAAACCTATTCACTATGGCTACAATAGGAATAAAATACCTAGGAATAAACTTAACTAAGAAGATGAAAGACATCGCCACAGAACACTGATGGAAGAAAATGAAGACAAAAAGAAATGTAGAGAACCTATGTTTGCAGATTGGAAGAATAAATACTGTTATAACAGGTACATCTACAATGCTACCTTTACACCTAAGGCCCAGGGAACAGTGAGGAAGTGTAGACTAGAAGATTGTAAGATCCAGAGGATCAGGACAGCAACTATGAGACAGTGTTTTCTGTATGGGAGAGAGAAGTGGTACCTATAAAATATCAACAATGCTGTTACCTAAACAAAACCTTCACAATGGTAACACAAGTTGACATGTCAATGTCCACATGTCAATGTGGACATGGAAAATTCACAAGGTACCTACCACCCGTAGATGAAGAGCTACAAACAATTAACAGAGGCATATGACACCCTTCCCCAATGGTTAATCAGTTCAAAGTTGTCAGCTCTAAACATACATACATATGAACAACACTATTCAGACTCAGTAATAATTAAAGAAGACATCAGTAATTTGAGAGAGAATTTGAATGGGACATGAGAGGAGTTAAAGGGAGAGGATGCATGAAAATGAAAGAGAGCTCTTGTGTATGAAATGCTTTTAAACTAATAAAAGAAAAAACAGAGGGAAAGCTACATAATATTACTCTGAGTAGAAGACTTGGGATAAATTCTGGAAGACAGAGAATCATTGCTGAACTCACTAAACTTCAACGGGTAGCACCAAACCCACATTGGCAAAGATGGCCTTGGGTAAATCCAATGGGTCAGAAAACAAAACAAATAGACAGGACAATAAAAGAAAGATTTTTGAGAAGAGAACAGAGGTGAGGGATACCAGTATAGAATGGGAGGTAAGAGTGGTCAAAATGCATTGTAAACATGGTTGAAATTTTCTAAGAATAAATTCAATTAATAAAGGACCTGAACAAACAGCAAACATCTGAATAGTGGAAGGATAAAATCAAAACTTGCAGATTGGGAGAATATACTTGCAAACCATAATTTGATAAGGGGTCATTATTCAAAATTTACAAGGAATTTAACTAGATAGTTAGAAAACGAAGAACCTAAATAAAAATTAGCATAAATAAAATGGGTATATGAGATATTTCTCAAAAAAAGACAAATAACAATATTGTGTTAAAAATATTCAAATACCCAGGAAGTGGAGGTGCAGGCCTTTAATTCCATAACTCTGGAGGCTGAGGCAAGTGGATATCTGTGAGTTCAAGGTCAGTTTGATCTACAGAGAAAGTTCCAGGACAGTCAGGGCCACACAGAGAAACCTTGTCTTGGAATAAAGGAGGCCAATAACTGTAGAAAAGTTAATTAAAGCTGAATAAGGGTCATCTCACACCTGCTAGGATGATAATCTTCAAAAGGAAGAGGAGTGTGACAAGGATGGGAAGAAAAGGGAACCCTGCACAAAGTGGATAGGGATGCAAATTAGTGCGGCTACTATGGAAAACATCAAAAACAGAACCTCCGTGAGATCCAGCAACTGCCTATTGATTCTGCATTCACGAGCTTCACGAGCTGTATCTGGGCTTCTGTGCTCATTGCAGATTCAGTCTCGAAATCAACTCTTCTCTGTGCCCTGACTCGGATGAAGAAGTAGAATAAAATAATGACAAGCCACTTAAAAAGAGGAAAACGTGCCACTTGCAACAACATGTATGATCCTGAATTGTATTATACTCAGCTGAATAAGTGAGACAGTGAAAGACAAACCCATCTATCAGTTCTTACTTAAAGGGAAAGCAAAATAAATAAAGCTTGCACAGCTATTAGTGAAGCAGTGATAGCTAAAAACAGGGGAGGGGACTCTAGTCAAGCCAACATTTAGCGGATGGTCTAAACTTCTCCTAGAAGGACTAAATTCAAAAAAGTCTATTGTTCAACATAGTGGCTCTAAACTAATGTGTTGCATTCTTGAAAACAGAGAGTCAATGTTAGTATTCCCGACAGTAAGTAATACTGTAAGTAATTACTGTAAGTAATAGTAAGTAGGCTGATAGATATAGCTAGCTAAAATTAGTCATCACACCGTGGATATACATTTCAGATACGTACATGAAAGAATGTGCAATTTTCTCTTGTCAATTAAAAACTAGAAAAGAGTATGTTTTTCTCCTTTGTGTCTAATAATGAAGATGTTTTGATAAGAAATTATTTTATTTAATAGTAGGTACAAAATTAAACTGTGATAGTTAAACAAAGAAGCAAAGGAATCGTTTTAAGAAGCAAGCAAAGTCATAACTATTTTCTAAGTTCTTCTGGAGAAATTTATCATTCTTTAAATTTATAAGCGGCATGGAAGAGACAAAAATGCCATTGGAAGGTTTAAGATAGACAAATCCCTGCCCATCTGCCCACTCCCACTGCCCCAGACCATGCCAGACATACAGATGGATTTTCTAAAAGATACACTAAGTATAATGAATGTCAAGTTAGCTCACCTTATGAAATGGCATTATTCATAAATCAGTTAGCTTTTAACTGTGCATGTTAAAGGAAAAAGCGTATCATCTCAGAGAATTTATAAATACAAATTACCCCTCATGTTTCCAGGGAATCTGAAAACTTCAAGATGTAGAGCTTAATATGAGGTAGTTGACCATTGAGCTAGTTAGCATACAATAATTCACACAATTTTCTCTAAAGAAATGCAATTTCAATCCAGGTTCAAAGAATTCCCACAGATAAAGTTCAGAAGAATGTGAGCTCACAGGCAAACGTCCCAAAACACATAAGACACAAAAACCAATCACTGGAAAAAATCAAATGCAGTAACCAGCAGAATTAGAGGGACAAAATTTAAGTAATGACATTGCTAGACCTAGAGATAAAGAACTGTTTTATATGCTTAAATGAACACTGACTTTTAAATGTGGGAAGAAAACCAGGGGATTTAAAAATAATTAAACATATTGAAGATAGAACCCAGAAGAATTCCAGGGGACAATGAAAATATCTCCTGCCAAAGAATACATAAAGTCGATAGAGAAAGTCATTCCTACCCTAACTAATGCCAGGGAGCCTACATAAATGTTAAAAACCCCTCAAGGAGCCAGGAGGTGGTGGCACACGCCTTTAATCCCAGCACTCGGGAGGCAGAGACAAGCAGATCTCTGAGTTCGAGCCCAGCCTGGTCTACAAGAGCTAGTTCCAGGACAGACTCCAAAGCTCCAGAGAAACCCTGTCTCGAAAAACAAAAATAAAAAACCAACCAAACAAACAAAACCCCAAAAACTCAAGGGTCACAAGCTAACATACACTTAGGATTTGACTAATAAGTATACTCCATTGGCTCTTGTTTCCTCAAACCAGAGGTTCTATTTTGGAAGATTCTGGAAGCCTTGGAATATGGAGACTAATTGGAGAAGGTAGGACACTGAGGATAGCCTCTCAGGAATATATTTCTTGTAGCTACTTCCTGGCTCCCCCTCTGATTCCTGCTTCTTCAGTGTGTGAAGAGCAGTCCTCTCCTCTCTCCTGCTCCCAGGATGTGCTCCCAAGCACATGTGGAAAGGCAACCTTGGGACTCTTCTTGGGACTATGGCCAAGATAATTCTTCCTGATTTTGAGTTTGCTCTGTCTGGCATTTTTGTCACTGTGGTGCCAAGTAACTAACAGACTTACAAAGCTAAATCCCAACGTCTTTCAAGGAGAAATGGTTCCCAAACTGTTTGCGGAGGACAGGAGAAGAAAGGAGGAAGCCATCACAGGGATGGGCAAAAAGAAAGCAACTGAGAATTAAATAAAATGTTAAGCATCATGGTCTGTGAGGCAGGTTGGAATGTCTGGGATCCTCAGAAACAAGACAGGTCTCTGCCCATCCACTGGGTCTTCTCCATTGATCTTTACTGAATGTTTATGAAGAAGACTGTAGACCAAAGTAGAAAGCTGAGTCTCTGTGGTAAGACAAGCAGGACAAATTTGAAGTTGGCAAGGGAAATGCACCACCAGACTTGGTGTAAGAAAAGATAATCTACTGCTCTTGGGCAAAACTCTGATTTATTCCTAGGAGCAGAAGCCTAATTCTCAATCTGTCTCAAGGTCATTGCTCTCTCTAAGTTTTAAGAAACCTGACTTAGGGGTAACAAGATGACTCTGTGCATAAATGCACTTGTTGTGCAAGCCTGACAACCCAAGTTTGTCCCTAAAGACCAAATACATAGCTGATACAAAGATGCACAAGTGTAATTCCAGCATCCATACAGCAAGGAGAAGCAGATACAAGATAATCTCCTCCCAGGAGCTTGGGGTCCAACTAGCCGCAAGTGTGGGAATTGCTGCCCCGAGTTACATTTCCCTGCCCCCATTTGAGGTGCTTATCTGCAAAGAATCATAACTTCCCTCTGCTCCTGGAGTTGGATAAGGAAGTTTGAGTGCACGTGATTATTCCTTGATCCCTGCTGGGGACAGGTGACAGTCCCTACTGGGGTCAGGTGAAGGTTGAGTGCACATGATCAGTCCTTGACCCCTACTGGGATCAAGTGACAGTCCCTCCTTGGGTCAGGTGACAGTCCCTTCGCAGCCCACTCCTCTTTTGATGTCATGGTATAAAAGCTAGCCGCAGGAGAACAATAAAGAAGCAGCTGTTCCACCTCAACCTCCTGCTCTGTGGATTCATTCAACCTGGACACCCTCCACCAAGACTCGTGGTTCCAGACCGTGTTGGCGTGGTACACAAGTCCACAGAGTGACAGAAACAGTAAGAGAGGCCTGATCCGTTCAACAAGATGAAAGGATAGTGCCCATTCCCTCCCAAAAGCTGTCGCTGACCTCCCTGCATGTGCTGCATGGTGCTGTGTGTGCTAAGGCTCACATATATGCACCCACATAAACACAAATACTAATACTAAGACTACTGATAATGATAAAGAATCTTGATTTCTCACTGTCACTATTTCCAAATATAATGGGGAGCAAATAATAGCTCCTAAACCACCCAAAGACTACCTTTAGGCAAATGTGTACATCTTTCAGAAGCACTAAACCAGTGCATTGATTCTTACAAATGAATCCAGTTACCTAATTAGCTGGAATTTCTTGGACAAAAACAAGAATCAATTTCTATGTAAAGTGACAGCACTCTATGGAGAAGTGATATAGAAATGGGCCATTTCACCCGTAAATAGTACAAGAGGCTCTTGTTAGGCAACTGCCTGGTCTCCTGGGCTAGACCCATACCAAAAGTAAAATAAATACATCCTCCAATTTTCAAATCTTCTGGGCAATGAGAACGAATCCTCTGGAGAATAAGTTCCAACAGACAGACAGATAGACAAATGGTTAGATAGACAAACAGAGAGACAGAGAGACAAACAGATACATACATACATACATACATACACACATGCATACATTGTGAAGATACACAGATGTGAACCTAATCCACCTTGACTAAAGGCTTATTTTTACTTTTTCAAAGTTGTTGACAAGAAGTGTGGCAACAAACAAGAAACCCTGACCTAGGGTGTGTTTACTTGGTGTTTTGAACTTTAAGATGGCCCAGAGAAGTGGATCCACTCCTCCCTGTCCCAAGGTCAGAGAACTTAAACCTGTTCCTGCTCCGTCATTTTAAAATACAAGATTTGACCTGGGAGTGACTGCCTACAGGATTCAAATGCTTTACTTAAAAACATCAAATGCTTTACTCAGAAAATAATGGCTTGATATCTCAAGCATTGAAGCAAATAATTGTTCTGGTTGTCTTTTGTGTGTTAAAGGATTCTTTTACCTTCTTCCCCCTCCCCTTTGGATTGGGTATATAAACATATGAAAAATAAATATGGGTAGATTCAGTGTTCACTATTCACTGAGTTGCCCTCCCAGTACTAACCTATGTCTCTGTATTTCTTCTGTATCTTTGTCTATCCTACCTAACATTTCTAATTCACACGCCCTTGCCCTAGAATATACGAACCTGTTGTGACTGGACGGTAGCAGAAGTCCCCCCCCCAATGTGGTTTACAAAAATACATACATACATACATACATACATACGTAGGTAGTGAGATAGATAGATAGATAGATAGATAGATAGATAGATAGATAGATAGATAGATAGATAGGTAAGATTTTAAAATTCAAGATTCTGAATATGAGAAATAATTACATGGAACTAATTTTATTCTTCGATGTGAGTGAGTGATCTAGCAAAGTAGATTATAACCACATCTATATATGGAGAAAGATGAAGAAGTAGGTGTATGAAGAGGAAGGGGATAATTTTATTTTATAACCTAAAAAATTCAAGTTAAGTCTGAAAAGTGCAGTTTTCAAATGGGTTTTCTGTTGCTAGTTTGGCAAAAACTAATTATCTGTACACATTTTCCCCTCCCACCCACATGTCTTCAGTAACCTTGATTTTGCTCAATAAATATGAACTATATACAGGTCCTGTCGGGGTAATTGAGTATCTATCACAGCAGAATAAAGAGCTGAGCCCCGTGACACAGACTTCTAATCCCAGAACTTTGGACTATGAGGCAAGAGGATCATATGTTCAAAGGGAGGTTAGACTACATAGTAAGACCCTATCTCGAAATAAAAAAAACAGAAAAAATATGAAACAGAACAGAGATCCTCATCCTTTTTGAATTTATATATCTGTTGTAGGTGAACATTTGTTTGTTCCTGGCAGCTCAGCCCCAAAATAATCACTCAGTTACAATACTATTTGGCCAATAGCCTAAGTGTATTTCTGGCTAACTCTTATATCTTAATTTAACCCATCTCTATTAATCTGTGTATTACCAAGTGGCTGTTGCTTACTGGACAAAGTTCTGGCCTCTGTCTCTAGGCTTCTCCTGACCCTGCCTTCTTTCTCCCAGCATTCAGTTTAGTTTTCCCTGACTAACTCTATCCTGCCCTATCACAGACCATAAACAGTTTCTTTATTAACCAATGGTATTAGCAGCATACAGAGGGGAATCTCCCATCGTATAACAGTTGAGGAAAATTAGCAATAAATATTATAAGTAAGAACATTATTTAATATACTATGAAGTAAGTGCCAGTACCAAAAGATACAGGAAATCAGAAATACAGAGGGTTGATGCTATATTGTTGAATGGGATGAGCAAGTTAAATAGCACTGAAAGAGCCATTTATCAGATATGGGCAGAGATGGGAAGCTGGCCATGCAGGAGGAAGAGAACTCCTGCATAAGGAAGTCAAGGTATACTTGAAAGCTAGTAATTGAAATGTGTTCAAGGAGCATGGAGGACATGGTAACTGGGATGGAACAAGAAGTAAGGAAGGTAATGGAAACCCATTTCACTTTTGTTCTGAAAACAAAAAAAGATGGACACCACTTTGAGATGCAAGACTCAACATATGCTACCCAAACTCAGTCCTACTAAGTATCCCTCCCTTAGACCATCTTTGACAAAGAATTGCCAACTTCATTCTTAACAAGGTGGCAAACTTGCCCCACATCTACATCTGCATAGAAGTCTTTAACTCCTGCTTTGTTCAGAAAGGAGAAATATCATGTATTCCCACTCTCTCTTTTCTGCCTGGCTTGAAAGAAGAAATTTTCCATTTACACAAGTTAGTTTCTTACCTTAACCTTCGCTGTCCTGCTGGGGACTTCTCCATGGCCCCTTCTCTGAATTATTCACCCCCATTAAATATAATTATATCTTTTCAACTTGCATTCTTCTGTGAACAGTTTTGTTTCCATTTATGTTTTGACAGTTTTCCAATCTTCATTCCCAGTTATGACTTGCTCCTCTAGTCTAAGTAGGAAATCTCACTCACGCTGTAACCACATGTATGTTCTAATCATACATCAACCACCCAGCAGAAGAAAATTAAGCCTAATTTCATCTTCCAAATATATTCATCCTCTAATTTCTGCATGAATTGGTGATGCATATTCTCCTAATGACTTGGACCTTATAGTTTCTATATCTCTTTATCTCCTCCTTAGTTAAGGATTCCACTGTTGCAAGAACCAAAAAGCAAGATGGGGATGAAAGTGTTTATTTGACTTACCCTTTCACAACACTGTTCAACCTGAAAGAAAGTGGGGACAGGAACTCAAAAAGGGCAGGACCCTTGAGGTAGTAGTTAATACAGAGACCATGGAGGGGTGCTGCTTACTAGTTTACTCCATATGGCTTTCTCAATATGATTTCTCATAGAACCCAGGACCACCAGCCCAGGGACGGCACTGCCCACAATGGGCTGAGTCCTACTCCATCAATCACTAATCAAGAAAATGCCCTACATGCTTACTTACAGCCTCATATTATGGAGACATTTTCTCATTTGAGGTTCCCTTCTTATCAGATGACTTTAACTTGTGTCAAGTTGACATAAAACTATCCAGCACGCCCACTTACAATCAAATAGAATTTTCAAGTCTACTTTCTGCCAAATATCTACACTTACTATCCTCAGTAACCTGGTTCATTCACATGAGAAAATTAGATCCTGGGCATTACTACGTTGAACCATGGGATGATGAGCTAAGTGTCATTTGTCACATCTATTCTTTCAGGTAAGGAGGTTTGGAGTTGCCGTTTTCATGTTTTGCTTTGTGTTTTGTCTTTTATTTTTTATTACTCAGTGAGATGAATACTTAAGTTCATTTAGTCATTCATGAAACACTGGGAGAAATGAATAACTTCTAGATAAATTAAATTAGCCTTAAAGCCATACCAGAACAGGAAAGTTAACAGGGAAAACAATTGAGTTGAGACTGGAGGAAAGTTAAAAGCTTAGAAGGCAAATAAGAGAGGGTGGAGAAAATCTGAGAAAGAAGATAGAAACATAGAACACAAAATTTTAGCCGTGAACTTGGGATATCATGGAAGAATAATAAGAAAGAAATCTGAAAGGCAAACAAGAGTCAGGTATATGAGAAGAATTCTGAGCAGGGGGTAAGTAACCTGAGAAATAGAGACATTAGGAAGGTCCCATTGGGTGAGAGCATTGGAAGGACTTGACTTAAGTCACTTTTTAAATCCTCCACAGATTCTAGAACAGTACTTCCAAAGGACATGTGGAAGTCAGTAATGAATTCTATGAGAAGGAAGTCAATGAGTGACACTTCGTGGAGAGCAATGAATGGCTATGTTGTGTGCGAAGCACAATTCAGAGCTGTCAGACTTGAAATAGGACATATTGGGCTATTGTAAAGTTGAAACTAGCCTTGCGAGCCCCACTCTTCCCTTTTGAAGGCTGGTGGTTGTCATGGTTACGGCTACATGGTTAGGCTTATTTATAGCTATACACTATCTTTAGTGAACTCCACAACCGATGAGAGGAAAAAAATGCAACTGCTAAGCTATCTAAGAGCATTGCAAGCTCTTGGGATGAGCAACGGAATCAAATATACACCAGAGAATCTCAAAACACCGCAGCAGGCCCTATTTAAACAACTGATGTGTGAGCAGTGTTCTGAGAAATACTGAAAAAAATAAAAGGAGTAGACACTGCCAAAGCCCAGGATTCTGCATGCCCCCTGCCAGCTCTGCTACCACAATTTATAGGGGAAAACTCCAGGGTAGGTCCCAAAAATAAATAAATTTTCTTTACTAGTTATTATACGCAAGACAATCACAGATACAGGTCTTTTGTTATCACCATAACACAAGATAGGTACTACTTTCAGCTTTGTTTTGCTTATTAGAAAAGTATGATACATGAAAGGTGAAAGATTCCCAAAGCCAAACAGTGAGGAATGAGGAATGACCAGGCTTAGGCAAGAGCCACGTAGTCTGTTTCCAGTGATTTTCAACACCGTGACATACAGATTTGATGGGTGCAAAGAAAAGTCTGAGGAAGACAAAAATCACTGAGAGACTGAGAGGTCATACTTACCTTCATTTAAAATGAACTCAAATCTAAAATGACTATTTTGTTAAGGGAAAACAGGGGATGTTATATACAACCTTGAATCTCTAACGAAACATCCCATACCTATTTCAAGTGAGTGACAGAATTCCTTTATAGGGAAAGCTAACGTGCCTCCTGTCAAATTAAATATGGGTTGAAAATACTGTTTATATGTAAATCTTAATGACAAGTCTACTTGTACATAAAGTAAAACTTGGCCCAATTACTTTAAAAGAACTGGAGAGTGACAGCTACAGAATCATCTTTCGTTCATCCTTGTCAAGTCAATGAGGCAAGTGTGATTGACCCCTAGAAGAAAGCTGAAAACACTGACCTTCACAATAGATCAGCCACCCTAAAATGCACATACTTAGACTGAACCCTAAGTCTTCCTCATGCTAAAGCCTTGGCATAGATTTCTGTGTTGGACTTTTCATTCCGTTCTTGAAAGTAACCAGACCCTAGTTCTCAAGGAACATCCTTCTTGAAGTCAAGGGAATTGTTTCTCATCAACCACAGCTCACTGTAGGCGTGTGGCAGGTGGAATTTATCCAGAAAAGTGCTACTTCAATACCCAAACTGCTTGCTTTTATGAGGAATGCATGTTATAATCCTATGGCATGAGTCAGAATTCACTAACAGGCACTCTCCACTGGTGATAGCTTTTGGATGAAAAAGTAGCCTTGGAATTCACTACTACTGATTACACTGTCCAAGACTATGACTGTGTCTATTCGTGCTTCCATTAGATAAGAACTGTTTCAAATGTTCCTCTCAGAGTAATAGGTTCTGGTAATGCAGTATTAAATAAGACAAGTGTATAATGACAAGTTGGATGTTAGTGAAAAGCAGTGTTCTCACAAAACACTCAGAATATTCACACATTCGTTTATTCACTGCCTATCAAATTACAAGTAGCATGTAAGGAGGCACTGAACATAGAAAGGTCAACAACTCGTATTACTAGAAGTGATTTTAGATCCCACCCTTACGACAGATGTCTTTACTGGAGTACCTAAAGGCTAAGCACTCATTCAAAGTCATACAGAAAAATCAAAGTTAAAAACCAGTGGCCAGACATAATGTCTCTGAATAATGTGCTCTTCCACAGCCTCAAAGCACCAAGCAGCCTACTTACATAACTGGAATTCTGTGATGGTGTTTAGCTTTTATACCAGATTAGGGAAATATTGGAGAGGTAAAGAGATGAGGAAGGCAAAACTCCATCTACAAAGAAGCATCCAGCCCAATAGCAATGACTACTCTGCCAGAGGTCCTCAGTTCAATTCCCAACAATCATATGTCGGTTCACAACCATCTATAGTGGGATTGGATCAATTCCCAGCCACTGCATCGTGGCTCACAACCCTCTTTAGTGAGGATCAGATGCTCTCTTCTGGCGTAAAATTGATAGAACACTCATATACCCAAATGCCAATAATGCCAAAGCTGAGAAAAAATTAATAAAAATATGCACAAAATATTTATGTTAACTCATACAAAAGTTTCTTTGTGCATTGGGTGAGACTGAATCAGAAAGTCACAATCAGTCAAAGTGAGGTGAACAAGTACAACTGTATCATACCCCTTCCCCTGTAGGGCTCAGGGAGCATTTAGGAAGATAAGGAGCAAAAACTGTAGGAGTCAGAGATCCAGGAAGACTGGGGTCAAACTGTCTTCAGGACCTGACATACTCATGAATAGCAGTTGTAGTTGTAAGACCTAGGCAATCAACATGCCCACAAGCAGTTGCGAGAGGGAGGTCTCACGAGCCCTCACGCTTAGCTGAGAAGCTATAATGGTTGCTGGGGCAGAGAACGTCAGTTGCCTTTACAGGTGTGGCTTCTGATAAGTAGGCTATGCTGCAGTGGATGGCACTGTGCCAGTAAGTATAAGGGCAGCACAAATTGGATGTGCGGGATTGTAAACAAGGGGGACATGAAGTTTAGAGGGAGCAGGGAGTGGGTCTAAAATACCATTTTTAAAAAATAAAATAAATGAATGGACAAGAAAAGTGCTATAAATACTACCAAATTACTCGTGTAGGATTTGGAACAAAAGGAAAGAAATCTATAGGTCAAATCATATTTAAGGCAAAAAAAATGTAATTCAGTATCACAATGAGAGTTTATTAGACATAATCTTTTTCTGTTATCCAGTGTATTTTCCAATACACTGGAAGAATTATAATGAAGTATGGTGATTTTTTTATCTATGTGTTTTCAATATTCTATTTATTTGTGCGATTATCTTTCATATCAGACCTTAAAAATCATTTGGAGTATTTAATATACTTTTGCAACATGCGATAAATGTATTTTTAAAAGTTATCACCAAGTCAAAGGATATGTTAAGCAATTTTCTAAATTCATTCAAGTCCTGTAGTTTAGAGATAAATTCTCTCTCCTAATTATAATGCCCAATATACTTAAATGAAAATGTCTTTTTAAACCACTATGTAATAATATATACTAATAAAATATTTGAAAAATAAAATCAAATATTACAACAAAGTGAAAATCATTCCTTCTGTCTGAAATAAACTAGTAAGTCACATAGGAAACTAGGAGGAGTTGCTATGTGACACAGAGAATTGGTTTTATCTTTTGATACTTTTATTAGGGAACGGAGAATGGTTTTAGTGTTCTATTGATGTGAAGAGACACCATGATCATGGCAACACTAATTAAAAAAAAAAAACATGATTAGGGCTTGCTTATACTTTCAGAGAATTAGTCCATTATTAGCATGGCAGGAAATATGGCGGCATGCAGACAGACATGGTGCTGGAGAAGGAGCTAAGAGTTTTATATCTGAATCTGCAGACAGCAGAAAGAGAGAGACTCTGGGCTTGGAATGGGCTCTTTTGGAACCTCCAATTCCACTCCCAGCAACACATTTCCTTCAGTAAGGCCACACCTCCTAATCCTTCTCAAGTAGTACCACTACTTAATGGCCAACCATTCAAATACATGAAGCTATGGGACTATTGTTATTCAAAACACCACAGGAGTGAATCTTAGAGAATTCATCCAAACTAGCACCAGTTTGGATAAAAAGTTCAAGTTTACACAGGCTTTCTCTGGTATATCTCATCCCTGAGTTTACAGACCTGCCAAGCAATTCTTAGACTTTGGCAGATTATGCAGATTATCTCAAAGAAATAAAAAGGGTCATCAGTGTCTCAGCCAAATGTAAGTAGATCTCATATTCTGGTTAGTAGTCTTCCACATCTCTAGACTATTATAGCTTGGGGAATAACTAACATCTACACTAGTCTACACCTGCTCCTACTATGACTAATACTTGCCACCTTCTCACTTCACTGATCCTGCTTCGCCTTTCAAACATGCATATTAAAACACTGAAGTGCCAATAATAGAGACTTGAAAGATTTTTTAATAATATGGTAATACGAATTCATTCCATGGAAGTACCTGAAATTTGTCATAAACACAACAATAACCCATTCTGGTGGCATCCAAACATTCAATTAAAATAAAATATCAATTATGTAATCACTCTGTCCCTAGAAATCTTCTAACCAAAATAACTAACACAAAAGGACTCAACGCAAATAAACTGACAAAACTAAAAATATTTGCCATGAAATTTTCAGGAAAGAAGGAGACAAGAGTTGTAAAACAAGCATGAGACAAAATAAGATCCAAGTCTTGATATGGGCAAAAATGGCATATTTAAATTGATAATGATGTCCAAACCATGTTATACACATTAAATAACATAGCATGGGAAAAAAGTTAATATTTATTGTGCGCCCTGCTTTCACTTTCACTCAAAACAAACTAGTGAGGCAAATAGTGTTAGAGAGCGAAGCCATAATTCAGTAGTTCAAACAAGAAATGAATAGGAAAGAGAACTATGCCAGTCACTCACAGTCACTCCAATCCACTGTTAGAAAGAGAAAATCTCTACAATAAAACATCATGTGCCAAATAAAATTGCTTAACATTATATTGAAAAGAACATCTGTTGGAAATGTTTGAAAATTGACAATAAAAATTAGACAACAGTGGCAGAGCTCTATAGAGAACGCAAATAAAATATTAAGCCAGGATACAGAGGAAATATTACAATTTGCACATTCTATTCAGATGTTCTGGGCCACTGTGTTTATATTCTACACCACCTTTAACAGAAGTAGTCATTCCCTAGACGAACTGAACTGAACTCTGGTTCTAATTGTGGGCCTTGTGGTCAAAAAAGAATGAGCCTATCAGTACTTATATCTACAAGGTAAAGGTGTCCGTGCTGTCTTTAAGCTAGAGTTTACTCATCATTTAACAGGCAGGAGTGGACCACTCCTTTGGGCCCAGAGGGTTCGTTACTATCTGGGGTTTCAAATGTATAGAATGCAATGATTCAAGTGTCTTTATTCCATACTTCAGAGTTTAAAATCCCTCCAATCAATTCCCTAAACTCAGTATCAAGGACTTGTTAGAATGGGATGTGTAAACTTCTCTGGCCTGCTATTTTAAGTCCAGGACCTGACTCTTAGGCTTTCCTACCCTCTCAGCTGTAAAAGATGCATTCAATGATATACTTCCAATATCGGAATTTTTCTTTTGTCTTCAACCTTAAATCTGTTTTTACTTTTCTTCTCCAGTGCATCACAACTGCCCAGAAAGAATTGTGTGTCTTGTAACTTATAATTTCTACTTCCTCCATGACTCTCAAGTGTCTGACATATTGCATTGGTCAAAATATACCACTTCCATTATTTTTCCATCCCAGTCTACCACTAGTGAAAACTATAGTAATTGAGAAATTAAAGCACACCAGGAGTAGCCAGATTTCCTTTCAATACTCCACCCCTGCTGTCTGCTTTTAAAGGACTGTTTTCCCAGGAAATGTTTAAACACACCATACTGACACAACTGAATACCTGGATTATTTGGATATGTCAGCTTTATTCAACAGCAGATAGTCTTTCTGACTTTCATTAAATAACTCTTTATGGTTAAAAAATAGAAAATACCAGGAGATGGTGACACACACCTTTAATACCAGAATCTGGGAGGCAGAGACAGGCAGATGTCTGTGAGTTCAAGGCCAGCAAGGTCTACAGAGTGAGTTACAAGACATCCAGGGCTACACAGAGAAACCCTGTCTCAAAAAAGAAGAAAGGGGAGGAGGAGAAGAAAAGGAGGAGGACAAAATAAAAAAGTATTGATTTTTACAACATTATCTACCTGTTGAAAGAAACAGAATTAATGCCATTAAAGTATTTAATCTATATGTATATGTCTTATATATACATATATAAGTATGCATGTGTCTTATATATATACATACATGTAATGTATTATTAGCTGCTACTTCTACCCAGAAATGAGACTCACAAGTGTTAGTTCAACAAATATATTTGAAGTTAAAGCAATGTACACTCTTATTCACCCTCTATGATGCTATTTATCTTTCTTCAAATTTACTTATTCCTTTTAAATTTTTAACTAACAATTGAACATTGGATGTGGCACAATGCTATGTTGTGATAGAAATATCCAGTGTGGCCTTAGCAAATCAGGCTAATTATCATATCAGTCCTTTTTACTATTTCTTTTATTTGTGTGATAATACAATTACATTATTTCTCCCTCCCATTCCTCAATCCAAACTCTTCCAAATTTCTGCCTTGCTCTCTTTCAAATTTAAGAACTCTTTTTTCATTTATTGTTGCTGCTACATATATATTCTTTCTTAAATGTACACATACACTCTGCTTGATAAGTATAATGGTGTGTGTGTGTGTGTGTGTGTTTAGAAATGATCACTGGTGTTGAATAATGAATTGGTGTGCTCTGCCCTGGGGAAGATATTCTCTCCTGCTCTCAGAAACCATTTATCCACCTTCTGTATCTTTAGAGCATCAGTTCAGATGTACAAGATGATTCTAGAAAACTGAAAACTAAATCACTTGGTAGCTGGTAAGATGACCAGCTCAACCAAAGAACTGGTTCTGTCTCTTGTCTGGCTGTATTGTAGTTTTTCAATAAAAATATAAAGGAACTAGATATACTCACTGGGTATATTAACACTGAATGACATTAAAAGAGAGAGAGAGAGAGACGGCGGGGGGGGGGGATACAAACTTCCCAAGTTCCATATGCATTCTTTGACCAGTTGGCAGAAATAAAATTAAAATGAATGGAGAAATACTAAGGAAACATCAGCAGTGTTATATTATGGAAACTCTCTAGCCTAGAAACACTATATACTGAATTTGAGAGCCAATTATGTCAGTTTTTCATGAATCAGAAAAAGTGACTAAGCTGCCAAGATATAAGAGGTAAAGCAAATATGATTCAAATATTAAGCAAAGAGTACTACATTAAAACCTGATCACTGTGGTCACCTGTGATGATTCGTAGACAACTAAGACTCAGCTACAGTTCACTGAGAGCAAGAGTCTTCCTGCCCAGTCAGTAGATTATGTATTGCACTAGCCAGGGTTCTCCAGAAGAAAAGAATCAATAGGATGACTATATATACACATATACATGTATATATAATTTATTAAATCATCTTATTTTGACACAGCAACAACAGCTGAATCACCCCTGAGAAGCTGAGAACCCTCGAGGCTGGGTGTCTCAGTAGTCAGAGTAGTCACAGTGGTTGTTTTACACCAGAGATGCTGAGAACATGGTATTTGCCTGGGGCCATGACAGGAAACTAGATTCCTCAGCCATCCCAATAAAGTACCAAATCCTTCCTTGGAGTTCCCGTAAAGTTACTAGTTCCTCAGTCAATGTCGGAAGATTAGAAACACTTGTTCTGATACCAGCAATACCAGCAGATACCAGTGCTCCCTCAGCCCTATCAGAGACCTTTCTCACAGAGCATCTGTCCTGCTGCCTGGAAGTCACTATTTCCTTGGTGTCTTCCATCACTGTACAATCTTCCTGCCTCGTCTTCCATGCAGATTCCACTCTTGAGGGGAGAGCTTTATGAAGACATTTCATTTAGGACTGAGTGCTCCAAAGTCATTCGCTATGTGTACACTGTCTATTTGTAGGTTTCTATGTCAGTTCAGTTTACTGAAAGAAGTTTCTCTGATGAGGACTGAGCTGTGCACTGACTGATGGGTATAGCAGTATATCATCAGGAGTCATATTATTGCTATATTCCTCTAACAGACTAATAGTGTTTTATTTTTGCCCTAGGCCTAAGACCTGTCTAGTCTTAGGCTCTTGGTCACTTTAGTAGGATCAGATAAGGGTTGCATTTCATGGAGTAGGCCTTGAATCCTAGCAGAAAGTGTTCGGTTACTCCTAAAACATTTGTGCCACTATTACAATACATAAGCAGGCCACTGCTGTCAGTCAGGGGGATTATGTCTGGGAGGAGTTGATGATTACTTTTCTTTGGTAGTGGACAGAGTTTCTTCCAGTACCATGAACACTAGTCTGTAGGAGTAAAACATGTCATTAGCCTGAAATTACATAACATTTAATGTTTTATCTTAAATAACCTCCTCTAATAATATCTGTAAAATTTAGCTTTTAAAAATAGCTAAGATCCAGTTCTACCGTTATCCTGTCTAGCTGAGCAACTCCACCCTTGGTCTGATGACTGTCACATGGCTTCAGGGGAGATCCTTATCATATCTGTTCCACTGAACTAATCCCTTGCAATAGTTTGGGCAGTGCTAACTAGATCTTTCTTTCAGTTTCTTTTTTTTTTTTTAGAGCTTTACATTACATTTCATTTTATTTTTTTTTTTTAGTAATTTCATTAAATTATAAAAGTTTCCATTTCCGCCCCTCCTCCCACCACCCTCCCACTCCCCCCACTCCCTCTCCTCCTCCCTCTCCATCCCTAAGAACAGTCAGGGTTTCCTGCCCAGTGGGAAGTTCAAGTTCCTCCTGCCTCCCTCCAGGTCCAGGAAGGTGAGTGTCCAGACGGACTGGATCCGCAAAATCCAGTATATGCAGAGGAAACAAGTCCCAGTGCCATTGTCAATGGCTTTTCAGAAAGACTCCGGGCCAGCCACATTCAGAGAATCCGGCCACATTCAGAGAATCTGGTTAGATCACGTCCTCGTTCAGTCCCAGTCCAACTGGCCTTGGTAAACTCAAATTAGATCCGTCCCTTTGTATCAGTGGGTGATCGCATCCCTCGCAGACCTTATTTCCTGAGTGAGGTAAGCCAGACCCAAAAAGAGGAATATGGTATGTATTCACTCATATGTGGATTCTAAGCATAATTAAAGGTCTTTGAGCCTATTATTTGTGATCCTAGAGAAGCTAAATAAGAAGGTGAACCTGATGAAAATCATGTAGCTATCTGCCTGGAGATTGGAAATAGACAAGAGTCCCAGGTATCCTCGGGTGCATGGGGGGTTGGGAGGGTTGTTGGAAGGGGAGAGGGTTAGAGAGAAGGGAGCAGGGGAGGAATGGGGAAAGCTAGGTTTCAGTTTCTATACGGAGTCTCCACAGGACTAATATTCTCAGACAAAAAACTTTTGGATGTGAACATTCTCTCCTTCCTTGGCCCCTTCAATTGGTAACAGTTCTGAATTCCTCTTTTCTTAACTCCTAGCTTCTAGTGTCTCTACATTTTGCTCTTGAGCTCTGCCTTTGACCAGTCCTGGGATAGCTTTAAACTGAAAGTAACAAATGCCTGTAGACTGTAAGCGAATTAGAAAGGCAGATCATAACAAGGACAGCTCCTGTGGTGCCGCAGAGCATTGAGAGGAGTGAAAAGAGCTGAGGCAGAAGCCAGAGTTCTGCTATTGAGCGCAGGAGCTTGTGAATGAGCTCAAACAGTGTGTGTGTGTGTGTGTGTGTGTGTGTGTGTGTGTGTGTGTGCGCACACACACACGCACATGAGCACACACGTATGCATATACGGGCCTCACACACACATGTATAAGCACATGCATATCTATGTGGAAATGTTAGTGACTAGATTAACACAGGGAAAAGTCGTGAGCTTTGTTTGGGATTTTTCTATACCTATTTATGACGACAGCCTAGAGGTAAAGTGGAGAAACTGCCATTGTCAGCCCTTAGGAGTATATGAGTAACAGTCAGGTAGAGCTGCCTGAGTACCACAGTGTGATCCCATCTCCTGGAAGGAATGCCGCCTCAGCATCTCACCTGCCCCTGAGGACACCACACCTTACCCACTACAATCTTCCTCTCACAACATAAATCATATAATTCTGAAGAATATTTAGAATAACCAAAAGGAATGTGGTGGAAAAATCTCAGCTCATGTGTTCATTTAATAAGGCAGAAAGTAGACATCATACCATTCTAAACAGCGCAGAATAACATAGATGTAGTTTGAAACTCTAGTCATTTTCTTTAATGACAAATTATGCATTAAGGATAGTGAATATTGCTTGATATTAAGTCATTGCCTGATAACTTAATAGCATGTGATGTGAATTCTCTTTTCCAGCCCATGCCTCTGATTTTAGAAGTCAGATTCCATATTAAACATCCTTGGTAGGGCATGGTGGCTCATCCTCACACTCAGGAGACTAAGGCAAAAGGATTGTCCTGAGTTCCAGACCCCAGTCTGAATTGCAGAGTGAGATTGCTGTCTCAAAAACAAAAAAGGAAGGAAATCTGTCAAAGCTTTATACCCATCAGCTGGAAGAGCTAGGATACAGAGCACTTCAGTGACTCCTGTAGTCACATCAGATTTCACAGTCCCAGTATTATTAGCATATGCATTCACAGATTTAGTTTTTAGAATTCTGAAAAATTAGGTTTTTATATTGTGGCATCAAAAGTTACACATCTAGATCATTGATCTATAGCTAAATTTTATCATTAAAGTGAGTAGTTAATTAGACCTATCAAGAACAAAAATATCTAATTTCCAGCTCATAAGTTCAAGAACAGAAAGTCCATAAGGGTCAAATAAATTGATTCAAATAATGTTGTCTAGTAATCACTGGTTTAATTATATTTTATGCTGATGAACATCTGTAATGTTGTAGAAAATAAATCAAATTATTCTAAGAACATGAGGATTAATTTAAAAATTGATTTTACTTGTATACTCAACTAAAAGTAACAGATATTGAAATCTGCTAATCAAAGGGTTTATAATAACAAAACTAATATTGTATCATGTTTATTATTAGGGTACAAAATTAATAATTTTCTTTAAAGTTTGCTATCATACTTGAGTTTGTTAAGGTTTTACTTCTCAGCAGCAACCCCAGATCAATTGCTTCTATCGGTAACTGAGATGGACTGTAACAAAACAGAAGCTGATAGCAAAGTTATGGGTCATATTTGGAACAGGTCTGGCTAGAGCATGGCTAGATTTGGAACGGGTCACTGATAGAGTATGGCTATGTTTCTGACTTAACACATACATGAGTGTGCACTCGCATGTGTGTAGACACACACATTTGTTACCGGACCCTCAGTTTTCATTTTCAAGCTGCCTCTCACCTGTCACCAGCTCTCAGACTGTGCAATTGGGATGGGGCATCTTCTACCTTTTCTGTCCAGGGGTGGGCACAGAGCAAAGCCTGGATAGACACAGTGCCTATTTTTCTGGCTACAGATGAATAAATGACCAAAAGCCAACCAATATGATCCTTTCTTAGGGGAAAAATAGTTCTCTTCAGAGATTATAGAGGCTAAGGACCATTTAAGATGAGGTCATTAAGAAGGCTCAATGACTTAGTGAAGAGAGACTTCCTGGGGCTGAATCCAGGTATGCAGATCTTGGAAATAAAAGATTCTTAATGTAGTCAATGTAACCTCACAGTCTAACCACACTTAAAGTGAACTTGACTCCTTGAAAATCCAGTGGAGGGGCCAATAGATTTCCATTTGTGTTTCTTTCATTTGCACTGATTTGAACTAAGTTTTTCATATTTGCAGCTGAAAAAAACTAAACAAATATAACTATATCTCCTATGGCCCATTATTGGTATGGGAAGTCCTTATGTAATGTATTGCTTTCATTGGTTAATGAATAAAGAAGCTGTTTCAGTCAGTGGCTTAGCAGAATAGAGCTACATGGGAAAAACTAAACTGAATGCTGGGAGAAAGAAGGCAGAGTCAATGAGATGCCAATGGAGTCGCCAGAGGAGAAAGATGCAAGTAGCCACCCAGAATCTTGCCAGTAAGCCACAGCCACGTGGTGATACACATAATAATAGAAATGGGTTAAATTAAGATGTAAGAGCTAGCCAATGAGAAGCAAGAGCTAATAGGCCAAGCAGTGATTTAATTAATACAGTTTCTATGTGGTTATTTCAGGAGTCTGGGCAGCTGGGAACAAACAAGCGGCCTCCTACAACACATTATCATGTTTGTGATTTTTTTTATGGTCTTACACACACACACACACACACACACACACACACACACATTGTGCCACAGAATCCGAATGTCTGTCTTGCAGATGACAAGAAGACCCTGACAATATTGTATTCATCTCTGTTTTATCGCCAACATGATTTTGCTGAAACTCAGCAACTATCCATCTGATTGATGTGCAGCAACATGCTCTGCCTGCTTGCAGAAACTTTTTTTTATTTTTGTCATCAACACAAACATGACAATACTTCAAATTGTAAATCGGTCCTCCATCTGTGAAGCATTATCTCTGCCTGAGCTCTGAGACTCAAAATCTTACTCTCACATTTGCCGCAAAGTTAGAGTCGCATCAATTACCCAGTCTCCAACCTGTTGGGCCACAATGATGCCGACACCTGGAGATGCCCACGCACGACTACACAGACAGCTGTTGAGCACTGCAGTTTTGTTCCACATCAATGCCAAGCAGAAACTGACATCATTGGGAGTTTACAGATATTTGGCTGACAGCATATTGTCAGAGTCTGCTCCATTGTAGTGGAAGCTCCTAATTCTCTTCAGCTGCAGACATTGGCGGGCTGACTCTGGACAGGTGTAGCGTGCCTTTTTGTTGCAGGAATTAGTAATTTCATCTTCTCCCATTAAGAAGGTACCTATACAAAGCATGCCAAAGCTGATTCCACTCAGTGAAATGCATACCGTTGGGCTCTTTCAGATACCAGGAGCCACGTAAAGATATTAAGACTTCCTGAAGCTCAAACACCAGCTCTTTGAGTCACGTACCTAACTAATCCAAAGACTCAGTTTCTTCGTCTCTTAAACAGCAACATTTGTAAGTAGATTCTAGCCATAGATTTTCAGATTTCAAATTTCACTAATAAGTGAACTTTAGAACATCAAGGATCAAAAAGTAATGGGTTAATATTATTGGAATTAGATGCAGAAAATTCTATTCATGCCCTTGAAGTTTAGACTTCCAAACGTAAAGTGAAATAATAACCTTTGACAACTTCCCGAAATGTTTGAGACTCAAAGAAGATGATTAACGGGAAAGCGCTTTATGTCAGACAATTGGAAGATTATTGATGCGAAAGCACTTCAAGTTATATAGACAATCAAAAGCATGGCTGATGCTGTTGCCTTCACTATTAGAGTTGGGAAGCAGGAAAAATAAGCACGTTGGTGTTGATTTAGTGCAGCAAGGACAAGGCTCTGCTCAGATAAAGACCCTGTGCTCGAATGCTTGTTATACTCAAGGAAAACACATGCACAAGAGCAGAATCAAAGCCCCCTCCTCTCAGTATCTTATCAGGCAAGCCCTTTTCCAACAATGTAGATCAGCAACCGGTGGAATTTTGGTGCGAATACAAACTGTCCAGCCGCATGCTGCTCAGAAACTTGAATGTCACTGGTGCAACTTGGGAGCTATAGTTTTTATTTATTTTACTTGACTTACTTTGAACTTTACTAGCAACACATAGCTAGTGACTACCATATCGAATAGCAGGAATATGGAATGTCTACAGAAAGTCTCCTAGCCCTCAGATACTCGCTGATGGGTCTGTCATTTACTGTTCCGTAATGGTTGAATTTAGGTTAAGAATAAACTTTCTTAAGATCCCGTTTAAATTCAGTCTTCAACAAATCATATGTTTCCAGTTGATATATACCCATAATACATAAAATAAGTTTAGATATTTTTTTCAGCTAACAGGGCTACATGCTATTTCATTTAAATCAATTATGTAAGAAAAAGCATAATCCAAGATGTGTGTTACAATGCTGTTTGAGTCAAGCGTGTAATAAACATCAATTTTAACTATGCAGAGATCGTTTAGTAGATACAAAAGCAAAACTGGATAGGAAGAATAAGTTCAGTTACACAGAGGGACAATTGTGGCTAAAATAACACTTGATCCAGTCTAGACAGGAAAGAATTTGAATATCCTCGTCACAAAGAAATACTGTCTGAGATGAATTATAGCCTAAATATCCCCCAACTGATAAACATACCATGTATAACAATACCGAGACATTGCATTGTACCCCACACAATGCACATTATTGTCTTTAATTGAAAATATAGTAAATGTAGATCTGTAGCATAACAAGCAGTGTGCTAAGCTACTTTATTGTGAATGTTTCAGATTCTTTTGTTTCCCATGCAAAAGAAATGCCACTCGTGTTTCATATTTCATTTCACTTGGCTGTGAACATTTCTTTAACCGTAACACACATGGCTAAAAGCCATCTTTTGTTAGTGAGAACACACTTTTGCTCTGTGCTACCAGTGTTCCCACTTGGGGCCCTCCAAGTTGAAATAGTGTATGACCCTCTCCCAAAGCAGCTGCGGGACTCGGGATTCCATCTTTCAGATTCATGAGTTAATGAATATCATTTTTAAAAAAGAAATACTCTTAACTAAAACATCAATTCAACTCCACCATTATTTTCTCCATTAAAAATTAGTTCTTTTAATTATTCTAAAGCCTCTCTGAAAAGTTCCACGAGAACTTGGATCGTATGAATACAGCCAATGTTATGACCATGTTGGAACAAATTTGAGAATTAACATTGTATGCCTATCATCAATGTATATTTGCTCTAATATTTTTACCCAAGTTAAACAGACAACACCTTTTATTATTAAGCTATACATTTTTCTCCATGCCACTCCCTCACCCCTTTTTTTCTCCCCTCTTCCATTTCTCCCATGTTCCCAATTTACTCAGGAGATCTTGTCTTTTTCTCCTTCCTATGTAGATCCATAGAACCTCTTAGGGTCCTCTTTGTTGTCTAGGTTCTCTGGGGTTGTTGACTATAGACTGTTTCTTCTTTGTTTTCTGTCTAAAAGTTGTGTATGAGTGAGGACACATTATATTTGTCTTTCCGGGTCTGGGTGACCTCACTCAACATGATATTTTCTAGCTCCATCCATTTGTCTGCAAATTTTGAGATGTCGTTATTGTTTTCTGCTGTGTAGTCCCCCACTGTGCAAATGTAGCCCATTTTCTTTATCCATTCTTCAATCGAGGGTCATTTAGGTTAGAATCATTTTATTCATAATAATAATCACTTCTCAGCCTTTTAACTAAGGGCAAATGTACAAACAAAAACATTGTACTAACAAGGTAACTCGTGTAGAAGACACTTGTTACCATGACTGATAACTTGAGTTTGATCCTGAGGCCCCACGTGTTGGGAGGAGAGAATCAACTTCTGTACTTTGTTCTCTGGCCTTCACATGCATGCCATGGCGCGTGCGCACGCACACACACCCAGACCTCCCCAACACATATAAAATAAATTAGTGTAACTGCATAATGGCCAGTAGTGATTCATCCCAGTGACAGAATTATAAACACAGACCTTCACATTGTGCACCAGGTTACATAGTCATAAAATGCAACACTGACTTCTTTATTAATTTTTTTCAAAAAATAATTACTTTTGTTTCTTCAATTCTTGTTTTATTTATTTATCATTTGGGTTTATTTTTGTTTTTGTTTTTAACTAGGGTCTAATGTAACGCAATTAACTTCAAGCCCTGTAGGTAGCTGAGGCTGGTCTTGAACTCTCAATCCTCTTGCCTCCACCTACAAAGTGTTGGGCATGTGCTGTGACATGCAATTTAAATTCACTTTTAATAGCACATATGTGCAAGTGATATAGTGTGATAATCTGATACAAGTATATGATACACTTTGATCACATCAGTGTGACAAGTATTTTCATCCAATTTACTATGTGTCACATTGAGGATCTAGTAAATATTGACACACTCGTCACCCTAAAAGGTCACTCACTCTGCCTTGGCGTCATTGGAAAGTCCTGGAACCTGTACCAACAATTTGGAGTAGTCTTCCAAGTTTTTACTTAGAAAATGTTTTACTATTCTTAAGTCTGCTTTAGTCCCTTAATGCTTTAAAGCCTGATTGCCAATTTCAAGAGAAAAGGGCTTCAAAGAGACTGTCCTGGGTCATGGAGGAATTACGATTGGCACTTATAATAGTAAGTCTTTCAGTCCAGGAACACAAATCTTGTTCAAGTTGTTTGAGGTGACTTGCACTTCTGCAGCTATATTTTTCAATATTCATATAGTATATGTGTGTATTTTAGTATATTAATAATTATTATATGTTTGTGAATACACTGTGCTTGATGGGTTTTTATCAAAACTCTAATATTGAATCTTCCCAGCTACTGTCTGTGCATCTCTGGTAATGACTGTATTAATTTTCTTGCTTAATCTATTGGCATTACATGCAAGAGTTAAACTAGCTTTGTATTCCAGTTGTAAAACACCTCTTAGTTATCCTTAACTCCTTCCAAGACACAATTATTATGGTTTGTTTCCTACTTTTTTCTCAAATTGAAATTACAAAAGTGATTTTTGCACTAATGTCTATTTTTGGCATTAATCCAGATGCAGAGAGGGGAGAGACAGGTAAAAGTGCTGAGTGAGCCCCTACGCTTTCCAAACTTACAGTTCATGGGAAACAAAGACTAAATACTGAAAAGGTTTTTTATGTTTATTTTTTAAAAAACGACAACTTTAAAGCTGTGTAATAGAGAATCAAATAATATAATTTTCAGTACACAATGTCATCTCAATCTGGATAAACATCAAGGTAATCACTATCTCATGAAACTTCAAGTTTAGAGGTGGGACATGCTCAGGATATACATTAACTGTCAGTTCAATAAAACCCTCAAAACCCTGAATGCCTTTCCTGTCTATTCTATGTTCTGTGGTGCCATCTTTACCTATAGATGGATGTGCCCTGCTGTCACTATTAGACTGTCAGTAAGCTCAGGCCTATGGGTTTCTTCATTCAATTTGGAGTTCTTGGAACATTAAACTCACCATATGCCTTTACAGTGGCAGTTACATTCCCTGGCTTTGGTTTTAGAAGGCAGGAGCAAGGCAGAGTATATAATCCTACCTGTGACTTGGCTGTTTCTTCTGATGAGTCAAGGGAAAAAGAGTTTTCTTTAAAGCTGTGGCTATTTTCCTGGTTTAGGCATGGTGGGCAGCATTGACTTCTTTTGTTTAATCCATAAACCGGGTCTGTGGTTTCCACAGCCTAACTCCCTGTGTTCTCAGTTCCAAGTTCAGCGGTGACCGTGGGTTCTTAATGCTGACACACCTCTTGAAGTGGTCTCTGGGGCATCAGCTGTGCTCATGGGTTGATGCACTATTTATCGAAGAGTTGTTTCTGAAAGCCTAGTCTAGAATCTTCTTTATATTAAATTTCATTCTTCACAAAGCACCCACTGTAGTTAGCCTTGCTGGAAAACAGCTTGTGTAAAAACTAGGTGTCCTCTGCTGTGTCAAGTAAGATTACTGGCTCCACTAGAGATGCCTTTGCCCTCCTGGAATTCTTTGCAAAAGGGGAAGACAAATTCTCAAAGGGACCATGAAGGTGTTTTGGGACTGAACTAGGCTTACAAGGTTCTGTGAGATGGCGAACAATGCCGGTTATGTAAGAGTTTTATTGCTTCCCTTGCCCTCATTTCCCTCCTGGTTGCTCCCTTTTGTTGCTTAAAACCCAAAGTTAGCAAAACAGAAATGGAGTAAGCATGAAGGGCAGGGCAGAGAGAGATAAACCCCACAGGTCTGTTCCCTGCCCCAGTTGCAACTTGGCTGTCCTCAAAAGGCAGTGTTGGAGAGGGAAGGGTGGCTCTCCTTTGGAATTAAATTCATCAGTGTTATTATGGATATACTTAATGATGGAACTGAGCTGCTTGGTTTGAACTGATCTTTCAATCTTTTATTATGTAAGAATAAATAGCAATGTCACCAGTCCTGCTAGAATCCAAGGGAGATGGTACAGCAAGCCCCACGTGTTAAGACTGAGGATAAACAATAGCTCTAAAATAAAGACGTGTTTCATGTCGTGTACTGCCCTTGCTCACTTTCAAGACACTGTCTGTAACTTGCTAACAGTCACTGTAATGATCTGTCCTGTCCCTTTAAGAGACAAACCCTGCCCACTCTCCCACCTCGTCTACCACCATGGCAGGTAGATCTTCCTTCTGCTTCCAGTCTGAGCTCTTCGCTATAGAGAGAGGATGCTCTCCCAAAGAGGCAGCTTCTCTCCCTTCTCCCCACTTCTCCCCTTCCCCGCTCTGTTTCTCTCTCTCTCTCTCTCTCTCTCTCTCTCTCTCTCTCTCTCTCTCTCTTCTTCCCCCTTCTCCCCTTTCACTCTTTCCCTTTCCCCTCCATAACCCACTAAATAAATATCCAGCCTCACTCTGCATAGCGTGTGCCTATCCATCTTTCTCTCTCACCCACCACGCAGCTCCCTGATTGGGACCCCGCTGCCTTCGTGGCCAGCCGTGGTCTCATGCCCACTGCCCACTGCAGCCACTTGGGGATCCGCAGCATTTTACTTAAACCACAATAGTCACCCTATTAAAAGAAGCAAAATACAATGCTCTTGTGAAGTCTTCCATCTTTCCCCACATTTTTTCCTACATTTTCATGCTCTCTATAAGATAAAGTTGTGGGATTCTCTAGTCTTTGAACAATCTCTTGTTTCAAGGGCTAATAGCTGCCAGGGGATAAGCCCCTTCCCTTAATATTTGTTCCTCGTTTTGACAAAATGAGCCAGCTTCATGGCTCTTAAGTGAGAGGCTGCAGCGTGTCATAGGACATTGGAGAAGGAATGCGGTGATGAAATGATAATGTATTCTGTTATCAAGGTCAATTGTTACCTTCAATTGTCAAGGTGCAATCAATAATCTCTTCTCATAAGATTATTGTGTGTACTATGTTGATGAATATCTGAGAAACGGCTTCTCAGAGATCAAGGTACATAGAAGCCTTTTGGTGGACTCTGAATCTGACTTGAGCTTCGCTTCACGCAAATCTGTCTCTAAATCTCAGACTATAAATGCCAAAGGTCTCAAGGTGCAAAGCATAAACCATTGCCTAGCCATTGAGTGTCAAAACACATGTGGATTAACTGGACGCTGTGTGGCAAAGAGAAAAATGGATGTTGGAAAGGAGATAAATGCTTGAAGAAAATTAAGCCAGATTGGTAATCAATGGCACAGCTAATCATTTCCCAGGAAAGAAATTTACTTTTTACTGAAAATGAATACATTGCTGTTAATGGCAAGATGTATCACTGTATTAATATAACGTCAGTGAAATCCCATTAACTTTATCTGCCTCACTTCCTCTATCTTTAAAATGGCGGTTATGGTTCTACTTGACGACTTTTATGACTGCCAAATTAAAAGTTATGTTCCTTGTGGGAGAGATGGACCTGTGGATTTTAATAACATCTTTCTCTCCACGCAGCATTGCCAGCAATAGGAAATCCCTAGGACCTGCACATGGGTATGAATGTATGATGGTGCAATGGAGATTATATTTATGAGTTTGGAAGATAGCATTAATAATGTCCCTTGTCTGCCATATTGCCCAAAAATGTTTTCCTCCTATAGTGTGTGAGAGGAAATCATTCATATAACTTTGCAAACAACTTTCAAAACTAATTTTAATAGGAGCAGGGAGGATTGCAATAATAATAATGGATATTTAGGGGGTAATTTAGAAAATCAAGTCTGAGGTTTCATGCTTATAGAAATGAAGAGAAGTCCCAGGTATGGCCAGATTGTGTGTGCAAAGAGGCCATGCCCATATGAAGCAGAGTTGCATAAAGCCCCCAAGAAGAATTATTTCCTCAGTGCCTGGTTTCAAAACAAGAATTACAATAATGAAACTGACCTTCTGTCTGGTAAGCATGTCTACCCTTGAAGATGACATTTCTTCCAAACTCAGCTTTTGTCTGGGGCTTCCTTTGTTATGTTACCCAATGTAATTAGCACTATGCCCAGAAAGAAAGATACCCTTCTGAAGTCAGGCACAGTGATATTTGCATTGCATTCTACTAAAAGTTGGATGTTCAGGGCTGAGAACAAATGACTGACACCCTCAAGACATCCTTACAGAGTGGTGTGCACAGACATAACCCTCTCAAAGATGCAGGCATGCTGGAGAAGGCTCCTAGAAATGACACATTCAGGGATTCTCAAAGGGCTTCCCAGAAATGCAATGGGGAGAGCATTGCAAGCAATGGTGTGCAGCTAAGAGTCTGGAATACAAACTCCTAGAGGGAAACTACAGTAGACAGAAACTGTAAGCAAACTCCAAATAAATGCTTTCTCTACAAGTTGCTTTTATCATGGTCTCTTCGCAATAATAGAACAGTAACTAAGACACCTCTTCTCAATAACTTTTGTTGTTTGAATTTTTGTGAGGTATCCTTGCTGTATAGTCCACGCTGGTTGCCAACTCTCCATGTGGTCAAGGCTAGACTTGAATTCCCATTCCTCCTGCCTCTATATCCCTAGTTCTGCAATTATAGGTATGTAATACCACACACACAGCATTAAGGTCTTAGGCAGAGATAAGACAGACTGTGTCTAAACTCTTAGGAACTGCCATTGATACAAAAGAAGGTCATCGTGAAGGGATAAAGACATGCTTATGTTCACAATGCCATTGTTCATAAATAGCTAAAGTGTCAAGCAATTTGTGTCTATTCACAAATCACTGGATAAGAAAAACATGGTAAATATACATTATACAATAGCATCTTATACAACCTTCACATAGAACAAAATTCTAACAATATTGTAAGAAATATGAAATTTAGAATGTTTAATGAATTGGGCAATCATCAAAGATCAACCACTGCATGTGGAGGTTTGAATGAGAATGGTCTCCATAGGCACATATATTTGAATACTTGGTCTAAATGTGGTGGAATTGTTTGGAAAGGATTAGGAAATGTGGCCCTGTTGGAAGAGGTTTATCACTGAGAGTGTGAAAGTGGGCTTTGAGATTTCAAAAGCCCATACCGTTCCCTGGTCCTTCATATCTATCTATCTATCTATCTATCTATCTATCTCTCTATCTCTCTATCTCTCTATCTCTCTATCTACCTATCTACCTACCTACCTACCTACCTATTTATCTATCTACCTACCTATCTATCTACCTACCTATCTACCTACCTATCTATCTACCTACCTATCTACCTACCTACCTATGTATCTATCTATCTATTTATCTATCTACCTACCTACCTACCTATCTACCTACCTATCTACAATTCTATCTACCTACCTAGCTATCTACCTACCTATCCTATCTATCTATCTATCTATCTACATACCTACCTACCTATCTATCTATCTACCTACCTACCTATCTACAATCTATTTATCTACCTACCTACCTATCTGCCTACCTACCTGTCCTATCTATCTATCTGTCTGTCTGTCTGTCTGTCTGTCTATCTATCTATCTATCTATCTATCTATCTATCTATCTATCCATCCATCCATCCATCCATCCATCTATCTCTCTATCTCTCTATCTCTCTATCTCTCTATCTCTCTAACTCTCTATCTACCTATCTACCTACCTACCTACCTACCTACCTATTTATCTATCTACCTACCTATCTATCTACCTACCTATCTATCTACCTACCTATCTACCTACCTACCTATGTATCTATCTATCTATTTATCTACCTACCTACCTACCTATCTACCTACCTATCTACAATTCTATCTACCTACCTAGCTATCTACCTACCTATCCTATCTATCTATCTATCTATCTATCTATCTATCTATCTATCTACATACCTACCTACCTATCTATCTACCTACCTACCTATCTACAATCTATTTATCTACCTACCTACCTATCTGCCTACCTACCTGTCCTATCTATCTATCTGTCTGTCTGTCTGTCTGTCTATCTATCTATCTATCTATCCATCCATCCATCCATCCATCCATCCATCTATCTATCTATCTATCTACCTATCTATCTATCTACCTATCTACCCGTCTACTTATCTTTCTTTCTCAGTCTTGCGCTTGTGGAGCAGATGTGAGCTCCAGTGCCATGTCTGCCTACTGGCTGTCATACCCTCTCCCACACTGGTCATGGACTAACCATCTGAAACCATGAGACCCCAAACTAAATACTTTCTTTTATAAGTTGCCTTTGTGGTGTTTTGTCATGGCAGTAGAAAAATAACAAAGGCATTTCACGATTTCATTTACTTGAAGTACTAGGGAGTCAGATCCACAACATCACGGGGTAGAAAGGTAGTTGCCAGGAAAAGGTGGGTGGGAAATTATTCTGTAGTGGGAGAGAGTTCCAGATTGCAAGAAGAAATAATTCTCTGGAGGAATGGTGGTGATGGTTGCACCACAATGTGAGTATATTTAGTACTAGTTAACTAAGTACTCAGAGTTAGTAAATTTTGTGTTATAAATAGTTTGCCTCAATAAAAACAAATGGGGAGAGGGGAGTTATTTACAAAATATGGAATAATTGACTTAGAAGAAATTCCTGGAGATCCTGGATCAAGGAAACAGTTGTATGAATCTCAGACTCCAGAGTAGGCGTGAAAGATGAGTTCAAAAGCTTGCAACCAATAGGCTTCCTGGATGCTGTCACAGAAGCCACCAAAGACCAACAGAGTGGAGGTCGAACACCAGCTACAGGACAAATCTTTAAAACAAGTTTTCCAGCATCTCTAGTGCTACAGACTGAATGTATGTGTACCCAAATTTTTTAATGTGAAAATCTAATTCTCAGTGTGATAGTGTGTGGAGGTGGGGATGGGGGCATTTCCAAGAGAGTTCCAAGAGTGTGGAGGTGGGGATGGGGGCATTTCCAAGCTCAAGAGAGTTCCATTGATGAAACCACCCCATGAAGGCTCAGCTACTATGAACAAGAAAAGAAGCACTCGCCAGATTCCAAACCTTCTAGGCTCTGATCTTCTGCTGATATTTTCAAGAAGTGTGAGGCACAGTTTATAAGCCATCCAGTGCACTAGTCGTTTGGTAGTTTGTTAGGGCAGCATGAGGAGGCTAAGACAAATAGACAATGGGAATCTGTAAGTCACCCAAAGGTAGACTCTCAGGGATTCACCATCGAGGAAGCTCGGGGCATGATGCTATTACACCTTCTAGCAGAGACGGCTTGCATACAAATCTCCCCATCATAAAGGCATGTGATGCAGATCCTATAGGATGGATATACAAGCCAGTTACTGTGAAAATACAGACTAGGAAGAGACTGCTTTCTGATGAAAAACTTGCAGCAGCTGGCACTATGTGAACAGAAGCGTGGAAATGGTGTTTTGCAGAACATAATCACCCAGGGATTAGGAGGAGCCATGGTACACTTCATAAATGCCATGGTGTATTGCTTAAAGCATTTATCAACTCCCTGCTCACTCTGAAACTTGCTAGAGTGTTACTCACACTTAAATGTTGCATGCAGGTACTCAGCATTGCAAATAATTCCAAGATACACAGAGTGGTTTTTTATACATATTCACAGGTACACTCCTGTTTAGAATCTTCCAGTCTCTGTCTAATTGACCATTCCTACCGTTCTGAAGGAAAATTTTGAAAAAATCAGAAGATTCATTCTCTCATGTAATCTTCCTCTCTCACAAGAAATAAAAAGCATAGAATCTGTGGGTCTTAAAGAAAAGGTCCGGTTCCATTCTGGTGTTCCTCATTTACCATGATGAAATATGTGCCAACATGCTATCCAACCTTCCAGAAACTCACAAGGGCAATAAAAATCTCCCTACCAGTTTTGTTGGACTTCATAACACCCATATTGACTACTGTGGCCAGTTTCTTATCTCATTTTAACTCAGAACACAAATTCCCAAGCCCCTTACTGATCATAATCTATGAAAGTGGTTAATTTGTATTTAAAGGCAAAAAATTAAAAAACTCATTAACTTAATTCTTCCCGATGATTTGCTGGTTTCATCCTGCTGACTGGTACCACATTCTTCTCACAGTTCAGTAAAACCTCCAAGTCACCATCTATCTTGCTTCCTCTCTGTACCCACATCCAATTAATCACTGTATCCTAGCACACCTGCCGTTCACCCCACCTTTTTCATATCTATTGCCTTAGTTCTGGCATAACCACTGCTCAGTGAGACAGCACTGACAACTCCCAACGCCTCACTCACTTAGACCTGTAACTGGAATTTTAGGACAAAAATCTCTGATTCTGGCAGGTCCAACAGATTTGGCTCAGTCATCTGTTCCAACATGCCAATTAACGGGACTGGTAACAGTGAAAAGCAGAGAAGGGAGGTTTACTCAAAATGGCCACATTTGGAATAAACACATTTGGGTTCCTTTCTCCAACAAAGCTAAGTCAAGCAAGATGTAGTACCAAGGGCATCTGCAATGAGTCTGTGGGAAATCCTAGCAATAGTATAATTAGGGGCCCAGTGGTTCCAAGTCCCTCTTCAAGATGCTGACTTGAGTCTTAGGTTCGAATAGAACTAGAACTGGGGCAATAAGCAAGACACATGCATAATTAAACAGTCCTAATCGAGACACAAGCTACTGACCATTTGGTGTTGCTGCTGTAAGATGAATAAGTCTTTCCTACTTCCATCACTTGAAGGGACCAATGTGAATCCTTTGAGACGATCACTTCTGCCCCAGGGTACAGACTCACCCTTATGGATAATTGCCATCAATTATAGGAATGGTCTATCCTACAAGGTTCAGCTATTCTTGGAATCAAAAATGATTGCAGGTTTAGAACAATGACTTATCTCTGTTCAGCCTTGATGAGACAAATAAGTCAAATAGACCTACCTCCTAAGTGATGAACATGCTTATGCATAGAGCCAAGACTAACCCAAAGTCAAGGTGGCACAAATGAAGACCCAGATGCCAGGCTTCCATCCTGTTTTTGGTTACCATAAGGGGTCCATTGATAGGTCAGTCAATATTTTTAACTAAAACAGTTTCTTAATGTTTATTCTAGACCCACTTCAATTGGATTTTCATATCCCAAATGGCATAGTAGATTATGAAAATAAAAAAACTGCAAAATTTAAACATCAGCAATGATTCTAATTTCCACTAAACTAAATGAATATTTTATGTTGTCCTCATTTCATGCTTAGCCAAACCCTCATCTCTTCTTGATACACATCACTCTCTCATCTTCCCTAGCATTACTTCCTCTGGGTTCCTTTGCCCAATAAAGCTGAATCAGGTAAGAGATAATATCAAGGGTGTCTGCAATGGCCTAGTTCTATAGTAAACTCTGGTGTGCCCCAAAAACAATAAGCTGGGATAGTTCTATTCCCACTCAGCTTGTTGTTATTGTTGTTGTTGTTTTAAAGGCTTTCCCCACTGACTGTTCCTCAATAGCACTTCTCATCTGAGCAGGATATCTCTCCCACTCAAGGACCCAGAAACTTTCTGTTGAGAGGGAAAGTTCACTTGGAATCCAGGGGCACAAGAAAAGCAAGAGACCCAAAACATCTGGCAGAGCACTCACAGTGTCTGCCACAAACTATAATTCAAAACTTCAAGATTTTCATTTGACTACTTGCCTAAATTGACCCAAATTTTGAAGTCAAGATACCTTTAAGGTATATATGTTGGTTTAGCTTAGCAGCCTGTACAATGAAATGTCTCTCTGTACTTAGCTCATTCACAGTCAAAACATTTAAAGAAAACACAATAATATGTATAATTCAGACTCTCTGTATATTCCATCTTTAGGTGGCTTATTTTTCTTTACTCCTTTAATCTATGACTGTCTGTACTCTGTCTCTTTAAAGAGTTTGTTTTATTTTTTATACTCTTTTCCTTCTCTCAAACTTATGTACTTTTATTCAACACTGTGACCCACTTAGAGGTCTTTTTCCATCTGAATATGTCTTTATTGCATATCTGTAATTATTTTCTGTGCTTTTAAAATGGTAAGCAGTGTGGCTACAGCAGCTCTGGGTGCTGGCTCCGCCTCTCTCAGACTTACAACTACAATGGCAGAGGTAGTTCACAGCTGGCTCTGGAACTGCTGGCGAGTGGGAGGGAGCCATCCTCACTACCTCAATCTGGCAGCATGTAAGCCCTTTTTATCTGAGTAAAATCTAAATATGCCATGCAGCACAGTGCGTGGACTGGAAATATCTCTGTGTATGGCAGTGGGAATCTGCCATGCTCTCCTGCCTGTGCATGCCTAGCACACCTCATGCCAGCTACCTCCCAGGCAGGGAGTCCTGAGCCTCGGGCATGGTCTCAGCTACTTTCCTCCCAAACTCAAGTGGGTACATAAGCATCTGGACCCAAAGTAGGTGGCAGAGAGCAGCCCCCCAAAAAGAGCCAGAGCTGTTCCTGTAACTAGCACGAACCAGAAAGCCTTCCATTAAAGAAACCACTAAAGCTGAGTTAGGAAACCTCTTAAAGGAGCCATGTCTCTGCTTGCCACCAGCAAACAGAGCCTATTTGGGGAAAAAAATGCCACTACCAAGAAACTGTGCTTGACTCCCATTTTTGTGAGTCTAGAAGACCTGTTTTTGTGTGTGTGTGTGTGTTTTTATTTGTTTGTTTGTTTGTTTGTTTAGGTCTTATGTAGATCTGTACCCCAGAAGGTGAGCACCATTTTGTTCACAGAGACTACTTGCTCTTTCCTGGTTTCCCAGACCCGAAATAATCACACAGAAACTATATTAATTAAATCACTGCTTGGCCAATAGCTGAAGCATATTTCTAGTTAGCTCTTACATCTTAAATTAACACATTTTTATTAATCTATGTATCACCATGAGCCTTGTGGTTTACCAGCTAGGTTCATTGTCTATCTCCTCCAGCAGAGACTACATGGAGTCTCTCTGACTCTGCTTCCTTTCTCCTCTATCTCTGCTTGGAATTCCTGCCTTGCTCTATTTTGCTAAGCCACTGTGTGGAAAAGCTTTATTCATTTACCAATAAAAGCAACACATATACAGAAGGACTTCCCATACCATAAATGACTCAGTGGTGTATCTATGGTCACCAGTCTGGAAACCTTGCTCTTAAAAAAAAAATCAGTGATGATTCTAATCTTCACTAAATTGGATGAATATTTTATTTTGTTCTCATTTCTCACCCATTCTTTGTCAGACCCTCGTCCCTTCTTGATGCACCTCACTCTCTCCTCTTCTCTAATGTTACTTTCTCTGGATTCCATCATCCAATACAGCTAAATGCTAGAGCTCAGTCTCTTGCTTTTCCTGCCCCTGCGTTTTCTTTCTTGATTTCATCTATCCCCACAGCTTTATATACCCTAGCACTAGCGTTACCTCATTTTATTTCTCTACCCTGGAGTGCTCCGCCAAGCTTGAGCCTCATCTAACCAACTACTTACTTAGCATCTTCATGTGAATATTTTTAAACCATCTCAATTTTTAAAGCACCCGAATTAGAACCTCTACCAATCTGCCCATCCTTTACTTTGCATCCATATGGTCAACACAGTGCCTAGGACACCACCTGGCTGTTTTCTAAATCCTTACATCAGTCACACTGTATCCCATGTGAATTATGCTTCCAATACACAGTGTGGATCCCTCCACTTCTCTCTGCACCCACTACTAAGACAGTGGTGAAATTTAGTTTTTAGGTAGAAGACTACAGTCATCACCTTGATAAGGTCTCTTCCTCGTTTCTGCAGCCCTCATCTTCACACAAATGAATGATCATTAAAATTGGATTCTGGGGCTGGAGAGATGGCTCAGTGGTTAAGAGCACTGACTGTTCTTCCAAAGGACCTGGGTTCAATTCCCAGCACCCACATGGCAGCTCACAACTGTCTGAATATCCAGTTTCAGGGGATCTGACACCTTTACACCCATGCACATAAAATAAAGTTAAATAAACCATAAAAATAAAAAATAAAAAAATTGGATTCTGCCACTTCCTCTATTAAAACATTTTATCAGCTTCCTAGGATAGTTTAAGGCCTGTCACTCTCCTGATAAAAAAAAAAGTGTCTCCCCTTAGCATTAAAATTAAATCCTGTTGTGATTTATGTCATCTATGTCCCCTTGTCTGTGCGCAACTCACCCGTCTCATTGCAGAGTCTCTCTGCTCATTTTTGCTTTGTCACATGGTATTCTGACATTTTCTTTTATATATTTCTCTCTACACTGGAATTGGAAGCCCTTAATCCTAGCTCTTCAAATGGCTGGATCTTGCATACTTCCAGGTCACAGCCCTAAAATGTCACCATCAGCAAAGAGCCTTCCTTTTCCACTCCATTTACTGCTCATCACACCGTTGTCACTAAGGGAAGACTTTCTCCTGCAGACTTTATCACAATCAGCACATATTGTTTGCTCAACTGCTTACCTGTTCCCTTCTCTGGAGGTGCGTCCCTTGAGGACAGGTTTGTTGGCCTTTGCAATCCCAGAACCAACACTACCGGATTCGTGACTTGCACTAAATAACGGTTTCACGGGGGGATGAGCGAAAGAAACACGGGGCTGCTGTATCTTGTTTCAATTTTGCTCCTAACAAGTTTGTTAGTTGAGGTCATTTAAAATATGAGATTATGTTTAAAACCTAACCATATCTTTATTATGGTCAAAAAACAAATTTGCAGTTCTGAGGGATAAAGCCAATGTTGAATTGATCAGTTAAACAAAATTTGTGTGTGACAGGAGCTGCCCGGAATAGTACAGGACTACAGCAGTCGTGTCCAGCACCATGTTGGACTGACTTTAGATGACAGCACAGGTGTTTTCATTGTGATTTTTTTTTCAAATTTTTCATACCAGGTCTCCTTGCCTCTCCTTCCAAGTGACTAATAGAATCAGAGAGACTAACCTGGGTCGACTGTTCCTTCAGTCTAGTTAGTAGTACTTGATTATTTTAAAATTCTCCCTTGAGTTTAATTTTAGTATCTTATAAGAAGATCCAATTTGGTTGCTTGGTGTGTGGCCCAGTTTTCACATTATTCAGTCATACTAACTCTGTGTGTTAAATGTGTGAACATTCCGAGAAGTTGCAGCTGCTGCTCTCATTTCTAGAAAATTCTTTTTTGTGGTACATCATTTATCGTCTTTTAGACAGATAGTAACTTTTTTTTACTAACAAAAATAGAGTCGCCTATACACTCTCACCTAAAACTCGTCACTGTGATTTGTTACATCTTTCTTTTTATTTACATGGAAGCACCCCTTCCACCCACCCCGCCACCCACCCTTTCAACAAAGAGTCTCCAGACTTCTATCCTACATCAAAAACATATCTAGCTGCTGCTGAACAAACAGACAGGCTCTGTTTATTCACAGAGCTTGCACTGCAAGGGGCAGATTTTAAAAATCAATAATAATAATAATTAAGATAAGTCAGTTAATGATAGCAACTATGAAGAATGCAGAGCAAGCAATAGGAAAGTAAAAGCCATAATTTGGGAGAGTGAGGACTGGCTACTTTGCATCAGGTTAAGTTAGGAGACCTTTTTAAATCAAAAGAAGGAGTGATTATGAGCAATTGGCTGTGAGGGTATTTCAGGGAGAAGGAGCAGCAAGGAACTTCCTCTGAGTATGGAGCTGTAGAATAAAACGAAGTGTGCTACTAACTCTGCACCTTAACTAGCCTTCCATACACCTTTTATGACTTTCAATTGTGCTTCAAATAGGTTTTCCCCCTTTGCTATTTTCTCCATTGGAAAATTTTGTACATAGCCTTGAATAAGAACAAAATTCAGGGGGCTGGAGAGATGGCTCAGAGGTTAAGAGCACTGCCTGCTCTTCTGGAGGTCCTGAGTTCAATTCCCAGCAACCACATGGTGGCTCACAACCATCTATAATGAAATTTGGTGCCCTCTTCTGGCATGCAGACAAAACACTGTATAAATAATAAGTCTAGGGGGGAAAAAACTTTAAAAAAGAAGAACAAAATTCATCAATATCACTTTAAATGCCATTTAAATCACTTTGATTGCCACTATGTTCAAAATTTATTAAAATATTTGGCGAAGTAATTTAAGTGACTTTTTCTATAAATGAATTATTTAATCTGAGCACATTCTTTTTCTCCACTAATTTTGATGACACCATTCTCATATATAGCTTTTCTTTATATGAAGTGGTTTGATGCATAGAACCTGAGCACAAACCCCCAAGAACCCTTTAAATAATTTGTAGATTGTTCACAGTAACTAGCTCAATGTAAGTGCTGTGTAAATAATTGTTATGCTGGGTTGGTTAGAGAATAATGAGAAGGAAAAGTCTGCACATGCCCAGTATAGGTGATTGCTTTAAGAACGATTTTCCATGTGTCTAATTGAATGTGCAGATGTAGAGCCAGCGGCCATGAAAACCCAACTGTTCTTTGATACAAAGAGACAGCAATCTGACAGAGTGAGATAAACAGTCTGTCAGAACATTTATTTTGGCAACAGTTTGAAGGAAGAATTAGCTGCTCAGAAGCTGGGGAAGTAGAAGGCCAGTTGGAAGGCTCTCGCGGTCACCTACGCAAAGGGCTTGGATCAGGACCACAACCCTGAGAATGAAAGGGAAGTCACAGGGGAAAACAGGGAGGACACCATGGAAGCTGAACTCACCAAAAACTGGACGGGAAGCCAAAGGCGGTGGGGCTGGAGAAAGGTAATCAGCAGAGAGTGTAACCCTATATGAAAAGCTTTTATATTTGATTCGTGGTTCTTGCTCAGACTAAATACCCACTATTATTCATGTTACCTCAAACTAAATATCAGGAAGAGAAAAAATCACCTAGCCTACCTTTTTAACACACCGGCAGCAAGAATGACAGAGCCTAGTTATTGCTGTGTCCCGCGCTGACTTTTAGGTCTTCAACTTCAAAGTTACCCATCTACCCCCCAAGACCTTCCATATCATAACCTACCCCAGGGACTGAGCTGGATTTATATCTTTGCCAGCTTTGCCAGTCTTCACTCCAGTTTTGTTTTCCTACAGAGAAATGATGTGGCTTCTCTCTCCCTGACCTGGATTAGCCTCAGCACGTAGGAAGTCAGCCAACCCTTAGCACTGGGATAAATTCTAAGATTCTCCAGTAACCTTCTGTTGTTCATCACTCTCCAACAGGCTTGGTCCAAGCTTCCATGAGCCTCTAAACCAGCATATGAGCTCCCTGGTACATACCCTTTGAAGAAATCCCAGCTCACTCACTTAGATTAGACACCCCTCCCCAGGATGTCCCTCCTGTCACTTTCAGGGATGAAAGAGACCACTTCGGTTCTCTTCTGAAAAATCATTCTTTCTAGACAAGCAAAATTACGAGATATTTGAATATAAGTAAAAAATAGGATGCTACTAAACTACCTTGTTCTGTCTGTTACATTTAATATAAAAGATTGTTGGTATGAGAGGTCCTTCTGTCTATGTGTTGCTTTTATTGGTTAATGAATAAAGACACTGCCTTATCCTATATCATGGGAGAAGGAAGGTGGAGAGAAGCCATGGAACCAACAGAATCAGACATGTCAAAATTTTGCTGGCAAGTCCTGCCACGAGGTGATATACAGATTAATAGAAATGGGTTAAATTAATATAAGAGTTAGCCAATAAGAAGTTAGAGCTAATGGGCCAAGCAGTGATTTAATTAATACAGTTTCTATGTGATTATTTTGGCCTAAGTGGTCAGGAATAAACAAGCGGCATCTCCTGCAACAGATTGTGAAACTACAATGTTTGCTATGTTGAGGAAAATAGCAAATTGTGCTTGACTTGGGGGTTCACACAATAATCACAGTACTTGAGGCTGAAGATAAGTTTGGAGAATAATAAGTCTGAGGTCAACCTGGGCAGCATAGTGAACCTCTGAGGCTGCCAGAGAATTGGCTGTTTAAGGAGTATAGGATTTTCATTTCATTTCAGAAAAGCTTCTGAAAGTTAGTAGTCATGAAGGGTGGGAATGTAAACACTTCTAATAATTTATGGGTTTAACATGGTTAAAATTTTATTGTCTTTTTTTCTCTGTGTGTTTTGTGTGTGTGTGTGTGTGTGTGTGTGTGTGGTGTACATGTAAGCCTGTTCATGTGCATTTATAAGCAAGCACTCGTGTAGATGTATACATGTAAATGTATACATGTGTATGTATAAATGTTGAGGCCCAAGGTTCATATCAGGGCTCTTCCTTGATAGCTCTTCAACCTTACTCTTTTGAGGCAAAGTCTCTCAAGCCCAGAGCCCACAGACCTAGTCTGGCTAGCCAGCTTGCTCTGAAGATCCTGCCTCCATCTTCCAAGACTGGCGTTACAGGCAGTCTACTAAGCCCCCTTGGCATTTATGTAGCCTCTGGGGATCTGGATCCCAGTCCCCTTGCTTTCCCAGAAAGTGCTTCATACTGAGCCATCTTCCCAGCCCTGCTAGATGTGTCTTTTGACACAGTCTTTGAACATGGGATGTCATATTGTTGCCAAGATTTCTGAATGACCTCTCTGTGGAAGCAATGTCTGACCACAACACCAACACCATGCCTACAGAGTGGATCATGGTTTTCTTCTGACCCTGATCCACCGGAATTTCCATTCAACTTTCAACTCCTACTGACAATTGCCCAAAAATTTGACTTGTTTTTTTTGTTGCTAAGGTGATTCCAGACTTCTTTGTACTTTCCAATATTTATCTTTCCATTTGGCCACACTTTTCATTCCTATTTTCAAACTGTTTTATATTGAGACTGCAAATGAACATTTGTCCAATACTTCAAATCATTTAAAGACTCTGATACACTCTAAGTCACCGCAAAGTAAAAGGTGATCAAACATACTGTTTGCTTGTTTTAATTCTCTAATGTGGACATTTTTCTGGGTATAAACTTGACAGTAGCCCTTCATTGAAAAAGAAATCCCATTAAAGGAGAGGCACCTCTCTATTAGATGCGAACTTCCTCGTCATTCACACACTCGCCGGCTGACTTGACTCATGCCTGCTTTTTCCTGTTTTCAGCAGAACGCTGCCTTCCAGTACCATTCTACAAACGCAGTGATGATTCTTAACTCTGAGTCAGAATCTCTGCTGAGAGAACAAAGCACACACACTCCCCATCAGACTTTCACTGCTTTACACGAGTTACAAGGAAAACGAAGGTCAACGGTGCCTTTTCGTCAGTGCTGCAAAAATCTGTTACATGCTAGTAAAATACAGCAATAATGTATATTCTTCTTCAGGAAGATGTTAACAGTTACCAAATCACTAATGCAAGCTGTGTTTGGGGGAGGGGAGATCAGAGAATTCATTGTGTTTGGCTTTAAACGGAAAGTAGATACATGTATGCTCCTAGTATGGCTTGGTGAATCAATGGATCATCCAAACTGTGCTGTTGGCTGATGTACTTACTAGCAATATGAAATGAGTTTTTATCTACCCACTCAACAAATATTTGAGCCCGATGTGTTAAGCAGTATCATAGGCCCCAGTGGGAAGAGGCACACATTAATCCAAGAGAGATAAACTAAAGGCAGCTAGTTTGTAAATAAGTGCAGTGCTAGTGGGAGGTTTGGGTGGTTGGAGTTTCTAGAACAAGGGGCATCCATACTCAGGTCTGAAGCATCGATGAGAGGTCAGTCTCAGGAGACAAAGGCTGTAAACCAGAGACAAAGGGCCTTCAGACAAAGCGCATTCTCCAGATGAAAAGGATGAGCAGGTCCAAAACCCCAGAGCAGAGTGGGAAATGGCGCATTTGGAGAACAAATGATTCAATCTGGCTGGGGAAAAAGAAAAAGGGAAAGCAGGAAACATTTTCAGGATCTGGGGGTCATTAATAACAAGACCCTATCTGGAACAAACTGGGGACTACTGAGATTTAAAACAAGAGAGAGACGAGATTAGACTTACCATTTAGTACGAGGTAGACCCCTAGCTTTTGTGTTTTGACGGAACTGGAAGCTAGCAGAATTTATCAAGGTTAGTGGACAGCAGGCTATTATAACAAGGTGGCAAGAGGTGATAGCAAACTTCTGGTGCTTCAATGTCCTGTGTACTTGTGACAACAAAGCGGCCCCGAGCATTCTTCCTCCTCTTTGTGTGCACTTGTATATGTGCAAAATATATCAACAGTGTTAGTAAAGAAAGCTAATAAACAAGTACAAAATGATTAGAAACAGAAGTTCTTGTATTTTCTTCCTTTATCCCAAGCTTCTTGAAATCACATGTTCTCACTGGGCTAAATTAAAAAGTGATGGTGAAAGCAGAGAAATGAGAGGCAATGGGAGAAACAGGTGAGAGGGAGGTGGGGTGGAGGAAGAGGTCAAATAAGACAAGAAACTGCTGGGGTTTCTAGTTTGGATAGTCAGTGCCTTGCACCATGGTGTGATACTTTGGACAAAAGTATATTTGTATGGAAGAGGTCAGAACACATTAGCAAGGGTCAAGTTGAGACCAAAAAAAGCCTCGAGCTTTTGCATAAGCAGGTACAGAGAGAGTCCAGTGGTCAGTGGCTTACAGGTATGGCAATGTTCCCATTCCTTCCTGGAAAAGTTGCAAGTCCTATATAATTTTCACCATAATGGAAAAAGGGGACTGTTCTACCTGATAAGTATCTAGCAACCTCCTTTCTCTTGGGAATTATATAATTAGAGATTCCATGAGGCAGAAAACTTGAGGCTGTTCCCCATGAAGATACAATTTATCTCAAGAGACTTGACCTTCAGATTGGGTATGATATTACCACCATTAAAATTGACAGCTTGGTTGATCTAGAATGACCTAGGAGACAGGCCTCTGGACATGTCTGTCAGGGGGTTTCTAAGGTAGGGTAACTGAGGTGGGAAGAGTTAATCTAACTGTGGATGGCACCACTTCATGGGTTGGGGTACAAGACTGGATAAACAAGAATCTAGCTAACCAGGAAGATTCCTCCTCTGCTCCTTGGCTGTGGATAAACGTGAACACCCATATTAGGTTATGACTGCCTACGCACCCCCCCCCCTACCCCCCACACCGTGTTCTACATCCTCAAACTGTAAGTGATAAATAGATCCTTCTCTCCTTGAGTTACTTTTCTCAGAGGTTTTTTCACAACAGCAAAGGAACTATCTAATATACATATCAATCCACAAAAGCAAAGTTTAATGATGGATAACATTACAGAAAATACAGATCCCCTAACTGACATTTCAGACAGTTTAACCACGACTTCAAAATGCTGTGCTCTGTGACAACTTATTCAGAGACTAGGATTTCTATTCTAATATAAAGTTCTGGAGCCTCTGAGCACCCAAATCATTTATTCTTCATTGGTTGTATCTAGCGAGAATCTCTGCACATGCAGAGAACCAATGCAGGATTCGGCTAAAAACTTACCATGTCAACCACTGAGACCACTACGGACACTAAGGATTGTTTGAAGAAGTCAGGAAAGGTTCCACTCATTCCAACAATGACTAATTAAACTTATCATAAAACAAATGATACTAATCCACTCCCCTAAAGGACGGACATGATCACTGCAAAGAAAGGATCAGAGCCAAGAAATCAGGTGGCAACTTTTCCCAAGGGATATTTATTGGATATTTTCTAAATTCTCTCTTGAACCAAAATGGTGACGATTAAAGTCAATGTAGTGGGCGTGGTCGATCGATAGAATAAACAGACCAATACTATATAAAGATTTAGCTTTTAATAAAAAAGGGAAAAACTTTCACCAGAGTCCCAGCGGTCCGTCTGGAACACAGGGGCCAAGAGAGAGAGAGAGAGGGTGGGGAATCGCACCCGCCAGGTTTATAGGTAAATTTTTGCCTTAGGGCAACACGCCCCACGGACAGAATGTGATTGGCTGAACTCCCCTATCAAGTCAATATGTTACCAGGTTTATCTTATGTTCAAAAATGCATTGAGATTTACAATTGTTAGAAGACAAGTTGTCACCTTGTTTTAAGATGTTGACGGTATGATAAAGATACATTCTTCCTTCAAACTCACGCCAGACATATGCAAGAAAATGAAGCAGTCCAGCCTACTCAGCACTTTCTTTTTAACTAGCATTTTATCTATTATCATTGTGTGTGTGTGATATGAGTGCCTATCTGTGTGTGTATTATCTGCTTGTGTTTGTGCGTGTCCCTGTGTGTGTTTGTGTGTATGTGTCATGTGTATGTGTTGTGTGTGTGTGCTTGTGCATCTCTATGTCTGTGTATGTGAATCTTGTGCATGTGTGTGTGTCTAGGTCTGTATCTACATACATGTGTGCCACAGTGAATGCGTAGCAGTCAGGAGTCTATTTTCCTCTCCCATTCTAGTTTCCAGAACACAAGGTCTAGTTGTCAGATGCAGTAAACTCTTTGACTCAGTGAGCCATCTTGCTGACCCAGACAAAGTCGTTTCTTGACGATCACGATCACATACAGTAAATGACAAGTCCAGGATTCAAGACAGGGAGAGCGTGGCATTGGACTTCCTGTTTTCCTAGCCTCTACTGCAGAGTCTCACTGCCCGTCCCCAGCCACACTGACCAAAGTCTGTCACACACACTCAGGGAGGCAGAAGACAAGCTGCTGTTGAGAAACTCAGACGATCTCAAAGCTTTTTTCCCTGAGGCAGCTAGATGCCAAGGAGCAGCAGCAAAGATAAACTGTTTTCTAGTGTCCTGCCCAGAACTTTTGCATAATAACATGGGAAGCACACGCCTACACACTCATGCATGGGCACAACCACATCCAGCAGAACACGAAAGCAGCTTCACAACTGTAGCTTGAGGGCTGGCTTGTTGGGGTTTCTGTCCCACCCAGTACCCCAACAAGCCAGCAAGTCCCAAGGAAAATCATACACAGGACTCCATAAGATTATAAACTGATTGGCCCATTAGGTCAGGCTTCTTGTTAACTCTTATAATTTATGTTACCCCATTATCCTTATCTACTTTAGCACATGGCTCCGTACCTTTCTCAGCTGTGACAGCTTACATGTTGCCTCTTCAGTGATCTGCGCAGGAGTGGCTGAGGGAGCTTTCTCTTCCCTAGCCTTATCCCATTCTCATTGCCCCGCCTCTACTTCTTGTCTGGTTAACCCACCTATACTTCCTTCCTGGCCAATCAGCGTCTTATTAAAATACATGATTGACAGAATACAGATAATTCTCCCGCACCACACAACTGCCAACTGCTGCTGCAGTCAGGCAAGAAATGCAGCACCTTATCCCAAAGAAGCTGTGAAAGCAGAAGAATAAAAAATGTGGGAACCTGAGACAATGAGCTCTCATTGGTGCAGTCACTCTGGGCGGATCTGGCTGCTTAGCTAGTACTTGTCTCTCCGCTGTGCAGTCAGCAGAACTTTGTTTAAGCCTATCCAGTGCACTGTCATGTCTACAGCAGAAGTGCTGTGGCCAAGGGGGATGAGATTACAAAAGCATCCTTGTCTCCTTAGGACAAGGAAATGCAGCCTTCAAGTAGCAAACACTAATCCCCGGAGAAGATAATCATTCCCCCAAGACTGGAATGCCAACATTTGCTGATAAGATGCCTTGTATCTTTGTAGCTACAAACATTTTCTTTAATATAAATTATTATAGCGCATTTGGAATCACCGTTTTTTTGTCTTAGGAAGAAATGCAAATAAGGTACAATACCTAAGAACAAGGTCTTTAACTTTCCATGTACATCTGTTTTTGTTTTTATAATTTTCATCATCTGCTGCCAACTAACCTGGAGACCTAGTGGGTAATTTTAAAGCCTTCAGACTGCACCTCTCTGGTATCTGACATTGGTTCATTCTGTCAATTAATGAGTTAGTCACAGGAAATAGACAGTATTTTCTACCATGCCTTCTGCAGAAGCCCACTGAATACTTAAAACATTCAGGATCTTGAAGTCAGTGCTACTATATTTTAAGACAGATTCAACTTTTTAAATGTATTAATATCCATCTCTATTTCTGACCCACACCCACAACGGTACACTCTAGAAATCCAAAAGCAAACCTGTACGTGTAGGTGGTGCATCAAGAGTTGATGAGCCTTCTTGAACTATTTGAGGGCAAGCTTCAGGAAACCCTTCCAGTTTCAAGAGCTCCTCCAAGCAGTGATGGGAAATGTCAGCAGCCACCCAGCAAGCAAAAAAGGGACCATTTTCTGAATATTGTGTGCTCTCCCTTAAGACAGCATTGCCTGAAGCAAGCGGCTTTGTTCATCCATCTTAAGACCTTCTACTGGGAGATGAGGGAAAAATACGAAACACAAGAATAAAATAAGGCATCACTTACTGACACAAGGGGACTGATCTAATGAGAGTTCACCAAGGCCAGTTGGACTGGGACTGAACGAGCACGTGATCCAACCAGATTCTCTGAACGTGGCTGGCCTGGAGTCTTTCTGAAAAGCCATTGACAATGACACTGGGACTTGTTTCCTCTGCATATACTGGATTTTTGGGATCCAGTCTGTTTGGATACTCACCTTCCTGGACCTGGAGGGACGGGGGAGGAACTTGAACTTCCCACAGGGCAGGAAACCCTGACTGCTCTTAGGGATGGAGAGGGAGGAGGAGGGGGAGTGGGGGGAATGGGAGGGTGTTGGGAGGAGGGGCAGAAATGGAAACTTTTATAATTTAATAAATTTCAGACAGTTGAAAAAAAAAGAAATGCCTTGGTTATGTATGATGAGATATGTTCGAATTCTTAAAACAATACCTTCATTGATCACCCATATAACTCTATCCACAAATAAAACAGCACAAATTCAAAAAAAAGAATAAAATAAGGCCCTGCTGAGTAGACTCAGCTATGCTCTCTTCTTCCTCAACTTAAGTCTTCAGCTCATTCCAATTCCAACCATCTCTGCATTTTATGGCTTGCTTCTCTAACCTTCTGTCCCAAGACTGAGTGTGTCACAATGATATTCTTTAAGAACTGTCTTTGTAGCATGCATGCTTGCTCTGGGATGCTTCAGTAGCCCCCTGACCATTTGCAAGACACACCTGCAGACCCGGAGCTAGGTGTTACTCTCCCTCCCTCCTCTAGAAAAGAGGTTGTTTCTCATCTGTTACCTGCCTTCTCCTCAGCTTCAGCAGAAATAAGTCCACAAGATGCTAGAAAGCTCTTCGGGACCTCTTCAATACTATAAAGACCTTCCTGACCACAACCTAGGTCACTAAAGTACCCATTCCTGGCCTGCTGCTAAAAGATCTAAGACTTTACTGGCTCCAGGTTTCTAAGGTTTTCCCATGTATCTGCTTTCATGTTGAATTCCACCAACTGATGTGACCACAGAACCAACGTTGGTCTCAACATGATAAGTATTTTTTTTTAATCTCAAAAGCTCCTGCAGGGGACTAAAGAAATAGCTCAACTTTGTAAACTGTTAGCTTTGCATCACAAAGACCTGAGTTTGGTCCCCACCATCTCTGTTTAACAAAATAGACAGACAGACAGACGTGGTGCTTTGTCATCCCAGCTCCGAAGAATCAAGAGACAAGCAGAGCCTTGGAGTTTACTGGCCAGCTAACCTAACTGGCGCACCCAGGCCCAGGAAACCCTTGCCTCAAAATACATGATAAAGGGCTCCTAAGAAACAACACCAGAAGCTGTCTTCTGGCCTCAACAAACAGATGCACTCGTGCACGTCTACCCACCCACCCACTAAAACAAAAGGCAAAACAAGGCCCTCCAGCTGGTGAGAAGCAGTGTGCCTCATACCAATTGCTCCTAAACCTGGGCAACAGTAGGTAAGCATACAAGCATGTGGATGAGAACTAGATAGTCTCAGTGCTGCTATTTGGAGGGCTCAGAAATGTCTTGGGGCTAAAACGCTTGGGGAAACTATGGAAAACTGTATAACATTTTATGTTGTCCCCCACCCTTTCAACATAGCCATACTTGGCACATGGGGATAAAGTTTTGACTTCGTGTTTAAGTCAAATGGGAAGGACACATGAAGATAATTTTCACAGACTTTCTTAGTTCCAATGCCTCAGCCCACTATAGAATATGACGTACATATATATCAACCAAATGCTAAGTTTCTGCAGTCATCAGTTGTCAAGTGACTTTGTATGGATTGGTAAAAGTACCTCCATTCAGATCTCATTAATTTAACAGTTGCCATGAAGTGCCTTAATTATATTAGGTAGGGAAGCACAGAGTGTGGGTCAACTTTATTACGTTACAGAAATGATATCCCAAGCAAAGTAAGCCAGAACGATGCAGCCTGCAGACTGCACTGCTTCTTGCTCTCTTGCTGTCTCCCTCAAGACCCAGAAGAAACAGGGCACCCACATCTTTCCTTCCCCATTCATCCAATCACTGCCAAGCATTTCATTTGTGCCAAGCAGCTGCTCTCAAGAAACACACACACAGATTATAGAAGTCCTGTGTTAGAAACCATTCTTGTTATTGAGTGTGTATTTATCTGATACTAGATGCATGGAAGGACATGAAGCACTTAGCATGACCAAGCAAATCCCCCATGACTCTTACCACTTAGTCTAAGGTCTAAAACACTCCAATATCCTGTTTTCACCGGATGTCTTTTTCATCTCTTCAACTGCCAACTTTCTATGTCCTTCCACTAGAACTAACCATGGTACTGAAGTCCGCATTCCTTTCCTTAGCTTTCATTAAAGTATGATCCCGTCTGTACAAACACTGCATTGAGAGTTGCTTGCTCAGAAGTGTGTTTAAATGGTGTTGCGTCTTTGGTAACCAGGTCTATTCAACGAACATTCAGTTTTAATTCCACTCATTCTGTGTCTATGCACCTGTGTTCTGTTCACTGTCATACAATCATTTTATTTGCCTATTCTCAAAATCATGGATATTAGAGTTATTACCAACATTTTTCTATTGCAAACTGCAATACCAGTGCCGCTGTGAACGCCCATGCACATACACAGGGTTTATGTGCAAGAATGTCTCTGGGCTATACCTATGAACAGAAATGTTGGTGTGTGAGGTGTCTTTCAGTTTACAAGCATTAAATCATCCCCCAAATACTGCACTGATCCATGCATCCCACAGGAAGGTAACACTCCACCTAGCAGTGAGTATTGGGAGACTTGAACCAGACATATCCCAATAAATAACATTAGAAGATTTGTCCTTTTTAAAGATTTGTTTATCTTATATGTATGAATGTTTTCCTCACATCTATGTCAATGGACCATGTGTGCCTGACTGGAAGGCTCTGGATTCCCTGGAACTTGAGCTGCAGATGGTTGTGAGACACTGTGTGAGTGCTAGGCATTGAACCCGGGTCCTCTGGAAAAACAAGTGCTTTTCATTTGAGCTATGTTTCCAGCCACAGCAAATTTATCTTTTAAATTTTCCAATTACATTTCCTTGATTATCAAAAAGAAAATGAGCATTATTATATTGTGTCCTGGTAGTTTTTATTTTGTGAAATGATTGTATGAATCTTTTGAAGTTTTTCTTTCATTTTTGTTTCTGTTTGGTGTGTGTGTGTTGTGTGTTGTACATGTGGTGTGTGTGTATGTGGTGTGTGTGTGTTGTGTATGGGGTGTGTGGTAAGTGTGGTATGTGTGTGGTGTGTGTTTGCTGTGTATAGTATGTGTGTGGTGTGTGTTTGCTGTGTGTAATATGTGTGTGTGTGTGTAGTGTGCATGTAATGTGTGTGATACGTGTGGTGTATATGTGTGCTGCATGTGTGTAGTGTGAGTACATACACATGCATGCAGGTACTCTTATCTGTGCCTGTGTCCATGGGACCTGGAGCTCACCTATCAGATGGAGCCCCAGGGGATCCTCCTGTCTCCTTCTCCTTAGTACCAAGGTTACAAGTGTTGGTAGCATGTGTGTGTGTGTGTGTGTGTGTGTGTGTGTGTGTGTGTGTGTATGTGTGTTTCTTGAGACAAAGTCTCACTCTAACCCTGACTAGAATTCACTACGTAGCCCATATTGGACTCAAGCTGACAGTAATTCTCTTGCCTTAGACTCTAAAGTGCTTGGACACGAGCTATTTATTTATTACCCATGGCTTCCTTAGGAAAATTTTATAGCAGACTGTCTTTTACTTATTTGGCTTTTTTTTTTTGGTTAAAATTTGTGTTTCAAGGATATTAGTCCTGGAGATAGAGATGGTTCAGTGGTTAAGACAACTTGCTTCTCTAGCAAAGGACGCAGCACCCACATGGTGACTCACAACTGTCTAGAACTCTAGTTTTGGAGGCCTCTTCTAGCCTCCAAAGGCACTGCACACATATAGCAAACACATAGATGCAAACAAAAATAAATATTAAAAAGTGATATTAGTCTGTCATGTGTGCTACAGACTACTTCTAATTTGTTACTTGTTTTTCTTCCCTCTTTTTAGTTTATTTAATGAAAAAAGTCCTTTTACTATTTTTGAATTTAAAAATGTTTTCTTCTATGATTAATGCTTTTTATGTTTTACAGATTCATACCCAAATTTATGAGCATCCCTCTAAGAAATCATTCTTCTCTGACATCATCTACCCTTATAAATAGGCTAGCTTCATTTCTTCTAAATTATTCTAAAATTTTGAACAGTATTTATTTATTAAATTATATTCTGAAGACCACCTGATTTACAATCAATTAAAGTATCTTTATACATTATAACTTTCAGGCTTCATTTTTTTCCAGCAAATTTATATTAAGCTTTTATGGCAGGTCTTAACCTGAGCCTAAGGAGATAGACATAAAAACAGGTAAAATTCCTTAGCAAAGATTGCCCCATAAGGAGAAGAAGGGAAGCAATAAATGAGGAAGGGTCACTATATGGATTATTCTTCCTCTTTGCCTCCCCATGTCCGTGTCTCTGCCCTAGGATACCTCACTTTTTGACTGAGGTTTTTGCGGATTTCTGCTATGGCCTTGACATCTCTGCAGATGTAATCAGAAAATTGCTGACATGACAGAGATTTATCCTCAGGGATGTTATCCCAGGAAGAGCCACGAGCAAGAGTAATAAAGAGAGCGGCAATGGGCCGTAAGCTTGAACAGCTTCTAACAAGCAAGCCCAAGGTTCTTTCGTCAAAACTGCCCACACTTAGCTGAAGTCCACCTTCTTAGCTGAGGATTGGGCACCTCCTTGTATTAATATTACAGACACCGCCATCCTATTTGCATTTATCTCAAACTCTTGAGTCCTGTCTTTTCTCAAAAAGTAATTAACTTTCCTATTTAAAAAGCCATTGTTTCTACAAACCTTATACTTTGAACTTGTGATAGAAATATTAAATCAAAATCACTTTATTTAATTACAGAAACTGCACTTTGGGGAAATCCAAGGCAGAAAAATGATCCTGTGCCTCATGCCACTCAGCGGTTCTGTGCTGTAGAAATTTCACAGGGTTTCTGCAACTTTCTGATTCTCTAAGCACTGGTGGTCGATCAGGTCAATGGCTTCTGGTGACTTTCCACATCCCCTGTACCTGTGATGGTTTTCTACTGTCCTGGGTTGAAGTGTTTCCTCACCTAAAACGCTTAGAGTGATTTCTGCTTCTTATACTAAGCCCTGAATAATACAGTATTCGGCACCCATCAGTCTGACATGGCTATGGTAAGATACCTGACCTAACAATTCACAGGAGGGTATTTTTCATTGAGGCTGGTAGGCTCGGAGTTTCTAGCACTGGCTGCTTCTCTTCCATTTCTAGGTCTCTGGGGATCACAAAAGCCCATCATAGCAATCAGAGTGTATGTTCATCTCAGGATGGAGAGGAAGCCATGAGAAAGGAAGGAACAAGAGACTAGGAACCAGGCACAACTTTTATAGGTCCATCCACAGTGACCTGTCACCTTTATAGGTCTATCCACAGTGACCTGTTTCCTCCAGTTAGAAAACACTTATAGAGATTCCAGAAACTCCCTAGATCTCACCACCAGCTGGGGATCAAGTATTTGACATATGAACCTATGCAAGAAATTTCATACTCAAACTTTTAATTCTATTCCACTACACTCCGCACCCTTTTTGGTTCCTAAGTTGTCACATTAGAATTAATTTTATTAACAACCCTTGAAGCATGAATCTAATTAGTCTTATTAAATAAAAACCTGGAGTCAGATATTAAGGTGAGAGCTGAAAGATCAGAAACAAAGCAGCCAGCCGCTAGAGACTTCTTACCTTTACAAATTCTCAGACCAAATAGGACCTACTGAATGGGGCCTCCTGTCTCCACAAATTCTCAGACTGAATGGGGTGAGCGGGGGAGGCATCAGTCGAGATCCTGTCTCCACCTCCCACCTCCCAAGAACAAGGACTAAAGGCATGAGATCCCCAGTGCTAGAACCAAAGGCAAGAGCTGGAATTAAAGGTGTGTGTCACCACTGTCTGGCTTCTATTGTTAACTAGTGACTAACTCTGCCCTCTGATCTCCAGGCAAGCTTTATTTGTCAGAACACAAAATACCATACAACAAAACCTGAAATACATTAAAGAAGGCTCCTCCCCCTGTTTCCCAAACTGGGAACCTGCAACCCTTCAAATTTTCATTTAAGTAAAATTACTTAGAGTTCACTAACATTTTTATGCTATAGTTGAGGGGGAGGGGACATAAAAATCTATATATGGAGGCAAGAATTTCATGAGTTCTAGACTGTGTAGCAAGACTGTCTCATAAAGATAAAAACAAAAGAACTTATAATTCATTTCATTAGCTAAAATTTTTTAAATATATAGTCACCTTGGTTCATAAATATGTATATGTGTGTACACCAAGAAAGATGGCCGTTTAGAGAACTGTGTTAAGAGTCATGTGTTTTGCCAGGCATGGTGGTACATTCCTTTAGTCCCAGCACTTGAGAGGCAGAGGCAGGTAGATCTATGTGAGTTCAAGGCCAACCTGGTCTACCTAGCAAGTTTCAGGACAGCCAGGACTACCAAGAGAAAGCCTGTCTTGAAAAAAAAAAATAATATTTTTTACTTTTAAAAATAAAAGTAAATATATCATGTGTTTTTAACATCTGACTCGGGTAGTTAAAATAGCTAAACTTTAAAGGTCATATTTTTACAAAAGGCTAATTTATTGAACAACAGATACATCTTTTCAATCTACTATTTTTTATTAGCTTTCTGTGGCTGTTGTAACAAGCTACAACAATCCAGCCTGGCTAGATGATTCAGAGATAGTTTCCTGCTGCCAAATCTGAGGTCTTGAGCTCAGTCCTCAGGACCCAAGTGGTAGAAGGAGAGAACTTCCGATCTCCACACCTAGCATGCGCATGCAAAGATAAATAGATGAAAGGATGGATGGATGGATGTTAAAAAGACACTCTTGTTCCAGCTCTGGATGCTATGCATCCAAGATGGACAGCAGCAGCGGCTGCCAAGGTTGCTACTGAGAGGCCTGTTTCCATCCTTCTCCTGCTTCTGTGGCTTTTAGGGCACTTTGGTGTTCCTGAGCACATAGATTCATCATTCAGATCCTTTCTTTGTAGATACAGTGCCTTTTCCCTATAAGAATGTGTGTGTGTGTGTGTGTATGCGTGTGTGTGTGTGCACGCGCGCTTGCATGTTTATGCGGTCCCAAATGTCTCCTCTCGTATAAGGACATCAATCATGTTGGCACATCTTAATGAGCTTATCTAAACTGATTACATCTGCGATGGCAAACCTACATTATTGGGAAACACAAGTCAAACAATTAGCAGCAAAGAGACTCTCAATTAAGGCAAGAAATGGATCCTACCAATAGTCTATACGCCACATGTTCATCTGATAAAACTCTAATGATAAAATGGTAACGCTTTCTCCCCAGATGTCATTGATCTGGAAAAGTCAACAAGTCTAGATTTCTGATGTAGACAAGTGGTTTGGGGATGACGACAGAGAAATGGGCCATGAGACATCAGGGTCCGGGGTTAGCTCTGCACCAGGTTCTAAGGGCAATGACTGCCTTTACAGGAGCTGACTCCTCGAGCCTTAGCTTCCCCCATCTGTGCAGCAGAGGAAAGAGTCCCTCTGCAAGCAGCGGGTCTGAGATCTCTAGGCAGGGGAAACAATCAGAGTGGGAAAGGAGATGAATGCAGACTTGGTATAATACTTTCTATTTTAAATGATAATAGAAGCCGTTGTGGGATGCCGGGTGGGATTGCACTTTAAAACAATACGAGGCTACACAGCTCACTACTGTATACTGCGATAGGTTGGCTTCCAATTTATTTTAAGCGTTAATAGTAATAGTAACATCCACCATTACAGCTCCCATTTATCTACTATTTTTGAATTATTGTCTTGATTCTGAATATATACCATATTATGTATATTTGTTTTGCTATATATACATATTTGCTACCAGAAATATATTTTCTTCTCTTTTTGCTTTTATATCTTGTCAAAAATTGATGTTCTTGCTGTTGTTGTTGATACAAAAGGGGTAAGGGAAGGGCTTCACATTGTGGATAAACTTGATGCTGTGTTGTGTAATTTTTAACTCTAACACTATATAATGAAAATTTCTCTGACTCAGTAAATATTTCTCTCTAATTTTATGGGCCCACATAGAATTCTACAGTATGGATGAACCATCGTTTGTGTTAAAATTGCAGGCTATTTTCGTCCTTTGTTATGACATGTAACAACATAATATCTGCCAAGGAAGGTAAATTTTGACATATCTATGATAACATCCTTTTAAGACCTATAAGTAAAACTGTCATTCAAAATATTAGAGCATCTTCCTGCGAGAAATGTAGCATAAAATCCCCCTTCGTTTCTTTTCATGTTCACCAAAATGATTTTTTCCTTTCATCTTTGAAAATTAGCTAGGAAAAAATAGGGTATATCATAGTCATTTCAAAATGAAGCTCTTTGATTACAAGGAAAATTGCATTTTCTGTAACAAGTGTATCTGCCACCCATTTGTAAGTTTTATTTGTCCATGAAATGTCCCCTGCATTATGCACCATTAAAATGTTATCTTCTCATACTGATCATTGTAACTGTGCATGAACTAAGGATCCTAATGCTTTACAGAGCAGATATGTTACAGAGGACTCCACAGTGGTTGTATGGACTATGGTCGTGATCATTTTTTATATTCAGAAACTTTACATTTTTATGCCAACAAATGCAAATAGCTTTAGGATTCTTCAGGTTTAAAAGACACTAGCTGGTTGAGGAAAGCATGCAAAATATATTCCTTTTGGGGGCAGAGGTCGAGACAGAGCTATAGCTTTGGATTTTATCTTAGAACTCACTCTGTAGACCAGGCTGGCCTCGAACTCACAGAGATCTGCTTGCATCTGCCTCCTGAGTGCCGGGATTAAATACTACCACCACCCAGCTAGGAAAGCATGCAAAATATCTTCTTAATGTTGCTTGTTCCTATGTCACATCCTGATCCTTTCTTTAATAATAAATTCTGTAAATGACCTTGAAAACTCAACCACGCAAACGTGAACATGGATGAACATCTTGCTTAAGAGCCTCTCTCCTTAACCTCAAGCCTGATGTCACAGTGAAGTTCCACTCAGAATGTATCTTTAAATGTGTTTATGCATAAAACGTTGCCCTCATCCCTGCCTATCTAATTTTCTAAATTGTCCAAATGAACACATAATGCTTTTTTAAAAGAAATAAAAATAAGGTTTTAAAAATGAAATAGAAATTTAGTTCCAGCACATTCTAGGTAGGTCTCTAGAATTTATGAAGAAAGCAAGACAGAGGATCTTACTGAGGAGAAAAATCAACTTATTTGTTTGGATATAATAATAGAAATATCCATCACTTTCTTTACCGATTAGGTTACTATTCCATTGGAAAAGGACCAGCTAGTTCAGTTCTTGGCACCCAATAGCTGCTCAACGAACATTCATTAATTAATTAATTAGGCAATCGAGCAGTCTCCAGGAAACATTACTGGGGATGCGAAAGCCTTGACAAGGAATCTGAAGGACACAGGTGGTGTTGTCGTTTCCCTGTCCAACTAACAGTTGGGCATTTCAAAGAGAAAGGAGGCCACAGGAGGCGAAGAGCTGGCGGTACAGATGGTGTCAAAGAATGAAATTTAGATTTTTGGATCATGGTCTAAATAACACCAAAATGATAAGCTCTGGGCTAGAGAAGCACATGCTAGCAGCACCAGGAACCATATGCTTGTCCAAAAATGAGCTATTCTGGTTAAAAGGTCCTGAAAAGGGGGTGTGTGATCTGGACACTGTTGGGCGCTTTTTTCCCTTCTCGGTTAAGCAGAATTAAAACAAACTGTTTCAATTCCGCCATTTCTAAAACAAGAGAACAACGGTTCAGAGCCTTCTACACTAAACAGTCAATGTGTCGTTAAAAGAGAAATAGAAGCTGGGGTATGTGTTCGCTTACTGTGGAGACCCAGCAGGTAAGACCTGTGAGGAATTATGAAATCAAGATATCCAGGGCTGTCAACAGAATTGTACTGGAGAATAACCGGTGAAGTAATGACCATGGCTTCAGATGACGACACACGGTTATGTGGGGGACTGTAGAGAACAAAGAACTCTTGATGTTATCAAAACCACAATGGAGCAAATGCAGCATCGGGGCAGTTGTCCTCAAACTCGGGAGGAAGCCACACAGAAGCGGAAGAGTCTGTCTGCGTAGCGTGAAGGAAATAGAAGCTGGGTGTGTAAGGGCAAGATACACTCCTGCTCAGAGAGTTTTAATCGTCAGGATGAAAACATTCGATGAGATACATGGATGGTGGTAAGGGAAAGGACCGACCATAATGACTCATTTAACAGCTCGTTCATTCAGGCCGTATGAGATTCCAAACAATTACCAATCAGTAATTGGTGGTACAACCATTCTGCTAACACGGAGAGACACCGCCTGTGAATAACTCATGGGGCACCCCAAGTGCATGTGCATCTTTCCTTCCTGGGTTTAGCAACCGAATAGTTAAACTGGTATATGCTCATATTTGTGTGTGCAGAAATAACACAGAATGTACTTTAACACATATGTTTTTTTTAATTTGTTTTTGTTTTGTTCTGTTTTGTTGGGGTTTTGATTGTCTGGGGAGAGGGAGTTGGTTTTACTTTTAAATTTTGTGGGGTAGGGGATTGCGAGGGCAGAGGGGGGAAGCGAGGGGGCAGAGGGATGAGTGGGATTGGGACGCATAATGTGAAACCCACAAAGAATCAATAAAAAGTTTCTTTTTAAACCATTTTCTTTTATGGCATACTTTTTCTGGATGCTGCATTATTTAAGGACTCAGATACAGGCTGATGAGAGGGTTCTGTGGACTAAGTTACGGCCTCCAAGACTCAGGACCTACGTTCATTTCCAGGAACCCACAAGGCAGAAAGAAAAACTGACTCTCAAAAGTAGTCCTCTGCCCTCTGTACATGCACTGTGGCATACAATAAATAAATAAACACATACAATAGATAAATAAAAGGTTTAAAAAGAATAGCCAAATGCACCCAAACATTGGATTGTAACTAAGGAGACGTCTGTATCTATGTCTAATCCACAATGGTGGCCTATTCTGTGCCTACTATTCTATAACAGAGGTAGTTTCACAGTAAAACTAAAATCAAAAGCAATTCATTTTAAAAAAAAAACCATTACTGTTGGCATTATGGAGTATGGAGGGCTTGTGCAGAAAGTGTTATACAATGGGAAAAATAAAGGATTCCTTTCACTTTTGTGACAAATGTTTAATGTTCTCCTCCCTTTGGTGTTCTCATTTTCCCTGAGAAAAATCCTGTGGAGCTAGTTTAGTCACTGCAAGTGGAGCGCAGAATGAAATGTGGTCTTCTGTTCCATGCCAGGCCCGGATGAAGTGGCCCCGTTTTCAGCACTGTCAACGTCATTGAGAAACGTCAGAGATTAAACATGAGGTAAAAACAGGTGAGCTAGGCAAATGAATAAATTGTTTTGATAATGCCCAAATACTTGGAAATAGAATTTTGTACTTAAATTAGGAGCTAATTCCCCTATAAATAATGGTGACATGAATAATGCACCGTGCACTGTGCTGAATCTCTATTGCATTAATTCTAATTGGTTTTAATAATAAAAACCCCAAGTCAGTTATAGTGATAAATGCTGAAAGATCAGAGGAGCAGAGCAGCCAGTCACTGGTTCTTAACCCCACGAAATCCTCAGGCCGAGTGTGGTATCCTGTCTCTACAGTCCTCAGACTAAATGCCATCTCTAGGAAACCTCAGACTGAATGCTGAGCTCCTGTCTCCTTCTATTCCTCTTCTATTCCACCTTCTATTCCTCTCTTGCTCACCCATATCACTTCCTGTCTCCACCTCCCTAGTATGGGATTAAAGGTGTGACCCACCAACGCCTGGCTCTATTTCTCTTTTAGACTGATTCAGTCTCTTGTAGCCCAGGATGACCTTGAACTCGCAGAGATCTTTCTGCCTCTGCCTCCTGAGTGCTGAGTGCTGAGTGCTGAGTACCACCACTGTCTGGACTCTATGGCTAACTACTGGCTCACTCCACACTCTGATCCTCAGGCAAGCTTTTTTATTTTTTGTTACAGCACAGCAAACTATCACCACACATCTCCTTTGCACCTTCCCTGATCCTGAGGTGGTGAGAAGTGAGCCCTTCATGTTTGTTACCCAGAGCCAGGACTCTTGAGTACACATGAGTACCTTCAACTCCGTGTGGAAAAGTCTGGAAGCATTTTATAAGCTACCATTACCCTGCTCTCTACTGTCTTGTCAATATTTAAGAACTATCCAGCTATCTAAAACACATCAGCCTGACCTCCCAGACTCTTCAGGATTTACTATGAAATTTTCTGATTTCTATTTCTTTTCTTTTTCATTTTAACATTTTTTGCAATATTGGATATTGAACCCAAGGACTCCAAGGTGCTGGGCAAGAGCACTACCACTGAGTTACAGACCCAGGATATTTTCTGATTTCTAACTGCAAACAGACTGAATTTTTATTACATTCTGTCAACTGACAACTGATCAAACATCGGTGTACCCAATTAAAATTATTTACTATACATCTTTTAGTTTAAACAAAACCAAGTAATTTAGAGAAGTCACTCCTGTTGTGGAATAATCCTGCTGCACGTTGTGAATATGTGTTGCTCTCATTGATTGATAGATAATAAAGTTGAGTTGGCCTATCGCCAAGCAAAATAAGGCTAGGTGGGGAAACCAAACTGAAAATACAGAGAGGAAGAAGACATGGTTGGAGAGAGAGATGCAAACCAGCTGCAGGGGAAGCAAGATGCTAGAGGACAGGTAAAGCCACCAGCCACGTGGGTTAATAGAAATGGGTTAATTAAGTTGTAAGAGCTAATAAATAATAAGTCTGAGCTATAGACCAAACATTTTGCAATTAATAAAAAATAATGTGTTTATTTGAGACTGGGTGATCAGGACAAAAAAAATGCTCTGCCTCTGTTTACATACTCCAAAATTAGATTTTAATATCTTAGTTTTTAATTTTCAAAATATAAATTATGAGTTTAATAATGTTGTTAAATAAATTGAGAACATGAAGATTTATGTATACAATCGTGATTAATTTGACATCTTAGTAATTCAACATTTAACTTTGCCATATGCAAAATATTGTGTTGAATTATATGAGTTCATTAGTAAGAATTCAACCACACCCTTACGGAAGACACTGAACAGCTTGATTCACAGCTCCAAAAGAGTATTCAGGATATTCGGAAAGAATTCAATACAAGGTTCACCTAAGGTATTGATGAGGCCCACACAGGCAGAGATCTGTTCACAGACATTCTGCACTGAGTGGGTATGTGTAGATACTTACCTACACATCTGTGTGTGTTCCATGAAAAAGCAAGGATAGAAGCACAGAGAAATAAATGAGAAACAAGCAAAATACTAAATTAAGAATTTAAAATGTGGATTGGCAAGATGGCTCAGTGGATAAGAGCACACACCTCCAACACAGATGACCTGAGTCAGATCACACAAACCTGCATGTTGGAAGGAGAAAACTGACTTCTGAAAGTTGTCTCCTGACTACCGTTTGTCTCTCTCACACACACACACACACACACCACTTACATGCATGCACACACATCACACAAACATCCCCACCCCCTCTGATCCCATACCACACACGCACATACCACACATACTACACACACATGCACACACACACATTCAGACACACCACACAAACACACATTCTCCCCACACATACCATACACACGCTCACATACACACACAAAAGCATATACCCACAAATAACACACACACCATACATTCCACACACACCATACACACATGCACATACACACACAGAGAACACATACCATATACCTACAAAAAATTTCAAAACATTTTTAAAGAGATTAGAAATATATGAGTACTGGGGAAACCACTAAAAGATTTTAGCAGGAAGTGGAACATAACCATATTTACAAATTTAAATCTTTTTCAGGTTTCATAATAGATAAAAATATGAAAGGTGACAGCAGTAAACCAGCAGATGCTGTTTACATAATCAAGATGAGAGTGATAGGGACCAGAGTGTGATACTGGGGTTAACAATAAGGGGGGAAGAATGGGTAAAGAAAATGTGATACATTTACACAACGGAGTATTACTTGGCTGTTAAAAACAATGACATCATACATTTTCAGGAAAATGGATGAAACTAGAAAAGATCATCCTGAGTGAGGTAACCCAGACCCAAAAAGACAAACATCATATGTACTCACTTAAAAGTGGATATTAGCCGTATAGCAAAGGATAACCATGCCGTAGTCCACCGATCCAGAGAAACTAAGTAACAAGGAGAGTTCAAGGGGGGATGCATGAATCTCACTGTCATTTACAGTGGACTTGATTCGGGGAGGGGGCGGACTGGAAAGGGAGGGATGAGAACAGGAGAAATCAGGTTGGGGGTCTGTAGAGAAAGAGTACTGGGAGAGACAACTGGAATCTGGGGACATCGCTGGGACAAGCAAGAAACCTAGTGCAATGGAAACTTCAGGAATCTATGAGGTTGACTCTAGTTAAGACTCCTAGCAACAGGGCATAGAATACCTGAACCAGAAATCTCCTGTAACAGGCAAGACTTCCAGTGGAGGACCTGGGACACCAACCCAGACACAAAAGCTATGACCTACAATTTATCCTGACTACAGGATGTGTAGGGGTAAAGATGGCACAGAAATTGTCGGTGTGACCAACTAATGACTGGCCCAATTGGAGACCCTAATCCTGAGAGGGAGTTCACCCCTGAGGGCCTGGACCTAGAGGCAGAATAGCCCAAAGACCTAGGATAGAATCAAACATGAATGGGGAAAAAAATTAATCAATGGAATGATTCCTAATGATATTCTACTATTCTCATAGATTGGTGGCTAACTCAGTTATCATTTGAGAGTCTTCACCCAGCAACTGATGGAAACAGATGCAGAGACCCACAGCCAAATGTTAGGCAGAGTTCCGAGAATCCTGCTGAACAGGGGAAGGAAGGATCGCAGGACCCAGTGGGCACCACAAGAAAACCCACAGAATCACTTAACCTTGGTTCATTGGGGTTCACAAAGACTGAACCAACAACCAGGGAACCTGCATGGGACTGACCTAGGTCCTCTGTATATGTTACAGTGTATAGTTTGATCTTGTGGGACTCCTAACAGTGGGAGCAGGGGCGATCTCTGACTCTGTTGCCTGCTTTTGGAACCCTCTCCTCCTAAGGGATTGCCTCATCCAGCCCTGATAGAAAAGGAGGTGCCTCATCTCGTTGCAACTTGATATATCATGGATGGCTGATATCCATGGGAGGCCTTCCTGTGTCTGAAGTGAAGTTGATGCAGAGAGGGGAGAGAGCCTGGGAAGAGGGAAGGGAGAGAAAGCTTTGGTTGGAATGTTTAAAAAAAAAAGGAAAAGAAATAAAGGAGAGGAGTGAGGAGATTGACAACCGGGGATAGAACATATGATTGCCGTTGGTTAAGTAAGAGAAGGGAGGAAGAGGGGACAGTTATCACACTAAGATTTGGGGCTTTTTCACCTTAAGAGCTGAAATAACAGTTGCTGAGAAAAGAATAGAGGTCAAACTTTCAGGAGGCAATACAGGAATAAGAATTTGAATTTGAAGCAGATTTGTGAGTAGGCTCTGGCTAAGAAGTTGCACGGTAAACAGTATATTTGAGTCTGGTGCTTCTGGCAAGACTACCCAGCATGCAGATGGCACGCAGGTCAGGAATCCTGGGAGAAGGCCTAGCCTTGAAATAGACTTGATAAATATTTGAAGGTGCATACTGAATGAAGTAGTGAGGAGTCATATACTTCAGAAAGGGAGGGAGGGAGGGGAGGAGGAGGGACAGAAAAAAAAAGGGAGGGAGGAAGGGAAAGAAAGAAGGAAGAAAAAGATTGACAGAGAATACTATGTTGTTACAATATTTAGGTCTTGTTAAAATATGGTCCTATTGAGAGGCATCAACATAAAATAATGCCACCAAAATAGGCTGCTGCCATGGAAACCAGAGGGGAAATTTTCCTAAGAAAGAAGGAAGGGTCAACAGAATTGAATCCTGAGAGGGCCAATGAAGAGAAGGATTGAAGGCTGATTGTAGGATTAAGTGAGAGAAGAGTTCACTGGCACAGGTGATGCCAAAAAAGACGTATCAGAGAAGACTGAGAAAAGAACAAAGTGGAAACCATGTATAGGATTGATTTGAGAAGTTTTATTATGAGTGGTAGACATCTGCACAGAGAAATTCAAGGCAGGGTGGGATGTTTTTTAAGACGGGAAAGACATTATCATCTTACACATGTATGTCAAGTTGTAGCAAGAGGTCATGTTGAAGGCTCATAGCACGGAGGTATAAATCATTGGTCCCTAATGGCATGAGAAGAAAAATGGACAGATAAAAACAGGCGGAACATTAGGCAAAAGGAAATATCACTCTGAAGAGGTGAGGTGTTGAAAAATAGAAGGGAAAGTTGAGTGGACTTAACAAGGGCTTTTGCAGAAGCGTATGGAGCATGTAAACTTGTCCTGAGTTGGAAGAAGCTTGCAAAACCTCCGAGAGTTGGGGGTGGGGGATAGGAAAATAAGAAAAGAGCATAGCAGGAACCAAGGAGAAGAAAGATAAAAAGCAACTGTGGACTTGGTGTGCAATCTGCCAAGGAAACTGAGTATAGACCAGCTGGGACCCACAGTCACGGATTTAGAGTGAATGTGGTTGGATGAGGTTTTACTGACAGCAGATATCTGGGTGCAGGCAAAGCAAAGACAGACAGCTGGTCTATTCCAGGCTAATACCTGACACCAGGCAGATAAATCACACAATGAAGAAACAGGAGAGCATAATATATTCAGGATCACCCATGCTGAGTATCATTCCATGCTCTATGGAAGATGTGTTTATTCATATACCAGCTGACAGATACTCTCTATACTCTGGGGGCTCTTGGAACTGTTATTAATAATGTTACTATGAACATTTTCATACAAATCTTTTCTTTGGTACCAAGGTTTAGTAACATGCAGTAACATCTGAAAAAGATATGCTTAAAAAGTTTTAATAAATTGTGGAACCATTTCCTAGAATGGCTGTCCCACATCTTGACACCAATAGTAACACATAAGGATTGTAGGGTCTCTCCTATGTACCAGCACAATATTATTGGTATATTTGATGGCTGCCATCTTACTGTGTGTATAGTGTCATCCACTGTAACTTTCATTTAATAACTTCTAATAAATTTTAAGATGTGATCTCATCATTATTCCTCAACTTGGTTAGGATTATTCATTTTCTTTTACATATTCAAACAATTTTACTTTCCCTTCTGCCTTCTTTGATAATACAGCAGAAGTGCATTGTTGTTTCATGCTGAAACTATTGTTTTACTATATATTTGGGATTTTTCTTATTTCACTCTTCTCTCATATATTACATCCCTACTTCAGTTTCCCCTCGCTCCCCTCTCCAGGAGATTTACCCCCACCTTCTGGGGCCCTGTTCTCACAGTGTCCCTGACCCCTCTGTCTCCTACAATCCTTCCTCCCACTTCTCCATGGGGTTCCCCTATGGCCTCCTAATGTTTGGCTATGGAATTTTGCATCTATTCCCATTAGTTGCTGGAAGAAGTCTCTTTGGTATCTTTAATGAAGATTCTGCTAGGCTCCAGTCTCAGAACACCACAGGCAGGACAAACTGAGGGTTAAAGGTTTTGTGACTGGATTGTTGTACCAATTCTTCTATTTGAGACCTTACCTGGTTACAGAAGATGGCTGGTTCAGGCTGTGTCCCCCATTGCTAGGAGTCTTTGCTAAGATCACCTTTATAGATTCCAGGGCATGCCTATTGCACTAGGTTTCCACGTTGCCCCTACCCCGCCAGTGTTCCAATTCCAGTCTTTTCTCCCAGTATTTTCTACCTCCCTCTGCCATCCCTCCTGTTCCCAACCCCCACAACCCCCAGTCCACCCACAAAATCTCTTCTATTTTCCATTCCCAGGGAGATCCTTGCATCCCCCTTAAGCCCTCTTTACTTAGCCACTCTGGATCTGTGGACTGCAGCATGGTTATCTTTTACTTTATAGCTAATATCCACTTCTGATTGAGTGCATACCATGGTCATCTTTCTGGGTATGGATTAGCTGACCCAGGATGATTTTTTTTCTAATTCCATCTATTTGCCTTCAAATTTTCTAATGTCATTGTTTTTAACACTTGAGTAGTATTCCACTGTGTAAATGTACCACATTTTCTTTATCCATTCTTTGATTGAGGGACACCTAGTTTGCTTCCAGTTCTTCATTGTTATTAATAATGCTGCTATGAACATAGTTGAGCACATGTCCTAGCGGTATGGTTGAGCATCCTTTGGGTATATGCCCAGAAGTGGTATAGCTAGATCTTGAGGTTGATCAAGTCCCAACTTTCTGAGAAACTGTCATATTGATTTTCAAAGTGGTTGTACAAGTTTGCATTCCCACCAGCAACTGAGGAGTGTTTCTCTTGCTTTACATCCCTACCAGCATGAGCTGTCACTTGTGCTTTTGATCTTAGCCATTCTGATAGGTATAAGATAGAATCTTAACAAAGTTTTTATTTGAATTTTCCTTATGGTTAAGTAATTTTTTGTCTATTTGAGATTCCTCTGTTGAGAATTCTCTGTTTCAATTTGTAACCTGTTGTAAGGAGGCCTATTGTTCATTTACAGCTGCCCAGAACTGAAATAATCACACAGAAACTATATTATTTAAAACACTGCTTAGCCAATGAGTCTAGAATATTCTGAGAAGCTTTTACATATTAAATTAACCCATTTCTATTATTTTATATTTACCACAAGTCTAGTGACTTAGCAGCAAAGATCCAGTGCATCTGTCCCTGGCGGTGCTACATGGCTTCTCCCTGACTCTGCCTTCTTTCTCCCAGCATTCAGTTTAGTTTTCCCCGTCTAGCTCTACTCTGCCCTATCACAGGCCAATGAAGATTCTTTATTCATTAACCAATAAAAGCAACACATATACAGAAGGACTTCCCACACCAATAATCCAACTAAAAATTGGATTGTTTAGTTTGTTGATATCTAGTTTCTTGGATTCTTCATATATTTTATCTATTAGCCCTGTGTCAAATGTGGAGCTAGTGAAAACCTTTTCCCATGCTGTGGGCTCCTGATTCACCTGAAAATTGTTCTTAAAACTATGCTTTTTGTCTCTCTTTTATTTTTATTTTATCTTCAGAATCACTTCATAACCTCTATGTTAGAATCCATTTTGCTTTTTTTTTATTTTTTTCTGTTTCACCTTAGAAAAGGATGACTTTAACCTGGACTGCTAGCTATCCTGCGGTGATTTAGTTAAATTCCTGGACTCCTCCCTCAAATCGCTCCTGAATTCCAACAAGAAGGAAATCTGCATACCCTTTGCATACCCTTGCAGTCTTCAGGGACAGGTTTGGGCTGGGAAGCCTCAGCAATTACATTTTTGGATCTACCCTTTTGTTGAGCAGCCAAATCACAGTTTGCTTCTCCCTTCACTGAGCTCAGCAAGACCAAGGGGGCTTCTGTTCCTGATGTCACTACCTCTGATCTGGGACCTAAGCTCATCTCATTAGTGAGAAATCATGTCAAGCAAAGATCTCATATCTGTCAGCCTGTCCATTTAGCATGGCCTGGTCATTCTTGTAGGTCCATCACAGCCATACCCTACTGCTCTATTATGAACAAACAGTTCTGGGGGCATGTTCCTCACCACCCATTCCTCCTTTGCTCACAAAATGGATTCCTACCAGCAGGATTTTCATGTTGGATACGAGAGTCCTTTAGACCTTAGACTCAGGTGCATTTTCATTGCATTAAAAAAAAAGTTTAATGAAACTTATTTTCCGTTTGTCCTTATTTCAGCTTGTTTATTTGTGAAGGGTGTGTATGTGTGTGTATGTGCACACACATAGAGATCAAACCCTGACCTTTGTCTGTACTGTGCTCCCAGGCTGGTACTGATCGCTTTTGCTTATATTTATTCATACTTTAGTATCATTTTTTTTTCAAGTTTCTCGGTTTCCCATCATCTTCATGGCTTGTGTCCTTTTTTATCTGTATTCCAATAAGGTACTGGAAATATTCTTCTGCATCTCCCAGATACTAATAAAAAACCTCGTTTGATTTATGTTATTCTAATTCTCTCTCCTCCCCTGTCCCATATGCGTGTTTGAGTATTTCAATTTGGAACATTCTGTAGCCTAGGCTTGCCTAGAACTCATTATCACCCCAAACTATCCTCAAACTCACATCCATCTCTCTACCTCGACCTCCTAAGTGCTGAGATTATAGGCTTACATCTTGTCCAGCCTTGCATTTAGCAGGTAGACCTACTACACTCAATATTTTAACCACACCCCTGGTTTTGCCTCCCTGCTCATTGCACTAATACTTCACTATACTGTGAGCTCCCTGTAATGATAGCAGCTCCTCGTTTTCCTGACTTTAACTGAAATTTATTTAGCTGTGTATCCTATGAATCCCCCTACCTTCACTTTCTGATTTTAAATTTAAAATTATGCTTTGAGTTTAATTAAACACTAAACCAGGTCTTTATTTTTTATGCCTTGCAAGAATCTCCTTATCACCTTGATACAATACATCACTATATTATCTTTGACCTTTTATCACAGAGCTGCTGAAATGCTAAGAATTTAGTTAATCTCATTAAAGACGCAGTCAAAATACCTAAAATCCCTCCCGCAAATCTTTACTAAAACCACTGTTGTACTTCTGTATCTCAATACCCTTGTTTTGGCATCCTGGCTTTTAAAGTCCCATAGTGGACTCCCCGCCTCACTGGAGTCAGTGGAGGTCTACCAAGGCCTAGGATTTCACTCACCATCTGTCTGGGCGTAGTATTACCCCCATCTTACCCATCAGTGTGGCTCTAAGTTCCTTTACATTCCAGTTCAGGGAAACGACAGTCACAGGAGCATGGAAACTCCGTGTGTTTGTCCCCATGTCCAGAAGCATGGCTGAGTCCAGCTTGCTCTTATCCCAAGCCCAGCATCGACAACAGTAACATGGCTTGGGCCTCCCAGGTCTCCATCTTGAGTCATCTTCTGGATACAAAGCCTTTCTGTGCTCCGAGCCTGTGCTTGATGTGGTAGCTGCCTGGTTCCTGGGGCTGGTGTCCGGTGTTTGGTTCCCAAGACAGCAGAGGAAGTGTGGGATGGCTTACTCTCTGGCTGTATCCCAGATCACTCTTAAGTCTCCCTCAAATGGCAGGGAAGTGTGTTTTACCAGTTACTGTTAACCCAGAAAAAATATGGTAAATGACTCAGTGGCTTTTCTTCATCTTTAACCCATTCTTAACCCCTTAAAGGCATATCAATTAGTTAATTGTCTTTACTCGGTACCATTCTCTCTTTACTGTGGGAATGTGGTACCTGCACTCAGAGACCAGAGGCATTGGACCCCCTGAAGCTGGAGTTATAGGTAGTTGTGAGCAGCCCAGCATCGGTGCTGGGAACTATAGTCAGACGCCCTAAAAGAGCAGCCAGCATAGTTAAGCACCAATCATCTATCCAGCCCCTCAACTTTTTCTTTTTTTTAAGTTTCTATGACCAACATTGAGAAAAGCCTGGAAAAGAAGCCCAACATGAGTGTGGTACAGTAAGTGACTCATGTGTCACCTTTGCTTACCTTGCACACTATCCTTTGAAGTCAAGATGTGACCAGGGTTGTACCTCTTTAGGGCACACAGACAGAATGCATCCCCTGCTTTGGACTGCATTTAGAGACTGCTCACATTTTCTTGCCCTGTTCATCCTTCAACTTGAAACCAGTAGCAAAGTATTTGTGGTCCTAGTCCAGCCTTGCCTTTCTCTCTAATGACAGCAGGTAAGGAGATGCTACTTTTATGGCTCTTGTGTCTCATAAGGTTCTAAGTTCATCCCTGGTGAGAGAGAGAGAGAGAGAGAGAGAGAGAGAGAGAGAGAGAGAGAGAATATGGAGACTAGAGAAATGGTTCCATGTTTGAAGTATTTGCTGTAAGGAGATCTGGGTTCAGTCCCCAGTACCCACACAGTCACTCACGATCATCTGTAACTCTGGTCCCAGGGGTTCAGATGCCTACACTGGCCTCCAAGGGCACTTCATACACATAGTGCAAATATACCCATGCTGAAAAAAGATATTACACATAAAAAATAAATAACTTTGAGAGCATGGGGGTCATGGACGAGGGTAGAAGGGAAGAGGGGAGGAAGGAAGGGGAGCAGAGAAAAAAATGTATGGCTCAATAAAAACTTTAAAAAAAAAAGAGGGAGTTAGCAAGGTAGATCTAGTAGAAAAGGCCTGGGCCTGCCTGTTCAGGTCCCTGCTTCCATCTTGACTGAATCCCAGGATATAGCTGAAAAGCTTCCAGTGAATAGAGACCTGACCTCATGCTTGTTCATGATTTCCACTTCTCTTACATACGAACGTTTATTTGTGTCTGGATTCATCCAGGCGTACTTTCTCAAGCTCCCCTTAAGATCTGAGGCATTCACTGGCCCTGCTGCCACCATAAACAATTAGAGATACCCACAGCAATGTCTCTCCCAGGATGGTTCTTTCGTAGAAGTCTAGAGAACCAAAGTTACAGCCTTTCCCCAGGGTAAAACGGCAGGCCCAGATGGGGGTTCACAGGACCATATCCTTTCCTCGTCTAGAGCCGTTTCTGAAGGCTCCTTTCAGGCCCAGGGCTCCCATGTGATTCCCACGGCAATATCACAGCCCAGTTCTGCTCAGTCTTGTCTTCCCACAGGTAATGTCTGAGGCCTCAGTCTCTTTTTTCCTCAGGAAGCCTGACCTGAGAGCATCTGGAAGTTACTCTTGAACTTACTAGAAGAAAGAATCCTGGTGAGCCTGTAACTGACTCGGTTACAAGGAGACAAGAGAAAACGAACCCGGTCAAAACAAACAGAATCAGAAAATGAGATTTTTCAGCAAAATTTCAGCCTGGAGGGAGGATGAGCATCTGGGTGGGGTTGTCATCTTTCTGGTTCCAAGCCTGATTTCCTAGACTGAAGGGAAGGCAGGGGAATACATTTCACACGGGTGTCTTTGATCAGCCATAAGTCGAGACAGTTTCTTTTACTTTTTCCTTTTGAAATTGTGCAAATGCTGCCACTCTCATAGAGGACCCCAATTCTGTTCCCAGTCATCACGAAAAAGGTCACAAAATCTGCAACCCCAGTTCCAGTGGACCCGATGCCCTTTTCTGACCTCCCTGGACAGCAGGAACACATGTGATGTGCATTCAGATGTGCAGACAAAACCCTCATAGACACAAAATAAAATAATAAATATATTTTATAAAAGCAAAACCGTAAATAAATAAAATGAAGTAATACAGATGTAGAAACGTTCATTGCTATGATTTCGCCAATACATATTATATGAAAGTATTTAAATACCATGATATAATCCACAAACACGCACAACTGCTACATAGCTATCATAAAGAAAATACATTTTAAGAGGATGAGTAGCTATAGGTGTAATTGTAAACAGCCGATCTCCAGAAATCACACTGTGTCCCTGAAAGTTTATCTCTACTTTAAACAGAAGCTCCTTATTTGTCCTTTCTCCCAGCTTCTAGCAAGCTCTCTGTGGTGCTGACCAAGTGGATTCTCCACGTAGGTAGAGTGTCGCAGTTTATGCCCTTCTATGCCGTTCCACTTAGTGTAGCGTTCTCAGCAAATTGTACGCGATTGTATGCAGTTGTCATACGTGGGTTATACTGTGATAATGACGCTGGTTTTAAGATGAGAGGCTAACACACGGAAAGCATCTGAAACAGTGCCCGGCACGTAGAGTGCACAGCGTGAGCGCTAGCTATTCTTGCTATGGCTGCTATTACCGCAGCTCTCAGTCTGGCCCAAGTCAGTCAGCTAACAGAAATGTAGGACGGACACAGAAGCAATTCTAGCGGCAAAGTTAATTGCTGCTATCATTGCTGATTTTTTCTCCCAGCAAAAAGCAGGTGAGGCTCGTGGCTGTGATCCTTGCAGCAGTGAATCTGTGTTTCACTTGAAGCTGGTAATTCTCCAGGCAAGTGAGAGGCCAGTGATTGCTCGCCCAGCCCAACACAGAAAACTTGAGGTGCGATATCAACTTTTAAGAAGCAAACGTGCACCCAATGGATAGCTTCTCGATGTTTAGTAATCTAGGGACTACTTGATCATCAAAGTCCTTCCCTGGGTTACACTGGAACAGAAACAAACATTACGGAGCATCCACCACGTCCTGGAAGTTAGTGTTAAAAGTTGGTATCTCTGGTTTTATGTAAAAGTGAGGTTAAGAGAGAGAAAATAATTAATCCAACATAGCAAGGCTTAGTGAGAGGCCGCACTGTCTTCTCAGAGCACATCTACCTGGCCTTCTGATACCAAAGCCTGTGGTCTTTTCATAATCCACATCTCCCCGTGAAACCCTGGATGTGGCCAAAGTCTGCCAGGAAGAGAACTGTGAGTTGGAGGATGTCAAAGCTGCTACGAAGTCTCTTAGCACAAAGGTGGGAATAAAACCTCTGACATCCAAATAAGGATGTCAATCTCAGTACAAGCTAATACACCAGGCCTGCAACCCTTTGTTGGGAGCATTGTGGTAGTGGATCAGCATTCTTGGCTTCCCACTACCCACCAGATGCCAGTGGCAGCCTGCCCACACCAGTTGCTACAAACAAAAATGTCTGTGAGGGTAATGTTCACAAGGAAACAAAATCAGTCTTCCTTGAGAAACCCTGCCAGGGCCAACACTTCACAATTCTGCACACAGACAAGAATTAACTGACGAATAGAAACAGCCTGGGTCAACATTAGTCTGAAGACAATTAAGGACTGAACCAAGAATAAAAAGTGAGAAGATTTATTTCTGGGTCCTGTCTTCTGTGGGAGACAATGAGCTGACTGGCCCAAAGCTAAGTAGCGAATACCAGAGAGTTGTTGATCCACACGGCCAAGCTGTGCTTCATTTAGTTTTCTGGTGAAATCACTGATGGTTGAGCAGACAAGTTAATCAGAGAGCTACTACTTACGATGGGGTTTTGCAATACTGTTGTCCTATTTGTAAAGGCTAAGAGCATAAATCTCCTTCAATCTTGACACAGACACAATTGCATTTATATGATCAACATTTCTAGATATACAGCATACATATATGGCACATGTATAAATACACAAACTCTATAACAAACATAGACCTCCTCACTATCAGCTTCTGGAAGCCATCTCACACATGTCTGTAACATGAGGGCCGGCTTGTTGGGATATCTGTTCCTGCCCGGTATCCTACAGCTGGCAAGTCCCAGAGAAAATGAATCACACAGAGATCTCTATAAGTTATAAAGCTGATTGGTCCATTAGGTCAGGCTTCTTATTAGTCCTTGTAACTTATATTAATCCATTATCATTATCTATGTTAGCCACACGGCTCAGTACCTTTCTCAGTGTGCAGCTCACATGTTCCCTCTTCGGTGATCTGGGCAGGAATGGTGGAGGGAGCTTCCTCCTCTCTAGTCTTCTCCTATTCTGTCGTGCATATTCTCATTGCCCCGCCTCTACTTCCTGTCTGGTTGACCCGCCTATACTTCCTGCCTGGCCAATCAGCATTTTATTAAAATACATATTGACAGAATACAGACAATTCTCCCGCACCACATGTCAAAGCAGTGTCCATTGGGGTCAACAGCCCAAGCTTTGGAGTTCTTTTCTCCAACTGAACCGGTGTTTTGCCAAGTGACCTGAAACAAGTTTATCTAAGTTTCCTATGCCTCAGTTTCTGCATCGATAATATAGGAACAATAACAACACCTTACCAGGACATAACTCCTGCCTGTAATTCCAGCCCTTGAGAGGTGGCAGGGTGGGAGCACAAGGTCAAGGCTATCTTCAGCTACATAATTAGTTCAAGGACATCGTGGGCTATGTGAGATCCGGTATCAACAAAACAAAACAAGATTAATATTCCTTTGCCTAATATTGTTAACAATTAATTAGTAAATACTTATGTCCAACATGTTAAGCACTGTGGAAAGTGCCTAACAGATAAGATGTAGTCAATTTTTAATAACTAGTGCTGTGATACTGATACCAAAGTCACTCTTTAAAGATAATATGCATTTTAGACAAAATATTGCTTATTGTTTAATAGCCTGGTTCTGTTATATAGTGATATATCATTGTTGGGCTACATGAGGCCCAGTATAACTTCCTGAGCCTAATCTGAGTTGGCCTGAGGCCTAGTGTAACTTTCTGAGCCTAACTCAAGTTTGAAGACCTGTCCCTGGCTATAACTTCCACACAGAAAGTGACTCAGCACAACCCTACCTAGGCCTGCCTCTGCCCAGGCACCGCTAACATGGCAGAATATTACTGGCCCTTGTTCCTTGCTCCACCATTCCAGGCTTCCCACCCCCATGTCACAACCTATATGAGTTCCTGCCTAATACAATTAAACGAAATCCTGCTTCCACAGACTCCCGACTCAGTGTATGTTTCTCCCTGGTGACCAGGGGGGAGGTCTGAGTCATCGACACTCCCCGTCCTGCTCAGCCCCAGGAAAAGTCCCACAGGTCTGGCTCTGCCCCCCTGCCCTTTCAGCCAGAGAGCCCAGCATATCATAAACATCCTCACACTGCTAAATCTTTTACATGACCCTTTATGATACATATCTACATTGTTTAAATAATTGCGTTTTCTGTGTACGTGTATGTATGATACACATGTACATGTTCATCTGTATATACATGTCCGCGGGGGCACTCAGCCACGCGTGTGTGCATGAAGGTCAGGCAGATGTGGAGAGTCACCCTCATCACTCCCTACCTTATATGTTGAGACAGGGTCTCCCAGGGAACCTGCATCTCAGTGTAGTTGCCAGCGGGCCTCCAGACTACCTCTTTGTCGCACAAGTGCTAGGGTTATGTGTACACCACCGTGTCTAGCTTTTCACCGGGGTGCTGAGGATTCAAACGCAGGTCCTCATGCTCGCATATCAAGCACTTCATGCTCTGAGCCACCTTAGAGCTTCTTACCTGGAGCCCAGCATTGGGATGTTGAGAAGCCCTGCTGCTGAGCCTGTGTGAGCATCGTTTTCAGTGCTCTCTTCAGAGACAGCCCCAGAAGTGAAGTTGTCGGGATAAAAGGGATATTTTATTTTGAAGCCCACATATCGGTTAGATCCTGAGCTGCATATCACCCCGAATTCTCTGTGGTATTTTACACTTGGTTTGTTATGAAGAAGGCGTAGGAGATTGCCGTGGTGTCAAAAGGAAGAATCGATTCAAGTTAAGACATTTCCCCCCTCAGCTCTCTGAGCTGTAACTGGAGCCTCAAATGCGCAGTGTGGGTGATGTGGGCAGCCAGTGAAAGCCATTTGCTGGGGGCCAAGGGCTGGCAACCGTACTAGCATCTCTCCAGCCCCAGGCTATGTTTTATGTGTCAGCATTTTCTGATACACCTCAATGGACCCTGGGTGTCAGGCATCCTCAGCTTTACTCCAGGAAGAATTGAGAGAAGTCAGAGCAGAGGCCGCACCAACACGTATTTTTCAGACTTTCTCTCCCCATTTATTCCATTCATGGAGGATTCCTGTTGGCAAGGTGTTTCTGCCCGGTGTCAGCTCTCTTATTTAATTTTGCGGTGTGTTTCTAAATTAGTGGAAAGACTACAATGTCTCAGAGGCAGAAAACTGCCTGGAACTATTCCTCTGAAGGAAAACCTTGCTGGAAGAAGCCGAACACACTGAACTGCACAGGGGATGGTGACATGCCACCAGGGTCAGACTCATTAGCCCAGTGCTTAGTACCAACCTGCTGGTGAAGGGGGCAGTCTTAAAAGTGAATTATCAGTACTTCAGTATTCGGAGATGCAAAATCAAAGATTCAAGAATTCTCAGCACTGGTCAGATCCTCAAGGCCACATGCTAGCTCAGTAGTTACTGTCTGAAGAGCCATTTCCAAATTCCACTGAAGAATATGCTGAGATTAAAGTTCTGCCTGATCGTCCACAGTAGCAGACAACACAACCTATCGTCCCGAAAGTGCTCTGGGTGGATGGAATTCTGCCCTAACTAGAAGGTTCAGCCCTTCAATAAGCTCTGAATTCCTAAGCAAAATGTTCTTTTCGGTGCAGTGATGAGTGACCAAAGGTGTTAGAAAACATTTCTTAGTAATGAACTTAGGTCTGATATTGCTATAACAGATCACCCCAAATTTGTCTTAAAATTGTAAAAAAAAATATTATATTTTTGAATATCAGAAGTGTAACATTGGCGTTATAAAACTAAAAGTCAAGGTGACAGCAAGGCTGACTCCTTCTGGAGTCGCTGGTGTAGACTCTCTCTCTCTGTTTCTCACAGCTTTTACTGGCCAGACACGTTTCTTGGGGTTGTGGCTTCCTGTCTCCAGCTTCAACTAAGTGCTGTAGCATGCTGCTGGTCCACAGAGCTTCTCCCCTGACCTCCAGTGAAAGGTCCTTTCCTCTCAAAGCCCTATATAATTAAATTTATGGACACCCAGAGAGCCCAGGATAGCTGAGTTTTTTTTCTTTCTTAACTGAGCCACATCTTTGAAGTCCCCTTTGCCATGAAAAGTAATAGTCACAGATTCCGGGGATTAGGAGCCCGGTGACCTCTTCTGTTTTTATGAAGGCGGAATCATTCTGTCTGCCATGTTCATTGTTTTCAGCCCATTTTCTTTAAAATGGCAATAACAACTTAAGTGTATTACTGTGCCTTCCAAAGTCTAAACACTGATGGAGGCACTCTCTACACAGTACTAAAACCTTTTTTAAGAATAGGACAAAGCCAGTGTCCATCTCCATTTCATAGGTAGTGAAAGGGAGGGTCAGGAGCTGAGTTACAAGCCATTCCCAGGCAGCGATCCCTAGCTGCTCAGAGGTAGTGCAAGGTGGTACACAGAGAGCCACTTCCCAATGAAACACCTGCTCCTTGCGCGACATCTCTGTGTGGGGGAAGCCCTGCCTCGCCAGCAACAGCCTGCAGCTTAAGATTTCCCTGCTGCTGCTGCAAGGCTCCCTCTGCAGCTCAAGTGAAATCTAGAGACGAGGATTCAAAAAGCTTCCTCCGAGAAAATCTCTTCTAAACTCACTGGTGATTTTGGATAGAACGTGACTGACATGGCCGTGGGCTAGCCCTTAGCATCTTCCACTCCACAGCCCGAATCAACATGATTGCTTCTGTCCTGCTGAGACCATAAATAGCACCTCCTAATAGCCAGGCTAGATTTCAAGACTTTGGCTTCCTATAAAGAGCGTGGGAGGGCTCCTAGGCTATTGGAAATGTCATAGAGTAAATGCTTGTATGTGTTGGGTTAGTTTAAATTACTGAGTACGCTGAGAATGAAAACCCATAATTCTAAATGAAGTCTTCTCAAAATAGCTTCCTATCTCATACAGCCAAAACGTTAATGTCACCTTTCTGCAAGATGCTGAAATAAAAATGCTCGTGTCATATGAATGTCAGGGCCAAAAAGTAACAGAATAAAATAAATAAATAAATAAATAAATTTCAAAATATTGGCATTTACCGAGTACCTTCTGTTGGCCAGTAGCTTGGAGAAATAGATTGAATTTCCTCTATGGCCCAGCTATAAATAATCAAATATTACAGGTCAAGGTCCAGAATCTTAGAAACTTTTATAGGCCTGAGATCACCCTGCCGAAAATTGGTAAGGCCTGAGATTTCCTAATCGTGTTAAAAATTCACTCCACTACATGTGCTGAAAGAGGTCAGGCTCAACAATACAGACAGGACTAGAGTCTACCCTGATTCGTGTGGAGGGCACATGACTTGGCAACAGTATTAATGCACTGGTGGATTGTATGGGAAACAGGAAGCATTAAAGCTGAAGTTGAAGCATCGATGTTGATTTAGCCCCAGTTATGGAAGTCTCAGTTCACCTAACAGACTGGGTGAGACTGACTGCTGATAACTCCACAGCACTCTCTCAGGAAGGCTCTGAGCTCTGTGGCAATTTAGTCACATTTTTCTTCTCAACAGCTCTGGAACAGAGCAGACGCCACGAATTACCTCCTGTTTACAAACAAAGATACTGCAGCATTGCCCAATGTCGATAGGAACTGAAAAGGCAGAACCCTTCAGACCACTACTCAGGCTGCTCACCCTTGACAGTGGCAAAGGCAATGCAAGGACCAGAGACTCGTGGGGCAGCCAGCAGACTCAGCCAGCCTCCCAACACCCCATCCAATTTCTCCATCCACGACATCTCTGTCCGCCATCCTTCCAGGCCGTCACTGATGTTGCAGGGAGATTCTTCCATGTGGTAAACAGCACATTTATGTTATTGAAAAATAATCCATCTATGCCAGATGAAGATGTATTGGCCAAGTTGATTATCAAACTGAAGAGCCTCAAAGTTCTGACCAGGGAGATCCTCAAGGATGTTCCCAAGAGGCTTACTAGCCTCGAGACCACCAACCAAAGAAAGCATGAAAGAAAGAAAAACCAAGAGAGGCCTTGCTGAGAAGGGACTTGCAAGGGACACCCAGGGTAGACTGTACAGACCATGCCCAAAGAAACCTACTGTTCCGAAAGTACTGCACAAGCCTGGCACCCCTTGGCGTTTGTCATCATGGATGGCGTGATTGTATTCAAGGGCTAAATTTGTTGATCTTACAGATTCTTGCAGTCATAACAAGTTGTTTCCGCAGGGTTTCCCTAAAAACCCATCTAAAAGCCTAACACCAGTCGCTGTAAAACAAAGGTGAAAGTCGATGTGGCCTTAAACTAAAATGTGAGTCTTGCTCCAGTTACCAGAGTTATTGCACTTGTATATATGACTTTGCAGTTAAAAATGCTACTGTGAGCGCCAGACTTGACGCTGGAGATCTACTGCTCCAGCAGAGCTGACTGTGATGGTGAGCTAATCACCAAGCTCTTCTCGGCTCCTAGAGAAGTTCAGGGGCGCCAGCTCCTCCCTGAGACCAGAGGGTGGCTGTTAGGGAAACTTTATGGTGTGTGAGTTGGGGAGTTCTACAGATTCAAATATAATTAATTTGATGAAAACCCTATGTTATTTCTCCTTATTGGTGCTAGGTTTATTAAGGGAGATCAGAGGCTTTCACATTGACAAAATTGGCATTGGTTTACCCCACTGCTTCCCCCTTTTCAATGAACAAAGTCCAAAGGGCAATAGAAAAGGAGGTGGAAAGAAGCAATCTCAATTGAGGGAAGCAGGGTCATCACAATAGAAGAGATCAATTTTTTTAATTACGACTATCTTATTTATTTGTTTGTTTATTTTACATTTCAGCCACAATTTCTCATCCCTACTTTCCTCCCAGTCTCTGATCTCCCCCCACATCAACTCCTCCTCAGTTTCTGCTCAGGAAACGGCAGAACTCCCATGGGTATCAACAAAATATGGTGTATAAAGTTACACTAAGACTAAACACCTCTCCATATATTAAGACAAGCAAGGTGACCCATTATGAGGAATAGGGTCCCAAAAGCTGGTCCAAGAGTCAAAGACAGCCCCTGCTCCCACTGTTAGGAATCCCATGAGGGGACCAAGCTACACTACCACAACAGAGTTGCCGAGGGTTCTAGGTCAGTCCCATGCAGGCTGGCTGGTTGTTATGGGTTCAGTCTCTTTGAGCTCCTATGAGGCCTGGTTAGTGGATTCTGTGGGTTTTCTGGTGGTGTCCTGGACATGAGCAATCAGTCGTGTTGGGGCAGAGACAAGGGCTGAGAATACTGTGGTACAGAACAATTGTCTATATTCTGTCAATTATGTTCTAAATAAATGCTGATTGACCAGTAGCCAGGCAGGAAGTAGAGGTGGGACAATCAGACAGGAAGTAGAGGTAGGTCAAAGAGAACAGGAGAATTCTGGGAAGGAGAAAGCCCATTCCTCCCCCAGTCCTCTCCCAGACACAGAAGATGTGATTGCCCCACTGAATAAGATACTGAGCCACATGGCTAACAGAGACAAGAAATAATGGGCTAATATAAAATGTAAGAGTTAATAAGAAGCCTGAGCTAATGGGCCAATCAGTTTATGATTAATGTAGACCTCTGTGTGATTTTTTTTGAGACCTAACAACTGTGGGAACCGGGCAGGACAGAAAACCCAGACAACAGTACTGAAAGAGATTACTGGAAAGAAGGGGTGCATTTCAGGGTCAGGAAGAAACCTGGCACCAGGGAATCTCCCAGGGATCTACAAGGATGACCCCAGCTAAAACTCCTAGCAGTCACAGATATGTAGGCTGAACTGACTTTCTCCTGTGACCAGATTGGTGCCTAGCCCAACTGTTACTCAGAGAGGCGTCATCCAACAACTGATGGAAACATATACAGAGACCCACAGACAAACATGGGGCAAAGCTCAGGGGATCCTGCAGAGGAGCCAAAGAAACCAAACTTCTAAAAGGCACAGCACAATCCAACTTGAAGGAAAGTGACCACAGCTTCTGGAAGTATATGAGGCAGGCTCCAAAGTTCAGTCCAGGGCTTCAGGAATTCAGCAAGATCTGGTCACAAGAGGAGCCTGGGAGGATAGCTCAGTTAGTAGAAATGATTTCTGTGTGAGCATAGACACGAATTTGATCCTCAGACCCCCCCCCACCAAAAATAAACAAATAAATAAATAGAGAAAAGTAAAATTTTAAAAATCATGTCAAAAATAAAGATGTAGTGATCTATGCTTGCAATCCCAGTGATGAGGAGGTGGGAGCATGTGGGTCCCTGGGCCCCATGGGTGGGCAATCCTAGTGATGAGGAGTGGGGAGCAGGTGGGTCCCTGGGCCCCATGGCTGGATAATCCTGGTGATGAGGAGGTGGAAGGCGGTGGATCCCTGGGCCCCATGGCTGGGCAATCCCAGTGATGATGAGGTGGATGCAGGTGGATTACCTAGACTCCATGCCGGCCATCCTAACTAAATCAGTAAGTTCCAGGTCTCAGTAATAGAGCCTGCCTCAAAAGACAAGGAGGAGAGTGCCTAAAGAAAGATGTCTGAAGTTTTTCTCTAGCCTAGAAATGCAAGAATGAATGCACACATGTGAGTGTAGACACACACATACACACACACACACACACACACACACGCACTCATCAGTGGCCATAGAAGAAGAACTGTGAAATAAGTACCCAATCTTCAAGCAATCTCAATTATAACTATAAATACATATATTATAAATAAAACATTCAAAATCCAATCTGTCAGATGTTAGAATAATGCGCCATGGCAGAGCATAATGTATCTAGGAATGAATGTGATTATGGTCTGACATTGGGAAATCTATGATTTATCACATTGAGAGGTGAGGAGAAAAACCATCTAATTGTTTCAATAGATGTTTTTGAAAAGTTGATAAAATTTTAAGTATATGGCCTAGAAATAGAAGAACATCCTTTAAGATGCTATGCCTATAATCCAATCAATTAACAACAAATGCTTAAATCTAAAACTCTCTCAGTATTTTTAATATAGAGAAAGAAGCAAAAATATCCAATATCACAACTAATATCTTAACACTTTCCTGAAAATTCCAGACGATAACATGGGACCATAAAAGTAAAAGAAATCAAATATATCAGGAAGTAAGAAGCAATTGTATACCTACTTATATTCAATAAAAATATCCACCTGAAAAAAGTGCAAAACAAAACATTGCAATACTTTGCTATTTCCCAAAAGAAATAAATGTTGAGATTAATAGAAAAAAGTCAGAAACTTTATCAATAAAAAGCGAAACTTGTGTCTTGAATTCAGCACAACTGAGACTTCCACAAGATCAGGCCAGCCAAATTCCAACAAATTGAGGGAGAGACTTAAGAAGTCCCACCCATCTGAGAAACTATTGACAGTTGACGGCTACTAGGTGAGGGTCAGTCACTTTTCTTTGGAGATTCCAGCCCAAGAAGCTATCTATGCACCAGGAAATGAGGGATCCCATATATGTGTCCTTACAGGCAGCACCAAATGAACTCAGTGTGTATCACGTGTTCTTAAAAGAGAAAGAGAGACCATGAGGTTGGGAATGGCCAGGTGGGGAACAGGAGAAGAATTAGAGGGAAGTGCATGAGGATGGAGTGGCTCCAAATACATTGTGCGTGTATAAAACAATTAAATAGAATTTTAATTTTTTAGAAGTGTGTATATATTAAGCCGGGTGGTGGTGGTGCATGCCTTTAATCCCAGCACTCGGGAGGCAGGGTAGGTGGATCTCTGTGAGTTCAAGGAAAACTTGGTCTACAAGAGTTAGTTCCAAGAAAGGCTCAAAAAATAGGCTACAGAGAAACCCAGTCTCAAAAAATAGAAGGAGGAGGAGGAAATGTATTGATAGACATCTCTATAAAACAGTGAAAACTTCTTTCTCCACAAACTTCAACCATGTATTGTTAATATCTAACATGGAGTTCATGCATTTTGAACAAAAAAAATCCAAAGAAAATGAGGATAAGAGAAATACAGACATATGAATATTGCAGAAAAATTTTTTAAAAAAATATGAGTTCTCAAACTTCTGACTTTGGAAACTGCAATGGCAAAGTTGAGAAAAGGTGAGGATCATTTCAAAAGAAAAAAAGAAAAGTACACTTATGTGAATAAATGGTTCTTCGTAAATAAGAAATGAATGGCATGCCTTTCTAGAATACTCTAAAGATTTGTCATGGATTAATCTTTATCGCAGATTAATTTCTATTACAGATTAATCTTTATCACAGTTTCCCACATCCATGCATCAATCTATAGAGTTATGGAAGCCTTAACTAAGTCATTTTCCAGACGCCATGGTTCCAAATAGGTAACCAGTAACCTTCCAGAGACCTATTTCCAAGTTCCTCATCTATGGGGAAGCAGTTGTCTTCCTCTCTTCCTAAACCTCCGGGTTGTTATTTTGCTTATTTCTTCACTTGTTTGCCAAATCCTGATCTTCCATAGATTAATCCAATCCATGAATAAGAAATGTGTGCTGTTTTACATTTGTTTAGGAACGGAACAACTGCTACCCACTCAGGCTCTTAAAAGGTCGATATCATACATTCATCCATTCATACTCACCCAACAACTGTTTATTCATTCCAAACCAGGGACCAGACATAGGTTACTGATGCCATCTGGATGCCAAATTGGAGAAAGTAAGAACCCACACAGGTGTTTACAGTTCAACAGGAGAGTCAAACAAGTTGAAACAATTAGAATACAGTCCATACATGTGGGTGCGAAAGAAACTATCAGGCACCACTGTAGAAGACAGAGTCATCTGAGCCAACTTGAGTAGTGGTGTACAGAGAGACCTGAAGATTGAGTGAGTCTTTAAAGAAAACAGGGTCTGGAAAAGAGGAAAGAGAATGACTCTGCTTCCTAATTTTTTCTTTCATGGTCAACAACCCAACAGACAAGCTTCCAAGAGTAGGGAGCTATGCTGGTTGGGTCAGATTGAACATTATAGGTCATATTTCATGAATCCTAAGAATTTTGACAATATTTGAAATTATCCTTTCAGAACTAACAGAAGTTTCCAGCGTTTGTGATGAATTCTGGGTAGAGTGTGTTTAAGACTCTCTTTACCCTTGGGAGCTGAAGTCCCTTCAAGGCTTTGCTTCAGCAAGCCTGCTTGTTAGATGACAGCCCCATGGCTCCAAGGATGAGAAAAACATATATAAAGAGGACATTGTTCTGGTCCTTGGTAAATGTTTGAACTCTACTGAGTCTGACAGTCAACCCCCAAACACAAAGATCAACATCCTGTTGTGAGCCTTTCCCACCAATGCTCATGACTGACTAAATTTTCTTAGGCTCAAATCAGAGTCTGCTGCCATGGTCTACACTTGAAGTATGCAGCAGAGAAAATAGCAACTCTACAGAGCTGGAGAAATCTTCCTAGCTTTTGTCCAGGAGAATGTGAATAATACAAAGCACACATTTTTTTAGTAATCTCCTGAGAACCAGGACTTCTGGCCAGCTCTGTGATTTTAGCTACAACAAATACTGCTTTGTAGACATGTTGATCCTAGGCCTCTTTGAGCACTGCTTAAAATTTAAATTAAAAGGATGTTTGTTAAGAGAAACAGTAGTTACTATGATGCCCTTATTTTTCCTACTTTAAATATGTATATGCAGGCTGCACCTTGAAAGGAAATAAATTCCAACATTATTCCTATAGAAAGATGATTTGGTTCCAAAATAACTTTTTAATTTAAATTTTGTTAAACATGATATATTGATTGCTGGAAATGATATACCTGTTGATCTTCAGGGGGAAAAGCAACATGAGGAAAATACATAGCAAACAAAAATGAGAGTTTCTGCCTTTACCATTTCTGTGAACATCATACAAAACTTCCTGAGGAAGCAAAAAGATCTATCTTTATCCAAGGACAGCGTGACTGATCTTGCAGAAGACCCTAAGAAAAGAAAGATGAGAGGAAGACATGAGGGATAGTGGAAGGTAGACAGGCTACCACTAAGTGAATTTAAAAAAGATCAACATTCAAAACCAATCATAATTTTATAAAACAACATTTGGTGGTCTGGTTAATTTTGATAGTGAGCTTTACACGCCCTAGAGTCACCAGAAAAAGAGGGAAACTTAATTGAGTAATTGCTCAATTCAAATTAGCCTGTGGCATATCTGTAAGATACTGTCTTGATTGGTGATTGATTTGGAGTTGAGAGGGAAAGCCCACTGTAGGCAGCATTATCCCCAGGCAGATGGACCTGGGATGTATAAAGTGCTAGTTAGGGGAGCCAGAGAGAAAGCAAATGAACAAGACAGTAAGTAGCATTCCTCTTTGGTTCCTGCCCCCAGCTGCCTGCCTTGACTTCCTTCCAGGACCCCTCTCTCTCTTTGACCTGGAAATTGCCAAGAGAAATAGTCCTTTCCTCTTCAAGTTGCCTTTGGCCATACTGTCTTATTACAGCAACAGAATGAAGCTAGAATAATTAGAAACAAACAAGAATCTCTCACAATACCATTATTATATCAGCAGAAATGCAGAGCAGGATCACCAAAACTAAGTATGTGGGGTAAAGCCATATAGACATCTAGGTTTATCCAACTGAAAAATATGATTAAACTCCACTACCACCAAAAAGGAAGCTTGATTGGAAGCACTCAGCATGACTACTTAGTTCCGGTTGCAGCAGTCATAGGTTTTTATATTAAAATCTCAGTGCAAAGACTGGGATACTTCCTTGTGAACTATTGGTCAGGTCAAGCCCAGAGGCTCCCAAAACAATCCAGGCTGCTGTCATTGCTCTTAGATGCCCTCCAGAACTAGAGAGTAAGGCCCTATTGCTGAAAACACCAAACACTCTGGAGGCAGGACTCAGAAAAACAGGTTAAAATTGAGTTAAAATTGAGTCTGGAAGCTGCTTCTATTCTGGCCAGCATTCCTGGTGAGAAACTGGATGTGCTACACAGGCTGTCAGAGCAGAAAACAATCACACTCAGTTGTAGACCATCTGTGCTGGGCCAAACCACCTTGCAAGACATGCCATTACTACAATAGAAGCATGAACACCTCGAGGATATCAGACAACTTCCTAATTGGGTTTGGGCCCTCTCCATGGAAGGGAATACTTGCCTGACACTATAGACCTACCTGGTGGAGAAACTTTATCCAGAAAAGTCACAGGCCCAAGCGGGGAAATAGTGATATTTTGCCAAATGGTCATGCAGCTAAACTGCCTTCTAAATGTTTGTGTTTATGCCACAGGCCATAGTCAGAGAAGTCCCTTTCAGCAGCAAGTGACATCAGAGTCAGGACACATAACTGGTCACACACTGAGAATCAGAGACTGACGACTGCTTATTCCCAGACAGGACAGCTATGTCACCCCCTCCAAGGTACAGAGAGCCTCACAGATCAGGAAGTGGAAGGACCATAGAAACCAAAGGATTGGGGGTGTTTAGTGGGTCACAGGCCTGCCCAGGGCCACAAAATAGAGAAGAAAAAAAGGAAAGGAAAGACACGAGAGTAGGAGAAAACTACTGAGAAAGAAGGATGTCGGCAGGGGTGGGAGAGGGTCGTGTGGAATGTGTGTGACATAATTACAGCACACATATTCAATACAATAAAAATTCTGGAAGACATTTTCACCAAAGTTGACAAATCAATTACATAATTCCTATGGAAATTCCAAGTGACCTAGATTAATTACAGCTGTTTAAGAACAACTGGGGACTTGAATTATCTGACTTTATGATTTATTACTAAGCTATAGTAATTGAGAGTTTGATGAGTATCAACAAAAACAATTAGAAGAAACAGCTTAGAGCCTAGTAATAAACACACACATATGGCTGGTGCCTTATTGTTCTATTGCTGTGAAGAGACACCATGATCAAGGCAATTCTTACAAAAGAAAAGCATCTGATATGGGGCTTGCTTACAGTTTCAGAGCTTAAGTCCATTATCATCATGGCAGGGAGCATGGTAGCACAAATGACCACAGAGCAGTAGCTAGGAGCTTCATCCTGATCCACAAGCAGAAGTAGATAAAGACTGGGCCTGGCATGAGTATCTGAAACCTCAAAGCCCACCCCCAGTGAGACATCTCCTCCAACAAGGTTACACCCACCCCAACAAAGCCACACCTCTTAATCCTTCTCAAATAGTTCCACTCCTTGATGACTAATTTGTAGACAGGGTGAACAAGGCAGGGTTCTTACAAAGCAGCTATAATTGTTAAAGAAATTTAAACCATTGGGTAATTAATAATCAACTTAATAAGATCTTTGGTCACCTAGGAAACAAGCCTATAGGCACACCTGTAAGGGAATATGGTAGTTTGAAAGAAGGTGGCCCCCAAAGGGAATGGCACAACTGGGAGGCATAGCCTTGGTGGAGTAGGTGTGGTCTTGTTGGAGTAAATGTGGCCTTGTTGGAGGAAGTGTGTCACTGTAAAGGCAGTCTTTAAGATCTCATATATGCTCAAGATACCACCCAGTGTCTCAGACTACTTCCTGTTGCCTAAGGATCAAAGAAGTAGGACTTTCAGTTCAGCTCCTCCTCCAGCACTGTGTCTACCTGTATGCCACCATGCTCCACCATAATGTTAAAAGGCTAAGCCTCTGTAAAGGTAAGCCATTCGTATTCAATGTTTTTTTCCTTTCTAAGAACTATCGTGGTCATAGTGTCTCTTCACAGCAGTGGAACCATAACTAAGACAGGGAGTTATCTGAATCACATTAAGTGAGGTGAGTGTCGCCATTCCCCAGGCTTGGGTCCTGAGCTGCATAAGAAAACTGAAGATAGTAACTCATATTTTTCTACTTCCTGACAGGTGATGCCCTGGGACCATTCAAACTTCCTGTTCTTTGCACCAGTCCTTCCCCGCCAAGATGGATTGTAGACTCCTGAAACTGTAAACTAAAATAAACTCTTTCTTTCTTCAATTATTTCTTGTCAGGTATTTGTCCTCCACTAAGAAAAAAAAAGCAACTAATATAAACATGAAGGAAAAAGCTCGCAGGATTTGCTATAACAATAGGGACACCACCTTAAGGACAGAAACCTCACCTAGCAAAATTGGAGTAGGTGGGCCTTCTGTCTACATGTTACTTTCATTGGTTAAATAAAGAAGCTGTCTTAGCCTTTTGATAGACCAGCCCTTAGGTGGGTGGAGTAGACAGAACAGGATACTGGGAGAAAGAAAGCAGAGTCAGGCAGACGCCATGAAGCTCCGGTCCAAGATGGGCATAGGTTAGAATCTTCCCGATAAGTCACAACCCTGTGGTGATACACAGATTACTAGATATGTGTTAATCAAGAGGTGAGAGTTAGCCAGTAAGAGGCTGGAGATAATGGGCCAGGTAGTGTTTAAATGAATACAGTTTCTGTGTAATTATTTCGGGTAAAGTGAGCTGGGCGGCAGGAAGCGGCCCGCTGCTCCTTTTACACAAAATGTGCAGTTTAACAATGCAAACTCATTTGAAAAGAATGCCTGAACAACAAAAAGAAAAAAATAAACAAAAAGACAAATCTTTCCTCTATGAGAAAAGTAACTAAAGTGGGCGCTAGATCGCAATTTACCTTCTCATTCTTTATCACTGAGGATTCAAATGAGCACTACTGCCCTGTTCTTCTTCCTCTTCTACTTCCTGCAACTATGGATGGTTCTACTGGCTTTCTGTAGTGTCATAATTATCATACTAACTTCAGCTTGTTTTTCCTTCAGCTTTCTATAGGTGGAGTGGGGGAGAAGGGTGGAAATGTTTACCAAGGCACAAAGTTATACATAATAGATTATTAGCAAGATTAAGCATTTCTATGTATTTGTTTATACCTACGTCCTGTCATGTGAAAGTATGGTATTTTAGTGTCTCATTTAGGGAGTCAAATTAGTACAAAAGATATTCAGGTGAGTAAAGTGTTCTTTTAGGGAAAAAAAGGGAAGCATGAAAAGGAATCTAAGCAAAATAAATGAGAAGAATAAAACAGTTTTAATTTAAAAAAAAAAGAGTAGTGGTGATATCTTAGGTAGACAAAGAACAGAACAACAAATTTATAGTCTGTTCCAAATTTCCTAAATCTCTGTGGAGAAGCAGCAGAAAGCAAATGATCCAGGGCTGAGAACAAAGTAGACTTGGGAACAATTAAAGCATGCCAGTAAGCAAATGATGGTCATCAGGCCAACTGTTGCCAGGTGGTACTGAGTAACCAGATCTGCTTTAAGTATGCCTTCATTCACGGTTATAATATGAAATCTCTCCCATTAGAATGTAATACTAATTAAATATAAAACTTTCATATTCATATAATAATAATACAATATAAAACATGATTTTTTTTGACCTGCATGTTGCCAATTTCCCACCTCTGGGTTGAGCCTAAGTCTAAATATCTTTTGGCTGCCTCGTTACATTTTTAAGAGGCATCCACCACCGTGTTTATGATTTACTCCTCAAGGGGAAAGGATTTTATACTTCTGATGAAGGACATCTCCTTAGTGCAGCACACTGAGTATATGTTCATCTCGATTCCTTTCTGGATCTCTCCTGACAAGAAAACAGACATTAAAAAGCAAGCATAAAGGCTGAGAGAGCTGTGTAGAAATCATCATCAAACTAACTGAAAAGAGACAACTACGCTAGATGGAAGATGCTGACATGCTTCTGGAAGATGGAAAACAGATGGAGACTCTGTCATAGGGGAGATCTCTGGATGCCAAATGCCTGGAAGAGAAAGAGATAAGGAAATGAAAGACAAACCTAAGCATAAGGTCCAAAGAGCCTTGGGATCTAGGAGCAGCAAGTGTGCAAGAAGAACAGATGATGTGAGAACACAGCATTGGCTGGCTGTTTCTGCAGGGAGCAGCCAGGGTCAGGACCACTTTCCTCCCTCAGCACAGCCAGAACACTATCCATTCTTCTTCACAGAGGAAGCACAGAAAGAAATTAAAACAGAGATTTGCCAAGTCTGTGGATACTGGTTACCATGAATAAAAAGTGTCAGCTTAAAATAGGTAAAGTTGTCATTCTAAACAAATGAGTTTCCTTGAGCCTCCTTGTACTGCTAAGACTCAAGAACACTGGGGAAAAATCACATGACTCCAGGTCTCCAGGCAGAGATCTGTGTTGTCCTGCATAGGCCCAGAAAACGCCACAGATATTGATGTGTGAAAGTTCCTGAAAAGGAAGGGTAACTTATTAGTTCTTCACAGAATTGGCTACAGAAGAGCAGATAAATACTTCTAAGATGGTACAAAGTTTCCTAGAAACACCCAGGAAATGTTGAGGGTTTTTCAGGATATCTATCCTTAGGGTTTTGTGAATGAGCATGAGCCAGATGTAATGACAGACATCAGTTTTGAACTTCACGTTCCTTCTAGCCCAATAAGGAACAAAAGAAACACTTATCTATTAGTTAATTAGTAGGTAAAAAATATTCTAACAGAAAGCATTGATTTCAGTGTTTCCAAGACTTTGCTCCATTGGCTGTGTTAGCAGCAGCAGGCCCTTCTTGCCAGTGACTCTACTTAGATGATTCCCCAGTGGTTCTAGAACATTAGCATTTGGGATTCGAGGGCTGTTTGCTGTCACAGTTCTCGCTTTCTTTCTCAAGCCCTTTCCTACTCCCCAGATGAGGAGACACTGACCTGTGGGGATAACTGGAAAAGATACTGTTTCTCTTGCTCAAGAGGTCTTCAAGGTATATAACTAACAGTTCAGTCAACATATTGTTAAATTCTGACCTAAAGAAATACATAGAAAACTACTAAAGCAGACATGAAAATGAAATTTTTTAGGTATTTCTGGAGACTCAATGCAAGTATCAATTGACAAAAGTGCTGAGAATGTCAGGGCTCCTAGTTTAAAAGCCAGACTGGAGCTGGGCAGTGGTGATGCATGCCTTTAATCTCAGCACTCAGGAGGGAGAGGCAAGCAGGTCTCTTTGAGTTTAAGGCCAGCCTGGTCTACAAGAGCTAGTGCCAGGACAGGCTCCAAAGCTACACAGGAAAACAGTATCTAGGGGAAAAAAAAAGCTAGATTGGAGATGTCACGGTGGAACCGGACTGATGTATCTGTGAAACTCACTCAGTGGAAGGAAAGAGGATGTCGGAGAATCTCTGGTCCACCTCCAGCCTAAGGCAGCAGTGTAAAGGAAGCGTTCATGTCTGAATAACTGGCATCGTACTTGATGGGGCTTTTCAGTGTGCTAGGGAAGAATTTAGATAAATCTTTGGCTAATTTCAGAAATAACACCTTGTTAACTGCTCCCATTCCAAACAGAAAAAAAAAATTCTCCCACAGGGAACTCAGGAAATGAGCAACTAAAAAATTCTAGCTGCAGATTCTTTGTTCTCTTTCTTTTCCTTCCACCAATACAGGATGTGAGTCCCTGAGTCACATTTATTCATTAATAGAACAGCAAATTTTCTCTTTAACAAAGATCAAGTCACTTTCAGGAGCCTGCAGCACGAGGCATCCTCCTACATAGAGACATCACAAAGTGGCAGGTTGACAGGCTCGGCTCCAAGGTTCCTGAGCACAGAGCTTTTTAGACAATATAGAGCAACAGCACAAAATTTACCCCTGCCTATTTAACACAACAACTCCCTCAAAATTCACAGCAGTACCAAACGCCACCTTGCATCAAGACTTTGGAGACAATTGAACAAAAGCAGGTAACCTTCGTGGGTAAAGAACGTGCTTGTAAGTCCAACCTCATTAATTTTGCCAAGGACAGCCTCTTTTGCAAAGGGCTCTATGTTTTTCCTTGAGTATCTGTTGGATGCAAATATAGATTGGATGGGAACAGGATGTGGTGGTGATGGGCGGGTCACTGGTCCAGTGATGTGATACCTTGAAGCAGCCAGTGTGCCCCATAAAGCTCATGAACTCCAAACTTCCCTCTGCACTGATTCTGAGTGGCACTTGGAATCATGTCACATCTCGATTTTCAGATATCTTATAACCTGGGCAGCCAAAAAAGAAGCTAATAGTGAAAAATACGTGGGTAAAACTGAAAACTGCTCCCTCTATAAGCCGTAACGAACAAAGGATCTGAGCCACGACAGAAGATAAGACAGTTAATCAACAAGTTGATGCTGAACTTCATAAGATTCTGATGAACACTGCCTGAACTGAGCAATTAACTTTAAAACACCACGAAAGGTGAAATGACTAGTCATACTGTAACTTGCCACCTGTGAAGTGTTCTTGCCCCAGCAATTGAATGTTAACAGAGTTGAGCCTCTAGATCAAGTTACTGGTCTTCAAGAAAAACGTCAATTGACGGTTACATTAAATGCTACCATGAGGATGAAATCAGACAACAGAAAAAAAATTACACAGGAAAAATATCCTAATTTCTTTAAGAAATAAGTGGTATGGAAATAAGGTGAGAGGCTAACTACTAAAAAGAGAAGAGGTTCCAGAAAGATAGCAACTAACTGTGATATGTGAACCTTGTTCAGATACCAGTTCAAACAAGATAGCTGTGAAAAAGAATGCAAAATGCAAATGTGGATGATTTAAAGGAGAGTGTTTAGCCAGATGACATACGAAATGTACGTTATGGTAGAGTGGTATTTCAAGTCTTTGTCTGTTGTGGGAGGCTGCTTGTTCATTTTCCAGCTGCACAGCCTCCCAAAATAATTACACAGAAACTATATTAATTGAATCATTGCTTGGTCAATCACGTAAGCATATTGGTAGCTAGCTCTTACATCTAGAATTAACCCATTTCCATTATTTTATATCTTACTATGAGGTTCGTGGCCTACCAGCAAGGTTCCAACCGACAGCTCACGTCTTTCCCCTCTGGTGGCTACATGGCGTCTCCTTGACTCTGCCTTCTTTCTCCCAGCATTCAGTTTAGTTTTCCTGCCTAGCTCTAGTCTGCTAAGCCACTGGCCAAAACAGATTTATTCATTAATCAGCAAAAGCAACACATAAGCAGAGGACTACTCATACCATTTCCTTTTTTCTGTTTAAATAAAAAAAAAGATTTTAAATTTAGCATAGTAAAATTACAAATCAAGAAAGAATTATAGCTATAATATTTATATATACTTTATCTTTTATCATAACTAAGGAAAACTATAATTATAACTATCTATTCTTCAACTCCATCAAAGACTCCAGAAGGATATATTACCTAAGTTAACAGCAAGTACATTGTAAGAAACTTGCAAAACTCTAGAATTTACAGAGACATCTTTCTGCCATGACAGTCACCTAAAGTTCTTCTGTACCATTGGGGCATCCATCTTCAGCCTACAGGCCCATAGTATCCAGCAGACTTTTCCATGAAGCAGGAAGTATCAAAGACAGTTCTGCCTATATTGGCAGTTTGTCAGTAACATTTTTCTGTGTCCTGCTGAATGTATGGCAGACTCTTTCATGAAGCAGGAACCCAAAGGATGGTCTCATCTTTAGGCAGGTTCAACAATCATTTTTCTGTTGGTCCTGCATATCCGTTCATACAGCATAACATCAAGCAGTCCAGGCAAGAGCAATTTCTTGCCCAAATAGCTAGCAAACTCCATAAGGAGCCTCTTCTAGGCCCATCTTCCTCTTGAAGTAGATTGGTGCTTTCAAAAGCAGATGTGTCTCGTTGACATGAAACGTCTTAAGTTCTTAAAACATTTTAAATGCCATATTCTGAAGGTCTCTGAAAGATTTGAAAAATACCTAATTAACTGAAATATATCTCTATATATCTCAAAAACCTAACTGACATGACTATAAGCTTAACTATTATAGATGATTATCTACTAACCTATATTTCTTAATTATACATTATATTTTTTAATGAGCTGCATAAACACAATATCTTAATCAAGAGCAGAAATATACATACATAACAAAATTGACCTTAAATTTGTATCAATAAACTAAGATCCATACCAATGCAAATCTCTATAGCATATCTCCGTTTAAATGTAAACAAACATTTGTAAACAATCATTTAGGGAATTTGGGCATAGTTCTCTACAAACTGCTTTCTGTTTTTTGTTGGGCAAAGTAATTTTTTAGGGGTATTTGCAGCAACCTTTCAGGGGGTCTTGGTCCATCAAAACACATTAGTCTGTAAGGAATCCATAGGTTCTCATCTTCTGTGGAAACAAAAGAATCTCTATTCCAAAGCAACAAATCCTTAGACTCAAATTCTGAAGTCAAAATACCTTTATGTTGGTCTATCTTAGCAGCCCATACAATGAAATGTCTTTCTTTACTTAGTTCCTTCACAGTCAAAAAATTCAAAGAAACCACAATAATATACATAATCCAGATTCTCTGTGAATATTCCATCTTTACATGGCTTATTTTTCTTACTCTATTACTTTTTTACTCTTTTAATCCTTACTCTTTTTTCTCTCTCTCCCAAGTCTACGTACATTTTTTAAACACTCTGTGACACTACCCTGTCTCTCTCACACCTCACACTGTGAAGCTACCCTGTCCCTCACAGTCTCATACTGTGATACTACCTGTCTCTCACTCCTCACACCATGATGCTACCCTGTCTCTCACTCCTCACACTGTGGCACTACACTGTCTCTCACACCTCACACCTTTTATGTCTGAATCTGTCCTTATTGCGTATCTGTAATCCTTTTCTGACCAGAACTGCTTTTTTATTTAATGGGACAACATGATCCTGCCTGCTTGCTCAGCCCAGTCCAACATGCCAGAGACATGCTTGTTGCCTCTGAAAGCCATGCATATTGCCCCACTTTTAGGCACACAGTGGGTCTATATCTCCATTAAGCAAGTTGTAGCACTCTGCTCACAGACCCCATTTAAATGCTCGGTCTCCTGAAAGAGCCAGAGTTTGTTCTGGTAGCACAGCCCAGGAAGCCACCATTTTGAAACTACATGCCCCCCCCTTTGGCTACTACTGCTGAATCAGAAAGACCTCTCTTAAAGAAGCTGCAGCACGCCAGTAGCAAACATCAAGAAGCTGTGTTAAAATCTGGGGTTTTTTTGTGCGTCTAGAATTCCTTTTCAAGCTCTCTCGGGTTTTATGTGGATTTAGCAAGCATACGTTGAAGTGCCAATTTGTTGTAAGGAGACTATTTGTTTGTTTCCCAGCCATCCAGACTCCCAAAATAAGCACACAGAAACTCTATTATTTAAATCACTGCTTGGCCTATTAGGTCTATCTTCTTATCAGGTAGGTCTTACATCCTACACTAGCCCATCTCCATTAATCTGTGTATTGCCATGAGGCTGTGGCTTACCATATAAAGCTCAGAATCTGTCTCCGGTGGGGCTATATGGCTTCTTACTAACTCTACCTTCTTTCTCCCAGCATTCAATTTAGTCTTCCCCGCCTAGCTAAGTTCTGCCTTTCTATAGGGTCCAAAGTAGTTTCTTTATTAATTGTAATCATAGCATACAGGGGGAATCCCATATCATATATGCACACAAATCCATAAATGGTCAGGAAGATGACTTCTCATTAAGCTGTATAATTTTGATATATAGAAAATAAAAGTCAGGTGGTGGTGGTGCACACCTTTAATCCCAGCACTTGGGGGGCAGAGGCAAGCAGATCTCTGTGAGTTCGAGGCCAGCCTGGTCTACAAGAGCTAGATCCAGGACAGGCTCTAACGCTACAGAGAAACCCTGTCTCTAAAAACCAAAAGAAGAAAGAAAGAAAGAAAGAAAGAAAGAAAGAAAGAAAGAAAGAAAGAAAGAAAGAAAGAGAAAGAGAGAGAAGAAAATATACTAGGATATGCTTCATAACTAGATTTATTGTTCCATGAGAACTGTAAGACACTTAAAACCCTGTTTTGTTTCTTTAACTCAACTAACATAGAAAACAACAATTTCTCCCAAGTCTACGACAAACTACACACAATTAACTCATTTTTACTTCAGAGCAAGTTCAAACTAGACTAAATGTTCTTGTAAATGGATCAAAAGATAAAAACTTTATAGATATACACGAGGACAAAGTCACAGATGTCTAACCAAGTTTATTAACATAAAGCAACCCAAGAGACTATGCCAATTATTTGTTTGCTAAAGTCTGGCTGATAAAGACCTGGCTCTCAGTGCAGATCTCTCTTCAGCTTATCTCACTGGGCACTGCGGCCCTGGCCTCTGGTAACAGTCTTCCATCATGAACCTTGTTACTTTGCGTTGCCATGGTAAATAGCTCTGCCCCTTCTTGTTTATTCAAAGAATGTGCTATGACATTCAGAGGTAGCTTTGCAATTCTGATTATTATTACAAAAAGCCTCTTGTTAAATATGTATATAGCTTTGTAGAACAAAGGAAAAGAGAAAAGAATTCAAACTTAGAATTAATTAGAAACTAACAGGAAATATAACAGGTAGAATTGAAGCTATGGAGTTAGAATTAGAGCTATAACAGAAGAATAGGCAGAATAATAAAAAAAAACATGATTCAAATAGTATGTGTGTGATTTTATTCCTTACTCCTCAGATAGAAAAACTTTAAGTTCAGTCTCTCTGTGTTGTGGACTTTCTCCTTGAACCCGGGTGTAGACTTCAGAGCTAGTCTCTTGGATTACAATAGCTTGATCAAATAAAACTGGTATTCTTGTGAAAGGAGGAACCCCAGGGACCTCTGTCTCTCTGAGTGGATAAAAAACAAAACCCTTATAAAACCAGAGCAAGAAAAAAAAAAAGCTCCTACAAACCCGCAAAAGAAGCCTCACCAGAAACAGGACCCAACAGCTCCTTGAATTTCCACCCTCCTGAAATGTGAACAAATTCACTTCCAATGATTGGAACCAAGCATTGTGTGTTTCTCTGTGTGGTCTGGCTGCCCTGGAAAATGAACACAATATCTAACAAGTTACATATTTAGATTCCATATTCATTTAAAGATAGATATAAAAATAAAATGAGAAGAGATGATGAAGTATAATGGGAAGTTTGAATATTTTGAGTAGGAGAGATATTTTTAAACATAAAAATACTGAGGAAAAACATTGATTTAACACTAATTTTAAAATTTAGTTGACTGCCAAAACCCCAGCATGGATGGGGAGGGGTCCATGAAGTCTCACCCCTAGACAACAAATCATTGGAAATTGATGGCTGATAGGGAAAGGACAGAAAGTTTTTTCCTCAGGAATGTGGTCCCCAAAAGGTTACCCAAGGTCCAATAGATGGTTCTACACCTATACAGGTAGCAGCAGGACTATGTGGACTCAGGAGTTTGAGGGGTTGGGGGAGAGAAAGGGAGAAAACACCTGAAGTTGGGAGGGGAAAGCAGGGGTAGGAATAGGGGAGGGAATGGGGTGTGGTTTAGTAACTCGTGTGGTGTGGTGTGTGTGTGTGTGTGTGTGTTTCTCAAACAACAAAAGGAAACTTAGAAATCATTGTCAGTATGCAAATGATGGGGAAATAATTTAAGGACTTGTATAGATGGATCCAAAGAGAAAAACAAGAGTATGATTAGCCAGTTCACAAGACAGTAAACTCAAAAAACATGAAAAGTAACTTCTTGGATGGCAGAGGCTCCACATGTTACAGCATCGAGTCATCACATTGAGGATGAAACAACTAAGATTAAACTATTATTCATTATTTTAGAGAGTTTGCAGACCCAATTTGGAATATGTAGATAGCATGTCTTTTGGCTTCATTCCCTATTACAGAAACTACCCCAACGTAATAAACTGGGAAGAAAGCAATGAGAGATAGATGTTCAAACTAAAGGATTCAATTTTTCTGTCAGTGCAAAACTAGTGGATACACAAGATAGAATCTACAGTGGAATAATATCCAATACTCATAAACTGTGGCAGAAAAGAAAGATACCAAGATTATATTGTTAATTGTTTATTATTTTGTGACCAGTGCAAGAAAAACAGTAAAGATCCATGGGCTATGGAGATGGCTCTGTCAGTAAAGGTCCCACTGGACAACTATGAGGACATGAGCTCAGATCCCTGGCATCCAGGAAAAAGCTAAGCATGGTCACACATGTCTGCAACTGTAGCACTAGGACAGGGACACAGATGAATCCTCAGGGCTTACTTGCCAGGCAGCATAGCTAAATTGGTGTGGTGGTTTGAAGGAGAATGGCCCCCATAGGCAAACATGTTTCAAGGCTTGGTCTCCAGTTAGTGGAATTGTTTGGGAAGGACTGGAGGTGTGGCCTTTTTGGAGGAGGTGTGTCATTGGGTATTGACTTTGTGGTTTTGGAGCTCCGTGCCAGTCCCAGTCTCACTCTCTCTGGCTGAAAGCTGAAGATCAGCTGTGAGCTCTCAGCTGCTGCTCCACAGCCATGGAAACCTGCTGACACACTCTCCACCATGATTATCATGGGCTAATCCTCTGAAACTGTAAGCAAACCCCCAATTAAACATCTCATTTGATAAGTTGCTTTGATCATGGCATCTCTTCACAGCTATAGAACAGTGACTGATACAATTAGTAAGCCCAGGTTCAGTAAGAGGCCCTGTCTCAAAAGATATTCAGTCAAGCCAGACACTTAACGTCCGTCTCTGGCCCAACAAACACTCGCCTATGTGCATACCCAGCCACATACACATTTGAACACGTGTATAAGAGAGAGACCAAGTAAGTACAGTGCAATGCTAGCAAGTCTGAGGACTAAATATATGTACAAGGTTAGAGTCACAGAACTTGGCTAACTAAAGCGTATGATTTTTCCAGCACAGATGCACAATCAGAAGTTCCCTGTGCAAAACTGAAACCTCGAAGCTTATTTGTTGATGATGTAATTCTCCACAGTTCGGTACATTTCTGTGTTCATCATGCTGGATGGTAATTAGAAAGAAAAATTACCCTGACTTCCCACATCATCATCATGTTCAGATCACACAAAACTAGATAAAGACGCATTGCTAATTACAAAGGAAGACACCGATTTAATACTAATTAAAATGGATAACGTGCATTCATCTGTTTTCAATGAAAAAAAAAGATGTTTTGTTGGTTATGTATGTGTTCAGTGTTTTACAGTTACCATTGGGGTTTCACATGCCGTGAACCCGGGTGTGTACGTCATACGTAGGCTTTATGTTTTGAGGGTTTCTTAGCCAGCACACCTGCACACATGGCATTCTGCAAACCAGAACCTACAGCAGAACATTCACCCTCTGATACCTGCCAAAACTCACCTTGCTCCCCAACATAGGAAAATGTGGTACACTGTGAGGAGAAAAATATATCAAAGCTGACATAAAGGTTATCAATTAGTAGAGAAAGACATCAAAATAAGCATCATCTGCATATTCAAATTTAAGAAGATGCTGACTATATTTAAAAGTTCAAATTGCATTTTAACACTTATCTATAACACATAAGATGAAAATGGAAAATGCCAGTGGAGCCAATGTCAGAGAGTTGAAGAAGAAAATAGAGCACTAGAAAATGTCAGGGAAACAAAAAGTATTTTTTGAGAATTTTTGAGAATGGCATAGCATCAGTGAGCTGTGGATGTATTTAGGTGGGTTATTATATTCTCAGAGTTCCTGAAAACAAATAAGATTAATAGAGAATGGTAATTTTTAAAAATTACAACTCAGATATTTCCAAATTTGATGAAGGTTATCAAGCACAAATCCAAGGAAGTCAATAACAGCATGCAAAACACGTGAACAATTATATCAAGGCACAAAAATGATGAAATTGAATACTGTAAGTCTGTAGAATAGCAGTAAAAATTACATGATGTTGCTTTTTTACAATCATTTCTTTGCTACAGGCCTGCTCATGGGACAGCGTGTGTGTGGAGATCAGAGGACAGCCTGCAGGATTGGGTCATTCCTTCCATCATGTGAATTCCATGGGTGTAACCCAAGTCATCCATGCTGTTAATAACATTTTATCCACTGAGTTATCCCACTTGCCCAAAATCATTTTTGAAAGAAATCAAAATGCCCTAAAAAGTTCTTGCAGTGATGTGTGTGTTTGAAAACTGGAAAGGAAGAGATATTACTTTTGTGGAATTCAGGATCAAATATAGCAACTTACACATCCTAGGCAGTCCTTCAACAACTAAACTACACTGTCAGTTCCTGAAGATAGTGTCTCACCATGGAGCCCAGGCTGGATTTCCTCCTACTTTCAGTCCTCCTGCCTCTGCCTTTGAATGCCAATCATACAGGCATGTGAGGCACGTACCACCATGCCTGACTGAAATGCAGGAGGATTCTAAGGGGCAGGTCAAAGACAGGAACATTTGTTCATCTTGATCTCAGATCTTAACGTCCCATCTTTGGTTGCCTCTACCTCTGTGTAATAGCGATAACATGCTCTGAATAATCCCAGATAACACGTGTGTCACCTGGAAAAGTGAAAACAGCCCTGGCTAAGAAAAAAATCAAAACCAGAAGTTTAAATTGTCACTGTGTGCCTTACAGCCCTGGGCACATTACTGAAGCATTCATGTACTCAGGTTTTCAGTTCCCCCTACATGAGGTTTGACTGCAGAACTTTTTTTGCAACTATGTATGTTTACATATGTATGTATACATATGTATGTATGTTTATACAATGTGTGTGCATGTGCATGAATGTGCATACAGGTGTGTCTATGCATGTGGAGACCAGAGATCAATGACTGATGTTTTCCTCAGTTGTTTCTTCACCCTGTTTTCTGAGCCAGGGTCTCTCATTGAGCCTGGAGCTCACCAGGTCAACCCTACCTACTAGCCAGAGACACAAGGATTCACTGTCTCTGCCTACCCACTGCTAAGATGACAGGTACACACTCCCTTACCTGGTTTTTATATGGATGTTGGGGATCCAAACCCAGGTCCTCACTTGCCAGCTGAACCATCTCCACCAAACTACTGATCACCTCTTAAATCTTTTTGACATCTGTGATTTTCTGGGAATCAGAACGTGGGCAACACAAAAAGCCGTTTTTTTCACCGGATTCTGACTTCAGAGTCGTGGGAAGACATCTGGGCACAGTTGAATCACCCACCATCACCGAAGCCGCAGGGCGATTGGTAATGAAAAGTCCCCAGACTATCTTAATACAAAGTATACAGCTTTAATAAACAGAAGTAAGACTTACACCAGCTTACACCAGAATCCAAACGATCCATCCGGACACAGGAACCAGGCGAGAGAGCTAGCGGGAGCGCACTTGCAGGTTTTTAGGCAAGATTTAGCCTAAGGGTGACACGCCCCACAAACAGAAAGTGATTGGCTGAACTCCCCTATCACATCACAAAGAAAAAGGACAATCAAGAACTCGGGGAAGAAAATCTGGTGCCTCGTTCCTAGGAGGTGATCTGAAAGGGAAAGGACCAGTCTGTGGACTGGACACCAAACCAGCAGCAGGATGAAAGCCACAGTAACAGCTGATCTGCCCTGCCATCCTGGGTACAACACAGACACAGGCGCACAGGGTTGGCACAGCGCACAGGGCTGGCACAGCGCACAGGGCTGGCACAGCGAGATCCGCTCTGAATCACAGATAAAGTCTGTGGACTAACCTGAGGAAGCCCCCCTTCCTGCTCCAACAGTCTGTGATTTGTGTTTTTATTGTAAAATAAAAGTTAAAATGGAAACAAATCAACATTTTTCAAACCTGGTCCTGGTTTAATGTTTTGGTAATAATAATAATAATAATAATAATAATAATAATAATAATAATAATAATAATAGTTTAATTGCTTTGCAGAAGTCACTAAGATGATGAAATATATATTTCCTCCCCAAATGTGTGTGACTATTAGCCCTGCTGTACAATATCAAAAGCACGATGCTGTAGGGTATCCAGGAAATAGGCACGGGCGATTTTCTCTGAAATAGCTGTCACTACGCTCTCACTGGTTTTGAAGTCACCGAGCAGCTGCTGGATGCTGCTCTACTCATCTCTCCATTAGACTTTGGCCCTATGAGAAAGAGAAACCAGTGTGTCATGAATAAGCCCCACTAGAGTCAGCCCACCCACTCCTGCCCTGTTCTTCTGACTTCCTGCCCATGTCGCCCTGGCACAATGCCCTTTGGAACTGGAGTCCTGCCCGTAATCCCATTATTTTTGGCTAGAGTCCTATTATGTGAAGGTGACTTCGATTACTGGGATCAAGAAAAGGACTATGGTGACTAGGCATTGTGGGTAGTGAAGGTTTTACCGGCAGCCTCGGCGGATAGCAGCACTATGCAAAATCTTCATGGCTTTAATATCTTACTTCATACTGCTATCACTCTCAATCGTGACACATATTAGATGTAACAGTTTGACAGATAAAATCTGAAACTGAGAGTGTTTAAAGAACTTCACCAAATTCCCATTGCTGATAAAGAGGTGAGATTCCTTCCATTGCCCTATTCTGCCTTCTCAATTCCAGTTCTCTCTAGCTCCTCCGCTCAGGGTTCAGCTTAAGTCACAGTACGGAACGGACCTGGGAGGAGCTCCCTGAGCAGTCAGCATCTGGCAATGGATTTGACCTCTGAGTGTTAACTTCAGAGCTCCTGTCTTTACACCAGCCTTTTCCTTGCCAGGATGAGTCTGGAGAACATCGCTTTTGATCAGCCCAGCAGCTTGTCCCAGACCAAGCCTCTTATCTATGGGCAGTGTCTCTCCATCCTGTTCCCATATCCTGGTGAAACCGTGTAACTCCTTCATGGCATCCCAGTATCTCTCGATATCCTGAAGATTCAAAACATATCTAATCTACTCAGTTTATTACACTATAATCTTTTAATATTTGCTTTTTATTCTGTCTCTCTCCCCTGTGTGTATATGTCTGCTTACACACATGCGTGTGCACAAATACCTACAGAAGCCAAAACACTGGGTCTACTAACTACAGTTTGTTGTGGGTGCCTGAAATGGGTACTGAGGACAGAACTCAGGGTCTCTGGAAGAACACTGAATACTTTTAATCACTGAGCCATCTCTCCAGCCCATGATTATATTTTTTAATGTGTCATCCTGCCAGTGAAAAGAGCATTGCCCACATCTTTAAAAAAAAAATAAGGATTAATTGTATGGTAAGATTTTCGTGCAATTAAAGGCATTTATTTCCATGAAACAGAACATTCCAAGCAATTTTTCTCTCTTTTTTAATCATTTCTTTTGAGCGCTAGATCCTAGAAGGCACTGTGCTTTACACAAGCAAGCACACTGAGCTGTAATTATGCGGTAAAATCACAATCCCTGCTCCCAAATCCTGTTTGAGCAAACTGGAGAGTAAGTTCCTGTTGGCCACAACTATGAGAGACCTTCAGTTTATGGTGTATAATTAGGGCACAGGAAGTTAGTAGGAGACTTTTCCAAATACTGCAATTGGTGAAGGTGCCTTTAATTTCTTCTCCCCTTTCATGGTACCTGTCCCCAACACCCTATCACTGCCATGTGTCATCCAGACACGCCCATAGAAGCCTGATAAACTCCAGGCTGCTCTTACTTCTCATTCTGCCTAGGTCATAATTACCCATTTTCAGAGTCTCATTTCCCAGAGTCACATGCTCCGTCTCTACTTCACAATAATCACATCTGCTAAATGGCCCAACTACAAATGCCTTAGTTATTTCTTTTCAAAGGTAGCAAATGATCAGCTTGTCTTCCAAAACTGGAGTAGAAGTCACTGGTCAGAAGGAGAATGAAAGTACCCTGTCAAGTGACCCCAGAAGCTCAGAAGAAGCAAAGCTTGGCAAATGGCCAGATGACATGGCAGGTACAGATGGCGGCAATCCAACACCCGGGGATTCCGCTGTCAGCTAATTGACAGGAGAAAACAACCAGGCAGGTGGCTAGTAGCGTAGACTCGGCCAACTGAAGTGAGGTCAGGCACAGGGTCAGAAAACCAAGGAGAGAAGGAATCCACAGAACTGAGTAAGTCACTGTGAAAGGCTAGATTACTGAATCACATCCCTCCCTAGTTTCTAGAGCCTTTCCCTGGTGTGGATAACAATAGAAATCCCAAGGACAAAAAGGTTGGGATAAATTTAAAAGAAAAGATGTGGGGCAATGTCTGAAGGGCTAAAGTGACTGGAACCACAAGGGGCTGAAGCCCATGAGCAAGTTACACCTTTCCATCTTCTCCAAAAGGAGATGCATTTATAACACAGCAAGAACGACAATGACTGAACCCCTGCTAAACTCAAGCACAATTCCATTGCACAAGGGTGAGGTGCAGAGAATATCACCTTGCAGCACAAACTTGAACAAGGAATGGAAAAAGATGGCCAAGAGAAACTGCTCAAAGGAGATTATAGTAGAGCTTGTTAACACAGCACAAAGAGAATACGGTCATGTGGGAAGAACGTGCCAAGGAAGGGTGCAGTGTGGGTAAAGGCAAGGAGCATGAAAATACACTCACTGCACCTAGCAACTGTGCACTATCCATTGTGATTTAAACAGAGATAATATAGGAGAAAGAAATTAAACTTTATGTTATACATATATGCATGTGATATCTGTACATACATGGTTATATATCTATACATATTTACATATCTATAGATATATGTTTACATGCCGCATTAGTCATAGTTTTCTGGAGGAACAGAAGTGGTAGAATGAATATATTTCCAATAGATAGATAGATAGATAAAGAGGTAGATAGATACAGAGAGGGGGATTTAGTAGAGCAGCTTACAGGCTGTGGTCCAGCTAGTCCAACAATGGCTGTCTATCAATAGAAGGTAGTACCAAAATCCAGTAGCTATTCAGTCCATGAGGCTGGATATCTTGGTTAGTCTTCAGTATGTGCAAAGTCCCAAAGTAGTAGGCTCTAATGCCAGCAAAGAAGTGAACTTGCCAGTGAGAGTAAGAACAAGCGGGCAAAGACAGCAAGCTTCCTTCTTCCTTGTCCTTTATACAGGTTTCCAGCAGAAGGTGTGGCACAGATTAAAAGTCGATCTTCTCCCCTCGGTAAATTGGGAGCATGGGGACCATGAGAGAAAGGGAGGGGAAAGAAAGGGAGGGGAGTCCCATAGCATCTGTCACTCACGGTGGTGGTGGTGCCTCCGCAGCAGCGGCCTGCTATATTCAGGCCCAAAACTTGCCCTGGACATTCTGAGTACCATTCAGAAGTTTATCAGTGAAGACCACCTGCCACACCTTCTTCTTTATGGCCCTCCGGGGACAGGAAAGACATTCACCATCCTGGCCTGTGCCAAGCAGCTGTACAAAGATAAAGAATATGGCTCCATGGTCTTGGAGCTGAATGCTTCCAATGACCGAGGAATTGATATCGCTTGGGGGCCAATCCTCAGCTTTGCCAGCACAAGGACAATCTTCAAGAAAGGATTTAAGCTTGTGATCCTGGATGAAGCTGATGCCATAACTCAAGATGCCCATAATGCCTTGAGACAAGTGATCGAGAAGTTCATAGAGAACACCAGGTTTTGCCTCATCTGTCCAAGATTATCCCTGCCTTGCAGGTAAGGTGCACAAGGTTCCGATTTGGCCCTCTGACGCCTGAACTCACGGTTCCTCATCTGGAGCATACAGTAGAAGAGAAGAATGTTGATATAAGTGAAGATGGAATGAAGGCCCTTGTCACTCAGTCCAGTGGAGATATGCGAAGGACTTTGAACATTCTGCCAAGTACCAATATGGCCTTTGGAAAGGTGACAGAAGAGACTGTCTACACCTGCACCAGGCATCTCCTTAAGACAGACATTGCCAACATTCTGGACTGGATGCTGGATCAAGACTTCACCACTGCCTACAGAAACATCATGGAACTGAAGACTCTGAAGAGCCTGGCTTTGCATGACATCCTGACCGGGGTTCACCTGTTTGTGCAGAGTTGACTTTCCATCTTCAGTTCGGATACATTTATTGACCAAGATGGCAGACACTGAGTATAGACTTTCCATTGGCACCAATAAGTAGATACAGCTGAGCTCCCTCATTGCTACTTTTCAAGTCACCAAAGACCTGATATTCTCAGAGGCCTAACCACTCCAAGGCCCGCTGACCGTGCCTCAGGCCCTTCAGTGACAGAGGACAGAGGACTTGCTTACTGGTGAAGTACTGTCCTGGACTACTGGATAAAGGTAGTCACAGAAGTCTCTCCCCAGGCATTTGGGCAGTGCTATCTGTGGCTGTTTAGAGCAGGACCTACCAAGCAACTTTAATCTGTAACTATCCACACTATTTGTGGATAAATAATAAAAAAATATAAAAAAAAAATCTTTTGGGGGGGCGGGGAGAAGGGAGGGGAGCAGAGAAAAATGCAAGCTCAATAAAATCAATAATTTTTTTTAAAAAAGTGGATCTTCCCACCTCAAAAGATTTAGATTAAAGGCAGGTCTTTCTACTGCAAATGATTAAATTAAGAAAACTCTCTCACAGGTGTGCCCAGCTGCTTGGGTTTCAGTTAATTCCAGACGTAGTCAAGTTGAAAAGCCAAGAATAGTCATCACACCAATTTATACACATTCACATAGCCATTCTCTTCAATGGGTTTTCCATAGTAAAAAGATACAACCAATCATGTGTCAAAAGCTGTACAAATATTGCGTGTTAAATATATACATACACTGTTCTTGTCATCATTTCCTAAAGAATGTAAAGTAACAACTATTTACATTGTATTAAGTATTATAAGTAATCTAGAAGTTATGTAGAGTCTACAGGAGGATATGCCTAAATTATATGCAAATAGTATGCCATTCAAAATCAGGAACTTGAGCATCCATGAATGTTTATATCTATAAGGGACTAGGATCAATCTGTGGAAGACATCATATGCAATGAAACATACACACACATATGTTTACATTCATGCATATATATGTATACACAAATATATATTCAAATAATTTTACAATTTGATCACAAATTAACAGTTTGCATATGTGCACAATCCTGAGAAATAAAATTTTGTCTTCAGGAAATGTATTCAGGGATTCTAGTTAGGCAGGTAAACATAATCAGTTTTTCAAAGCAGTTATAAAAATACAAGGCAGAGAGTGCACAGATATGAGAACATTAGAGACCACACAAAAATCCATGCAACAAATGGCAGGACAATAGCCCATAAATGGGGAGGGCGGAGCATCTTCAGGAGACTTTGAGGGACAAAGTCAGCATACTTAGTGCCTTAATGACACAGAGGAAGAGGAACATCAGCCTTCTTAACACAGGCAACTAGTGATGGATGGGACGGAAATACTATTAACTAAGTCAAAAAGAGAAAGAAAAGATGGTATGATTAGATTCAAGTTTGTGGAAGGTCCTCTGAAACTGAGATTACACTAAATATTTGAGAATCTATTTATCAATGATAGCTGGATATTTAAGAAGACACAAATTCACCCTCGCAAAATGCCTGAAAAAGGGTAAGGGAAAGAACAGAACCTGTGAAATGCTAAATTTGATGACACAGGATGTTAGGACAAGACTACAGATTTAACGGCACAGACATTTGAATGAGTATTAGCCAACAGATTGCTAAATTTAAAACAGGAGCAGGAAAGGGGAAGCAGTTTTACCTGAGGGAAATCTGTGCAAATCCAGAGTGTCTTGGCATGCACATCCTCCCACACTGACAAAGCCACCTTGCCTGATCAAGCCTTCCTGAGAGAATGAGGAAGGATAAGAGCTTAATGTGAAAGGAAACCTGGCCTTCTCAAGCGGTTGGTCTGCAGTTCTATGCCACTGCCCTCCTACAAACACCTGCTCCCCCTCTAACTTACACCTTATCCACAGAACGTTGGTCTTTTCGCGGCCTGATTCAGTCAGTCATGAAGTCACTCCCTAAAATGCATCTCTGCAAGGCAATCAGTCTGCCATTGACACCATGCGTCAGACCTGGACAACAGCCTCCTGGACAGTCATCTATTCTGCCGTGGTCGAAGCCCCCCATGCAAATCAGGCCTTTGGATTCTTGAGATTCCTCTCACTTCAGAAGTAATTTCTCAGGCTGCTCAGTTACAGAGTAAACGATCCTGATAGAAGACTTGGATTTGACCATGGTCTCTAAAACCTCATTGTCTGCAGTAATAAAGCTGAGATCAAATAACTGCAGATGTATTCTGTATGTTTTTAATTGTCATAACTGTTAACCATCATTAGGTATATCAAGTCTCTGGAGCTTGTTTTGTGGTCCATGAGTCATGATTTAATGGCGAAGTGATTTTGCCTCATTTTCACCTTCACTCACAAAACAAGTAGGAAATTAACTGGAAGAAATGCAAAACATTGTAGCAGACAAAGCTTGTATTTCAATGAGCTATGCGGAAAGTATTTAAAATTTAAAAAAATTATACACATTAAAGGTGACACCCCCATAAATATAGTGAGAGTTTGATGTTGTTTCCATAAGCCGTTAGTTCTCAACCTGTGTGTCCGGACCCCCTTGTGGGTTAAACAACCCTTTCACAGGGGTTATTCATTAAACCTGGGATTTTTCTAATTCGGTTTGATTTGTTCTGATTTGGATTGTTGCGTTGGTGGAGAGATTTATTGGGCTGTAAATAAAAACTTTTCACTGGTTAAAACTTGTTCCAGACACTGGCCTTAATAAAGCCCACTAGCCATGAGGGAGAAAAGTCATCATCGCTCTGCAATACTTCGGATCTGTGTCTGAGTGGAGCTCGGGAGAAAAGGAAGGGGGAAAGAATTGGCTGAATGTTTAAACATTTTAACATCAAGGCCTTCTAACCCATGAAGGAAATGATGGTGAAACTAGCAAGTTCCAAAGAAGGTGAGGAATGAAGGGGGGGAAAAACACAGCAGTCAGAGGAAGGAAAGTAGATGTCAGCTCTCACATTTCAAAGTCAGGAGTGGAAATGGGACGGTTGACAGTGAACTCAACTTTACACACACCCTAAGTATTTGAGAACAGGAATATGATTTCTTGACGGAATTCTTGGTTTGAGAAAGCACTGTCTATTATTAGGTGTTTGGTACGAAAGCATGAGAAGAAACAGAGAGACAGAGGCAATCATTCCCACCTAACAGGAAAGATGTGAAGTATTACAGAAGGGATGAAGAATAGGAGCGTAGACCAGCCCTCCTGCTCACAGCACTCAGTATTTCCAGGAGCTTTGCAGCCATTTCTTTCTACAGAGGCCTAATATGATAACCCAAACTGAGTGGGACGCCGGTTAGCAAGGAAACATGGTACCAGGACAAGAATAAATCTCAGTTGTTTTCTTATGTGACCACGGGATAATTTTTAAACACAAATGTTTTTCTTGGTTTTGTTTCTGTCACGTGAGCCCATTTTTTAGTTGCTGAAATGCATGCTTATTTACTCCTAAGCACTTAAAGGAAAAACAGCCGTATTTCTCAAGTGAAGCAGGCTTCTCTTTGCTAGGCATGGATCACATTAAGTGGGGGCTGCCAGGCAAATGAGATCAGATTTGAGACAACACATTCTGTCTGTGGATTTACCTCCATTCAAGTTGGAAGAAAACTGCCCCAAAATAATGGTATGCAATTCCACCTGAGAACAAAATTATTAGATCTGAAAAAATAAATACTTCTTCCCATTCCAGCCAACTACTAAAGGATTCTGCAGAGGAAGCGTATGGACATGAATTAGTTGTAGCGTTCTTGCTATTGCGTTAAAATGATTCTACCAATGTCACGACATCAGCATTTCACACCAAACTGTAACACAGGAGCAAGGGAAGACCCTGAAATGGCTGTGAAAGTCATCATTTGAAGGACAATGTTTACAAGGCTACTTCGTCACATTATGATATAAAATGGCAGTGTCACTAGGGTAAATGTTGCAGGCTAGCAGGTTTTATTTTGGGCAGGCCATTAAAGGACTGAGACGGCCAAATTCATCTTTCACTTGAATTGGTTTCAATAACCCAATTACAACCAGCTGATTCATCCCATTGATGTCTCTAACAGGAAGATAACTTCTTGGACTATCACCTTAAGAAATTATTTAATTACAATTTCGACAATATGTAAAGTGTTCCTGCCAGGACCACCTAAAAACTTACTTACAGTCAGATGATAGACAGACATGTCAGAGCAAAACCCTAACAAATGAATTTTCTAGAAAACAAAATAAGAGGGGTACACATAAGTGCTTACTCTACCAACAACAGTCCATTCCCAGCTCTAACAGAGCTGTAAACAAGCAAAATATCTGTCCCATCTTCAAGATGGGGTTCACATTCTCTTGTTAACTTCAGAAAAAAAATTTAAACAATTGTTATGAAAATTGGCAGTACAGTTAGGCAGGATATCAAGCCACAGGGTTTTGCAATTGTAAGTGATGAATAGCTAGGTAAAGTATGTTGTTAATCCTAACAAAAGTAGTAAGAAATGGTAAAGTATTGTTGGTATTCATAATAAAAGTAGCAAGAGTTAAGTGACTAATATGCTACCTTAAAGCCTTCAGAAGATGATGCCATAAAAGAGATTGGTTAGTAATAGGAATTAATGAGCAGAACATGTCCCTTCTCTGGCCGTATTTACTTGTAATAAGCTTCTCTTTGATTCATATTTTATAACAATGGTCTAGCCACAGCAGGACAATGCAGCAGGAGAAACATTTAATTTGGAATAGCCAGGTTGAAACTCCAGTCTGAATTTAAGAAATTACTTATCTTATTCTAAATATAAGAAACTGGATTATGAGACGGTCTGGGAGGATGCCCCATCACAGGGGAAAACACAAAATCATTTGTGGTTTACCCTGAAGATGTCAGTGGAAGTCACAGGGCACACAGAAGCTTCTGTGTGATGCCTTACAGCCATCTCATTGTTTGCTAGGAAAGCCTTGTCACAGTGGAGTAGGAAAAGCCCTTTCTGTCCCTTGTTATTGTCCATCCATAACTTACGTTCATTCGCTGTCTTACGGTTCTAAGTAACACATTCATATGGTTACTTTCAAATCCTGTACTCTAATTCCATTTGTGGACGGTGCCAACACCTCTGCTCATATTATAACATGAACTTAAGTAAACTGAAGTTTATAGTCTCGTTACAAAGATGAGGATAGAAAAGTCAGCCAAGTGTGCACAGTGATTCCTAAATACAGTGTGCAGAACAACTCGGGAAACCCAGGAAGGATACAAACTTGGACCCACCCAGTTACAGACAGATCTGGGGTCCACACAGCTATCTGCACTTTTATTAGCTCTTTGGGAATTCTGTACCATGTGTTTTGATCATATTCACTCAATTAAAATTACTTTGAGATTTCATCTTACCCCAGTCAAACTGATTAAGATACAGAAAGGAAGACAAATGCTGGTCCAGATATGGGGATAGAGGAACACCTTTTCATTGGTGGTAGGAAGGCAAACTGGTGCAGTCGCCATGGAAACCACAATGGACACTCCTCAAAAACACTAAAAATAGATCTACTACATGACTCAGCTATACCCCTCTTGGATCCATATGAAGAACTCTGTATCCTACTACAAAGATACCTGCCATCCATGTTTATTGCTGGTCTATTCACAAAAACTTGGAAGTGGAAATGGCCCAGGCATTCATCAGTTGATGAATCCCAATAATGACTGTGTAGTGCATTTACACAGTAATCTATATTTTGCCAGCACCTCTAGGTAGCTCTAATACACAGAGTCCAAAGACCACACACACTGGGAAAACCCAGGGAGTGAGAGATCCTGCTTCGAGTCTCAGAGTAGGGTTTGACTCAAGATCCAGCCCTTTGGAGCTGTGGGAGCTTAGATTAAGAGGTAGTCTGATGGGGTTTTTTTGGAGGGTGTTGTTTGTTTGCTTGGTTTTGGCTTTTTTAATTTTGTGTTTTGGGGGGCTGGAGGTTGGTTTTTTATTTATTTATTTATTTGTTTATTTATTATTTTTGGCTTTTCTGAGGAAGATTTCTCTGTGTAACAGTCCTAGTTGTCCTAAAACCAGTAGCTCAGACTGGCCTCAAATTCTCAGAGATCCGTCTACCTCTTCCTCCTGAGTGCTGAAATTAAAGGCATGTGCCACCACTACCATTTAATGGTTTTAGTACAGCATTCTACCAGACTTTCAAAGAAGAGATAGCACCAGTACTCATCAAATTATTCCACAAAGCAGAAACAGAAGGAACAGTGTCAAATTTATTTTACAAGACCACAGTTACTCTGATACCAAAAACACACAATGATGCCACAAAGGAAGAGAATTACAGAACAATATCCCTGATGAACTTTGATGTAAAGATACTCAGTAAAACACTCAAAAACCAAATCCAATAACACACCAAAAAGGTCATTCAACATGATCAAATGAGCTTCATCCCAGAAACTCAAGAATGGTTCAACATGAAGCCAAATTAATAAGAACTCAGAGACAGATATTGGAGTTCAACCTGAAGACCAGAAAAGCAAAGCAGCCAGTCACTGGCTCTTACCTCGACTTCAGTCTGAAAAATGGTGATCCTGCCTCCAGGAATCTCAGAGTGTGACTGAGATTGAGAGCTGTCTCCTCCCATCTTATATTCCTCTCTAGCTCTGGGATTAAGGGCATACACCACTACCCCCTGGTTTCTACGGCAAACTAGCATGACTACTGGGATTAAAGGTGTGTGTCATTGCTCCCTGATCTGTAAGGCCGGCCAGTGTGGCTGTTTTACTTTTCTGATCTTCAGGAAAGCTTTATTTATTAAAATATAAATAAAATGCCACTAGATCAACATATGAAAATCTGTCAATATAATCCACCATATAAACAAACTGAGAGAAAAAGTCACATGATCATCTCATTAGGTACTGAAAAAGCCTTTGAAAAAATTCATCACACCTTCATGATATAGGTCTTGGAGAGATCGGGGATACAATGAATATACCTAAACATAATAAAAGCAATACACAGCAAGTCAATAGCCAACTTCAAATTAAATGGAGAGAAACTCAAATTCAATCCCACTAAAATCAGGAACAAGTCAAAGTATCGCTATTTGCAGATGACTTGATAGTACATAAAAAAAAAATCCCATAAATCATAACAGGGAACTCCTACAGCTGATAAACACCTTTAACAAAGTGACTGAATAAAAAATAAACTCAACCCCACCAGCTTCAACTACACCTGGACCTACAACAACCACCAGCCCTACCGGTCCCACCAGTTCCAGCTGCACCAAACCAACAATGACCACCAGCCCCACTGACCCCAACAGCACCTGGAGAGACAGCACCAGTGACTACTGGAGCCACAGGTCCCAACTGCAACCAGAGAAAGAGACTCCAAATGCACCTGGAAGAAAAGTGATGGCCTGAATTATAGGCTGCACCTGTGTGGATTGGAGGAAGAGATGGGTATGCAACAGTGTAAGGATACACTCACCAACACAAAGAGCAATAGATTCCACCAGATCTAGTAGTCCTACAACAGCAAGACCTGAACATCCAAACACAGATGAAGTGGAAAGAAAATGGCCTTAAAAATAACTTTGTGAAGATGATAAAGGCCCTCAAAGAAGAAATAAAAAAATCCCTTAAAGAAATGGAGGAAAAGAAAAAGAAAAAGTGGAAAAAAATAGTAAATCTGTTATAGAAAGCCAAGAAAAAACAACCAAACAGGTGAAGGAAACAGTTCAATACTTGAAAATTGAAGTAGAGACAAAAAGAAAACACAAACAGAGGAAATTCTGGAAATGGAAAATCTGGGTAAATGAACAGGAACTACAGATGCAAGCATAACCAACAGAATACAAGAGATGGAAGAGAGAATCTCAGGAGTTGAAGATACAATAAAGGAAATAGATTCATTGACCAAAGAAAATGACAAATCTAGAAAATTCTTAACACAAAACATCCAGAAAAATTGGGACACCATGAAAAGATCAAACATAAGAATAATAAGAATAGAAGAAGGAGAAGAATTCCAGTTCAAAGACACAGAAAATTTTTATATTCAACAAAATCATAGAAGAAAACTTTTCCAACCTAAAGAAGAATATACCTACGAAGGTAAAAGAAAAAAGCTTACAGAATACCAAATAGACTGGACCAAAAAAGTCCCCTCACCATCTAATAATCAAAACACTAAACATACAAGACAAAAAAATAATATTAAGAGTTGCAAAGGAAAAAAGCCAAGTAACATATAAAGTCAGATTTATCAGAATTGCACATGACTTCTCAATGGAAACTCTAAAAGCCAGAAGGTCCTGGACAGCTGTGCAGCACATACTATGAGACCATGGGGGCAAGACCATACTACTATACCCAGCAAAGCTTTAATCACCATATTTGGAGAAAATAAAATATTCCATGACAAAAACAGATTTAAACATTACCTATCCATGAATCCAATCTCACAAAAAGTACTAAAAGATAAACTCCAACCCAAGGGAATTATCTGCACCCACAAAAACACACTCAATAGATAACCTCACACCAGCAAACCCCAAAGAACGGAAACACACAAACACTACTACAAAAAAAAAACAGGAATTAACAATCACTGATCATTAATATCTCTTAATATCAATGGACTCAACTCACCTATAAAAAGACACAAGATAACAGAATGAATACAAGAAACACCTCAACCTCAAAAACAGACATTACCTCATAGTAAAGGATTGGAAGATTTTTCAATCAAATGGACCAAGAAAAAAGTGGATGTAAGCTATCCTAATATTTAACAAAATAAACTTCGAACTGAAATCAATCAAAAGAGATGGAGAAGGACACTTCATACTCATCACAGGAAAAATATCAAGATGAAATCTCATTGTAGCTACAAATATTCTCCAATCTGCTGGCCCCCTGGACCAGTTTCTTTCTACCCACAATTCCTGCTCACTAGCTTCTGTAGTTGCTAATGAAATAATCATTCTGAGGCTCAATATTAATTATATACTCTTTGGCCGATTAGTTCATGCTTCTTATTAGCTAAGTCTTACATCTAAAATTAACCCATTTCTATTATTTTATATTTTGCCATGAAGCTCATGATTTGTTACCTCTTGCTTCTTGGGCAGCTATATGACATCTGTCTGACTCCTCCTTCTTTCCTCTATGTCTGCTTGGATTTCCCACCTTGCTAATATTCTGCCCTGTCATGAGCCAAAACTCTTTATCAACCAATGATAATAAAACATATTCACAGCTTACAGACAGGAATCCCACATCACTCAATTCTGAAATCTATGCCCCAAATACAAGAGCACTCACATTTGTAAAAGAAACATTACTAAAACTTAAATAACACATCAAACTCCACCCACTAATAGTAGGAGACTTCAAAGCCCCACTCTCACCAATGGATAGGTCTGACAGACAGACAGACAGAAACTTAACAGAGAAATAAGAGAACTAACAGATGTCATGACTCAAATTGACTTAACAGACATCTATAGAACATTCCACCAAAACACAAAAGATTATACCTTCTTCTTGGCACTTCACAAAACATTCTCTAAAACTGATCACATACTAGGTAACAAAGAAAACCTCAACAGATACAAAGAAAATTTGGAATAACCCCCTGTATCTTATCAGATAATCTAACTTAAAGTTAGAATTCAACAACACTAATTACAAAAAGGCTACAAACTCATAGAAATTTAACACTGCTCAGCTGAGTAACCCTTGGGTCAAGGAATAAATAAGAAAAGAAATTAAAGACTTCCTAGAACTCAAGAAAAATGAATGCACAACATCCTCAAACCTATGGGACACTATGAAAGCAGTGCTAAGAGGAAAGTTTATAGCACTAAATGCTGACATAAAGAAAGTTGAGAAATCCCACACTAGAGACTTAACAGTGACCCTGAAAGTTCTAGAACAAAAACAGACTCACCCAGGAGGAGTAGATGATAGGAAATAATCAAATTGAGGGCTGAAATCAATAAAATAGAAACAAAGAAAACAATACAAAGAATCAATGAAACACAGAACTGATTCTTCAAGAAAATAAACAAGATAGACAAGCCTTTATTTCAACTAACCAAAAGGCAGAGAGAGAATATCCAAACTAATAAAATCAGAAATGAAAATGGGGGCATAACAACACACACTGAGGAAATCCAAAAAATCAAGTCATACTTCAAAAACCTGTACTCCACAAAACTGGAAAATCTAAAAGAAATGAACAACTTTCTGGATAGATACCACTTTCCAAAATCAAACTAAGACCAGATAAACAATTTAAATAGACCTATAACCCCCAAAGGAGTAGAAGCAGTCATCAATAGTCTCCCAGTCAAAAACAGTCCAGGATTGGTGATTTCAGCATAGAGTTCCACCAGAACTTCAAAGAGTTGATACCAACACTCCTCAAATTGTTCCACACAATAAAAAAGAAGGGATATTGCCAAACTCTTTTTATGAAGTTACAGTTGCACTGATACTCAAACCATATGAAAACTCAACTAAGAAAGAAAATTATAGACCAGTCTCCCTCACGAACACTGATGCAAAAATACTCAAAAAAATACTGACAAACTGAATCCAAGAACTCATCAGAAACATCATTCACCATGATCAAGTAGACTTCGTCTCAGAGATGGAGGGATAATTCAACACGCAAAAATCTGTCAGTATAATCTACCATATAAATAAACTGAAAGAGAAAAAACATATGATCATTAAATGCTGAAAAAGCATTTGACAAAATCCAACACCCCTTCTTGATAAAGATCTTGGAGAGAATGGGGGTCCAGGGAACATATCTAAACATAATAAAGACAATATATAGCAAGCCAACATCCAAAATCAAATAAATGGAGAGAAACTCAAAGAGACTCCACTAAAATCAGTAACAAGACAAGGCTGTCCCTTTCTCCATAGCTATTCAATACAATACTCAAAGTTCTAGCTAGAGCAATAAAACAACAAAAGGAGATTGAGGGGCTATATATTGGAAAGGAAGAAGTGAAATTTTCACTATTTGAAGATAATAAGATCATATATATAAGTGACCCCAAAAATATTACCAGGGAACTCCTACAGCTGATAAGCATCTTCAGTAATGTTGCAGGATATAAGATAAACTCCAAAAAAAAAATCAGTAGCCCTCCTATATACAAACAATAAAAGAGAAAGAAATCAGAGAAACATCACCCTTTACCATAGTCACAAATAACATAAAATATCTTAGGATAACCCTAACCAAACAAGCAAAAGACCTGTATAACAAGAACTTTAAGTCTTTGAAGTAAGAAATTGAAGATATCAGAAAATAGAAAGATCTCCCATGCTCTTGGATAGGTAGGATCAACATAATAAAAATGGCACTCTTACCAAAAGCAATCTACAGATTCAATGTAATACCCATCAAAATCCCAACACAATTCTTTACAGGCCATGAAAGAACAGCACACAACTTCATATGGAAAAACAATAAATCCAGGATATCCAAAACAATCTGGTACAAGAAAGGAACTTCCAGAGGCATCACCATCCCTGACCTAAAGCTCCACTATAGAGCTATACTATATAGCTCTACTATATAGCGCCACTATAGAGCTAATGAAAAAAGACAGATGAAACCATGGAATCTAATTGAAGACCCTGATATTAACTTACACACCTATGAACATCTGATTTTTGACAAAGTTAAAAGTATACAATGGACAAAAGAAAGCATTGTCAACAAATGGTAATGGCATAACTGGATGTTAACACGTAGAAGAATGCAACTAGATCTATGTTTATCCCCATGCACAAAACTCAAGTTTGTTCTGTTTTTGAATTTTCAAGGTGCTGGTGATTGAACCCAGGGTTTCACACACGTTAGGCAAGTAGTCCTCACGGAACCCCCTCCTCAGCCCTTAAAATGTCTGTTGTAAAAGGCAGCCTCATTAGCTCTAGCCACACAAAGAAAAAAAATCTGAAAAGGCTAATTTATAGCAACCATTCTTATCACAGGGTAATTATTTACAAACTAACCTACCATGAGGAACCTTAATTCATTGAGTAAGTTAATATTTTAAAAACATTTCAAGATCTGACAAGATGGCTTGGTGATTAAATGCACAACTCTAAAAGGCTGGACAACTGGAGTTCGTTCCCCGAGTTCCTACACATTGTTCTCTGACCTCCATTCACACGCATTCAATGGCACACACATGCACGTTCATGCACACGCAAACAAAAGTAATTTAAAAATCACCCCCAACTCATCAAATGTAATTCAAACTTTCAATAAAAAAATCTATCAGCTTTTATTGAAAACTATTTGCTTATCACATAACCCCAGATCCTTGCAGAGTTCCAGGAACAGATTAATAGCTTCAGATAAAAACCTGTTCAGTTAAACAGGAGAGAGAGAGAGAGAGAGAGAGAGAGAGAGAGAGAGAGAGAGATAGCTTTCTGATGACAATTAGCATCTACTTTTTTATTAGAAACAAAAACAGTTTTTTAAAAAGAATATGTACACAGCAAAGAGTTGGGAGGGTTGTCTCTTTTTTATTTTATTTTATTTTATTTTGAGATAATATAATTACAACAGTTCCCACTTCCCTTTCCTCTCTCCAACCTTCCCATGTACCTATCTGTGCTTGTCCTTTCATTCAAATTTATGACTTTTTTCATTAATTGCTGTTACATACATGTATGAATATACACACACATTCCTAAATGTACAAATAATTCCTGCTCTGTGTAATGTTTCTGTGTGTGTGTTTTCAGGACTGACTGTTTGGTACTGAGTAACCAACTGGTGTGATCTTCCCTGGAGAAGACTTTCTCCTACTCTCTGCCTTTCTTAGTTGTTCCTTGTGTGGGGATGAGGTCTCCTGGACTTTCCCCTGTCCACTTTACCAGTGCCTGTTGTCCTTGTCCTTGTCCAGTTCACATTTGGGTGGTCACGTTGATGAGACTTTAAGGGTGTAGTTTGTGACATTACTAGGAAACCCAATCCCATAGTCAACTCCCTAGTCCTCTATCTCTTACAATATTTCCACCCCTCTTCCATAACATTTCCTGAGCCATAGGTAAGGAGTGTTTTGTAGATGTATCCACTGGGACTGGGCTATTCTTCTCTGCATTTTGATTTGTTTATATAATTATTCTCATTGATGTGGGTGTAAGGATAAATATCTAGAGTGTCATTAGGGACTGTATTGGTTTAATAAAGCAGTAGTGTATATTCTCCTCCAAATCCATGACTGGCTGAACTTGCAGTACCATGCACAATTTCACTCTTGTCCAGTGGGTCAAAGATCCATTTTGTTGAAAATCTTTGTTTTTATTTTCAGATGACTCCATCACTCTAAAAAAAATGCAACCAAATCCATTGTTCTGGTTTCCTGGTGAATGACCAAATTACATAAGCAGAAGTAAACTAAACACTGCACATGTCAATCAATAGTCAGCTTGGGTAATCTGATTTGACTTCATAGGAACCTCGGTAACTTCGTTAAATTCTCATTAAATGGCTGAAGAGAAGATCACAAGTGCTGATGCTCTAAAGCCTGTCTTCTTCCTCTTTCCAGACTTGTTTGCCTGGGTCCTTATAGGGTCACCTGATCCTCAAGGAAACATCCACATATCTGAACCCCAGAACCAAAGTAACCTAAAACTATTTGCTGATGCCCATTAATTTCTCTTCTGATAAAGAATTTTTTCTTTTCTTTTTCAGAATCTCTTAAAAATAGTTTTATCAATGCTTTGAGAATTTCATACAATGTATTTTGATCATATTCATCTTTTACTCTTTCCTCTACACCCACTCTTACTTCCTTCTGCCTCCAACTTCATGACTTCTTTTGTTAATATCCCATTGAGTCCAAGTATGCTACTCATATACCCCTGGATGAGGATCCATTAGCTGGAGTACGGTTAACCTACCATGTTAGAAAGGTGGAGTATTTTCTGAAGTGATGTTGATATATTACTATGCCCACTAAACAAAAACTACACGGAAAGCACCACACTAATCAAAGTGTTGCTCTCTGATGAACTAGAAAATGGCCTTTGCTCACGCTAGCATTCAATCCTTGTTTTTGCCAGCCGGGGATAAAATGACCAACTGACGCTTCACTTCACAAATGTGATTCCAGTTAATGCCCCAAGGGAAGCTATCATCATGTCTCCTCCAATTGCCTCCTAGGGAACAAGAGAGAAATATTTGGCCTATTAACAACAATGACTGCATTCTCTTCTGTGCCAGCCTAATTGGGACCTGTGATTCCATTCACAACTGCCCAATTCATTCAGTTCTCTGATTACTTTATACCAGTGCATTCAGAAACAATTCTGAATTAATTCTGAGTGGGAACGAATTAAATCTGGTGAACAAGAGCATCTTTCGTGGTCCTACCTGCCTAGTGTTCCTCCATCATTTTCATGTACATAGGATTAATAGTCTGCCAGAAACTCAAACTTTCAGCAATACAGAGCTAGTGATAAAGCTAGGAATTTGCCTCAAAATGAGCCAAGACTAATTTTTGCTCCAAATGTTATACTTGTTAGTTGTTCAATCTTTAGTTTGCTGCATTAAATCTCTCTAAGTCCTCAACCTAGCCATCAACAAAGATAATAATGCATATTCCATAAGTATAAACACAAAGCCATGAGAATGTGTGTGTGTGTGTGTTGTATTCAGACAACTTTAGTTACTTTGTAAACATTCTTTTAAAATGCTTAAATGAATATAATTTATACCAACTTACACTTAAAGGGTAGAAATAGAAAACTCAAGCAACAATGAAATGAAAAGACACAAGGGTTTTGTTTTACACAGACTGGCTTTTCCCTTAAGTTCAGTTGTAATTAGCTACAAGTTGGTTTCCCTTTGTTATAAATGTGGCCATATGAAACATCGCAAAATTCTCCTTGTTTAGAAAATGTGCAGTAGAAGCAGAGAGTAAGATAATGGTTGTCAGGACTATAAAAATGAGAAATGAAGAGTTTACTGGGCCCAGAATTTCATTTATATAAAAAGAATGAATCTGGGGGTCTTGTGTACATATTCTTCCTACAGATAGAAATATTGTAATGTGCACTTGAAATAGTCATTGAAAACACAGAGCTCATGTTAGCATTCTTGCACTGACAAAAATATCACAGGAAAATTTTGGAAGTGATGGACATGTTCATCATCTTGACTGTGATGATGACTTCATTTGGTCCAGTCTCACCAAATGGCAAATACCAATATTGCCGGGTTTTCATATATCATCCAATAAAGATTTTTTAAGGGAAAGAATTAAAGACACTAAGAGTGGTTCAGAAAGCTTCCCCGTGGTCATCATGGTCAAGCACGGACTAGTGATCAGGGCAAGATCTGGAGTTACCGCTTGCTGCTTCATATAACGAACCCACTCACTGTTTCCCTGCCTGCCTTAGCCAATTTTGCCTTCAACGATCAGCTTGACCTTCTCCAAGTCTTCCAGGCTGATATCCTCATACCTGCCAAGCCCAGTGTCTGACACAGAGCAAACTGCCAGCACCGTCTCCCTAGATGGACCGTGGCTCAGAGTCAGGTCCATGAAGCAAAAGACCACCTCTACGCTTCCCCAGTGCCTTTTCCATTGTTATGAATCCTCATTGCAGCTCTCATCGTAGAACTGGCATTATGATGAAACAGAAAACCCAGAAAGGTCAAAGTTGACCTACATTTTTATTGAGCATCTCTGCCTGCTATTTTCCAATATAGACAGCAGCACAGGGGTGCCTTCCTCTGGTCCATCAGACAGTCATTTGCATGATCTCTCTTATAAAGAAAAGCAAGCATCTTCGCTCTTACAGAAGACCTTGGAAACATTTGTACATTTTTCTTCCACACCAGATCAAACCTCACAATACCTATCGGCAAAAGAGGTGTCCAGGGGTGAAGAGGAGAGGAACTAATTTTCACATTGAGCATTTCAAGAGAGAAGAACCTGATTCTCCAAATCCTACATCCTGATTCAAAGTCAAGAAGACCCATGGGACCCAGCAAAGGCCCAGAAAGAAGAAATATGTGGCCTAGAAGTTTATATGACATCTTCAGTTAAGAAACTCTAAGATATTCACAAAGCATCGCACAGAGGGAGCCAGATAATAATAGAGATAACTACTCCCCCAGTCCTCTCCTGTACTGCACAAATGTATCTAAGAAGGCAGTGGGAAAGAAGCCAATATAATTCACTGAGACACACAAGTGATTGAAGAAGTCAAGGGGCTCTGTGAGGTACTCGTAGGTCCTGGCTAACTTCCATCTAAGCCTTTAGGAAAACACAGCAATAGCGATCACACCTAGCAAAGATACTCACCCTCCCAACTCACATTTAGGGAAGGCTGCCAGGCTCAGATTAGTACAAGAACATGGACATGGCCTTGAGAGCATCTGCCTATCAGAGGAAGTGGGATTGCCCTTACTAAAGCCTCAGCTCCTGTAGAAATAAGCATGGGAACTAGTCCTCAGGCCAAGACGCTGGAAACTGTGGAAAACTTCAGTCCACAAAACCTGTTCCTTTTCTCTTTCTTCTTTAAATATGTCAAAAATGTTCAAACAAGAATCCACATTTTCTTCATCAGATCCATCTCAAATTCTAAGAAAAAAAAACAGTATTCCTTTATAAGATGAGAAAACAAAGGATCAAAATTACCATGGAAATCAGCAAAGTCAAACAATTGAAGAGAACCTGAGGAATCAGAATATGTTCCTCTTGACATGCTCAGACACCTTAACTAGAAGATTCCCTATGTCTTTCAATGAGCATCCTCCAAATAAGAATGAGATCCTCCTACAGAACCAATAAAGTGTGGTCCTTACCCCTCAGGAAACTTCTCCTTTTCACAGACAAAGACCTCTACAGGAAACCACAACCACTCAAAATGCAGAGTAATGGAGCCACACCCGGCCCCCAAACCTGCCTATCCTCCTGCAACCTCTATGGAACTCTGAGACATGGCTTACTCCTATACTGAGGGGGCTTAAAAGGTGAGTGAACAGCCACAGGGCAGGATGCCCCACTCTCTAACACCTCCACGTGGGACAAAACCCCGGGCTCCTCCACCAACTCCCTTGGCTATTCTAGCCAGCCAGCAGGGAGTTTCCTATGGCTCTGCTCCCCCAAAACCCAAACCCATCCACTAGACCTGCCAAGCTACCAGCCACACCCTGCCTAAGAGCTGAGAGCTTGTTATAATACTGAGGGGACAACGAACGTGCTACAACACTGAGGGGATTAAGGGAGAGCGGGCATATAGAGACCTCCGAGGCTTTCTAAGACAGACATTGACAATACAGAGCAGATCAAGAAAAATTTCCAAACACTCAGACAGTCACTGCAAGGATTGGACCAAGACGCAAAGACACTGCAGGCCTCATTTGAAGGAAGAGATGGGGAGGCACCAATGCAAGAATTCCTCCAACAACCTAAAAAGCAACATGGTAACACCATAACACAGCAGTCACACAACAGGAAGAATAGGAATGATCACCCTAACCCAGAAGAAGTAGAAAAAAATGACTTTAAATATAACTTTATGAAAACGATGGAGACCTTTATGGAGGAAATGGGAAATTCCAATATAGAATGGAGGAGAAGACAAACAAAAAATTGGAAATTGAGAAATCCCTCAAAGAAAACCAAGAAGAAGCAATCAAACAGGTGAAGGAAACAGTTCAAGACTTGAAGATTAAAATAGAGGTAAAAAAGAAAACACAAACCGAGGGATGGCTGGATATGGAAAATCCGAGTAAATGAACAGAAACTACAGAGACAAGTATAACCAACAGAATACAAGAGATAGAAAAAATAATCTCAGACGCTGAAGACATTATAGAGGAAATAGATTCATTGGTCAAAGAAAACATTAAATCCAACAAATTCTTGACACAAAACATCCAGGAAATATGGGACACCATGAAAAGACCAAACCTAAGAATAATAGGGGTAGAAGAGGGAGAAGAACTCCATCTCAAACGCACAGAAAATATACTCAACAAAATCATAAAAGAAAACTTTCCCAACCTAAAGAAGGATATCCCTATGAAGGTACAAAAAGCTTACAGAACACCAAATAGATGGATCAAAAAAATCCCCTTGCCATATAATAATCAAAACACAAAACATACAGAATAAAGATCTCACCAGCATGACTGCCTAACAGCTGAACAAGGGTAACAACCATGGGCATGACAAGGTGAACAGAGAAAAGCCCACAAGACCTCAGCTCTGCACAGAGAACCACAGGCAGTTTAAGAATGCTGAGAATGGGGAAAATAAAATTCCCCAGGGACGAGTACACCAGTTGGTTATATAATACCAAATAGTCAACTCTGAAAACATACATGCACGTAACATTATATAGACTAATCAGGAATTATTTAGGAAGGTAGATAGATAGATAGATAGATAGATAGATAGATAGATAGATAGATAGGTATATCTGTATATATGTGTGTGTGTATGTGTGTACAAGTAACAACAATAATAAAAAATGAGTCTATGAATTTGGAAAGGAGAAAAGAGGAGCATGTGGGAGGGTTTGCAGGAAGGAAAGGGAAGTGAGAAATGGTAGACATGGTAGCTACCAAGAGTCCCCTAATTCTGGAGGCAGGCATGGGGTCATAGGGCAAGCTGGGTAGCTAAACTAGCTGATTGGAGAACTCTAGGTCCAACTGAGACTCTGTCTCAATAAATAAAGTGGAGAGTGATTAAAACATCCAGAGTTAGCTTTGGGCTCCCACATGTGAGTACATCTGATACACCTATGCCCACACACATTTACACACAAAAGTATAAGTAAATAAAAATATAGTAAAAACATCAAATATCGGAATATGGTTTCAGCACATTAGTAACTTATTGTCTCCAATAAGACATTGCAGAGCTTGAATTCAGATGAGTGCCAGTGCTGAGGAGATAGGTCTTCTCCTCTTTTCAAAATGAAAATACAGCTTCACCGTGTGAACCATTTAAAAAAAATGGGTTCTCATCTGAATTTTGCTCTTTCTGAGAAAGAGAAAGGAGAAAATGAACTAACACTATTGGTTGCTATGTGAAATTCTGTCCACATATGGTGCAGGAGAATTGTCTGTATTCTGTCAATCATGTTTTAAATAAAAGCTGATTGGCCAGGCAGGAAGTATAGGTGGGTCAACCAGGCAGGAAGTAGAGGTGGGGCAATGAGAACAGGAATATTCTGGGAAGCAGGAAGCTCCCTCCCCATTCCTGCCCAGACCACAGAGAAGCAAGGTGCAATCTGCCTGGCTGAGAAAGGTACTGAGCCATGTGGCTAACATAGATAAGAGCAATGGGTTAATATAAGTTACAAGAGCTAATAAGTAGCCTGAGCTAATGGGCCAATCAGTTTTATAACTTATGGAAATCTCTGTGTGTTTTTCTTTGGGGGCTTGCGTCTGTGGGGTACTGGGTGGGATAGAAACCCCAACAAGAAGACCCCTTCGTGTTACATGCATAACAGGAGCTGCTCTGGGAAGCTTTGGCTAAATGTAGACCAGCTGTGTGGTACACCTTGGAGGTTATACCAGAAGAGGCACATTGTGGGTTGAATATGTCCCCCTAAAAGATGAAGTCCTCTGAATGAATGGATATGATCTTATTTAGAAATCAAATGTTTACAGATCAAGTTAAATGGGGTCTTTTGGATAGGCCCTAATCCAAATTGGCTGAAACTTGGAGAAACTTGGGCCCAGAGCCAGACATGTGCAGAGGAAGACCATGAGGAGGACGTCACATACGTAAGGAATGCCTGAGATACTAGACACTGGTGGAAAGTCCTGAAGCAAATCCATGATCAGAGCCTTCAAAAAGAAATGACCCTGTATGCTCCCTGAGTTCAGACTTCCAGATGCTAAAACTGGGAGGCACTAAATTCTGGTGTCTAAATCTGTAATAAGGAGGATGCTTGTTTGCCCCAGCTGCTTAGCCCCAAAATAATCACACAGAAACTATGTTATTTAAATCACTGCTTGGCCCATTAGCTCTAATTTCTTATTGTCTAATTCTTACATATTAATTTAATCCATTTCCATCAATATGTGTATCGCCACATGGCTGTGACTTACTGGGTAAAATTCCAGTGTCTGTCTCTGGCAGCTGCATGGCTTCTCTCTGACTCTGCCTTCTTCCTCCCAGCATTCAGTTTAGTTTTCCCTGCCTAGCTCTGTTCTCCTATAGCTCTGCTATAGGCCCAAAGCAGTTCCTTTATTAACTAATGATATTCACAGCATACAGAGAGGAATCCCACATCATAAACCAATCACCTTATTGTGTGTTGTTATCATAGTCCTGGGAGACTAAGACACCATCAAAATAACAGTGCTGTGTGTTTATCTCAAAGGGCATATCCTGAGCAGGTACAATTCCCTAGGTCCAATATTAGCACAAAAGTAAAAGGAAAGTATTGGTTTAAAACTTGGTATAAAGTTCAAAACAAGACTCGGGGTATAAGTAAAGAAAACTAGGAGCTATAATGTCAAAAAAAAAAAAAAAGACACACCCCAGACAGGCATGAGCAAAGAACATTAAAGGACTGAAAGCCGAGGCTGCGGTGTCCAAGCAGAGGTTAGGCTGACTTATAAACACAGAGCCATAGGGTGTTTTCAAGCAGGAGGGTGTGACAGGTGCTCAAAGGAATCTAGAAGATTAGGAAAGTCTTCCTGGAGAATGTGGTGTCTGACATTGCAAAGACCGACAAACTAACAAGATGCGCTAGGAGATAATTATTTTCTAAAAGAAGCTGGTGGTTTCTTGTCACAAGACTGTGTCTAACAGGACATGCATTTAAAGGACTGCACATAACACATCAAAAACGTGGCACAAGGACTAAAGCGATTGCACAGGTGAAGGCCGTACACTGTTCCTCAAAGGAGTCCTTTGGCTCCCAGCACCCATGTCAAGAAACTCACAACCTCCTATAATAACCCTGACTGTAGGGGATCCAACACCCTCTTCTAACTTCTCCAGGTGTTTAAACTCCCATGCACCTACTCTCACACAGACACATGCATAATTTAAAAAGAAAGTAAATCTTGTTTTTAAAGTGTGGCACCTTTACAGCTACAGAGCACACAAAGAAATCAGCAGCAGAGGTAGCAGTCAGACAGCAGAACAAAATGGCCTGGAGCAGGAAGGGCAGCGCCTACGCCATGTAGAAACTGACTGTGTTTGTTGTCAATGCATTTGCGACGCCACACCTCTAGTACTATAGAAGATGGCCAGGACAGAAGGACTTTGCAGGGACTTGCAACAGAAAATGCAAGTAGAGCCAGAGAAATGAAAATTCAAACAAGGGTCTCAGGGGTTTTGCGGCAAGAAACCGAGACTGAACGAAGCAAGAAAGCTATATGGCCCCACCCAGTCTATCAATATTTGCTCCAGTCTGCAGCTGCATCTATTTTATCATCTTGTGGTCATTTGTCATCATTATCACTTACCAATATTCATTTCTTGAAAGCAACCTATTTGGGGAGCGATCACTTCCTCCCCCAAATGAGACCACTTTAATGACTCCAGTGAGTGGCAATCTAATGGGGCTGACAGCGGCCGCTAGCATGAACAGACAGATGCATGCCAACCTCTTTTGTGCGGCAATGCTCTGCTAATTGGGTCTAATGGAGGAGTTGGAGGCATTCTCCTTCTGTTTTCCCAATGATATTAATGTCTTCATGAAGTTAATGAAACCATTAACACCAGCCAACCGTGAAGGGTTTTCTGTATAATATAATTCACCTATTTGTGATCTTATACAAACACAAGCTATTCTTATCATGGTTTTGATTACAATGTGTAGTATTGGAATTCTTACTTCTTTTATTTCCTAAAGACCAGAGTATTCCAAGGTTAAGGCTGTCCCAAGATTTGACCATAGGCTTTATGGTCTCTACTGCCCCCTACTGGCAAAATGAAGGAGGCCTTCAAGACCCCCTTGGGAGCTGGAGTACCAGAAAACAGAAGAGCTATTATTTGTTTTGTCTTTTTTTATTTTGAGATTATAACATAATTACATTTCTCCCTCCTTTATCCTCCTTCCAAACCCTCCTATAAATCTTTCTTCACTCGCTTTCAAGTTCATGACCCTTTCTTCATTAGTTGTTGTTACACACACACACACACACACACACACACACACACACACATTCTTATATATACAAATGCTTCCTGACTAGTGTCTACAATGTCACCTGTACGCATGCTTTCACTCATGGCCATTTGGTACTATATAACCAATTGGGTTGCTCTTCCCCGGAGACTATTTCTCCCACTTTCAGCAGTCCTTGGTGCCTGTAGTTCTTTGTGCATGGCTGAGCCCTCATGATCTTCCCCCCATCCACTTTAGCATGCCTATTGATATTGCCATTGTTCAGCTCATGATTTGGCAGTCATGCTGGCCAAACTTTGTGGGAGATTCCTAAGGGTCAGTCCCACAGCAAGCTTCCTGATCTCTGGCCCTTACAATCTTCTTCTTCAATGATCTCTGAGTATTAAACGAGGCAGTTGTTTTGTTGATGTATTCCTTGGGACCAGGATCCATAACTCTGTATTTTGACTGACTGTAGTTTTCTGTAATGCTCTCCTTGGTTGACACATGGACAAATATCTTGAGTGTAGTTAGGGTTTATTTTGGTTTAATAAAGTCCTGGTTGCACGTTCTCCAAGATCCATGACTTTGCTGGCACTAGGCAGTTGGCTAGGCTTCAGCACCAACCATGATTTCCCTCTTGTTGAGGATCTTCCATTCATTTATAGAGCTGTTGGTTCTACCAAGGAAAGCATGCCACCGCTGCACCTTTTGGGTTTTCATGCCATACTGGCCATTGTTGTGGTTCATAGGAATCATAACTGGGTAGGTCTGATGGTTACTTCCCTCTTTTGGCAGCTTGCATGCCATTATCTGGTTCCATGAAAGCTAATCCTCAGGGAAGAAGCTTTTGGGTCAGATCTAACTCTGACCTGAATGTAAATTAAAAGGTGTCTTCAGCAATAGTAACTTACTTTCCACCTCTGGGGGACAACTAAGGACAATAGTAATAGTCTATAATGTTCTGAGAATCTATCAGACTGCCCTGACCAGCAGCTCAAAAGAGGGTTTCTCATGCCTGGTACAGCGTTTTGTTTTGTTTGTTTTGTTTTGTTTTGTTAGATGGTTTTAGGGTTAAAAGTTACTATGTATCATTTGCTTTCTGGACCTTCTTGACCAATAGTTACAGCATCGTGCGTTGGGGGTTCTTATTACTGGTGAAGAAAGTTATACAGCCAACCTATTTAGGAACACTAGCCTGGGAGTGGCAGACCCAAGACAGCAAATAAGCTGGCCTGACTCCTAACCACCATCACATTCCTATGGGAGGTGTGGCAGAAGGAAAAAGCACGTGTATTTTAAACAGCAGATCAAATGACTTTTGATTTTAATTCTTTCTATACCTTAAATGTAAGCTTATACTAATCTCTGGTGAAATGTGAATCATACAGACTTTGGAGGATTATAGTAAGGGTTTTAACAATCATGAAAGCTTAATAGAATACCAGGGCTGCCAGTAAGATGTCAGGTGCTGTGTGGGACCAAAGATAGGAAATGAACAAGACTATTGCCTGCAATAATAGTCTCAGTTGTGGCTTCATTCCGGTCAGCAGGAGGCTTGTAATTGGAAATCCAGGCTGAAACACAGTATCAGAGTGCTCAAATAATAATCCCAAACATATGAATGCAAGCAGAAATTCCTTAACTCTTAACTTAATGTGTAAGATTTACACATTTAGGAGGTTTACCAGAGGATTGGGAATGGCTCCATCTCTAAAGTTCATGCTGTGCAACCATGAGGAACCTAGTTCCATCCCCAGCACACACACACACACACACACACACACACACTAAAGCTGGTGTGGGAGAATTGTCTGTATTCTGTCAATCATATTTTAATAAAATGCTGATTGGCCAGGCAGGCAGTATAGGCGGGAAAGCCAGACAGGAAGTAGGGGTGGAGCAAAGAGACTGGGAGTATTCTGGGAAAACAGGAAGCTCCCTCCGCAGTTCTGCCCAGACCACCGGAGAGGAAAGATGTAAGTTGCCCAGCTGAGAAAGGTACTGAGCCATGTGGCTAACGTAGATAAGGATAATGGGGTAACATAAGTTATAAGAACTAATAAGTAGCCTGACCTAATGGGCCAATCAGCTTTATAACTTATAGAGATCTCTGTGTGATTGATTTTCTCTGGGACTTGCTGGCTGTGGGGTACCGGGCGGGACAGAAACCCCAACAAGCCAGCCCCTCATGTTACAATGGGGTGAACATCCACAGTCAAAATGACATTGCCAAAGAAAAGCTGTATATTTTAGAGACCATCACAAACATAGAAATACCCAAGAGAGATGATGTTCCTTTCAGAGTGTTTAATAGGCTCACTTCTTATGTACAATGTCTTAAAGAAGAGTGAATCTCCAGTACTCCCTTCATGGATGGTCAGTGCCAGAGTGCCCAAAACGCAAGGACATACCATGACATAATGTACTGCATATCAATGTTAATTTAGTAAGCTGAAAATCCAAGCCAAATTTGTGAGCCTCACAAAATAACAAATTTCAGTTTAGCCCTTATTGTGAAAACCATGAGATCGAATTAGAAATTAAGGTAGATATGATGTGAACCGGAAGTGTCCTCCTTAGATCATACTTTGCAGGTTGTTAACAGCTGATTGGATCTGAGGAAGAGACTGGATCGTGAGAACTCTGTCACATCACTAGGCAAGTCCACTGATGGATTCAGGATCTGGTAGCATTACTGGGAAGTGGCAGAACCAAGGACATAGGAGCTAGCTTAGAGGATGTGGGTCACCATGAGATGCCCTGCAAAAGAAACTGCTGTCCCCAGTCCCTTCTCTTCTGCTGCTGCCTGACCACCACGAACCACTCTGCTCTGTCACATCCTACCTGCCATGACTTTTTTTCCTCAGCGTGGTCCTGAAGCAATGGAGACAGTTGACCATGGCCAAAACTGAGCAAAAGTGAACTCTTTTCTCTACAGAAGCTCGAGTGAGATGTTTTATCACAAGGAAAGGTTGGCACGAAGGTCTTCATAAGATAAACCTTCTCATCTTTGAGAATAGCTTAGGCCACTGTGTATCTCCTTGTGTGCTTGTATCCAAAATGAACTATTAAAAGAGTATAGATGATGTGTATAACAATATTGTATCTCACAAAGCTGCCTACTAACTTACTGGAGGTGTTATTTAAAATAAGCCTATAGGACAGGAGTTATGGCTCAACAGATAAAGGCACTTGAGGCCAAGTCTGAGGGACCTGAGTTCAATCCCAGAACCTACATGGGGAAAGGAAAAAAACAACCTCAAATTGTTCTCTGGATTTACACACACGCACACACACACACACACACACACACACACACACTTGTAAACTTTTAAAATAAACTATCCTTCCCTTTACAAAGTAAGAAAAAGATAACCATCTGTTTTTCCAGCATTGTTTTCATCTTTTTTATTGTAGATATTTTTTACATCTTCAATTTTTTTTCTTTCAAAATGAGAAAGCAATAATTACAGAGTTTGCCTTAAACTGAAGTTTGCCTGTTTTGCAAAGATTGCATTGTCTGAGACCAAAGCAGGGAAGGAGACATGCTTAGCCGCTCAGCAGCACTGGTCAGTGATATTGCCTGCATCTCAAAAAAATCTGTGGTACCCAAGATAGGAATGCATAGTGTCCAGGGCCTAAATGGGAAATCTCCCATCCAAGGTTCACTGCTTTATTCCTGGGGACAGGAAGAAGTCATCTCAACAAACAGCAGACGGCCCTCACTGCTAGCTCTGCTGGTGCTCAATTCAAGCCTGTAAAGCTTTTCCACACACCACGCGCCCCTTCTACCCTCGCTTTTGAGTCAGCTCCTTCCTGTTCCTATTGATGGCTGCCCTGTGTGATTCTTTCCTCTACCTGTAACAGCAGGCGCCTTGTTTAGGAAGTCAGCAAGCTATCTTTCCCTCTGTCTGAGGTGTAGAGGAAGCAGAAGTTGGCAGCATCTCTGTTCAGAGGAGTTCAAAGCAGCACCATGTGCCCTTCTGCACCTTAAGTTGGACCACAACTCCCAAAGAAGGCCAGTGGCCCAGGGAGGCCATGTGGCAGAACAAAACCCTCTCGAACATAACGAGGATGCTGTGGGAACCCAGTCAGTCCAGCCACTATCTACCAGACCAGAGAAAATGGTTCCCTCTATCTCTGCCACGTAGGAAGCCAATTTGAACATTGCAGTGTGTGGTTTTGTTCTGAGTGAACAAACGCTTTTCTTCTGGAAAAGAAGTTGGGATTTTAGAAATCCTTAAGGGGCCAATTTCACACACTGGCAGAGAGATTCTGTAAATCAGATGTTGAAGCTAAGGTTCCATTGCAAACTGGCTGAGAGCCAGGAGGAAAGTGTGCTGGGGATTCTGTTGCTCCTTCCTTGTCCCAGGCAAGAACATCACTGGACCTGAGGTTGTGTTTAGCAGAGACAGGGGCAGGAACACCCCCAAACAACTGTCTAACGGTTAGTTTCTGCCTCCACCACCGGCAAGTCTAGCAAGGGAAGCAAGTGTACTATCCAGAAGCCCTTTCCATCTTCTGAGTATCAAGAAGCTCCGATCATCGAAAGTGAGGAAGAACAAAGAAGCAATAGCTTCCTTTGTATTTTTGGAAACTAAAATCTGAAGCAAAGTTGGAAAATTGCCCCCCCAAGTAGTTCGTAGCTCTCTTCCTTTACTATATTTTATCAAGTGTGCCCAGCTTCTCCCTGGAGTAGCGCGGAGTTCTCTCATGCCTGTGTTTAGAGTTTCACACCATTGCATCTAGATATAGAAACTTAGTTACACCTTGAAAATAAAGGAGAAATCAGTGTACAATCAGTCAAGCCTATTCACTGAGCCCACTAAATGCTGTAGCAAAAGCAAAGAGGGAGGTAAAGAAATACCTGGGCGGGGGAAAGGGGGTTTAATTTGCTGTCCGCAGGGCGCCCTCTGCTGTCTAAGAAAAGGCAGTCATGGTTAGGAGGAGACAGGATGATTCACTTCCAATAGTGACAAAATCTAATCTTGAGATGAATTGGTCCCTTATAAGCCAACAGCTGGGTTTAACAGTTCTAAAGAAAGGACTCCCGCTCCACAGATCAATCTGGAAAGAACTGCATTCCAAAACAGCCCAGAGACATCAATCTCAGTTCTCAGGATTGATTGCATCTGATTCAAGCCACAGGATCATTACAGTGGCCCTGAAATTAGACTCCAACCTCCAGCACTCCCCACTACCCCCCACCCTGCTAGGTGTTATGTTCCCCTGTTTGCCCTGGTCACATGATCTGGGACTTTTAGCCTTCGTCTTCTTTCAAAAGTGAGAAAAAGGAAGCCCTCCTACCTCAGACACACTAAAGATTTGGAGCTTGCTACTAAGTGTGCACAGCTCTGGCTGCTTGCTTGCTTTCCCCAGAAATCATAAAACATTTAGGGACTCCTGGGGCAAACTCATCATAAAATATTCAGCAACATCTGTGTCATATTATTTACTGACAGAGTAGACCCAGAAAATATGGCCCCTGAATCGCAAACTGCCCTGCATCACGTGGACCATTAGGCTGTGACTGGAAGGCACTAGTTTAGAGTTCTTCAAGTGTTCCCTCCCCCCCTCATTTGTATGTCTCTGTGTGTGTGTGTGTGTGTGTGTGTGTGCAAACACAGAAACATAACACCTATCAGAGGGGGTGGAGTCTAATTTCAGGGCCACTGTAATGATTCTGTGGCTTGAATCAGATGCAATCAATCCTGAAAACTGAGATTGATGTCTCTGGGCTGTTTTGGAATGAAGCCCTTTCCAGATTGATCTATGGAGCGGGAGTCCTTTCTTTATGACTGCTAAGTCCAGCTGTTGTTTTATAAGAGACCAATTCATCTCAAGATTAGATTTTGTCGCTGTTGGAAGTGAATCTTCCTGCTCCCTGTCTATTCTTAACCATGTCTATTCTTTCTCTCATTCTTCCTCTCTCTGGTGTGTGTGTGTGTGTGTGTGTGTGTGTGTGTGTGTGTGTGTGTGTGTGTACAGAAGCATAACAATATAACATCTAAGCAGAGGGAATGGAGACCAATTTCAAACAATATATGTGTATGTGTATGTTGATTATGTGTACATAAAACACACACACACACGCACACAAAAGTTTCCAACTGCTTTGTCCCCAAAACTGACAGACCCCCCCCCCCGAAAGACATCCAGGCAGTCTTTTAAGTAGTACCTAGTCATCACCTTAGTTGGCCTCTGCCAACGTGAGACTAGGTGGCCTCTTGGCACTCAATAGAGAAATACACTAAATCCCTGGCTTATCATTTAGTTCCACAGCAGCCTGTTCACGTGACTCTCAATACCTACCCCAGAAGCTGCATGCTTATTCTGAAACAGACCCTCCCCGGACATGGCCTGTTCCCCTCCACACACACACTGAACCACCAGCTTAGATTCTTGTTAAACAGAGGAATCTGCATCTAGTTTGCTCAGGACGGACCCAATTTGCATCAAACCCTGGCTATTTAATTACTCCCTTCTTCTTTCCCTCTCAGAGTGCCCTAGCTTGGGATGTAAGTCTCGTGGTCACCCCATATACAATCCTTCTCAGAGTTTCTCTAACTTCAACACATCTTCACTGAGGATTAAAGAACTGCTAGGATCTTCCTAACAAAAACTCCCCAACTATTTTGAGATTCCCAGTTGTAATATCACACAGTGTCAGCCAATCTTGGAAGCTGGTATCCTGCTGATAATAGCACCAAAGTCTCTGTTGGAAGCCGCCTCCATCTCTAAGGATACCACCTGTGGGTGCTGCACTGAGACAGCATAAGGCAGCATCGACACTTGTTCTGCATACAGAAGGAAAATCCCATACATCTCCTTGTGCCTTAGACAGAAGCAAAGCCAAGTACCCCAAGAAGCCTTCCTTCCAAAATCTTGTCTTCTCAGTTGTTCTCTGTTGCTATTTGGAGGACCACAAAATCACAGCCAAGCAAGGTTTCAAGTTGGTGGTTGGTACTATGTATGAGATCCACGTAGCAGATATTTCCCAGGCTCACCATGTTAAGGGAGTATTGTTTTTTGTGTTTGCTTCATCATGCTATTTTAAAGAAGACTTTATTTGTTTATTATATATCATTTTCTGCCTGCATGTATGTCTACAGGCCATAAGAGGGCACCAGATCTCATTAGAGATGGTTGTGAGGATCATGTGGCTACTGGGAATTGAACTCAGGACCTGTGGAAGAACAGTCAGTGCTCTTAACCTCTGAGCCATCTCTCCAGTCTCTATTGTTTTGTTTTCTAACATCAATTCAACATTCTAAATTAGATTTCGTATCAAATCACTGATGTGCTGAAGAATCGATTCCAAAAGCCACATATCAAACTCTTCAAAAATTTTGTAAGTGAATATTAGATAAAGCTATTATTAAAGTTTGAATTGTATAAGTTCTGTTAACTTGCATGTCTTATATACTTCATATGTTTTACAGACATAAAGAATACATGAATTCTGTTAAAACAGAGGTTATAATTAGATTCCAACAATGATTATACAACTGGGTAAATAAACAAAATTTATTGAACTACTCAGTGAGACTGCATGAAGGGTAAAATTTGCAACATACTAAATTGTATCTCAAGAAAACTCACAGTTTTAATGTATTTCTTAGTTATTTCTTTAGTGATTACTATGCAGTCATTTACTTCTATTGTGGTCTGACTGTAAATACCGTCTAGTGCGTTGGTTCTCAAGCTATGGTTCTCGACTTTTTGGAGGTCACATAGTAGATATCCTACATGTGATACATTTGCATTACATTTCATAACAGTAGCAAAATTATGACTATAAAGTGACAATGAAATAATTGTATGGTTGGGGGTCAGCACAACATGAGGAACTGTATTAAGGGGTTGCAGCATTAGAAAAGTTGAGAAACCCTGCTCTAGTAGAAGGTTGCTGTACTTCTCTGTCCACATAATATCCTACTGGTGAGAAGTAGACAGCACAGAAATAGATAAACATTACCAAATCAAGGGTTGAGTCACTACTGGGGGTGGGGGAGTGTTGTTTTACGTGTGTGAATATTTTCCTGGTTATCTGTATATGTAACACTTGCATGCCTGGCACCCACAGAGGCCAGAAAAGGGCATCAGGTCCCCTGGAACTGGAGTTATAGATGGTTATAAGCCACCATGTGGGTGCTAGGAACTGAACGTAGGTCCTGCGCAAGAACAGTAAGCTCTCCCAACATCTTAGCCACCTCTCCAGCCCCTCACTTGTTGGCTTGGCTGTCCAGATTTAAGAAAGCAGTGGGAGAGATGTCAGCAATGCCTACTAAACTCAGAGGTGTGTTGAACTTCCGGTGTTTGAAAGCTATCATCCATCTCAGGAGAAAAGAGGCTGCCTGGGTCGTTCATAACTGAGTGTAGTTACATGAAGGTTGCTGGGCGCTTTCATTCATCAAAAGAAAGCTGAACAACCAGAGGCCTGTGTTGGAGCTACAGCTACATTCAAGCTTTTGTTCACAATGGGTTATGCAGCCCTATTGTTGGTGACAGAACTATAAAAACTATATATATTTATGTATATATATATAGTTATATAAATATATGTAAACTAACAGTGTATATATATATATATAGTTATATAAATAATATATAAACTAACAGTGCACCTAAGAATGTTATCTCACACCGGGTATTGGCTCTTTTTAAAGTAATTATACTATGAACCCTTTGTATCAGTTAAATGTATGTGCTACATATATGAATAAAGATGTACACACAAACATTGTTGCTAAACACATACCAGGCACATCTTTGTCCAAAGTCTTCATTTTCAGGCTTCCTTTAGGGTAAGTCTAATAATATTGCCTTTGTGCCTGCCTGTAGCTCAAGTTTCCTGGTGTAGAATCGCCTTATCTCCTTCCTGAGGGAGCCTGGTTTCTCCCATAGCCCCCCACCGCCTCCTGCTGTCTCCCTGTGCTCCTCCTGTGTTGAGCTCTCTCTAACTCCTGTGGGCTTCTGAATTTCAGCCTCTTCTCCTTTGAAGACCCGCTCCATAGGTACAGAAATTCTGACAGGAAACCGCACAGACCTGCTAGAGTATGCTGACGGAATGCCTCTAAAGGTATCCCCAGTCTGCACCCCGTCCCCCAGTACCTGTGACTGTGTTGTTTGCCTGGGGAATCTGGTTGTGCAGCTGTGGTCACCTTCAAGATCTAACCCCGGGGAATAGTGTGATGGGTTATCTGTATGGACTTGATGTGGTCACAGGGGAAGTGGGAGATTCAGAGTCCAAAAGAAACAAGGTTAAGATGAAGGAGTGGCAACTTTAAAGATGAAGAAAGGGGTTGTGAGCCAAAGAACGCCACGCCCCTCAAGAGACTAAGAAAGGCAGAAGCCCGATCTGTTCTGGAATCGCCCGAAGGACCACAGTTCTCCAGACGCTGAACTGAGCTCCACGTGACTCACTACAGATCTCTTACCTTGTGTGGTAACTAGGATGATAAATAGGGTTGTGCTGAGTCGTGTTTCCGCTGTTACAGAAGCAAAAGGAAACAATATCCTTTCTCCTACCCTCTGTCACATTCTTGTCTTCCGTTTTAACAACCGCACCCCCCTGAGGTTTGTAACCAGGCTCTTACTGTGTCCCTGCTTAGAACTTTAAAGTCAGTGGGGTGATGATTGGAAGCCCGAGCAAGAGCATGCAGGGACTCCATCTTCGGAAAAACACACCCACGTTCCTACTTACCATCACATTTGGTACTGAGGCGCCTCCTTTTTATTCTCACTGAGAAAGAAAGGGGTAGAAGTGTTACCCAAACTTCAGCCTAACCCGTCTACCTCATTTGGATTCTCCATCTCCTTTCCAATTTTTCCAGGCCAACCGAATCTCCAACCCAGCCTTTGGCACTGAATCTCCCAGCTTTGTTTCAAAACACCACCTAAATGTTCCTTGCTATGGTAGCTCCGTGGACTGGTAACAAAGAATTAAAATGATCCTTGGTTCATTCCTGGAGCCTCTCCCTATTTCATGAATACTCCCCTTAATCCATTTCCCTGGTTATTTCTCAGCTCGGCTACAGAAATGCTCACGTGCTTAGAAAGCATGAAAACAAAGTGTTGTTGGAGCACATCCTGTTTGCGAGCAAAAGCATTTGAGAATTAAGATTCCCATTAGAGTTTCCTACATCAATAGCATTAGAAATAACAGTGTCCCTGCCTAGTCCATTGAATTCATTACTCGGCTGTAACTGAGTAGAAAAGTCCCCTGCCTCCCAAGCACAAAGTACTATAGATCGCTGAGCTCCAGACAGGCATGGGTAGAATCGTGAGGTAAGCTAAATGACATTCATTTCTCCTAGCCCTCCCATAGCACACCTCACCCACCCTCGTAGTTAGTATAAACCCTTCCACCACCCAACCACCAGAAAACTGCAGACTGAATTCACTGAACTATCCAGTGGAGGTCATATGTGGCCTCTGAGTGCTTGGAGTTTAAAGAGTAAACAAATGGCAGATTTTTTTGAAAAATATAAAGTAATTTCACTGATATTGTGTACATTAATTGGGTGCTTTAATTATATCAATTAAAACATGTTGAGTTAAGTAAAACATGTATTGAAATAGACCTTACGAAGTTTGTCTTCTTTTGTTTTAACCTGACTGTGTTGTAAACTTCTTCAGGGAACCCATGGACTCTCAAAGCTGGCAGGGAATCTTTCTTTAACCAGAAGTTTGCAGGCTACATAGGGAACTCACCCAAATAGTGTAGCCACGAGCCTTGCCATTCTTGGCTTCCTATGCATGGACACCATATCCAGATTGACACACTTAGCAAGAACAGTTAGCAAGAAGAGCCACAGAAGCAAAAAGGTAAGGTTAAAACTTTTAGGGACTTTCCCAGAACTATGGACTATGATAGATTAGATTTTTGTCCTTGTTTTTGCAGGTGTTGGGGTGTACATGCTGGGTTGGTTCTTAGGTCAGAATGTCTTGGTGTCTTTAATATGGTGTCAGTGTGCTAAGGTCTGGGGGCCTGTTGCAGCAACTAGGAAAAAAATGATTAAAATGATGGCAAGAGTTACATTTTTGGCTCATGTTGTATTTCTGTTGAGCACTGTTGTACTAAGTAATCAGCAACTGAATATCACCCAGAACGATTTGAAAGCCATCTACTGAGACCCAGTCCATGCCTACTAAATGAGAGTCTGCAACTGACAACATTCATAGGTGTCTTCTGTTTATACTGAAACTTGAAATGCATGGTTTGGGAAAAAATATTTTTGACTAATTGTGACATCACGATACTCTGTCATCAGAGTAGTATTTGGTGCCATCACAAGGCTGCATTGAACCATCGCAACGGTGAACTGTGACATCAGAATCCTCGATAGTTCTGTCACAATAATCCACTGCGGGTCTCCTTTTCCTTGTGGGCTGTTGGCCACCATCCCTTGGGGGTGAAGGGAGCAGAAGCAGCAATCAGGGTTCAGACAGCCCTGCATATGACGGAAAAAACTTCTAGGAGTCAGCTTCAGTGAGACAGCTCATTTTTTTTTCCAGAGCTATGGTATTTAAGGGTTCTTAGGGTTAAGGGTGGGAAGAGCTGACTGGCCAGCACCTAATTATCATACGGGCAGGAGGAAAAGGCAGCATTCATGTCCTGAATCATACAACATTTTCAGGGAGCTCTGCGCAAAGGCATTCTCCCAATAGGGTCAGGCACCTGAGCTTACAGACACTCTCCAAACAAGGTTAGGCAGAGAACTGTTACCCTGCTGAAGAAAGGACTCCATTTTGCACTGAGATCAGAGAGCTATCCAGGCATGATGGACTACGACCTGAACAGCAAGATTCCCCAGCAGTTCCCTGTGCAATCCTTAGACAACACTGTGTTGATGGAGGAGGGTCATCTGTCTATGTGTACTTTCATTGGTTAATAAAGAAACTGCCTTGGCCCTTTGCTAGGACAGAAAATTAGGTTGGCTGAGTAAACAAAACAGAATGCTGGGAGGAAGAAGGCAGTGAGGCAGACGCCATGGCTCTCCTCTCCGAGATGGATGCAGGTTAGAATCTTCCAGGTAAGCCACAACCTCGTGGTGTTACACAGATTATTAGAAATGGGTTAGATCAATATGTAAGAGTTAGCCAATAAGAGGCTACAGATATGATCGAATGAGAGCTCACCAAGGCCAGCTGGACTGGGATTGAACGAGCATGTGATCAAACCGGATTCTCTGAATGTGGCTGACATGGGGGCTGACTGAGAAGCCATTGACAATGGCACTGGGTCTTGTTTTGTCTGCATGTACTGGCTGTTTGGGATCCTAGTCTGTTTGGATGCTCACCTTCCTAGACCTGGAGGGAGGGGGGGAGGAACTTGAACTTCCCACAGGGCAGGAAACCCTGACTGCTCTTTGGACTGGAGAGGGAGGAGAAGAGGGAGTGGGGGGAGAGGAGAGGGAGTTAGGGGAATGGGAGGATATGGGGAGGAGGGGAGGAAGTGGAAATTTTTATAAACAAATAAATAAATAAATAAATTTTTTAAAAAAGGAGGCTACAGATAATGGCCCAGGCAGTGTTTAAAAGAATACAATTTCCATGTGATTATTTTGGGAAAAGCTCGCCAGGTGGAGGGAATGCAGCCCACCGTTCCTTTTACAGAAATTATTTCGGGGGTAAGCTAGCTGGGATCCAGGCAGGAACGCAGCCCACCACTCCTTCTACACTGTGTCACCACAAGGCTCCAGTGTGCTATCACAATGAACTGTGAACTCAGAGTGCTCCACTGTTCTACCACAATGTTCCCCACCTTCACAAATATGCACTGCGGCAACCCAGTGATCCGCTGTCACATCAGAATGTCCCATTGGGATGCTACAATGGTCCATTATGTCATCACGTGACTACATTATGGCATCACAAAGCTCCATTATGATGTCATGATGCCACTTTGTGGCTTGACTTCACTGTGCCCTCGCAGCTGTGAACTCTGGCACCACAATGCTCCCTCGCAGAATTGTGACACCACAGTGCTACACTGCATTTATCACCGTGCTTTGTTGTGCCATCACAGTGCCTCAGTGATCCATGACAATGAAGTCTTTGCCATCACAACACTCCACTGGGTGATGCAAGGCTTCCTGAAACATTGCATTTCTTCACTGACCAAAAGAGAGAGATGAATTGTGACTTGACAATGATACAGTGTGCCAACACAATGCCTCATTGTGCCATCATAACTCTTCGCTATGCCAGCACAAGTCTAAACTGTGTCGTCGCATGACTCCATTGTGCAATCAGAATGGAGCTTATGCTGTCACAGGGCTGAACTGTGAGATTAGGGTGTTTGAAAACAATTGTCACAATGTTGAAATGTGTCCTCATGAGACTCACTGTGCTTACAACAGTGCTCCACTGTACCATCACTATGCTTCATGGCGGTCATTGCCGTGCTTCTTTGTGACATCAAAATGCCCGTGTTCCTTAATGATGCACTTTGATCCATAGTGACACAAAATGTCACATTGTGTCATAGCAACGCTGCCCTGCAGCATCACAAAGATCTGGTGCACCAATACAGCAGGATATGACTATGATGCAATATGGCATCAAAATGCTGAGTTGTTCTCTCACGGTGGTGGTTTGTGACATCAAGATACTGCGATGAGTCAACACAATTTTTCCATTTTTCCTTGGCAATGCTGAACTGTGACATCACAATGAAGAATTATGAGATCATAATGCTGCATTTTGCCATACCAATGCTGCACCATAACATCCCAGTGCTGCAGGTGACATATAATATTTCATGATGCCATTATAACACTGAACTATGCCATCACAACTCTGAATTTTAACAACAGAATCCTCCATTGTATAAACACAGTGTTGTATTGTGGCACCATAATGCTGATTTGTAATATCACAATGATGACTTCTGACATCACAGTGATAGTTCTGACATGCCAGTGATCCACATCATAATTTCCTATTGGTGTACCGCAAGGGTTTGTTATGTCATCAAATTGCTGCATTTTGACATCACAATGCCCCACTGAACCATCACAATACTCCATCATGATGTCAGTATGGTCCTTTGTTACCTTACAGTGCTGCATTATGTCCTCACATTTGTGAACTGTGATGTCACAATGTGCCATTGTCCTCTCAGAATGAAGCACTGTGACATCACAATGCTGTATCATGATAACACTATGCTTCATTGTGCCATCACAAAGATTTCTGACATAACAATGTGCCGTTCACCATCACAACATCTCATTGTTCCATTCAATGCACTTTTTGCCATAATAATGCTTCACTCTTGCCTCATAATTATCTGTTGTATTAACCTAATGCTGAATTATAATATTTCAATGCCCTACTGTTTCATTGTAATTTTTCCTTGTGGCATCATATTTATCATTGCACTATCATATGGCATGTGACATCTTATGTCACAATACTGCATTTTTACCTCACTTTACTACATTGTGATATTATGATGGTCCTTAATACTATTTTGATGACACAGTTGGTTAATGTGATGTCATAAATTAGTATTCTGACACAAACAATTCAGTATGGTGAGGTCACAATGCTACATTGTGATATCACAATACAGCATTGTGGTGTCGCACTGAAAACTGTTATAGTGCAATGGAGCATTGCCCTGGCACAGCAGGGCATTTTAATAGTACATTGAAACTTTGTGATGTCACAATTCAGAATTGTGATGGCACAATGAGGAATTAAGACATTATAATTAGGGATTAGGCATTGTTATGGCACGAGACCGTTCTGGTATCACAATGCAATTGTGTAATATCTGTTCAGCATTCTGACCTCATGATGCCATACTCTGCCCTCACAATGATGAACTGTAATGTCACAGTGCTTCACTTGACGTCACAATGCCCCATTTTTCAAGCAGTATAGTATGAGGTCTCTTGTTTGTTCCTGGCTGCTCAGCCCCGAAATAATCACACAGAAACCATATTATTTGCAATACTGTTTGGTCAACAGCTTTAGCATATTTCTGGGTAACTAATATCTTAAATTAACCCATCTCCATTAACTTGTGTATTACCATGAGGCTGTGACTTAACGGGTCAAGTTCCGGCATCTGTTTCTGGTGGGGCTACATGGCTTCTCCCTGATTCTGCCTCATTGCAGAGATAGACAGAACTTGTCTTCAAAACAGAAATGTCAGGTTTCTTCAAAAATGAGTACACTTTGATATAACAATTTATCCCAAGGAAATAGCCTATGTAATATTTCTAAATAAGAATAGTTATGAGCGGCCTAGAGAGATAGCTCAGTGGTTAAGAACATTTGTTGCTCTTCCAGAGAGCCTGAGTTTGATTCCCAGCACCCACATGGTAGTTTACAACCATCTATACACCAGACCCAGGGAATCTGATACCCTCTTCTAAACTCTACAGGTACCAGTCACACACATGGTGCACATACATACATACACATGTACATGCAGGTAAAGCATTCATATACAAAAAATAAAATGAATAAACCTTTTAAAATAGCTATAAGATCATCTAAATGTCAAAAATCAAAAACTTAATCAAGTACATTTATAATAGAGATCTATTAAATTTTTATCATAAATGTTTTATACTCATATTGGTACATCTTTGCAATATATTAATGAAAACACAAAACATCATCTGACTGTGTTTCAAGACATCAGTGAGACAAAGCATCAGGTACCGTACACCAGTCTTCTGCTCTTCCTTCAGGTCATTTTCTCTTGGTACCCGCCTGTCAACCACTGGTAATGGTTCTCAGCTGGTGGCTCCCCACCCTTTGGGGGTTGAACAACCCTCTCACAGGAGATGCATATCAGATATCCTGCATACCAGATATTTACATTAATTCATAACAATAGCAAAATTACAGTTACGAAATGGCAATGAGGTAATTTGATGGTTGGGAGTCACCACAGCATGAGGAACTGTATTAAGGGGTCGCAGCAGTAGGACAATTTGAGAGCAGTGCTCTACAAGGTAAGGGTTCTCATTAGTTAGTAGTGCCATTTGACTTGTCTCTATTTCATTATTCTCTATAATTAATATATATTACAGGATTTACTACTGACAGGGAAACAATATAGTGAGGAAAAATAAAGCTTGGTTCAGCCTGAGTTAGTGGATGCTGGACCAAACTTCCAGGGTCTGACACAAGCGATTTTATTTTGATAATGTTGAAGCACAGCACAATTTTATAAAAAAGTTTTCTGATAACAATTAACTCAGTCTTTGAGTAAAGCAGAACTTAAGGCATGTTTATATTAAAATTCTTTACATCCTACATCTGGCTTCTTTTACAAAGATAGGTAATGCTGACGCAGAGACAGTGCCCAAGATTTAGGGTCTAGGGAGAATGACTGAGGTAAATATAATGCCTGTGGGTGTCAGGAATGTCACTGTTGTAAAACACAAGTGATATCATTCATTAGGGGGAAAGGGAGGGTCTGGAATAAGCAAAACATAAATTCTTGTTGACATGGGCAGAACCTGGCTCAACAGACAGCAAAGAATCACCAGGTTGTGAGTTACATCCATTCCCAACATTCCAGGAAGAGGACAGGTAAACATCTCCTTCCTTTGAAAGATGTCTGTGTGTTTAACTTTCCTGGATTCTTCAGTGCTTATCTATGTGAACAAGGACCCAATAGAATAAAATAAGAAATGGAAAGGGGGTTATTAAAATAAGATCCAAAGAATCCAGATCATTAATAAATACTACAAAAACTTATATTCAAAGAAAGCTGGGAAAAATTAGAAGACATGGAGAAATTCCCTTCAAACATGTGACCGATCAAGGAGATATGAATAATTAAAGCAGGTATGAACATGCAACAAAACTGAAGCAGTAATTAAGTCTTCTTGCAAAGAAAAGTTCAAGAGCAAATAAATTCTCCTCTGAGTTCCACCAAAATCACAAAGAAGAGCTAGCACCAATGTTCTTCAGACTGTTCCACAAAATATAACAGGAGGAACACTTCCAAACTCCATGAAGCTTCCATTACCCTGATACCAAAACCTGAGAAGGACACAACAAAAAAGGAAACTAAGGACATTTTCCTTGTTCAGTTGTTTTCATTTGGTTGTATTATTTTATTTGCCTGTTTGATTTCTTAAAACAAGAGAAAGAAGGCATGGAGTTGTATGGGTCAGGAGGTGGGGAGGAGATGGGAAGAGATGAGCAAGGGGAAACCATGATCAGAATATATTTTATGAAAATAAATTTACATTCAATTTTTTAAAAATGTACTCAATACCACTAATCACCCAGGAAGTTCATTTCCAAACCACAATGAAGCGTAATCTCAGAGTATGATATAGGATAATAAAAGAGAACGCATGTGCCCTGGCTGTGGCCATGGCAATTCACATGGTGACTAGAGGAAGGAATATGGAGGCTGCTCAAAATCTGTTGGTAGAACTACTTCCTGATTCACAAACCTCGTGTCTGGGTATGCGTCAAAGAGAACCAAAATCAAGACCTTGACAAAGTGTCTATGCTTTCAGGTTTCTTGTAGTGTTACTCATCCAAGGTCTAAAAGCACCTGCTGATGGAGATATGGGATTTGAGAACTACGGGATGTGTGTTCATGATTACGCCTTAGAAAAGAGATCCTCAACTAAGTGACTTGTTGCCACACACCTTTAATCCTAGACCTTGGGAGGCAGAGGCAGGAGGATCTCTGTGAGTTCAAGGTCAGCCTGGTCTACAAGAGCTAGTTCCAGGGCAGCCAGGGAAACCCTGTCTCAGAGAGAGAGAGGGAGAGAGAGAGAGAGAGAGAGAGAGAGAGAGAGAGAGAGAGAGAGAGAGAGAGAGAGACTCCCATTTGTGATAATGTAGATGGAATCCAGTCTATTTATATTATTTCAGTGAAATAAGCCAGACACAAACATAGCAAAACTGCTAGATGAGTCCATTTATATATGGAATCTGAAATAGTCTAAGTCAAAAGCAGAAAGTAGAAACCTTGTTGACAAAGTCTAGAGCAATGATGAATTATGGGAGGAGTCAGTTAACAAGCAGGAGCTTCAGTTATATAAAAAAAAGTAAGTTCTACTCAACGGCATACTAACTGTAGCTAATGATACTGTGCTGTGTTCTTGAAATTTGCCAGTGGTATAGATCTTATGTTAATCTATTCTTACTACACAAATAAGAAGATAAATAAAATAACAGTAATAAAGACAATAAGAGGAGCCTTTGGGATATGAATGATACATTTAGTACTTCCATAGTGGTGATGAATTCATGGGTGTATATTTATCCCCAAAGGGTGTATGTGTTAAATTCATAAAGCTTTTCATAAATTTACAATGTCTCAATGAAGTAATTTAAGAGAAAAACCGAGTATTACCACTTATTTTCTCTTGCATGCAGATTATACACGTGTGTGTGAGCACACATCTGTGTGTGTGTGTCTGTGTGTGTGGGTGTGTTTATATATAGACATGAAGTCATAAGAGGGGAGGAGAAGACCCTTAGGGGTGAGAAGAAAAAGAGGGTAATGAGATATAAATGACAGAGGAGCAAAAGAGAGGCAAGGGGGAGGGGATCAGCAAGAAGGGAGCAACAATTGGGGGAGAGGAGGAGACTATGAACTAGGTGTTCATGAAGACATTGTAAAACTCAACTTTGCATACTACTTTTTAAAGCTAACTAAAAATAAAGGGGAAAAAGGACATTTCCCTCCCAGCCAACTTCAAAGCAGCTGTAGAGGACTAGCCACCCCTTCTCCTCATTGTGTTCATTTCCTTGGAGAGGGTATCAGGTGGATCCCCGGTGATTCCACAGTTACCCATCCTCTCCTCCTTTGCATATCTCTTATTTTCATCCCGGCTCTGATAAATGTATCATGCCAGGGGTAATGAGAAGCCATGAAGCTGCTCATCAGAGTCAAAAGGAAAACAGAAGCCTAGGTTGAGAGAAAGAGCTCATGTAGCAGGTGTGCCCAGACTTCAGATGTCCTATGGAGAAGAAAATCCAGGGAGGGCTGACAACAATCACTCTGTGTATGTTAGAAGAAGGAAAGAGAACCTGTCCACAGCCGACTCCTTCCCATGCCCATGCAATTGGTGCTACCATTTAATGTATTGGCTTTACCTGCCTAGATGATAAAAGGATATGCTATCTCTAGTCTCCTCCTGTGTCTGTAATACAAATTTAGCTCTATCAGCTGGCACCATTCACCCAGTGTCTAAACTCCAGACTTTCTTTTGCACTTTGAACTTGTAGAAGATCATTTACTAGGGTTTGATAGACCCACCTGAAGTCAATTATTCTATTGGGAAAGGAGTATTTTTGCTCAAAGTTCCAGTTCATTGTTTAGTCTTCCACAGACCATAGGAGCATTGCCAAGAGAAAATGCTATTCTGGAGTGAAATAGCTACCACAACAAGGGCTCCCCAAGTGCAGAAGTAACTATTGTGGAAGCCACACATCTACCTTTGTTCAAAGAATCCTTAAAGTTATGAAATATGGTCCGCTGCCCATTACAAAATTCATGGAACTAAGGCACAGATTGCCTAAGTTAAATTATCTGAGGTGACACAAGAGAAACCCGGGACAAGAACTAAGGTCATCTGCCACTACAGTCCGTCACCTGCATGTTGTCGTGACTCTTGGGAATCATCTCTACAGCAAGGACAATTCAGAACAGAGAAAAAAAATAGAAAGCTTGGGCCCCATATCCCACTGTTTCGGAGTGGCATGCCTGCCCATTTTTACTGTCACACGTAACTTTGCAAATGCATACATGCATCTATAGATACTATGTATACCTTTTTTATTCAGTTTTGCGAAGTTCTCCGGGTATTTACATTGACCCAGTCTGTTAAAGGTGAAATTTCTGACTCAAACACTATTCAGTTTCTTTCTAGACAATGCCAGATAATTCTTGTGAATGATTAATTCAGTTCTTAGCCCAATGTAAGTAGAAGGCTTTGTCCACTCACAGTTGTATCATTGTATATCATCTTTTTAAAGATTTTATACCATTTTAATGGAGGAAGTAAATTTTATCATTACTTCAGTCATTTGATTCCCTCACAAAAAGTCATAAGCATAGGCAAGCATTGTTTTGGAAACTCTTTACCCACACAATTAACCTTCTCATATACCGTATGCTAACGTATCTGACAATATTACAGACCTTGCTTGTGTTTAAATTTGCAAAGCATATATATCATTGACCATTTTCTTCTTTCAACTTTAACAAGTCAATTTTTAATTAGATTTGTCTTTTGTAAACGTAAGTAATTGGATTATATTTGCTTTGCAATCAGACAGACTTAGAGTCTTAATAGGAAGGGTTTCCCAGTTTTTATTTGTTCTTGTTCCTGGCATGCACATTTTTTTTAGGTTTGCCCTGGTGTTTTAGAAGCACTGACTGCATAGATACAGTATTTACATTTATATTTTCAAAAATATTTTGAGCTGAAATTTTTCTACCTATAAAAATTAGAGTAGGTATCTTTAAAGTGCATTGAGTTTAAACATATTCAATGCAATTTTATAAACTATTATTTTCTTTATTGTCTAGACTTCCATTCTTGGTATTTTTCATCTGCTGCTGTTTTTGCCCTAATTTATTTTACAAAGGCTATTTTGACTTTTGCATCAGGTTTGATCTGTCTGTTCTCTGTGCCCCATTACGCACTCACTCTTAACCCCCTCCTGCACCAACAAAGGGAGCAGGGAAGCAGGAAGCTGATTAATGAAGCTGGCTCCGTGATTGCTGAAGAAGAAAGGTCATTCCTGGGGAAATCTTCAGGACCTGCACAGGGTAGAGGGACTGAGCAAAGGGAATTTTAAGGGTTTGGAGAAATGCTTGTCCTACACTTGTTCCAGGATAGAAGTCATTGAAAACAGTCCTGACAAGAATTGGTCTAAATTTATAATAAAAGAGTTGAGACATAATAGGTGCTCTTCTCTTGGGAATATAGCTCTGGTATGGTCGCTGAGAAAATGGCATCAAATCTTATCAGCCTGTGGGTTATTAGCTTGTTTCTCAACAATCAAGCTCAGTTTTGAACTTAATGATTTTACACACTATATCCCTATCAATTAGGGTTGGTTTTTTGATTAACGCAACACCCTCATTTTTACTTCATCTATTTGTGGTTGGTATATGCCTTCAAATATTGTTAGAGAAGCAGAATGCTTTCTGGGTCCTTGGCTGTTGTCTTTTCTTGGTAACCCCACCTCTACTGGCATAACTTCCCAGGGTATAAGTTCTTTGTTATAGCCCTTCTCCAAATCTTAGAAATGTTATTCAATTGTCTTCTGACAAACAGAGATACCGAAAAACCTGTATGCGTATGCAGAGGCCAAAAGCCAGCCTGACATGCCTTCATCAGTCCCTCTCCTCCGTTTTATTGTTGTTGTTTGTTTTGTTTTTTGTTTGTTTGTTTTGAGACAAATTCTCTCGCAGATTTGAGGCTCACAGGTTCCGCTAGACGGGCTATCTAGCGAGCTCCAAGGATCCTCCTGTCTCTGATTCCCCAGTTCTGAAATTGCAGGAACACACACACATCTCTGTGACTGCTTTTTGTTTTGTGTTGTGTTATATGTCTGTATGGAGGTTCAAATTCAGGCCCTCTTGTTTGTGAAAACACTTTACCAATTGAGCCATCTCCCCAGCTCCAGGTACCAACTTTTGAGTCCATTTGCCATTGGTTTTATCTTTTACTATTATTGTTTTTTTTTTATTTCCTGAATACTTGACAATTTATTTTCCTTTCATTCAAAAACACTGTTGTTACATAGTTTACGTGTAGATTCCTTGTCAACCCTCCTTGGAATACAAAAGCCCATTTATCTATATACAAAGGTATCTATTCAACTCAGAACATTTTAAACATTTCTGCTCTATTTGATATGCCTTCCTGAACATACACCTGCAGTTCCCTGCTTCTCTTCTCAATCTGTGCCCTACCTTCTTCCTCTGCTGTTTCTCTCATCTCTCTCTTGCCATGGGTCTCTAAATCCTATGTGTGTTCCTACGCATCTCTGCTTCGATTGTCAGCAGTAGTTACTTCTGTTCTAACAGACTTGAAGACATCCCTGTTACATGCCTGGCCTCATCAGCTTTCCTTAGTGGAAGATTCCACAACCCCTTCTTTCTTTCTCTCTCTCTCTCTCTCTCTATTTATTTATTTATTTATTCCTCTTTCTTTCTTTTTTTGTAAAGGTGATTTTATTTTATTTTATTAACATTTTTTGTTGCAAAAGTTGCGGCGGGCTGCTTCCCGCCACCCGGCTCGCAGCTAGCTTTACCCGAAATAATTACACGGAAACTGTAGTCATTTAAACACTGCCTGGCCCATTATCTCCAGCCTCTTATTGGCTAACTCTCATATCTTGACTAACCCATTTCTAATAATCTGTGTAGATTTCCCGGGCATGGTGGCTTACCGGGAAAGATTCAGCATGTCTGAGCTGGCGGCTGGTTCCATGGCATCTGCCTGACTCTGCTTCTTTCTCCCAGCATCCTGTTCTGTCTACTCCACCTGCCTAAGCTGCTGTCCTATCAAAAGCCAAGGCAGTTTCTTTATTAACTAATGAAAGTAACACATAGACAGATGACCCTTCTACATCAATTTTTCATTTATTTTGCGTACTGACCATAGTTTTCCCTCCCTCCTCTCTTCCCATTCCCTCCCACCTCCCATCTACCTCCCTCCCCATCCTTCTCAGTCTCCATTCAGAGAGGGGCAGGCCTCCAACGGTCTTGGACAAACCAAGGCACATCGAGTTGAGTCAGGACTGAGCTCCTTTCCCGGCATCAAGGCTGGGTGAGGTAATCCAGCATGGGAACAGGCTCCCAAAAGTCAGCTAAGCTTCAGAAATAGGTCCTGAGCTCACTGTTAGGAGCCTTACAAACAGACTAAGCTATGCAACTGTCACACACATGCAGAGGGCATAGGTGGGTCCAGAGTCCATGAACTCCCACCAGCTCAGGTTAGCTGTCTCTGTGTACAACCCCTTTCTTATATCCTTGGCTCTAAAGACAGATCCACACAGGCAAAGCTGCAACACTCTTCTGCTTGCTAGGGCTGGAACACGGCCCCTTCATTTGAATAGATTTTTACCAGCTTTCTGGTTTTGTTGGTTTCCTTCACTGCCTAAACTCGACTGTCCTGGAATTAACTCTACGGAGTTATACCAGCAGTTCTTCATCTGTGAGGTCGCAACCCCTTTGGGGGTCAAATGACCCTTTCACAGGGATCACGTACCAGATATCTTGTATATCAAGTATCTATATTACAAGTAGTAAAATTACAGTTATGAAGCAGCAATGACAATAATTTTATGGTTGGGGTCACCACTCATGAAGAACTGCATTAAAGGGTCACAGTATTCGGAAGGGTGAGAACTGCTTCTATAGACCAGGCTGGCCTCAAACTCAGAGATCCGCCTACCTCTGTCTCCCCAGGGATTAAAGGTGTTGACCACCACACCCAGCCCTAAAATTTTATTTAATTTCTTCTCACTAGTTGGAAGCTTAACTGGGTGGGATCTTGCCCTGCAGTCCTCAGTCCCTTTATTGCATTTAGGACCGGGCTTTTCTTTAAACTTTGTAATCTCCTGGAGCACTGAAGTGAACTCCACTCCACTTCCTAGCGCTCTTTTTCTCCTCCAACTCTACATTTTGTATTTTTTCCTTGCTTAGGTCGTTCCTCTTCATTACAGTCCTGCAGAAGACTGGCCGCCAATAACCATATGACACAGTCAGTAAGTACTAGGCTGTTTTGAAATCTCCTCTGCCAATGCCGCTAATCTAGACTTTAGCCTCAGACAGAACTTTCAAAGACAAAAAACTGTCATATTCTTCACCAAAATATCATGGCCTCTAGGAGACAGACTACTGTCCTTCCCCTCTGAAACTTCTTGAGCTGGGCTCCATGGTTCAAAGCGCCCTTAGCACCACTACCTTCCGTGCCCCTACTGGGATGCCCCGTTAAGCCCTGCTCAAAGTGTCCAATTGCTTTCCTAGTCCAAAGTCCCAAAGTATTCCATATCCCTCCAAACAGAAGTATGGTCAGGCCGATCACAGCAGAACCTACTCTTGATACCAACTTTTGTCTTAGCCAGTGCTCTATTGCTATGAGAAGACACCATGACCATGGCAACTCTTGTAAAAGAAAGCATAATTGAGTCTGGCTTACAGTTTCAGAGGCTTAGGTTCACTACTGTCATGGTGGGAAGCACGGTACCATGCAGGCAGACATGATGCTAAAGAAGCACCTGAGTGCTCAGTACCTGGATCACCAGGCAGCATAGAGAGAAAGACACTGGGCCTGGCTTGAGCATTTGAAATCTCAAACCCCACCTCCAGTGACATACTTCCTCCAACAAGGACTCACCTACTCCAACAAGGCCACATCTCCTAATTCCTGTTTAGTAATTCCACTCTCTCTAATGACCAAGCATTCAAATCTATGAGCCTAAGGGGGCCATTCTTATTCAGACCACCACGTGGTGTAAGGGAGCATCAAGGCAAGGAACATGTGCAGTAAAGTCTAGCGCCTACTGGTGGACAGGAAGCAGAGAGACAGACAGGAAAGAGCTAGGTACAAAATACACTTTGAAGTATGCACCCACACCCAGAGACCTAGTTCCTCCAACCAGGCTCCTCCTGTTAAATCTCTGGTACCACCCAATAACAGCATCAAATAATGACTTCATCAATGGACTAACCGACTGATGGGGTGAGATCCCTCAGCTGCTTCAGCTGGTAACCATACCTTTAACTCTTGAGCTTTTATGGGAGTTTCAGGTTCTAACTATACTAGAACCTAGTGCCTGATGTATATATAGCATTAGTAGGAGGGACATTTTGCAAAGTAGTTAAGTGCCCTTAAAAAAGAGGCTGAGGTGAGCTGCTATGTTCCTTCTACCATGGGAGGATGAAACCAAAAGAAGCAGAACAGATCCTCACCAGACACCAAATCTATCGTCTTTTACCTCAGGTTACCTCATCACAAGAATAAGCAATTTATTTCTGTTGTTAATAAGTTACATCACCTGCATATTTTTAACCCAAATGGGCTGTGAAAAATCCCACTACATTCCAACATTGTGCAGGGCAAGTCTCAAACCTACACAGTAACTCTGCAAGATCAACAACATTATCTATATTACAGATGAAGAAACTGAACTCAGAAAAAAACAAGCCACTTTGCCAAAACTGTTAAATGGGAGAAGAGTCTCACCCTGGTTCATCTGTTTCTTTGCAGGTAAAATGCCTCTATTGGCACCTACCCTCTTTTTTCAAGTCTGTAGGCTTCTAGAAATTGGACAGATAAAAAATATGTAATGGTAAAAGAGCTTGCAATGGCCATAATAAAAATCACTGTTATAGAAATGGCTCTCAGACCCTGCATCCCTACAGCAGTATGGATGTTAAGAATAATCGTGGTGTTTTCCTTGACGTCTAATCCTCAAATAAGGCCTGATTCATAAGACCTAAAAGCATGACCATCAGAAGGGACAGTGAGGAGGATTACTTACCCTGCCTTCTGCTGATGAGCCTTTTGCACATCTTGCTAGGCACTTTTATGCCATTTTAGGATTTCCTTTTCACTTCTGCAGTCATTTTCCTGCCCACTTAGGGAAGACCGTGTCAGAGGGCTTTGGATCTGATGCTAGTTTTAAGCATTGCAATTTTCTAAAAATTGGCCCAATTAAAAGGTCTGTGAGAGCCAGTGAAGTACAAGGTGACACAGGCTTTCCCATCCCCCATTTCCTCCCACATGAACCCATGCTTCACAGATTATGGAATCAAAACCAGGGAAATCATGAACTTAAGAAATACAGGCGTGCAGCCATGATTCCTAAACGTCTCCATGCATTCAGCTGAGGTTAATCAAGATACCAAACACCCTAATTAAAAGAAATGGTCACTAATGTGTCATCGAAGGTGAAGCAGACGACCAATGACCTCTCATTCATTTTGTATTTGCTATTTAAAATCGAGTTATTCATGGGTGCTTTTGTGATTCTTTTTCTATTTGAACCACAGAATTTGGATAAAAGTATCTAGAATCTGAAATTATCTTTTCCTTTCATACATGAACACATACACTCCTCAGATATTTTTTTCTAGAGAAAATATTAATTTAATAAAGAGAATACTAAAAGAGCAGACTATAATCTGAGTTGTAAATTAATAGCTTGGATCATTAAAGGATGAGGCTCATTCTTTAGTAAACTAAATACAGTGACCAAAGAGAACATATTTCATTTCTTCCTAGACACTTGATAAAATATTGGTTCTTAAACATGCTCTGAGAAAGAACACTCTCTTGAAAATTTTGATTCAATTCTTTAATAACTAAAGCACACTATTTAATTTCTGGGGGTCATAAAATCTGTCCTTTGTGCTCTTGCTAGTCACAGTTCTGCACTTGCAGCTATAAGATACTATAAATATTGAAGGAATTGCAACAGCTGTTCAGGGCTGGAACTCTATGCCCAGAAACTGCTGCAGCACTGGAAATTGCCCATCATTGCTGAGTCAGTCGTTCATGGGCACGTCTGCCAGGAAGCAGCCATCATTTCGTGCCAAATTTAGCAGGTGCTGTGTTCATGTTCCAACGTAGAGAGAAAGTCTCTCTAAAAATACCTATCTTCCTTGTTCACCCCAGCACCACATTGTTCTGGGATTGAATGCATTTTTAGCAACAACAGGGTACGTGTGCGTTTGTTTATCTTTGCACCGTTTCATGTTTAAAAGAAAAAAAGAGAGAGATTTGTTTATGCTGTAGTGTGGGAGGGAACACGTAACTTGGTGTCTGCCACATTGTACTCCAGATGCTGGGAGGATGAAGGTTCAGCAAAACAGCTCAGACCCTTTCTCAGGAGTCAGGCTGCAAATCCTCAGCAGCCAAAGCATCTGTCTTACTTCTAGGTTTTAGGGCATTTCCTGGGCATGTCTAGTTACTTTCTTGACACTCCTCCAAACCTCAATAAGGTAAGGGCAGTAAGTAAGGTAAGGGCAATAGGAACTTGTCACGGGTTTACATTAAAAACTGAATCTTTAGCTGGAGGAGGAGAAGTGTAATTAAGGAAGATGTTTTTTTTAAAGTAACAGTCATATTTATCTAACACTTTTTTAAAAAACAGATTTACTTACTTATTTATTATGTATACAGTATTCTGCCCCCATGTATGCTTGCAGGCCAGAAGAGGGCACAAGATCTTATTACATGTAGATGTGAGTCACCATATAGTTGCAAGGAATTGAACTCAGGACCTCTGGAAGAACAGTCAGTGCCTTTAACTGCTGAGCCACCTCTCCAGTCCAAGATTTATTTTTTTTTAGTTAGATTATAAAGTAATGGGTGTACATAATGGTTTTTCAAACATGTTTCATTTCAGCTGATTCTCCCTACACTACCTCCTTGTCTCCAAGCACACCCTGCTTCCCTCGCTGTACCCTGTCACCCCCACCAGTGTGGGAAGTCCTTCTGTCTATGTGTTGCTTTTATTGGTCAATGAATAAAGCTGTTTTGGCCAGTGGCTTGGCAGAATAGAGCTAGGTGGGAAAACTAAACTGAATGCTGGGAGAAAGAAGGTAGAGTCAGTGGGAAGCCATGTAGCCACCTGCAGGAGACAGATGCACCAGAACCTTGCAGATATGCCACAACCATGTGGCGATACATAAATTAACAAAAATGGGTTAATTCGAGATATAAGAGTTAGCCAGAAATACGCTTAAGCTACTGGCCAAACAGTATTGCAATTAATAAATACATGTTTCTGTGTGATTATTTTGGGAGTCTGAGTGGCCGAAAAGCAAACAAGCAGACTCCACCAACACTCCACCACCCCCTTCACTTTGTTCTATTGTCGTCCCTCTACCCCCTCCCTTAGAAATCTCTTTTTTCAAGTCTCATGGGCCTTTTCTAGTCTCCTAGTATTTTTCCATATGGTTGTACAAATCTTACAGTTTCAGGCTAGGATCTGTATACAAGAGAGAATAACCTCACTTCAAATAATATCTTTCAATTTCATCCACTTGCTAGCAAATTTCCTAATTTTGTTTTTCTTCATGGCCAAATAAAATTCTCTTGGTTATACATATTACATTTCATTATCTATTTGTCATTTGATGGACATTTAGGCTGATCCCATTTCCTGATTGTTGTGAAAAGACTATCAATCAGCATGGATGAGTAGGTATATCTGTGGTAGGCTGGAGAGTCCTTTGGGCATATGCCCCAGAGTGATCGTATCTGGGTTAGATGATGCTTCTACTTTTAGCTTTTTGAAAAGTCTCTATATTAATTACCATAGTAGCTGCCACACCAGGTCACACACCCACAGGTTGCAGGTTTCTCCCTTCCTATTTTGTGGAACAGTTTGAGGAATGTTGGTATTAGATCTTCTTTGACAGTTTGGTAGAACCCAACAGTCAATCTGTCTGTTCCTAGACTTCCACTTGAGGAGACACATTTCACCACTGCTCCAGCTTCCTTGCTTGTTGCAAGTGTAGCAATCCTGGTAGCAATTACTCACTTTCAAGGCTCAGAATTCATCATTCTGTGCATTCCTAGACTGCAGGGTCGCTGAAAACAACCAGACCTGATGTTATTCTGCCGTCTCTGAATATTATCTGGCAATTTTCCGGTATAGATTTTAGTATTGATTTCTTTCCTTTGTATTTTTGACATCTCAACTATGATACATTGGAAAGAGATTCTTCTCTGGTCATATCTATGTGGAGTACTAAATGATTTTTGTGTTTTAATTTATTTTTCCAGATTTGGGGAAGTCTTGGCTATAATTACCGTTAAAAAAAAAAAGACGAAGTATGTATAATCCATTACCTTTTGTTTCAGATCCTGAGTGCACCAGGACTTCTTGGAGCTTTGGCTAGTGCTCATTGATTTTTTTTTCTTATGTGAGTCACTGTGTATGTTATTGTCTTGACTGTGTCCCCTATCTCTGATATTCTTTTTTCTCCTTGGTCTTGTTGGCAACATTGATGATGTCTGTTGTATTTTTCATTGGGTATTTTGTAACGGGTCTTTCTTTGATCTGCCAGCTCCCAAGTAATGATATGCAGACTTATTAATATTGAAAGCTTGGGGTCCATAGTCTAGGCTTGTTCACAACTAGTTCTCAAAACTTAAATTAACACATTTATATTCATCTATATTTTTCCATGTGGCTTGTTACCTCTTCTCCATATTGTATATCCAACTTCTTCTACTTCTTCCTCTAGCTGGTCTTTGAACCTTCTTTCAACTTTTATTTATTTCTTTGTTGTGACTGTGTGTCTATGTGTGTGCACTATTGCCTGCAAGTGGTTGTGTGTCTATGTGTACGCACTATTGAGTGCATGTGGAAGCCAGAGGAAGGATGGAGGGAGTCACTTCTCTCTTTCCACCATCTGAGTTCCAGGATTTGAACCTACACCCTCAGGCTTGCCACAAGGGCCTTAACCCACTGAACCATTCCACCCACAGGTCTTGAACCTTTAAAACCTAGCACTCTGAAGTGGTTTGCTGACACCTTAGCTGTCACATCATCTTTTCTCTGGTGTTATGAAGCTCTCAGTTTGTGGAGTTGTCATAGTGGAGACTTGCCTGTGTTTCATCTTTCTTTGGTGTGTTTCCTGCAAAAGGTAGGGCACATATATCCTTGGTCTGTAGTTTCCTTCCTTTTCTCACAGTTTTCATTTGTTTGCTTTGTTTTATGTGAGTCCTCCAAGTTTATTTTCTTTGCTTGGGTTGAATCTGTCTATAATAAGCACTATGATGGACTGACAAATGTCTCAGTGTTAGCCATGGGAAAGCTACTGTACCCCTGACTTGAGTTTGTAGCTTTAAAGACAGGTGCACTCAGGTCCTGTGGGTCCTCAGGATCCTGTCTTGAGTGGCAGAGTTCTATTGCTCAGTATCACTTGCTCTGAGGTTCCTGACAATGCAGTTTACCCCAAGCAGGAGTCCTTTTGAGGTGACACAAGCTCCTTCTTCAGGGGCCTTCTGAGTAGCCTGTTCCCACTTGTCTGCTCTCAGACCCCAGTCTTGTTCTTTGCTTGCTCACTGCCAATTGCACTATTGCTTTGAGTTTTGGTGAGCACTTCTGGCTCACCCCAGGAGACAGGAGTGTCCAAATAGCTGTCACTGACTTTCTTTGCCAACACAGTGCCGCGGCTTCTGTCCTGCCATCCACGACCTTCTGAGCATCTCTCTATAGGATCTACCTCACTGCCGTTGCTCAGGTCATTATCTCCAGTACAGATGGACTGCTCATCATTTCAAACAGTCTGTCTCAGTCAAATCTCAGTTCAGTTTGCTGAAGCAATGAGTTGAGCTCCGTTAGGGCAAAGGAAGCAAAGACAGCTTACAGGTGGCGACACTGGTGCGGGAGAATTGTCTGTATTCTGTCAATCATATTTTAAGTAAATGCTGATTGGCCAGTCAGGAAGTATAGGCAGGAAAACCAGACAGGAAGTAGAAGTGATACAATGAGAACAGGAGAATTCTGGGAAGCAGGAAGCTCCCTCCTGCATTCCTGTCCAGACCACAGAGAAGCAAGATGTAACCTGCCCCGCTGGAAAAGGTACTGAGTCACATGGTTAACACAGACAAGAATTATGGGTTATCGTAAAATGTAAGAATTAGTTAATAAGAAGACTGAACTAATGAACCAATCAGTTTATAATCTTACGGAGTCCTGTGTGTGATTTTCTTTGGGACTTGCCGGTTGTGGGGTACCAGGCAGGACAGAAACCCCACCAAGCCGGCCCTCATGTTACACTACACCACTGAAGAAAATGTCTTCACAGCGACAATTAACTGCCTATAAATTCTCAAGGAGGAGCAGGGCCTCATGAGCCCCTTTCCTGCCTCCATGGCAGAGCATCAATGGGCCCATTAATTGTATGTAGGTGGTGTATGAGCAAATATAGCTGCTGAGAGCTCCAGAGGGCAATGGCCCAGAGAAGAGAATTCTGTAGCAATCTTAAGAGACTCCCCCCAGGAAACGCTCATCTCTTCACATCTACCTTCTCCTCCCCTCAACATGTTTACACCAGGTCTGTGCTGGGAGGGGCTGGTATTGTCTCCTTTCCTTGTAGGTGCTCAATGTTCATGTTCCTTGTGTTTCCTTAATTGTGAATGCTTTTGTGACAGCCCCATTCTGCCTTTTGGAAACACTCCTTTCTACATCCCACTAGGGAAATCCAGTATTGAGAAAACCGAAAAACACTCAGAGTGTTAGGTAACTCCAGGGTTTTTTGTTTGGTTTGGTTCTGGTTGTTTTGAGACAGGGTCTCACTCTATGGCTCTGGCTGTCCTGGAACTCTCTTTGTAGACTGGGCTGGCTTCAGACTCACAGAGAACTCAGTTTTATCTGTCTCTCACTAGCAGACATGAGGGTCTTATGTTTCTTATGGCTTTCATAGTTTGAGCAGCAGTGTCAAACTCTCCATCCATGTGACCACCCAAAAGTGTCTCTGCATCCCATGAACACCAAGGGAGGTTTCAACTGCAGGTTAAACATGTTTATAGACAGAGCTATTGCTGGTGACCATTCCGGCATCTTTAGTAAACAGAGTCTCGTTGTTTAATCAGATGGCTTTGTCAACCATTCTTTAAGATAGTTCTGCAAGCATTTGTCTTCTCAAGATAGGAGAAGGGCTCAACAGGAACATGTAGGAGTACAAGAAGACTAACTCAGTATAAAAATAATACCCCACCTATCTCAACTGAGTAGCTTCAAACAGAAACTATGGGACTATCATGGTGCAGGGCGGTAGCTAGACTGACTTAGGTGCACATAAGACCAGTAAATGTTTAGCATATGCTCTTTTTCCTTCTCCCCCCTCACAGCATCTGCTCCCTGTATTCTCCACAGTTAGAACACAACAGATATGGCAAAGATCAGAGATATGTTTCTCAGCATACCCACCAACGCTCAAGGCAGGTTTTCATTCCCCACTCCCCCGATTTCTTTAGGAAATCTATACAGCTCTCTGATCCTCTATCTTTTTCATCATGCATTTTACAAACACAAATTTTACTTCCAGCCACAAACCACACTTTGATGAGATAGTCCAAACTCTTGTCTCCTATATGGCCTTCTTTGAAAGCATGGCAAATAATTTTGTCAGAGGACATGCCTGCATATTCTATGCCCTAAGCTTTGTTCATTCTGCCTTTCCAGAGCAACAGTAGACTCTCCAAGGGAAAGATGCAGTGTGGTAAAAGCCATTCTTGATTTTTTTTTTAAAAAAAAAAAAACTTCTTTGTATTTTATCGTTGTACAGAGAAGAAAATCAAACACTGCTGTGCTCCAAGTTCTCAATGATGATACTGGAAGAGCTCAGGGAGAGCTAAACAAAGCAGAGTAGTGATTCAAGGTTCCTCCAGTGTGATAGAAAGCCACTAGAGTTCTTCCAGCAAGGCCAGGGCCTGCTCAAGAGCCACTCAGGCTGTAAGCAGGGAGTCCACACTAGGAGTAAAGAAGGGCCGTAGGGAGGAGCTCTGGAGTGATCCACACAAGGGTGACTCACACTGTATCAGTCTTTGTCAAGAGAGTGTTGAGAAATACCCAACCTAAATACAGGAAGAGGTGCTTAGTCTTACTATAAATTAACGCCATTCTTTGGTGATACCCATGGGAGGCTTGCCCCTTTCTGAACAAAAACAGAGGAGGAGTGGATTGGTTGGGAAGGGAAGAGAGAATGGGAGGAGAGGAAGGAGGGGAAACTGCTGTAGAGATGTAAAATAAATTAATTATTTTTTTAAAAAACTACAAAGGTAGGGGGCTGGAGAGATAGCTCAGTGGTTAAGAGCATTGTCCGCTCTTCCAAAGGTCCTGAGTTCAATTCCCGACAACCACATGGTGGCTCACAACCATCTGTAATGAGGTCTGGTGCCCTCTTCTGGCCTGCAGACATACACACAGACAGAGTATTGTATACATAATAAATAAATAAATACTTTTTAAAAAAACTACAAAGGTAGATAATTACAAAAAGGTACTTAAATGCATCTTCTTTTGCAATCAGCTTAGAGAAAGATCTTAAGAGTAGAGCTGAACACAGAAACCTCAGCATTAACGTACTACTTGTGTTTGAGAAACCTGGACAATACCAGTCAAAGCTAAAAGACTAGGTAAGCTTTCCTCCCCTACGCTGAAGTTTGTCTGATATCCCTATAATGGATGGAATTCAAGGGAGCCCCCAAGTATTTGGTAAGTGGCTGGCCATATGTCAAGGCTTCTACCTGAACAATACCAAGCTGACAAGGGAATTCAGAATCTATCAGAGATTCTCAACTCACACTCATTACCCGTCACTCTGAAACTCTGGGGGTCAACTATCTTTAAAGATAAGTTCCTCTGTGTCCATGAAGCATCCTTCTATCACCTAGGCTAACTACCAAAACTTCGCTGTAGCCATGAAGGCAATCATTTAACAGCCTTCTATTGTGTGTGTTAAAGTTTGACTTAATGTGCATAGAGAAACTATTTTGCAAAGGTAAAAGAATGGGGCACAATATTTGCTGATTCTCAAGCTCTGCAGTTATTTTGTAGCTTATCCTTGTTGTGGAATATCCTTTCTGTACACTGTGAAAGTGTCACTCTGGTTTGTTTAATAAAGAGCAGAATGGCCAATAGCTAGGCAGGATTTCCAGGCACAAAGGATGCTGGGAAGAAGGGTTAGATCACCAGGCAGACAGAGAGCGAGCAGAATGGAAAGTACAGAATAAAGGTAACCAAGCCACATAAAAGAACATAGATTTAAAAATACAAGTTAATTTAAGTTATAAGAACTACTTAGGAACAAGCCTAAGCTAAGGCCAATCTTTTATAATTAGTATAAGTCTCTCTCTCTCATTATTGGGGAGACAATGGCCCCAATTAAAAAACCCAGCTACATATTCTCATGGTTTATTTCTTCCATTGATTCCACAAGGTATCTGGATCTACCTCACTTGACATAAAGTAAACTAAAGGCCAGAAAAGAGAGGGGTCTAGTGCCAATGAGAAACAGGAACCAGATTTGATTATAAAGCTTGTGTTTTATGGAAGTCAACTAAATAACCTTAGTTTCTCTTAAAGAACAGGGGACAGTAGAGGCTTTAAAAAGTGAGCAATGTTACCTTAAAGTAAAACAGTTTTTTACAAAATATTTTAAATGTATGTACATATATGTGGGGGTCAGGAGTTTGCTATGTAACCCAGGTAGGCCAAGAACTCATGACCCCCCTAGACTGGGATTATAAGTATGTATCACACCTGATTAGTCCTCCATATCTTTACCAAATTCTACTACCATCAAACCCATACATAGTGGGTTTCCTAAGGTATCAGTTAATTCCATATACATGGATTCAAAAATACTTTAAAATAAAACAAAAACATATGTGAATGAGATGGAGGACATAAGAACATGGGCAGCGGAGGGAGAAGAGAAGGGACAGTGCAGATTGATTAGAATTTTTTAAATATGGCGGGGAATGCTCATTCTCACACCATGAGAAAACAACGTGATGAAAAATTCCAAGCATCAAACCTGTAGATTGTCTTATTAAAAGTCTGGTGCTCCAGTTTCCCTGACTGCAATATTTGTTCTTCTCTTCTAATACATTAATAAACAGTCTACAATTCTTTGTCCTGCTCTCCTCCAAAGCTGTCCCTGCAAACCTTACCTTGCCATCTGGCTTAGCATCGCTAGACAGAATCACTTGTTGATCTTACCAGCTGAGAATAAGACCACTACCACAGATTTTGAGATAAATTCGAAGCAAGCTTTATGAAATTCTTGCCAAGATGATGGACACTGGCCAGGTCCGTATTCCAGATTCCCAGAGAATGATTACAAATGACGTTAGTCCGGTGCTTATAAAGGCAAAACCCACAAGACTATGTACTTCCTGCCTTCGTCTAATGGGGCACAAGCACACATCCTGACATATTCCCTGCCTGTGTGTGACCAAGTACATCCTGTGCAGTTAGGGCAACCAACCTTATTTACAGAAACAAAAACACAAAGCTTGGTATCTTATTTGAACGATAGCCCCAGCATTCCAGGAAGTCATCTGTCCTTGGGTAAGGGAGGTTAACAGGTTAGAGGCCTTTTTTTTATATAGATCTCTCTTTTTTTTAAGATTTGCTTAAGATTTTATCAATTGACATTCCTTGTAAGGATCATATAGAAATTTAGTGTGACTGCATTTTGGTTTGCTTTCTTTGGACCCAGTGTAAGAACTCAAAGAAAAAAATATAAATGATGGCTAATGTGGAATATCCTTCTGCATATGCATTGTTTTTATTGGTTAATAAGTAAAGTTGTTTTTGGTCAGTGGCTTAGCAGAGTAAAGCCAGGCTGGAAAACATAGAGAGGGAGAGAATAAGCGGAGTAAAAGAGATGCCACATAGCTGCCAAAGGAGGAAGATGCCAGAAAATCTTACTGGTAGGTCACAGCTTCGTGACAATACACAGATTAATAGAAATGGGTTAATGTAAGAGTTACTCAATAAGAAACCTGAGCTATTGGCCAAACAGTGTTGTAATTAATATAGTTTCTGTGTGATTATTCAGGTCTGGGTGGCTGGGAAACAAGCAAACAGTCTCTACTTACACAATGGCGCCCATACATTTGGGGCTAACCAGCATGGCCAGCCACACACTTCAGGTTCAGGTGCTTGTATGTCCACTCGGGGTTAGGAGGAAAGTAGCTGAGAGCATGCCTGTCATTCAGCACCCCTGTCTGGACAGCTGGATTGGGTCTGCTAGGCGTGCACAGGTAGGAAAGCATGGTAGATTTCCTCCACCCTACACAAAGACATTTGCAGGTCACGCAGCACTCTGCATGTCAGATTTAGCTTTTACTCAAACAAAAAAGGTTTATGTGCTGCATGGTGCTTTCCAGAGTTGAGGTGGTGAGCATGGCTTCCACCCAGCAATCCCAGAGCAGGCAGTAAATGTACCTCTGCCATATTGAAATGCCAAGAGAGGTAGAGTCAGCAACCAGGGCTGCCACAACCACATTGCTTATCATTTTAAAATGATCCTGGTCAGAAAAGGATCTCAGATACACAATAAGACAGATTCAGACATAAAAGACCTCTTAATGAGACACAGTGTGTTTAAAGATTGTATGTAGGCTTGGAAGAGAGAGAAAAAAACTATAGACAGTTAAGAAAAGAAATAAATAGTTTTAAAAAAAATAAAATAAAGAGACAGGGTACAGATAGTCATAGATTAAAGGAGTAAACAAAAATAAATCATGTAAGGTGGAATATACACAGAGAGTCTGAATTATGTATATTATTGTGTTTTCATTGGATTTTTTGACTGCAGAAAGATATTTAATTCTGGGGTCTGCTAAGTTAAACCAACAAAAAGGTATCTTGACTTCAAAATTTGGGTCTAAGGATATGTTGCTTTGAAAAAGAGGGTCTGCTTTTGTTTACACAGAAGATGAGAAACTGTGGATACCTTCCAGGCTAATGTGGTTTGATGGAACAAGACTCCCCAAAGGTCTCCATGAACCCTAAAAATACTTTGCCCAATAAACAGCAGGAAGAAGTTTGGAAAAAACAACACCCAAATTCCCAAAATGATTGTTTATAAATGTTTGTTTTCATTTAAAGGAGGATATGTTATAGATATGAATAATTTGCAATGGTGTAGATCTTGATCTATTGATACAAATTAAAAGTTGACTTTGTTACACTGTATATATGTATTTCTGCTCTTGTTTAAGGTTTTGTGTTTATGGAGCTCTTTAAAATTATAAAGTATAATTAAAATTACAGATTAATAGATAGTTATCTATAACAGTCAAACTGTAGTCATGTTAGCTAGGTTTTCTAGATTTACAGAGATATATTTCAGATAGGTATTCTTCAAAGCTTTCAAAGACTTACAGAAAAGGACATTTAAAATGTTTTATTAACTTAGGACTTTTCATGACAATGAGACACATTTGCTCCTGGCACCAATCTACTTCAAGAGGAAGATGGGCATTGAAGAAACTCTTTATGGAGTTTGCTAGCCATTTGGGCAAGAAACTGCTCTTGCCTGTACTGCTTGATGGTATGCTGTATGAACTGGACATGCAGGACTCACAGAAAAATAACTGCTGAACTTCCCAAAAGATGAGACACTCCTTCAGAATCCCTCCATGAAAGAGTCTGTCAGACATTTTGTAGGACACAGAAGAAAACAGCTGATGAACTTTGTCAGTACAAGACAGAACAGATTTTCAAATTTCCTGCTTCACTGAAAAGTCTGCCGCACATTATAGGCCTATAGGCTGAAGATGGATGCCCCAACATTACAAAAGAACTTTGGGGATCTGTGATGAGTGTGTGCTCTGTGGTCCGGCTTCGGACCATGGCCTTAGGCATCTGCTCTTACTGGGGTCTTGGGTTCTAATCCGTGTCTTTTCTAATGCAGTTGGAAGCGCTGCCAGGATGCAGATTTTCGTGAAGACCCTTATGGGGAAAACCATCACGCTCGAGGTTGAACCCTCGGACACTATAGAGAATGTCAAGGCCAAGATCCAGGATAAGGAAGGAATTCCTCCTGATCAGCAGAGGCTGATCTTTGCTAGTAAGTAGCTGGAAGATGGCCGCACTTTATCTGACTACAACATCCAAAAGGAGTCCACCCTTCATCTGGTGTTGAGACTTCGTGGTGGTGCTAAGGAAGAAGAAGTCTTACACCACTCCCAAGAAGAACAAGCATAAGAGAGAGAAGGTGAAGTTGGCTGTACTGAAGTACTATAAGGTGGATGAAAATGGCAAAATTAGTCATCTTCGTCGAGAGTGTCCTTCTGATGAATGTGGTGCTGGAGTTTTCATGGCTAACCACTTTGACAGACATTACTGTGGCAAGTGCTGTCTGACTTACTGCTTCAACAAGCCAGAAGACAAGTAGTTATGTATGAATAAATAAAAAGACAGAAAAAAAAGAACTTTGGGTTGCTGTCCAGTCAGCGAAATGTCTCTATCAATTCTAGAGTTTTAGAAGTTGCTTACAATGCACTTCCTGTTTACTTGGCAATATTATATCCTTCTGGAGTCTTTGATGGAGTGAAGACTAAATAGTTATAGTTTTCCTTCGTTATGATAAAAGATAAATTGTATATGAAACTTAACTTTAGACTCACAAAGAATTATTGTAATTGTAATTCTTGCTTGATACCTGTTTTGTTATATGTAATTTTGCTATATTAAAGTTAAAACCTTCCTTTTTATTTAGACAGAAAAGGGGAGATTATGTGAGATGTCCTTCTGTACATGTGTTGCTTTTATTGGTTAATGAAAAAAGCTGTTTTGGCCAATGGCATAGTAGAGTATAGCCAGGCTGGAAGACATGTAGAGAGTAGGTGGAGTCAAGGAGACACCATGTAGCTGCTGAAGGAGAAAGATGCCAGAAAACCTTATCAGAAGGCCACAGCCTCATGGCACTACATAGATTAATAGAAATGGGTTAATTTAAGATATAAGAACTAGCTAGGAAAATGCCTGAACTAGTGGCCAAACAGTGTTGTAATTCAGATAGTTTTTGTGTGATTATTCAAGTCTGAGTAGCTGGGAAACGAACAAGCAGTCTCTGCTTGCAGATGACTTTACAAACATTATCCAGTACCCATTTCTATATGAATTATAGCTCTGCTTCTGAGGGATGATCAGTCAAATTCATTTGTTCTTCTTCTTTTTTCTTTCTTCTTTTTTTTTTTTTTGCTTAAATGCTTTTTTGCTCTTATTGAGCTTTAAGCATAGCAATTGAAACTTAAAATTTTAGCCCTCACACACTGCTTCCTCCATCTTCCTCCACTTTCCACTGACCAAATGTGGGCCTTTGAAGGATCTACTATGAGCATCTGAGTACACATTTCTCTCCTCTACTGAAGCATACGCTTCAAGACAGCCCCATGTCTTATTAACCCTTAAGTCATGAGCAAGTATGTCTTGGCACAATGTGCAGAGTAACCCTAGAGCAAGAAGAAACCCGTTGTCTCTATATTAGATGGAGAGGTGGTGAAATATACAGAGAATGGTATGGAGCCACATTTCCTAGGCTCAAAAGTTGGCTCTGTCTTTACTGACTGTGACCTCCCTGTTCTTTTTTCCTTTCCTGTAAAATGAGACATCTATGGTACCTACCTTTTAGTATAAGAGTGTGAGGATTTAATGAGCTATTAAAGGAATTTAAAAACTGAAATACTTAGAAATGGCACTCACGTGCTCATTCTAAGATATGTATTGGCAAGATAAATATTATTCGGCCATATATCTGTGCCCCATGAGGAAAGAAAATACACACCACAGTCAGACCACATCGCCTCCAGTTGTCTTCACCAGGTGCTTAGGTGGTCAGTGCAAATGGACCATTGACACTGTTTCTACTGCCATCAGGGATTTGGTGACTGGAATTTACTTTAGAGGTCACTCAGTGGAAGCTCCTCGTTGAATGGAAGAGGTGACGAAGGTAAAGTCACTTTCTGAGGGTACAGGGTATATGCATAATGATATTTCTCTTGTCAATCTTATGTTCTTTCCATGTTTGCAGGTAACATCAGTAAACTTCAGTGTTCTAAAAATTATTTGGGAGGGGGAAAAAAGAGAGAGAAAGTGACTTAGCAGCTGTTCTTATGCAAAGCAGATCTCATTATTTCCTGAACAAAGCTGAGTTCTACTCCTCCTAGTGAACTGTGCCCTTCTTGGATAAAATTACCACGAGTTCCAGAAAATGCTTTTAATTGCTTCATGAGTGACAGGAAGAATTACAGGAAGTTAAACTGCCTTGGTGTCATCTGGGGAGAATGTCTTCAACTTTATGTTTTTCTGTGGGAGAGTAGAAATGATTGTGAGTTGTTACAATGAGATCAGGGTATTGTTGAGCAGAATGCAAGATGTGCTTGCTTTCTCCTTAGATTTCTTCAAATGGCCTTGTAAAGAGAGGCCTTACTTCTGAGGAGGAGGATGCAGGCCATACTTCCTCCCTCTGGAGACCGAGGTGACGATCCTTTGTGCTCAGGAGCACTTCCGTGGGACATCTGGGGCATGCAGTAAAATAACACACACCTTAGATTATTTAATGAGAACATGTAGAAAATGCCATAAAATATGCTAGTACTTAAGCCTGCCTGGGTGATAGGGGAATTCTGCCACTCACATTCTGTCTGTGGGACGTGTTGTCCTAAGGCAAAAATTTACCTATAAACCTGGCGGGTGTGCTTCCCTTAGCTCTCTCTTTTTTTTTTCTTTTTTTTCCCCTTATTTATTTATTTAAAGAATTTCCACTTCCTCCCCTCCTCCCAATACCCTCCCTCTCCCCCCACTCCCTCTCCTCCTCCCTCACCATTCCCAAGAGCAGTCAGGGCTTCCTGCCCTGTGGGAAATCCAAGTTCCTCCCCCCTCCTTCCAGGTCCAGGAAGGTGAGCATCCAAACAGACTAGGATCCCAAAAAGCCAGTCCATGCAGACGAAACGAGACCCAGTGCCATTGTCAATGGCTTCTCAGTCAGCCACATTCAGAGAATCCAGTTTGATCACATGCTCGTTCAGTCCCAATCCAGCTGGCCTTGGTGAGCTCTCATTCGATCAGTCCCCTTGTATCAGTGGGTGAACACACCCTTCGTGGTCCTGACTTCCTTTTTCATGTTCTCCCTCATTTGGACCTTGGGGGCTCAGTCCAGTGCTCCAATGTGGGTCTCCGTCTCTATCTTCATTCATCGCCAGATGAAGTTCCCTCTGGTTCTGCCTTCCTTGCTCACGTTCTCCCTCCCTCTGCTTCTCATTTGGACCTAGGGAGTTAAGTCCAGTGTTCGGATGTGTGTCTCTGTCTCTATCTCCATCCTTCCCAGATGAAGGTTCTGTGGTGACATGCAAAATATTCATCAATATGGTTATGGGCCAAGGCCAGTTCAGGCACCCTCTCCTCTGCTGCCCAGGGAACAATTTGGAAACCTCTTCTTGGGCCTGGGAACCCCTCCAGAATTAAGTCTCTTGCAAACCCTAAAATGGCTCCCTTAGTTGAGATATAAACTTCCCTGCTCCCATAACCATCCTTCCTCCCTCCCCCCCTCCCATTCCCCCAAGCCATCCCCAATCCTCCCCCTCTCCCCTCTCCCTAACCATCTCCCCTTACTTCCACCTCCCCCCCCCATGCACCCAAGTTTGCCTGGCAATCTTGTCTACTTCTAATATCCAGGAGGATAACTATATGATTTTCTTCAGGTTCACCTTCTTATGTAGCTTCTCTAGGATCACGAATTATAGACTCAAAGACCTTTAACTATGGCTAGAATCCACTTATGAGTGAGTACATACCATATTCCTCTTTTTGGGTCTGGGTTACCTCACTCAGTAAAGTGTTTTCTATTTCCATCCATTTGCATGCAAAGCTCTCTCGCCTGGCTCCTGTGTCCGGATGGATCATTGGGATTCTGGTGTAAGTCTTCCTTCTGTTTATTAAAGCTGTATATTTTGTATCAAGCTAGTCTAGTGGATCATTAATTACCGATCGCACCGCGCCCCAACACCTGAGGACTGGTTGGAGTTAGTGCCCACAAAATAATTAGGCCACCTTCTTTTAAACATAAAATACGAAACAGTGAGATGACTTAGCAGATAAGGACTCTTTCTGCCAAACCCAACAACTGAGTTCAATACCCGAACCCACATGGTGGAGGAGAAGTGACTCTGCAGGTTGTCTTCTGACCCCCACATGTGTGCCATGGCACATGCAAGTGCATGCACACAAACACACACTCGTTACTCAGTCAACTAAGCTAAATAGAACTGTTGTTTCAGTTCAGTTCAATGAACACTTCAGGCTCCTGAAGAATCGAGGATGACAGACAGACAATGGGACCAATTATGATCAGTTACAGTTAGCTCTGTCTTTTTAAAAATATTTTATTAAGCTTTTAAAGTGTGTGTGTGTGTGTGTGTGTTGTCACATGTGATGATCCAAGAACAGTTTGAAGGGATTAGTTCTCCCCTTCCATCATGTAGGTACCAGGTATGGAAGTCAGGTCACCAGGCTCGGTGGCAGAAACCTTTCCCTGGTCTATTACCACACTCACCTTCTACTCTTAAAGTTTTGCTAGCACTTCTGGGTTCTGTCTTTAAGTTTTTTAATGTTTGGGAGCTTGAGCCCTACAGACAGAATAGCAAGTCAGCGTGCCCCTCAGACTTCTTACTAATCTCCAAATCCTTGCTGGACCCTTCGCTGCTCAGCTCCACCTCATGGAGACTCTTCAGCAAACAGGTACCTTGTACTCACCAGATGGCTACAGAATACCAACAACTCTGGGTCCCTAGCCTTTGGGCCTCCCTGTTTCTACAATGGACAGACCACTGTCTCCTCTGAGTTCTTATCCAAAGGCTGAACACAGACACTAGACCCTATCTCGCTCTATCAGAATACATGAATAATGTTTATGTGTGTGTACACATGCACACAACATGCAAAACAAAATTGAAGCAATGATAAATTATGAAATAGGTATTATAAAAACAAACTGTAGTGCTAAAAGAAAATCTAAATATCCTGTTAAAAATGAAGACCTACGTAGGTAGTCCCTATCGAAGACAGAGAATGGTGACTCCAGAGGGAAGGGGGAGCAGACATGAGAGGAAAGGAGAAAGAAAAGCCGGACAGCCTCCCCCTTTTCCTTAGATCAGTTCCTCTGGAAAACATTAAAGTACCTATTCCCATTTTTCAATGTGTAAAAATCTCTTCAAAAACTAGATAGGTCTTTTGTCAGTTTTATAACCTGGGTAACTTCCTCAGAGACTGGGAGTCATGACTTTGAGATGCAAATATAAAGGAGCCTTAGCTCAGATTTCGCAGTCCCTGGGGAAGAAAAGAGCAGGACTGCCCTGAGGCCATTGCTCCAAGCTCTGAAACTCTGTCACAAAGATACAGAAGTCTGTTTTTCCTTCAGCTAGCCGATCAGCTAACAATGGCCAAAGCACCACCAAGCGCAGTCAGAGTTAGCTACACCGGCAAACAGAGCTACCAAACCTCCTCCATGAAGAAAATTGGCTTATTACTCTTTTGTTTTGTTTGGGGCTTGGGAGCTTGTTTTTTATTTTGTTTCTGTTTTGGTTTTGGTTTTTGGTTTTTGCATTAATGGCATGGCTTTTTCTTTTCTCTGTCTTCCTCCAGGCAGCTGCTGAGATCTATAACTTGCCTGTTTGGAGAGTTTTTTTTCTTTGACTTGAATAAAATTGTCTTCAAGGTTCTCTTTGAACGCATTCTTCAGTTTCTTTATTCACAAGGCTGAGAACCTCAAAGAGGACCCCACTTTCCCCAGTCACATGCGAAGACTCTGGGAAATTCCCTCTAATTTCTGAGAATACCCATTTGACACCCCAGTTTCTGCCCTAAGCCTTATAAAGAAAAAGTCTCTGGTCCTACTCCTCAGGTGTGCCCTACTTCTTGGACCTGTTCCTAATGCACAGGAGCCCTACTAAGTTCCCTCTGTAATGGTCTGTCCTGTCCTTTTAAGAGGCAAGCCCTGCCTACTTCCTCCTCTGTCCATGGCCAATGCATGCACATCTTCCTTCTGCTTCCAGTCTGAGCCCTTCCTTTTCTGTCCCTCTCCCAAAGAGGTAGCTGCTGCCATGGCTCCTCTCCTCCCGCCTCCTCCCCCCTCCCCCGCCGATCTCTCTCTCTCTCTCTCTCTCTCTCTCTCTCTCTCTCTCTCTCTCTCTCTCTGCCTCTCTCTGCCCTTCTCCCTTCTCCCTTTCCCCCTTTCCCTTTCCCCTTCATAACCCACTAAACAAACCTCAACTCTGCATGGTGTGCCTATCCGTCTCGGTCTCTCACCCACCACACACTCATGGCTTATGGGCCACTTGGGGGCTCCCTCCTTGGGGCCAGCTGCCTACGTGGCCTGCCATGGTCTCATGCCTGTTGCCCCCTGCCCCCACTTGGGAAACAGTGCTATTTTATTTTTTCCATTGCACCCTCTATAATTCTCTATCAAACCTCCTTCTAAATTGAGCCTCCAGGTGCCTATGAATTTCGTTCTTCCAGGTCTCAAGGCAAAGAACCCAGACATCACTAGCCTGTGTTGCTTTAGTGACTATCTATTTGTCTGGAGCCCAGCACCCCATTTATGCTCGCCTAAAGTAAGAAAGAACGCCTCCATCACTCTCAAAGTCCCCACTTTTACCATAGTACATGTACTAATGATACCAGCTTGGTTCTAACTTTTGTAAACATGACTGCTTGAGCTAGGAGAGGATTCACCTTATATTTGTCCAACAATAAAAATATACTGTGAGTGTTCCTTTTCAATTTTTAATGGTTATATTATTTTCAATGTCATACACACACACACACACACACACACACACACACACAAGGTTTGCTTCTATTTTACAGGTGCCCCAAGCACATGCCTATTCGAGAACCCTAATTGAATTGTTTCCAAACCTCTTGCAAGAAAACCTACCTACTCACTCAGAAAGACCTGAGATAAGGCAGTCATAACTGATAAAGTTGTGGATATGAACCCATGACGGGTATACCTCCAGATACTCACACATGCAGCTGATGAACCAGCTTGCCTTCACCTTAGGCTTGAAAACCATCTTCTAGTAAAAGCAAACTAGGTTCATTGATGTTTATGATTAAATCTATTTCTCAAGGATTAGGCTATGCACACCTGTAACCTTAATGACATGTTTGCCTACAGCTTGACCTTATAGAGGCATTTTCTCAAGTAAGGTTCCCTCCTTTCTGGTTTGGGTGTCAAATTGGCTGAAGATTAGCCAGCACAACAGGTAGAGTTTTCCCAAAAGTTTGTACAACTTCCCCCAAGTTACCCAGCAGTTGAAATGGGGACAGACGTAAGTAGGCATAGTGTTTAGTGAGATCCAGTTGCTCAGACGAGACTTCCTATAGAGTTGTGTTAAGTACTTGATTTCATTTCTATGGTACAGTCATCAGTTCTCACTCAACAGATGGGCTGTACTGTTAATAGCTGACAAAACCAGAAGCATTTCAATAAAAAACACTGCATCCATAATTCTTTCCAACGCTGTGCAGAACACCTGGCAGACACAGCCAAAGGACAGGCTTCTTTTGGCTCGTGGCTTGAGGGTGCAGTCCTTCATGAAGGGTACAGTGTAGTGGTACCGTGAAGCAGCTGGTCACTTTGCAGTCAGAAAATAGAGAGATGACTAGAAGCAGAGAGGGCTCTAAAACCCCAGGGCTCACTTCCTCCATCGGGGTTCCACCTCTTCCCAAAAATGGCTCCCCCAGCTGGGGCCCAAGTTTTCAAACCCATGACCTATGGAGGATATGTCCCATTCAAATCGTAACAGACGTATTTCTGTCTTTAAGACTCTCTAAAGCCCTGATTCTCAACCTGTGGATTGGGAAATTGAACAACCCTTTCATTGGGTTGGCTAAGCGCATCGGAAATAGCAGATATTTACATTATAATTCATAGCAGTAGCAAAATTACAGTTATAAAGTAGCAACAACTATAAAAAAATAATCTTATGGCTGAGGATCAGCACAGCATGAGGAACTATATCAAAGGGTTACAGCATTAGGAAGGTTGAGAACCACAACGAAAGCTTGACAGAAGCACCTACTTTGACAAGGTGCAGAGTACAATTGAAATCAAATAGAATCACCCCTGTTGTCACTAGCAGCATGCCTTGGGAATAAATCCTCCGTAATAAGTAGTCACAGCTGGAATTCTGTCTCCCAAGGAGTGGAAGTTTTATGCTCCTCATTTTAGGGTGTGGATTTCATGTTGGAATCTATAATTTTGTGATTGAGAAACTTAAGTAATAGAAATGGCGCTAGGAGAGGCAGGTGGATCGCTGTGAGTTCGAGGCCAGCCTGATCTACAAGAGCTAGTTCCAGGACAGGCTCCAAAGCCACAGAGAAACCCTGTCTTGAAAAACCAAAAAAAAAAAAGAAATGGCGCTAGGTCTGGTAATTGACAGAAATGGGCTACCTGAAAGAGAATCATGGTTGTAGGAGCTGTAACAAAAGCCGTCATCTAGGAACAATTATAGGCTCCTCATCTCAGGAATTGCTTAGGGGGCTTTGTGTGATTAGTGAATGTTTATCATAAATTTCCATCTAGCTCCCGTTGGGTCAAATTACACATTTGACTTCTCAGTAGGATTTGAATTCCTATAAACATTTTTTTTTCTTAGTTATAACTGAAGGGAACTGGCTTTGAATGAAGGGTCTTCTTGTGTACTCTTGTGCTACGGACCGGCTCAGGGGAGCCACTCAGACCATGAGGGAATTAGGGCGAAGGACGGAAGATTTCAGGATACGGCGGAGGAAATTGACAGACAGCCACTCTCAATGTATTTTGAAAATGCTGCTGTGTTTTACTTATTCAGTGTGAGGTTTTTATATTATTACAAACAAAGAACTTGGCAAATGCATACATCATCAGATCATAAAAAAAGCATAGAACAGTTTACAAAAAGAATCTTTGAAAATGCTTTGACTTGGGCACAAGGACTTTCGCCCAGTCTGTACCAGGTGGCTGGCAGGGCTAAGTGACCTTGTGCTCATAATATCTTGGGGTGTGAGAGGAGAAGGCCACTATCTTCCTGGGAAAACTTTCTGCTAGGAAGTTTTAGACATGATCTCAAACTTGTCTGAATCTGGTTTCATACCATAACTCTCAACTTTCTTCCCTCCCAAACTCTCAGGATCAGATGTTGTAATCAGCCTAGGTTTATTCTGGCCATAATGAAGGCTGCATAGGCCTCCTGCACGTAATTCTCAGGCAAACATCTAGTGTTGCTGCAGCTGTTTTCCTGCAGAAGGCTTCTAAGGTTTCTCCTGATAAGAGCAACTCCTTCTGCTCCACATCATTAAGGAATTATTTTAACGATGACTTCCCTATTTCCAGAACTGGCTATTTCTTTAAAGGCTTTAATAAATAGGGGCGCAAAACTCAAAAATGTCCTCAGCAGTCTTGTTTGTATCCTCAACTGCCTGGAATAGTCTGATCTGTTAGCAATATGCAAGGATCACAAAGAACACACAGACAAGGGAAAAGACAGACATATAGCACCAAGGACAGTCAGGTCGAGTCAGTACAAATGGCAACTCAGGTAGCATTACACCACAACTGGTTGCCAAGGGACAGCCCAGGACTCAACTCTGAGAAGCGCGGATCCTGATCCTTCCGGCAATATTTGCCCATCCAGTCAGCATTTCTGCTACACTGGCGAGACAGCCGTGGATGTAGCACTCTTGGGACTTCTCTATGTCCATGATATTAACTAACATTTGCTAAATGTCACACTTACTCTTCAAATCACATTAAATACTTTTGTGGATTCTCTCTTTGAATCTTTTCAACAAAGCTACAAGACTTCTACCAATACTAGCACCATTAACATGAGGAAAATGATGTCTGGATTTTTAACTTGACCAAAGACTAACGGTTGGTCCGTGGGAAGAAGCAATAGTCAGACCTGAGCAGCCTCACTCACAGAGCTCCAACTTTGAATCGTCACTATCATATTGATTTTGAAAGCCTGGCACAAAATCTAGAACTTTCCATTCTCCAGGACAGTGAGAAACAAACTTGTATTGATTATAAGCCATTATGGTGGCTGCTAGTAGCAACATAAAACACAGCAGGACTATATTTATAACAAGAAATTTTTAATTTTTTTTTTGCCCTTGTGGCTTGGAGAAAAGAACAAGAATTTTTTTTTCACTTCAATTGTCCTATGGTAAACAGAAATTAGAAATTTAAAGTCTGATTCTCAAACGATGCCCCACACGCTGCCAACAGATATCACTCTGGCATTCCTTTCTGACCAAAAGACTCAATACTAAATGTCAAAAACAAAAGAATGGCAAGGGTGGTGGTGGCACACGCCTTTAATACCAGCACTTAGGAAGTAGAGGAGGACAGATCTCAGTGAGTTCAAGGCCAGCCTGTCTACAAAGTGAGTTCCAGGACATCAGGACAGCCAGGACTCTTACACAGAGAAGCCCTTTCTCAAAAAACAAATAAATAAATAAATAAATAAATAAATAAATAAATAAATAAATAAAGTAACAAGGAGAGAGAGAGAGAGAGAGAGAGAGAGAGAGAGAGAGAGAGAGAGAGAGAGAAAGGGACTTCCTTGAAGAACGGCGTCACCCTATTTTGTTGCATCTTTTCTCCTACTCCCTTTTTACCTATGCCTCTTGTCCTACTCTTTAGCAAATAACTTCTTTTAATGAAAAAAAAAACTGGTCAAATGTAATTCTTTACCACATATTTTAGTGGCAGCCACAGAAAGCCAACATCCTTTAGTCGGTTTGAATTAACACCACCCTCCGGTAATTGAATGATCATCAAAACAGCAGTTTTGATAACAAATGATCCCACTTGCAGCCTGTCATTAATCCATCATCAGGTTCATTAAGTTAGAATTGAATTTCCCAACTTCAGGCAGGACCTCTGCATGGTGACTTATAGGGCTGCCCTTTGATTTTCTAATCTAAAACCAAAATTGCCATACATTCCGAAGGCATCCTCATCGAAGCAAACAGCTCTATTAACACCCGAGACACTGGCACAGTTATTCTGAGCCAATAGGGCCATTATGTACACAAAACAAGATGAATGGTCCCGCATATGAGGCCAAGCTTCCAGCGAGGGCAAAAAAGACACCTGATTTACTGCGAACACACGAGGTGATTGTGATTCTGTGATATAGAGTCGCTTGTTCTCAGTGCGGACTATGAGGGAGTGATTCAATCATGTTAGATGGGCTTTTTGACTTTTACCATAATAATTATTATTGACAGATTCATTTGGGGTAAGAAATGGTCTTTCGGAAAAACACTGGCGATTGTAGCAGAGCCCGGGGTGTGGGAGCAGATGTGCATTATAAAGCAATATGTGGCATAATGAGAAAAAGCATTCGTCCCTACCCTATTAATTGTGGACACTACCTCGTAATCAAGAACGGCTGACCCTTCCAACCTCCAGCTAGCAGAGAGTCCTGTGTCACAATGCGCCATGGTCTGAACATGAGCTCAAATGAACGTACTGCCGAGAACTTGCATGCCAATAATTCATTTGAACACTACCTGTCCCCACTGTGTTGTCTGAATATAATTCGTCAATAATACATAAACACTCTGAGCAGGTGAAAGGTCACCGAGCTACATAATGCAATTGATAAACAGCTATGGCAAAATTTTAGTCGACAGTCGTGAAGACGATTTTTAAAATATGGAAAAAGCTTTGCATCGTGAGATTACAAGATCACAGATTGCAAAACTGTCAGAACTTTAAGATTAAAAATATATAATAATGCAGCGGGGTAGAGTAAGTAGTCACAGGCAAGCCGTTATACTGACAGGTGATTTATTTTCTAATGTCCTCTAATGTTCCTTATAATAAGAATTTTTTTTAAAATCAATTTCACCACCTCATGTGAAAAAAAAATCTACCCCTTACTGTAAAATCTATAGACTAAAATAAACCCTGCATGTGATAAACGCTGAAGCATGTTTTTTCCAGGTTCAAAAATAGTGTTGGGATCTGCTAAGGAATGGGTTCACATTATTCAATGTCAGATACATTTACACTCACATGTATTAGTAATTCCTTTGGTTGACTCTTCCTTGCTGTTGTCATGGCAACCATTTCCACTGCCATTAGTACCCCTAGGGCCCGGGATTGTTCACTTATTTTTAGGCTGTTTCTCTTCTAACAAAGCAATTAATACTGTGGCATGTCTGTATTGGAAACTCGAGCGACCTGTTCTGCCTTTTCAAATGCTGAGTGTGCACTTTCCTTCCTTCTGCCTTGAAGGTGCTCTTGTTTCTATTCTGGTGGTTCACTTCAGTAAATGACTTTTTGCTGCTCCCAAATATAACATATTTGGATTGAAAGCCTCAATTTTCCCCACACATACTATTTCCCTATTGAATAACCCTCTCTTCGTCATCGATGAAAGAGCACGCTTTCATTAGTGGTCACTTGGGACGGCTGCCATAGGAAAGGATCACAAAGTCTCAGGGGGAAAATCCGAAGCCTTCAAGGCATCCTCGACAGGTGTAACATGGTGATGTAGTCTGGACCTGCCTATCTCCAACTCCAAGATGCTCACAAGACCTCAAATATCGCCCTGCATTTTCTGGCATTTGGAGTCATCTAATGGTACCTTATAATTGAATATTGAGGCTAATGACTATCTTTTTTTATATGTCAAGTTAGCTTTTAAATTGCAATGCCATTTATGGTGAGGTTTAATATAAGATGGAATTATTATGTTGCTGTCTATATGAATAGATATAAATTTATGCAAATTTTTATTGCATAATATACCAGGTCATCTGCAAAGGCAGGACACACTCCAGCCCCAAACTTATTTTATAAAGTCCTCTCTCCTTGGGTCCCACTGAAATGTCTCCGTGGCTAACAATAGATGCTGTACAAGCAAGAGGACCTGAGTTCAAATCCCCAGAACTCACTTAAAAAGCCAGACTCAGCTATGCATGTGCCTCGAACTCCAGCTCTATGAAAGGTGGAGAGGGGGATTCCTGGAGCTTACTGGCCATTAGCTTAGCTCCAGGTTCAGTGATAGCTTCTGACTCACGGAGATAAGGTAGACAATAATAGAGTAGGACACTGGACATCCTCCTCCAGCATCTGTGTGAATGCATGGGCACACACCCCCACACATACATATATATGCATGTACCATGCATGTATACACCACACATACACACACAAAAAAAAACAAGCAAAGAAACTGACAAAAATCCATAATAAAGACACTAATTCATTTATGAGTACAGAACTCTTATTTGTTTGTTTGTTTGCTTGCTTGCTTGCTTGCTTGTTTGTTTGGCCAGGATGAAACTCTGTAACTATGTAACTCTGCCTGGTCTGGAACTCACTATGTAAACCATCCACCTGCCTCTGCCTCTGCCTCTGCCTCTGCCTCTGCCTCTGCCTCTGCCTCTGCCTCTGCCTCTGCCTCTGCCTCTGCCTCTGCCTCTCTGCCTCTGCCTCTGCCTCTGCCCCTCTGCCTCTGCCTCTGCCTCTGCCTCTGCCTCTGCCTCTGCCCCTCTGCCTCTGCCTCTGCCTCTGCCCCTCTGCCTCTGCCCCTCTGCCTCTGCCTCTGCCTCTGCCTCTGCCTCTGCCCCTCTGCCTCTGCCTCTGCCCCTCTGCCTCTGCCTCTGCCCCTCTGCCTCTGCCTCTGCCCCTCTGCCTCTGCCTCTGCCCCTCTGCCTCTGCCTCTGCGCCTCTGCCTCTGCCTCTGCGCCTCTGCCTCTGCCTCTGCGCCTCTGCCTCTGCCTCTGCCCCTCTGCCTCTGCCTCTGCCTCTGCCTCTGCCTCTGCCTCTGCCTCTGCCTCTGCCTCTGCCTCTGCCTCTGCCTCTGCCTCCAGAGGAAGCGTCAAACCCCACTGGACCAGGCTCTCTTAGCCTTATCACCTCTTAGCCTTATCCCTCCTTTCAGCACCGTCACCACGTTCTGTTTCCAGCACTTGGACTTTGAGACGCACATTCACACACAGTTCAACCTTTCTGCCTTTCCAAATACGCTTTAGATTCAGCTAACAAATCAATTTTTAAAAAGTTTTGTAGAGCATGGTGTCATATGCCTGTAATCACAACACTTTTTAATCTGAGATAGGAAGTACATGAGTTCAAGGCAAGCCTGAACCACATAAGAAAATTCTGTCACAATAAATAAATTAATAATTAATTTAATAATTAATTAATTAATTAATTTGGTGCACACCACTTTTCTAAGAAAAAGCTACAATGAGCCTATTTCAGTAGCAGTAGATTACCATTTTACCTGACAGACATTGACTAGTGTGTGTGTGTGTGTGTGTGTAGGCGTGCGAGCACACACATGCGCCCCCACTCACTCACAGGTCCCTAATGAGTAGATGCAGGATGGGTGTAAGCAACACTGAGCGGCACGTGTGTGTGTGTGTATGTGTGTGTGTGTGTGTGTGTGTGTGTGGAAACATAATGGAGAATGTCACATACCAACTAGAATTGGCTGCTGTTGTAGGATTATTTTTTATACTATTTTTAGGCGCTCCGAAATTGGCATTTATTGATTAACAGATAAGAAATTCAAAGTTTTCCAGCCTAGTAGATGGGCCAACTACAGCATGTGGGGAAAGAGAATTTCAAGGGCCATGTGTTCCACCTTTTAAGGCGTACTTGAAAAATGCAGCAGAAGATGGCATTTTCAAATGTTCCCTGTTTATGATGGCTGCCCAGTATTAGCCTTGCCTCTGCCAATGCGTACACGCGGGAGACAAAACCAGCAGCCCATCAAAACACCAGCTGTCAGGAGACGCTGACACATGGCAACCCCGCTTAATGTAGGCAAGAAACGCCTGCACTTGGGCACCCTGCTCTTGTCCCTCCTTCCTCCCACGGCCAACGCTTCGGCGGCATCAACCGCTTTCCCTCCGCCGCAGCCCCTCTTTATGCAGTCCTTTCGCGTGTTTAGAGCATTTCCATTTTGACGAGTATTCAGATTCCTGCCTCATCGGTGTCAGACACGCATAGTGGAAATGCGCTCCACCTGTGTGTTCCAGGTAAAGGCCCTTGCCCTCGCTTCCACGGCCCTCGTTCCCTCAATAAGCTCTGACAAGACTTCATCGCCAAAGGCCTTTTCTCACTGATTTAGCGGAGGTTTACAGGTTCACACTATTTCGAGGTAATTAAATTATGCTAACTGAAGTTACACCGTTTCTCCAGAAGATTGAACAGAAAGAAATGAGATCAAATCACTCACGTATGAGAGGAAATTCAGAGAGGAAAGGGGAAATTATGAACATATGTGGAGGTTTGAATAAGAATGGCCCCCATAGGCTCACAGATTTGAATGCCTAGTCTCCAGGGAAAGATACTGTTTCCCAGGATTCGGTAGATGTGGCCTTGTTGGGGTAAGTGTGGCCTTGTGTATCACTGGGGTTGGGTTTTGAGGGTTTTAAGGTTTTGAAATCTCACACCCAGCCCAGTCTCTCTCTCTCTCTCTCTCTCTCTCTCTCTCTCTCCCTCTCTCTCTCTCTCTCTCTCTCCCTTTCCCCTTCCCCCCCTCCCCCTCCTCCTGACACTCCTCCTCCCTCTCCCCCTCCCCCCCCTCCTCCTGACACTCCTCCTCCCTCCCCCCACCCCTCCCCCTCCCCAGATCAGGGTGTAGCTCTAGCTACTTCTCTAGCCCCAAGCCTGTCTGCAACCCCTCACCGCTGAAACTGTAAGTTAAACTCAATTAAAGGCTTTCTTTTATCAGAGTTGCCTTGACCGTGGAGTCTTTTCACAGGAGCAGAACAGTGACGACGTCGTCACAGAAATCAAACCAGTGGTTTCTGTGAAGGCTCCAGGGTACCAATCATCTATTCTTCAGAAGAGTCACTTCTCCCTAGAGACCTACCTTCTTCAAAGTAGTGATCACAAATTAAGGACCTCTTGATTTTTCCCCACACAGAAATTCAGTGACTGGAGAGTGTGACACCCTGGTAACTGCCTTCCCGATATCCCTTCCTTCCTTTTCCGGGATAACAGGCTTTCCCATGCTGCAAGAGATTGGCATATAAGCTGGCCAATAAGATGCAAAGGCAACTGGGGGGAGCCTCTAAGGACTTTTCAGAATTCATACCATGGCAGAGAGAGAGAGAGAGAGAGAGAGAGAGAGAGAGAGAGAGAGAGAGAGAGAGAGAGAGACTTTATACATGCACACATGTGTTTTTAATCATATTCACCCTCCACTCCCACCCTCTAGCTCCTTCCAGATCCCCCCTACACCCACACCCTCCTAACTTCACGTCCTCTTTTGTTTTTCTAAATAGACCATCAAGTCCACTTGTGCTGTCTATAGACCCACAGGTCCTGGGCCATCCACTGCCCTCCCCCAGAAACCATCAATGGTCAATAGTCGCCCGGGTAGAGGCGGGGACTTGTGAGCCCCTCCCCCATCCTTGCTACACTAGTGACCGCAGTGATCCCATGCAGGGCACGTGCAAGCACACACAACTGTTGGGAGCTCATGACTGCCATGTACCTATCATGACCAGAAGACATTTTCGTTCTGATCCTCCCTGGTCTCTGGCTCTTGAAATCTTTCAGTCCCATCTCTTGTGATAGCCCCGGAGTCTTGACTGGGGTATTCTTGCGTCCTACCTTTCGTCTGACCCAAAGGAACTATGCAGGCTGCAGGCTGGTAGGAGTCATCAACAACAGTCTTAGTCAGTTGAGAACCCAGGGAACTTGTGGCGAGATGTCCCATGGGTGAAAAATACCATTATGCGGTCAACCAACCACTTTCTGCTTAGATTTAAGACCTATAGTGCAAGAGGAAATGCATGCCTAGCTCTGAGCTCAGAGGTCCCTGGAGTGAGCCTACTACTATTAGTTTGCTAAATAGACATAGAATCAACCTGCCCTCCAAATTCCTGTCTCTGTCACACATCATCAGAGAAATTTCTTTGCGCGGAAGATGGCAGCTAACAGAGAGACTCTCAGTTGGGCAAAGGGCAGAGAATAATTGTCTATGGAGTGCTCAGTTACAAGTGGGTCGTCTCCTGGCTTTTCTCTACCTAAAATGCTCTCCTGATTTCCTTTCTCTCATCTTATCTCAAACGTCACCTGCTCAGAGACCCTGCCCTGCATAAAGCAGTTATTCGGTCATTCGGCTAAGTTGCTCCCTGTTTTAATTCTTCGCAAGGTGCATGTTCTTATCGGTCATTTTCACTGTGAGTGTGTTACATTTCCACGCAGGGAAATACAAAAGCCTTGACAGCAGGGAGCTTGCTGCCCTCTTCGTTGCTGTTTGCCCAGGTGTTTTGCAAAGTGTTTGTTGAATGTATGAGACCTGTGCTGGGGCCTGTCTTCGTGGTTAGGAATCACCTTCCTCTAGTCATCAGTACAAGAGATGTCCTCTGGCATTATCCACGACAATGAGCTGTATTTCGTCCTCAGCTGATTGTGTGTGTGTGTGTGTGTGTGTGTGTGTGTGTGTGTGTGTCTGTGTGTCTGTGTGTCTGTGTCTGTGTGTGTGTGTGTGTGTGTCTGTGTGTGTGTCTGTGTGTGTCCACTACTTACCGAAGAGTCCTTGAAAATAACAGTTAGGTGACTGATACAGCGAGCAGCGGCTAGAGTTCCAGGAAGTCACTTGTTACGGTTGAATGAATAAAATAAGCAATTAATAAATCAACGAGTGAAATCATAGACAGTAAGAGAACCATGTCATGTCCTGTCACCACATCTTCTCTGTTCATAGAGAGTCAGAAAAGGATGCAAAGTGAATCACCTGGTAGCAATCACATATCGGAATAGGTGTGAGCAAGCCTGCAACGTATGGGAGCCACTGTGGCTCTCCCATTTCACCTTGACTGATCCAATAGTCAGGGAGAGTCCACCTGAACTAGGACTCAGTACATGATAACACCCAAAGGTTTCATACTTTGAACATCACAGTAAAGATAAAAAGACTTGGGAATGGGGTATGTAGCACTCATTTTATAATAAAAACAAAACACCCACTAATTATTCTCATATATTGAAAGGCAATAATTACAGAGTGGATTCTGATAGCTGTCTCATTTACTATGGAACCAGTAATAAAATTATTGCATGAAAATTTGTATGGCTAACACTATAGAGAATTTACTTGGATCCAGAAATTCTGCTGAGTGTTTTACATAATACATGTTATCATTGTTCCTATGTTACAGACAAAGTGAGACTGCACCAAAGAAAGTGACTTTTGGGCTCAGAGAGATGACTCAGAGGGTAAGAGCATTGGCTGCTCTCCCAGAGGTCCTGAGTTCAATTCCCAGCACCCACATGGTTGCTCACAACCATCTGTAATGAGATCTGGTGTCCTCTTCTATCATACAGGCAGAACACTGTGTACATAATAAATAAATAAACCTTTTAAAGAAAGAAAGAGACTTTCCCTCACTCTGCAACAATCAAATGCCAGATGCCAATAGCTCCTTAACCAGGCTTTTTCTTTTGGGCCACCAACCAGCTCCCAAATCATAACACAGAGACTTAGTAGTTTTGAATGCTCAGCCCAGCTTAGGCACATTTCTGGCTGGCTCTTTTAACTTAAATTAACCTGTTTCTCTATCTACCTTTTGCCTCAGGGCTTATCACCTTCCTTCTGTTTATCTTACTTTGTGCCCAGCTTCCCTCCTCCATGCTGGAGCTGTGTCTAGCTTGAGCCTTGTGCATGCTCTCACGGTCTCTTTGAGTTCATACGGCCTCAGTATTTCCCACCTCAACATTCTTGTCATGTTTTGCATCATCATTCTGCCCCTTTAAGGCCTCTTTCTCTCAACCTCATGGGCCCCTTCTAGTTTCCTGACCTCTACAATCACTACTAATTAAACGCATAAATATAAAAATGGAAAGCTAGTATCCAACCATGAATGCAGTTACTAAAAGATTACAAAGTGATTAAATACAAATATAAACATGTTAATCTGATTCCTGACCCCATATGTTCATCCTATGTGTCTTGACACATCTAGCCTGGACTGATGTCTATTGGGATACTTAGATGTTTTATGGTTATCCTGGGACTCTTATTACTGAGACTTGGGTCTCTGCGTAAGTACTCAGTCTGAGGACTTGTTTGATTATATCCTGGGGTGGTGTGAATATCAAATGTCCTCCCCAGACACAGCTGGTCCACAGCTGGTAGCAGTTATGGAAGTGCAGCCTTGTTGGGGAAAGTGACTCACTTCCGGTATCCTCTGAGGCTGTCTAGACTGGTCCCTCCTCCTCTTTACTCTCCCCTTCCTGACTGAGGAGGCAATGTGACCACTCACTTCACCCTCCTGTTGGCATGGCTTCCCCGGCTGTGGTGGGCTGTACACCTCTTAAACCATGAGTTAAAATCAATTTTTCCTCCCTTACATTTCTTCTTGCCAGGCATTTGGTCAAATGTTAAATAACTAACAAATATCCTAGGTCTTTGGGCATCCAATTTTGCTCCTGCACACAGGTTCTATGTAAACCTGGGAATATATACTAAAGTCTAGAGCTCCCTGTCCCTCTGAGGTGGGTGGTCTATAGTTCTACTATCCAGTATGGGCTGTCTGCTGTGTCCCCTTCTCTGTAACTGAGCTCTGGCAGCAAGATAAAAATTTTCAAAGTTCCTCTGATAGGAAGAGCATATAGCAGCTGGGGTATTTTAAAATGATTCCCTCCATGGACGGAAACAAGAAAAGAATAGCATTCCCTTTGAGACACCACTCACCAGCCCCATATAAAGTGTTTAATGACTCCACTCCCAATCTTTTATATGTTACTCTAGAATACTGTATTGAGAACGTATTTATTAAATCACATCTTGTAGATTCTAAGTTGAAAACACTAATAGACAAAATCAAGCATTTCTTAATCATTTCCATCTGCAGCTCAGAGAAAGAGCTTCTCTGTGCCTTTTCCCTTGAACAATACTTCCCTGGACCAAACAGCATTGCATCTGTACCGCTTTGTCATTTATCCACTACAACCACAGAGGCAAGGGTGACAATAATAAGAGGCTGAAACATGAACTTGTGCTAACTTTTCTTACCAAAACGAGAAATGCCTGGGTATGGCACATGCCTGTAATCTAGCACTAGGGGTGGGGTAAAAGCAGAAAAATCATGAATCCAAGACCAGTCTATCCTACATATTAAGATTCTGTCTCAGCCAAGTGGTGGTGGTGCATGTCTTTAATCCCAGAACTCAGGAGGCAGAGGCAGGTGGATCTCTGTGAGTTCGAGGCCAGCCTGGTCTACAAAAGCTAGTTCCAGGACAGGCTCCAAAACTACACAGAGAACTCCTGTCTTAAAAGAAAAGGAAAGAAAAGAAAAGAAAAGAAAAGAAAAGAGAAGAAAAGAAAAGAAAAGGAAAGAAAAGAAAAGAAAAGAAGAGAAAAGAAAAGAAAAGGAAAAACTCTGTCTCAAAACAAAATAGTAAAGTGCTAAGGATGTGCCCAATGTTAGAGAGCTTGCCCAGAAGTGCAAAGCCCTGGGTTTGGTCTCTAATACTGCACATCTTACATGTATAAGCACACACATGTATACAGTGCCATATGTATTTACTTTTTGGTCCATGTTACTGAAGTATTTAAAGGAGTCTGGGGAGAATCTAACAGACCTGGACAGGGAAAGTCACCAAGGTTGAGCCATAGTCACCAATTGTGTTTCCAAGCAGATACCAGTATGTATTTCTAATATAAAAGAAATGGCTTGTGAATAAGACATACACTGAAAAGCTAGAAAGGATGCACCTGATATCCAAGTCACTGAAATCCCCTTCTGTTTAAGTGAAAGTTCAGTTTTAGCTTATTTCTTGTACCCTGCAACATGCTACACATTCAGTCCTTAAGGAGTTACTTTACAAACTGTGCACCTGTAAGGGTTATTGGCAATAAGATAGAAAATTGAGCAAGTTTATACCATAATTTTTGTAGAAAAAGATTCTGCTCAATTTCTTATTTCATCTGTGAAAAATCTGCAATACGGACAGTTTTTAGGAATAGATAAAAAGAAAATGTAAAAAAAAAAAGAAAGAAAGGAATGAAGGAAGGAAAAAAGGAAGGAAGGAAGGAAGGAAGGAAGGAAAAAAGGAAGGTAGGAAAAAAGGAAGGAAGGAAGGAAGGAAGGAAGGAAGGAAGGAAGGAAGGAAAGAAACTCTCTTCTTCACTAACCGTAATAGCAAACTTCTAAATGAAGACGCTATGGCTTTCAGAAAACAAAGACCCTGACATCCTAGAAACATAACTAATCACAGCTGTCCAAATAACTCATGTCTCGTTTACTTAGTGTACAGTGTTTTGTGCAAAAAGGAATATCAGGGTTTTGTGGCCAGCAGCCCCTTGCAACTGTCAGAGGCCAATTTCCTTATCAGTCCAGCAGGAAGGTGTAATTAAAGACAATAGCCTGAGCAGCTGTGTGGAGGGCCGGACGACATTCTCCATTGCTTCTAGGAACAAAGGTAGAGATTGACCTCTGTGACCCCAAGGTGTGGCGGTACACGCCTTTAGTCCTGATGCCTGGGCGGCAGAGGCAGATTGACCTCTGTGACCTCAAGGCGTGGTAGTATACGCCTTTGGTCCCAATGCCTGGGAGGCAGAGACAGGCAGATCTCTGTGAGTTCAAGGTGATGTAGCACACGCCTTTAATCCCAGCGCACGTGCTTGGTAACTCTCTACCGCTGCGTCCCTGCCTACTCCCGAGGCATCATCTGGGATAATGGGCAGTGGACCAATCCAAGAGTGACACGTCAGAAGCGAGGACTGTTTCCTTTATAAGGGCTGGGTTCCCCTCATTCGGGGTCTCCGCCATGTAAGCTTATGCTCTCCCTCTCAAGACGCATAAAGCTTTACTGCAGAAGAATCCTAAGTGTCCCGCGTCGTTCTTGCGGGCGAGACGGTAGCGCGGGACACAGCTGTATTGGCAAAACACGTCATTTGTCTCCAGTTTCTCCCGTGCCTTCTGCTCAGAGGGCGTCAGCTCCATCAAAAGGCAGAGCGATAGAAAACACAGATCCTTTTCCCAGTGTGTACTGCAAAGGTCAAAGAAACAAAGCACTTGAGTTAGGGCTTGAAATTCAAATGTTCCTGAGATAGAGAAGTTTTTGGAGAATAATAATTATCCTGAGATAGGGATGGTCTAAAGTATGTAACAGTACAAAAGGGCAAAGGCCAGTTTGGAATATTTTCCAACTTGGGTATCCTCCCACAGAGCTGATTTCAAGCTCTGCATATCACTGCACACAGAATCTGGAGAGAGCAGGGAAACGGCACAGCAGGGTTGTATGATGTAGGATTTCTGCTACACACACTCACACAACAGACAGGAATAATCTCCTGAGCACAGGTCATAGCAAAGATTAGAAAACTAGGAATATTTATCACCTTTATAATACAATGTAATTTATTAAAACTGTATATAATTTAATTTTCAGTAATAGCCAGGTTTAATTACCACTTTGTAGAATTCCTGAAAGCAATCATCTCTCGCACTGGCTCCTGGCCACCACCGGCTGCCACGTCACTGCAAGTAACAAATGGCATTCCGGTCGGTAACAATGAAAGAGAATGTATAACAACATCCATCATTAACAGTGGAATTTGTTCAGTTCTTTAGTAACTCCCCTGAGAACTACCTTTCCAGAATGATCTCCCCGAAGCCAGCAAAAGACTCACTTAGGAAATGCTCATGTGTTGCTACCCAAACAATGAAAACCCAGACTCTTTCTGTAATAAGAAATGTCGAGAATGTACTTTGCAACCCTTTCCTCACATATGTCCAGCCAGATGCTGATAAGGAATTTGGTCCAAAACACTGAGACAATAAATTCAGAGTGAGGTAAAGGGGATCCTGGGAACTTAGAAAAGATGTGATCGAAAAGCAAACAACCGCGTATGTTCACGCTTAAAACAACCATTATCCAGGCTCCAGTTTCTGAAGAGATGGAGGTGGTGACATGTTTATCCCTGGCATCCTGAAAACAACCGAGAACTCTGGTAACTATTTTGGGAGAAGCTAAACTAAAAAGTAGAGAGACGCAGAGAAGCCAGCGGGTGCGAGCTGGTTGATTGAGTTTGCACCTCACATATATTAGACTCAAAGGTGAAGCATGCAGACAAGACCCTGCTCCAGCCTGCACTGTCTCAATGGAAGACCCGATAATGACAACACTGTCCAGCATCTCATCTCCATAGATGTCAACATGCTAGCCATGCTCCGCTTCCATAGTCTGCTGCTTGTCTATTCAGATTAGGGTTTGTTTTCTTTCATAGCAGAGGGGTGTGTGTATGTGCGTGTGTGCATGTGTGTGTGTGTGTGTGATATGAGCATGGGTGTGAAAGTACATGGAGGTCAGAGACTGATAACTTCCTCCACGGCCTCTCCACCCTATCATTTATGACAGGGTCTGTCACTGAACCTCCATACCCCAGCTAGAATGACTGGCCAGCGAGACCCCAGGACCCACCTGTCTCTCCCAGTCTCCTAACACTGGGATTATAGGTGCACATGGTCATGTCCAGATTTTACGTAAGTCCTGAGGATCCAAACTCAGGACCTCATGTGTATAAAGCAAGTAGCTCCCCCACTGAGCCCTGTAGGCAAAACTCATCTTAACCTTTTAAAAAGTAAATTAATTTTAGCTGCCATTTAAAAACACAAAAATTGTAGCCAGGTAGTGGAGGCACATACCTTTATTCCCAGAACTCGGGAGGCAGAGGCAGGTGGGTCTCTGAGTTCGAGGCCAGCCTGGTCTACAGAGTGAGTTCCAGGACAGCCAGGGACTACACAGAGAAACCCTGTCTCAAAAAACCAAAAGAAAATAAAAAAGAAACATTTCACATGTTAATGGAGTAATGTTTTGGAAACTGTGAAAAGGACAAACATGAAGACATGGAAGCCACCAGTTCCTCTGCAGCACCATGAGAACATGCAACCTGCCAGGCAGTGCATGCTTTTTATTACAGTGGAGACTTCAAGGTCTAACAGCACCCTGAGGTGTTAGGAAATAGCACCACATCAGTCTGGAGAACAGCTCTGTAAAAATGTGTATTTCCTGGCAAAAGCTCAGAGACTCTGTCATGTGGAAAGTCTGAGAAGTCAGGCTTGGGGTACCTAAGGTGTTGAGTGGCCTCTGAACCGCAAGGACGTGTGCACACACTCGCTAGCAAGTCACCTTCTTCCAAATATAACCCCATCACAAAAACGCAGACAATGCAGAATTTTATAAGATGTCACATATGAGCAGAGAGTGTATGCATCGGTGCAGACTTGAACTCTCTAAATATTCTACCTAGAGCAATTAAGAGAAAAAAATGGAAGCATTCTTTAATAATAATTTATGTTCTTGGGTATTATAGAATTAGGTGAAATGTAAGTCACCTATCCCATGATTCCTGAGCCTAAACTGAACACTTACCAGTCTTCAAGAAGGCAGAAGACAATGTCCCCCTCTCCATCAAGCAGCTCCCAGAGGAAGAACAATGTGATCATAGAGCTTACTCTATCATAGATACCACAGCTGCTTCTCAAACTCTTCTGCAGCTTTGAAGACCTGCTTCCCTAACAACCAAAAAGTAACTTGCGACGTTAAGTCCAAAATGAAAATGTGAGAACTCAGCAACAGCCGATACCTTGTATGCCTGCAGAGCAGGAACTGACATTAGAATATGTGTCAGTTGTATTGCCATGATTATTAAAAGCATCCCCTCAAGCCCCTAGCATCCTTATCCCAAAAAGCCTGGAATGTTTGGCTGGGGGCTTCACCCCAACTGCTGAGATAAGCCACCTCCCCTGGGAGTTGCTTCAGTACAAACTCCACCTCTAAGAAAGCCCACCAAATGGTGACCCCTCCCCAGGGAAGGTCAAGACCACTTCCACAGGCTACTTAAACTGCCCCCAAAGAATGAACACGTGGTCTCCCGGTTTTCCTTGGTCTTCTGGTTCTCTGTTCCCCTCTCCACGTTTTCCTGGGGGACGGGGGGAGGAGCTCCTAGGAGTGTTGCCATCCTTTAAACCTGGACATCTTCTAATTCAGTCTGATCTGGTTTGGTTTGGGTTGCTGTGTCAGAGGAGAGGCTTGTTGGCCAGGGAAAAATACTTAACAATAATGTCACCAGCTCTTCCTTCCCTGCAAAAGTTGATCCTCATCCCTTACCTTGGCCATTGTCAGCACTGGTCATGGGCTTAGCTTACCAATTTCTGCCACACAAAACAGAAGTTTGTTTCAAGAGAGCAGTGTGTTCTCGATAGGACTCATCTTCAGCTTGGATTCACAAATGAAGACCATGGAAAAGAGCCCAGTGGAGCAGTGCCTCGAGTACAGCGACCACCTCAAGCACCCACAGCAACAGGAGGGGGCACGGGGCCCATTCAGACAGGGCCGAGGAGTTGCTGTAGATGGACTATTGTTCTAGAAAGTCTTTTGAAATTGTCCAGCCTGATGCCTGAATTAACATCTTGAGATGCATCCAGGAAGTAAAAACCCAGGGTTCTGTGACCTCCAGTGCGGGCATCCCACAGTTCTTTGAGAGAACCTTTGCCAAGTACACAGCGTCACTCACAGTTGCCCCAGTATCTGAGGAGTCAGCATGGAGTCGTGGTTTTCACAGGGCTGAGACTCACTAGGACCATTTCCAGGGCTGACCGCCTCCCAGTTCTCCAGTGCCTGGAACTTGTTTTAGACAATTGAACCCATTTTTATTTCCTATTTCCATCTACTTAACATTACCTAGAGATCAAGAATCTTGGAATCTTTACAATCTTCAATTAAAATGTGATTTTCTTATATATTATCGTGAATTTGATTAAGATGCCTGTGAGTTTGACGATATTAATATGAATCTGATCATTTGTCGTTTCCAAAAGCTTATCAGTGTGAGTAGCTATTATCAAAGGACCTCAAGCCTCAAAACCTCGCATTATTAAAAATCAATCCTGTCACCACTAATGACACACGGTTGTTTTCAGAAGGAAACCACAACTGTCGTTTCATAAAAGGATTTCAAGTAAAGAGGAAACTTTTTTTGGTCAGTGTAAAAGGAAGCATTTAAAGGAAAGTCAAATGCAGTCATCGGAGCCAACTTCCCCCTTTACGCCTCCTCTCATTTAAAAGAGAAACACAGGTAAACAATGTCTCTCGCCCTTCTAATGGTGTCAATGATTTTTATCTATCTTAGATGACATTCTGCCTGCATAGTTTTTGAAAAGAAGAGGAAATCTATAAACCTGCAAGTCATTTAAATTGTGTAGGAAGCAGGACCAGGATTAACAAATGTGGTATGAGGGTAAGTGAGTGCAGGTTACAGCTTTGTAAAACACATTAAGATTCGATGCTATGAACACTCACTGAATATGCTCATCATTTCAGACTGGAAAATTTCCCAAGATGGGTCACGGACAACATAGTATCATCATCATCATCATCATCATCATCATTTCTAAACAAAGACCAACAAATGTTGATATGGGTGTCCTCGTTTATAAGTTAACTAAATTTTGATGGCTTAGCTATATTTTTGACTTCAAAGAACTACAAAATTAGTGAGGAGTGCTGAAACCAAGTCTAGGCAGGAAGGGAACGTGACGGTACGTAACCCATAATTTGCCGTCCTGAAGGCAACTTGCTGAAGCTGGAAATGAAGAGGACAAATGAGAGGCTAAGAAAGTGAGCACTGTCCTCTCCGGGGATTGCAGGAATAAATATGTGAGCCCAGGACAGCCCAGGGCTCTGTGGTAAATATTCAGTATTGTCAGTGAAATTCCACACAGAGAATATGAATAAGCTCAAAGCAGACTGGCTTTCCTCGGGGCTAAAGCCCAGACCTGAACCATCTCAATGCCTGGGAGGATTAAGGTGATCTGTCCAAGTGAGCTGTCAGGAGAAATGTAAGGGAATCTCACCCAGAAAAAGAAAACACTGCAAGAGCCTCAGATTGTCTTTAAAATTCCTCATGAACAGTACCAGGCACTCTATGAAGAAGAAAGAAGAGAAGGGGGGGAGGAGGAGGAGGGAGAGGAAGAAGAGAGGAGGAGGAAAAGCAGATAAATAAACTGTTGCTTGTCAGTCAACTAAATAGAAGACAGAAAATTGATTTGGAAATCAGGAAATAAGTTACACAGAAAGTCAGGATCTCAAAGACTACACACGGCCAGCTGGAGAGATGGCTCAGTGGTTAAGAACGCTGACGGCTCTTCCAGAGGAGCTGGGGTTCAATTTCCAGCACTCACATGGCAGCTTACAAAACTGTTATAACTCCAATTCCAGGGGACCCGACACCATTGGCAAAACACCAATGCACATAAAATAAAAATAAGATTTAAAAAAATAGGCGACAGATGACGAGGTGGAAACATGAAAGATGAGTTAAGGAAAAGATTAGATGAGATGAGATACAACTTAATAGACAGATAATTCCAGGAACAGAACATCAGAAGAAACCATGTGTGCTGAAGAAAACAGACTCAGAATAATGAAAAGATCCAGGACAGTTAAAGCAGCTCAAAGGGAAAAAAAAAAGAGGAGAGGATAAAGCAGAAACAATATTTGAAGAAATAATGCCACAAGCTTTTCCAGAAACACCAAAAAGTACAGCAAACTCTAAAAAGAACAAAGAAAAAGGAATCCATACTTAAGCATGTCATAGTCAAGCTTCTGAGTGGCAATGACAAAGAGAAAATCATAAAAGCGGGCAGAAGATATAGTCAGTCCTCCCTTGAGAAAGATTTCCCATGCCCAGGTTTGACTAATCTGTTCAAACTACACACAAGGCACATTATAACAACACGCAATATGGCGTTGGCATTGTATTTGGCAGTGTGCGGAGCTTAGACTTGGTTAAAGCGTACAGAGGATCTGCGGAGGTTATATGCAATTGCTACAGAGATAAAATATATGAGACTTGAACAACTACAGGTCTTGGGATCTGTGGGGATCCTGGAACCAATCTCTCCACACACTACAAGGGATGGTTATATTAGCTTTGAAAGAATGGCAATAAAACCACCAGCTGACTTCTCAACAGGAGCAAAGGGCAGTAAATCAAAGAAATATCTTCAAAGAGCTGAAAGCAAGTAACTCCCAATAAAGAACTCTGTGTTCAACAAAAATGTCCTTCAAATTTTAAGGCAAAATACTTTTTGTTTTATTTTATTTCATTGATCTATATATTTTTCTCTGCTCCCCTCTCTGAAGGCAAAATACCTTTAATACCAAAATAATGAAAGCATTTCTGATCAGCGGAGATAATGCTAATGTAAATACAGCTATAAAAGACAGTCCCTCAAGAAGGAAAACGGTCTCAGAAACACTGAGATGTGGCACAGCGTGAATACGGAACAATGGGAAGGATGCTCGCTGCATCCTTTGAGCCTGGTGACCCAGGTCTGTGGTCCTAGCTCTGTGGTCCATCTCCTCTGGAGATGGAAGCAGGTGGAGTCTAAATTCAAGGTCAACTTGAACAACCTAGTAAGATCTTGTCTCAAAATAAAGATGACTGAGGACTTAACTCATTTGGTACAGTGCTTGCCTAGCATGCAAAAAGCCCCGGATTCAATCCCGGCACTACATAGACTGGGCATGGCGGTGTCTGCCTCTAATTCTCAGCACTTAGAGGCAGGTGGCAGGAAGACTGGCGCTATAGTGAGTTTGAGTTTGAGGCCAGACCAATCACGGGATCCCATCTCAAAATGAGGGAGTGTATCAAAACATAAATATGTCAATTCCATAGAAGATGTGTCTTAAACAAATGAGGCTGAGAGTAAATAGATGAAAAAAATCCGTATTTACAATGTCAACACTAGCCAAGGGAAGCTGATGAAGCTTGACTATAAGACAAAGCAAGCTTTAAGTACAGAAGAATTGCTAGAAACAAAGATGGAAATTTTATCAAATAGAAAAGGAAATATTTGAAAGGAAAATAAGATGTTGAGTTTGTATCAATCTAAGGACACTATCTCAAAATACGTGAAGAACAAAAATGCTGAAAATAAAAGGAGAAGTAAAGAAACCCACATCGTGGCTGAAATTGCTGACATATCACTCTGAGTAACATAATATGTAGAGAAAATATCTGTAAGGATTTAAATGGTCTTGATCAAACTACTCAATGGGCAAGCAGAAAACCAACCACCCACCTAATGTCAAATATCCTCCCTCCCCCACCTTCTCCTCTCCCCTTTCTTCCCTCTCCCTCCTCTCTCTGCCCCCTTTCTCTCTGTTTCTTTCTCTCTCTCTTTTCTTTGTGTGTGTGTGTACATGTGCACACATGCATGCACACATGTACATGTGACAGTCAGAGGACAATCTCAGGTATCATCCACTTTTTAAGACAGTCTCTTGCTGACCTGGGAACTCTGCAAGAACTGTGAGTCAGCTGACCCTCAGGCCCCCAGAGATGTCCATCCCTACCTTCCAAGTGCTGGAGTTACAAGCATCTGATTCCACATCCAATTTCCCTTTTGATGTGGGTTCTGACTAAACTATTTCTCCAGCATCAAATATGCATTATTTTAAAAATAACACCCATCCATACAGGTCTTTAAAGGTAAGCATCCTAACAAACCAGGCTCCCACAAAGTCAGTCCATGCAGTAGAATTAAATCCCAATGCCATTGTCCTTGGCTTCTCAGTCAGCCTTCATTGCCAGCCACGTTCAGAGTGTCCATTTTGATCACATGCTCCATCACTCCCACAGGGCAGGGAACCCTGACTGCTCTTAAGACTAGAGAGGGAGGGGGAGGTGGGGAGGGGGAGGTGAAAAGGGAGAGGTGGGGAGGGGGAGGGGGGGGAGGGGGAGGGGAAAGGGAGGTGGGGAAGAGGTGGAAATTTTTAATAAATAATAATAATAATAATAAATATATAAATAATAAAAATAACACCCAGCATCTAACAAATTCTCCAACATCTGAGCTGAAAATCAAGTTTTGACGAATCTAGGAGGTTTGTGTGCTGACTAAACCCAATTAATTCAATTAAGGCTAAAATTAATACCATGAAAAGATAACCAAAGAATCCTCACATGTGAAAGTTAACAATCCCCTTCTGAGCATCCCGGGCAGCCAGGCACAGTGACTGACACCTGTGATCCCAGCACTCAAGAGGACTGTCGTGACCTCAAGGCCAGCGTGGTCTGCAAAGTAGGTTCCAGACCAGACCACGCTGTGGGTGCGACTCAGCTTTAAAAGATAAAAATAAATAACAAAGATTTAGAGATATGACAGTGGTTAAGGCATTGGCCCAGATTCAGTTCCCAGCACCTCCATGACAGCTCACAACTGCCTGAAACTCCAATCCCAGGGGACCCAAAACCCTCATCTGGCCTCAGGGGACCCCAGGCGTGCATGTGGTTTACATGCATACATTCAGACAAAACACTCATACACGTTAAATAAAAGCAAGTCATTTTAAATATTAAATAAATAAAAATAAGTAAATGTTTCAAATCAAAAAAGATCATGGAAGTGAGAACTACCTGGAAAAGTAGTATGTTTTCAATTACATGTCCATTTACAGAGATGAAAACTATTATCACATCAAGAGGGCACTCATGGTTGTAACTGCACATACTAGAAAAATGAGTGAAGGGTAACTTCTTAAGTAGCTAGAATGAGAAAAGAGTGTCAGTTAAAACCACAGAAAGAGAAGAATCCATAAAGATGCTATCAGAAATTTAACAAATAAAAACTAACCCCGTGAGATGACAAAGACAGTTCTCTGAAAACCCGGATGAAAGCCCATTAATGCCCAGAGAAAAATTAAAACTAATTAAAAAATACTTAATGATCTCACAATCGCTGTGGTTACATACACAGATCAAGTTAGTCAGTAATCCATCATCATGAGTGGGGAGGGATTCACAAGGCCCCCACCCCACCTCACCAGAGGAGCCACGGGCAGTTGTTGGCTGCTGGTGGAAGGCGGTCATTTTTCTTTGGGGGTGTGGCCACTGGTAGGTTGCCAGTGCTCCTCTGGATGACCCTACACTGATTCTTATATGGACAGCACTTAATTAGATGCTGGGGTGGAGAAAAGAACACAGGATATGAAGTTGGAAGGGGGGACACATGCTGGGGGGGGGTGTGGAACCCAGAGAGAGTTGGAAGGGGGAAGTGGGAAACGGTTATGATCATTGTATAAACTTAGGAATTCTCAGTGGATAAAATTCTAAAGCATAAAGCAACAAATTAAAGTTTAAAGGCAAAGTATGGGCATAAAAACAAAGCACAGTTTCTAGAAGTTCTCAGATATAATGGGGTCCTAACAACTTCAGTGATGAAGGAAACAGACTCATTCTAGGAAATGACAGTTTACTTTTTTTTTAAATCTAAATAGTCCTTTGTCGATTAAAAAACCAACTGTAACCATTTTTAATGTGGCAGCATGTCACAAACATCTTCTGTCATTGCCTATGCGTCTTCAGTGGGTAGCTCATCTGTAACAGTAACAAGAAGACTTGCATGTTAACTGTCTGACCTTTAACAAATTACACAGCACATCCTCCCTACCCAGTTTTGATACTCTTTTTATTTTTGAGACAGGGTTCTTACTATGTTGCCTTGGCTAACCATATGTAGACTAGGCTAGTCTCAAACTCAGAGATCTACCTCTGCCTCTGCTGGGGTTAAAAGTGCGTACTGTCAACCCCAGCTTCAGTTGTTGACCTTACAGCTACTGCATCAGCTCAGGACAGTGCCTGGACTAAGCGAATGCTCCGACAGGACAGCAATGAGTATGCTAAGTGACTGCACAGCAGCCTGCTTCCCAGCTTAAAACAGCCACGAGCAAATCCTTATCCACCTCTGCACGCTTTCCTAATTTATTTTTGATAAAAAGTCCTGCAAGATGGGATAAAAATCCTTGATAGACAGGAAGGGGTCTGTGACCTATTGAATCAAAGTTTCCTTTAGAATACAGGAATCCACTTAGGCTTCCCACACGCAACACGAAATTACACGTTTTCCTGCACCCTCCTCCACATAGGTACTCTTCTTCATGATTTTATGCCAGTGGAATAGGAGAAGGTTGCAGATCAGTAGATCTATCTCTGAGTTTGCTGACGCAGCACCAACTCTTGCTGGCAACTGCACTTGTCCTTTCAAACTGCTTTTTCATACATATATCTGACCAAGCAGAAGACAGGAAGGAAAAGACCTGTGGTCAAGAAGCCCCAGGGCAGGCGTGTGTGTGTGTGTGTGTGTGTGTGTGTGTGTGTATGTGTGTGTGTGTGTGTGTGTGTGTGAGAGAGAGAGAGAGAGAGAGAGAGAGAGAGAGAGAGAGAGAATTCAGAAGTTAAGGAAAAAACATGAGAGTAAGGAGAATATTAGTCTCAAAAATTGTATATGAAAAATCATTTTCTTTGGAGGTCTTTTATATGTTAAAATTATATTTCATCAATTATCAGTTTTATCAAATAGTGTTTTGACATACTAATGCAATTCGTGATGTTTAGAGATGACATCAGAAAATGAGACAAATTCAATGCCAGGCAGTGTTCTGGCACCTGCCGTCGTTGTGTCTTTGGTGAGCTCAACTGAAAACAAACCCACTCCCTGGGGTCTGGTTTCCTGGGACTAGAAATTGCTCCCTTGCTTTACGTGCAAGCAGCGTTGTTTGTGCTGTGGCATTGACAGTACAGATGCTGCAGATGCTTCCAAAAGAGCAGCTCACGGAAATCACTTAAACCAATGACAGCCGTAGCTTTTGTCACGATAGGCTCTTGTTAAGGCCTAGAGGAGGATGTGATGAAGGCAGAATTCCTCCTGCAAAACCAGACTGGGGGGCTTGAACGAAACAGGAGTTTCCACAAGAATCATCTCCAAAGCCGGCATGTTGGTGCACTTTCCACAAGAATCATCTCCAAAGCCGGGCGTGTTGGTGCACACTTTAACCCCAGCACTCAGAGTAATCCCAGAACTGGGAGACAGAGGCAGGCATGTCTGTGAGTTTGAGGCCAGTTCTACACAGTGAGTCCCAGGCCAGCTAGTGTTATATAGTGAGATCCTATATTGAAGGAGAAGGAAGAAGAAAGAAGGAAGAAGGAAGAAAAAGGAGGAGGAAGAGGAGGAGGAGAGGAAGGAGAAGCTTCAAAGATGGAAACTATTTTTCCAATCTTCTGGGACAACCCTAATTTTGCTTATAAAATTTGGTTTATAAAATCAATAATTAATCCTCTCTTGTGAATAGGTCTACAAACATGTCAAAAAGATAAAACTGTACCCAATTCAAGGAGGCACAATCAAAGAGAATATGAAAGCTTGGAAAAGCAGAATAACAAAAGACAGGCAAATTATTCAGCTAGCAATAGTGGAGAGGGTGCCTGACCTGGCTTTCCCCTATAATCAAATTAGTGACTACCCTAATTGTCATCATAGAACCTTCATCCAGTAACTGTTGGAAGCAGATGCAGTGATCCACAGCCAAGCACTGGGCTGAGCTCCTGAAGCTTAGTTGAAGAGAAGGAGAAGAAAACATACGAACAAGGGGAGGGGGTCAATATCCTGATTAGGAAAACCACAGACAGCTGACCCGAGCTGGTGGGAGCTCACAGACACTGTATTGACAGCTGGAGAGCCTGCATGGGACTGAACTAAGCTCTCTGAATGTGGGTAACAGTTATGTGGCTTGATCTGTGGGGGACCCCTGGCAGTTGAACCAAGACTTATCCTAGGTGCTTGAACTGATTTTTTGGATCCTGTTTCCTATGGTAGGATACCTTGCTCAGCCTTGATACAGCAGGCAAGGACTTGATCCTGCCTCAACTTGGTAGACCAGACTTTGTTGACTCCCCAAGGGAGGCTTTACCTCCTAAGGAGTGGATGGGAGGGGTGGGGTAGAAGGAGGCAGGGGCAGTAGAAGGTGAGGGAGGGGAAAACTGAAGATAGTATGTAAAATCTTAAATTTTAAATAATTTTTTAAAAATTACTCAGCTGCAAAATGGGTATAGAAGTTAGTCTCCTTTTCAATGAGATGACCCTGCCCCTTCCAAGCACAACTGTAAGAAGCCAGAACCCCCTCTCTTCCGAAGTCACAGGCATAGGGGTATCCTGGTAACACCATTCTCAAGCTTATTTTGCAGAGAATCCTGATGTTCCAGAACATACACACTCAAGAATGGGCTGAGAAACATGTGTAATGAATTCTGCAGTATTTGTTGACATGCATACAGTCCATAACCAAGACCATGGTTCTGCATAAGATAGTAACAAGTGTCTGGAGAGACTGACCCAGGGTTCAGAACACATACTGCTCTGTTGTTGTTATTGTTGTTGTTGTTGTTATTATTTGTTTGTTCCTGGGTTGTTTTATTTATTTGTTTATTTATTTTTGAGACAAGGTTTCTCTGTGTACCCTGTCCTGAAACTCACTGTGTAAACCAGGCTGACCTCGAACTCACAGAGATACTCCGGCCTCTGCTTCCCAGGTGCTGGGATTAAAGGTGTGCGCCACCACCGCCAAGCCACATACTGCTCTTGCGAAGGACCTGAGGTCAGTTCCCAGAATCCATGCACTCCAGTTACAAGAGAACCAAAGCCTCTAGCTTCCACAGGCACCTCCATTCGTGTGCACAAACTCACCCACAGACATACACAAATGCACATAATTAAAAATAAAAATCGATCTTTTTAAAGACAGTAACAACTGTGTATGTCTCACATATTTGCATTTAATATGAAGTATAGTACATATTTTGTTATTGTGTCTACATTTGCAGTCAATCCTCGTTGTTCTTGACTTTTCACGGGCATGGCCCTTCAGCAGTCATAGGCGAGCAACAAAATGATTTGAGTTTGAGTTTTGATTTTTGGGACAGGACGGCACACTGTAGCCCAGCCTGGTCTAGAACTCACTATATAGCCTACACTGGCTTCAAACCTGCCTCAGTCTCCTTTGTGCTGGTGTTATAGGCAAGAGCTGCTACATCGGTTCTTCAGTGGCAAGAACTTTGAGCCCTTCCACATCCACGGTCTTATTTCAAACAAGATTGCCTCTATCTTCTTGTTTCAGGATTTAGTCTCACTGTGTGTGTGTGTGTGTGTGTGTGTGTGTGTGTGTGTGTGTGTGTGTGTTTGTATCTGTGTGTGTCTGTGTATGTGTCCATCCATGGTCTGTCTGTCTGTGTTCTGAATAAGAACAACCACCACAGGTTCATAGGCTTGAATATTTGGTCTCTAGCTGTGAAACTATTAGGGAAGGACTAGGAGGTGTGGCCTTGTAGAGAAGATGTGTTGCTGGGGCCGGCTTTGGGGTTTCAGAGGATTCCTGTCATTCCCAGTCTTTCTCACTCTTCTCCTTGTTGCTGTGTCTCAAGATCTGAGTCCTCAACTACTGCTCCAGCACCATGCCTGCCTGCTGCCGTGGTCCATGCTATTACAGCCATGGCCTCTAACCCTCTGAAACTATAAGGCCCATATACAATTATTTTGTCTCGAAGTTACCTTGGTCATGGTATCTTATCACAGCAATATAATAGTAACTAAGACTCTGTGTGTGTGTGTGTGTGTGTGTATGATTAGCCCCCATGAGCCTTAACCTATAACATTTCTGCCATGAGTTCAATGTAAACAAATCAACAACAATATTAAATAAACTGTCTTGGAAAAGAAGCACATAAAATTAATTATATGATGATTGAAAAAAAGAAAACGTATAACTAAAGACTGACAGGAATCTAACCCTGTGTTTCCTCTGGAAGCAGTGGCTCCATATTGACTAATTCAGTGTTCACTTAACTTTCTAAGACTCAGCTAGTGCAAAGAATGAGGATGAAATATGTGTGCAAATGAATCATAGAAACTTATGAGATTTACTTTTTTAAACTATTAATTTTTATTTGATGCGGATGAGTGTTTTGCCTACAGGTATGCATATGTGTCATGTGAATTCCTGGTGCCCGTAGAGGCCAAAAGAAAGCATCAAACTTCCTGGAACTGGAGTTATAGACGATTATAATCTGTCACTTAATATTGATTAAATATTTATTAAAATACATTTTGAGGCTGGAGATGAAGCTCAGAGGTAGTGTGTTTGCCTAGCATGAGTAAAGTTGGGTTTAATTGGTGGGGCCACACATAATAGCATCTATATTGAGTTCTTACTGTGTGCTGGGTATAAAGCGCTGTTGAGTCGGAAAATAATCCAATACATGACACTTTACAAGTCAAGTGCTTTGAGCTTCAGCACATCAGAGAGTCCTCAGAGGCACAGTGCCCTTCTCCTGCCCTCCAGTCTCCTCTCCTTCAGAGACCACCACTCCCCAAAGCAGTTAGAGAAGCCAGAATTCCTCTTCCCCCAAGGATCTTTGAAACTAAGCCTCTTTTCCCAAAGCAAGCCACAAAGTCTAGAAATATTACTCTACCCATCCCGCTTTTGTGTCTCAGAACTGGCTGGAAAGAAATTCTCTGACCTGCCTTGTCTGGGAGCAGATGATAAGACCCATCCTAGGAGTCCTGCCTGGGAGAAAGACATGCTACACAGCCAGGGCAGAAGAAATGTGGACAAAGAGCCTTGTGGAGTCTTCCATCCTGGCCTGCTTCATGGCCATGGCCCTTTGGCCCAATCATATTTCTACATGACTGCTCATTCCACATCACACCTAAGCATAAAAATGAAACTTCTCTAAGTCCTCGGTTCTTCATCCTAAGCTGCAATGACTGACATGTAAGACTTCTTTTTTTGTTCTGTTTTTGAAGCAGAGTACATATAGCCAAGGCTGGCCTTGAATTCTGTTCCTTCTGTCACCTCCCTGAGCTCTGAGATCACAAGGATCTGCGACCATGAGCTACAGGCATAAAACTTAACCTGTTGTTGGGTGTTTGTTTCTTTCCCCTTTGCTAGTTTCTCTCTTGTCATGGGAATCTGAACAGCAATCCTCATGAGGCTGAAAGGGGCAAGGAGAAGTGTCATCGAGACCCTTCCAAATATGCAAAAAGAGGCATGGCCCTGACTTTCCAACCACAGCACAGTGATTCACCTATTCTGTACTGTGTCTGTTTTGTGTGGTGAGTACAAGCTTAGACAATAATTACATGAATGAATGAATGAATGAATGGTCACAACCTGAATGAGAAGTCGGAAGGAAAAGAACGCATTCACTAACAAAGAAGTTCCCCAACTTAGATGAAGATGAGACACAGGATGTTCAACCCAAAAGTAAGAGCAAAGGCAAGAACTATATTCTGTAGAAACAGAGACGGGACCAGCGTAGTCCGAGCAACAGAAGAGAGGCAGGTAGGAGGCAAGCCAGTGTGGCTTTACAATCCAAGTCCAGAAATGCTGGGCTTACTCTGAACAACCACTAACGAAGGGTGATTCGATGCTACCACCTGACAAAGAGCCGTCTGGCAGCAACATTTAACTGGAAGGCAGACATGGCGGTTGGGAGCTGGACAGAGAGAGCTAACTGCCACGAAGTCCTTGCAGTGTCTCCGGCATGATGACAGGCTGACCACCTCACAGATGTAAGCAGGAAAACCTGACCTTGCGCAGAGGAAGAACAACAAGGTAATTAAGCTGACCACAGTCAGGAGTTTTACATCTCTTATTCTTAAGGCTAAATACATAGCAATATCATACATCTTTTCAGTTATACCCGAATTTCCCTTCAGATGCATCCTTAATCTTTCTCCATTGATTTCTCTCATTTTCAAAGACTACAAAGAGTTTCTCTTTAAAGTCATACTTCATCATTGCCCCTTTCCAGAAAGTCTGCTTACATCGCTTTTTGAAGGTATACTATAGAGATTCATATTATTACAAGGGCACCCTCCACTGTGAACCCCAAAAGAATTTCTAGGAAGGATAAATGTAGTGAGAAACTTTTAATTTAACCCATATTTTACAAGTAATGTACACCAGGGAAGCAAGATGACTTGGGTAAAAATGCCTGGGATGACCTAAGATAGGTACCCAGGACCCAAGGGGTGGAAAGAAGTGGTGCCTGATAGCTTTTCTGACCTCAATATGTGTACCATAAAACACAGGCGCTCATACACAGGCATATAGGCACACCCTAGAACACAGGCACTCATACACATGTACATATGCACACCCTAGAACACAGGCACTCATACACAGACATATATGCACACCCTAGAACACAGGTACTCATACACAGACACATATGCACACCCTAGAACACAGGCACTCATACACAGGCACATATGCACACCCTAGAACACAGGCACTCATACACAGGCACACAAAAGCAAACAAATAAGCAAATAAAAAGCAATAAAGTAATAATATTTTTAAGTAAGCCACCAAATTCAGGATCTAAGGCAGCTGGCTTAGGGCTGTGGATGTTCTCCTTTGGTTTGCCCATGGGTAGGCTCATTAGTACATGGACAAGATTGTGTTTCCAAACAGAGGATGAGACGGAGAGAGGAATCACCGTGAAAGAGAAGGGAAAGGAAATTTCTGAGTAATCTGTGTGGATCCTGATATGACCACCAACTGTAAACAGACACTTTTAAATTTTTAAGAAGATTTATATATATATATATATATATATATATATATATATATATATATGTACTCTATCTGTACATATATATGTACAGATATATATAGAGAGAGTATATATAGAGAGTATATATATATAGAGAGAGTATATATATGTATATATATACTCTATCAGCATACATGCCTGCATGGGAGAAGAGGGCATCAGATCCCACTATAAATGGTTGTGAGACACCATGTGGTTTTTGGGAGCTGAACTCAAGACCTCTGGAAGACAGTCAGTTCTCTTAACCACTGAGTCATCTTTCCAGCTCCTCGACATTTTTTTAAACAAATGATGTTATTAGGCCTGAAATGTTCATGATAGATATACATATGTGTTTATAAACAGCATTAGAAATGTATATTCAATTTACCATAAACTGATGTAATGTAATTTGATTGATAATGGCTAATAATTGTTGAAGTTGGGTGATGGAGCACAGGGATTCATTTGGTTTCCTCTTGGTTTAATGTGCATTTGGAAATGGAGGATACAAGCCCAATTACAGTGAGTGGAGGGAAGACAGAATGTTCTGTGGGTCTGCTGTCTTGATGTCCACTGTACATTTTGTGAACTATATTAGCCTAGAGCCCTGCAACCCTGGAGATACAGACAAGGCTGATGGGAAACAATTAAGGCTGACTGGTCAACTTGCAACAATTCCTCTGAAGTTCCAAACACGGCACAGGAACATACAGACAAATACAAGTGTTCAGCAGCTATAAAATAATATTTTCATAATACATTTAACTACAATAGTCTGAAGGGAAATCTAAGAAGATCTGACCATGGATACGTCTTGATACTGTCCCATGCCCACTTCCCTTCCTAGGTAAACAGAGATGTGCTATTCTAAATTACTTTGAAATAAAAGGAGTCTGCAGTCTGCATATCTGAAAAGTCAGCAAGTGTGTGAGTATGCACACATACTCAATATGTCCAATAAAAGACAATATTTCACATAATAAAAGCCATCCCACAAAAAATTACTATGAATAGGAAAAGAGACAGTCTAACTGGTTATTGTGTGTGTGTGTGTGTGTGTGTGTGTGTTCGTTAATTCGTTGTAAGCCAATACTCTGAGAGCTGAGAATTCTCCCCCCACCCCGCACAGACCTCCCCACAATGGTACAACCTTTATTTACCTAAATAAGGGCTGTCTAACAGGATCTAGCTACACCCTATCTGTGTGTGCTCTAAAATAATTAACTTGTTTCTCACGTCTCTGGTTTTGTATGTGTTAGAAAACTATAAGAAATAGCCACTCTCTTTACTCAGAAGGCTTGGCAGAAAGTTGATCTGTGTGGACTGTATTTAATCATGTAAACCCTACAAAATGAGTTAACACAGTCCTGGCTGAGCCAAGTCTGAGCGCTTACATGGCCATGATTAGACTGTGCCAACTGTGCCAAGAATATTCTTGAATGGAAGGTAAATAGCTGCTGGGCCTTTGATTTCCGTCTTGATAAATGAAGTAATTAGTCAAACAAACCCTCTCTGAGAGCGCATGCTGAGACACTACAAGGAGTTCACATTGTTTCTTCTCTGTTCTTCCTTAAAAACTGAGAGGAAGTCAGCCCCCAGATGGCACACTCTTTGAACACCAACAGACTCAGAAGGAGGCAGATCTCTGAGTTCAAGGCCAGCCTGGTCTTTACCACAGTTCCAGGACAGCCAGGGTTACACAGGAAAACCCTGGGGAGGGGTGGGGAGAGAGAGGAAGAATACAGCACACCAAGCAAGTACACAATTCCTGAAAATAGTTCTCATTTCTAGCTCTCAGCACCCTCGGAAACCCACCCATCCTACCCAAGCACTTCTCAGAAGGAGTTCAACCAAATCAGCTAAATACTAGCCAGATTTTAAGGCTTTTAGACAATCTCCGTGCTTCTAGACCAGACAGACACCAATTTTGTCACAGTTAGTAGCTTTGGCTTTAAATATGATCGCTGTCATGACTGGTCACCATAGCAGTGGCTGTTCCAATTAAAATTTGTCTACAAAGACAGGCAGAGGCCAGATTCGGGCCTGGGCCCCTCCAGAACTTAGTTCCTCAGAACAAAGACTAATGGGTGCCCATGATACAGCCGGGCATCCTGGTTCCCCGGCACACCAGTGTTCGGAGTTCATCTCTAACAATGCAACAGCCGTGGTCGGGTTCCCCAGAGAGTCTCCCTTTGTCTTGTTAGTATTCCTAAGCGCTCCGCAGGCAGGAAAAAAAGTGGAGGATGAAGACGCCATTTTCAGCAAAATTTGTAACACTGGATTCACTGACTTCAAAGAGATGCTCTCTTGGTTCAAGGCATAAAAACCCCCAGGTTTTTCTCTAGGAGACCAAGCGCCAGTGTGTCTCAGTCTGCCATCTTGTGGCAAACCGGAGCACGGACGGGGGAATCACAAGGGACCAGGGCAGGAGGAACAAGCGCAGGCTTTGTAACAGGTGGTAGACCCTGCACCCCACACAGCCAAGACAGCCACAGTCCCCTTGCCTCAAATAGTTTATAGGCCATAAAGGCGGGTCGGATACCAATCCAAAAATGACCGGAATACCTATAAAATTTCAGCAATGAAAAACAGTCTTAAGGAGCCGTACAGCGCTCTGGAAGTGAGTGAAAGAGGAGGTCCAACAGTCGGAAGGTGGAAATGCTTCTCTGGGGGAAAGATGCTTAAAATGAGGCCTAAGTGAGGACTTCGGGTGAAAAGGAAGGGGAAGACACCGGTGTGGTGGCTCGTGCTGGTGATCTTGGAAATCTGTGGCAGGAGGAAAGCCATGAATTTGAAGGAAATCTGGGCTATACCGTGAAATCCAAGGGAGACTGACTACAGAGATACCATCTTAAAAAAAAAAAAAGCGAGGAAGGAAACTCCAGAGAGAATGGTGTCTAAAACTCCCACGGGGGCGGGGGTGGGGGCGGGGCAGTGAGAGGGACTGTGGCGGACTACGGGAACCTGGAGATAAAGAGGGACAGATATCAAAGGGCTCCACAAGCAAACGTGGGGGCTTTCCTTTGCACTGTTATAGAGTAAAATGGAGGGAAGGAGGAAAGACAGAGTCCCCGTCTCCTTCCAAAATGGGTCACCTTGTGCATCAGTCGGGATCGAATCAGGAGTCAGATACTCTGCAACGAGCTGAACTGGGAAGTCTGGGATCTAATAATTCACAAGTAATAAGGAAAACTGAAACAAAGAAAAAGAAAGGCATAGCGGAGACAAGGGGCATCCACCACTCAAAGGGGAGCCTCCTGCTTCCAGGACCAAATCCTGGGCAGTTGGAGAAATCCTGGCCAGGGTTCGCTGATTGGCAGCGAAGCCTAGGTAATAAAACATCAAGGGCATCAAGGAAAGCCATTTAAGCAAGGTAACTCTCTGGAACACTCTGCTATAGAACTGCTTATACTGGCTGCCGCAGGGTGCTCTTGGCCCCAGTACACAGCGGGTGGTCTTAAAAAAACCCAGTGCCCAAGAACCTACCCCAAGAAGAAGGGCACTGGGGAAATCTCCCACATTGCAGGGGCTGGCATGGAGCCCTGCACCACAAATAGAAAAGAAGTCCTTTGTAGCCGCTGTCTCTCTAGTGCCCTCTACTGACAAAATTTAGCATAGCGCCAACTGGCCAAACTATTTGGAAGACCCAGGGAAGGAGGCAATGGCAGAGCAATTTGAAGGTGAGAGACAACAAACGCATTTTAAAATACCAAACAAAAACTTTCCCCACTACGAACTAGGGACAGACAAAATTTGTAACTTTAAAATTTAGTTCTGAATTTGTGTGTGTGTGTGTGTGTGTGTGTGTGTGTGTGTGTATACGTGTTGGTATTTCTAGCATTAACAACCATACCAAGCTTTTCACCTGGATGCTGAGGATCAAACAATGTTTTTGTGTTTTCACAGCAAGCACTTTGTCAACTGAGCTATCTCCAAGCCCCTTGATGACGTTTTAAGTTAGCTACTAATGTTATAAAGTAATAGTTGATTGGGGCATTTTCATACATGTATACAATGTAACCTTGGTTCTATTACATTCCCATTACCCTTCTTGTCTTACTGATTCTCCCAAGCCATCCTCCCACTAGATCCACATGTATTAATGCTATTTTTAATTCCATACTCTCCGCATGAAGGTATGGTCTTTGTCTTTCTTGTCTTGCTCAGCATGCTGACCTTCAGTTCCACCCTTTTTCCAGAATCATGATTTTGTTTTCCTCTACACCTGCACAGTGTTCCATTGTTATACTGCATTTCCCTCACCCGGGCACCTGCTGGTGGACAGCTCGATTATTGTGACTAGTGCCAACACGTACACACGCAGTAACCTTGATTATATGCTGATTTGGATTCCTGTGGTGGTTTGGATAAGAAAAGTCTCCATAGACTCATATATTTGGATGCTTAGTCACCAGGGAGTGGCACCATTTGAAAGAATTAGAAGGATTAGGAGGTGTGGCCTTCTTGGAGGAAGTATGTCAACTGGGGGTGGGCTTTGAGGTTTCAAAGGCCCATGCCAAGCCCAGGGTTTCTCTCTCTCTGTTTGAAGTTCAGGGTGCACTTCTCAGCTACTACACCAGCACCATGCCTGCCTGCCGCCTCGCTCCAGGCCATGAAGATAATGGACTAAGCCTCTGAAACTGTAAGCAAGCTCTCCTTTATAATAGTTACTTTGGTAACGGTGTCTTTTCACAGCAGGGAGCAGTGACTGAGACGGCTCCTTCGGTCACCTTCCCAGAAGTGACATATCTGGGTCTTTCGTATAAGAGCTCCATTTTTAACTCTCTGAGAAACCCCCACGCCGACTGCAATACTGGCCGAATTTACATTAGTTACCATCGACAGTGTGTAGATGCCTCCTGTCCCACCGTCCACACCTCACCAGCATTGTCATCATCGGTTGTGGGAGTAACTTCCACTGCCTCAACCAATAGTCGCTGAAATACGAGCCCACAGTGCAGCGGGGAGCGACTTCCGCTCCGTCAGCCAATAGCTGCTGAAATACCAGCCCACTGGGGTGTGGTATATTTCTCTTTTAAAAAGAGAAGCAGATCCGGATCAGGCTCTCTTGGTTCCGGCTCTTGGTTCCGGTGCTTGGTCCCGGCCCCTGCTCCCAGCTCCTGCTCCAGTGACTAGGCTCCCTTCCTGATGGTTTATGGTGTATGTAAGTTTTACCCCCCAAAATAAATAACCCCTTAAAACATAACTGGTGTGGGATTGATTCGCCGATAATCATCGGTTTTGTGATGATGGTCACTCCCAGGGTGGGGGGAGATGGAGTGGCAATGTAGTCTGGATTTGCATTTCCCAGACGGTGAAGATGTCGACAACTTTTCTTGTGAGACCACACATTTTTGACCAGCGCAGCAGCTTGCCCTCTGTGTTGAGAGCTTTCCGGAGGAGGAGCAGGAGCTGCTGAGATGGAAGCAGGCCGGGGTGGGGGTGGGGGGACAGAGGAAGTGGTAACAATCCACACATACGAAAGACGATAGAACAGTAAACAAAAATACCCCTCTACTCCAAGTCTCCCTCAGACTGAAGAAAGGACACCAAATGACAAGGCTCATATACTAATGTCCCTGGGCTCGCCCGACTCACAAAGGAGAGCTTCCTTGGGAGGCATGGGTAAAAAGCATGCTGGTTCAGCTGTCACAACCCAAGATAAGCGACTGACAGCAACAGCTGTGCAGAGTCGATTACTGGTATAGGAAGTGCCCAGACCAGAACTGCGCTGCTCTGAGTGTCTAGCGGGCTTACCAAGGACGTCAGGTGCAAGAAAGCTGTATCCAGTCCACACAAACACCAAACACCGCCGCAGCCAGTTAGGGCAGTGCGGGGGCGGGGGGGGGGGTGGACGACTTGTGCCTCAAAACTCACTAAAGCAAAGACAGCTTGTGACAATGTAGTGTGCTTTTAAGTTTCTGACATTTTTGAAAAGCCAGCCTGGCCTTCTGAAGATTCCTGCCAGCCTTAATTGCACAGCTGTTTCTGGATCTTTTGGGAGCAGGGTCCAGGTGAGGAGGAAAGGGACACAGTACATTCCCCCAAAAGGACCCATCCCCACTTTCAAAGTGGTAGAACGCGGGCACCTCTGGGTTGACGTCACTGTCAGCAGCTATAACTCACCATATAAACACAAAGTAGCCATTAAAATGCTCCCTGGTGGCACTGGAACTGCAGGCAGGGAGCAGAACTGCTGCTCCTGCAGTGTGTGTCTGCGCGCGCATGCGTGCATATGCACATGTGCGTGCACTGGATATGCACAGATGTGTATGTGCATGGGCTGTACATATGTAGAGAGCCCAGAGAAAGACATCGAGGGTCCTGTTCTCTAACGCTTTTTTCTTTCCTTGAGACTAGGGTCCCTCGGACTGAACCCAATCAGCAAGCGCCAAGCAATTCTAACAGAACCCTTCCCAGTGCTGGGAAGACAAACGTGCAGGGCATGGTCACGCACGGCTTTTCACATGGGTGCTGGAGATTCGAACTTGGGTCCTTGGGATTGTACAGCAAGTACTCTGCCCCCATCCTGAATTCAAAGCCAGCCTGATCTACAGAGTGAGTTCCAGTACAGCCAAGGCTACACAAAGAAAGAACAAGCAAAACTTAAAAAAAAAAAAAAGATAAGAAAGAATTTCAGCGGGCTTATGGGCCATCACAGTAGGGACATGGAAGACAGTGGTGCTGAGCATGGTTTGAACAGTGGGGGTCTGACTTAAGAGGTTTCAGAGGAGAATATTAGTATGTGGTCTGGAGATTGCTTTTGTGATATTTTGGTAAAGAATGTGGCGGCTCTCTGCCCTTGTCCAAAAAAAACTGTCTGAGGTTAAATTGAAGAGTTTTGTATTAATTGCATCAGCAGAGGAAATTTCAAAGCAGCCTAGTATTAACTCTGTAGTGATATATTTTTTTAATCTAACAAATTAAGCTTTCCTGAAGATCAGAGTGCAGAACTAAGCCGCTAGTTAGCCATAGAGCCCAGGCAGTGGTGGCGCACACCTTTAATCCCAGCACTCAGGAGGCAGAGGCAGACAGATCTCTGTGAGTTCAAGTCCACCCTGGGCTACAAGTGGATAATATATTAATAGATATACAAAATGCCTTAAATTCTGCTAATGGCAGAGGCTGAAGACAAAAACATTTAACACAGATATCATAATAGGCCACTATTAAACCTTAAAATTGTGAGGAGAAAAACCAAATCCATAAAGCAAACTTTATTTAATACTGGCTATGTCCATATCCTGGGTTCCCAGAGAATGGTGCCAAATTAAGTTAGCTGAGCGCTTGTAAGGGCAGAACAAACAGGGACAGAGTAATGTACCTCCCATCTTTGTCCAGCTGAGAGCAAGTGTACATCTTGATGTACTTCCTGTCTGCATATCTCCCGCCTATATGTGGTCAGCTACACCCTGTGCAGTTGGGGCAACCAACCTTGTTTGCAGAAGTGAGAACAGGCAACTTGTGACTTGTTATCCTCTAAGAACAACAACCCCCAGCATTCCAGGAAGTTAGCTGTCCTCGGGCAAGTGGGACTTATAGGTTAACTTTACACCTCACACCATCTGGGTCTCCTCTAAATACTAACGTCCAGCCCTTCCTGCTGTGTCAGTACTAGTATGTCAAGCAATATGCACAAATTACCTGACTTAATAAAACACTCTTACAAAATGGATTTTAGAAACTAAACACAGAGAATGTAACTTGCCCAAGTTCTTGGAGTTAGTAAATGGCTGGGACTTGAAGCTGAGCATCCAACTGCAAAGTAGAAACCGAAAAAAGTACAAACACCTGAATGGTCAAACACATGTAAGCTCCAAAGAGTTAAGGGCTGAGAGGCAACAAACCTGTAAGCAACTATCACGATGCCCACTAGGTGTCAGGCTTGAGTTGCAATGGCATTTCCTGGGACGCAGGGGAAGCCCAAACTCTTAACTGGAAACATTTGAAGTCTGGCTTTTTTCCTCGAAAATAAAAAAAGTATGGCAGTTCCTTTCGGTATAAAGCAGAGTGCTTTGTTTTCTCACTAAACTAACAAGAGTTAGTCACCGCTCTGCACTACATGCTCCAACCGATTCCCTCATTCAGGAAGAAAACCCAAGTCCCTGAGAAAGCCTAGAACCCCCAGCTCCCGGAACCTCAGTCTTCACTCACTCCAGCCGCCTGTCTTTGAGACGTTTGAAACTTTTCACAGAACCTTGCACGGTTGACACAGACCTACGACAGTGTAGCCACGGTGTCAACAAAAACCCTCCAGACACCATAAAGCAGATGTAGCCGGTCCTTTCTGCCCTAACACTCTACTCCTTTAACCTCTCGGTAACACTTGGAAATTCAGATACCCTTAGGTTACATTAGCTTCCTGTTGCCCTCTGGAATTGTTATCTGGAAAGTATTGTGTTGAGTGACAGGGTTATGGGTGTTTGTCCTGGTTTTCTTTCTGTTGCCAAGACAGCAACTCTCACCAAAAGAGACTGCAGAGTGGGAGCAGTGTTGGTGTCCCCTTACGCTTCCAGGTCACAGTCCCTCAACGACAAAGTCCAGACAGGAACTGCGGTGGGAACCTGAAGGCTACTGCAAGCAGCGTTTCCCAGCTGATCCAGGCAACCTCGGGACTGAAACTCTATTTTCAGGTTGAATTGGTAAAGCTAACTAGGCAGAACCCAACAGATAGATAGATAGATAGACAGACAGATAGATAGATGGATGGATGGATGGATGGATGAATAAATAAATAAATAAATAAATAATACTAACTTTAACTCAAGATACTTACATAAGAAACTAGAACTCAGAGGCATTTTTATTCGAAATATTTATACTAATAATATAAATATAAAGACATTGAATGCTGGGAAGTAGGGGACATCATCTGTGATAAACAATGCCCCATTGCACTTAACCCCAGCTGTGTGACCACGGGAGCCACCGCAGCCTACTGAGAAACACTGAACAGAAAGCGCGGGCAGCGTTCATTCACCTGAGCCCTACACTCACTCCAAACCCAGCCACCAGAAGAGTGGTGTTCCACCACAACTGGAGTGGTGTTCACTCCAGTTCCCCCACCAGAAGAGCCCCTAAACTGCAGTGCCTGGGGGAGCCTTTCGGTTCCCCTCCCTCCTCCTGAACCCGAGACCCATTTACTTTTCTTTTGTCCTCAGCGATAGTTGAGCACCGTACAGCCTTCTCCGCAGAGACATGGCATCGGAAGTGCCCCAGCTCTGGCTCCCTGATCCTCAGCTGATCCACACTGTTTTGCTGTATGTAAACTCAGTCATATGACGACGATCCGCGGTTTCCTTTTCCATTCTCCCCATGTCTGCACCCCATAGGACTCATTGCTTTTTTTATGTAATAATTATTAGCCCTTTTAGACAAAATTTTGGCAAGTCGGAAAAAATAATCTACTGATCACACTATGGCTACCATCAGTTGATAGAAGTGCATGGCAGGTTCCCGTGGACCCGAGTCATTTTCCAGGCCCTCCACCCTCCCTGCCTGGAGAGCAAAGCAAAGCCTAAGCAGAGTTGCACTGAAAATTATTTTTTAAACATTTCTTACAGTTTATTTAACTTTATTTTATGTGCATTGGTATGAAGGTGTCAGATTCCCTGGAACTGGATCTTCAGACAGTTGTGAGCTGCCATGTGGGTACTGGGAATTGAACCCAGGTCCTCTGGAAGAGCAGTCAGTGCTCTTAACCGCTGAGCCATCTCCCTAGCCCCTGAAAATTATTTTTTAAGATTGTGATATAAAGACATAATTTCCCCCTTCCCTTTCCTCCCTCGAAACCTTCCCAGGTTCCCCTCCTTGCTCGTTCGTGGCCTCTTTTTTCATGTTACTGTTGCATGCACATAATGAGGTAAGGTCTTCTAACGCACATTAGAAGTACAATGTGAGTTGGGGTTTTGACTTTTTACTTTTTAAATAATATTTTTGCCTGCACGTATATACATAGCTGCATTCCTAATGCCGAAGATTTCAAGAGGAGGGTGTCGGATTCCCTGAAACTGAATTTACAGGTGGTTGTGAGTCACTACAGCGGGTGCTAGAAACTGAACTCAGGCTCCCTGTAGGAGCAGCAAGCTGAGCCATTTCTCCACCCCGTGGTTTCATGTCTGTGTCTGAGTGAGCAGAGATGCGTGTGTGCCGCGGCATCCATGTGGTAGTCAGAAGGTGTTTCATCCGAATCTGTGCCTCCCTCTCCTGGTACGGTTTGTGCGCCTTTTGTACCTACCATGAGCTAGGGCGAAGGCCTGGGGATTGAACAGAGACATACATACAAAGAAACCTGGGTCATTCGTCAAGAGATAGCCAAATGCCAATTTTATTTAGCTTTCTGCAAGGTTAATACACTTTTGCCCCAGTAAAGGAGATCCCCTCCCAGCCAGATGGGGAAGCCAGGCCCGAAGAACCTGGCGCTGTGTGAGAAATTCCTCCCAGGCAGGGGGTGGTGGGTGAAGGGCAGTGACAGACAGTTGAGAGGGGATTAGGCGCCATGGGAACTCTTCTGGGCAGGTGGGAAATTACCATTCCAAACGTTTAACAAAGCCTACAGCTAGATCACCAGGCTAAAAACGGAGCTAGCACAGAAATTAGCAGGTAGCTTGGCTGGCTAACATAAACAGTCCTTGTATTTTGTGCCTCAAGGAGCAGGGGGGAAACCCAGGATCCTACAAGAGGGTACCAGCAGAGTTCTTGCCTTCCACCTTGTTGAGGCAGTGGGTCTCTGGTTTTGCTACTGCTGCTGCTGCTGTTGCTGCGACTGCTGCGGCTGCTGCATTGCACACTCCAGGCTACGGGGCCATGCTCCTGCCTCTGTCTCCCAGCTTCCCACAGGAGTGCTGTGGTTCCGGAGGCACACCAATACACCTGCCTTTGTGTGTAGGTCGTAAAGGTTGAAATTATCAGGCTATCAGGCTGGTGCGGTGTTTTTACCCAGCAATAGCTCCTGGCCGCAGATGACGGTTCTTTGTTTTGTTTTTAAATATGGGAGAGTAACCTTGGGTAATTTACCCTCAGAAACCAATTTTCCTGAACTACTGGTGGTTTCTTTATGTAAAAAAGATGAATTTCAAGTAGAGAATATTCTGATGCATTCTTCTCATGAATTTACAATCTGCGGTTTTATTTGGGTATTTCCTATTTAAGAAGATTTAGTCCTATGCTTTGACAATTGACAGGAGTATCAGTGTTCCCTTAAAACCCTTCCCTTTCACTTTGAACTAGAACCAGGAATATGCTAAGCCAATTCCATTAATTTATTTCTTCTCCTTATGGAAATGTTTCAGATAAATGTAGCTACTTCAAAAGGCGTTAACACAGAATAGCCACTCATTTCAGCGGATTTGATTTTTACCCTAAAACGGTGTATCTGTGCAACCACGGCTTGACAGCTGAAGGCTTGCTCGGATGAAAGGTCTGGCGGAGACCCTAACAAATGGTGAAAGGGCCCACAATATTATTAGGAACCTGGCTGTCTTACAATAGAACATAGTGGGCAAACCAGCCAGGAGTTGTACAAATGCATCTTAAATCCCTAATACATTCTGATGCATTATGCTGTGATTCAGATCCAAGGTGACAAGCACCAAAGGACCACGGCGAGACGAGACCCTTGTGCAACCAAGGCTGAACAGCTGCGCACCTGAGCAACCGGCCTTGGCCTGTGTAGCGGGTTACAGCAGTTTCTATTGCAGTCTCAATTAAACAAAGCCCTGCTTTAGCTGAAATTTTCAGGTGTCCAACAATACACACGAAAGGCATCCATGGTAAGAATCAGGAGTTGCTTTTCTTTGGAACACACAAGAAGCAAGCAGGACTCTGGCCTTGAACAAAGAATAGAATCGAGAGGCCCAGGGGATGTAACCCCACAAGACTGTTCTGCTTCTCAAGGACATGGGTGTACTGAAGGGAGGACAGCGCAGTCCTAAGAGACTTAGAACCAGGCAGCTGCGGTTCTAGATCTCCCAGCACTGTCGATGCTGATCTGGGGGGAGCAGCTGCAGTGCTGGGAGAGGCAGCTGCGGTGCTGGACGGGGCAGCTGGGTGCTAGGAGGGGCAGCTGAAATGTTGGGGGGGAGCAGCTGCAGTACTGGGCGGGGTAGCTGCGGTGCTGCGAGGGGCAGCTGCGGTGTTGGGAGGGGCAGCTGCGGTGTTGGGGGAGCAGCTGCGGTGTTGGGAGGGGCAGCTGCGGTGCTGGGGGAGCAGCTGCGGTGTTGCGAGGGGCAGCTGCGGTGTTGGGAGGGGCAGCTGTGGTGCTGCATCACCGACACAAAGGAATCACAAGGGTGACCCAAACCTGAGCAGGAAACTCCTTCACTGCGGACCTGGCAGTGGCACACCAAAGTGAAAGAACTGAGGATGAAAACATGATGATCCTTCCCCTTATTTGGATACCAAGGACTAAATTTTCTTGCTAGAGTTCAAAACCAGAAGCTATAGAAAATCTGTGCCAGAATAAAAATAAAAGGGAATAAAAGTGATTTCGTTCCATCCAAACACACAGTCAACATGGCTCTGAGCAATTGGCAGAACATGACCTTTAGCAGGTAAGAATCACAGTGAGGGGTTGGAGAGATGGCTCAGCAGTTACTTGTTCTGCAACTGTGAGGGCCAGAGTTCGAATCCCAGCACTCACAAAAGCAGTTCACCTGTAAAGGGCGAGCGGAGATAGGAATATCGCTGGAACCTGCTAGCTTCTGGCCCAGATGAGAAAGTGGGAACACTACCTTCAGGGAGAGACCCCGCCTCTAAAGAGCAGGTGACTGGAGGACAAATCAGGTGCCAGAGGACACCTGATGGCCTCTACTGACCGACACACATATAAGTGTGCATTCACACGCAGACATGAACAAGTAAATCTTTAATTTTAAAAAAAAAACTCACCATGACCAAAGCAACCCCTTTAATGTGTATGAAAGGCAAAGAATGAAGTCAAAATGGTTGTATTTTTATTTTGGCTTCTACTTTTCATTCATGAAAATTTGCTTTTGGGGAACGCGTCCACTCTCGGCAAGCTGAACGTCCAAGCACACTGATGTTCTGCATCAGCACTTTCTCTAACCTGCTCACCGGGGACACCCGGATCACCACGTGCAGGAGACAGGCTTGCACTTCCCCTGTCACCCCTAAAAAAGTTTCCACACCAGCTCCCCAACCCTGGCATCTGAGGCTGCTCTTCTCCTTTGTTGCATTATGAGACAGGTGGTAAGTCCTGCTAAGGGTTTGACTTGAGTAAATTATTTAAAGCCTGCTATGTGTGACTCTGCATCACAGATGAGTACATAATCTGGTGTTTACGGAAACGCTAAAAATAATGAATGCTGGCTAGAAAGCTCCTTATGTTAAATGAATATATGGATTTCTCAGCCCGTTATCTCTGCACCGATAAAACAGAGCGAAGGTACAATAAATTATGAATGTGGAATTTAGGAATTTCCTAGGCATGGAAAGGCGCTGACACATACTTATGGCATGGAGAAACGATACTGGTGACGATATGAAGCAGAGGATTATGATGAGCCTCCAGCAACATGAAGCACTCAGTGTTCTGGTGTCACACAAACCCTATCTCTAACTTCTCTATACTCCTCCTACTCTCGACTTACTTCCTCATTCTTCATTTGCATATTGCTGCTTCCATTCACCAATGGTTAAAAGATTTAGAACCACAACACTGGCCTCACACTTTGTACTCACAATCATTTGACATTCAAATATATTGTTGGGCACCCAACCTCCTTCTAAGCTATTATAAAACATGGTGTATTTTTTTTAATTATTCTTTCCAAGTTTTATTCAAGGCAGCTCATGCTTTAGTTTGCAATATAAAAAGATATCAAGATTCCTGGCAGTGGTGGGAGAGGCAGGCAGAGGCAGGCAGATCTCTGAGTTTAAGGCCAGCCTGGTCTACAGAGTGAGTTCCAGGACAGCCAGGGCTACACAGAGAAACCTGTCTCGAAACAAAACAAAACAAACAAAAAAAAGTAAGGTGAGAATTCAGGCCGAGTGAAAAGAAAATTATTCTGAACCATGTGTATGTATGTATATATAAAATCCAGGCTCACTCAACTTCACTCGCGATCCTCCTGTCTCAGCGTGGTCAGTGCTGGGCAGCAGACATATGTTCCCATGCCTGCATATTTCTAACTACTACACAATTATTCAAAATTAAACTGGATGTCAATAAAAAGTTTATCAAATATCCTACCATCTCTTCCATATCAAAAAACGATCCGAAGCATTCAGTGTGCCGGAAATGTGGAACTGGTGTGATTTTCTCTTGGTGGTGGGATGTACTTCCTGACTGCACAGACCTAGAGCTAAGTGGAACCTGATGTCCTCCAAAGTGGTTGCAAGGAACGCTCAAGGGCATTGTTTGGGACATGCTAACCTTAAAGGGTTCACTCTGGAAAATAGGAAGTATTGGAGGTCATGTCTATACCCACATCAGGGCACTTCACAACTGAGCCCCAGATTTCCGCCCCATGCTGTGCACACAGAACTTGCACTAGTCTACCCCACGTCCAAATCTAAAGGCAGTTCGGAGGAATATGTTAGGACCCCGTTAAAAGTCCAAGATTGGTTTCAGCCTTTCACGAAAAAGTGCCCATCCAAACATTTATTTTTCACTCTCCAAGCTATGAAAAGTCTTGCAAAGTACAACATCGGTTCCTGCCCAGTTTGGGCCCCAGTGCCTGGTACCGAGGGCTTCTTCATAGATGTACCTGTTAAGTCCTGTTAGAAGCAGCGGTGTGGTTCATGCTTCTCCACTGAATGTGTGTCTTGCTCTCACACACTCTGGGACAGCCCCTCAGATCCCGAGTCCTCCGAGAAGATCCAAAAGGCGCGGGGCCAGCAAGCCCTCCCCATTTCCATCATTGGAAGTAAATGACAAACGGCTGAGCGGCTCACCAGCAAGAAAGTTACGATGCCACAGCTAAATGCTCAAACCCCAAACCTCAATTGTTTTTATTCCCTCACAGAAGAGCTTCATGAGGTGTATGGCTACTGATCCACTAATGAATCTCCAGATGTGAACATCTGGATAGCACAATATGCTCATTAGCTACTCCCCTTTGAGACTGGACTTGTTAATCCTGACCCAAAGCTAAAGTTTGCTTGTGAATGATGAGCACAGATTTGCCCCTCCTGTGTTCCTGGATAACCAAGCATCTAAATGACCTGAGCCATGCAACTACGTTCTAATGAGCCAAGAACTGCCACAAAAAGGTGTGACACAAGGGGGAAAAAAGGCTATCGGAGTCATATATATTATCAGGGGAAATAGAATTATAAGTTCTATTATAAGAAAGCTGTGTATATAATGTCTTTATAATCTTTAGAACCTTAAAGGTAAGAAGTTTTTGTGCCATTTGCCTTTCTACTGTGCGTGACTGAAAATGACTACTCGATTCCAACTATGGCCACGTGACTTGAGATTGATGCTCACACTTCATTCCTCTCTACGAGGACGGCTTTAAATCCAATAGGAGTGATTCATCATCTACTCTCACCTGAGGTTTAAAAGTCACCTTCAAAGGCTCAGGAGGTGGGGGGTCCCCTCCTTCTTGGGGAATGTACCCTACCTTGGCCACCTCCTTTTCTGTCTCACTGAACTCATCAGGGTGGAACTCGTGGATGGGCCCCAGCGCCAGGCTACCTGCAATGATGTCCACACCCATCCCTCTGTCTCCCTCCTGGCTCTCCGCCTTGGGATCCTTTGGTTTCCTAAGGCTGCGTATCTTGAAAGCCTCCTTTGAGGGGGCAGCATTTGAAATTGATTTCTTAAATCTTTCTCCTGACTGTCTGAGCCGCTCCCCTGACTGTCTGAGCCGCTCCCCTGACTGCCGCAGCCTCTCTCTCCTCTCGGGTGTGACGATTCTAGTTCTAATTCCACTCACTTTCTTGTCAAAATTCTGCCGCGTCTTCTGCATGTTTTCTTTGGAAAATGCCTTCTTGATATGATCAATGTGCTCCTTGCCTGACTTTTTAAACCTGGCGGATCTGCTTTCTTCAACGTAATATTCTTCATCCGAGGAGAGATCTATCGGGGGATCAAAGACTTCCTCGTCCTCCTCCTGGTTCTCAGGCAGGCTTCTGTCTTTAACAACAGACAGGGATGAGGGGCACCGAATATTCTCCTGAAGGGCAGAAGAAGAAGAAATGTGTGATTCCTGCATGGCGGGCATCAGCTGTCACCTCTGACCACACCTTACGACCCTCCTCCATACTGTTTGACCCCAGGCTGCATTTCTCAGGGTCTCTTTCTGTTGGCTTTTGTCTCACTAATATTGTTCCTTTGCTTCCCCACTCCTGAGATGACAGTCTTCTCCATCAGCACAGGCATCTTTCAGTGAGAGGTGCAAACCTCAAGGCCACCCATCACCTCTCCACTTGAATTTCCTTCCCTTTCTCTCTCAGCACCAGTGACCACTTGGGTATCACACAAGGCAGGGACCTCAGAAACATCACCCCCAAATACTCCTCGCCCTCTTGTCCCATGGGCAACTAGTCACCACCAATAACACTGCAAAATAATGTCTGCTTCTCGCTTCTCCACCCACGTCTTAATTCAGCTCCTGGGAACCTCAGGTCTCACCTTGGGCATCAATCCCCTCCAGTCCCTCTCCTTCCAGACCATTATCTGAGAATTTTCCGAGAACTGTTTTTACCACACAGTCTGATTATAACCCATTGAAGACTTCTAAGAGTCCGTCAGTGCTCAAGTAGAGAACGTGAACCTTTGCAGGATGCTTAGAAAGTTCTGACCTGATCCTACTTTCTCTCTTCTCCAGCCCAGACACATGCTCCATTCTTGAGGGACTCAAACAGACAAGGTTTTGAACCCTCTGTAGAAGAGGAGTCCACCCTATGGCACCCTGGATGTAAATCCCAGGGTAAGTATGGATGTGGCCCAAATACATGTGCAGAGAGCAATGCTGTATCTCAGTATCAAATAGACACTTGCACCCTCCACCTTCGTATATGTGCCTGCTTCTGTCTCCAACACCCCTTTACCTTTTTTAGCTTCACAAATGACAGCTTTCCTCAAGAATCAATCCAACTTCCCCCCAAGTACAGAGTTAAGAAGGCCAGGTCAAGAGAGGCCCTGTTGGCCAATAGTAAGGGCAGGAATTACTATTCTGACAGGAAGACTTCTCAAGGTTTTGAGGACAGCAAAGACATGATTTGATCCATGCTAGATGTTGCACAGGGTCACCTTGCTGAAAGCAAGCCACAGGGTAAGACAAGCAAGAACAATGACAGGACAGTACTGAGCTTAAACAAAGGGAAGGTAGATCGGAGAGGGTGTGTGGGGGCAGGGAAAGGGGTGAGGTGTCTTCTGGCTGCAGAGGTGCTCTGAAGGTCAAACCCATAGGACCTGTTGCTAGATCACCATTAACTGAGACAGGCACAGAAGCCAGAGAAGGAACCAGGAAGGAAGGGTGGGACACTGTCTTTGGAATGGGCACTGAGTATGCAGACAGAGAGGCTGAGTAACTGGGACTCAGGAGGGAGAAAAAGGGTCAGAAACAGGCACTCAAGAACGATTAATACGGCCATGAAATGAAGAGTCATGGAACTCTTGCACTAGAGAGAGCTCAGTTGAAGTGTTTGCCACATGAGAGAACCTAAGTTCAGCCTCCAAAGCCCACATAAAAAAGCAAGGCAGAGGGGAAGTGTTTGGGCTCAGTAGGTAAAAAGTACATCAAGCAAACCTGACGGCCCGAGTTCAGATCCCTTGGAAGGAGAAAATCAGTTCCCAAAAGTTGTTCTCCAGATTCCATACACATGCCATAGAGCACACTTGTGCCCCCCGCCCCCCCCCACACACTCCAAAGTCAAATGATCAGAAGACAGAGTGGTGTTTCATTCAAAACTCCTCGGAGAAAAAGGGGTTTCTCAAAACTCAGAATTAAATTGACTTTGGGGAACTCCAATAGATAATATACTAGTCCCAGAATGGCTTCAGGACAAGACAAGGCTCCTGCCAAATGAGTCATTTTAAAAGTTTTATTTTGCTGCCATGGTGGTCCATAACTACATCCCCAGTTCTCAGGAGGCTGAAGCAGGATTACAAGTTCAATACCTGGACTATACAGTAAAATCCTGTTAGAAGAGAGAAATGAAGAAGGAAGGAAGGAAATGTTTAGGCTTTGATTTTAGAATGTTGGGGGATTTTGAACCTATACGTGAGTAAGGAAACAAAAAAGGGAACCACCAGCCAGTAAAGAAGACAGAACAGCAGGAGTGCAGGACCCCAGAGGCTGAGGACAAACTGGCTTAGGAGAAAAACCAAGTCTGCCAAGTGTGTCCGAAGAAAACTGGCTAAAGACAAGCCAGCACAGGGTACAGGTAAAAGAAGCCTGATATGCTATTTAGAGATTATTTCTAAACCATAACTGGCAAAACTTTGGGAAATGTGAGAGTTCTTAAAAACTGGACCATGAGTTGTAATTTCAAAAAACAAACAAAACAACAACCAAAAAAAATCAAAACAAAAAAAAAAAACGAACAAAAACAGCTAGCATTGAGATCCATGTTTATTCTATTCAACAGATTCAGTAAATACACAAAGGAAGATGTTTGCACACACCCTAAAATATAACCAGCCTGATAGTCAGGAAGGCATCCTTAGAATCTTTTTCCTTAATTTAAATTACATTTTTGGCTACAAGATTCAAGTGCCCATGAGCCTCCCTCTCCCCAATGAGAGAGGCAGAAGTGGGCGTCTCATAACTCCCTGATGAATCAGAGGCGGTGAAGTTATTCCTCTCCTTCCTGGCACCTGCTGTGGGGAGCAGCCCCAGCAACAGTGTGGGTTGGGCGAGCCTGAGAAGGTATAATTAGACAAGGAAAGAGTCAAAGGGTATCTCTTGGTAGGTAGACATCCTCACAATCCTGCAGGGAAGGCACCAGACATAGGGAAACGGGAATCACTAGCCCTTTTCTTCAAACGCACCGCAGACAGTACAAAATCAGGCTTACAAACAAAGGTGAACACAGAGAGGCAAGGCTAGAAAAAGACCTTGCCTGGAAATCTCTCCCAGTCCCTATGAATCCTTGCCACTGTGCGCTAAGGGTAAACACTCTGTACTGATAATGGAAGGTCGTAGGGGTGAATTAGAGTTGGCATATGAATACAGCCACATTTGGATACGAAAATCCAGGTAACTTCTTGTTTTTGAGACAGGGTCTCACATAGCTCAGACAGGCCTCAAATTCTGTGTATTTGAATTCCTAGTCCCCCTGCCTCCTCCTCACGAGTGCAGGGGCTGTAGGTGTGCACCAGCACACCTGATCTAAAGAATCATTTTTGCAACAGAATGAAAACTGTGGCTCAGAGTAAAGTGAAATTTATTAAAACGAATTAATAGAAAAGTAACACAGATAGACATTTTAGACACACAGAACTCTGGGACTTAGCATTTGAGGATGTTTCGAAACTTACTAGGTCACCACAGACTTGTGCTTTAAAAAAGTAACTGAAACTATGAGAAGATACGTTGTGTTTCATGCCGCGCATGAGAGAGGTCACCAGGGTGAACAAGTGTTCAAAGAGAAACGACTTGGGTATGAATGTCACACCATTTTCAATGCCAACATCCAGAATTTGGCAAAAGCTTAGCCATATACAACTGCAAAAGGTAGGATACCAATATTTTGTTTATCTGATATTGTTTTTATTATTATCCCTTGTTACCAAGTTTATCTTTGTCACCAATATAAAGGATTATCAACAAGGAAAATCTCAAATGAAAATGAAGATATACTTTAGCTGACCAGCTTGGTTTTGAAATAATTTTAGAAGGGAAAAAATCTTCAAAAACTATGGGAATTGATTAAAGCTAATTTTGACAGCTAAAAATAACCATGTAAATATCATACACACCTATATATATTCTAACATCTAACAAGCATATGAATCTGAGTCCTATGCCCATAATATGAGACTTCATATTTTCCCTGTACACATATAAAAGATAGCAACCGTTTTTTTCTAACAAATTCTTGTGTAATTTGAACAACTAAATTTCACAGATTCTTCAAGATATTCTACCTTAAAAGAAGAGGTTTGTCACTAACTAGTGCCGCTCAGTTCCTTCATGGAACTATAGGATCCAAAGACAGAGAAAATAGCAGTAAGTTACAGAGAGTAGAGACCAATAGAAAAACAGCTTTTAAACGGGAGTCAGAGAAAGAACTGCATCATTTGGATGGCTCCAACTGGAATTTTTGTTTCCTTGCTGGGGCTTCTGTCAATCCTGTGGGAAAACCTGGTCCACAGACCCAGGGACTACCAAGTGTACTTCCTGACATAACACATGCCAGCGAAGGGTAAAAACCCAGGCAGGGGCTAATGCCCCTGTTATGTGAGTGGGTTTATTCCGCAGTTCCATTCCCAGCTCACCACTGTCTGCTCTGATACTGGAATTGATACCTGAAGTATATGACATTTTTAAGCCCAGAGAAAGGCCTCCGGAGGCCTGGAAGGGTGACAGAAAAGGACACTGGCCCACTCTTCTACCTTTGAAATAAGCACCTCCTCTCTCCCCTCCCTATTATCCTCAATAACCTGTGAACTCTCAAAAACAGGTCCCAAATACCGCTCTCCCTTTCCAGTGTAACTCGACCACTCAGCAGCGCACTCTGGAGCCCTGACTAGGGCACAGAGAACGGGAAGGTTATGGGCCCTGTTCCCACCAACTGTGTCTGCACTTCATTTCATGTTTTACTATTCTAGGGGTCTATGCCACGGAATTCTGCTTTTAAAAGCATATCGCTGTGCACATGTACTGACGGACATTCCCACTAATGATTTTAATTAATGACTTAATGATTTCATGCTTAGAACCAACTCCCCGGCACGAAATTTGGGGGCCCGAAGACTTGGGAATTTGTAAAGTTCTTAACATACACTATCAAAACTGTCTTCTAGAATGTGGTGCCAGCTACTTCTCCCAATAGCGGGGCAGGGAAAGCCGTCCGTTCTAACGTTCACGCTCTGGATTTCGGTTCTGTGACGACCACTGTTTAGACGGCTGAGAAAGGAGCCCTGCTCTCTTCTACTCTGTAGACTAGAAACTCTTCTCTCATCATTATTCTTCCCTAACGAGGGGGAAAGAGTTTAACGCGTCCCTTTTCACTTACAAGAGCTCAAAAAATACTGCAGACATTGCATGTTGCCACAGGGACGCTCCATTTTTTTTAAAGTATTGAGCAGTGATAGGAACTTAGCAAAAAAAAAAAAAAATCCAACGATGCACACAATTACTCTACAAAATCAGCTAAGTAACAGCTTTTTGACTGAGTAAGGAATTGCCTATGGAACGTATATATCTGTGTTACTATAAGAATATAAAAAAATAAAACTTAAGACGGAGTGCTGGCTCACATCCATAATCCTAGCGCTTGGGAGGCTGAGGCAGGAGGATTGTCGTAGTTTGAGGTCAGCCTAGATTAATACATGGTGAGGATTAGATCAGCATGGGCTAGAGGCTGGACTGTCTCAAAAAACAAACAAACAAACAAAAAACAGTAAAAACTTTAAAAATAAATCATGGCTGTGTGAGTGTGGACTCCTAACTTGTTTTCTTTTAGGGGGATGTTGTATAGCAAACGCAAGCCTCAGTCGTGTGGGCGAGTTCTGCCAGTGACCTACATCCTCTGCCCTTCCCAGCTGCTTCTTTTAGGTAACAAAGATGGCTTTTTAACTTGAGATTTCTTAGGACCCTTTCAGCTCCAGCATTCTAAAGTCTACTGGGTCACTGTGTTTAATAGGACTCAAATGCTGAAAAAAAAAAAAAAAAAAACCCTAACAGAATTAGGTTTCAAAGGCAAGAAATAGCTTGAGTCGCAAGCCACAGTTCACATTACATGACCAGTAAGAAGCTCGGGCCACGGATGGCAGAGTGTCGGTTAGCAGGAATGGTTCTACCCTGAGGAGGCCACGCAGCGAGCTCCACTACATACCACAGACCGTGGCTGAGACGTGACACTAGAAACCTCTGTGACCGAGACTACAGTCATCAAGCTGAACACAAGCGAAAGCTTACCTGGAATATTACCACACGGAATTTGTTTTTCTTCATTATTTCTTCTTGCTTGGTTTCAACTTTGGTTACGTGAACCTGCTGCTTCTCCACCCTGGCCTTCACATCTCTGACGTGAGCGCTGACTTTCCGGGTCTTCTCAAACAGCTTGTTGACGATGTAGCCCGTGTTGCTGTGCGACTGTGAGAGCTTCAGCAGGTCGATCTGGACAGACTTTATAGCGTTCTCCATCTCCCGGTGCCTCTCTTCTATCCTCTTCTGGCTGGCCTGCACACTGTCCACAACAGTGGCCACCCTGTCCAGCACAGTCACAATCGTAAGAGCGGCGTCTTGGTCTTCGTCTTCAGTCACACTTGACAATCGATTCTGGTGGATTTTACCAGCATTGGAAGCGGACCCGTTGTGCTCCATTTTCCTTCTTCCTCAGCAGAAGATGTCCTATAGCAATCGATTCCTATACTCGAAGCCAAAAGTCGGCTCGGTAGCAGGCTAAACGAAGCTGCTTTAAGGGCTGAAAACCGCACCCTGGAGAGTGGTCAAGTATTTATAACTACAAATGCCCATCCGTGACCGTCCTGCAACACGAGCCCCTGCAAAGCACCGGGGCCAGTTCCAAACATGCTTGCCGACTGACTAAGGGCCTCAAATAAGACCGTGTGGGTGGAAAGGGAAAGCTGCCTGAAGTTCACTAAAGTCACTGTGTTACTCATAAGAAGCCTGCAAGCCAAGCAGCTTGGAACATTGAGCAAAGTTTTTCTCTTTGGATCATTTCAAGCAATAGTTTGTACAACTATTGTGGACTACAATCTTCCTTTCCTGTTAACTTCACCTATTACCAGTACTAATAGATCAATGCCAAAGAATACAAGAAATAAACACACAAAACAGACCATATAGTGAAAACATTATATTATAACATGCTTTTCCAAATCAAATTATTAAAATTATTATTTAAGTTTGAACATAGTCTTTAAATCCTACATGCATAATTTTGACTAGCCAAGCTACACATTAGACACCTTGACACATTCTACCCACATTTCAGACCCTTGAACACCAACAATCTATTAATAGAGCTACTACAGGACAAATTTGAATCAGAGGTCTTGGGTCATTTTGAAGCTCCCTTTCAGAGCACCAATCATTAACAATTATTTCTGCATTGTATTCACAAACACTGATACAATTTGTATATTTATATTAAAACAAATGCCATGTTTAAAAATGAATGTGGATTAAAGTAGTTTAACTGATAAGTAGGTTTTATGCCAATCTGCTCGTTAAACAGCCTATCTTGACAATATCTAAATCTATTTTCAATGAGCTGCTCCATCATTAATTCCCAGTTATCTTTTCAAATTATCAGAACTATATCTTCGAAGAGAGAAATCATCGACTCAGTTCGTACAGCTTATAAATATGTTACATCTAACACACACAGCTTTGCAGCTCATGCAATAGGGGCAGTGTCTTAAAAAAAGCAGGTACTAAATCTCAAAAACATTTAGATATCTATTTAAACACAGTGTCTTCTAGATTTTGTTTTTCCGTAAGAAAAGTGATCTGTAAACATCTTTACTTTCAGTTCATGCTTTGCCGTTTGCTGTGGTCCTTGGAGAAGTCTGACGTGACAGCCACTGTGAAGCGAGTTCGTCGTCTTTGCAAAAATATTACATTCCACGGGGAAAGAACAATTCTTAGTATTACCATGTGGTACAAATTCGTGAAACCCATTTCTGTATTTAAAAACATAAAACGGAGACTACTAAACAGTCCAAAACTGCTGTAGCTAAATAGTCTAAATACGAGCCAACAGTACTACACTAAAAATGTCCAAAAATAAGGCCTCTGAAATAAATATTTCCATTCTTTAAAAAAAGACGTAATAAATGCACATCACATGGTCAGTGTGCATATAAAAGTCAGCAGTTCACACCATTCGGGATGAAGTGTCTGAAGTAAAATGACCTAGGTTTTGCTTCTGTCGCCGTCCTCTATTGTTCTTGGGGCATTTCCTGTTGCACGAAAACACAGAAAGAAAAAAAAATTATTTAGCTAGGAATGTTTAAACTATGTCAAAGTAATACCCGGTTCACACACTGCGCCGAGTTAGGAAACAAAACAAGACACTGTTTATTTCAAGGCAAGATGAGGACAGACATAACGGCTGTTTGTTCTTTGCTAAATGGCTGGGCGTTGGGAGGGATCACACTGGTGAATTAGGAACGGTGCCCATGCTGCTGATACACGTTTCTGAGAAGGACGCCTGCCTCTCTGGCCTGGCAGCTGCTCGGTTCCGGTGATGAATCACTGTGACGGTAGAAAAGATGCTGACCTGGCCATTTTCCCTGAGCATTATCACGGCACCAAAATGGCATGAAATGCTTCGCTGGAGATGGAGTAGCATTGCGCTGAACATCTCTGACAGTGTGCGCTCAAGTCCTCTAATGCAAGAAAACAAGAGGAGCTGGTGTACACCCAGCTACAGCAGGCCACAACACTGCACTGGAAACAGGGACCCTCAGGTGAGAGATTCCAGAGAGATTTCAGGACAGGTCCTCTAGCTCAGTAAATGTGGCCCTAATGTAGAACAAATCTCAGGACAGGGAATGAGTTTGTTTCATGCTTTTATTCAATTTCAAAGAGGACTGCTTTGCCTTAACTTAAAAGGCTTAATGACAACGTTTATGATGGTTTCAAAGGATTTTCTCTCACTAATCCTTATAAAAATAGTCTGGTGGAGACAAGGCTGGGATCGCATCCATTTCATAATGAAGAAGCTGAACGACAGGCCAAGCAACCGGCTCTAACTGCCACTAAACCACCACGGACAGGAGGAGCTCCAAGTTCCAGGTACCAAGGTTTTCCCTTCTATACAGTAAAGAGTTTGGCTGAGACACATTCCAAGTCCTGCCAATCTGTCATTCTAGGAGTCTCAAAGCATAAAAGAATATTCCAAGCATAAAAGAAGAATCTACGACTCACAGATAAGTGGGCCAGTAGGAACATCCCTTTAAAGGAAGATTCCTCATAAGCAACAGCCATTGTGGATGAACAGCTGTCTCCTAATGGACTACATAGGAGAGGCGTGCCTTAAGAATTCAGTGGTGTGGCCCAAGAATGGAATCACAATATTCCACACAAGATAGCAGGCCATTCGGGAGCAGGGTGGGAAAAAGCTGTGCTCCTTTTATTACAGGAAATGTTGCCCTGATAGGGAACAAACGTCAGGGCAGGGTTACCCCTCTCCCTACCGCACTGTGCGTTCCTCTACTGACGCACTAAATGCTCTCCCCTTATTACCCATCTTCCCCAGGCCAATCAGTTCTGCACGTGGCCTTTACTATGGTTCAAACGCACAAAACCTCAACAAAGGCAAGTTTGGTTCCTGCCCCCATGCAGCGGTCATATCTGGTTGATCTATTCCCAGCAGGACTCACCAAGGTCCTGCCTTCTAGAGGGCTTCCGTTGAAAGATGAATGGCCCAAGAATCACCCGCACGGGCACACACAGCACACGCACGGAATCCAAACCCAATCACTTCCCTGTGCTAGCCCTTGAATGGCCACAGGCAAAGTAGTTAACCTCTGAGCCTGTATTAAATGGCCACAGCTGGCTAGGCTGTTAAATGTTTTTTCCCCATCTTCTTTTCCTGTTGTCATTGTTTGTTAGGCCATTATGTCCCCACTTTGATCTACTGCCCAATTTTATGCTCAGTAGTCTTGCCTAAAGGCAGATCATCTGTTCTGTGGAATAAAGCACGCCGACTTTGGTGCCTAAACTTCATGAAAAATATCAGCTACTCAGAGAACACTTTTCCATCACTTCTAGATTTATCATTTTGGCTCCAGGGTGCTGGGACTACTTGAAGATCTTTTTCCAGGCCTTGGATAGAAGGCCAATACATCCAACCAGCTTGTCAGTATCTACCGGATGTGCTATGGCTCCCTGTCCATTGTAAGTTCCAGTTTGGCCGGACACATTCCTACTCACTGGGAAAACACCCATTTACTGTTAACTGTGCTGCAGGGAAATCTTTTAACATAGAATAAATGCTTTTAATTTTTTACATTTAGTGTGTGTGTGTGTGTGTGTGTACATCAGAGGACAACTTTGAGAGGTTCTCTCCTACCATGTGGGTCCTAGAGATCAAACTCAGATTATCAGGGTTGGTGGCCAGAGCTTTAATCCACTACTAGCCCTCTCGCTGGCTCCTGTGCTTTATTTTTAACACATTTTTTTTTTTTTGAAACAGTGTTTCTTTGTAGCTTTGGAGCCTGTCCTAGAGCACAGTGTTTCAAAGCCTTTTACTTACCACTGTAATCCGGATATAGTTGAGAAGGTTATCTCTAAAGTTGATGGCTGATTTCTTTCTTCCTATACTTACTACAGGTAAAGTATATTCTCAGGCCATAAAACACAATTCTGCAAGACTTGAAGCATTGCTGCATGGCTCCTCTGTGGATGCATTCCAGAAACTCTGACTCAACCACTGTCCCTGAATTCAGCGCTCCTAGTCCACAGCTCTAAGCTCCCGAGCCTCCTTGACTTCATGGACTGTTCTCACACCTCCTCTGCCTAGAACCCACGTATGTCCCTAGCTCTGGAAATGAGTTCCTACACATATTCTAAAGAAGCAAGACAGAGAGAAGTTAGACCCACGGAGAAATCCTGTCCAGTGGACTAGACACCAGAACTGTGGCTGATGAATTGGCCAGCTTAAGGCTCCTTACATGGGGAATGGTTTCAGGGTTTGCTCTGATTTACAACTTTCAGGGCATCATTTGAAGTCACCACTCGACGGCCATTACCTACCTGGTTATGCACATGACAATCGCTACTATAATGGCGATCTGGACGGCTCCAATGATGGCTGCGATGAGGACGTGCGTGAGCTTCTGCCTACTTGGTACTACGTAGAGAATACTGAAGTCCGTCTTCTCACAGTGCTGACCAGTGTAGCCAGATTCGCATCTGCAAGGGGGGAAGTAATCCCTGTGAGAATTACATTTTCAATACAGCATTTATTATTCATTGAGAACGTCACACATGCATACGATGTGGTTGGATCAGGTTCATCTTCCGCAGTTAACTTCTAGATCTACCCCCACCCCGTCCCATCTTCATGTCCCTTTTTTCCCTCCTTTTTCTCTCTTTTATTAATAGAACACTGGGTTCAATCTGTGCCGCCCATGTACAAATGGGTGTGAGACATCACCAGAACATAACTGATTTGTCAGGGACCATACACCCCTAAAGAAAACTGACTCCCCTCTCCTGGCAGCCTCAATGTCAACAGTGCTCAGGTAGGGGTGGCGGTTCAGGTGTCCCTCCACTCTGCATGCTGGAATGCTGACGGGACTGATCTCGTACAGGTCTTGTGCAGATGACCACAGCTGCTGAGTTCACAAGTGTAGTGGACCTGCCATGTGTAGAAGACGCTGTTTCACCCCTAACCTGACTCTACGATCTGCCCACCCTCTCTTCCACAGCATTTCCTGAGCCTTGGGGAAAGCGGTGTGATGACGTACATGTCTCATTTATGGCTGAACACATCACAGACACAGGAGAATTTCTTTCTCTTTCTCTCTTTCTTTCTTTCTTTCTTTCTTTCTTTCTTTCTTTCTTTCTCTCTCTGTCTCTGTCTCTGTCTCTCTCTCTTTCTTTCTTGAGACCAGGTCTCAGGAAATGCCCTAAACTAACCTAGAACTCTATTTTCCTGCTTCCACATCCCAGGAGCAGGGATATTAGTGTGTACCGTCATCCCCAGAAGAAGTCACAAAATTTATTATTTTCCATGTAGTTATTCTTTAGGATAGACACCTGGGAATAAGATTACTGAATTAAGAGGAAGAACCATTCACAATTCTATGGACATAGATCAAATTATATTCAAGACGCTTCTCAGTGTGAACAGCATAAACACTTAACATGCAGGGGAGAGGAAAATAAGTTATTAAACAAACAGAGCAAAGCAGTCAAGTGGATGCTAATCTTAGAAACTTTCTAATTCTAATTAAAGGTAAATATAAAGGTGCCGTCACCAGCTGGTGATAATAATTTGATAGGGAAAGATGTAGGATACTTAACAGAAGATTCCTATTTTGAGCTGACAAGCAAACGTGTAAGTTTAGCAAGACTTCAACTGGAAGCCACGAATAAAGCACAGGGCATGGAGGGGCACCACTGTGAACTCACGGGGCATGAGTGGCATATTCACTGCTGTCCCACACTTTGTGACGAAAGGATGTGAAGCAGTATCGTGGTAAAATGCAAACAACAACAGAAAGGAAACCTGGGTGCTGGGCAACAGGGGAGCGGGTGTGATGTGGGCTTGCTCACTCTCCCTAGGTGGGCAGCCAGTGTGCTGTGACCCTGCTCACTCTAGGTGGGCAGCCAGTGTGGTGTGGGCTTGCTCACTCACTCTCTAGATGGGAAGCCAGTGTGGTGTGGGCTAGCTCACTCACTCTCTAGGTGGGTCTAGGAGGTAAAGAGAGGTAGCTGAAAGCAAGTCTGTGCGCAGTCTTCCCCTTGGCTTCTGCTCCAGTTCCTGCCTTAGCTCCGGCCTTGGTGTCCCTCAAGAAGGGACTGTGACATTTAGAGGCCGAAGAGGAGATAACCCTTTCCTCCCCGAGTTGCTTCTTGTGGTGCTACTTTTATCACAGCAAAGGAAGAGAAGAGGCCACAGGTCTGAATGTAGGAACTAAAGCTACAAAGCAAGTTCTTAGAAACACACGCACACAAGGTTTCATGATCCCAGATTGCAGATCGGGCGATAATCTTAGACATGACACGAAAACAGTAACTTCAGTATCAATGACAAACTGGGCTAAATCAAACCGAAGACCTTTACATTATCAAGAAAGAGCAAAGGCAGCCTACACAAAGGAAAATCACACCTGCAAATTATGTATTTGACAAGACAGTACACGGAACGTGTAGAAAGCAAACAAGCAGCTGAGGAGATGGTCACCAGCTGCAGCTCCACGGCCTGACGATCCAAGTTTGGTCCCTGGGAAAGTGTCACATCTATAACCTGTAATCCAGGGAGATGAGGAGACGGGCAGCTGACAGGTGCTGGAGACAGACGTCCTGAAGCTGGCCAGGAATACGCAGCACAGCAGCAGCAGGTGGACAGCAAGAACTGACTCCCTCCCACAAGTTGTCGTCCACAGGCGAGCAAATGTGCACGTGCACAACACAACACACACACATACACGCACTCGCATGTGTACACACAGACACACACACAATAACTGTTTTTAAAATAAAGAAAATATAATTTAAAACATACATTCTAAAAAAAATCCACTAATTAAGAAAGGGGCAAAGGATCTGAACTCCATTTTCTACAGAAGATATATAATTGGCCAAAAGGAGTCAAATATGAGTTCAAGGACTACCTGTGAAACCCAAGACTGTCTCAAAAACAAAACAAAACCCAGTAGACACAGTGGGCTAAACACCACACCCACAGTGCTGCCTGAATAGAAAGCAAGGAGACTACAAAAGCCAGCGGAGGTCTGGCACAGGACGGGAAATGGGCAAGATGCTTTCAAAACAGACTGGCCATCCTCGAAAAGTTAAACAGAGTCAGCATCTGACCAAGTAATCCCACTCTTAAGCATTTACCCAAGTAAATCAAAGTTTACGTCCACATAAAAACCCAAGTGCTCAGGGCAGCGTCACTCAAAACAGCCAAAATGTGTGTAACATCCAGCGCTCACCGGCTGGCAGCTGAGTTCAAACAGGTGATCCAATCCTCACAGCAGACCGTCCCTCAGCCACAGGACGGAACCTGGACACTGACTGGTGAGGCTTAGAAACAGCTTTCCCGGTTGTCAGGAGCCACGAGAGGCACAGCAGGTGGTAACTAGTGTTCAGATGTCAACCCACCAGAGGACTGGTTCTCTGATGGAGGGTAATCCTGTCCAGACAAGGCCTGCAGGACTGTCAACTGGAAACTGTGCTCACTTTTGCTAAAGCAGTTTGGTGTCTCCCCAATACCTGCATTGTAGTGTGTAATCTTATGTGATGTGTATATGTGATCTCATGATTGCATCTCCATCTTATGGGCACATGTATCTGTAGATGGTCAGGAAGATAACTTTTCAATTTATACATGCACATACACACACACAAAATTCTGATATATAAAATATATACTGGGACATGCTTCATAACTGGATCTATTTGTCCCACGAGGACTGTGGACATTTAACAGCCTGTCTTGTTCTTTTTGCCAGACTAACTGCACACAAAGGGCTCACAATTAGTTCACCTTAAAGCAAGTTCAAACTAGACTAAAAGGCCTCTTTGTAAATAGATCATAAGTTTGAAACCTTACAGTTATGCACAAGGTCAGAGTCACAGATGTCCAACCAAGGTTACTAAGAAAAGCATGCCAATTTTTCACTTGCCAGTCTACTAACAATGGATCTGTGTCTCAACTTTGTCATTGGGCACTGTGCCCCCCACCCCCACCCCCAGTCTCGCCACAGTCTTGTTCCTATGGCCTTGGGACCTTCTGTTGCCAGGGCTCAGCTCCCTAATCACTTATCCTAGGAACGTGCTCTTGACCAATGAGAAGGTAACTCTTGTAATTTCCTTATCGTTTCAAGGTTCCTTTAGGAGAAGAGTTTTTAGAATAGAAGCAGCAGCTAGGAGGAATTAGAAGTAGGGTAGGATTAATTAGAGTAGAAACAGAACAATAAAGAGAATGAAGGGGGAAGTACATAGTAGTGAATTCATTTTGCCCTCAGATCATTTTCTAATTCCCATGCTTGTTGAAAGCATTCTCTCTGAACCCTGAGAGATCTGAGGGGCTGGTACCCCAAAACCTCTACATGCGGTGAAACAAGTCAGGCATGGAAGACTATAGTTTACCATCCCAGTTCCATGAAATATGCAGAACAGGGCTGAGAATGTGGCTCAGTTGGTAGAGCACTTGGCTAACATCCATAAGGCCAAGTTTGATTCCTAGTACACCTATACCAGGCGCAGTGGAGTGCACCTATCTCCCCAGCACTCAGAAGGTAGAGGCGGGAAGATCAGAGGTTCAAGGCCAGCCTCTGCTACAGAGTGCCTTTAAGACCCGTCTGGGATACATAAGACCTTGACTCAAGAAAGAATGTCTAAAATAAATTACTTACAATGACAGAAAATAGATTTCTAGTTACCTAGTGCTTGGGTCATTAAGATTTGGGAACACAGGGTAAAGGGCATAGGATTTCAAAAATGTGTTAAAATTGATTGTGGTGGTGCTATATTAAAACCACTGGATTGGAAAGGAGGGCTGGGGAGAAAGAAGAAGCGAAGGGGACAGGGAAGGGAAGAGAAAGGAGAGGAGGAGAGAGGAGAGGAAGGGGGGAACAGAGAAGAGGGAAAGAGTACTGACACAAAAGCAATCTCCATAAAGCAAAATCAAACAAGTCATTTCAGAGGAGCAGTTGCTACCGCTATTAAACTCAAGGGAACTTCCCTTCACAGGTCCTCATGCAAAGAGGGTAGCTTCTAATATAGAGAGTATAGTTCTCAACAGCACAGCAGCAGTAAATCCAATACTATAATGAGGACCCATGGGACTTTTAAAACAATGTCCTTCATGGTAGGCTAATGGCTCAAAGTCAAAGCTCAGTAAAATCACAACAGCTCCGCAGAGAGCTATAACAATACCCTAGATGTGCGGCTCTCAGACAGTCCAGTTTAACTCAAATATGAAAATCAGAATATCAGAAAGGACCTTCAGCCCACACACCTCATTCACATCATCCCCCTGGATAATACTTTCCACAACTGACTTTTACACTCTCCAAACATCTAGAGTGTGAAGTTCTAAGTTGCCATTGCTTCTTCTGCTACTGAAGGTGGACCCAGGGATTCAGCCCCACTGGTAACCTCATTCCGTCCCTTGGCTTCACACACTGATTCATCTGCTCAGCCATTTAGCACATTTACTGAGTAACTGCCAGGTTTCAGGTACTACAGCTTTACATTCAGGGAAACACGGCCACAAAGGAGCAGAACCCCAGGTTACAGAGACAGGTCAAGGAATGAACCATTTCACTGCAAATGTGACAACCTGAGTTCAGATCCCCAGAACCACATAAAGCCAGATACAATAAGAACTATGTTTCTCAGAGATTCCATGGGACTGTGGGAGGCAGAGACAGGAAAAGCCCCAGAAGTTGCAGGCCAGCAAACCTGATCTACCTTGTCTCAAAGGAAATAAAAGTAGAGACTTGAGATGGTCCTCTGACTTCGACATGCGGGCCTGTACCTCCATACACATACATATGCATTTTTGAAAATAGTATTTTTTGAAAAAAAAGTTTATCCTCTAGTGGAAGTCCAAAGACATAATAAGTAAACTAAATGGTTATATAAAAAGTGTGTGTGTGTGTATGTGTGTGTGTGTGTGTGTGTGTGTGTACACACATATGCATAAGGGTCTGGTGCCTGGACTGAAAGGAACAGTGAAATTCTATTTAAGATATATTCTGAAACAGAATAGCTAAGAGTTCTTTCTACCCAGCCAATAAGACGGGGAACTTGAGAGGAAGAGACATCAAAGGTGTGTTTGTAGTAGTCTGTCTGAACAACTGAAGAGATAGAGTTGGCATCCACTAGGATGAAAGAACTTGCAGATGGATCCAGGGCGGTGGTGCGGGGGCAGGAGTACAGATCAGGGTTAGCTCAGCTGAGACAGAGCCAGATATCCACCGGAAATGTAAAGAAATCACAGATAAGAATCTCAGATTCAAGAGGAAGGACTGGCAGTTATGTAAATTAGATGACGTCTACAAAAGACCCAAAGACTGGATGCAATCATTTAGAAAGAGTACAAAACGGAATCAAGGTGCACTACAACATGGTGAGGTCAGGGGGCAAAGCGGAAACCAACCAAGAGTAGAATATCCACTGAGACAGGAGAAAAACAAGGGAGTTTCACCTTAGAAGCCAAGAGAATAACACACGACACACGGGAAATGCTGTCAACCACTTGAATGTGAATTTAACACCAGGACTTGACCACTGACTTCAGCCGTAAGAACAGGCTCTGTAGGATGCTGGAGACAAACGCTTACGGGAGTGAGTTCAAGAGAGACCAGAAATGACAACTGGAGACAGACCACAGACAACTCAAGTTCTTCTGTGAAAGAAAGGAGTGTGATGGGTTTCTTTGTGGAAGAAAAAAAAAGTACTCACAATCTATTTATAGACACATAAAATACATTTACACTGGGATATGAAGGAAAGAAAACTGCTTGGGCAACACTGACAGCCTGTGGAAGCCTGGACACAAGACCATCTGCTGCGGGCAAGTAGGAGAGACGTGTCAACAGTATTCTAAGTGACTGCAGCCATGCTTGGCCACGCAGTCCAGAGGAAACCGGAATGAACTAGACTGTTTTGAACTGAACAGTTTTGTCAATACAATAAAGCAAGAGAGGAACAGAGGTGATACAGGAGATCAACTACAGGAGATGGTAGATGCAGAAGGCCTATTGGGTAAAGGGAATATGCTAGAGACAGAATTATTCTTAAGCCTACATCTCCACTTGTCTTTCCCATGAGTTTTCAAATCAATTATCATAAGCCGTATAAATGGATACACCAGCATGTGAAACTAAATCCATCATTTCCCCCACACCTCAAGGCTCTGAAATCTTCCTCTTCAGTTTTGCCACAGCCAGAAGCCTAGAAGACTCTGTACCCTTCCTCCCTCTTCCTGCATCTATCTCTGTATTTGTTTTGTGGTCCCAAACTGTCCCAAGCACACGTACAGATTACAGCACTGTTTACTGAGTTTTGATTACTACACATCTTCTGAAGAAACCCCATCTTAAGCCATCAGGACCTGAGCTTCTCTGAAGATTTCTATGCCACTGTGGGACACACATAAAGAATTCATGTGTGCTTTACACCGTGTCGTCCGTTCTCTCTTATACAGCTGTTGTTTGGAAATGTTTGGGGCAGGGGGCATACAGAGAAGTCAGCTCCTTCAAAGACAACAAGAACGGTCAGTTGGGAAAAGACCAAGGGTTTTACCCAGAGCTGTTCAACCGTGGACAGTGAAAGCACTTGCTCTGCCTTTCATCTTTATGCAGGAGGAAAGGGGAAGGGAGCTAAAGAAGAGGGGCCCAGGGGGCCTCAGGACCAATAGCTTCCTATTACATCCAGGCAAGCAAAGAGTCACTAGCCTGTCCGATAAGACAAAGTAAAATGTAACAACCCCCATGTTTTGATGCTCTGTCTAAGAGACGCAGAAACTCCTAGGAGCATACATGAATAGACGAGACAGCAATGCTCCACCCCCTTGTCTATGGAAACCTGGCCCGCCTAATCAGACAGCGCACAATTCCTGACAGCGACAGGGACACACGCAGGGAGCAGCAAGCAGCACCGAAGTCCTGAGGCCGCGTGTCAGGGTGTCTGAGGTCTAGTTTTTTCTCAGCTCTGTTTCCAACTTCTGGTTTGGTGTAGGAGGGTCTTCTTTCTATGTGTTGCTTACAGTGGTCAAATAAAGAAACTGCCTTGGCATTTTGATAGGGCAGAATTTAGATAGGTGGAGTAGACTGAACAGAATGCTGGGAGAAAGAAGCAGAGTCAGACAGACGCCATGGCTCTCCTCTCCGAGATGGACACTAATTAGACTCATGCCGTTAAGCCACAGTCAAGTGGCGATACACATTAATGGAGATGGGCTAAACTAATATGTGTGAGTTAGCCAATAAGAGGCTAGATATAATGGGCCAGGCAGTGTTTAAATAAATACAATTTGTGTGTTGTTATTTTGGGGTATAAGCTAGCCAGATGGCCGGGAGCCAGGCAGCAGAAAGTGGCCCACCACTCCTTTTACAACAGCAGTTGACCTCAAACAGTTGAGGTCACATCTCTGGGATGCAGGAGCCGAACACTCACTCTCTTTCCACTTCCCGCTCACACTCACACCTGGCTCTTCAGCCCACTCCTTTATTTTTAGGAATCTATTTTAGTGCGTGTTTTATCTGAGTTATTTCTTCTCCATTCGGTATATATTCTTCAGTCGTTCAACCACCTTGCTAACAGATTGCTGAAAGATCAAAATCGTGTTGGGATGCGGCATATTAATATTAAAAAGCCATCAGAAAGACGTGAAAGCTCACACCCTCCAAAGCCTAATACAGTCTGTTCCTTATCTTTGCATATTTCTTGCCAGGGTTTTCATGATATATGGATGATTGCTTGGTTTATTTTAAACTCATCTATTGCAGATAACACTGCTTCTTTAGTGTTACTTAGTCTACAAGAAGCAGCAGCTGCTGACGGTGGGAAGCGGGAACTCTCCTTCCTGATCACGAGGGGCCAACTTACCTACAAGAAGCCTTCTGAGTAGAATAGATGAATTCACACTTCCCGTGGATGCAGTACCCATTGAGGTTTTCTGGACAAGGCATGTGGCTTCCAATATAAACATCTTCCCTTTGATCGCCAGCATCTTAAGAGAACACAAAATGGGTCACTGAATACTGAGAAGAAAAATGGAAAATACAGACCTTTCCAAAGGCTCAGAAACAGATTAATTCACCCTGTCAATCACCAGACTGGGCAATTTAGAAAGGAGGCTTATCAGTAAGGGTAAGCGAAATCTAAGGTCCCTTGCAACACACACTATGTACAAGCACAGCAAGCAAGCAGACAACTTAGATCGAAGGCACACAAAAACAGTTGCCGAGCATGATCACCATGAACTACTGCTATATTAAAAACAATCTGAAAAAGACAAGCATCTTTGTTAAACTGCAAGCGCCAGGTCTAGAAGGAAGCTCACCCTGGGACAGAGATGATGTACACCATATTGACTTTAAAGGGGTGAAGCTACTCGTTTACCCGGTGCATACGAGACTCCTATGAGAACAATGGTGTCGGCAGAGAACAAGTTAAGGGATTCCAAAATTTTAGGGCAAAAGATTTACTTTGAATGAAAACCATCGAGCACATGTATTTTCAAATGAGAACAGTTTTAGCCAGGCACAGTAGTCCACACCTGTAATCCCAGCACTCAAGGCTGATGCAGAATTAATCCTAATCCCTTTGAGGTCAGTCTGGGCTGCATGTTAATTCTTGATCTCCGAAACAAAAGAGGGAAGGAGAGAGGAAGGAACAACTGAGAGGGGAAGGGAGGGGAGGATACCTCTGCCGGCTTTTTCATATAGTATTTTTAAAGTCAATACTCACTGTAGAACACTTTAAGTAACAGAATGTAAGAGAAATGCCTTACAGATTCTGCATGTGTTAGCTGTGTGACCTTTACCACTCCTTCTACTCTCGAACCTCAGAATTCATAACTGTAAAATCGGGATAACAGCCTACACTTCATGCAGGTTTGAAGGAATTACATAAGGTAATTAATGCCTGACAACGCCAATAAAATAACCAGCAATCTATAAGACACATCATGTAACAGGAAGGGGCTTATCTCCACAAAGCACAATAAAATCTGAAGAATGCTAATGGAAACAGATTAGAAAGGATCAAAAGGGGGGGACTGTAGGAGCCGTCACCCCTATATTTTAGTGTCTTTGGATGTGGGAAAGTTCTCTACCAAAAGAGAAATGCAAACACCAACGCATCCACAAAGTCTTTGACCTACAATCTGTCCTGTCTGTAAAATATGATAGTGCAACGGTAGCACAGAAGCATGTGGGAGTAGCCACCAATGTCTGCTTTGACTTAGGCCCGTCCCATGAGAGGGAACCTGTATCCGACACTGTCAGAGTAACCAGGAGCCAGGAACTAGATGGTCCAGAGACTTAGGGCAAAACCAAACACTACTGGTCTCCAGAAAAAAAGAACGCATCAATAAAACGACTCTTAGTGATGCTATTCACTTATCCAGTCACCATCAGAGAAGTTTCCTCCAGCAGCAGGTGGGAGTAGATGCAGAGACCCCCAGCCTGACATTATGTGGAAAGAGTCTCAATGGGATGCCGCCTTCAAATCACCTCCCTCCCCGAGAACCCCATGACAGAAGAGGGGACAATAAATTTTGGGTGGGGGCTAGAGAGGATGGAGGACACCAGGGGAATAAGGCCCTCCAAATCAACTAAGCAAGGAGCCTAAGAGCTGACAGACTGAAACAAGAAGTGGAGCAGGCCTTCTGTGTATATATTACAGCTTTCAGTTTAGCTGTTTATGGAACTCCCGAGTCTCTGCTTCTTGTGCTTTGTTCTTGGGACTCTTTTTCCCTTGTTGGGTTGCTTTATCTTTTGTGTTTTATTTTGTCAGGTCATCAGTTCTGTTCCATGTGTAGAAGATCTAGCATTCTCTCTCACAGCATGCTGGGCACCAGCCCATTGATTATCCTGAAGCTCCTTGAATATACTTTCACAAATAAAGCTGAATAGCTGGGATGGAGGGGAGGGGGGAGGCAGGGGGCTATACATGTGTGGACAAAAAGATGAGGTTATACATGTGTGGACACTAGAAAACGGGGATTAGACATGTGTGAACACAGGAAGATGGGGGTTATACATGTGTGGACACTAGAAAACAGAGGGGGATTAGACATGTGTGAACACAGGAAGATAGAGGGGGAACTGCCGAGTGGGTAAACTAAGTTCAGAATATAGATTTTTGGGGAAGGGGAAAATTCTACATTATATTAATTTAATTCCTGCTAGAAATAAAAATGAACTGGAATCCAAGCCACAAATCCACAATCTTAAACTCATCTCTATTGCTTTGTGACCTTGGTCACACCGTTTAATTATCCAACAGACACACAATGAGACCCAGATACAACTTTCTATTTTCTATTGGCCATATTCTAAATTTTAAAAAAATCTTAATTATACAGTTTAATAAATATTAGCATTTCAATATATCAGTATGAAAATTGAAACACTCTACAGCTGTTTCCAAGAGATGAATTGTCCAGCCCAATTCAGTTAATAGCAGTCACATGAGGCTGGTAAGTGCCACACTGAACAGTCGAGAACTGATGACTAAACTTGATGAAATTCTCTACTGATCATCTTCCACTGGCCAAACATGATGCTACGTTTTGGAAACACAAAAAACAAGACATATCTCAACCGACAAGGGGTCCCAGGGCCTCCTTCAGCTCCCAGATGACAGTTCTGTTGTGGCAGAAGCAAGCATCTCTCTCAGGATGCTACACCTGAGCGCCCCTCCCCACTCTATCTGTGCCACAGAGTGGAACACCTGTTTGGATTTTAAAATCAGCCCGTAAGACTGAGCTCCTTGGGAATCTAGATATCCCTGCTGTTTGTCCCTGCAGGATTTCCGGTTCTAAGAAGCAGTCTGTACAACATGTAAGGACATCTCAGGCATTAGACTGTTTGGATCTGAATCTGGGGACAGCACTCCCTAACCGTGACCTAGAGGTCCAGCCTTTCACTTCTTCATCTGAGGAATGAAGACAATTACTGTGTCCAGTTTTCATAGGGTTGATCTGAGGGTTAAGTGAGGTCAGAGCTAACACGTCAATAGTAGGGGAATTTGTACAGCACTTTCAACTTTCTTTGGAGTCATTTATGAGTTTTTCGCATCATAAATCCACGTGCATCAAATGTGTACTCTGGTGCTGGCAGAGGAGGGCGCTGGGTCCCCTGGAACTGGAGCTCCTTGGATGACTGTGAGCCACGGACCCTGGGTCCTCTACAACAGCAACAAGTATTCCTAACCACTGAGCCGACGCTCCAGCCCCTTGTACAGAACTTAAAAAACAGTCCTTGGCAAACAGTAAGTGCTTAATAAATATTACCAGCTGCTAATCTACGCCTAACAAATGCCGCAGGAAGGAACGATAGCTTTCACTTGTTGACATGCGTAGTATGAACATCTGGCTTTGTGCGATGGGAGTGCACATCAGTAGCAGAGCCTCGGCCCACAGGCTTGACGTCCAAGGTTCAATTCCAGTGACAGGAAAAGAAAAATATTTATGGATTGAATCATCTTTGGTTTCCATCTAAAAACAAAACAAAACTATCCCAACAACAAAACAAAAGGTTTTCACTTTGAAATTCCCATTCAGAAAGAGGCTGCTTTTAGCAGCCCGGCCCTGGGTCTCACAACACAGGCTGGAACTTAATTAACAGACTGCTTGTTTACGAACACGTGTGATCAGAGCAGAAGGCATGCCTCAAGCAATCAGCACTGACTAGAAGTAGCTGTACAGAAACCAACTCAACCAAAACAAACGTGCTTGGCTTGCTTCAGGTTTAAGCCAAAAGTGCGGGTGGAAGGAACAAGGCAGGTGGACACTCCCCCGACTTCACCGTACTCCTCCCAACGTGGGACTCGACAGTGCGACATTATCAAAGCGGATAATCATGAGACCACGGAGCGAGACTGTGAGCCCAACTACCTAGTAAAATGCTGGAACATGTATAACAATAGGACTGAGTGACTGTGCAGAGGTCAGGTAGTGTCCTAACAGACCATAAGAAAGCTCTATAAGCAGCTGGAAATTAAGGCAGAAAAGCTAATGGACAAAGTGTGACACCAATAACGATTTATTAAATGAATTCATGAGAGAAAGTGGCCCTATGCTAACATGAAGTGACGCTGTAGAAAACAAGGCATATCTAACAAAGCTGAGAGTCTGGCTGGCAGCGTCCAAACTCAGCACTCCACTCAGGCCAAAGCATTCACTACACTACACTCCTATGCTATTCTGTACACAGGCTCTGCTACCTAGATGATGTAAAGGGAACTCTACACGGCCCTAGCCCAAGGGCTTATCATCGACTTAAGGAATAAGTATGAGCATGGAAAGATGACCAGCGGCACCCAGTATGGTGGCTTATGATTAAGAGGAAATTCACAACCAAAGCCACTGAGAAGGACCTACAAGTTGACTGGGCAGGACTGAACACAGGGCCTCAAGGTCTGGAGGACTGTGGGTGGCGGGTAAGGTAGACACAGGGGAAGGTGCCCTGTGCACAGCCTCTCCAGACTGGAGTCTAGAGCAAGGACTGCAGAAAAGTATAAATCAAAGCTGGGGAAAACGGCTGAAACCAGATTATGTAAGGTACGTTTCTTAATCACACACTGATGGGGAAAATGCCCAAGGCCTCTTAATTGGAGGGCAGCTCAATGGGTATAAATCAAAGCTGGGGTTTGTGTAAAATAAAATTCACCTGAGGGTGGTTGCCTAACGGCTAGTAGTGAGGAGGAATACCCAGTAACCAACTGCTAATGGGTGTGGTTTCCCTTAGGGCATTGATTCTCAACATGTGGGTCTCAATGCCTTTAAGGGTCAAACGGCCCTGTAACAGAGGCCATGTAAGACCACTGGGAAACACAGATATTTACGTTATGATTCATAACAGTAGCAAAATTACTGTATTAAAGAGTTGAAGCATGAGGAAGGTTGAGAACCAGCACCTTAGAGGGTAATGTAAATATTGTCAAGTTAGATTATGGAAATATTTGTGTAGCAGCATGAAAATTAAATTACTAAATTCTATGCCTCAAAGGGGTGAATTTAATGTTGTATGTGAATTATGTTTCAACAAAGCAATCTCAATAATTAGACAGCAACAAACAAGGGGCCAAAGAACTAGAAGACAAGCAACCACTTAGAACAGCGGTTCTCAATCTGTGGGTCGCAACCCCCTTTGGCAAACGTCTATCTCCCCAAATATTTACCTTACACATCATAACTGTAGAAAACTTACAGTAAAGAAGTAGCAATGAAAATAATTTTATGGTTGGGGGGGTTACCGCAACATGGGGAGCTATATTAGGGTCGCAGAGTTAGGAAGGTTGAGAACCACTGAGTTACAAGTTAGTAAAAGTGAGTTGTAATAAATGCCTGTAACTCAGCACCTATAAGATGAAGGCGGCATGGGTTACACTGCAAGACCCTGCAAGGTAAGTCACTGCTCTTACTTCACATACACAGGCCTTAGATTCAATCTCTAGCAACACACACACATACACACACACACACACACAGAGAGAGAGGGGGGGGGTAGTGCAGGAGGAATAAACAGTAGGACACACCCCATATGCATACTTACAAAAGCACGCTCAATTAAGTAAATAGTAAATAAATTTATCTTGAAGGTGTTCAGAACATATGAGCACAGACTCCCTGACCTGAAGAGTCCATGGAAGACATTTGGCTGGGTGCAGAGCCCTTTAGTTCAACCCCGAGAGTCTATTTCTAGGGCACACTTCCAGAGAAACACATCACGGTGCAGTAAGTTCCGATACTCTCGACTATTTCTCGTGCTGATGAAATCTCTAGTTCTCGACAAATGTCCTGGTGCCAGCTCACTCACTGCCTACTGCCTACCAGTATCTATTCTAAGGTCAAACTTTCCATCTCTATTTGAACACATCCAGTTTACAACTATCTTTAAGAGTCGTTTGTACCCAGGAGCTGGAGAGATGGCTCAGGGATTAGGAGCTCTTGCTGTTCTTACAGAGGCATTGAACCTGGGTTCAATTCCCAGCCTCCCATGCATGGCTCAGAACTGTCTAACTCCAATTCCAGGGGACTCTGTGCCCTCTTCTGAACTCCACAAGTACGGTACCCATGAGGCACATGACATACGTTCAGACACTATAAAATATGAATATTTTTTAAAAAATGTACCCAGTACATTTAGCAGAACAGAACCATCCTCTTTACTAAATGTGTTCTTAATAGTGTGTCATGTAAATGTCTCTAAATCGGAGCCCAATGATGGGGAGCCCAGCAGAGAGAGCTTAGTAAACTGAACTAAAACTTAGATCTATCTGAAAAGTACCATGTTCCGAGCACCACAGTCGATTCCTGGAGTTTGAGACAATGGCAGAATAAACAGAAAATAAGGACAAAGTCTCACTAAGCCACGGAGTGTGTGAAAGAGCTCTCAGAAAGAGCAGGCTGGACAGCAAGTTTCCCTGGGTCACAGCTGAGAGTAGAGCGAGGGCTCTGAGGGAGATTCAGGAGAGAGAGCAGCTGGATAGCACAGGGTCCTGAGCAGCCCTAGTGCAGGCACTCCACGTGAACCAAACACTCAGCTTCATCTCTATCATATGCAAAACGAGAACAGCATGGCTGTCGTGAGGACGCGGTGATAACTCAGAGGCACAGGAGCACACAGTACGACACTTGCTTTAAAACGGCGAAGTGGCTCCCGGCGCTCCTCATGAGCCCCAACACGGCTCAGTAAAGCAGGTGAGCTCACAGGCTGGGAACTTAAGCACAGAGAAACTGCAAACTGCCCTGACAACCACGCATCAACACTGACCCCGGGAATCCAGTGGTTGACTTTTCAGACTGACCCCAACGTCTGTCTCCCCGGATGTGATCACCGAGGCTCAGAGAAATCGGGTCTCACAAGTCTGACTGCGCAGCACAAGCTCTGGGCTATTAAACTACGACTTCAGCTCGTTCCCTGGGAGATGCGCAGGGGACGGACAAAAGCATCATGTGCACGCACCTGCTCTCTAGGACTAAATAAACGGGGCCGCTCCAAGAGGGGGCAGATAAAAAAGCTTTGAGGACACGATAAAGCATGCCTTCAGAAACCAAAGCAGAGAGGCAGCCTTGGCACAGAGAAGTGGACACAGAAGGGCCCTGTGTGAACAATGCCCTTAGGCAAGTGGTGACAGGCTCCAACAACCACAGTGACAACTGCTGGTGTCTGAACAATGCCTGAAGTGTGCGCAGCACACACAGTACATCTGGCCCCCCAGTGACTCGTTCCATACAGAGCCTTCAAAAACAAACCTGCCAGCAGCAGCCATATTTTCACACACAAAGAACAGTGCATTCGAAGTCATGATGTCATAAGAAACAGTACCCAGTGGCCTATCTACAGAGGACTTGTCCTACCAGTCATCCAGCCTGGTCCACAGTGGGCAACCCAGACAATGCATGAGGAACTGATCTTAGCAACTGAGGCAGGGACCTGCAGGGCAAGCTAGTGCGGCTACACCTCCACCTGCACTTCACCAGTAACTCTGAGTTCCCTCGCTCTACAGAGTTTAAAACTTTAAATACCAAGTGCTGCTTCCCAAACTGTGCCTCCCTACATCCCAGCCTTTACAACACTAACATATCCTTCCACGGACTTCCCTATCCCAGGCTTCTCCAGTTCCAAATTAAGGACGCTTGTCTACTTGTAAATGCATTCCCAACCTTCTCTCTGCAACCTCCCCCAAGGCTATAAATCCACTGCTCTCCAACCCATCCCTGACCCTCCCCTCCCAACTATGCCAGGGAAGCAACTCCTCTAATTACATAAACTCACCCACCTCCTCAGCTGATCCCTTGGGAAAACACCCTTCTGTCTTCCTACCATACCATACCCACTCTACCCAGATCCCCTTCCTGCCCTCTCCCCTCCTCCACTTTCCCTGACAGGCTGGTGACAGTTGCTTCCCAGTAGGGCTTCCACTCTAACCCCACAACAAACGGCCCCTTCTGGGAGTCCTTGAGCAGCCCCAGCAAGACTCTCCACCTGCTCAGGACACACACTCAGGCTCCTTTCAGGGAATCCAGCACCTGTATCGCTGTATCACCTGTTATCTTTTAAAGGACACATCAAAAGAAGCTAGATTGAAATACATAAACAGTCATCAGGCAAATGAGACTCATGGTCAAGGCATCTTTTTATCTCTGGTGCTCCTGGCCAGCACAATCAAGACTAATGCGGCTCAAGAACAAGTTCAAAGATGAGGTGAGGGAAGGGATGAGAAGAGTGGGTGGCTTTCTAATTAAAGTGCCACAGTTCAATTTCAGCTACATGAAGCTTTCTTTGGATAACAAGGTCTGTATCATGAGGGAACTTCCTGGGCAGCTGGAAATACTGCCCGTCACAGTAGGGTGTGATGTCGACGGGAGTATCCTCATTTCAGGTTGAAACTGTGTCTCAAAAACTGTAAAATTGGAATCATGCTGACACTGTGTACTGAAGGTAAACAGAATCAAGACGCCAATAAAAACAAAGTAGGGATGGCGTGATGGCTCGGGGGTTAAGAACAAGCACTTCCCTTGTAGAAGACCTGAATTTGGTTGCCAGCACCCACACTGGGGAGCTCACAACTGGAGTTCCGGTGGACATCTGCACTCAAGTGTACATACTCCCACACAAATATGTATACACATAAAGAAAGTTAAATCTTTTTTTAAAAAGAAAAAACTCCAAAGATTTGTATTAGGTATATGTGAGTTTGTTACATTACTCTCCTGACATTATCTTTGAATTTTTTTATATATATTTATTTTATTTATTATGTATACAATATTCTGTCTGCATGTATGCCTGAAGGCCAGAAGAGGGCACCAGACCTCATTACAGATGGTTGTGAGCCACCATGTGGTTGTTGGGTATTGAACTCAGAACTTTTGGAAGAGCAGGCAATGCTCTTAACCTCTGAGCCATCTCTCTAGCCCTATCTTTGAATTTTCTATAATAAAGTTTGTATCTATCACCCCATATTCCTCATACTCAATTGTTGTGGAATATTACTTTAACAGTATAAAGAAGTGTTACATTTGTTTATGCTACAATTGTTTAACTATGTAAAGATGTGTTGCTGTTTCACCTTGCCTGCCTAAGGCACCTGACTGGTCTAATAAAAAGCTGAATGGCCTATAGCTAGGCAGTAGAGGGATAGGCAGGGCTGGCAGGTGGAGAGACTAAGTAGGTGGAAGAGAGAATGAGGGAAAAAGAGACAGAGATGCCCAGGGTCAGCCAGCCAGCCAGCCAGCCAGCCAGCCAGAAATGGAAGCGGGAAAAGTATGACATGGGGGGGGGGGCTAAAAACATAGATGAAGAGAAGTATGTAAAATTAAGAGCTAACATAAGATAAGGTCAAGCATTCAAAACTAATATTAAGTCTCTGTGTCTTTATTTGGGAGCTGGTTGGTGGCCTAAAGAGAAAGCCTGTAACAATCATCAGACCAATTAAACTCATTGAGTTGTCCCCCTCCAAAAAAAAAAAAAAAACTTTCCACTGGGCATTTCCCTCTAAGCTCTATGCTCCTGCTTTCTATAGCACTCTGGAGAAGTACCTCCTACCTACACAGTCTTGGCTATGGACTGCAGACACAAGTATTTACCAAGGACTCCTATCAATGCACCTTTTAACATGTTTCCTTACTGTTAGAGTACTAAACTCTCAAAGCCTGGCTTCCATCTTAACTCTATAGAAACTGGTCCAATGACCTTACTCTCTTCAATTAGAGGTGGTTGAGTTCTCATCCTGGAATGTCTTTCTGTACTATGTTAAACTACTGGCGTTCTGTCCAGTTTATCAACTCTGAACCAGAGGTTTTTCTCTAGATTTATGCTGAAGGGTCTCCTGGATGAATTCTACATCACACCGAATTCCAAAATGCAGCTGATCACCTTCACCAACTCCTCCTTCACCATACTTCAAACACCTCCCTTCTTCCTCCCAGCATATCATTTGTATAAAAAGAACCAATCGTCTAAGTCTTTGTTCTTAAGTCTCGGTATTTTTAACTCTCAATGTCCCACATCTAAGCAGACATCTGTCCCTTTGAGGTGCCAAATTCACCTCTCTGCCTTTGCCTGTGTATACAATAAGCACGATGCCCCCGCAGATATCACTCATTCAAGTGGTTAATATTGGAGCCTTGTCTTTCATTTATATTATGCTGATGATCCCTGTCTTAGTTTTATTGCTATGAAGAGATGCCATGACCACAATTCTTATGTAAGATAGCATTTTATTGGGGCTGGCTTACAGTTTGAGTTTTAGAACATTTTCATCACGACAAAGAGCCTGGTAGCTTGCAGTCAGACATAAAGTTGGGAAAGCAGCCAAGAATTTAACATCTGGATCCACAGGCAGCAGGAAGAGAGACCCACTGGGTCTGGATTGGGTTTTTTGACCTCAAAGCCCACCCATAGTGACACACTTCCTCCGACAAGGCCACATCTCCTCCAACAGGTCACACTTCCTAATCCTTCTCAAGTAGTGCCACCCCTGATGACTAATCATCTAAATATTTGTGCCTATGGGAACCATTCTTATTCAAACTACCACATCCCTAAGGTTCAAAATGAAGTCTCAGTTCTCCAACTGGACAAATCTGGCCCCAAGCTACTTTTCCCACCAGCTCCCCCTCCTTCCTCTAAATCCCTCAGCACTCCCCAATACATCCTGCCACAACATTTGAGAGTCCACACCTCTTATGATAATCTTTTATTTAGCTTCCCTGACTATCCTCTAACTGCAGGTTCAAATTCTTTCTTCTCCACGCCTTTTCTCTCATCTTCATGGTTCCCACCAAAGAGCATTCTATCTTTTCTAAACATCACTAACACTTTCCACGTCTAGAATAATCATGACAATAGTTGATGCCTATACTGTCAGATACTGGCTTAGCACATGTCATACTATGGCTCACACCCTAAAGATACAACACTAAGCTTTTTACAGCACTGAACCCACTTGAGATAAAAATGCTGGCTCTTTCCTTTTTTCTTTTTCTTTCTTTTTTTTTTTTGTGTGTGTATGCTTTTGGAAGTTCATTGACTTTAAAAAAAATAAAATTTATATCAAGTAGGGGAAAAGTACTAAATTATCTTTCCTTCCACAAGTAATGTTGCTAAAAGGACTGACATAAATTAAACCTATAATAAATAATATCTTCTAATTTCATTTAAGTTATATGGTAATTCTTATGTGTACAGAATTTTTAGTACCTCCAAAGTGGAACAGAAAAGATTAACAATATGTAGTAATATTATTATGTGATTTTTATGAACATTACACAAGTGTTTGGGGTATACACAATTCCCCAAATTGTCTTCAAAATGAGTTGCTAACTACTGAAAAATGGGGGGCACATATCAGTATAGAGAATAAAACTAGAGCTGGTCTGCTACGCTCTGGCGGGAACACAGCTGAGTTCCTACTTTAAACACAACACTTTTTATCAGCAGAGAAAATGATTTTTCAGGGCCTCACGGCCTATAAGAAATTCAGGTTTAATACAATTCAAGTAAAGGAAGTAACATATTATTCAATTACATTAGTTGCTATTTACTGAGCACTTACAAAAATGTTAGATTTTGTTCTAAGCATTGATGAATAGTCTTATTCAACTTTGATGAAATTCTATGCAACAGGGATACTTTAAAAAATTAGACATATTACAAAGATCACATTATTTTTCCCCCTATGGTGGTTTGTAAATCCAGTCAGGTTCCAAGGCTGCCAGGTAAGTGAACTACTGCTAAGCTAATCTTCAGCCCTTGGTGTGTTGAGTCAGGGTCTCACTACATAGCTCAGGCTAGCCTTGAACTTGCTACACAGGCCAATTTGGACCTAACCTCATGATTCCCCTCCCTCAGTTTTCCAAATATCACACATCTTTACATTCATTTTGTTAGTATATTTTAGAATTTTATACATGAGTGCTGTGCTGTACCCCTCCGTTTGTCCCCTCCATCTCCTTCCAGGCTCCTCACTCCCTCTCAAATTCATGATCTTTCCTTCTTCAATTACAACTTAGTTGAAGATGTACTTATGATGGGGCAATAGCACACAAATGGTGACCTACAAGTCCAGTGATGCAACTCGTCTTTGGTTAACCAGATTAACATCACCAAGTTTCTCACCTGCCATTGGTTGAGTGCTCTTCATACTATTACGTGTAACAAACTATAAAAATGATCCCTGAAAATATGGTCTTTGTACTACTATTTGTAAGATTCAAATACAATAATATATGTGACCTGGAGGAGGAGGAGCGACCCATGTACCGCCGCCCGGCTAGCTTACATGTGAAATAACCACACAGAAATTGTATTAATTAAATTACTGTTTGGTCCATTATATCTAGTCAACTCTCTTAGTCAACTCTCTTAGTCCTCCTCTTAGACAACTCTCACATCCTGATCTAACCCATTTCTACCAATCTGTGTAACACCACGAGGTTGTGGCTTACCGTTAAAGATTCTAACCAGCGTCAGTCTCAGGCAGGAGCTCCATGGTATCTGCCACACTGCCTTTTGCCTTCTTCCTCCCAGAATTCAGTTCTCTTTTCCCCGCCTATCTAAGTTCTGCCCTATCAAAAGGCCAAGACAGTTTCTTTATTCAACCAATGAAAGCAACACATAAACAGAAGGGCCTCCTACACCCGTGACCATAAGACAGGAAAGCTCAAGCATCATGGATTCCAGTCTCTGCTTTGATCTTTAATCAACAAGACTTTGTGCAAATAAATCATATGGCTTCTTTGAGTCATACCCATTCTCTTGATGAGTATGGAGTAGCTGCTAATTTGCCAGACATTCTACTAGGGTTAGCAACATAAAGTAAAGATGGCTTATTTACAATCCACATAGAACTCAGGATCTGAGATACAGATGGAGGGGGCAGAATTACAATGGAGTGGTACAAGTGCTCAGACAGGGGAAGGTGTAAAGCCATCTGATCCAGATTTAGGGGCAAGGGGTGATTCCCACACTGAGACTGGAGAAGATGAACAGGGTTTAGTCAGACAAAGAAGTGGAGACTTCCAGATAGAAGGAATGAGGTTCAAAGACCAGGGCACAGAGGGAAAATGTTAATAGTAGATTCTAGAGAACTCCCACATTGTAAGGAAAAAGTTAAATCAATAAAAAGCATACATGGGAGCATTCTCTAGTGAGGAACCTTAGCAGTTTCAATAAATACCATTAATCAATTTTATCGAGTGTATTGCCACAGAGAGCCACGCTAAAAGCTGCCACGATGAAAGCAGAACCACTAGAGACAGCTAATGGCCATATTTCAAAATTCGATTCAAATCTACAAAATCATAATTCAGTACCTTTCACATCTGGTCGATATTGCAGCCCATCATCTTTCTTTCCCAATAAACTTGTATCATCTGTATCTGCAAGAAAAACGGTTGTCAAGTTAGCAAATCCATGGTGCTGAAGTCATACCACAGGACTCACAACTATCCCAGCTGCTCTGGTTCCTTTTTAACTGTATACCTACCCTGTTCATGCATACTATTTTTTTTTAAAACATTCTACTCTTCTACCTAGCAGGACTGCATTTATCATGTACAAGAATAATATTTTGACACCTGTAACACTGTGTGAAAGCCTCCGCCATTCCCATCTCAGTGGCCTTTTCTGTCTCAGATCTCAAATGAGCCCAGGTAGATCTCTGCATGATGAACAACTTTCATTTGGATCTCTGCTCAAATGTCACCGACTTTAAAAGCCATTCCTGAGTAATCTGAAATAACATACACCCCTTGGAGACTCTCTCTCTCTCTCCAGGGAACCACTGAGCTCAAGATTTATCTTTTCCTACCATGTTTATCTGAAAACATGAGATTAAAATCGATATGAGATCTCTGCTATATTGTCAAACGACATTAAGACCCTTTCCATGTGACCTGCATTGGACTTTGAGGACCAGAGGGGACCATAAACACCTGCTGAGAAACACAGACTTCCACCTCCAATACCCAGTGAGAGAGGCAATGGGGAGGCAAAATGAGGTGTGGGTAGAAAATTATTGAGAGGAATAAAATACAAGTTAAGACTCCACTATTCCAAAGTCGTATAAATTTCAGTTAAAGTTCTCTGGCTTGCCCATTGCTCTAAACCGGATATTCCAGGAAAGAATTCAAGCAGTCGAGCATCCTGTTTAAGCTCTAAATGTAATGCATGAAATGAACTAAACTGTGTTCCAAGACACAAGCCAAGAGGAATGGCTTCCTAAGGGAGCTCTCTGCCAGGAAACGGCTTTCTCCATCATGCCCATGCCTACCTGGAAACCCTGAGGACCTTCTTAGATCTGCAAGCTGCTCACAAGAGATATGGGAAGTGTTTCACAAACAATCCATTACTAAGATGTAATAAACTCACCTTTACAACCTTTTTGCATTGACTCAGATAAGAGCACATTTTATTAAATGTCCCATGACCTAGAACGAGGGTAAGGGGAACTGAACAGAGCAAAGCAGAAGGGCTATCACTCAAGTCCATGAGCATGGGCCTGGCCTGAGGTCATTACTAGAACTGATCCACTACCCCGCCCCATAGGGTATGAGGATAGAAGCCTCACTATCACTGCTTCTGTTAACATTCACAATAGAAGAAGAAAACTCATTCTTGTATGGTTTGTGTTTCCTAAACCATAATAAACAGGAAGAAGGCAAGTGGAATTGTTTACATTCTATAACTTTGCACTAAAACCATAAACTATATATAATGTGTGTGGAAAGAAACAAAGGAACTATGTGAAAATAAAGGTTTTGGGTTTTTTTTTTCCCCCTTTGGATTTTGGAGACAGGGTTTCTCTGTAGCTTTTGGAGCCTGTCCTGGAACTAGCTCTTACAGCCCAGGCTGGCCTTGAACTCATAGAGATTCTCCCGCCTCTGCCTCCTGAGTGCTGGGATTAAAGGCATGCGCCGCCACCACCCGGCCAGAAAGGTGGTTATTATGCTATGAAAAAAGGGAGAATATACACAGCCAATGTAAAGGTTACTGCCATTAAAATAGTCTAACTTCTAGTTCTAATTGAATTTGAGATCACCTTAGAACTATAAAAAACATCTCAACTAATTCAGATATACTCACATCAGGCAAGGGTAAGCTTAGTAACCCACCAAGACACACGGTTTATGTCTGGAGAGGGTAAAAACAAATGAGTATCTACACTATAACAGAAGGAGCTTTAAAATACATAGTAATGAAAAGACCAAGTTTGAAGAAGTACTCGTTTCATGAGGTTGAGACACTACCAAGCAAAAGTACCAAAGTGTGACATTGAGATTTTACCTGTGCAGTGGCCAAGATGCCTTATGTCGATCTGTTCTTGCTTTATACAAGATGCTTCTCGAACGAAACAGGGATTGTTATAGGAACTCCCATCGGAAGCGCACACAGGGTTAAAACTGTACCCACTGCAGTCTATGTTGCATACACACCTGTTGGGAAAGACAACAATCACCGGCATTGGACAAAGAAAGGATTCACAGTACGGCAAACAGCAAAAAGCAATTCCCGTCTTTCTCACCGCCTTCTGCAACACAAGGCAGATCGATGCTACATCATGGAAAATTCTTCAGTGACCTGGATGCTCCACTAAAAATGTCACTCAGGTATGGATCTGGAGATGTTTATGTTACCCCATTCAGGAGTCTTCTAGAATTTTCATGTTTAGATCAAATGTCAGCAACATTTGTTAAAAAAAAAAAAAGGAAGGAAGGAAGGAAGGAAGGAAGGAAGGAAGGAAGGAAGGAAGGAAGGAAGGAAACCGGCACCATGGAAAGCGTCCAGGAAAGTGTTCTAAACCAAAGGGCACAGGTTGTACCAGCATTGTCTCAAAGTCTTATTTTACCCACCTGTATAACAGATAATAATAGGCCTATACCAAACAGTTGGGATATGAACTATACAGAAAGTGCTTCCTAGCAACACATCTACCCGGGCAACTGAACGTTTACTGTACCCAGATCCCACAGCACAGGAGCATCAGGCCAAGGAATGCCCCCCCACAACAACAAAGAAGCCAACAGTGGGAATAATACAGGGTCTCCAGCAATACTCTGGTCCAGCAAACTCCACTGCCCTCACACAGAAAACAAACACTGGATAATGCACTTTAAAACTTCCTCTTGGGCCACACAGCGGTAGTGCACGCCTTTAATCCCAGTACTCTGGACACAAATCTCTGTGAGTTTGAGCCAAGCCTGGTCTACAGAGCAAGTTCCAGGACAGCCAGAGCTATACAGAGAAACCTTGTCTCAAAACAAACAAAAAATAAACAAACAAACACTTTCTCTTGGATATACCCCTAAGTGGGTAGGAAAGCCAGGAATGTTCAGAACACTGGTGACATGCAGACAGACAGAAGTCCTGCCTCTCTAAAGATGGTTTTTGCCTTAAAGGTGTTTGGCCAAATAGGCAGATCCAATTAACCAGCTCTGGGACCCTACGAATGGGAGACACATAATAATGACCCACCTCAGGGAGGGAATTCAGAGACCTCCATAAAGCTACAAATCTTGGCATGAGTTTCTACATGCCACAGGAAATGTTCTTCAAACAGGACTGCCTGAGTCGTGGCAGTGCACACTGGGAGAAAATAATGGAGTAAGGACTGGATGGGGCCCTGGGCAAGTAACAGAAGCAAACAGGATCTCCTCTAGAGAAGCCCAACTTCATCCTAGGTCTTTGTGATTCTCCACAGTGCAAAAGTGAGCAGAGAAGCACCCCTCCAAACACGTATGTGCCTGTAGCACGTGTGTGCACATGCACACAGAGAGAGAGAGAGAAAGAGAGAGAGTTTTTCAGAAGAACTAAACACAACTTCTATGAATAAACCATGTATTAGTAAAAACAAAAGCTCAATAGCCAGAGTTAACAGAGCACAAGCTAAAGGAGAAGAACTGGGGGAACACAGGACAGGACACCGCGCAGAACGCAGCAGTGGCTCATGTGAAAGCCAGGTTAAAGACACAGACAAGAGTCAAAAGAGCTCCTGGGAACTCAGGGCTCTAAAGAGTGGAAGTGAAGCATGGCGATATACCCAGAAACTTAGCTTTAAACTTTCTAAAACTAAAAACAGGAATTTATCTAAGTACCTACAAAATCCCAAACAGAATCTTAAAGTGGAAACTCTATACACTAAATAGTAAAACTTCGGTCACAAAGAAAAGACTACTACCAAAAAAAAAAAAATACTACAAATGAAAAAAGATTTTTGAAAAGTCAAGAATAAAAAGAATAATTGATTGAAGCCAAAAGAACATGAAATAGAACTTGCAATGTGTTGAAATTAAACAGAATTCCAGACAGAAATTATTTTTTTTAAAGGTAGCTGAGAATGGACTTAAACTCCTGATCCTCCTGCCTCCACCTCTAAAGTACTGATGTCACAGGCATGTGCCCCCACCCCCAGCTCATGCAGTGCTGGGAATCAATCCCAAGGACAGCTTCATGCATGCCAGGCAAACATGCCACAACCAGAGCTACATTGCCAGTGCCCAGAAAAATACATAAAAGAATAAAAGAAAACAGAAGTGCTTAAGAGGGGGCTGGGGAGATGGTTCAGGTTAAGGGCACTGGCTGCTCTTCCAAAGGTCCTGAGTTCAATTCCCAGCAACCACATAGTAGCTCACAACCCCAGAGAACATAGACAACAAAGACGATCCTAAGAGAAAAATACATAGATCCACCTAGGAAGGTTAAAAAGAAAAGATCTCCTGAGTAAATTGGAAGCAAGGGGAGGGGAGAGCACCGAGGGGAGGGGAGAGGAAAAATGTATAGCTCAATTAAAATCAATTATTAAAAGTACCTTAGAAAAAACGAACTCTCAAGTGTGTCTCTGTTGGCTACTGAAAGGATTCTAAATAAAGGAAAAAGGGTCCCAAAAGGAAGGTTGAGATGCAAATACAAATGAGGACCCAAGGTATAGACTTATGCAAGTAATAACAAAAGGCTGAAGGTGGAAGGTAACAGCAGTGTGTTCCAAAGCCACTTCAAAAAGAATTCAAAACAGGAACATGGCAGAAAGAAAGACCATACTAAAGTGAAGGCAATGGGGACATACACACACACACACACACACACACACACACACACACTTAGAGAAAATTCAAGAGGACTAAACTTTGCAATTAAATAGCAAAGACAGGCTGGATAAAATCACAAAAGCGAGCTATGCTGCCGACTTGCTAAGGGTCTGGAAAGCACGTGCTGCTCTTGCAGAGGATCCTGGTTCAGTTCCCAGCACCCACATCAGGAGGCTCTCAACTGCCGGTCACTCTGCAGGGGCCTGATGCCCTCTTCTGAACGCCACAGGCACCTGCGCTCACACAGCCACACAGCCACACCGACACCACATACACAGATGCGAAAAGTAAAACTGAAGGCTGAAACGGATAAACCTGACTCTGAAACAAAAAAAAGAGATAATTATAGCCCATATAACCAACAAAAAATTAGTATCCAGAACACAAATACAAAGGTAGATAAGACGCAATGACATGAAAATTGAGAAAAGAAAATGAACAGCAAAGGAGATACATATGGTGTGGGTAGAGTTGGCATCACATCTAAAAGACTTCAGGACAAAAAAAAAGGATCATAATACAGAAATTAAAAGGTTCCATTGTAATACTAAAACATTTTATTATCAGGAAGACTGTCTTAAGGGTTTAAAATAATCTCAAAATCTACAAAGCAAATATTGACAAGACTACTGTGAAGAATACATAACTCAGTAACTCATAATGCAAATATAAAATAACAGTGGAAATGAAATCTTTCTCTCTCTCTCTCTCTCTCTCTCTCTCTCTCTCTCTCTCTCTCTCTCCCTCTCATGCTAAGATTTGCTTAAATTAGCTCCCCAAAAAGCTGAGAAGAAAAGATGAAACAAACTTGGCCTTTTGAAGACCAGTGCGGGAATATGGAGAAGGTCCTCTTTAGTAGTTTTTCCTTTCCTGTGTGTGTGAAGACTCCTTTAATTCCTGATACTCTACAGACCAGTAAAACTAAAGCCTAAAAGACTTAAAAGATTAAAGGGGAAAAAAACACTGATAAATCTGACTTTGAAACAAAAAAAATTATAACCCATATAAACAACAAAAAATTAGTATCCAGAACACATAAATATAAACCAGCTTCTTAGAGTATATATAGTTGATGGGGAGAAAAAAAACAGAGGAAGAATGGAAGACACATATATACACAAGATTATAAAGTTGTGCAACCTAACAAGGTTTATTATTAATAATCATGAAAGTTGGGTAGTAAGACCACAATCACAGTATCAAAGTCATAAGTTAATAAAAATTGAAACAGTGTCACGCAGAGTAGCTGAGGATGAGGAGCAGGTACTGGTGTGAGTGCCTATGGGAGCTACTAATTTCCATGAACACCTAGACTTTCTTTGTTCAACAATGTCACTACTCAGTGGACTTCAAAGTCTCTTACAGGTGTGCACCAGGAGACATTAAGTACACAGTGTTCCTCATGAGAATGATCCAAATGGCTACCATCAATCAAATTCAATCCACAATGAAGATGAATGGACTCTAGCTATGGAGCGTGCCCTAAATGAATCTCAAAAGCACTACTATCACATACAAAAGGTCAAGAATATTTGTGGGTTTTTGGGTTTTTTTTTGTCAACTTGATACAAGTCTCTGGGTCATTTGAAAAGAAAGAGCATCAGTTGAGAAAATAGTTCCAGCAGACTGGCCGATAGGCAAGAGTGTGGAGCATTCTGTTGGCTAATGATTGATGTGGGAGGGCTCTGGGAAAGCTCAGCAGCCATAGCAAGTACCACCCATGAGCAGGTCTGGGGTGTATAAAAAAGCAAGCTAAGCAAACTACGAGGAGTAAGCCAGTAAGCAGCATTCCTCCATGGTCTCAGTTTCAGTTCATGCCTCAGCTTCCCTCAATGATACGCTGTGGTAAGGACATGTAAGCTAATTAAACCCTTTTTTCCCCAACGTACTTCTGGTCATGGTATTTATCACAGCAATGGAAAGCAATCTAGGACAGTGCACACCGTGTAATTCCATCATATAAAACCAAAGTTTAAAAAATTAAATCAAAGGGTGGGAAAGATGGCTCAAGGGCTAAGAGCACTGTCTGACTTTCCAGAGAACCTGGGTTCTATTCCCAGCACCTACATGGTAGCTCACAACCATCTGTAACTCCTGTCCCTGGGGATCTGATGCCCTCTTCTGCCCTCTGTAGACACTGCATGCACATGGAGCATAGACACACATGCTGGTAAAACATCAATACACATAAAATAAAAATTTAAAAAGTAAATAAATCAACGTCAAAATAACATATATTTTAAGAGATATATCACATAGAATAAAACTATAAAGAAATCAAGGAAATATTTACACAAAAAGAAGACTTTTAGGTAATGGGAGAGTTAAAGGGAACCCTGCAGTACTAGCAAATGCTATGGCTTGACTAGAAGGGCCCCCAAAGACTTGGGTTTAAAGCCTCGGTTCCCAGTACAGTGGAATTCAGAGGCAGGACTTTGGGGAATGACTAGATCAGATGGGCTGTTTTCATCAATGGATTCACCCACTGATGGATTCATAATCTGACAGCATTACATGGAGAGAGCACTAAAGATATATCTTGTCGGGCTGGAGAGATGGCTCAGTGGTTAAGAGCATTGCCTGCTCTTCCAAAGGTTCTGAGTTCAATTCCCGGCAACCACATGGTGGCTCACAACCATCTGTAATAAGGTCTGGCCTGTAGACATACACACAAACAGAATATTGTATACATAATAAATAAATTTTAAAAAAAAAGATATATCTTGTCCCTAGCCCTTCCTGTCTCTCTATTCTCACCCGCTGTAAGATGAACTTGCTCAGCTCTATTAGACCCTATCTGCCGGCACTCATGTTCCCATAGCAACAGGGCCAAGTGACCATGAACTCCAACCTCTGAAACAGAGACAAAACAAAGCTTTCTAAGGTTACTTTTCTCTGGTGTCTTATCAGCCGTGACAGCAACACTATAAAGCTCCACTCCTCGGCTGGGAGGGGAGATTCACAAGGGCTTGTTTTACTTTTGTGCTATTCCAAGTATACAAGCTTTCTTGAGAGAAAAGGGAAAAGAAACTAAACTCATAAGAACAATATTCATTAACAAGTAAAATAATAATAACAGTAATTGGTTTTTTATTCTTTCGGCTCTTTACTCTTTTAGAGGGCCACCCAGCTCCCAAATAAACCACACAAAGGTTTATTCTTTCTTATAAATTCCCGGCCTTAGTGTGGCTCGTTTCTAGCCACTTGTTCTTAAATTATCCCACTGATTTTTGGTCTCTATTTCTATATCTCTTTTCTCTTCTTTCCTTCTTACTCTGTGTCTTGCTGTGTAACTGGATGGCTGGCCCCACAAGCTGTCCTCTCCTTTTCCTTCTTGGGCTCCTAGATCCTCTCAAAGGTCTCCTCCCATTTATTCTCAATGCCTAGCAGCCCTGCCTACCCTTTCCTGCCAAGCTATTGGCCATTCAGCTCTTTATTAGACCAATCAGGTGTTTCAGACAGGCAAAGTAACAGCTTCACAGAGTTAAACAAATGGAGCATAAAAGAATGCAATGCATCTCTGCATCATTAAAACAAATGTTCCACAGCATGAATAAATGTGGCATATCTTAACAACAAATAACAGCATTGTGCCATTATGTAATTTCTAGAAGAGTTGGGAGAACAACCAGAGGCTGTGCCTACAAGGTTAGCTAATCAGAAAAGATTGAGTTGAGATGAGAAGAGACACAGAAAAACCCAGAGAACCACCACCAACTACAAGAGAGTGAAAATATTTGCACAGACATTTGGTTCTCTTTCTCCTCCCTCTACCCCTGCCCCCGCAATGGACAGTGTAGAATACCAGAGAAGCAAAGGGCTTTAGGTAGTCATCTCCTCCAAACCTTGCATCCAAGGCAGGGTTCCCCGAGTGAGATCCGATGTGCTCTCACAGCCTGCTAGCACACTGCAGTAGTGGTCATCTTGTATCCACCCAACATACATTTCACAATTGATGAGTTTCTCCCCCAGAATGGGCCCCAAACCTGCATCCCAATGTCTTCTACACCAGCTGATTCATGGGTATGGTTTGGTTATGAAGTATCCTCCACAGGCTCCTGTGTTAAATGCTTGATTCCCAGATGGTGGCACTATTTTAGATTTGGGGAATCGTTTTAACTTTGGGTGTGTGTGACCTTGCTGGAGGAAGTGGGACACTGGAGGCATGTATGTGATTACTATTCTCTCTCCCCCGTCTCTCACTCTCTCTCTCTCACCCCTTCCTGAATGCCATGAAGGGAATATGCTCCTCCTCCACACAACTCCTGACACCCAAGAACAGGAGGCTAAGCAACTGTGGGCTAAAATCTCCAGAACCGTAAGCGACGCCAGCCTTTCCTTCTCTAAACTCATCTCCGGTGCTTGTGTCACAGCTACACAAAAGCAATGGATGTGATGCTAAGTCTACATGTAATAATGTCAAAACATCTCCCGAGAACGCTCTTTACAAATTCAGAAATAAGCATCATACGTTCTCATTTCTAAAAACTGGATCTTAGGATGATTCGTCACACACAATTGTGATGGTTTTTAATTTGCAACACCTTTATGAAGCTTAAATTTTTTAAAAGATTGTTCAATGATCATTCATTATTGCAGTATCTAACATCCCATCCCCCTGCCCAGATTCAGTATCTTATATGAGGCCACAAATAAAGCATGCATACAGTATAGAAATCATTACCTTAATTATTCTAGATAATGCAAATAAATACAGAAAAGATGGAATCAATATTTCTTATGATTACCTCTAACTGTGATCCATATCAAGGTTCTTAAATGTATTCATTTCTACATGTAACTGTTATCTTCTGGAACCCAGGACTCCAAGGATCTCGATCAAATTTTAGGTTATCTCAAAATGCTAAAGTAGTTAGGGCTCTAATTCTACCATTAAATATCTTCTAGACTGACAGTCATAAAATAGGCAAGTATATTATATATTTCTACTAAGTCATCAAGAAAACACTGATAAAAATAGAACCACATAGCCTATCATCAGAAAACTACCTTTAGGACTTACAGAAAAACCAATCCACCACTGTGAGGTATGGATGTGGGTCAGTTACTAGAGTGCTTGCCTGACATCCGCAAAGCCCTTGGTTAGAGCCCCAGGACTGCCTCAGCTAGGGTAATGGCACACACCTGAAATCCCAGGAGGAAAAGGCAGCAGGAACTCAAGCTCAATGAATCCTCAGCTACACGGAAAGCTGGAGGTCAGCCTAAACTACGTGAGACCCTGCCTCAAAAAGAGGAGGAGTGGAGCGCTAGGACTGACCTACCATCAGCCTTTCTACTTGTGTGTTTCTCAGGCTGGCAAACACCTCCTGCTAAGATCTTTAGATACCGCGACTAAGGCTCCGCTCAGCCCTGGTACAGGAAATCTTACCGTACACCACCACCACCCGAGAAAAGAGAGAAAATGAGGTTAGCTTTAGCCTGACTTGTTCCTGGTAAGCCCATGCTGTTACTAGAAACCTCAATGTATGCTCGGAAACAAAGTTAATGAAACAGAGGACTTAAAAGAAATCCAATGCTAAGAGTCCTGGGGCTCAAAGATCATGACTTGACCAGAACCAAGCTTTTCCATTAAACAAATACTCAAAGACCTTTCCCAGAATTCGGACAAAACCTGGGGTAGTAAACTAATTGTGAAGCTATTTATCAAGAAAAAGGTCTTTGTTCTTGTCGCCTTCTCCTCCAGGCTTGGCATAAAGAGGAGGGTGGTGGGGAATATCTCATCAGATGCCTCGCTGTCAGCACAAATGCAGAGCCTGATCTGCTAACACTGCGTTCTACCGCAGCCCATGCTCCCTGCCATAGAAAGGACGTATTCTTCTATATGACAATAAGACAAGCTTTTTGTTTAAATACTCACTAAATTCAAAAACTCTTGTACATGTGTGTATCCTTCAAGGCCAAGTAACATTTGAGAATGACGATTCTGGGGCCAAGGGCGGTTGCTGCACATTGGCATGTAAAGGAGAGACCGGCAGAAGACAGGAGGCCAAGCCAACAAGAGAGCAGATGAAACTAATTTCAAAAAGCAATCTGGCAAAGTTAATGGACTTTCTGGTAGAGTCTTAGGAAAGGAAACTGAGTTAAAGGTAATAAAATGACTGATCCAAAAAAGGGGAACTCTCTCCCTTCAGTCTGCCCCAGGAATAAGAAAAATTACGGTAGAAACAAAGCAACAGAGGGAAGGGGTGAAGTGGGGTAGACGTGAAACAACAGAGGGAAGGGATAGAGTAGGCAGACGTGACAGCTCCACTAGGCAGACAGTTCTTCTACCTGTAGTCCAGATCAATGGAGAATAAGGACAGAAGACAGACAGTGACAGGGAAAAAAAGACAATGAAAACTAAGAGGGCTGGGGGCACACAGCAACAGCAGAAACTGATATACTAGTCACCATCACCTGCATCATACAGAAGAGTAGTCTTACAGGGCTGGGAGGGTAACTCAGTAGGTAGAGTTCTTGCCTAGCATGCACAAGGTCCTGGGTTAAATAGCCAATACCACAAAAAATGTGCATGCCCGTAATCCCACCACTAGGAGGTAGATTTTAAAAAGATCAGAAGTTCAAGGCTATCCGCAACTACGTAGGGAGTTCACGATCAGTTTGAACATATGAGAGTCTGTTGAAAGAAAGAAAGAAAGAAAGAAAGAAAGAAAGAAAGAAAGAAAGAAAGGAAGAAAGAAAGAAAGGTAGATGATAGATAGATAGATAGTTGATAGATAGATGATAGATAGTAGATAGATAGATAGTTGATAAATAGATGATAGATAGATAGATGATGGATAGATAGTTGATAGATAGATAGATAGATAAATGATAGATAGATAGATAGATAGATAGATAGATGATAGATAGATAGATAGATAGACAGACAGACAGACAGATCAAAACAAGAGTTGCCATACTACAGCAGCGCACACATGTGTTTTATGTGGGTGTCTATAGGAACCAGAATTGGGTCTCCCCTGCAGCTGGAGTTACAGGCAGTTGTGAGCCACCAGACATGGGTACTGGGAACCAGGCTCATCCTCGGGAAGAGCAGCAACCACTGAGCCATCTCTCCAGCCCCTAAGAAGGCTTTTAATATTTTTATTTGTAAAAGGGTAACGATAACAAACTACATGTACCCTGCAAAGCCTGAAGGATTTACCATCTAGCTCTTTGCAGAAAACGTATGCCCACCATTGGTTTACAAGACAAAAATAAGGCAAAACAGAAGTAGCAATAAAATAGAAACGACAGCAAGTAGAGAGCTGAAGACCTCTTCAGAACTGTGAAGAGGGTTGGCAAAAAACGACAAGCCACTGTGCTAATCCTGTCAGAAACCACTCATCTGAGAAGTGTCATTGTTTATGGTGGGCATGGGGATCAACCAGGAACCGCCCAGAACAAATGTCTGGCAGAGACAAGAACTCATCAGTGGGCTGGAACCACCACATCTACTTCCAAGAACTATGAACAAACCATTGCCCCTGATTTCTACAGCAGCTAAGAAATGAAATGAAATTAGCATCTGAGGCAGGGAGCAGGAGAGGAATGCCCAAAATTGCAAAGGCTACAGCCACAACCGGTTACAATAATTAGAGACGTTCCCAGAGTGCCAACAGTAGTGGAGAGGCACGGTGCCCACAGACTAGAAGGTGAGGGCATGAGAGACCACTGTGGGAGAAAACTCCACAGCATCTGTCAACCGTTGACTGTACTCACTGACTGTGCTGGTACATCAGTAGCTTCATTCCATCCTGACAAAAACAAACGTCAAAAGAAACCAAGAACAAGATGTGTGAAAGCCCAAGAAGAGCATGTGAGATGACCTTTTCCTGCTCATTGGTCACCTGAAGTGGATTTTAGAGCACGCACACTGTCACATGGTCACATTAGGAAATATCTTTCCACCAAACTGCCTCCTTTTTTCTCAGCTCACCAGGGGCACTCCTGCCTAGAGGCTTTCTCCCCTCCCAGGACGCTTAAATCCCCCTGCTCAGTTAGTCCCCAGCCCCTATGTCCTTTCCTAAGTCATGAAATGGCTGAAAAGGAAATTACAGTTATAAAAAAAAAATAAGTTGGGACTGAGGAGAGGGCCCAATGGATAAGAGCACTAGCTACACAAGGATGAGGGCCTGAGATCGGATATCCAGTATCCATAAGCTGGGATATCCTTGAACAGCTGTGACCCTACCATTGGCAGTAGGGGCATTACCAGGGCTTGCCAACCAGTCAACCCAAAACAGGGCAAACTGGGTACAGAGAAAGAGCCTGTCTCAAGAGAATTAAATGGAGACTTATAAAGGAAAACACCCTAATGTCATCCTCCAGCCTGCACATGTTGGTGATCACACTCACTCTCACACACAAAACACATGTACAAATGCACACAAATACCACACAAGCAAGGAAGGAAGGGAGGAAAAAACATAGGTCACCCAACAGAGCACAGGCCCTGCAGAGCCAAGGAATGCATATAGGTGCCCATGGGCAAGTCAGGTTCCAAACAGTTAGTAACAAGGTTCTGAAGGCCCACAATGAGAACCAGGCTCAGCACAGTGTGCCCCCACTGAAGTTTTGCAAGACGTTCAACCAGGAAATTCGCAGAATTCAGAGACTCTGACTAGCACAAGAATTCTGAAGGACAGCCCAGAGTCCAGTTGTGGCCAGTGTGGGGACAATCTTGCATAGATATCCTACTATCAGACAGGAAAGGAAGTGGCTGATCAGTGATCAAGAACTACGACTCCCAGCAGCCTGGCTTCACCTCAGAGACTGGACACTTCACAGCCATGGTATGGAAGAATACAAAAAAGATAGGTATGGGGAAGTCATCCCTAAGTAGCGGGTCCTCCTTTGCGGTGGCCAGATACTTTCTGGCAGGGAATGTCGTCAATCAGGGCTTCTTCAAAGAAAATGTCCCATCTCCAAGGAAGTAATTCACCAGATGTCATGAGAAACTGGAGACACACGTATAAAGTGCCTATAGACAAACAAAGAGCCAGCCGAGGGTCTGCCCCTGTGGGCGCACTGTACACACACAGGCAGCTGGCCATGAGCTCATCCCGGTTAATGGATGGACATCCAAAACGTTTATCCCGAAGGTTGCCTAGACCACAGTTACTTAGATTTGGGTGAGATCAATCCTGACATCTTTTTGCTGTTAGTTTTTAAGCAGACATTTTTTGCATCCTTCTTACCTCTAATATCCATCTTAGGACTCTGTGTATTCTGAATGTTTGCCAGGCTGAGAAGCGAGGTCATTTTATGTGATCATCCTGCACAGTAATCTCCTTTTGGTAGATTCTGAAGAGTATTAAACCTCCCTTTGAAATGTGAAGAGCGAGAGAAATAAAAATACGATGCCAGGAAAACAGTGAGCACTGGGTGCCTGGTACAAAGTGAGGCATGTGTATTTTCATTTCTCCAGATATGAGAAATAAAAGCAAAGTTACAACAGAAGAGATCAATACAGTCAAAAGTTGGTTCTCCGCAAAGACTCGAGTCAGGAAAACAGGCTGAATGGAGAACGAGCGACACAGGAAGACGGAAACGAAAGGGGAAAAGCTGAGGGCTGGAGAGAAGGCTCGGCCCTGAGGAAAGGTTACTGTTCTTCCTTAGGACCAGAGTTGGGTGCCCAGTACCCACATCACCCTTTTTATATCCTCACTGGCATACACACAGACACACATACATAAATAAAACATCCTTTTTAATCCATCAAAAGAGGCTGGAGCAGGGATGAGGACAGAGCACTTGCCGCTCTTACAGAGAGACCCAGGTTTGGTTCTTATCACCTGCATCGGGGCTCACAACTATCTAACTCCAGTTCCATGAGATCCAACATCCTTCTAGCCTTCACAGACACCTGGTACATCATTACACATACAAAAAATAAAAATAATAATAAATTTTTTAAAGGGTCTGAAGAGATGGCCCAGTGGTTAAGAGCACTTGCCGAAGAAAACCAGAGTTGGTTCCTAGCACGTACACAGAGGCTCACAATCACCTGAAACTCCAGCTTCGGGGGGGGGAGGTCCAAAACCCTCGTCAGGCCTCTGCAAGTACCTGTGCATACAGACATATAAATACATATACCTAAATGAAAAGAATCTTTAAAAGAAATCAAAAGAAAATATAGTGGGGCCAAAAAAATTATTAAATAGGTAAAAGTGCATGACGAAAAGCTTGAGAACCTGAGCTCAATCCCAGGGCTCACACAGTCAAAGTTGTCCACATCCGCCCAATGGGGTGTGTGTGTGTGTGTGTGTGTGTGTGTGAGAGAGAGAGAGAGAGAGAGAGAGAGAGAGAGAGAATGCTATCCATCCACACATTAGAATTCTGTCAGAGGGCCTAGAGAAGTGCTTAGCAGCAGTTAAGAGCAGGGTTTGCTCTTTAAGAGCATCCAGGTTTGGTTCCCATCACTTACATGGTGGCTCACAACTGTCTGTAACTCTAATCCCAGGGCATCTGATGCCCCTTTTTTCTGGCATGAGGCACACACACAGTACACATACATATATGAAGCAAACACTTATTACATGAAGTTAAATAAATTTTTAATAATTTATTTTCATGTTATGTACACTGCTTTTTCTGCCTGCATGAATGTCTGTATGAGGGCATCAGATTCCCTGGAACAGGAGTTAGAGAAAGGTGTGAGCTGCCATGTGCTGGGAATTGAACCCAGGTCCTCTGGAAGAGCAGTCAGTGCTCTTAACTGCTGAGTCATCTCTCCAACCCCAACAAATCTTTTTTTCAAATTGTTTTAAATTTGAATACTTTCAGACATCTCAGCTGAAGAGAGCTTTAACAATATACTCCACTTCCTTAATGTCATAAGAAGCAAAGTCATAAACTCCACAAAGCCAAAAACCAGGCTCTGATTCAGAGGCTCTCAGAGATTCTTGTTTTGCAAACTTTACAGGTAACACGACTGACCATTTATTCCCTGGTGATTGACATGACAACGCTGGCAACATTTTATTTTATACACAGGTACATAGGAGTTCCCTAAAGGGGCATGCTGTAGATATTACAATAACATTTTTGAGTGAAATACAGAATGCGCTATAGCACACTGCAATGACTTTATGAAAGAAAATGAATGTGTACGGATCTGCCCGCACACGCATAAAACACCCCTGGAAGATTAAACAAAAACCAATCACAATGATTGAAGACAACTGAGTGACTGGGAACACGAGAAGGGAAGAGATCTTATTCTGTGCAGCCCTTCAAAGCTTTTCAATTTTTAACACTATGAATTTCAAAGGCATAAATGCATGCATACATAAGTAAATAAATGACTAAATAAAATGACTTCTAGGATTTAGGGCTAAGATTTTGGCAAATTGCAGCTTCCAGTCTTTAAAATTGGAACAATACCTCCTTACACTGCTGACAGAATCAAATAAGATGTGAAGGGGGGACCCTCTGAAATATTTCAAATGGTATGCATGCTTGAAAGGCATCATTGTTACTATCACTCAAACACATCTAACCCTTTTCATTCTTCCTTCTAACTCTGCACAGAAAGTACCATTTCATCTCAATATAGTTTAGTTAGCAGTTAGGAAAACACTGACTTCAACTAGTTCAGGTGAGCTGATTTGGATTTAACAAACACCTAATCAATCCTGCCACAAGCTCAATACATTAAATCCTCACAGGCAGCTCTAAGTGAATAACCGCTCCAAACCACTAAGCACTGCTATCAACTTAACAAACAATGAAGGACCACCCTTAAGTTCCCAACCTGTGGTGCTGTGAATGAGAATGGCCCCCATGGGCTCATTTGTTTGAATGCTTGGTCCCTAGTTGGTGGAACTGTTTGGTAAGATTAGGAGGCGTGGCCTTGTCAGAGGAGGGGTGTCACTGGGGGGTAGGCAGATCTATCCAGAGAAACCTTCAATGGCAACTGTTAGGAGTTATTTCTAGAAAAGAACCTGTCCTTGTTAGCATCCGGATTACACTTTGCATAAACTGCCACCGAATAGTATCTGTTTCCTACTACCAGCAGAGAAAGAAGTTAAAATTATTGTTCTATTGTAATCTAAGGGATAACAGTACAAATTCAACTAACTGACATTTATTCTCTGACCATTTCATTCGCCTATACAATGCATTTATCATACCCGTCTCCTTGTCCTCTCTTATGCTCCCTCTCATTCCCTCTGGAGCCCTTCTTCCGAAGAAGAATCCACCCCACTTCGTGTCTTTTTCTTAATGACCCACTGAGTGTAGTCAGGGCTGCTTGCATTAGCACAGGTCTGGGGTCATTGCTGCATCATAGGCAACTTACCAAAGGCTACACCTCTGAAGAAAACTCACTTCTCCCTCTCCCCCCACAGCCATCAACTGCCAGACGCTGCTCAGCTACATTGGGGGCGGGGGTGGAGGCCTTGTGAATTCCCTTAAATTACTTTTAAGTCTACTATTCTGTATGTCCAGAATTAGGCAATGCCAAATGACAGTACTCACTGTCATTTCTTTGTGGAAAATCGAATAGAAAAGAAGAAAACTATGAAAAATACATAAAGCTTTCAAAAAGGAAGGAACTGCATAGCATCACTCTCTTTTAGCCCAGGGGAAGATTTCACTGTACCTGGAAGGGGAGCATTCACACTGTAACGTTGCCTCAAAATCCGCCACAACAGAAACTGACAGCACGCCAAGATGTCCAGCAGGTGGGTTAAGCTGCTATCTATCGATGCTGTCTGGCACGCCACACCTGGACAGTTCTCTACGCGGCTCTCAGATACTGATGTCACACAGGGGAAAGGAATCAGCAGCCCCAGAGCAGGCTGCATGAAACAGGCAGAAGAGCAGAGACCATTTCCATAAAGCGCAGCACACGAAGCTCAAAGAGAGCATGTGGGGACTTTTACAGCTCGCCTGTATTGGTTTCATGCATGGGGAGTCTATGAATGCCTCAGACCGTTCCTGGGCAGAGATTTGGGCCAGGCACATAAAGACACTGAAGGGAAGGAGTCCTATCGTTAGTAACCACACTGTTCAGAGAAACGGCCAGTAGCTGTCTTGCAGCAGTAACTGAAGCCTTGGACAAATTAGATAAGCCACCGAGGAAAGGGAGACGGGTGGGGAATAAAACTAAGAACACACAGTTTAGAAACAAGATGCTGCAACAAGCATGCTGACTGCAAACTTTAAGACTGAGGTGGCCGTCTAAGAAGTCCCCACACTTCACCGCTGTCTCACTGTGTACTAAACCTCACAAGGGAGCTGCTGTTCTTGGGACCTTACCCATAGACCTCCACATACAAATTCAAAAGTTAAGTGACGATGAACACAGCCACCAAAACCCAGGCAAAGCTCACTGCACCCCAGGAAAACCAGTCCGCCTCAGGAAGAGGGGAAAGGACCTCAAAAGTCATTTAATTTGGATAATTTTTATTTTTAAGTTACCCATACTTGTGTGTGTGCCTGTGTGGGGGTACGTGCAGATGAGGGCAGATTCCTACAGATGCCAGAAGAGGGAGTCGGATTTCCCTAGCACTGGAACTATAGGTGGTTGGGAAGGACCCAACCTGGGTGCCAGGAACGGTACTGGGGTGCCATGCAAGATCAGCAAGTGTTCTTAATTGCTGAGGCCGAGCCATCTCTTGCCCCAGTAACTTCAATTCTAAATGACCGAAAATAGCCAACAAGCAAGCAAGAAAGGGGGGGGGGCACCAAGAGAGATCACAAAGGCTGCTGGGAAGCAACAGCAGGAGCTCATTTGGCAGGAAGTTATTCCTACACTAGCTGCTGCTCACACGCGTGTTTTGTTTCCTGTCGGAGGGGGCAGCGATGCAAACATCAAACATCAGTGGAGTTTACCGACAAGACGCACCGGCGGTACCCAGAAGCAGCACTTAGCAACCCGACAGAAGAGAAAACTTTCTGCTTTGCTTTTTGGGTTGGTGTGGTTGGTTGGCTGTTTTGTTTGTAAGACAGAGTTTCATGTTACCCAGGCTGGCCTCAAATTCACTGTGTGACGGAGAAGGACCCTGAACTTCAGGTCCTTATGACTCCATTTCTTCTCGAGTGCTGGGAATGCAGACACGTTCCTCCAAACTCTGTTTATGAAATGCAGGGGACTGGAGGACTGAACCCTGGTTTAGGCAAGCACTCTACCAATTGAGCTACCCCCAGATCCAGGAATTCTGTGTGTGTGTGTGTGTGTGTGTGTGTTCATGTGTGAAGGTGCATCTGTTTACAGGTGCACAGACACATGTGTGCTTGTGCATGTGGAGGCCATAGTTCAACTTCAGGCGTTGTTCCTCAGGAACCATCCACCTTGTTGAGACAGTCTCTTCCTGGGAACTAGAGCTCACAGATAAATCTAGAATGGCTGACCAGTGAGGCCAGGGATCTATCTGCACATCTCCAAATCTGCAGGGAAGGATTACAAGTATGCACCACCATACCCATATTTTCAAGTGTTGGGATCGAACTCAGGATCACACACCAATACATCAAGTACTTTACCAACTGAGCTATCTCCCCATTTCCCTCCAAAAAAATTACTTTAGAAACAAAAGATAAGAACACAAAACACAGAGCAGAATGGCATTTCAAGTATAACAGTGAAACTGCCTACCAGAACCCTCTAAGAACACGCCGGTGTTACAGACACAGCACACAGGGTACGTTCTTTGTCACAGGCCTGTGCTCTGTTTCCGCTGCTTCTGGGCTCACCCTCCCCTGTAAAATCAGGAAACTACTTCCTTGACTTCCCACCAACTTCCAGAGAAGCTTGTGGGAAGATTAGGCAAGAAACTTCAAGAATGTGTAAAAATGTATATATTGTGCTCGAGAAAGCAAGGAAAGTCAGACATGGCAGTACGTGCCTGTAATCCTAACACTCGGGAGTTTGAAGTGGGAAGGAGGAGGCTGGGTCATGATTCAGTGGGTAAAGTGCTTGACAAGCAAGCATGAGGACCTGAGTTCTAATCCCCAAAACCTCAGAAAGACAAGCAGAGGACTGCAATCTCAGTATTCCATGAGATGAGAGGCAGAGACAGGGGAATTCTAGAAGTTCAAAGGCCAGGTAGCTGGCACATGCAGTCACAGAGAAACAACAGACCCACAGGAGCCCCTGTCCCAAACAAGGTGGAGGTGACACCCAGAGCTGTCCTCTCTCTGACCTCCACATGGGTCATGGCATGCAAACATCCAAACACGTATCTCACACAAACACAGACTTTAAAAGGAGCGGGGCGTGGCGGGAAAATGACGATGTGGTTAAGAGCGTTGCTGCTCTGTCACAGGACAAAACTACCCATATCAGGCAACATCCAACACCCTCGTGTCCTCAGAAGGTATCCACACATACACACATACATAAGCAAAAATAAAAAATGTAATTTTAAAGGAAGAAAATGAAAAGGGAGGGTGGTGCGGGAGAATTATCTGTATTCTATCAATCATATTTTAATAAAACGCTGATTGGCCAGGCAGGCAGTATAGGCAGAAAAGCCAGACAGGAAGTAGAGGTGGAGCAAAGAGACTCGGAGTATTCTAGGAAGCTCCCTCTGCCACTCCTGCGCAGACCACCAAAGAGGCAGGATGTAATTTGCCCAGCTGAGAAAGGTACTGAGCCGTGTGGCTAACGTAGATAAGGATAATGGGGTAACATAAGTTATAAGAACTAATAAGTAGCCTGACCTAATGAGCCAATCAGTTTATAATCTTATGGAGTCCTGTGTGTGATTTTCTTTGGGGTTTGCCGGCTGTGGGGTACCGGGCGGGACAGAAACCCCAACAAGCCGACCCCTCATGCTACAGGAGGGAGGAACCTATACAGTGTAATTAACTAAATATCCATTGAAGTAGCTGGTTAAAAACATAGATATTTCTCTTAAGAAACAGAAGAATAATTTCCATGGTACCACTATTCCTTCTTACCAGTCTTGTTTCTTGCTCTTAAAAAAAAAAAAAAAGTATCTATTAACAATAGAAAGAACCTTAAGTGTAAGAAACTAGATAGATTATGCAGCATTTCTTCTGGCAGGAAAGATATTAAATGAGAAAAGATAAAACATTTTAATGGATACCCATATCTAAAACTATGCAAGATCTCTTGCTATGATAGTTATGTTTGAGAACATTATCTTTCTAACCGCACGTCAGAGAAGCCCTGGATTATGAAGTCAGTTTGAGGACCACTACAGGATCGGTTACTTTGCCCACTGCTACGGCAAATGCCTGACAAAAGCATCTTAAGCAAGGAGGGTGTGGTGGTCTGAATGGAAATGGCTCCCATAGGCCATGTATTTGTATGCTTGGTCCCCAGTTTAGGGTTATTTAGGAAGAACTAGGAAGTGTGGCCTTGTTGGAGGGGGTGTGTCTCTGCGGGTGGGCTTTGAAAGCCAGGCCCAGTCTCTCTCCTCCACTCTCTCTGCCTCCTGCATGAGGACCAGGATGTAAGTAAACCTCCAGTTACTACTTAGTTGCTCCAGGGCCATACCCGACTGCCTGATGCTGTGCTCTCCACCACCCTCTGAACCCAGAAGAAAGCCCCCAGTTCAACGCTTTGGTCTATAAACTGCCTTCATCATGGAGTCCTTTCACAGCAACAGAACAGTAACTAAGACAGAGCGTTTCTTTGGATCACAGCTAAAGAGCAGACCACCGTGATGGGAAACTGGTCACACTGCATCCTAAGGCAGGAAGCAGGGCAACATGGCTGCTGGACATCTTACCCTATTCATCCAGCCCTGATAATGGTGTCACCACATCTAGGCCATCCCATCTCAGTTCACTCCGACTAGAAACACCTTCACAGGTGTGCTGGAGCTCTGGAGCACAGTAGGACCACTATCATCCCATAACCTGTTAGATATTTTATGAAAAGAAAAGCATAAAACCTAGGTTCTTAATACGAAGAAAAGACAAGGTGATGGAAATGCCAATCACCCTGGTTTAAAAGTGCACAGTGTACTAAAGCAGCATACTTTATACCCCTAAATATATGGAACTATGTGTAAACAATAATTTGTATGTAGATGGCATATATGTGTACATATGCATACCTGAGAAGCAAGAAGAGGATGTGGGGTGTTTTCTTTTTTTGGTTCTTTTTATTTGATTGATTGTTTTTAGCTTTTTTCCTGTTTGTTTGAGACAGGGTTTCACGGTGTAGACCTGGCTGGCCTGGAACTTGCTACATAGACCAGACTAGCCTCGAATTCACAAAGATATGATTGGCTCTGCCTCCCAGATGCTGGGATCAAAAGCATATGCCACCATATCTGAGGGTATTTTTATCTATCAATCTGCACCTTCTTCCCTTGAGATAGAGTTTCTCAGCGAGCCTGAAGCTCACTGTTTCTGGCTAAGGCTGCTAGCCAGGGAGATGCTGGGATCTGCCCTGTCTCCATCTGCCGTGCTGAGGTTACAGGAACATGCAGCCATGCCCAGGAGTTTACATGGGTGCTGGGGATTCAAACTCATGTCCTTGCGCTTGCAGAGCAAGCGATCTTACCCACTGAGCCTTTCCTACCTCCCAAGTAAATTAAGAGTGGTAAATAACAGAGGGAGAGGAGATGGCTTCTGCAGGAACCTGCTCTCATCACACCAACACAGACACACCCATATACACATAATTTAAAGGAATATATTTTTTAATGCAAAGCTATTAACTACTGTCATATTTCTGCATGTTGTAGTGTCCTGTACCAGAAGTTGTCTGTAGCTGCCCTGAAGGACCTATAAAACCTCCACAGATAGCTTTTTTAGAATCAAAGCCCATTTAAAAGAAAATTAGGAAAATTCCACCACATTGTTACACCCGCAATTGGTGGTAGTTTATAGATAAAAGACCAGCCTATAAATAAAATTCCCTTTTGTTGCATATCTATAGTAGCATCAAGTACTTTAGCTTCACCACCCATTTTCTAGACAGAGGTGCCAATCATTTCCTCGATGTTTCCCTATGGTCCCATCATTTCCTCGCCTGGTCTTGGCTATTCATCTCAGTCCATGTGCTCCTCTGCCTGCGGGTAAGCCTGTCCCTGATTGGTGCCCACTTCCCGTTACACAGAGCTGGTCTCTGCCAAAAAAAAACAGTGGCTACAAAACTTGCAGATAAAAAGACACACACAAAACTAATTCTCTCAAATGGGGAACGTGCTGCACCTTCGGGGGAGGCAGTCACACAAAGGTGGGTATTCAGATGTCTTATTTGGAGCCACTTTTGAGACTAAATGGAATCTGTTTCAGTTTCAAATCTTCTATCTCTTTCTATTTAAGCATGGAAAAAAAATGACAGCTGAGAAATGTATAAAACAGGGCTGAATAGAGAGGTATTGTTAAAGGAATAAAAACAGACCAATACACCAGCCAATCAATCATGGGAAGCTATGTAGTCTATGAACACTACTATAAAAATGTCATAAGGACAAGTGATGAAAGGAGTAATTACACATGCGCACATGCACACACGCGTGCACACACACACACATACACATGCACACACACTGCTGTGTCATCAGGCCTTATCATTAGTAACATCAGAGGAAAGACAGTGCATTATTTATAGTCTGGAAGTATATATCATCTCTCTCTTGTCCTATGGTTTACTGTCTGCTTTGAATTAAAATAAAAAAGGTTTTCCTATATCAAATCACTGTGATGGACACAGACACAGGCCACTCCTGTAAACAGTGTGCAAAAACATGACATTAGGATTTATGAAGTCGCTTTCCTCAATCTGCTTATCGTATACATATTAGGTAAACTATCAAGCATTTAATTTTACTAAATGCCACCCAAACAGCCAACAGTATGCCACAAACACTGAAAATGGAATGGTCTTGACTCATAAACTCACTCTGGGCATTAATGCTAATTAATACACTGTTCTGATGAAATACATTTCAGCACTGAATAAAACATAGGACCTGAAACCAAAAATGTGTACAAAAGAGATAATCTCTGTAAAAGTGGGTGTTGTTGGATACACACTGGAGCGCACAGAGGAAATGAAGAAGGTACACCTCGCTGTCGAGCCCTGCAGCCAACAGCAAAGCTCTGAAAATCTGATCTGCACAAATTAAGCACCATAGGAAAACCAAAGAGAGAGACTTCCCAGACATTGATGACAGGAACTCAAACTCCACCCTGATAAAAGCCAGTGTTATTACTAGTCTAGCCACGAACACTCCTTACAGGGAAGGGGAGGGAACTGGGTGAGTTTGTGAGCCACTAAACTCACCTTGGTGAGGGCTGAAAATGGATAAGAAAAACATGAACTGTAAAACTGAGATTTGTAAGAGTACGCTTCAATGATACAAAATAGTTAATAATACAACTAAATTTTTGCAATTTTTCTTATTCTCGATGCATTGAAACAGATGATTAAGTTTTTGCATAAAAACTGCAAGAGACCAAACAGAAGCTGTTCGGTACAGATACTAACGAGAGTGGGATGGGACGATTCAAAACAAGTTTTGATGACTGCATCGATATTAATATAAACAAAATTACTTTTAAAGAACACAAACAAAACTCAATAAAGTGTAAATGAATTCTCATTCCGATATGTAACTTATTTAAACAGTCACTGTATTACATCAACTTAAAAGAAAGAGTCAGACTCGCATTAACAGGCTGAAATGCAAGGACGCATGCGCGGAACCTCCAGACCGGCAGCATCACGCCAAGGAGTACTCTGAAAAGCACTTTGTCCCATTCGCTACGACTCACCCAACGTTTTCCGCATCCTCGTCACACTCAGCTTTGTACTTGCACGGTCCACACTTGGAATGTTTCCTGGGAGCCTCTGCTCCGGAGCCTTCTTCCTCTGTTTAAACAGAAAAGTTAAACTCTCAACCCAAAGTTGGGATGGATCCTTTGCAGATCGGCTTTAAGTTTTCAGGAGTCATTATCTTGTTCCGAAGAAAAACGCACCCAAGCTTCTGGAGAGGATCACTTCTAAAAAGTCCTTCAAGTGGGAGCCCCAAACTGCTGCTACTACTGAACGACATATTCCATGCCGCAGCGCTGTTTGTAAAATAACCTCTTGGGCTGTGTGTGCGGAACAATACAGGAGGTTTAATAAACTACATTTCTAAAGAATTACTATTTAACACTGAGTAGGAGAAAACAAAACAAGCAAAAATCCAGCTTGGGCTACCATTCCTAAAGAAGCCTGTATAAGCTGAGGTCCAGACATGCTGGACCACACTTAGAACTTAACAGTCACCTTTCCCTCACGTCCGCTCCATGCCCAATGTTCTAAACACGTAAAAACTAACTCCAGGGTTAACAGAAATATTTGTCTCCAACTTTGAACGAGAAAAGGGGCGCCCTTACGAAGCCCCTCCCCCCCATCTCTACTTGGCCCACCTGGCACAAATACTCAGGTGCAGAAATCTGTGAATCTCTTTCCCAGCAACAAAAGGAGCATATGTCGCTAACCCCCAATGGACTCACATCCCCCAAACAAGAGCATCCTGTACGTGTGGGCCTCAACTAGAGTGGATCTTTGCAGCTCTCTGATCAGGAGTCAGCAGTGAGGAAGGATTTCAGCCTCACGAGACTTGGAATGTAACAGAATTCTAAAGCAGGGCACCAGTCAGTGAAGAACTGATCAAAACCCAAGTCCACAGGTAACTCCTAATCTTCCCATGTATGCCATCTGCCTGCTCTCTGATTGGAAGCACACCTCAAACGTAAATGAATACCCAAACAGATTGCAATGATCACCATAGTTAATAACTTTAAGGCCTCAGAACCATCAAGACATTGGGAATGGCTGAGCAAACCACTAAGCCTTTCCTCACCGCTCCCTTGCGGGCTGAGAACCTCTGTTCTCAGCAAGACAGCCAGGACCGTAAGATATTAGTAAATCTTGGGAGCATCTGAGTTTCTTAATGGAACAATGACCACAGGGAGCAGGCCACATGATCTCTTAAAAATCCTTTCTCGCTCTCAGATCTAAAATTCATGAAGTTAGCTTTCACACATGATTACAAAGCTCCTGCTTAAACACATCCATTTAAATCAAATCCTATTGTTCGTTGCTTTTATCATTTTCTTTCTGGCTGCAACTCCCATCCTTGAATTCCTCCCCATAAATGTTCCATTCTCTACAGTCCTTCAAAGTTCCTTCCAACTCGGAAACTTTAGGATCCTATCAAAGACAGAGGAAGGAGGGGCCCAGCACAAGTTTCATAGGGTTAGGATCATAACCATGGTTTATATTTGGACTGAATTTTTCCAATGAGTGTTCTTTTAACATATCCTCAGGGTACCTCAAATATTACTTTGCACAGAATAGATAGTAATATTTACAGCCTCATTAAACAATGATGATGACGAGTCACCCTCAGTTCTGGGCCTTCAATGCTATTACCAAATATGACATTTTTAAACACCAGAGATTCTTTTATTTGAAATACAGAACGTTTTAAAGGTTTAAATTTAATTCTTAATTCCACCAGAGTTGTTCTGCAAGCTTTCCCTTACCAGGCACAACTTACTCTGCAATTTTTGACCCTGTTATTCTAAACACCACACACACACACACACACACACACACACACACACACATCCCTATGAATAACAATTGGAAGCAAAGAATAAAAAGATTTGAACAATGTTTCATGATAAAAACCACCTGTGTGGACAATTCTGTACAAACGTTAGCTTGTGTCACCTCAGTTTAACAGGAGCTACTAGTCTGACAACAATCCTTCAGTGGAAATTGCACAGAGCCAAGACTGTCTATGGTTAAGAGAGAGAGAGCCAAGGCAGGCATGGTGGCCAGGGAGCAGGGCTTCCTGCAAGGCTGTTGGTGGCAAAGAGTCCCTAACTCGACGCACACTAAAAGCCCTTGAGCTTCAAACCTCAAATGAGTGAGTCTTATATATGTGAATCGTATCTTAGAGTTAAGAAAAATCAAAGGAAAACAAAGACCGTTAAGAAGTATCTGCGCTGAGCTTAGAGGATCACACCCGGGGTGCTAGCACTTCAGAGGCCGAGACAGGAGGATCAGTGTGAGTTCAAGGTGAAACTTGCACTACAAAGTGATTTCCAAACCAGCCTGAGCTACAAAATGAAACCGTCTCCAATAGCAAAGCATGTGAAACTCACCTCCTTCTCCAGATCCAGAGCCGTTATCTGAAGGGGGGAAAAAAAACAGCAAATGTAAACATCTCTCCCAGAAATTTCATCTTTTCAGATAGTAACATTTCTTATCAAAAATAAAACCACAGCACTCATGATATTCCTTTTCTCAAATTTCTAAGAGTTAAGTTTATTTTCATGTCTACTTTAGGCTCTACCGAGTAGGTAACCTAGACACACAACCGTCAGTGTTCCTTATAGACTAAGTACATTTCTTCTATCTCTGAAGCCAGCACAGCCAGGAACTACTCAGATCCCAAGCACCATGGCTAACAAACACTAGGAACAACTAAAGAGAAATGACTAACACACTCATTTAAAAGGAAAGGGAGATTTTAATTTTGTTAGGGCTGGAGAGGAATACTGAACAAACTGCTTTTATTAGAAAGATAAAAGCTGAGCCTGGCTCCAAAAGTCTTCTTGAATCAAATTTGTGGATGCAGACAAGAGGCCAAAAGGCTTTAAAGAAAAATCCCTAAGGTTTAGCGAGGAGAACCTCAGGGTTGAATCTGCATAGGACTGATAAAATTAGCTTCCTCCAGGAAATCTATTCAGGATAAATCTCAGAGAGAAATCCATCTAAAATGTAATTAATGCACAAATTTAAATTATTTTTGTAGTGCTGGGTCTTGTACACACTAGGCAATCACTCTACCAATGAGTCATATTCCAAACCCTAAAATTTTACTTTATAGTGCTCAAAGAACTAATACATGACACATGGTGAAAATAGGGGGTTCGGTCATATCAGCATGGAGCTGTAAAGGTTAAAAATAAAACAGAGATGGCAGATGAAGATTTTGACACTTCAGCCAGAACTCTACAGGGGAAATGATGTCTTGACCCAGGGAATTAATTCTATTCTTCAAATGGCCTCTAGAAGCTGGAAGATAATATTGAATAACAGAACAGTATGGGTCCGTTCCCTCCAGACTCTGTCAAGCAGTAGACAAGCCCTAAGCTATACAGCAACGGAGGAACTAGAAAGCAACGGGGGAACTAGAAAGCACATGTCATAGTGCATAAATTCTGTGCATTTTGGAGAGTTTTCAAATGTGTTCAGTTTTGATCTAATCAATCATTTAAGGATGTCTCCTGAAAGGAAAGGGGGGAAAAGTGAGGGCACAGAAAAGGAGGAGGAAGATGAGAAGTGAATTTGTAAAAACTTACAACCATATTTCCTTAGGAAAACTGACCCATCTCCCTTGCATTTAATATATATTAAAAGGATACATGTTAAGTGCTGAGCACTGTGACGGGATTACAGAGATAAATAAGGCGCATGCCTAGTACACAAGACACTCACCCTAAACTGTTGTGCAAGCCATGGCCAATTTGAGAAAATATTAAGTCTCACAACTTGTGTGGCCATTAAGCATTCCTAGATACATTAAACACTATGACTACTCTGTTAACACAGTGGAGTTTTCCTTGTAGAATCTTATCAGTAGGAACACACAGTCATGAGTTCATCCCAGCCCTTAGATGGTATCAGGCTTCCCTGGACAGGACACATCACCTTCTGGTTAAGAAGCACTTGTGTGGCTGTAAGCTGTCAGAGAAATGAAATGTTGCATATTCCATGCATAAGTACATAGAAGGTATAACACACTTCCCAGAGATGTAATAGGAGAAAGACTTCAGAGGAGAAATCATAAAGCCGAAGAAAAGGTTTTTCTGAGGAATTAAAAGAGGAAATATTTCTAACTCACAGAAGAGGACACTTTCCAAGCCCAAATGACATGAAAACATGGCCCAGCCAGCAAACCACATCAACACGGCACCTCATGGCCTTGGTGTTCCCAAGCCTAACAAGCCCAGAAAACTAACACCCATGTAATGATGCAGGAAATGTAGTTAAGAGAGTCTAAGTGACCAGCACAAGGTTACACGGTAAATAAAGGCTGGGATATCTTTAAAGTGGGGCCTTCTCCTCCTGGCTCAGTGTTCTTTGCAACCTACCCTCTACCTCTTGTTTAACATTCACTGCCTATCAAATACGTGGCGTCTTAAGCACATGCTCCTCATAATTGATTAATATGGCATCAGGAAGATTCCCAAAAATGTCTAGAGCAAGCCTGTGAAGCGCAATGTACTTAGTGAAGTATATGAGGAGATCACATGACAGCCTAACAGCAACATCACATGACTGCCCAAGAACACAGTACTTTCTCTCAGCACCTAATTATTCTGTGTATAGTAAAAAATTTCTCCTTGTCCAAAGAAGTCTGATATTTGAGCTATGTCTCTGGGCAGTACTTTGTAGTACATCTGATAGGAGTGTCTGTTAGGAACAAGTTCTACATCAGAACTGAAGAGGGGGGCAAGTCATATCTCACAGTATGAGGGTCAGCTGCACTACCAAGATCAAGCCCGAGGATGTGAGTTTGGACTCCCAACATCTGCATTTAAAAAACCTGATGTGGCACCATGTTCCAGGAACACCAGTACTGGGGAGGCAGAGCTCTTGGGAGCCTCCTGGCCAGCCAGTCTAACTATACAACAGTGGTTTCCAATGCAGTGTGACCGTATCTCCAAGAAATAAGATGAAGGAGCTGGAAGAACACTCAACGGTCAAGAGCATTTACTGCCATTACAGAGGACCTGAGTTTACTTCCCAGGACCCTCAACCCTGGTTCTAAAAGCGTCAGCACCATCTTCTGACATTCTAGGGCCCTGCACGGACATGGTCCACTTACAGACAAGCAGGTGAAACGCTCATACCCATAAATAAAATAGAAACAAAGGAAGATAGCAGATGTCTCCCTCTGGTTTCCACACATCCACACATGGAGGAGTGTACCTGCACACGTATATGCATATATCACACACTGAGGAGTGTACCTGCACACATATGTGCATATATCACACACTCATGCACACAAAAGAAAGGAAAAGAAAAAGAAAGCTCAGCTGGGTAATTCAGAACGGGAGCTTTGGGTCGGACAGTGTTAGAGGGTGCAGAGCAGTGGTTCTCAGTCTTCCCCATGCTGTGTCCCCCTTTAATGAAGTCCCATTTTCATTTGCTTCGTAACTGCAGTTTTGCTACTGCTATAATTGTAATGCAAATATGTTTAGAGGCAGAGGTTTGCCAGAGGGGTCCCGACCCACAGGATGAGAAGCACTGATCTAGTGTCTAAGCTCAACAACACAAATAATCCACCAATTAACCCATTTATGGAATGAGGCCCCTATAAAACTCAGCACCAAACCTCAGCTTTCCCGGTAGACAGCACTCCATGAGGAAGTAAGGCTGTCCATGAATCCTGGATCTAACCCAGAATCTACTCTTTGGCCAATTTTAAGTATATCTTTTTCTGTGAAATAAATCATAACTATAATAATTTTTAGTGTGTGTTATGAGTCCTTCTAGAAAATTATACCAGAGGACAGATTGGGGAACTGCTTGAACATCACTGGTAACCTCAGTGAGAGCAGTGTTAGGGACTCTGCCTACTAAGTTACAGTTGGTCCTAAAGCCTTCACATTTACTAAAAGGGAGAACTTTAAACACTGTAGCATAATCGGAAAAGGAAGGAAATGGAGACAGGATCAGTCCCCATCTTTACCTCTGGCCTCTACACAGTACCTAACCTGCACCTCCACCTCCACCTCAAACACCAGAAAGCAATGCAAAGGAAGGCCTCCTGGAACCAACTACCACCAATTCAGAAAGGTGAAAGGAGGGAGTAATAAGGAGGATTGGTGTGCTGGGTGGAAAGGAGAAAATAATCTGGAAAGAAATACAATTTGAAATGCTCATAGAGGTTTTCTAGAGACAATCATCTCAAAAATATAAATAAATAAAAACAAAAACCTATCCCATGCCAGTTCCCAGCTTCAAATTACATTTGTTCAATGCCTGGGTTATCAAACAAAGAATATGTGACATCCTCATACAAAACAGGCATACAGTCAATATAAAAATCACCCCCCTTAAGCAGCAGTAACATAAAATATGAATAAAACTCCCTCAATTAGCATCAATCCCTGTGGCAATGTGAGCCAAACAATGCTGGCTAAAGTCTCCGCTTGGAAAATATGGTGGACCCCATTTCTAACAGTCTACATACCGGAGTAACAAGGTCCACGCGCCACCACTGTTATGTCTTTCTGGTGCTTACATGCAGCCCTCCTGAGAAAACATTCATTCTGGTAAGTATCCCCATTTGATCCACAGACAGGAATGTAATTTGTATGGCACTGCAAAAGAACAAAAAACAGAAACAGACTCTCAGAACTCGGCATAAATATTAATGGCACAGGTCACACTCATGAACACAGAAGCAGAGTTGTTGGCGTTCTTCTGCTATTAGCACAGGTTGCCCTGTATTTGATTTTTAACAGAGGACTTGCCTTTGTCTCACAGATTTCTCTCGTTCCTAATGAAAATAATTTCCAGGTACCCTTATGAAACTGGACATCCCTGAGCCATATACTTTATTTGTTTGCTAAGAAACCCACAGAAAAATTAAGAGGAAAGTCACAGTGAGAGTGTCCATAGAGAGCTGCCTGGGCGATCTCACCTCATCATTAAAATTCCTTTACTCAATACGTCTAGTAGTAGAGCCCCAGGGAAGGAACAGGAAGACACAGGAAATACACCGGCATCTCTGTTCTCAGGGATCCTATAATCTTGCTAGAATGGGGGGGGGGGGGATGCAAAGCTAAATCGTGTTTGGAATCACGTGATCTGGAATCAATAGATCAGACAGGAGGTACGGTGCCCCACCTCCAGAACTAAAAGCTAGGGTGTTTAAGGAAAACCTCCACAGAGAGTAGAATTCAAACTGAGCACGGAAGGATAAAGCAGGAATGAGGTGGCAGATGAGGATCAACGGTGATGAGATTTGGAAAAGGACACTGACTCTATTTGTCAATAACAGCACAAAAGGGAGGCCTGGAGAAATGGCTCAGTAGTTAAGAGCATGTTCTGCCCTTACAGAGAACCGGAGTTCAGCTCCCAGGGCCCACATGGGCAGCTGGCAACTCTAACTCCAGCTACAAGCAATCCAGTACCTTCTGGATTCCATGGACACTGCACATGCCCACTCAGAGACCCATATGCATACACATAGATTAAAAAAATTACTTTTGGTTTTTGAATACAGGATTTTTCTGTGTAATAGTCCTGGCCACCCTGGAACTTGCTTTGTAGACAAGGCTGGCCTCAAACTCAATGAGACCCGACTGCCTCTGCTTCCCAAGTGCTGGTATTAAAGGTGTGCTCCACCACTGCCCAGCTAAAAGTTATTTTAATATTTTTTAAATAGCATAAATGAATTTTTGAAATTTGGAGAAAGTATCACAAAATGATACAAGCTATCACTGTTACTTAAATAACAGTAGTGCAAATGTTCTTTTAAAATGAGCCAAAACATTTACAGAAAAATTATAAACAGCCAATTAATATATAAAAGTAATTGACATTCATTAGCAATCAGGGTTGTATACTGAAAACAAGAATTGGGAGATGGGGGTTCTTGAGACAGGGACTCATTACAGAGTCCCTTCTATTCAGAGATCACAGGCATGCGCCATCGTGTACAACTTGTCCTTTTTTTTTTTTTTTTTTTGAGACAGGGTTTCTCTGTAGCCTTGGAGCCTGTCCTGGAACTAGCTCTTGCAGACCAGGCTGGTCTCAAACTCACAGAGATCCGCCTACCTCTACCTCCCGAGTGCTGGGATTAAAGGTGTGCACCACCACTGCCCGGCACAACTTGTCCTTTTTAAAAAAGGATCCATGAAACTGAGTGAAAACTTTTAAAACAATGTAAAATAAATATAACAAGAAAATACATTATATTCAGCAAAATTTAGAAAAATATGCATAAATTCTAGAAGAAAATGTTGATAAGTTTTCATATTATGTCTTTTAATTTTCTGTATGTTTCAATTTTTTGCAAATAAACGAACTTACTAATTTTTAAGTGGTTGGTCTCAGTGTATAAAACACAAATATGGCATATTAGTACAATTCAGCAACTGCTAACTAACACAATATCTTATCACCAGTTGATTTTACTATATGTTCAATATCAGCAAAATCTTACATGAACTTTTATTAAAATTAAATTTTCATTTGGAGGGCTTTGTGTATGAAACTGCTTATGAATATTTTTAATTCAACTTCATTATAAGTAGACATAAGTGCCTGAGTACTATATTGTCTTCTAACATTCTAAAGCATGTAAATTATGAAATATTCATATCATAAATGACCTTTATTTTTCTTTTATATTAAAATTTTGCACTGTATTCATTTCTTTAATCATATGTTTATGTGGGTTACATTATGAATTTCATTTAAAGGTAATAAAGAAAGAGTTCTGAGTTTGATAGGACTGGAAACCTTAACATTTATAGAACAGTAACCCAGTAAGCACTGGACAGCTGCTTTAAACGTCCTACCAATGAAGCCCATGACGTCAGAGCCAGGGCTCTGAAGTCGCAAATCCTAGGCCCATGTGAAACCATACCACATTCCCCATCTGTCTGAAGGCAACACTATAGATCCTCTCAAATAATCTTATGGGGATTAAACAAGGGAAAGCTACCTGTGGCGTTTATATCCAGCAGGGTAAATTCTCAGTAACTATTAGCCGGGATTGTTGCTGTCATTGTCATTTTGAAGCCTTGAGTGTGTGCATAAAAGGACAGCTGATAAGTGGAAGAGTCACACCTGCCCCAGAGGGATCCAACATTAGACACAAACTACTCAGTCTCACCCAAGTCACTTGGTGATGATGGTGAACAAGGACCCTAGCATCCCTGCCACCAGTCTCAAGCACCTACCGTGAGTGACAGACGGGAAAGCACATGCTGCTCCTTCGTCATTCTTGGCTTCTAGGGTCTCTCTTGGGAACCCCCGCAGAAAACTTGGACAAATAAGGGATCCAGGCAATGTTACAACATTCAGACTGATCCTACTTCTGACCCCTAATCTGCCACCTTTGCTGAGGAAAGAAACTTCCTTATTAAGATGATGATGATGATATGCCAGCTTTTTGCAGCTGTCTGGAAGATAATGCACCAGTCGGCTCCGGAACTCCATCCTTTCAAGCATTTGTCGTATACCTACTGTGTTCCAGGGATTGTTTGGATCACAATAAAGTAAAGAAAATGTTGATGGCAGAGTTCACTTTGATCATCAACTCGACTGATGGATAGATGCTGTGAAGCTTAGCAAAGCCCGTGTCCTTAGGGAGAAAGGTCATCCCTGAATACTGTAGCACCACCCAACAGACTGGGAAGACTGGGACCTGGACAGAGAAGCCCACGAGCACTAATTCCTCCTCTCTATTTCCTGGACACCACGATGTGACCACCCACTCCACTCCGCCACACCACGATGGACTGAGCCTCTGACAATGTGCACCAAAACGAGCCTTTCCAAAAACTAACTAACTAAATAAGACTTTTTCCCATGTGGTTCTGCTTGAGTATTCTGTCACCGTGAGGAAAAGGACTAACAATGCTGTGGTGGTTAATTTCATGTGGCAATCTGACTAGGCCCTGGGGTGCCCGGATTTAAAGTTATTTCTGGATGTCTCTGTGAGGGCATTTACAAATGAAATTAGCACTGGCGTCAGTGAACCAAGTAGAGCAGGCTGTGCGCCTGCAGGTGATATGCATTATCCAATATGGTGAGAAGTCAAACAGAGCAACATGGTGGAGGGTAAACTTTTCCCTCTGGCTGAACTGGGGGATGGTCTTCAGTCTTCACACAGGGACTTATATCACTCCATTTCCCAGTCTTCAGCCCTTAACACTGTGGGATCTCAGCCTCTATATCAAATAAGCTAATTGCTCACGAGTTTCTTTCTCCAACTCCATAAAAATTCATGTGCATGTATCCTGCTGTTTCTATTTCTATGGAAAACTCCAACACAAAGGTCTAGCAAGAGAACATGGATGGTAGTAAAAACAGACACAGGTCGGGCGGTGGTGGCACACGCCTTTAATTCCAGCACTCAGGAGGCAGAAACAGGAGGATCTCTATGAGTTCAAGACCAGCCTGGTCTACAACAGCTAGTTCCAGGACAGCCAAGGCTGTGACACAGAGAAACACTATCTCAAAAAAGACAAAAAACAACAACAACCAAAAAAAAAAGCCCAGACACAAACACAGGATGGTAGCCGACAGAACTCTAATACAATGAGGAAGAAAGAAAACTAAGGGGAAACTAGAGACGCTAAGTTTTAAGGAAACGATGTACTATTAATAATTGTTCTATGCATATAATTAGTAGGTGGCTTTGTTTATAAGTAGCAAGATAATGGCTTTTATTAGTCAACTAACAAAATTCGCAGCTATGTACAATTCTACATTCTGTGAAAGGAACTTATTAAATCATGCCCCAGAAGCTTGCATTAGCACTGAAAGCATGCAGAACTATAAGCAATCTTTCAAACAATTTGATTAGCACTGTTAATATTTACAAAGCAGAGAGATATGCCTAACATACATGTCAAGCCATTGTTTTTAAGCTGCCTGTAATTTGGGTTTTATGAACAGATCAATAATCTTATAGAAAGATAGCAGAACAGAGCAAAGGAAGGATTCCTCAGCGGGAGGAAAAAAAAAAAATCATGCTTTAAGTCCTTAGGCGGTTTGCCCCTACAAGGCAAGAAAACTGTCTTTAAAACGTCTTTAGCATCCAGCCTAAAACACAGCATACAGCACGCCTGAAAAAGCATCTAGTGATCTCTCTTTCTCACTTATATTTCTCTTCCTGCTTTGCCACAGGTTAAGGACCAAAGGATTTAAGACAGATCATGGAAAGATAGGTTTTTAGCTGTTCAAGGACATTGAAAAGGCTACTTTTTTATATAATCTTAAAAAAAAAATCTCAAGGGCTTTCAGAAACTGAAGGAAAGCAGAATAAAAGACAAGCTCCATGGAACTGAAAGAGCCCCATGGAAAGGCAGGCACAGAAGGAACTGATGTCCCTAGCCAACGGGCAGCAAGGGTATGAAGCCAGCCAGAGCAGGCTAAGCAAGCTTGGAAGAAAGTGGTCATTGTGGGGCTGCCCACAGAAACATCACTCTGTGTCAGTGAATGAACAGTCTCTCTGACCCTGAGAACCAGACTGGGTAGTCAATAGCAGCAAACACAGCTACCAGCCTCGCTATGTCCATTCTCTACTCCTTTGAATGGACATACGCGCTGTGATGCTTTATAGCATTCAGAGACGTTTCAAACAAGTGCCCTTCCCTGTGTGTTCTTACCACATCTTGCAGGTGGGAAATGCGCCTTCTCTGTCCAGGTGGAATACTGCTGAGGGAAGGAGGCCATGCAGTTGCGGAGGTCACTGGGTTTACCAGAAACACTAATCTACTAGGCTCGATGCCTGCTTTCTGAAGGCCTTCCTCTCCTCAAAATTCAAAATGGCAGGCTTAGTTAGACCAAGACTGTAAGTGAAAACCAACCAAGCTCCTTCTATACCTTGTCTCCAATTCTGAATGGGGGTGGGGGGTCTCTGAGAAAACACCTACAGCTACATTATAATTTAATCAAAGAAAACCAGCAATCAGGAGCGATCAAGAGTCATACTCTCGGGACTGGAGAGATGGCTCAGTGGTTAAGAGCACTGGCTTTTCTTCCGGAAGACTTGAACCCAGGACCCACAAGGCAGCTCATAACTGTAACTCTAGTTCCAGAGGATCCAGACACACATGCAAGCAAAACACCAATGCACATGAAATAAAATAATAGTAATAATGATAGGAAGAAGGAGGAAGAGAAAGAAGAGAAGGGGAAGGGGGGAGGGAAGGGGAAGAGGAAGAAGAAGAAGGAGGAGGAGGAGGTGGAGGTCACTCTCCTCTTCTTTACTTTTCACACAGTAACAGCACAACTAAAATCCAGAAGGAAAAGCGAAGGCACCATACTCTTGGGTTATGGCTCCAATTTCTCCCATCTCTAACCCCGACTCTCCCCGAGGCTCTACTCCATCCTGGTTCTAAAGAGCCGCTACAGCAATGGGAGAGAAGGGGAGGGAAGCCAGGCTAACAGAAAGAGGAAACGGTGCGAACCTGTGCACTAAGAGGCGCTGCTGTGGTACCTGCTCTCTCCCTACTGTGGCAAAGCTCACACTTGGCTATGACAACGTCTTTCCTGTGTGTGTTCACATCTAGTACAGTCACCTGACCTCCTTCATTTCTGGAATAAAGCACAGAAAGCACAAATATCAGGACTTCACCTGGCAAGAAAGAACTAGTGGGCTGTGAGTCGAATTTCCTGTGGGGCTCAAGGTGATGTGTGCTTTTTATTTGAAGAACGCAGTATTATTATAAAATCGGGAGAAAAAAGTTAAAATAGCTGATTTCGGTTTTCTCACCTGAAACTGGCATGCACATTTCAAACCATCTCCATCTTCTTTGCAGACACCTCCATATTTACAGGATGACCCATCACACACCCTGATATCAGATTCTCTCACACTTAACTCTGCAAGAGAGGAAAACATTGTTTCAAGTATCTACAAACATACGTACACATACAACACACACACAACACGCATATACACACATAATGTATAATTATGTGTATTACACACATATTAATTAATTAATAAAAGAACAAATGTATTGAGTATCTCATTCACTGGTATAATAGCAAGACAATACTTTTAAAAAAATGTACGCCAGAGAGATGGCCCTGAAGTTAAGAGCACCTGCTACAGAACATGAGGACCCAAGTTCAGATCCCAGCACCGACACAATGAGCCAGGCACTTAACTACACCTGTAACCCCAGCACCAAGTGGGACACAGACACAGACAGGAGGATCTCTGGGGCTGGCTGGCCAGACTGTAAAGCCTAGGTTTAGGGAAAGACCTGCAGAGACAGGTAGAAAGGGCTGAGTCACCCCAAGTCCTCTTGCAGCTTCGGCATGAAGGCACAGACAAATATATATACGCTACACTACATTACACTACACACACATACACATACACACACACACAATACATATACATGCATATATATATATATATATATATATATAAATCCTTAAAAAATAAAAATGGAAAAGCAAGTTCTTCTAAGACTCAAAATGTTCAGTATATCCCTAAGACAATCTAAAAGGAACTCGCCCCCAAAAGGAACCTCAAAATGCTAGTTTTTAACATAATTTCCAAAGATAAATCTACAGAATTCTTCTATTTTGGTTTGCTAAACACAAAATAATTTTGCTATTGTCTTGATAGTTTAGATTCTTTGTCTGAATTATAAAATTAACTTGAACTTCATACAACATTTATGAACACAAAATTAAGGAAATCGAAAACTTCTCTCTCATTAAAACTTTTAAATGCCTGAGTTAATTTTACCATAGGAAGCTCAGTCAATCACTGAATTTGTTTCTGCTCCGAGATTGTCACCCTTGACTGGAAGCCGTGCTTAAAGGTCCTCAGAAACCCATGCGTGGCTTCCAGGTAAGTGCTGAGTCAAGTGGAGCTGGGTAAGAATCATCGGGATGCATTTCCCTACCTCCCCATTGGGAACCGGAGCCACAACGACAAATGTGCACAGACACACAGTAAATGACTGCCTTAAAAACCACCTCCGTACAGCCATGGTCATGTGCATGTAAGCCAGAGGAGCCAGAGACCAAAGCTAACTCCCGGCTGGCTGCAGCTGGGACTCCGGAAAAAGTACAAGAGGTCTCTTGCACTCTAAGTCATGATGAGGTAGGCCCCAGTAAACAGACCCCCTTCCCCAGCAACCCACTATCCCTGCATACTCTCTTTTCCTCGTTTTCAAAACAGGGCTTGTGGAGAGAGTGAAGGAGAGTCCGATGTCGAGGGACAGCTACACTAGTGACATCTCACTAGCCTCTTCTCACCATCTGTTTGGACCTCCCTGAAAGGGGACCGGCAGTGCGTTGCTCCTAAGGGAACTGAGTCACCAGTACGTACCTGAGCTGACACTCTGAAGCACCACGCACTGCACTGGTGTAGGAACCGTCTACACCCTTGTGGGTTGCAGCTACTTTCCCTTTTGCTTAAATAGGCTGCCAGGTCACAGAAACAGATTAAAGTTCAACATTTTTGCACTTAAAAGAAGACAACTGATACAACTGTTTGTTCTGGTCTACAAATTATTCCACATACAGAAGATGGGTTCTAAGTTCCTTCTACCTGGGGCTGTGAAAGCCTTGGGTTCTTGGCTCTCTTCTCACAATTTTTGCTTGCCCTTCCTTCCCTCTTTAATAACATATTTAGCTTTCAAGACTCCTTGATATGGGCTTTTTTTCCCTCTATATCTAGTCAATAAAAACTTACAGCAGGCCCAGTTCCAAATACTACCAAAGACACAGCTTCAGCCCAAAAGGTCCTGTTATCTATAGTTAAAGCTGCCGCCATCCACACATAAAGATGCAGAAAGAAAGATGGGTGACAAGAATCCTGAGGTCACTGTACCACAGCGGTCCACTCCTCTAGATTATTGTTGAAGGAAGTAAGCAAATGAATACATTAAAATAAAAACAAGCCCTCTTCTTAGAAGCTAAGTCACAGGTGAAAACCATTAAATATGATAGCAATAACAACAGTTACAGGCAAACTTAATTAAGACAAACATTTCTCAGCAAAAGCCTTACGTCTTTTTGCTTCCTCACACATTTATGAATGTGTCCAAAGCACCATTACTTCCTGGGGCTCTCCCCCCTAACCCGCATAAGCCTTAGCTCGAACTCAATACAGGACTCTCTGAGGGCCCTTGTTAGGCATTTACACAGTACCAGGGGAAGAGGGCACTCTGCTACTGTCAGTGATGACGATGATCACACACCTGCCTTCTTGAGCCCAAAACGGAAATTCAGCAAAATGGATGTGCTGTTATGAAGGCCGTCAAAACTCAGCTCTCCAAATAAAAATAGTTTGCACAAAAAAGCACTCAGAAGAGTGGCTCAGAACAAAACTACTTTGCCCTGGTTACCAATCTGCCCATCATCCACTTCTCAAAATGTAAAACCTGTCTCCAGTCTCATTAACGTTTCAAGGCTGGGAAACAATGCACAGGAGGGGCAGGAACCCTGCTTAGCAGGAGCAAGCGCTGCCAGATGCTCCTGTTGTTGGCACCACTCACTAGAGGTTCAGCACGCAGTTCAAAGCAGGGCCCCCGCAGGCCTTCGGGATGATATGGCTTTGTTACCACCTTTCAGGCACACAGGAAAAAAGTCTGCTTGGCTAACAGTCATAAAGAACCAAAAGGGAGTAAACTCAGTGTGACCACAGAGTTTCGGTCTTCTCAATCTGGGCTAGATAGCTGAGAAAAATTATTAAGAGTTACTGAGCTATCCTGAGCATTGGTGGAGTGTTGAGTGACATTTCTGGCCTCTACTTACGAGGTGCCAGGGGTCACTCCAGCTGTGACAAGTCAAATGCCTTCAGACTTTACCACACACGTCACCTGGGGAGACAAGATCACTCCCAACTGAAAAGTACTGTGAAAATGAAATCAAATGCACTTTGTTCTTCTCTAGCAAGGGTGCCCAGCCCTTTGGCACTGTGACATGATGTCTTCTATAGACCACACTAGGCCACCTTTGTAGCTATCCTGGGGATACATGCATCCCCTGCGTTGCAAGTAAGACATAACCTTCAACACCAATCACGATAAGCAGCAGCCTCCAAGATCTTAGCATATTACTAGAAACATTTGCCATTTCATAAAAGCGACCTACATATAACTCTAGAGCAAGCTAAGGTTCAAAGTAGAAGTCCCAGACGTAATAACACCTTAACTACAGCAAAAGTGGCTTCCTCGGCCACTCAGGAACTGGCCTTCCTCTCTCTTCCTATCAAAGCATTTTCTTCAAAGTCAACAAAATCTCACTCTAACAATATGGCAGCTTTTTTTCTTAAGTCTTCTATTTTTTTTAATTTATTTATTGGGGGTAGGGGTACCACAGTACACACGAGGAAGTCAGAGAACAACCACCACATGGGTTCCAGTGTCATAGGCTGGTCAGGAAGCACCATTACCTACTGGGCCATCTCAGTGACCCTCCAGCCCTTTTCTTGATCCTTCTCTAGCAGATGACACTATTTCCCTCCCATTCTAGCATAATCTTTATTGTCCTCCAGTTCTGGCCACTTCTTATTGGATCAGTCCTTTATCACAGACTGTCAAGCCCAGAGCAATGCATTCTTAACTACCCAGATTAATCAAAGTATGCATCCTTTAGAGTAGGTCTGCGGCACAAGGAATTCTCCAGGCTACAGACACGCTGCAGAATGCCAAGAACACGTTAACTCCCATCACGGGAGGATGTCTTTATGTTTCAGAGCCACCCAACCTAGTTAAGCCCACATGGACGTCATTATAATTATGTGCGCCAACATTTCACAGGAGTGAAAACCAATTGTTCCCATGAAAGGTAAACTAGGAGACGTGGAAAAGGTGAGCTGCTTCAAAAACAAATGGATTCCCATTTACAATTCTGCATCTAGAAATCTTATGAAAAATGGAATCTGTAATTAATTATGAATATGCTTTAGTCAAGGAGGAAGAAACTATTCTCAGGGGAAAATTCTATACCTGTTTTCAAAATTATCATCTAATAAACTATATATGTTCAAGTTACAATAAAATATTCCGTGCATTCATGAATCATTTTAAATTCATGAATCATTTACTTAAAGTAAATTTCTCAAAAAAACTAAATATCAGAGCCCTACTGGACCGTACGACAAGAGGGCTCTTACCACATCCAAACACTTTGTCTTCGGCCGTCGATCATGCCATCCTCTCTGGATTGCGCCCTGGCAGCGTTCTCCATCAACTAGCTTCAAACCCTGCTCAGCTTTCACAGCCTTATTAATGCCAAATTCACTCGTTTCATCTAGTTCGAGCTCCAGGCTGCACAACTAGGGAAAGCCCTTTCTGTGGCTGCTTCCTGGGGCCTCATTAACAACAAAAACGTCCCTTCCTCTCTGGTGGAGTCCCAGCTGATTCCTCACAAGGCATATTTGAAGATGTTATCTTGTCTTCAGAAACACACTTTCAACGGCTTTATAATCACTGTCTACATGTTCCTTGTATTTGGGGGAAAACAACCCCTTTTAGAAAAGCACAGCCACCCAAACAACAGCCCCTCATGGGTGGTTTTAGTCCCCAAATGATGTTCTGGAACATGTGTACACATGTGTACCCAGCTGCCAGTTAAGCAATCCCATGATGGCCCCTATGTAGGCTGAAAACTAAAAATACGGAAAGGTTAAACATTTACAAGATCCCCTGCCTGAAACAGTGTGGTACAGTCATGACTATTACATACCAATTTAAAGATTCATTTTATATAATCCACAAATATTTCATAATGACTATGTGAACGTTTAATTGAAAAAAGAACATAAAACTATACATATATGTCGTTATATTTTTATATCCCTACAGGAAAACCCAGTTGGGAAAAATAAAGAATGGTAACAGCAACTGTCTTCCCACCAGTTCTACAACGAGCAACTGCTCCCCTTTTCAGGCTTCTATATCAGTTACTATTTAATTGGGGGTGGGGGAGGACCTCAAGGTGATTTCAAGTCAAACCAGAAGCAGTTTGCTACACCACGGACAAACTAGGGATTATAGGGCTCAATGAGGGCCGAGTTCCCATGCTTGGCCTTTTTGATTCAATGACATAACGTGTTCAAAACATCAGTGTCTCGAATAAGTAGACCCAGTACACGGCAAAGATCTGCCCCCTCCCGAGATGTGACTTCAACTCCTAACCCATCGGAGAGGCCCCTCTAGTGACGGCAGCTGAAACTCTAAGTCAGGGCAAGTCAAGGAACATATGTAACTTGTTAACTTCAAGTTCCAGCAAATCGTTAAGAATTACAAATCAGGGCTGGAGAGATGACTCAGTGGTTAAGAGCATTGCCTGCTCTTCCAAAGGTCCTGAGTTCAATTCCCAGCAACCACATGGTGGCTCACAACCATCTGTAATGAGGTCTGGTGCCCTCTTCTGGCCTGCAGGCATACACACAGACAGAATATTGTATACATAATAAATAAATAAATATAAAAAAAAAGAATTACAAATCAAATTTTCTTTAACTTGTTGGCTAAATTAACATTATTATTACAGTCTCTATCTTCTCTCAGGACATGGTGGCAGAGAAAATGAACTTAGTATTCCATAATGCAAACGCGGTCTACAATGATATTAAAATGCATTAATGGCAGAGACAGACTACAACTTCTCTAAGCGACATGTGAATGAAAGAAACTGCACACGTGCCTGACGCACAACTACATCTCCAGTACCTTTCATGCGTTCTGCAGGCTCCTGCCAAAATACCTTGGCTAAACAACACTCCCATCCTACCAACCCTGCACCTCCACACACACACACATCTTTCCCTGCTGCCTCCTTCGGTTCTAAACGTGTGTGTCAGGATGTTCCAGGCAAGGTGACAGAGAGGACACGGCTGCAGGTTCAGATGGGAGAACAGACCTGAATGGCAAGCAGAGGAGTAAAAACACCCAGTCCTGACCAGAGATGCTGGACAGCAGTGCTCCCTCGCTCTCTCACACCCTCCCTCGCTCCCTCCCTCCTGGTTCTGATCTCCAGGATACTGACACTAGCTTGGCAACCCTGTGTGTTTTCCTATCACAGATGCATAAAGTGAATCTATTATGATGCTTATTAGAAATAATGATGACAAAATCTCTACAGTTCCTGACACAATACATTCAGCTTTTTTAAAGGCTTTTTTTAAACGGGCAAGGTGCAGACTAGAGACGCAGCTCAATGGTGGTGTGGTTACCGAGCAGGCACACAGCCCTGGGTTCAAGTTCCCAGGGCACAAAAAAAGTGCAATAACTAATTTTTTAAATCCAACCTTTTGTAATGCCTATAGAAGAATTTTCAGGGATGGGGAGATGGCTCCCTATGTAAAGGACCGGCCATGCAAGTGAGGACCTGAGTTGGACATCTTGAAAACTATAAAAACTAGACACATCGTGCAAGTCTCTATAATCCCAGCACTTGTACCCCGAGATAGGAGACGGAAACAGAACTGCAAGCTCACAGGCCAACTAACCTGGCACACATCGTGGAAGAAAAACAGCAAGGAGACCAGGTCTCCAAAGGGTGGCTGCGAGGGCTGACACTGAGGTCCTCTGATCTCTACAAAGGAACCACACCACACATGAATGAGTGTGCGCTCACACACCCATCTGTGAAGTACAGTTCTCTCCTGCAGAGATGTGCAGTTTCTTTATTAGTCTGTCTTTCTGAAATATTATTTTTAGCTTTATGATTATCTCATATTACCTTCCAAATCAAAAAGACTGTATGCTGCGGTATGACGAGCCTTGAAAAGACAGCGAGAGAAAGAAGCCAGGCACACAAAGGCCGTACAGTACAAGATTCTGCTCATATAAAATGCCCAGAATACAGAAAGTCACAGACACCAGTCCTCTGTAGCTGTGAGGGAGAGGCGAGGGTTAATGGGACTGGTGGTTCATACCTAACAGTCTGATTCAGCTCTCTCTCCCAAGTGATGGACATGCTCTTGGATAGGCGGGTAACGATGACATTAGGCATATGAAACCCACTGAACTGCAGGTTTTAAATGGCAAGAGAGATATCACCCCTTCTGTAAATCAGATTAAACCATCATGGTACTGAAATTGGGAATCTGACACAACCAAGGGACATGTACAATAATGCGGCATTTAAGGTATTGTCTGGCACAACCTCCAGCAGTCTCCTGGCTTTTCCACTTATCAGTCATGTGATCGTAGTAATTAACCACTCTGTAGAAGAAAGATAGGACCGCTCTTAAGATGCTAAAGATAGAGAAGCACCTTAGAGCAAGCAGCATGTAACATGCAAATGCCATGGTCTCTCTCCCCTACCCCCCATGTGTTTCTCCTCTGGGAACTCACTTAAACACCCTGTGGGAGTGGTCCTGACACCCCCCACCCAGGGAGGGGTCAGGACCTGGCATGCTGGGATTTGGAGTCCAGACCAATACAACTCCCAGGCCTGGGGACTGGGATGGATGCCAGGGATGAGGGGCTACGCTCCCAACTCAACAGTTATACTCTCGTTTTTTACTTTGCGCACACATTTGTTTACATACATGTTTCAGGATTTTCTAAGTGTAGTTAACAGACTGCCTCCATAGACCATTTTCCAAAAGTTAATAAATCTGAACATATAAATACTGGCTTCTGATTCTATCCCTAACCTCTGGCCCTTGGTGTCTGTAACTAAGTAGACTAGAAGGAGGCCAGAATCCAAGAACTCACCCACAGAGACAAAAAAAAATCTATATAAAAACAGACTGAAAATTGGCACTGGAGAACTGGGTATTAACTGCTTTAAAGGAGGGAGAAAACTTTTTTTTTGAAAGCTCTTACTACGCAGTTTTGACTAACCTGGAATTTTCTCTATTGACCAAGCTGTCCTCAAACTCAGAGGTCCGCCTGTCTCTGGGTCTCTGGGTGCTGGGATTAACCACTGCCCCTCCCCACAAAAATCTGAACAGATATAAGGTTTAACAATAAATTAAGTCGCCTAATAAACAAAATGTATAGACTGAAAAAAAGCTCACGACTTAAACATATAGTTCTAAAATACAAGAACTATGCCAAGTTCATAAACCCCTGATCTCTCTCTAGAGAGAAGCTAATAACAGAATTAATAGTAACGCATAAAAATAGTTCTGTTACATATTTAAAGATGCCTAAATGGGTTGAAGTCACCACCTCACCAAACTTAAAAAGAAATTTAATTTTTTTAATCCATTAAAGAATCTACGTATGTAGGAAAAACTTAACGAATATCAAATTAAATGAAGATGACTGGCTGTAAGAGAAAAAAGGGAAATGATGTTGAAGAAATGGAAGGTGGGTCCCACACCCATCACTGTATGCTAACACAACCCTACTGTCTGGTCACACACCCATCACTGTATGCTAACACAACCCTACCTTCCGGTCACACACCCATCACTGTATACTAACACAACCCTACCTTCTGGTCACACACCCATCACTGTATGCTGACACAACCCTACCTTCCAGTCACACACCCATCACTGTATGCTAACACAACCCTACTGTCTGGTCACACACCCATCACTGTATGCTAACACAACCCTACCTTCCGGTCACACACCCATCACTGTATGCTGACACAACCCTACATCTGGTCACACACCCATCACCACTATGCTTGACCCAACCCTACATCTGGTCCCACACCCATCACTGTATGCTGACACAACCCTACCTTCCGGTCACACACCCATCACTGTATGCTAATACAACCCTACTGTCTGGTCACACACCCATCACTGTATACTAATACAACACTACTGTCTGGTCACACACCCATCACTGTATGCTGACACAACCCTACCGTCTGGTTGCCTTTTCTATAAAACAGGAAAGTTCCCGCTGTGCCCCACAGCCATCCCCAGGTCACTGAACGTCTCTCTACATTCTCCAGCATCACCAAGCTAATTAATGGCACTGTGCCCATCATCTCCTCACTAGAACAGGGCTTTAGTCCTAAAATTCTAATAAAGAAAAAAGATAGCTCAGGATAGCGACACAACATCATGTTCCCAGGACCAGGGAGGTGAAATCGGTCCAGCCTTGGCTACATAGAGAGACCACACCTCATGAACGTAAGTCGGAATCAGAGCACCTTGCCTGCAGGGTGCTCCTTCCCATCAGCCCCACGAAAACACACGTGGTAAAGAGCAGAACACACATCATACGTGTGTCATTTGTGAATGGGCCTATGACAGCAGAAGGAGCCCCGTCCTACTGGGGGAAATCCCAACTCAGAAAAACTAAAAGGTAAATCCAGAGATGGCTGAATATGGTAGCCTGAGAAAAGGCTTTAAAATGCCCTGCAAGAAGGTCTAAGTTATACACAAAGGCAAAAAGTGCGACAAATTATGAGACAGTTTAATGTACATTTCCTAAACAAAATAACAAAAATCCCTGTAGAAAAACCTATGTCATATTTGGGGGTTTTAATATTTTATTAACAGATGACAAAATAAAAATTAAATTTTCAGGGAAGCTAGGGAGCTGTTCCAGTCAGTAAAACGTTAGGAAACTTAAAGACCTGGGTTCAGACCCACAACGCCCCTGTAATGGTCAGGTATGGAAGTGGGTATCTGTAATCCCGGCACTGGAGAGGCAGAGTGGGCGGATCCCTGGCTCTCACTGGCCTAGCCAGCATAGCCTCATCAGTGATCTCCAGGATCAGTGGAAGGGTCTGTCTCAAAAATTCAGCAGAAAGAGACTCAGAAGACACCTTACATCTACCTCTGGCCTCCACACAGACTATCCCTATGAACATGGACACATTCATATTATACACACACCAAAAAAAAAAATGTGCAGACTAATACAGAGAATGAAGTAGAAGCAAACGGCTCAGTGGTCAAGAGAACAGACTGTTCTTCCAGAAGACCGGGGTTCAGTTCTCAGCACCCACATCCAGAGGCTGGTGGCTGACTCTAATCCCAGCCCCAGGGGATATTCCGCCCTCTCCTGGCTTCTGTGGGCACCTGCATGCATGTGCACACATACACACAAAAATAAGATAGATCTTCAAACACTAAATTAAATCTTTCCCATTATGGGAAGCCAGTTTAGCAGAGGTAGGCTCATAAAGAAAAAAGAGACAGACAGACAGACAAATGGAGACTAAGTGAGAAAACAGCAGACCCATGAAGTGAGAACGACTGTGGAAAGACATTGTGAGACCTCAGCTAGACAACGTGGATACACTCCTGTGACTCACTCTTCCGAAACTGAGAATTTTTATAAGTTTAGTAAAGTAAGAATTAACATGGAAACTGAGAAAACAAGGAACTTCTTTTCCTAGAGTGTAAATCTCTCATAAAACTGATTCTCAAAACACAATGTCAATATTCACCCACTTTTAATCTAGAAGATCTATACAGCACATTCTCAGATCATCATACAAAACCATTAAGCAAACTAGCACACCTAAGTTCGCGTACTGTATAACCGCAAGTGGGGTGGAACCGTATTTTAAGAGTAGAATGTAACACATTCAGAAAGGGGAAAGAAAAGGCAAAGTGTAAAAAGAGGAAGTGCCGAGGCAAAAATGAAGAAAATTCAGGGAAAATAAATATGATAAAAAATATCATTAGGGAATTTTAAGAAAAATATTATAACCAGATAGTAGAGTAAGTTTCAAAGACAAAGAAGAGGTGGATTCAAGAATAGGATGAAGTCAGGAAGAAAAGCCATCCTGAGTGAAGCTACTACTTCCCTGAAAATCCTTTGGCCACTGATGACCAACCATGGAAGAGTGAGGAGAGGATGTTCGCGGGGGTAAAGGGAGCGGGGCACAGCACAGGGAAGGCCACACTCAGGCAGGAGGGTGTGCAGGCAGAGAATGTGCAGAACGGAGCTCCAGCCAACGTAGTGACGGTGAGGAGAAGGAAGGCCCGAGATCTCGCCTCCTCCGGGCCCTCCACCCCACACTATGCAGCACAAGCCTTTCGTAGGACGAGAGATCTGGGGGCGATGCAGAGGATACAGGAAGCAGGCTAGCTGCTGGAGGACCCAGGAGTAACGATGCCACGCCTGACTCCTCGCTGACCCACTGTGGCCATGGGAAAATGGGGGCCCAAAGTTGCCAGTATCCCCAAGCCTTGAAAAGTCTGAAACCCAGATTTTGAGTGAAGCCTTCAGATTTCATTGGTACAAAACCAATGCAACTCTTTGAAAACACCCCATAGGCTGAACAAGCGTCTCGATCTCTTTGGTCATCATACTGCCCGTTTTTTCCTGGCCAGTTCCAGGCTCTGCTTTCTAAAACCGCAAGGCCAGGTGAACTTTCTAGAGAGACTCCCTGTCTTCAGAACAAGTGCTGACCTTTCAGATGGGCCTTGAATGCCTGCAAAGAGAGGGTGGCAACCTGTGCGTACCTCCTACCTGCCCCACCACAGCCTAGGGCAGTGTATTAGTTCCTGTCCTTCCGTCCTTCTGGCTGCAGCAAAACCCCTGACAGAGCAGCTTAACCAAGAACTTATTCTGGCTGATAGCCTGAGGGTTCCGTCCATCCTGGGATGGACGTCCAGGCAGCAAAGGTTCAAGAGAGCTGCTCACAGGCGTCCAGTCAGGAGCTGGAGATCCATGACTACTGGTGCTCAGCTTCCTTCTCCTCTAGGAAATGGTGCCTCCGTCCTTCAGAACAGGGTCTTCCCACCTCAAGGACCCTAACCAAGAGAATCCCTCCCGGGTGCCCAGGAGCCTCCCTAACCCCTCACAGCTGCCCAGATGTGCCTCCCAAATTGGAGATACACAGGCAATACTCCTGAAATGCCACCTCCATCTTCCCAGCCCAGTGCCTTTTCTAAAGCCACACTGTCAACCTAGCGACACCCCTCCCAACTCTCTTCAGTTTTTGTGGTCACTCTGTAAATAAATCTGCAGTGGGCAGCTAAACTCTGCCGGGTGCCATTCTAGGGACAGTGCAATCTAAGTGAATAAAACAGGCAAAAATGCCTTGGTATGGAACTTATAAAGGAAGAACAGAAGCTCAATGGACAACAGGGTGGGAGAAGAGGGGTTCCACAGAAGGTGCTGAAAGCAGCCGTTTCGGGAGGCCAATACTTGAAGGAGGTGAGGGGCTACATGACTGGGGCCAGAAGGCTCCGGGGGAAGGTGACCTTCCACTACCCCCCAAGGTCTGACCCAAGTGCCCCTTACCCTAATTCCCACAAACCAGGACTGTTGATCCTCAGCTCCCTGTGCAAACCTTCCTCCAGGCATTCTGTGGGTGTGAACACAGGCAGGAGAGACTGGTGAGGAGCAACTGGGAGGTGGAGGGGGAAGAGGAACCATCATCAGAACATACTGTTTGAAAAAAATCTATCTTCAGTAAAAGGAAAAAGAATGGTAAAGTTGTTTACAAATGATACAGTTTTGTGTTGACCATTTTAAGTATATAAACACTTCCCAACATCTCGCCCAGACCTCCTCCTTTTCTCTGGGGAAAACAGCCCCCTGTTTTCTTAAATAGACCACACTAGCAATCCAGCGGCTTATGAAGTCTGTGCTCCTTTCAGAAAAGCAGAAGGTCTGGAAAATACTTGTAATGCTTTCTGCGGAATCCAAAACTGTTTCTGTTGTCTTGATCTCAAATCTAATTCAAAGGCAATTCTTTCCATCGCTTCCCTTTATCAAGCCTTTCTAAGCATTGCACAAAATAGCTTTTCCTATCTATACTTCTTAACCTGAGGAACATTCATTAAATTACACTCACAAGTACTGTTGGCATAAACAAGTCTGAGAACAAACAGACCTGATTCCTGGTAGGCAGGGAAAGTAAACGGCACCCAGGTAAAATGCAGCTAGGGAGGAGTTTTATTACCTGAATGTGTGCTGTGAACCATCCTGAGTACGGTGATTGGCTAACTAGAGATGTCAAAATTAAAACCAGGGGCTGGGTGGTGGTGGTGCCTTTAATCCTACCACTAGGGAGGCAGAGGCAGGCGGATCTCTGTGAATTTGAGGCCAGCCTGGTCTACAGAGATCATTCCAAGACAGGCTCCAAAGCTACACAGAGAAACCCTGTCTCAAAAAACCAAAGGAAAAAAAATTAAGGCCAGAAGAAGATTTAAGTAGATATTTCCATTCACCAAATAAGATTTACAAGTCACCAATAAGTACATAAGAATGTTTAACCTCATTAGGTCATTAGGAAAATGCAAATCAAAACCACACTCGCACACAATCCCACACCCGCCAGGATGGTTGTAATCAGAAAGAAACACAAATGCTAGGGAGCATGTGGAGAAACTGGAACCCTCACACGTTACCAGTGAGTGTAGAGAGCACAGAAACTTCAGAGCATAGTCTCACAGCTCCTCGATAAGTAAAAGGTATGAGTTACCACGTGAGCCGCCGACTCCGTTGAGTGTACAGCCAAGAGACAGAAACAGCAGGAGTGGATGCACAAATGTTACCACATCCACACAACAGAACAGCACTCGGCCCTAAGAGGGAATGTAGTGCTAATGCATGGGCGAATGTCAAAAATGCCATATTAAGTAAAAGAAGTCAGATACAGAGGATATCCTAAGGTGTGATTCCACGTCCCTGCATGTTCAGAGTAAGGGACTCCATGGACACCACACAGACTAGTCAGTGGCTCAGGAGAGGTGGCCGTCAACAATAGAAGGTCTGTTTTCAGGGTGAAGCAATGCTCAAGGATTGTGATATTTATTTAGTTACTGTACTATTCTTACTGTACTGGTTTTTTTTTTATTCTGATTAGTGTTAGTGGTTGATAAATGCTAATTAGGGGGAGAGGGAGATCCAGATGTGCCAGGCAGGAGTTTCCACTGTATATGCTTTGTAAGAGAATGAGCACCCCTACTCTGACTGGCATGTCTCCGAGGGCAGAGGTGGCCTCTCATATATTTCCCTTGATATCTGGTATGTTAGAGAAAACCACCCACACTCATTCAGAGTTCACTAATTAATTAATAACCATATTTTACATATCAGAAACCTCAAACAGTACACTAACTAGAAAACTCCTTGTTTATTCCCCAGAATTCCGAATGAGCACTGACAGGCTCTTTTCTTAACCTGATATTTATGTCATCTATCTGTAAGATTCTTACCATCACATAACATCTAGAGGACCCACTTCTAACCTTCCTGACATTTCCTAAACCCAGTTAACATTCTCTGTCATATGTCTATCACTGAATGCCACTGGCTGGTCTGTATTTTTCTACCTTTTAAACTACATTCCCTGTTCTAGAAATGTTTTATATATATATATATATATATATATATATATATATATATCATTAGCCTCATTTGTTCTTCCAAATACTTCTAAAGCCCCCAAGCCAAAAGGGACTCCTATTACAAGTGCGGGAAATGCCATCTCCAGCTATCTAGTCTCTTGAGCTTAAGTTTAAGTTCATCTTCACAAATGTCACATAATAGCCACATTTTTTTCCCTTTGGATAAACAGAGAGCTTCCTCATAAATTAGATTTTTAAAGCGTAACTGGAAATAAAAAGATGTAAAATCAAAGGAAAACAAAACAAAATACTGAAGCCTAAAGTCCAGAATGTACAGCGTACTGTGCAAAGAGATTAATAGAAAGAGCTCACACAGATGAGAGAAGAAATGGGCCTACTGCTTAGGGAAGATGCTGCTCCAGCCAGAGACGAAAGGGCGGCACAGGCTGCCTTAGAGAAGGAGCATGCTCTCCAAGCTGAGGCTAGGACTCTAAGTAAGGGGAGGACACCTGAACTAAGTGACATGCACCCTGAAGAGCCACAGAACATGGAGCCCACTCCAAAGGACATTTCCTGGGCAAACCAATTGTGCTCAGTGATACTGAGGAAAACTTTCAGAACATACTTAAAAAAACTACTGCTAAATAGTTACACTATATTGATAAGGAGCCAGTAGACCTCTGTTTTAAAAAGGGGGGAACACAGATAAAGAAAATCACAGAAATTAAATAACATGACCTCCATTTAAAAAAGAAAGGGGGGCACACAGATACAGAAAATCATCTATGGGTAAACTTGTGACCTAAATGTTGAAACTTTCTAGAATAGGTAAAAGTGTGTGTGTGTGTGTGTGTGTGTGTGTAAAGAGAGGAGAGAGAGAGGAAGCACCAGACTCCTTATGAAAGCAGGCTCTCTATATAGGGCATATGCTCTTCCACTAGAATGGAAAAAGGAGAAAGGCACGGTCTACCAAGATGCTCCGACCGTATCGTTTAAGGATAGTCTGGTGAATAAGATGGAAAGTGTCGAACACCAAAAGCTTGAAATCCACCAAACTCAACTAAGAAGATGCACTGCTCGAGCGTCAGGTTAACTACCACTCAACAAACTTCCAGTACAATGCTGCGGGATCCCACCCTTCCTATATAACTTCTGTTGATAAAAAAACCTAAGACTCATCTTCATACTTACAGATGCCAAAGCTCTGAGTAACCCAGCACCCACAGCCTGACAGGATCAGACTCCATTAAAGATTACAGAAGTCTGAAACAGCAGACCAAAGAATATACCAACAGCGAGTCAAAGCCAGTGTGCAGCTCCGAAAGCTCAATCACATCCTGGGTTCACTTCAGTTTACACGGCAACGCCGGGGTGTGCCATCCCAAGCGGTGTTCACACATGGATAGTGTGCCCATACTGGACTGTTACAGTACTCAAATTCATCAACTAAAATGTGCATTTCCCTTGTGAATCGTTTCTTCAACTGGAGAGTTGTAAGAAAAATCTGCCAATATGCACTGGAGAGATGGCCCAGCCACTGGGAGAACTTGCTGCTCTCACAGGGGACCTGACCAGCACCCAGCACCCACATGGTGGACAGCTCAGTTCGAGGGAAATCTTCTCCTGCCTTCTTCTGGCATCTGCAGGCTCTACATGCATGTAATGGACATACATGCCGGTAAAACACATAAAATAAAAATAAAATATTGGTTCATTTTAAAAAGTCTGCATTTACTATTTAGTTAAAACTATTTTAGATCTAGAATTATTATACTTCACCTCCAGAAAACATTTAAACGGTCTAATTTATTTGCATTTCTATCAGTGACAAATATTCCTAAAGGAAGGCTGAGATATTAAATCCAAGTCTGTTTTAATTGATGAAACTAGGAGAAATCAAGCAATCTGCCCCAAGGTAGAGCTATGCAGCAATGACCATGGCCTTCAGATGGATCCCTTCCTCCCACACCCTATGAGTCTCCTTTCTAAACACATATCCTATGCTCTAGCTCTAAAGAATCAGAGTACCCAAAAGCATCCATCAGCAAATACTATGCTTTGCTGAGGACAAATGACACACACACACACACGCGCGCGCACACACACACACACACACACACACCAATAACCATAACACACAAGAAAAATATTTTGACATAGTGTGATCACCTACAAATGATAACCTTTATCTGCCACCTCAAAAGAGCTACTGGGATATACAAACAGCTTACATTCTAAAAGACTGACTGCTTACTATAAAGCATTAGCTCATTCCAATCACTATTAGAAAAACAGAAGAGGTTTTAGGGGTGGAAATGCTTTTAATGGATATGCCATTGTTAACAGTCCTCAAACCCCTCCCCCCTCATAAAACATACCACGTGAAAATTACTAAAAAGGTATTCGGTGTTTGGGCTTAACCCCTCCCCCAACCCGCCCCCAGGTCAGCATAAACCTTCTTGTCCTTAAACCACTGCCCCATAAAGAAACCCCTTCAAGAAGCCCCAGGTACAAGGTTATCTGGCAGGCAGGCCAGCAGACTCATGGTGGCTCTCAGGTGCACCCTCCTCCCCTCTTCAACCCTAGTTAAAAGGACGAGTGCTGGGCTGGGGAGAGATAAAAAGCCCAAGTGAGCAAGGGCTGGCTTACTAGGTCTGCTGGGTCAGCTGCAGGAGGACCTCCCCTCCCCTCCCCCCAAAGAGAACCTGGAAGTCGCTCCTTGCCCCAGGGCCCGAAATCTCCTGGCTCCTAAGGGACTCCTTCCCGAAAGGCAGGGGCAACTTCACTGCCCGGCCCCCTCCTCCCCTGTGTCTTCCATTAAAACCCCAGCAAGCTCTTTGTTTCCAACAGCTGAGGGAGGGCAGGCAGCCTTAGAGAGAGGGGAGAGGTCACTCACTCCCTGGCTCCCCTGGCTGCCAATCTCCAGATCCTCCCCCAACACACACACACACACAGCACCAATTCCCTCTCTTTCTACAGTACTTTAATTAACCCGGGGTTACACTAGCTACACGGGGCACTCTCTGAGACCTAATTACCTTTCATTCCCAAATCCCACACAAGCTGACTCCCTTGCTCCCTCCCTCTGTCAAACTGGGTTCACTACTGGACTCTCTTCCTTCTAAATCCATACCCCAGAGCGGTTACCTGAGCCCCAAGCTTGGTACATACACAACATACAAAACACTTCCTGGGCTCTCCTGGGACTCCCTCCTGTCCTGATTGACAGACATGTGGACTATACAACCCCCGACACACACACTGCACCCCTGAACCCAAACAACAAACATTCCACTCTTTCCTTTTACCCACATGACCTCTCTGAGACTCTGGGTGCCCTACGGAAGAACCCCCACCCAACACACGGTCAGTCCTCAGGCCCTTATCCTCAGTCCCCCTGATCCTCACCATCACACACACACGCACACGCACACACACACTCCCCTTGAAGACTGGCCGTCCTCCCTCTCTTGAGGCTTCATAACACTTAGCACGCGCTTCCACGAGCACACCCACGATCGCTGCTCCGCCTGGCGGAGCCTCACCTGCTCACCACGCCGCAGGGCCGCCCTCGCCCGGCCACTCGACACCCACGGACTCACGCACGGCCACTCCCCATCCCCAACGCAGGGCAGGTCCCCAAGCTCGCACCACCAACTCGCGTCCTGCCCTCAGCCCGGCTCCCGGGACTCCCCAGCACGCAGGTCCACACCGGGTCCTCCCGCGGCGGCCCTGAGCGGCGGAAGGGAGGAGCCCCAGGGGCGGGCGCCCGCCGCTCTTACCTGAGCAGTTGATGCTCTTGCCTCTGCCTCCGGGACAGTCCCCGCTACCGCCCGTGGGTTGGTTGGACGCGCGGCTCCCCGGCAGGCAGAAGGCGAAGAGCAGAAGCACCGACGTGTAGCCGCAGACGGCGAGCGGGGGCGCGGCCGGCAGCCGGAGCGGCGCCTGGGCGCCCATGCTGTCGCGGCCGCACGGCGGGGAGCGCAGGGAGCGGCAGGCCGGGCGCACCGGCCCCGCGCCGCCTCCTAGCAGCCGCGCCGCCGCCCGGGGCAGCCCCGCAGCATCCCCGCCAGGCCCCGTCCCTCCGCGCTCCGGACGGCCTCGCTGAGGGACCCCGGCGCGGGCGAGGGGCGCGGGCGCGCGAGGGCAGGGAGCGCGCCGCGTGGGGGACACGGAGCTGGGGCGCGCGCGGGGGGCGCGGGGCGGGGACGGGCGCAGCCTCTCGCTCGCAGGCTAGCCTTCCCTTTGTGTCCGCGCGGCCGTCGCCGCCGCGTCACAAAGACCCCGGCCCGCCCGGTGAGGGGCGCGTGACGGAGCCGCGGGCGGGGAGGGAGCGGCGACCCCGCCCCGCGCACACCCCCGGCGCCGAGCTCCGCCCCTCCCGGGGAGCCATTGTTCCTGAGGCGGGCGGGGGCGCGGGCCGGGGTCGCTGATCCCTCCGGCTGGCCGGGCGGTGCCGAGGATGCCCGAGAGCGCTCCGGACCCGAGTCTCGGAAGCCCTTTGTGAGCCTTTCCCACGCGCCTTCTAACCCTACGCGAGCCCAGGTGGTCTTTCGCGTGTTTTCCAGGTGGAGGGAAAGGCAAAGGTGACTTGTCCAAGGTCAGTCGCAGCCCAAGAAATGGGCAGGATCTGGATTGGTACCGGAGTTCTCGCTCCAGCTGTGCACTTCTCCAGGGGGATGGCTTAATCCCCAAGACTCTCCGGACCACCGGGTTCCTGGATAACTATATCCCTCGGCTGAATCCTAAAAGTGCCTTACCCTTTCCACGCCTAATAGCAAAGATTTAGAGTGGATTTGCTATATCCGAGGCCTAGAGGAAGCTCTTAGCCTGCATTCTCTCCAGTTCTTTTTCACAGCCCTACAAAGGACTTTTCTTTCTGATGTTTCCCAAATGAGGAAGTTGGGACCAAGAGTCTCCCAGCGCTCTGACGCCCAGGCCCACTGCCTGTTCTGCAGACCTACCTCCCCTTGCTAGGTGGTAACTTTACTGGGACACAGGCAATACGATGACAGGTCGAGTTCTTGCAAGTTTTCTGCTTTTTTCAGTCTATTATGTTGCTCACTTCAGAAGGGATTTTAGAATCTCGTTGTAAAATTAAGAAACACGCAAAAAGCCACTCTAAGAAAGCTACAATCTAACTATAAGACAAATACTGACGATAAAAGTCAAAAAGAGAAAGCTGACCAAAAGGAAAAATGCAGGCAATGAAAATATGAGAAAGGTTTGAAGACAGCTGAGAGATGGCTCCGCATTGAGGGCATTGACGGCTCTTTCAGGGGCTCCAGGTTGGATTCCCAGAATCTACACAGCAGCTCACAACTATAGCTCCAGGGGATCCCTGGGCCCTCTTCTGGCCTCAAAGGGCAGTGTGTAGGCAGTTGGTGCAGGCATATGTGCAAGCAAAACACACATATACATTGCAAATAGGTTTACTTTTCAAAATAATTTAAAGCCCGCCATGGTGGCGCATGCCTTTAATCCCAGCACTCAGGAGGCAGAGGCAGGTGTGTCTCTGTGAGTTAGAGGTCAGCCTAGTCAGCGAGGGCTGTTACGCCGAGAAACCCTGTCTCAAAAAAACAAAAGATTTAAATCCACTACAAATAAAGGGAAAGAGTTAAGCCATAAAAAAATTCCCTTTGGATGAATATTAACAAGAGTTAAAAGGATTGACAAGCTTAACGTTATTCATTTATACATTTTGGAAGTAGGTCAACCATTTGGGGAAAAAACTTTCAGTGTGTTTTCCTAACGATACCAATATTGGAATCTATGCTTTAAAGATGGTTTGACAGGACACCACAATGAAGAAAGGAAGCTGCTCATCACAGCCTTGTGTAACAATAACACCAAGCCCCCGTGAGCATCTGTGAGGCCTGAAGAATGATTGTCTCTGTGGGTCTCTGTGTACAGTGCTTGATGGCTGGGTTAATGTTTGATGGTATAGAAAAGGGGATAGTAGTAAGTGTGCATAAGAAATCCCTGGGGACTGGAGACGTGGTTCAGAGGTTGAGTGCTTAGTGCTCTTGCAGGGGACCTGGGTTTGGTTCCCTGCACCCACATCAGGTGACTCCCAACTGTCTGTGACTCCAGTCGCAGGGAATCTGAAGCTCATAAACTCATGCAGGCACGCATTAATGGATAATCTTTAAAACAAAAACAAAAACCTTGTTTTTCTAAAACACGCATGTGTACCAGCCAGCCCAGAGGAAGGTCAAGACTGCTGCACTAGATTACATCACCACTGACTTTGGAAAAGAGGATTGTGGGTAATAGGTACTTGTCCTTCATGCTTTTCTGAATTTTTTTCAGTAAAAGAAACTTGGTTGTCATAGTTTTAAAAACTATTTGCTTTGGAGTTATACTTCTGTCGTGCTTTTTAGTTAAATAAATCTGCATTTCTATCGTTCTTCTATGGCTTGCCTAAAGCCTCTAACTGTTGCCTGGTACTTCCTAGTGTCCTGAATCAAGAGTGATCCCAGCCCTTCCTGCTCAGTCCAGCCAAGGCCTCCTTTTGAGTCTAGTCTCCCAGCAGCTTCTTTGCTAAGCTTGACTTCATGGATGCTTCTTCCACGAGCAGTGTCTTCATGCTCCCAACCCCCGTATTCTGCCTTAAATTTCCATTTGCCTGCTGATCATAGCCAAAAAAAAACAACCTTAGTTTAAATTGAAAGCAAAGCAAATAACCTTAGGTCATACTTCACTATCCCATCCAGATGAGGTAAGAAAAAATCAGCACGGATTTTTCCAAAGTGTTCACATTGAAAAAGATTCTGAGGACTCTACTCCGGGGACGAAGGATTTCTCTGACAGAAATCATACAGTATACCGAAAGGATTTCTCATTTTATTCTGTGGTCAAAGAAGGAAAAGGATCTTAGAGGTTTCATAGAAACTCCATCATACATGTGAGTATTTGTGATTCTCAAAGAACATATAACGAAAGGATGTGGGACCACTCTGGAAAAATCCACCCAGAGAGCTTAAAGGGGGTGTGGATTTCTGAAGAGCACTCCAGACCGTCTGAAGGAAGCTTTAGTATCTATTTCTCTAAAAATACTCAAATACCTCAGATGTTCTGCCAAGGTTAGAAACCCCTGACCTAACCTTGATCAATCAGCCATTACTCCTTAACAAACAACCATGTAATTTCAGCATCCTGAGACAAGAAGCTTTTCTCCTAAGTCTTAGATGGTTTGGACTAAGACTGGAGCAGCCCTGCTCCACTTCAACTGCAGATTTAGTAGGGCTTGAAGGGAGCAGCGGCTCAAGGAGGGCGTCTCAGGGCTGGGGCTGTGCAAACCGTTCTCTCCTGCCGCTTGTCCACATCTGACATCCCACCAGCTAAAGCCAATCTCGAACAGAAACCCAAAACCTAGGTGGCTCAGTAGGTAAAAAGTGCTCACCATATTAGCATGAGGTCCTGCATTCAGATACACACATACACGCACGCGCGTGCGCACACACACACACACACACACAGAGAGAGAGAGAGAGAGAAGCAGGGTGGCAGTGTGTCCTTGTACAGCCCCAGGGCTGGGGGTGGGTGCAGGCAGGAGGATTCCCAGGGCTTGCAGCCTAAAGGACAAGCTGTAGGTTCAGTGAACAACGACCCTGTCTGAAAAACTAAAGGGAAAGACTAGGAAGATGGCTCAGGGTGGAAGAGCTCCTGCAGCACAAGCAAGATGAGGACCGAAGTTCAGAACCCCAGCACCCGGGGAAAGCCAGGAGTAGTGACAGGTACCTCTAACACCAGCAGTAAGGGCAGAAACAGATGCATTTCTGTAAGCCCAGGCCAAGCCGACTTGCCATTTAGGGGTTCGGTGAGAGACCCTGTCTCTAGGAAATAAGACACAGGGTGATTAGAGCTGGACTTACATCCTCTACCCGCCATGGGTACATGCCTCAGGCATACACAAACACACACACACACACACACACACACACACGCGCGCGCACACACACGTACACAAAAAGAAAGAAGTACAGAAGTGAGTCCAGACAAATGTGGAGTGGATATTTTTGAACAAATACCTATTGTGGATCCTGTGCTTGAATACCATTTGTTTTGGTATTTTGAAAGAATGTTTTCACCCCCAACTAATAGAAAACTCTAACTTAAACAAAAAGATTGGGAGCAGGGGCTCAGGACTTTGTTGTTGTTGTTTAAGCCAGAGGCAGTGCCTTCTCCATGAGGTGTTTTTTGTCCTCAGTAATGAAGCTTGACTGGGGAGAACAGTCATTTCTTTAGGAACCCTTTGTGAGCAAGCACTCCTTGCGTGCTCGGCACCACGTCAGCCTCTGGGGGCAAAAGATAATCCTGTCCTTGCTGTGTGAGGGCGGGGAGAGGGCTGGAAATTAACAGTTACGGCACAATGTGATAAATACTAAATATAAACGTGGTTAGGGTGAGGACCGAGGAAATGACAAATCCTATTCCGGACTCCCAGCCCTGCCAAAATCCCGGCTTTGCAGGACCTCCTGCTGGCTGGTCTAGCTGTATAATGAAGTCCTGATAAACCTAATGAGACACCTTGGGGCTAACTAATTGGCCCTGGAAGGAGCCAGTCACAGTGCCTGAGCCAGAAACAGGGAGAGGGATAATTTATGGTGGAGCATGGGAACAGCCTGAGATTGGCATCTAACCCAATTTGGGAGTCTAGACCCCACTTCCTAGAGAAAGGCTGAGGGAATCGTTAAAAAGTGGACTGGGGAAAAATACTCATTTAGCAAATCAAGACTGAAAGTCTCCCAATCTCGGGGAATCCAGTGACCCTGTCCTGAGGAAATTTAGGGCCAAATATTGATAATATAGTTAACACAATATAAAGGAATAAAATTTCAGCATTGCTAACAAATGCTATGAAGAAAGGGGGGGGCAGACAAGAAATCACGAGGAGCGTCGAGGAGCCAGCTTAAGAGGAAAGTTCTAGAAAAGCAAAGGGCCTGTTAGGATGCCAGCCAGTGTTGAAAAGACCGGAGAGAGCAACTTGGCTGCCTCAACGGGTATCTCCTGAGAATTGACTACAGCTTAGGTGCTACTCAGGGCACAGAGAAACAGCAGTGAGAAAACAGCCACTGCTGTGGTGGGCCTTACAGTCAAGTGGGGAGACGCAGATTATAATAAAAACAGAAGGCGAAACTCTTGGGTGACGGAATGGTGATAACTCCCGTTCCACTGAGGACTCTACATCCCAGATCACATCAGGGCCAGTGTGTGTGTTGTCACCGAGCCTCCTACCAGCTTGTTAGTGCTATTTTCTTTTAATAGATAAGGAATAAAATCCTAATGAGGTTAAGTACCTGAGATCACCAACAATCAGAGTCATCTGGTTCTTCTAGCCCTAAAGTCCCACCGTACCACCAACTAGGAGGGGGAGCGCATCATTGTCTGGCAAGATGGAGTAAAGATTGGCACTATCAAAATGGCAGCCAGACTCCTAGCGATAACTAAGAGATGTGATTAGCTTTGGTGACCATCAGGTGAATGGTCTAAAGAAAACATATATATGTTCAAAACAAATGCGTGTTATTATCATGAAATTATGATAACAATATAGCCTTAAAAAACAAATGAAACACTTGCAACGAATAGTTGGAATTGGAGGACACATGGTGAGGGAAATAAGTCAGACACAGAAAAAGTGCCTCAGGTGCTCTCCCATATTTGGATGCTTAAACACATGAACTTCTAAGTAGAATAGTGATAATTAGAGATGGAGAAGGGAGCAAAGGTCAGGGGAGGGTAAAAAGGTTGGTGGGCTATGACTAATGCACTCTGTATGCTTGGAAATATTAAGCGGAGCGCCATTGATATGTACAATTAAAATCGCTTTTCTAAAATTAGACTACAGTGAGGAGCTGGATGTGTAGCTCTCTGTAGAACACATGCCTAACTTGGTCAAGGCCCTGACATGGAGCCCCAGAATCAATTGATTCTCAAAATTTTAAATGATAGCCACCAAAGGGTGTGCACAAACCCTCCTTGGCACACTGCAAATATGCTGGATAATTTTGTTCGGATTCTTTGATTGCACGATGCCGAGAATCTTCTGAATGCTCCAGTGGAAGGTGCTATTATTGTTACCCACATCTCTCTAATGATCCTCAATTATCTAAGTGGAGGACGGGAGCCAAGGAGGCTTTTGCAGACATCTAGTCTAGCTCTGCCTGAAGGAGATGAGCCTCCCTGCCGTAACTCTGCCAGTCTGAAAGCCTTGTCAACCAAATAGCCCCCCAAATAGTAGGTAGAGGGAGGAGCTGTCCCTCGACTCTCCACCAGGCCTACTTGTCGTTCATTGGTTCAGCACCTCTCTAAAGACAGAATTGAGGTTTGTTATTTCTAGATATTTCAGCAAACAGAACAATTTCAGATGTGATTCAAACATTTCTCTAGTGGTTTTAGCTTATGAAGGATTTTGCCAAAAAAAAAAAAAGGCCTCTTTAGAAAAGGCAAGCATACAGAAGGGGAAGTAGAAGTTCTAATGTGGCAATTAAGAGTGTACACTCTGGATCCACGCCATCTGGGGTTGTTCTGCTAGTTCTCTGACCCTGGAGAGGTTACTTAGCTGTTCTGAGTCAGTTCCACGGTCTACTCGGTTCTATGGCTGTCTGTTTCACAGGGTGGCGCTAAGGATAAGACGAGCTGCTATGTACAAAGTGCCTGGAATCACGCTTTGTGCGTCACATGTACTCAAAAGGTAACTGTCTTAAAGTAGAAGTGGTACAGCAACTGTGTGACGTACGTTGGTCACTCTCAGTGGCAGTTGTCATTAGCTGCTACAACCTAAGCTAAGAGCTTTGTGTGCGCTGTCTTATGTAGTACTACACAAGGCCCAAGCAAAGCCTGGTATCATCCATCATCTATTCCAAAGATGAGGAAACTGCTTGAGAAGAGGTGACTAGTTCGCCCAAGTTTACACAGCGTGAGGACCTGGTCTGTCTTACCCCATAGCCCATGCTCTGAATCAAACCCCAAAGAGTTAACAGTCCAGAGAGCTCTTCTGGGCTGCTCGCCTGCTAGAGAGGTATGGTGACCAGCAGAGGCAGCCAAGATTTAGGAAATAAAGTCGAGACAAGTAGCCAGGTGGGTCAGGGAGGAAGACAAGAGCTGAGCAGTATGGTACACACTTCTAAAGCCAGTGAGCGGGAGACGAAAGCTGGGGGACAGAGAGAGATCCAAGCCAGTCTGGGCTACTTGTTAAATTCAAGGTAAACTCAGGATACATAGCGAGAGAGAGAGAGAGAGAGAGAGAGAGAGAGAGAGAGAGAGAGAGAGGAAGAAAGGGAGAGGGAGAGGGAGAGAGAGAGAACACATGGGGGAGGGAGAGGGATAGGAGGGGAAGGAGACAGACAAACAGAGTTTAATGTCTGTCCAGAGTCTAGGAATAAATGGGAACAGCATCCATTGAGCTCAAAAATCCCGAAAGAGTCATCAAGGAGCTAGAAATTAGAATGTGTTTAAGCATGTCAGCTTGCCTCTGTATGTATACATATGTATTGAGCATATGTCATTTGCCTGTGTGCATACATATGTAAAGAAGCTTATCAGCCTGCTTCTGTACATCCGCATACGTGCCAAGCATATGCCATCTTACTCTGTATGTACATATGTAAGGAATGAGTGTATATAAGGTTGCCGCTGAGAAGAGGATGCACACATACTTGAGTGCTTCAACTGGGCTCCTTGCTTGTACATGTACACGTGCACTTATGCACACATAAACATATAAACCTCGTCTTGTATTGCACATGTGAGTGTAAATGTAATCAGAAGAACTAAAATTCCTCTTGGCGCCTAGTTGAAAATTACCACCTAAAATCTAATGACCTAGGGAGTTGGCAGCAAGGTCAACAGAGCTGGGCTTAACAGCCTGGGTTCCCAATTAAGAGAGACGCAAAGGTGAAAAAGCAAGACCACGTTCTGGACTGTTCCTCTCAGGACAGAAAAGCAGTGGTAGGGTATAGGGCAACTTCAGCAGTGGTGAATTCAGCAATGATGAGAGCAGGGTCAGGGCAGAGAGCCTGGTGACAGAAGCTGCATTCATCGTTAGAGTTGGCCCATTCTATGTCAGGCAGTTGTGTGAGGCTGGGAAGACACAGAGAGTGGGCAAGACAGACACAGTGCCTGTCCTGTAGCCCAGCAGAGAGACAGACACAGTGCCTGTCCTGTAGCCCAGCAGAGAGACAGACACAGTGCCTGTCCTGTAGCCCAGCAGAGAGACAGACACAGTGCCTGTCCTGTAGCCCAGCAGAGAGACGGACACAGTCCCTGTCCTGTAGCCCAGCAAAGACAGACACAGTGCCTGTCCTGTAACCCAGCAGAGAGATGGACACGGCCCCTGTCCTGTGGCCCAGCAGAGAGACGGACACAGTCCCTGTCCTGTAGCCCAGCAGAGACAGACACAGTGCCTGTCCTGTAGCCCAGCAGAGAGACAGACACGGCCCCTGTCCTGTGGCCCAGCAGGAGTCAAGCTTTAAATCATCACAAGTACAAAGAACAGAAAAACAAGTCATCCGACCCCTTAGGTACCAGAGTTAGAGGCATGATGGAAACCTTCCCCAAAGTGGCATTTCAACTGAGACTGTGAGACAGATGAAGAGTTAGAAAGAAGGAGAGAAGAAAAACTATCCTATGAAGAAAATTCAAATTGTGGAAATGAAGTCTAGACTGTGGCAAATTCAAGAGACAGAGGAAATCAAATGTATTAGCTCATGCATATGTGAAGTAAAAAATGTCGGGCTCATAGAAATAGCAAGGAGAATGGTAATTACAGAGACTAGAGTGACTCAAGGGTGGGGCATGTTGTCTAAGAATGTACAGGTATAGTCAGATAGGAAGAATAAACTCAAGAGATCTGATGCATACTATGGTCACTATAGTTAATGATTCTCTCTGTGTCTCTCTGTGTGTCTGTCCCCACCTCTCTGTCTCTTTGTCTCTGTGTGTGTCTGTGTGTGTGTGTGTGTGTGTGTGTGTGTGTGGTGTTGGGGATTGAACAATGGGCAATGCCTAAGGCATATCACTGTATTGTGTTCTTGAAATAAAAAATGCAAAGAATGCTAAATGTTCTTGTCCCCCAAATGGTAATCTTATGCTAGTACGTGTATTAACTACCTAGATCTGACTATTTTACAGCACGCGTTTTGTGAGACATGTAGTTTTCAGATAGCATATGCAATAAACTCATGACTTTACCTGAGCCTTTAAAAGAAGGAACAAAAGGCAGCTGCACCACAAAGTCTGGAGAGTGGATGGCACAGAATGAAGGCAGAGACTCCAAAAAGCAAGTGACAGACCCTACAGGCCTCCTAAGTCAATGTGAGCATTTAGGCTCGATTTTAAGATTCTAAGCAGGCATTGGGGATGACTTATGCCTGTTATTCCAGTATATGGGAGAATGAGACAGGATGATCATTGAGGCCATCCTAGACTATATAGTGATTAGAGTAGCTTGGATTACATAGCAAAGCTTTAACACACACACACACACACACACACACACACACACGCACACACACACGGGGAGAGAGAATCACCTGCTCACACTCATGTTTGGAAAAGACCACTTGGTTAAAGGCGTTAACCGTGAGTTGTGTGACTGTCAATGGATCTGAAAAGTAACACAGCAGCAGGTGCTTTCCTGCCACAGGTGAGGTCCGACATTCAAGGTTCAGCACCACCCAAACTTCCGGGACGCTGTGAAAGCCATCATTTGTTCTGCGGTGTGTGGAACAGATTAGGAAAGGAAACACATGCAGAAAAATCGTACGATGGCGACAGTAATGGCCCAGGGGTGACAATAGCTTGGAGTAGGGAAGACGGGACGAGTAAGTGAGCTAAACAGATGTGGCAGAGAGACACAATAGGATTTGGTGACAGACTATATGTAGGAGGAGGAGAGAGGGGAAGTGTCAAGCGATTGTTCAGTAGGATTTATGAAACAGCCAGCCCTGGAGGAGAAGCAGATTTGGAGAGGGGATAGTGGGCTTAATCCTAGGCGTACATTGAATGTGAGGGACCAATGATGCAGAACTCAAGTAGCCATTAGATGGATAGGTCTTCAGGCAAGTGAGATTTGCACTGGGCATGTACAAGTGAGTCGTGAACATGGATATGACAACTTCATACAAATTAAGAAGGTTTGTGCTACTACTGAGAGACTCAAGAAGAGGGGACCATACAGGAACTGTCAGAAACTTAAGAGAAGAATCAGAAAAGAACAGTGTTATGGTGACCACGGAGCCAATGTGTGTCAAGAAGTAGGAGGTAGCCAACTGGTCAAATTCTGCTGAGAGGTCAAGCAAATATGAATACTGAATAGTTCCCAACTGATGTGGTCACTTGAAGTCACCAGGGATCACAGCAAGAACCACTTGGTAAAGTTGTGTGGGCAGAATCTAGATGAGAGTTCAATGTCGCATGAATAGGAAGTGGGAGTAGGAAATGGAGACAGAACATTTAGACAGTTTGACCGTGGCAGGAGGAAATCCAAGCATGGGATGGCCGTAGGCAGGGGAAGAGCTGTGAAATATCCACCTGACGGTGATAGGGACTCACTGAGAGGAGGAGTGGCAGCTATGCAGCAAAGCAAAAGGGACCATCGATTGCGGGAGATGCTTAAGAGAAAAGTGGATTTCAAAGTGCATATGGGTGTAGGGCGCCAAGGCGCCACAACCCTGCCGTCATTTCCTGCCTCTCAAGCAGCTTCGGCCCCGCCCCGAGGCGCTTGGCTCGCCTTCCCGAATGGCGCGATCCAGCCGCCAATCGTGAGCTGACTCGTAAGATCAGGAGCGGCCAGAGCCATTCAGACATAGACACGTCTCAGGCTTTGTTCTGCACGTTTTATAAGCCGTGCCTGCCAGGGTCCAGGGGGTCCTTCGCCATCAACCTCAAGTTGTGCGTTCCCAATGAAAGTACGTTCTAAGAAGAATCCTGTTGTGGTCGTCTCTTCTGCTGGCGGACGCGGCGTGCCACATATGGGTACCTTCTTCTTTGTCATAAGTTGGAAGGTGGGTAGAATGGGGGCGCTGGTTCAGTCTGTCTTATAGACAGGGTGTTTAGATGCCAGGGACGTTTCGGGATTCGGACTTCTGTGCTTTCCCACGAGGAAAGGGAGTAGGGCAGAGTAGGGGTAAAGACTGCGGAGGAGAGGGGTAGTCACACGACTTGAACCCCACTGTGATCTCCATCCACCCTCAGCCTCCATCTCTCAGTCTTCATCAGTGCCTTTAGTGTGAGCAATCGAATTTCTCCATCTTATATGAACATGCTACTTTTAAAAACTGATCTATAATATGCATTTTATATAACCGCTAGCACTTCAAGACAAACATTCTGGCACCTCCCTCCCTGCCAGATTGCTCCCTACCCTACTCCTCTGCTACACGGAAATTCTGAGTCAGATTTGACAAGCAGAGACACAGTGCAGTGGTCATTGCTGGTAATGGGTGAGAAAGCATATAATATCCCAACAGCACTCAGGGACAATCAATGGCGTCCAGAGATGCAGTCTAGGGCGAGATGCTAAAGAGAAGGTAATTGGGAGTCGTCTTCTCTCAGGTGGGCATTTCTTAGCACAGTGTGGGGCAGAGGGACTCTACCCCTGTGCTCCTCACCTCCAGCAGAGACATGAAGCAAGCCAGCCATGGTGGCACATGCCTGGAATCCCAGCATTTGGTAGATAAAGGCAGGAAATCAGGAATTCAATTCATTTTCAGTTACATAGTGACTTTGAGTTCAGCGTGAGCCACATGAGCTTAAAAAAAAATAGGGGAGGGAGAGAGAGACTGAGGCAGGAAGATCTTTTGTTTTCTGTCTGAATAGTCAACGGTACTAGGTCCCTTAATTTAGAGTTTTATCAAATCTAGCACAACTCCATTCTACATGAATGCTGAAAAATGATCAGGGCTGACTGACTCAATGATCATGTTTTAATTCTCAGTGAAATACCTGATTTGGGTAAGATCTTCTCAAAACAGATTAAATTCCAGCATGGAGTGGGGAGGCAGGCACATGCCCCATCCCTAGCTAAGAAGCTATTTGATAGCTTCGGTGAGTGGGAGAGTCAGTTTTCTTGCAGTAAACCCCCATCCAGTAGGTCGCCCACATCCAGGGCAGGCCCCCCGCAGGAGTAGTTGGCCCACACACACAGAACTCAGTGGAAAGAGAAACGAAAAAGAAAACTCACAGCTGAGCAGATATGGGAGGAATGGGGGAAGGAGTCGATATGATAAAAATTCACTGCATGAAACTCGAAGAACTGATAAAATATTAACTCAAAAGAGAAACTTTCAAGAAGCTAAAAACCATTAGGCAAAAGGTTATGAGGAAAAAGAATATTCGGAGTCTTAAAGGATCATCCAACAGGTAACATTAACCACGAGCGAAGAAATAAAATTCTACAATTGGTCTGGCAGACACTGACTTCACTGAGTGATCAAATTAGCATTACCAATGGTGGGACCATCTGCCAATACACCTCTCCCGGAGATGCAGTGAGAAGGGCATGGCATTTATCTGTGTGGTCCTCTTGCCCAAGAATTTTGACCCAAATCTAATAAGGATGATGTAATCAAATAGACCCAGAATGTGGAGTGCTTTACAAAACCAGGGCTGGAAAAGAAAGCTTTGTCAGTGAAACCAAGAGAAAGAGGAAAGCTTGTTCCAGATTATATAAAACAAAGAGGGTGATGAGCAAAGCGCAATCAACCTTGATTGGACCTGAGAAAATAAACAACAGCAGGAAACATTAGGATAGCTGGAGGAATTTGGATGTAGGTTACATAGTAAGTGATTTGTCGATTTAATGTTAACTTTTCAAGGCGTGATAATAGGATTGCAGTCATGTGGGTTGGGATTGCCGTCATACGGAACGGGACTGTAGTCATGGGATAGCGTTCTTACGCTGAGTGCATACTGCTGAAGTACTGTTGGGTAGAGTGTCATAGTGTCTCAAACACTCCAGCTATAGAGAACAAAAAGAGGAGGAAGGGGAGGAACAATTACTATCCAAAGCAGGCTATTTCTTAATTATTCCACCAAAGATTTTCTTTTGGCTCTGACTTTGGATAGCTTTATGCTTATTAAGCATAAATCCCGCAGCTTAGTGTGCTAAATTAGATTGAAATCTCCTAAGGCATTGTGGCAAGACAGCTACTCTGCAGAGCTTTTTCGACCTAAAAGGTATTCTAATTTGTATAGGAGTACACGTAAAGCTTTGGTGAAGAGGAGTCAGGCGCACGCCTTTAATCCCAGCACTTGGGAGGCAGAGGCAGGCAGATCTCTGTGAGTTCAAGGCCGGCCTGGTCTACAAGAGCTTTTTCCAGGACAGGCTCCAAAGCTACAGTGAAATCCTGTCTTGGAAAAAACAAAAACAAACAAAAAAATAAAAACCAAAAATAAAAAAAAAACTTAAAAGAATGCTTCTTGAAATTGGAAAACTTTGAGGTCCAACACGTCAAGATTGGAGAGGTCCGCTTCCTCATCTGCCAAGTGCACAGAGGTTATAAAAAGCCCTTCTGAGCTGGAATTGTGCAGCCTGTGCAACACATGGAGTGACGGAGCCTGCACAGCATGGTCATGACCTGCTAGCGGCAGTTCTCAAACGTTACCACAACAACACGAAAGCTGGTTAAACTTCCTGATTCCAGTGTGGTCCTCAGAAGTCCTGATTCAGCAGACCTGGGATGGAGCACACATCTAGAGTCTTTGAAGCCTCTCAACCCCCAGGTTCTAGGGCCGTGCGAGTGGTCTGAAACCCACATGGAGAGGGAAGTTACGCTTGCCTAAGTCCGTGCTACTCAACACTTGCTCCATGGCCAGCATCATCACCCGGGAGTTTATTAGGAATGCAAAATCTGACTCGCTCAATCAAACATGCTTTTATAATAAGATGTCCAGGGGTTTCTCGTGCACATTAGTGGCGAACACAGATCTAAAGGCAAAGCTAATTGGCCACTTTTTTGACTTGGTCACTGTCCTCAGCTTGCCACCTTTGCTGCCGCTGACACTTTTCACCTCACTTGACTCTTTGCTCCTCTGTGCTTCTGACTCCTGTGTCATGGCAGATGTCTTAAATGCAGGTTAATAAACAGAGCTAAGCAGTTGTGTGGGTTTTTTCCCCTGAACCATACACACAGCACACAAAGCATTCTGGTTTGAGCTGTACTTTGAGTTGAGCTGTTTACTAGGTATGTGATTTTTTTTTCTTCTTTTCTTTTCTCTTTCTATTTTTTTTATTGTGTTGAAACATGACATTTGCCTTAAGTTTATAGTTCAATGACACAAACTATAGTTCATTCACACCCATCAGCACTACCCACCACCGGAGCTTTTGATACATGGTTTTGGACAAATCACTTGCTCTCTCCAAGCTTCATTTACTTACCTACAAAATATGGATGAAATTATGTATGCCTGCAGGTTATTTGAGGCAGGAAATGGAATCATATAGAACATGGCCATCACCTGCAAAAGGTGTTCCTTAAATGCTAACACTCTTCTTTCTTTCCTAGTTTTATAGAAAATGTCAGCTACCAAAGTCAACTAGTGGGAACTGTATGCGACTATGTGCTTGTGTTTGCATATGTAGCATGTGTATGTGTGTGTGTGTACGTGTATGGTGTATTCATTCATGTGTGTGCTTGTGTGTGTGGGTAGTATATGCATATGTGTGTATACACATATATCCTAGTCTGCTTTCTTTCGCTGTGATAAAACACAGTGACCAAAAGCACCTTGAGGAGGAAAGAGTTAATTTGGCTTACACATACCAACCATGATTCATCAGGAACAAAAGCTGATGCAGGAATCAAGGACAGGAAGAAACTGAGGTGGGGGGGGCTTAGGACGGATGCTGCTTACTGACTTGTTCTTCCTGGCTGCTGACTCTGATTTTCTATGCAACCCAAGACCACCTGCCTATCAATCATTAATGAAGAAAATGTCCCACAGGCTTGCCTACAGGCCAGCCTGGGAAGGGTATCTTCTCAGCTGAGAATTCCCCTTCCCAGATGACTCTAGCTTTTGTTAAGCTGACAAAAACTCGCCCAGCAAGTGGGAGATGGTACCCATGCCCACATAAGCGTTTATGGAGGCGATCCTGTGTGTCTTTCTCTACTGCATTCAGCTTTTTAAAATAGTGTGTGTATGCATGTATGTACATGTGTGTGTGTGTGTGTGTGTGTGTGTGTGTGAGAGAGAGAGAGAGAGAGAGAGAGAGAGAGAGAGAGAGAGAGAGAGGAGTAACTGAAACTGGCATGTTCAGGTCAGCTAGACTGCCAGTGAGCTCCAGGAACCGGCCTCCACCCCTTAAGTACTGGCAAAGTGGTTGAATGAGAAATGCACCTCCCCCCCCCATAGCTTTGGCCATTTGAATGCTTGGTCACTAGTTAGTGGTGCTGTTTGGGGAGACTTAGGGGTGTGACTTTATCGAAGGAAGCATGTCACAGAGGCAGCCTTTGAAAACTTAAAGACATGTTGCCATCTCTCTCTGCGTCCTGCCTGTGGTTCAAGATGTGAGACTTCAGTTTCCGCTCTAGCGACCACGCCCGCTGCTTGCTGCCTCCACTCTGCCACCGTGGGCTCTAACCCCCGGAACCACAAACCCAAATAAACTCTTCTATAAGCTGCCTTGTTTGTGGTGTTTTATCACAGCAATTAAAAAAGTAACTAACGGAAGTGGGGTTTCAGATGTGTGTGGCCACACCCAGCTTTTGTGTGGATTCTAGAAAGACACACTAAGGTCCTCATGCTTTTGTGTGCATTCTGGAGAGATACACTCACTTCTTCATGCTTTTGTGTGGGTTCTGGAGAGACATATTCGGTTCCTCGTGCTTTTACGTGGATTCTGGAGATTCACACTCAGTTCCTCATGCTTTTGTGTGGATTCTGGAGATTCACACTCAGTTCCTCATGCTTTTGTGCCGATTCTGGAGAGTCACACTTGGTTCCTCATGCTATTGTGCAGATTCTGGAGAGACACACTCAGTTCCTCATGCTTTTGTGTGGATTCTGGAGAGACACACTCAGTTCCTCGTGCTTTTGGGTGGATTCTGGAGAGACACACTCGGTTCCTCATGCTTTTCTGCGGATTCTGGAGATTCACACTCAGTTCCTCGTGCTTTTTGTCACAAACATGTTACCAGCCGAATCATCTCCTAGCCCTCAGGAATCTTTTTAGATATACAAAAATCTACAATTCTTGGCCTATCATTGCCTGAGAATAGAGTTTATAAATAGAAGAACTCTATAAAATCTAGAGTTAGGTCTTTAAAACAAAGAGTAATTATTCAGATTTCATTGAGAAAGTTACATTTGGGGAAGCAACAAGTCCTTTGATCCTATTACACAGAAATGTGCTATGTAGTTGAATATTTGTGTGACTGTGTAAAGATGTGTTGCGTTTACTTATGTTGCATTTGTTTAACCATGTAAAGGTGTGTGTTGCTGGTTCAGCTTTGTCTGTCTAAGGCACCTGACAGGCCTAACAAAAAGCTGAGTATCCAATAGACAGGCAGAGGAGGGATAGGCGGGACCGGAAGACAGAGAGGAAAGGGGAGCCAGTTGGTCAACTGGGAACTAGTCCTCCAGGGGCCAACCAGCTGGTGGCCAGCCAGTCAGACACAGAAACAGAATGAATAGTACATAGATGTGGTAAATGAACCTCGGGGCAGCATACAGATTAATAAAAATGGGTTAAGTTTTAAAAAACGGGTGAAAAACTCAGCTAAGGCTGAGCACTCATAATTAGTAATAACTCTGTCATGATTTGGGGACTGGCGGGCCAAGAAATGCTTATATTGAATATTTAGGTTGTGTTATAAACAGTTTAAGAACAATCATTATCCCAACATCGGAACATTAACAAATGATACTTTCAGTCTTGAGACTGAGTCGCCTGGATGCAATATTTAAATTCCATTTATGTGTACGCTGTCTTTTAAGGAGAACGCTAAAGTGAAAATGTGGGTTGCATGCATTAAATTGAAAAGATTCGTTAAACTTCAGAATTAAGCTAATCAGAGCACAGGACTGAGAGTCAGACATCCTCTTCTCGATACTCTCTATTTTACCAACAAGGACCTTGGTAAGAGGAAAGAGACACTTAGTCTCCCTCCTGCTCACAGTCACAAGATGAGCTGTCAGCGAAGGTGAGACAGGAGCCCAGGTTCCAGGAGGGGGTCCTGGTGTTCAGTTGACCTTGAAGAGCTGGCAACCTTTTAGCAGCACAGGTGATAGGGGGTGCAGGGAGGCTGGGAGCACTTTAGGGAGAGGGGTCACCAGGAGTGATGTCACCAAGCCCGGCTGTGAAACAGAATGATAATTATGTTCAGTGTGTGTCCCTGGGTGAGGAGGCTGGGAAGAATCAAGATGAGGTGTCACTGTGGGTGAGAACAGTCCTGTTGTCTCTTGAAACGCACACAATCAAAACTGTGGTGTAGGGTTTTGGTTTGTTTGTTTTTAGTTTTGATTTTATAGTCTGCAGGGCTGTTCCATTCAAGTGTCTTCTATACCGCTACTGCAATCATGAGTAGGAATTTATAGGTGATTACCGAATACCCAGGAGGTAAATGCTCTTTGGAAAGCTAAATATTTGAACTGAAGCACAAAGTAGGAATTCTGGGTATTAGGATTCTTAAAAGTGTGACGCCTAGACCCAGAACCCTTGGGTTCAAATCTTTGAATCTCCATGTAAAAACCATCCGCCTTGGGAAACATATACTTAAGTTTATAGTTTACTATGTGTCAGGTACCTTTTTAAATATACAGACAGTACAGGACAATACTTCAACTCCTTTTCTTCTAATTTTACTTTTAAAATGATACTGTGTGTATGCGTCTGTGGTTGGGTATGCGGATGGAAATCAACGTACCCGAGGAAGTCAGAAGAGGGTGGAGTTAGAGGGGGTGGTAAGCCACCATCAGGGTTGTGCTGAGAACTGATGTAGGCTCTCAGGACAAGGACACGCACTTAACCACTGAGCCATTTCTTCAGCCTCCAATTACGGTCGCTTTTACTTTGTGGTGCAAAGGCGGCTGTCACTCTACAGGAGCTATACTGCAGATCTCTTTCTAGGCCAGCAATGTTGAGCAGCAGCCCTGCGCCTGTGGCACTTTGAACTTGGGACAGCTTCTACTTTCCTTGAGTCCTTCTGAAAAGGATCCCACTATCAGCAAAGGGGTCTGTGTCGTACGTGAAATACACAGTATTGTTACAGTGTCAGTCCCTTTGCTCTAAAAAACCGAAAGACAGAGGAGAGAGGTGCTTCCATACAGGTGGGTGGGAAATGCAGTTTCCAACTAGATCTTCTGTTCCTTGGTTTATGACATAATCCCGACTGCTTGGCGTCTAGCTAGCACCCCTCCTCGTTGTAATACTATGATAGGTTGAACTATTGTTCAAAAATATTCATCTTCTTAGAGACGGAGACCCACATTGGAGCACTGGACTGAGCCCCCAAGGTCCAAATGAAGAGCAGAAGGAAGGAGAACATGAAAAAGGAAGTCAGGACCGCAAAGGGTGCATTCACCCACTGATACAAGGGGACTGATCGAATCGGAGAGCTCACCAAGGCCAGCTGGACTGGGACTGAATGAGCCTGTGATCAAACCGGATTCTCTGAATGTGGCTGACATGGGGGCTGACTGAGAAGCCATTGACAATGGCACTGGGTCTTGTTTCATCTGCATGGACTGGCTTTTTGGGATCCTGGCCTGTTTGGATGCTCACCTTCCTGGACCTGGAGGGAGGGGGGAGGAACTTGGATTTCCCACAGGGCAGGAAACCCTGACTGCTCTTGGGAATGGTGAGGGAGGAGGAGAGGGAGAGGGGGGAGCGGGAGGGTATTGGGAGGAGGGGAGGAAGTGGAAATTCTTTAAATAAATAAATAAGGAAAAAAATATTCATCTCCTCCCTTCACCTTCTGAGGAGGGATCTACTTCTCCCTCTTGGCTGTGGGCTCAGCCATGTCAACTGCACAGGCCACGGGCAGCAGAAGGTACAAACAGAACGTGGACTGTTGTGCAGTTGTGTGTGGCTTCTTGTACTTCTGCCCTGGAAAGAGCATCCCCTGGATAGCTACAAGCACTTCAGCCTGAGATCCGGGAGGCCACAGGACAGCAGACCCACATGTCCCTGTAGGGCTGGGATGTGGGTCGGCAGTAGAGTACTTGCCTAGCATGTGTGAGGCTCCAGGTTTGATCTCTGGTGCCACACAAACATTTCCCATCTAATGGCAGGAGACTACACTGTTAGGGTAATAACCAGATTGTAAGCCTGTAATTGTACTGAGTAATGGAGAGTCAACAGCTGTGTTCTTTAAAAGTATGCATAAATCACATTTCTATAAATTGACTCTCACTCTAAATGTACCAAAGGACTATTTAAAGAAATGCAATCTTGAAATTTTTTCATAAGAAAATAATCATGGGGCTGCGAATGTACCTCAGTTGGTAGAGTACTTGTCTGTGAGGTAAGAAGGCTTGAGTTTTCTTCTTAGTTCTGCCTAAGCGGGGCATGGCGGCACAAGTCTGGAACCCCAGCACTCTGGCTTCCACCATGAGGCAGCCCAGCCTCTCAACAGTAGAGCATCCATGACAACAGTAATGTCAAATGCTTGTCATCATTCTTTATTTCAAAAGTGCTTTACCAACACATACTAATCTTCACAACATCCAAGGGAGGTAGATAAGTATTACATCACTTTCACGGATGGAGAAACTGAGGCAGAGATTAGTAAACTCTGTTGAAGAGCATAATAATATGGCACAATTGGGAAAGCATTTGCTGCTGTCACAGGTTCCTGGTCACCTTTCCCATGACTTTTGAGTCCCACGAACACAAAGGTAGCAACTGCAGCATAGAAGCAAGTCACAGAAACATGGACCAAGACTCCCTCAGGTGCTGAACGAGCCATCCTCCAAGCATCCCAGGGACAAGCATCCTTATACCTTCCACCTGAAGCTTGGGAGAGTGGAAGCTGTGGTGGGGGCAGAAGGGGCTGGAGAACCGGGGTTGGGGAGGGGACAGGAGAAAATCCAAACAGATGAGGAAGCAAGGGCAGGGAGGAGTAGGAGGACCGCCTGGGAAGGAGCCCAGCAGGAAGGATGGCACGGCAGAGACGAAGTGCCATCCCTCTGAAAAGCTCAGGCGTCCAGAAATGCTACTAAAAGGGTAATTCTCAGCAATGACATTACAGAGCCACTCCTCATAGCTTCGCCAAATATAATTATCAGGTCCTTGTGACATTCCCAGGAGGCACAATCATTCCTTTCCTCTGGCCTAAACCAAGTGCTGATGTAATTGACCTGACACGGCAGAGACTGTTGACAACTCAAATGCACTCTCCTACTGTGTCATCTCTGCCTCCCAGTCTCTTCGGAAGAGAAACAAAAGAAAACGCACTTAAAGATTGTCCTGGCGAAACCCTTGAAACAGTCCTAAATAGTGGACCCACTGGGTAGGATGCCATCTTTGATTTTTTTTTTTTCAGAAAAGGGTTGTGGTATTAATACATGGAAGTCATCAACCCTTTTCCAGCCAGGATTTCTCTATTCGACATGGGACATAAACAAAACAAAACAAACAAACAAAACACCTCAAATTGGTGGGTGCCAAGTATCTAGAGAAAAACTGGAGGCCACCACAAAAAACAAACAGAAAACCCGCTGTAAGAGATATCAAATGAGGGGCCTCTAGTGGCAGTGGTGATATTGGTGACAAAGGCAGGGCCAAAAGAGTCAGGTGGCCAAGGACCAGGTGGAAAAAACAACAAGGTTAAGTAAAGAGGAGAAAAGTCATGGCAGAGATCTGACAGCCAAAGACCTGAGAACAAGTGCCAGTGTCTGTGCCTAGGCTCCTCTATGACAAGTCATATGTCCGAGAGGACATCCGCACCGTCCCTTCCTGTCACGCACCAGTCACCTCATGAGTCTAGCTCTGATCACCTACTCCTCTTTAACAAAAACAATCACCAAGTCTGCCTCGACCCTTCACACTGGTCTCCGTTTCCCTGCCTCCTCCTGGTCCTGACACCTCACCCAACCAAAGCCAAGCCCTCCTACTTGTAAGTCCCAGCTTCAGTCTCCTCTCCCCTCAGTTCCATCTTCTAATTCTCCTTGTGCACAGCTCTGATCCAATCTGAAAATTCCCCTCTACCTCACTCTTCTCTCTCCCATCTATGTGTTACTGAGTGATGTGCTATGCATTCCAAATCACCTGCCAAAATGTCAGCTCTAAAGCCTCGATTCAAATACCACCCTTCTATGACTCCTTTCCTCGCTTTCCTTGGTTTTCTATTATCTGAAAAAGCATTTGACGATGTGTACCAGTTAAGTCCACAGCCTGCCAGGTACCAGTCCTCCCTCCCACCTGGGCAACGTCCATGATGTTCAACCATGTCTTAATATTTTCTCATATGTATCTGTCCCACAATTCCTGTCTAGAAATGATTATTGCATTTCCACCTCAGGTAATAACAGGCTTAAAAGCAAAATGAATTGGGATGTGCTGTGTTTGCTCATGAATGAAGATGCTTCAGCAAGCACTCTGTAACATTATCCAAGTCTCGACATAAAGCAAATCCTTGATACAGCTGCGAGAGAAAGGGCAAAGACAGCAGGTGGGGCTGTGTGTTTCAGAATCAAAAGGTCCTGCCTGAAGTTCTCTTTCGCTATTTACGAGTTACAGGCCTGGTGCCTGATGGGTTCTTCTCTGGGCATCAATTCCTAACTTCATCATGGCTTTCTGGAATTAAGAATCAACAGAAATATACTCGTGAATTTTGCACAAAGTGGTTCTCAATCTCAACTATGCATCATAATCATCTATAAAGATTCCAAAACTACTGAATATCAGGCCCCACCCATTGTCAACTGACTCAGAACCTCTGGAAGGGAGACCAAGTGGGACTAATTATAAAATATTGTTTCTAACACATAGTCAAATATTGCAGACCACTGTTGCAAACTCATAAATACCATTAGCAGTACAGCAAGGGGCTTCAGGCTCTGGCTTAATTATCCTGTATTTGTTCAGTCAGGAATTAGTTCAGTGGTTTTATAGTCCAATTAAAATGCACTACGGTGTGGGGAAGGTTTTTGTTAATCTATGTTGCTTTTTGTGAGTTTAAGTCATAAATTCTTAGGAAAGCATAACCACCACATCACTGTATGCAAAAGATGCAAAATTTCCAGAGATCCCTTTAAGTCTGGTCATTCAGAGACATGTTGAGCAGACCATCAGATCAGGCATAACCTGGGACTTACACAAAACGCAGAAAGAATCTCACGCCTTAACTCTGGGATGTGCATCTTAATAAGATGTTTTGATAGATCAGTAGGTGAAGCAAAGGCAACCCTCTTCATCTTACATTTGTGTTTAGACCTTTCCATCCCTGTTCTGATCCTGAAGGGAGACACAGGGAGTCGATTTCTGTCCTCCACACACCATCTGAACTTGAGACTTTAAAACCCTTCTTTCTCTGAAGGATCCATTTAATCAAAACTAAGAACAAAAACCTCTCATGAAAGGACCCTACTTCTAGTCCCTCGTTTCAGGATATATCTAAAATAATGGACTAATTCCTCTAAAATATTTAAAATAGATTCAATGTACAAAATTGATACCTGCTTACGTTATATGCAGTGCACAAAATTGTGAATCTGTGAGAACCTCACAAAACTTTACAGGCCCCAGGACCTAAACTCCAAAGCTTGGCCACGTCTGGAGACAACCCTGTGTAGACCCACGCCCTCCAGGCTGCCATGATGTCAGCCATTGCCTACAGAGTGGCACAAACCACACCAGGGCTAAAGAGCTGAAACCGGCTCCACACACGATGTAGCTAAACTCCCTTGTTCTGTGGACAGGAAGCACCAGGTCAAGGTTTCAGGGAGTTGGCCGGAGCCACACAGCACCCTCACGCAGAGCCACACTTTGCACACCAGTCCTGACCGCTACCACCCCCACCCAACACAGAATCTCATCCCAAGAGAACGCTCTCCTGCCCGGGCACTGAAGCGTCACTCTGTGGCTTCCAGCTACCACTGCTCCAAACTCTAAAGGATCTTTCTGGCTTTGTTTTTTTTTTTTTTTTAAACATTAGGCTACTACAGCAGAAACCTCACAGCTCAATCAAAATACCATTTATCCATTCATATCTCCAAATGTGTCAGTAGCAGATCCTTACAAAGCCTAATCCTGGCTGATGTGCAACCCCAGCAACACAGCATTACCGTGAGCTAATGCCTTGATGAGCACAGTAAGAGCAGGGCCTTTCCTAAGGAGGCCAGAGACTGAAGTCAGGGCAACGGCTCCAGCACAACCATTCACTCAGTAGTAAAAAGTTGGGAGGGATCTGGGCTGGGATGGCAGCACCTTGAAAAACATACACAGTGTTACTGTAACATTTTAAGACGTTTTTAATAAAACAATAAAACAAACAGGATGTAGGAACCTAACTGAACATTAAACCCTCAAAGTTGTTATAGCCCTACTTCTACTAAAACCACCACTGTGGGAGACACTCCTCGGAAAGCCTCTTTGGGAAAAGCCTTCAAAGGCGGTTGTGAGCCCTGTTAGGAAATGCCCTTCCAAACGCTGGGCTTCCTGGACATCCTCACTCAGAGAATGACACCCAAAAGGTGGAGAAACAGCCACACAGGGCAGCTTCAACAGTGGGGTTGGGGGGGGGGATGCCCAGCAATCTGGCCGCAAAAGCTCCACTGTCAGCTGAAAAAAACAAACTAAAAAATAAAGTAAAAATCATCAGCCAAACTCCTTTTTCATCACACTTGCGTTTCGTTAAAAAAAAAAAAAAAAAGAAGAAGAAGAAAGAAAGAAAAGAGAAAATACAACACTCACACATGGTTCTTCTACGAATTCTAACTAAGAAACATGACGTTCAGTGAGTTCTAGCACGCATAGTGGTGATCTTCAGAGACTGGACCAGCTTCTTGGCCATGTGAGGGGTACATGGGACGCAGCTGTTTACCTGAATGATTTCTTAAATAAGTGACTACTACCACTCTAATTCTCCTAGGCATAGCTCCGTTACAGGCTACCGACCGCCAAAGTCCCATCCCAGACTTGCCTTGCCAACACACATTAACTACAAGGGAGCCATCCCCCAGTCTTAGGGTGAATTGGGAAAGGGCCGGTTAAATGAAGAAACAGGCCACTCCTTGGTAAAAGTTTGTAGTTTTCTTTCCCAGTACATCTTCTTCTTGTTGAGGACTTCCATCTTGATCCTGTGCTCCTCCTCCGCCATCTCACACTCGCGCTCTATCTGCTGGATTTTGGCCACGTGCACCTCGTTCATTTGGATCAGCTGCAGCTGTAGGATGGACATTTGCTGGTGGTGCTCCTCCTCATGCATCTTCTTTAAAGCACCTTCCTGAGTTGTTTTGCTCCTGTAGTTCTTATTGGCTGTTATTCTGACGGCTGAACACGAAGGTTCCGGTTGTGAGGTCCCCTCACACACTGGGAAATGGACGAACTCTTTCTCTTCGTCGCACAGTTCTCTATTTGAAGCAGCAAAGGATTCTGGAAACAACAACGGCAAAAAAACAGTAGCGGGAAACATGTTACAAGACTTTACAGACAGAATTAAAACGTCAGTCCAATTCCAGACAACCGCGGCCCTCACTGCAGGGTCTGCACTCGGCCCTCTGACCTCACCTGACTCACTTTGTCACTGGGGCATCTCCAGGGCATGGTCAGAGAACACGCCTATCAGGAGTCAGAGATCCTGCTTTCATCTGGATGTCAACCCCAGCCCTGTGGGGAGAAGGCAGTGTTCGGCTCCCTTACCTTCTCCTCAGCACCTGACAAACCTGAAAATCCCCTTCCTCCATTAGCTCTTGACTCATTACCCTCCCCTATGCACTTTTCCCAGCCACCTTCCTCCCTGATTGCTCCTCTCCAGTCTCCTTGGAGTACGGAAGCTCCTGTTCCACTCACCTGTCCCCCTTTCGGAATTCTGCTCCCCCCCCCAGGGTCCCCATCTCTGGCTCTATTGTCAATTTAACTTCATAATCTGGTCCCAGCCTTGTTTCTTCCTTGTTTCACTCTTCTGTGTGCACGTGGGTCCCACCCCAAACACTCACTCTCTGAAGTCAGGCTTCGGTGTCTCACTAGTCCCACAACTTGGCGTTAGACTCAGTACTTATCACTCCCACACACCAGTTTCTCTTTTTCAACCTCCTCTGCGATCCCTACTGGTTCAGGGCCAACACTGGTTGTTCTGAAGCCTCAGACCTCTCCTTCGTAAGTGTTCTCCTTAACAGCACTCAGCACACACTGTTCTATTTTGGCACCAGGCCTTGCTCATTTCATTTACCCGTGGATACTAATTACCTTCCTTGGTACCCAGTGGATGGCTAGTGATGCTTATTGGCCTGAATACACAAAGAAAAGAGCACATGAATATAAAAAGGTTCCTTTTGTAGATGCGGTGTGTACATTGATATTTTTATAGGGTTATAATATTAGTCTTAGAGAATGTCAATAAGAAAACCACTAACTCCAATAGCTCGTGGATCTTTTTGTTTGTTTGCTTGTTTGAGATAGGGCCTCCATTCCCGGCCGTGCACAGACTTGCCGTGCAGCTGAGGATGACCTTTAACTTTTCATCCTCCTGCCTCTACTCCCCACCCCATTGCCTGCGGCTGGGATTACAGGCATGCAAACCACCACATCTGGTTTCCTGTGAAGCTAGGGACTGCACCCAGGGCTTTCTCACAGTGGGCGAGCACTCTCTACACCGCCAGCATCCCCGCGGAGATTTCTAGCTGTGCCGCCAAGACTGCCTTGAGAAGCTCTACATTTTCAGTAATGAGAATCTTCTCCTTAGAGAAAATACTAATTTATTAACAAAATTGATTACATGATATGTCCAGTACATGATTCTGGAAGAGGGGATGCTGGGAATGTTAACAGCTGCTGGGGGAACCTAATTCGTAACATTCTGCTAATGGAAGGAGAATGGCTCCTGTCGGGATGACTCCACTCCGAAGGGCGAGGTAACAACTATAAGGAGTCTCTAACTGAGGCTAAAGAAAAATGCAGAAATCTGAAATACAGAAATTTTTGGTAAAGAAGGAAAAAACCTTTTTGAAAATAATTTATTTAACTATGTGTGATGGGTGTGAAGGTGCCAGATCCCCTGGAACTGGAGCTACAGATAGCTGTGAGCTGCCATGTGAGTGCTGGGAATTGAACTCAGGTCCCCTGGAAGCAGCCAATGTTCCCAAGCGCTTACGCGCTGAGCCATCTCTCCAGCCGGAAAAAAAACAAAACCAAAACCACTTTAGTACCATCTAGATAATGAGAATGTTTCCCTAGTACTCCTACCAAGTCCAACAGCTCTCACCGGGACTCAGTGTCCTTCCTGCAAATTCTCTGTCTTCCTGGCACTAGCTGAAGCTAGGTATTATACATGCCTGTCTCCTAGCACATTGAAGACTGAGGTAGGAGGTTCACCAGTGTAATGTCAGCTTGGACTACTATAGAGATATTTTATTTGTATTTTAACAAATAAAGCTTGCCTGAAGATCAGAGTGCGGAGCTAAGCCACTAGAGGCCAGGGAGTGGTGGCACACACCTTTAATCCCAGTACTTGGGAGACAGAGACAGAGGGATCTCTGTGAGTTCAAGGCCACCCTGGGTTACGTGAGACTGAATCTGTCTGAAAAGAGAACTAGAACCCACACAAAGGCGATCCCTGCACTCAGGAGTCAGAGGCCTTTAAGGCCAGCACTAGGGAGGCTGGGACAGGAGTGATACGGCTGGGCAGAGAGAGGTGTATAAGGCAGGAGAAGACAAGAGTTCACTGCAGTCTGAGGTTTGGTGGAGAGCACTGCAGTCTGCAAATACCTGTGGTTCCTCTGGAGCTCCCAGGTTTGATTCCCAGCACCCTGATTACAGGGGAATCTGGTGCCCTCCTCTGGCCTCTGTGGGCACTGCGTGCATATAGTACACGTGCAAGCAAAATGTGTATACACATAAATAAAAATAAATCTTTAAAAATAAATATAGCCCCCCCCCCAAAAAAAAACAAAGAAAAAGAAAGAAGAAAAAAGTCTCTGACCATTCCCTCCCCTCAGGTCTCCAGCTCTCTGGAGGGAGAAAAGGCCTCTCACTTCACTCTCGTGTGGAGAGAGCCCGGCGCAGAGCTTGGGACAGCAGGGAGCACTGGATAAATGCATGTGGACGGAGCTGGTGACAGTGGGGCACATCTCTCCCCACCTGACACAGGAGACAAATGGGAAGGGCGACACCGGGGCAGAAGCCCTTGGATGCGAGGCTCAACCACCTTACCTCCCGTTTCCTTTCCCATCTCAGATCTGAAAATGGTTTTGATTTTGAAGACTGAAAACAGACACTTCTACCCTCACAGCTCGAGTTCACACCGATGAGCCTTTAAAGTTCGTCCATTCACAGTGTAAAACTTCCTTCCAATTCTCAGATATTCCCCTTCACCTGAACAATTCTAGGCTTCAGGGACATGGTGGTGACAGTGTCTGCGGTGGCTGTCCCATGCATCACACAGCCACCGGTGCTCTACAATCTCTCAGTCAGTGTCTACAACCTCTACAGCCTCTGGGGACACGATGACTCCAGGAAACCAAATCTAGCATCCACAGCCATCTGGCAACATGAAAATCCAGGATTCTGATCCAGGCCCGCGTAACAACAAAATCATAGCATCGTAATGTCTGTAAGCAAAGAAATGAATCCTTTTAAGGTGTGTGCCGCTACACGCACTCCAAGGAAAACAGCCAGACCTCTTAGGAAGACTGGAGGAAGACAGGGCTTAACGCCAGACAGACCAGTAAAGCAATTTTCAAACAAATCGCAGCACCTATCCATAGATGCTGGTACTCAGGCTGAGCGATCCCTTCATGGGAAAAAGACTAGCCTGGGAATAGCAGCCTGCAGCAATGTATACCCTGCCATCTCTCTCCCAGGTGAAACAATGCCACCCGAAATAGAAAACAGCCCAATTCTATGCAAAAAGAGTGGGAAGACTTTCCTGGGACTGAGGACTCAGCCAAGAGGGTGTTCTATCACTTGGGTAATTTGAGTAAATTTAACATTCTCAGGCGAAGCCTACGACAGCAACGAACAGACGAGAAGAAAACTGTGCGGGACAGTCTCCGGTTAGCTCGTCAGAACGAAGGAAAGAGGCCTGAGAAAATGAGTGCGATGCAGTGGCTGTACGAACAGATCTTACATCTTAACTAAAATGAAAAGGCTGGGCTTACACACAACAACAGAACTGAGTCTTAAACATGCTCTTCCAGGTGAGGAAAGCGAAGAAAGACCCACTCTAGCACGGGTGTAACGTGTGGACTAATGAGTACAGGTGAGAGAATACTAAAGCATGGCAGAGCCATCAGGATGCAATACAAGAGAACCAAAGGGGAACACACACCGCTAACACACTAGAGGAGCTTTGCACAGACCGAGGATGCAAGTGTGCCGCGACTGGAAATCCATCGCAGTCCTCTGTACCTGAGCTCACACCCTAGAAGAGCACTGGGTTCAACAGCGAAAAGGGGACTCGGAAGGAAACGTTCACATGATTTAATGAAAGCTTCATAAAGAGATATAATGCAAAAATTTAACTTCTCAAAAACTGTGTGGCTGCTATTAAAAATGCCCAGGTCTCTTAAATGTATTCAAGGCACTGCTGAGCTACCTCAATGGGTAAAGGTGTTTGCTGCCAACTCTGATGGCCTGAGTTGGATCCCCAGGATCCATGTGGTAAATAAGAGAGCCCACTCCTCCAAGTTGTCCTCTGACCTCACACAATGCTGTGACATGCACAAACACAACTAAACAAACAAGTCATCTTAATGTATTCAAACTGTCGTCTTACCAACTAGGCCACCCTCTCCACACCTGTTCTTCTAAAAGGATAATTATCACAGATCGCAAAGTCTGCACACTGGAAACTGTGATAAGGAGCCAGTGCCTACAGGACAAACGCTGGTTTTCTTATGAATAAGTTCCTAAGTTTATTTCTTAAATGGTAAGGCCACTGTGTTCAAACACTGCTGAACATGTTAAGAAAGTCTTTGACGAAGCCATGAACATCCACGGGTTAGTGACACGGTTATGCCATCTCCCATATAAACATAGCTAGAGGGAGGCCTCTAGTGGAATCTGTTAAACTCCATCCTGCTTACCATTTTATAATAAACTCCAGCACATATCTGGAAACCGAGCACTGATCACCAGAGTAGACTATAAACTGCATGTGTAATTCTGAATTACACCCACATTACAAAAGCTACGCTGATTTTGTGATACATTTTATCCAGTGTTATCTAAAAACTTATTTAAACATGTAATTAACATAAAATTATTGATGAGATTCTTTTGTGATATTAAGGCTTCAAAATGTGGTGCGTGTGGTTACAGATCATCTCAGTTTTGTCTACTCATATTTCAACAGCTTATTAGCCTCCTGCCACATGGCTTTTGTATTAGATACTACAGTGTTACAGATACAAAAGCAACACACACAGAGTCATGTGTCAAAACCTTGATATTTATATTTTCTACCTTTTTCTGAACCAATTTGCAGAAACTATCATTAATAATGTTAGCCTTCCCTACCCTTCCCATTTTTGTTCATTTAACTTTATTACCATTTGTGTGTGTGAGAGAGAGAGAGAGGAAGGAGTGAGGGAAGGAGGAAGGGAGCTGGGGGATGTGATGTGGGATGCCGAGATGTCCCTCTGTATGCTGTGAATATGTTTTATTACCATTGGTTAATAAAGAAGTTGTTTTGGCCTATGGCAGGGCTGAGCCGGAAATCTAAGCAGAGATAGAGGGAGAAAGAAGGAAGAGTCAGGGGAGATGTCAGCAGCCACTGGGGAAGCAAGATGTGAGGTAACAAGCTACGAGCCTCATAGTACAATATAGACTAATAGAAATGGGTTAAATTGTAAGCACTAGTTAATAATAAGCCTAAGCTAATAGGTCAAACAGTTAATATTAAGCCTCTGAGTGGTTATTTTAAAAGCAGCTGTGGGACCTAGTGGGACGAGAAACCTCCAGCTACAGAGATGAGCATGTGCACATCTCCTCTAGGACAGAGGAAGACACCAGATGCCCTGCTCCATCACTCTGCCTCATACCCTTGGCACAGGGTGTCTCCCTGAACCTGAGCTGGATTTGTGACTCCAGAGGCCTCCTGTCCCCACTCCCTACAGAACTGGGATTACAGCTGGCCTGTTGTGGAGCTGTTGGACTCTGAACAGCAAGCACTGTACCCGCTGAGCCATCTCTGCAGGACCTTCTCCCTGACTTCTCCAAAGTAAATAGAAAATGGGTAAAAACCTCAAAGCCACTTTGAACTGCAGAAAGAGTTCCAGTGCCTCAACTATTAGTGTTAGCATCACTTTGGGCATGCCAAGGCTCGCTGCTCTCAGGTCTGTCATGGAAGCAGGAGCCTTGGTTGTGTTTTAACAAACACCAGCAAACAGGGACACCTCCAGTGTGACCTATGTACAAGTATCTAAGTTAAAATAACTTGCAGAGATGTCTCAGTAATAAGAATGCTCGCTGTTCTTGCAAAGCACCAGGGTTTGGTTCCCAGAACCAACATGAGGTAGCTCACAATTGTCTGTAACTCCAGTTCCAGGGGACACCCTCTGGCCTCCATAGGTACCCTAGAGGTGTGTGGTGCGTATATAAACATACATACACTGTCACACACATATGTGTAAAATCAAACAAATCTTAATAAATGTCTTACAAATGAGTCCCTAGCAAACGCCTCTACAGAAAGGGCATCAAGGATCCATATTTTGGCCAAGTGTAGTGGTGTATGCTTTTAGTTCCAGTAATTGGGAGGCAGAGGCAATTAGACCTCTATTAGCTCAATGCCAGCCTGGCCTATATAAAGAGTTCCAGACCATCCAGGGCTACATAATGAGACTAAATCTGAAATTCAAAAAAAGTCACAAGATGAAATCTCTAGATCCTACCTCAGATTTTAAAAGTGTGTGTGTGTGTGTGGGGGGGGTTGTTCCACAAATACAACCCTATAAGGGCTTATGAGATGGCTCATGGATAAAGCTACTTGCCACCAAGCCTGAGATCAGTCCCCAGGAGTCACATGATAGAAGGAGAACTAAAAACATAAAAAGAATAGCTACAAAACTGACACATAACAATCCAGAACACACATTTGCTAAAAAAGTGGAACTCACAGGAGCGTCTTCCTCAGCACAGCCCAGGACCCGGGGAAAGTCAGCCCTGCTAACCCACCTCTTCCATTCCCAGAGCCAGGACCCGGGGAAAGTCAGCCCTGCTAACCCATCTCCTCCATTCCCATAGCCAGGACCCGGGGAAAGTCAGCCCTGCTAACCCACCTCCTCCATTCCCAGAGCCAGGACCCGGGGAAAGTCAGCCCTGCTAACCCACCTCCACCGTTCCCAGAACCAGGACCTGGGGAAAGTCAGCCCTGCTAACCCATCTCCTCCATTCCCATAGCCAGCCCAGGACCCGGGGAAAGTCATCCCTGCTAACCCATCTCCTCCATTCCCATAGCCAGGACCTGGGGAAAGTCAGCACTGCTAGGACCTGGGGAAAGTCAGCCCGGTTAACCCACCACTTCCGTTCCCAGAGCCACGCCTTCAGACCACTGCACTGTCCGAATGCTCTGCAGCCAACAAGGCAGCAAAGTGATGGGAACCTCAAAGCCCAGCAAAGGAGGCACATGCCCAACAGAAGCAGCACAGAGGGAGAAGAGAGCCGGCGGTGCCCACATAAACTGTCTCTGCCAAGAGTTAGCTTGGTATGGGACCCCAAGAATCAAAACCCAGACATCAGTTTCCTATGTCATGAAATGATACATAAGGTTCATGACAACTGACCACTGTGGTCACCCAGCCCACTAGCCTGGACTTAATCAACTGATTAGCAAGCAAAGTTTGGGCTGTAATTTAGCTTCCTAGGATGATCCCACCCACAGGGGGAAAAGTGTTAATCAAAAGCACGTATTTGGCTCACATGGTAACTATCTTTCTCACTCTACACAGCATTCTTGGTTTCTAACAGTTTCTTACAACTTTTAATTAACAGGAGCCAGGCCCTCGGAGATCTGTCTACTCTGGGGACACTGAATTCAGTGTTCTGCAAGGTAAGACCCAGATTTCCCAGGCAAGTGCTTGCTGGGTCCTTGGAGCACCTCTGTGCAGCCCCGTAGCAAGCCCACCAACCTTCTTCTGCTCCGTGGCGTACCTTCTGCAAACTGCAATGACCTTTTATAGAAAGGTGCCACTTCCTGTCTTAAACGAGGTGAGAGTTGTTGACCGTTTATCTGTCTGCATATCCACCCTTTGCCTGCCTGCAGACAGGGGTACCCCTTCATGCCCACCTTCAGAAGCCATGGGTAACCAATCATACATCTTTGATTGCAGACAGTCTCTTCCTTCCCTGAGAATTAAATGTGGCATGTTTTGCTCTTTTCAAGAGGAGTATGTTAAAATTTAACTTTCGTTCCTAGAATTTCTCTAACTCCCCAGAACGACACAAATAAGAAAACTGGGTCACAGTACTCCAGGGAGTGAGAATACTGGGAGGCACTGGAGTGAATGCTGACACGGCATCTTGCTTATTTAGTCTCTGTACTTTGCATGCATTTTTTTTAAATTATATTTCTAGTCAGGCATGGTGGTGCACGTCTTTAATCCCAGCACTCTCGAGACACAGGCAGGTCTCTGTGAGTGAGGTCAGCCTGGTCTACAGAGTGAGTTTCAGGACAGCCAAGACTACACAGAAAAACCATGTGTATATATACTTAATATATATGTATATTAAAGAAATATGTGTCTATGTACACATGTTTATTTAATTCTTCTTTGTGTGTATATGACTGTATGTGGCCCTGCATATGAGCATGGGGATGCCTGCACAAACCAGAATACGGTATTGATTCCCAGGGGCTGGAGTTACCAGTAAGTGTCCACTGCCAAACATGGGTGCTGAGAACTGAACTCTGGTCCTCCGTAAGAGCAGCAAGTGCTCTGAATCACTGGGCCGTCTCTTGAGTTGCTAAATTGTGCTTCTGTTTCTAAATTGGAACTAGTTTACTCATTTAACACGGCCTTTTGCTTGACTTAAAGCAAGACCTACCACAGTAGCTTCTCAAAAACAGCTTTTTAAAAGACCGAGTGAACGCACAGAAATTTCCATCAAATTTCCTTTAATAAAACAGACATGGTTTGAGCTAAGCAATCAGAATACCTCATTAATGGGCTGGAGAGATGGCTCAGAGGTTAAGAGCACTGACTGCTCTTCCAGAGGTCCCGAGTTCAATTCCCAGCAACCACATGGTGACTCACAACTATGTGTAATGAGATCTGGTGCCCTCTTCTGGCCTGCAGGCATACATGCAGGCAGAATGTTGTGTACATAATAAATAAATAAATCTAAAAAAATAAATTTAAAAAAAACCTCTTTTAAAAAAAGAATACTACATTAATGAGCATGATACTGATGTGCTCCTTATGGTTGAGTTATGATCATCTCTGCATAAAAATAAAAATATCAGGACTTCTGAAGTCCTGTGTAACGACCCAGTCTGATACCAACATTTCTTACATATTTGAAGCATTTTACAGTTGCAGTGGTAAGGGGCTGGAGAGTTGGCTCAGCAGTTAAGAGCACTGTCTCCTCTTTGCTCTTCTAGAGGTCCTGAATTCATCCCAGCAACCTCATGGTGGCTCACAACCATCTATAGTGGGATCTGATGCCCTCTTCTGGTACGAGGCCGTACATGCAGATAGAGCACCCATATACATCTTTTTTTAAAAAAATCCAGTGTTAAGCTGTTCCAGCCAGGGGAGCCCCACTGCCCGGGGAGTACCTTGAACAGCTGCATCCTGGTGGTATTCGGGCTCCTCCTCAGGCGGACTCTGCAGGAAGTACAGCTGCTCGGGCAGCATGCTGCTGATCTTCTCCTTGCCCAGGACGTGGTTACTCAGCAGGGGGCTCCCGCTGCGCTTCACTTTCTCCCTTCTCTCGTGGGCCATAATTTTTTTGGTCCGAGCCTTGATGTTCTCCCAGCACTTCTTGAGCTGTTTGAAATCCCGCAGCGACACGCTGGGCTGGGAGTTGTACTCGTGGGCCAGCGCCTGCCAGGTGCGCTGCTTGAGGGCGATAGTTCGCGCATCGCTTTTCTTACACTCCAGCACATACTTGTACTTCTCTACTAAAGCAAGCAAGATGCTCTTCTCCAGCTCTGAGAAGTATTTGGCCGGTTTAATAATTTCGTTGTTTTGCATTTTCCGCTCTGTTTCTCCTGGTCGTCAGCTAGCCTGCAAAGGGGGGAAGTTTGAAGAAAGAATTACCAATTCTAGCGATAAAAACGGCACAAATCACCGAGGCTTATAGTCCCTAAATTGGTTCCCTTCTTTATAATGAGGCAAGTAACTCATTTTTCATTAATGGCGAAGCACAGGAAGATGTCCAGAACTTTCCTGAGAATGGGATCTCACATTCTCCAAGTCAACTTCCCAGGAGTCTTTGGACACCCACTTATCACTCTGTTCTCTAATTTAGCTCTGCTTAATGCAAGGAGTTGGTCCAAATGTTAGGCCGCTTGGGAAATAAACAGCCTACTCTTCTTTCTTTATGCATTTATTTATTTTGGCACAGATGGAGGTAGAGATCACTGTCTAATCAAACAGATTATATATATAATATATATAACATATATATATATATATTATATACGCACTACCAAGATTTCAGACTCATAAAGACATTGCTCCTGGATATCTGATATTTTTATTTTAATTATTGTTTAGATTTATTTTTGTGTACATTTTGCCTATATGTATGTCTATGTACCACTCACAAGCCTGGTGCCCAGGGAGGTCAGAAAAGGATGCTGGATCTCCTGGCACTGGAATGACAGACAACAGTGAGCTGCCACGTGGGTGCTGAGAATCAAACCCAGGTCCTTTGTAAGAACAAGTGTTCTTAACCATTGAGCCAGCTCTCCAGCCCTGGTATCTGCTGGTTTCAGTTTTGTATCCGTGACCTAGGTGATGAACTGGGGCAACCTCGGGTCCTTCTTCAAAACGAGAGGAGAAGCCCAGCACGGTAGCTTACACCTGTCACTCCACTACCACTCCAGGCAAGGGAGCATTGTGAGCTGGAGCCCACAGTGAGTTCTAGACCAGTCTAAGCTACAGTGTGAGGTTATGTCTCAAAAAGAAAAGAAATAAATTAAAAATGAGAGAAGTCTGTGACCCATTGGGTCTAAGCCACTATTTTTATTTATTCTATTTGGTGCTTTGGGACAGGGTTTCTCTGTGCAGTCCTGGATGATCTGGAACTCTCTATGCAGACCTGGCTGGCCTCCAAGTTAGAGATCCGCCTGTCCCTGCCTCCTGTGCACCACCACAGCCTGGCAACTGAAAGTCACTCTTAAGAGTCTACAGTCTTAAGCAAACAATTTCTGTAATTTCAGTACAGTGCTCCTCTCCACAACTGAGGGAGGCACGAGCCAGAAAGCTGAAGTGAACTGCCCGGGGCCCAAAGACAGCAGGGGAGTCTGAGATCTTGTCCCAGAAGCCTAGTGTTCCTGGTGTCAATCTATGATTATTCTTTGGACTTTGGGCAGTTTCAAATTATTCAACCAGGACTCCTTAAGTCATCCTGCCCTCCTCTACAGTGCTGAGCACTTTATAAATGCCTTACTGTGCTGATGTGTACGAAACACCCCCACCCCAATATCGCCGCCATCTTCTGCTCACAAGAGTTTTCCTGTGAGATGAATCCCTCACATGAGTGATGGCAAACACGGCAGAGGCACTGCTGCTGCAGAACAAAGTGAGCACTGGAACATTCCCTGCCGCAAAGGACCAACACAGCCCAGACCCTTTGATGTTCTCTAAGCCTCTGATCTTTCAGAGTAGTGGGCAAACATCAAGATACTGATGGTGGAATCCATTTAAAACTGACCACTTCTTAACAAAAGAATTGGGAACCACCTTGAAAGGAGTTGACTGATAGCTAAAAGTGAGGTCACCCAAACACCAAGAGTGACAGATATACCAAGTTCACTATGTTGTTTTCTCAATCATTTTGTGCATTTGAATTTTTCCGTTAAAAAAAAATAGGGGAAAAGGCTGTGGCTTTCTTTTCTTTTTTCCTTTTTTTTTTTTTTTTTGGATACAGGATCTCTTTGTAGCCTGTGACTTTAAGAAAAATATACCACCTTATGGGGGCTATGTAAGAGTGCCTGATGCTCTTCCAGAGGACCAGAGCTCAGTTACTGGGCAGCTCACAACCAACTACAGTTTGAGCTTTAGGTGATCCAGCACCTTCTTGTGCCCTCTACAGGTGCACGCGCACACACGCACTTATGTACACACATGTGTGCTCACACACAAATATATATATATATATATATATATATATATATATATATATATTAATCTTAAAACCACCCTATAAAAGCCAAACTATAAGCCAGCTACTCACACCCACAATACCTGCTGAGGGGGTATCCTGTTGTATCAGACTGAGGCTGGAGCAGACCAGACCAGCAGAAAGTCTTGAACCTGCCCTTAAGTGAGGGTGACAGAATCTGAGGAGGGCCTCCACAATGCTCTACACCTCATCTCGAGTCGGGGAGGGATAGCCCCCCTCCACAAGACTTCTCTCTTCGCAGTCACACTGGGCACATGGTATCAGCGTTACAAAGACAACTAAATATGTGTCAAAAGTAGGTTTGCCTCAGACCTTATGCAAAGTTAAATAAGGGGCCATTTTTCTTCAAGGCCATGACCCTGGTTCCTTTAAACTTTCAAACCCATGCTTTGTATTACTCCAGTAGTCCCACAGTGACACCCAATCAGGGCTCCTTTTCCTCCACAGGTCAAAATTAACTCTTTCCTTTCATCAATATGTCTACTCCCTATAATCCATTGTTCCCCAAACTAAAATTTTCGAACACAGGTCCTGCACAGCTGCCCTCTCCCGTATCATCTCTATCTTATGGCACACCCATGTCCAACTTTCTGTGGCTTTTACTACAGAGTCACTGGGCACAATGGGAGTTATCAAACATGAATAGTTCCCTGAGCCAATTCTGACTTGCCCACACCCACACCTCTGCCTCAGGAGACATGCTATGTCTACTGCCCCCGTGTGTTCCCTGTTCTTTTAAAAAGGGCTGCTCTAAGGACTCAGGTTTCTAATTCACAAATGAAAAGGGTTTCACTCTACTTTTCCTGTTAGGTATAAAGCTATTTTAAATATTTGTATATATTTGCATATGCTTACTTTCTAAATCAATATTCCTCTTACTTTGACTATTTTTTCAAAACCCATCTAGACAAGGAACTGTCACCTCAAAAGATGAAAGCATCCTAATTGTCTTTGTAAACCGTGTAGCTGACTACATCCCACTTACAGCACACAAGTCCATCTGTCTGTCTACTTCTCTGCTCTTGTCACAAACATTCTAATTCTACCCAACTGTGGAGGTGAAAAACGTCTTTTCATTGCTTAATGTTCTATGATCTTGGCTCTCAGGCAAACAAACCATACTCTGAGGTCCAGTCTCTGTGACACTTGGTAGAGCTGAGTTTGTCAAACAATTTAGGAAGACTTCCTGGCCATGTGTGCAGTACCCCTGGCTGTCATCAGGTGGTGATGGAAAGAAAGGTCAGGGTTGGGGGCAGGAGTGCTGAAATTTCAGAGTTCTCTCTGCCTTAAGGGTGGCCAGGCTGAGCCCCAATAAGAGCAGACAAGTTTTACTGGGCTCTTACTGTGAGTTAGGCTGTATACCGGATGCTTTAGGTGCAGGATCTCATTTCATCCTTCCCTAAATCGCTCTTGATAGCATCATCCATTACCCTTCAATTTTTCTGTTAAAGAAAAATCTAAGTACCAGAAGAAATTATACAACTGCTCTCAAAAGCAAATACCCAGAATTACCAACACCTGGGAACCATTAACAGCCTATTAACTAAACTGTTATTTAATCACTAGCTAAGTACAACCAGAGTTGCTAATTTACTTGGCTTAATTTCGTAGAACACCAGGCCTCTCTGGGCCATGTGGTTGTGTTCAACAGAAAGTTAAAAGGGATTGTGATGTAAGCCCAAGCTTTTGCACCCCATAGTTTCCTTGTGGATTCCCAAGAGTCTTCTGAGGGGAGCTGTTAACTCTACAAACTAATGATTATGTCTATTTCCAATATAAGGAACTGAGGCCCAGGAACCTGCCACACAGTCACAGAGACAGTGAGTGGCAGAACCAGGAGTCATAGCCAGCACATGTATGCAAAGCCTACACTCCTCTCCTCGGCCTGGTTCTCTCATTTCAGCTCTGGAGATGGTCTCTACTTCCTGCTAAAATGATGTCAATTACTGGGCAATCCAGTGATCTGCTGGCAAATGTCCAATGACAGGGCAGCCTAGGGAACGGTGTCTGCTCTGCCCATCCCCACTTGCTGGTTCTGTCTTCTTGCCTCTCCATCCCCTTACCTCCATTACCTCCTTGCTCTCTCTTAAACTGAGGGCCCATACATTCCCCCACGAAAACACCCCTCACTCAGTCTAATGGGAACTCTGAAATCATTTCCCCAGCCTGTCTGATAAAAACTGGAAGCAACTACAGAGTTTTAAAGCAGTGCTTTAAAGAGGGCCACACCCCAGGGGTAGGGTGGCATCCCACAGGACACCTGACTGACAGTTCTCGTCAAACAAACAACTTCCCAAGTAAGAGATCTCTCCAGCAAAGCGTGTCATTGGAAATACCAAGGCCAAAAAGCATAATCTAGCTTAAAACTAATCCACGATGTCCATAATAGGTTACAGATGGCAACACAGCAAGCCTTCCCGTTTGTGTGAGCTTTCACTAGCGTTGGCTGCCTTCTCCGCCCCCTACTCTGCTCAGCAGCAACTCCTTATGGGTGCTGTTCTGCTAGTATACTACCTGCGAGTATATTACCATGGTTGTAACCCAACAGCAGCCCAGTGACCCTCCCAAGTGGGTCCCAGTAGACAGTGAATACACATGTACATTTTATATAGGTATAAAACCACCAGCCACACACAGAATATCATATAAAACAAAGCTGTGTTAAAGTATACTAAAAAGCTGCATTAAAGTAAAAATGGTCAATAAAACAGCAAAATCCAAATGCAGTGAAAGTTCCCCTGGGGCTTGGCAAAGATCTGAAGACAGGTCTAAATAAAAGAGCACAGTAATTCTAATACCATAAAAGAACAAAGAGAAAGCGATTAGCACAATTCCCAAAACACTAACATTGATTAAACCACCAGAAGTTGATGACCAGGTACTAGTTTATTTAATATTCACCTTAAAAGGGAAAGCCAGCTGTTTTGTGAACTGAATGACTGTATGTTACCAACTCCCAATGCGAAATCATTAGTCTCCAGTGGGCTGCATTTGGGATTAATTTAGAGAAGTAATTAGGATTAAATGAGACCCTAAGTATGGGCCTTTGGTCCAACAGGAATAGTGCCCTAACAGAGACATCTGAGACCTTGCACACACCCCCTCCCACAATGGACAAAGGAGGGGGGCAGGTGAGCATACTACAAAGTGGCCACGACTGGCACACCAAGACGAGAGCCTCGCAATGAAGCCTTTCTTGCCAACACACTGATCTAGGACTTCTCAGGCACTGAAACCACAAGGGAAAAGTCTGTGTTGAAGCCACGCAATCTGCAGTATTTTGTCATGGCGAGCAAAGAAGACTGATATGACAATTTGTGGTGTTAAAAGTCCACCAAGGGTGAAAGCAAAGTCTTCGAGCAAAGTCTAGAGAAACAGCAAAAATTTTGTTTCTTTTATAGGAAAAAAAAAATCAGACTTGGAAGTTAATCCTGGTAACTGAAGAGCTGGGTTGGAGACCTTAGACGGGTCAGACAGTAATAAGCCGGGCTCCCATAGTGAGGTGAAATGAAGCAAGACACAGGGTACCAAGACCCGGCACTCAAATTCTGGCCAACATTTGAGCTGTGCATCTCTGGGCAGGTCAGTGCATCACCTGTGAGATGGATTAGTAAGCCTGACCCCGCACCAAGCCCAGCAGTGAGTAAGAAGCAAGATCAGCTCATCAGTGCACTGTGGTTCTTTCTGTTTAACCCCATTTCAAACTGCTTCCAAAGTATCGTGATCTGTATAATGTATACTCACACATATACTTACCAATCTTTTTTTTTTCAGACACATAAAATTTAACCAATATAGAATGTACTCCTTTAAAAGGCTAAGCACTGTTCTAAAATATATGGCGGACACAAAGGTAAGTGGAACTCCACATCTTGGGAAGAGCACACTCACAAGCTGATGCCTGAAAGGAATGGCATTCAGGAACAGACACCATAACAAAGGACCACGTGCCCTGGCTGCTCAGGGAAGGGAAGAGGGGGTCTGCCTTCTTGTGAACAAGAGACCACATGGGTTAGACTTCTAAGGATGTGACTAGAAAGAACCAAAGGAGATAATCCAGAGTTTTTTTTTTTTAAAGGGAGGGGGTGGGGTAAGAAAGGCTCTGCACCCAGAGTGAGGCAACGTTCATAGGGAGAAAGAAATGTGTTAAAGGACATCATGACCAGGATGTGTCTGTGCATACACAGGAAGATGGGAGGAAGAGAATGCAGAGGCACTGAGATGCACAGGGCCCGCAAGAGCAACAGTCCTGAGCTGGCATCAAAGAGAACGGTGCTCCCTAAGGTGGCGAGATTGCAGTCAGAACTGTAAATCAGCACAGAGATTTACAGCACTCTGTAGCACTGAGTGGCAATGTGGGCACAGCAGCAGAGATGTGCCCAGGACTTTATTCCAGGACAGAGCTGTTCCTAAGAATAAGAACCTTACTGCCCACTAGAAACAAATTAGCAGTGGAACAAAACAGGCTCACAGCCTGGGAGACATAAAGGAGTAACATATGACATATGGATGTCATGGGTGGGCTGAGGGACCTGTCAGCTACCTCCCATGGAGGCCCGCCAACAGGTTACAGTCTGTCCTAAGAAAGCAAAGGCTAGTTCCTACTTTCTGTTACCATTCTGTATCCTGATTCAACATCTTGAAATGATCATTCTTTGAAATAACCCAAATCCTAGCTTATTAAAACTTTAAAAAGAAAAAATAAAAGACCTCACCTAACCTCTCCTCCATCACAGATGAAAAATCTACAGCTTGGCACACATAAGGGCTTCCTGGGGACCTGGTAACGGAGGGGACAGCCTGCTCCTGAAGCTTCATGGTTTTATTTCCAAGCTCCGTCCTCACATCGTCCCGTTAAGGTGCCCTTTTCCGTGAGGTATTTTCAAGTCATCCCCCGCCATCCCATCTGCTGTGATTTGGATCATAAGGCCCCTTGTGTTAGAGCCGAGTGCCCAGCTTGACATTCTCGGGAAAAACTGGAACCGTCAGAGGTGGCTCTAGTGAGGTGACTTCAGGACACAGACTGAGCACCTGAAGGAGACAGCAGAACTCCAGCCCCTTCCTCATCTTCTCTTTGCTCCCTGGCCTAAGGTAAGGAATCTTTCTCTACCACGTACTCCCACCGTGCCACACTGCCCTGCCATAGACCCAAATCAACGGGGCCGACTGAAGACCTCAAGGAGTATGAGCCTCCACAGACGTCTGGCACACACCTTTAACCCCAGCTCTTGAAGCAGAGCAGACGAACCTTTAGTTCAAAGCTAGTTTCATCTAAATAGCGAGTCCCAGGTCACCCAAGGCTGCATAGGCCTTATCTCAAACAAACAAAAAGTATGGGCCCAAATAATCATCCAATCCCCAAATGCAGTGCAAGGGCTAAGCCAGGGCTTTGTGCATGCTGGGCAAGTGTGCACTACTCAGCTACACCCCCAACCCAGGCCTCTTCTTTTTATAAACTGATTAACTCAGAGTTCGGCACAGTGACAGGAAGCTGACTGACACGTCATCTGAAAACTTAAGGGCACTCTGTCACTTATTTTGTGACATGCAGCAAGCTCTCGCTCCTCCCTGCCAGTTCCTCATCTCTGCATTACAACCAAAGCAGGTGCTCTCTAAGTCCCGTCCAGGGCTGGCGGTCCATGTTCACAGTCACTTTTCCGCATTCCACCGCAAGACAGGGCTGGCATCTTCTGGTTATTCACAAAGCTAGTAGGGGTTTAGACCACTGAAATACAATACCGCCCAAAACGATGGAATGGTCCTGGAACTTCAAATGGTCTTCTGGCTTTAAGGCCGTAGACAGCTTTGATTTTTTATAAATGAAGCAATTTCAGGTAAAGCAGCCAAGGCCAGTGATCAGTTCTCCAGTGTCTCGAAGACTGTCCACCACGCAGCAGACACTTGACAAATACCTGCTGAATGCATGCTGTCACACACCTGCCTGCCATTTGTATGTTTTTATTAATTACAGTCACACGTTCTACTATCCAAAGTATCTATTTTGATAAAGGATTAATAGGGAAATTGTAGTTTTCTGGTTTCTTGAGAAAACCATGAAGATCGTGAAGGAAGTATAAATGGCAGTCTCTCGGAGTCTTGGGATAACTATGGTTGCCTCTTTCTATTTGCACGCTCAGACCTACCTGCCCAGGACAGCTGCTCACTTACGCCCTTTCCTCCCTCCCACCTCCTCCCATTTCTGAAGGCTTTGCATCAGCACTGACCCCTTTCTTCTAACGTGTTATCCCCTTACCCACTCTCTCCGAGCAGCCAGAGAACGTGGAAGTGTTTATCTTTGCCATCTGTATCCGAGTGGGACTCAGACTGGAACCAGCTTTGTGTTTAAGGCAAGCCCCCACTCCTCACCCTCTTCTTCTCTGTCCTCCAACTTACACAAACCCTTCTTTAAACTAGATGAGTGTTCTTAAAAGTCCTGACCCCTTCCTTCACCTCCTCCACAGCTTCATCCTAAATCAGCTCCCCGCCCCGGCACCTGAAATGCCTTTAGATTTATTATTAAAGCCTCCCTGGCAGGAAGTGCTTCTGACATGCCCTTCTGGGGGTTACACGCCATCCCGCCTCTTGTCTTAGCTGGTACACTCTCCTCCACTCCCACTTCAGAAGACTGGGTCCCAGGGCTCTAGCCCAGGGCTAGCGTGCTCAGCTCTTAGCACAGGTCTCTTACAGCCGTTTCTCCACACTGCTAACGTGCGCATCCTCCACACAGGAGATGCTCAGGGCTTGTTCAGACACACTGTCATCCCTCTACCAACCTCCTCTATCACTGTCCCATATGGACCAATCCTCCAGAGAGCTGAAGCCATACTAATGATTCCCCCACCATCTGTAACTCTCATGTCATCTGGTGACTTTAACCATACCCATGGGGCTTCCCCAAGCCAAACACCTCAGCGTGTTCTCCAACATGAGCGAGCAGTTACTAAAACGCATTCCGCGATTACCGCAGTATCTACTTCTGTCTCCCCTATTCTCACTGCTTGTCTCTTCTGTCAGACCTCGGTCTGCAACTGGTCTCCTAAATGCCTAATGCATCTTCCACACAGCCACAGGAGAGGTCACACTAAATACAGCCCTGCTGTACTCAGCCCTGTGACATCTTTTCCATTTCCTAAGTCATAAAACAAGTCCAAACTCCTCATAAGACACCCAGGGCGTTTCTAGATCCCACCAGAGTATCAGCACCTCCTCCATCTGCCCCTCCTCACGTATCTTTCAACCTAATCACACCAAACTCACCTTCAAGCCCTTTAATTTGCTATCTTCTCATGGCTCGGTTTATTTCAGACTTCCTCTGCCTGTAATCTTTGCTCCAAGGTCCATTCAGTACCCATTTCTATCCTAACAGACCCAGCTCTCATGGAATTGTTCTAAAACCTGCCTAAACTACAGCCCACACACCTGCTTCTGTGTAACAACTTTCCTCCCAAAGTGAGTTCACACAGTGTAACGTACATTATGTTGGTTAACTGTCCTCTGCTCTTACTTGGTGCGAGCTGGCTCTGGGAGGGGGGAGGTCCTGCACTGTCTCCTCCAAGACTCCCTCTCCTTGGAAAAGCGGGCTCCTGACTTCTGTAAGGAGGAAAGCAGCAAGCAACAGTGGGTATTAAGAACAACTTGTCCTTGAGAACAGATTAGGAGATCAACTATCTACAACCAACTTAGCTGAAGATGAAGCTGGAAGTTCACCCATGGAGAAGACAGAGGACACTCTTGCCTACAATTCTCTCGGTTGGGAACTCCAGCAGACTGTCTCAGTTTCCGCAGCTAGTCTCTGTTGGAGAGCTGTAAACGCCCTGTTTATTATGTTCTCAACCTGCTGCTGTTTGTTCTTTGACCTGAGAAGACGGTCCCACTCTACCTGGGGCTCTTGACTGGAAACTCCAGCTGACTACCCTAAGTCCTAGATTTGATCTAGTCTTGTGGTCGCTCTCTCATGCGATCTATACCCAGTCATCTCTGCTGGATGGTGCGGTTTGATGTTTTGCCATTCAGCTCTGTCTATCTGCTACTCACTATTTATTCTTTACTTTTGCTATCTTCCCATTCAATAATCCACCCATCCGACACTGAACGCAAGAGCATTGCAGAAGAGTCTCCGGACTCTACCAAACGAATAGCCTACATGCTATATGCACAATGCCACTGCCTTTTTAAGAGAGAGAATGTCACAGCTGAGACTCGATAGCATGAATCAGATAAAAGTTGGTGGTCATAGCACATTCAGAATCTCTGCCATAGGGCTCAAACTCATCTCATTGAAGCACACTGCCCCCGAGTCTCTAGCAAATGAGGTAACCCCCCTCTTCTACAAGCCCACTGTCAATCATAAATGTCAACCAGTAGCACATCCCACATTTTTTATAATTTGCCCTTTGGGCCCATCTCCCTCTCTGAAATGGGAAACTCCTAAGGAAATATATAATTTCTGACTCATCTCTGCACCTCAACATGTAGCATATGACTCAGCAAAGGACTGGTGCTCAGGAAACAAAGTTTTTTGAATGAATTTCCTAATGGCCAGGAAATATAGTGAATCACTGTTGAGTTTCCCGCCAACTACTTGAGAAAAGAAAACCATCTTCTCTGTGTGTGTGTGTCTTCTCTCTCTCTCTCTCTCTCTCTCTCTCTCTCTCTCTCTCTCTCTCTCTCACACACACACACACACACACACACACACACACACACACACCATAATCACAAAGGTAAGGGACAGCAGGGAAACAGATGAGCTCTCAAGTTGTCCCTCTCCCGAAGCACTTGCTCTTTCCGCAATGCATAGTATTTGTTGCCCGTACCATCACTGTGTACCCCCAAATCCCCTTTTGCGTCCTAGTTTAAAACAAAACACCTTTATCCAAGGAATCACTCATGGAAAAGGGTAAGAAATTGGGAGCGTGCAGAGTGCCTTGCTAGTGGCTTCCAGCCATACTGAAGTGGCCAGCTCCATGCCTCGCTGCTGGTCCAAGTACTGCAGCAGACCCTGGCAGCGTTCCTGGTTTGTTTTGTTTTGTTTTGTTTTTTCCTTATAGTGCCTTACTATTAGTGTCATTCCAAACTGACACTCTTAAGTTTCTTCAGTCAAACTGTCACTTAAGCAAGTGAAGACAGGTCCCAACGCCCCTTCTTCACATCAGTTAGGATTGATATTTTAAGCATCTTATCAACCTTGAGGGCTGTCCGGTATCTACTTCTCCCGAAACACGCTACCAGGAACACTGCATCCTAAGACGCGCACCGCTTGGCCAGGCCTGGTGTCAGTGCCCGCGTTTCATCTCAACACTTCCGCCCAGCCGCGGGAACAAGGAGAGACAACTTTGATCTCTCTTCGGGACTCCTCCCACTCCCCCTCAGGAAAGACCTGTCTCAAGATGCAGTCGTGGGGAGAGGAAATGGATGACCCCATCTTTCTCCGGGTTTCTGAATTCTTTTTCTCCATTCCTTATCGCCCTCTCTGGCCTCAAACTCTCATAGCTGTCCTCAGTCCTAACTCAGGAACTATTTTATTAACATGCAGCAATTTCCTGAGAAATCACACACTCGTGGTCTCTTCTGACATGCTAAACCTCCCCCCCCCACACACACATACACACAGCTCAGGCCCTAATACCCCAGCTCCAGTTTTAAATGTGTGAAAAGATCTGTCTTCACCCTAAAGCGATTCTCCTAAGTACCGCAAAACATTTAAACTGTTAAATGTTATTGAAGTGATAAAACATCCATTCTCTATCATCAGAATAGGGAGACTAAATTCTTGTTTCTTACTCCAACATAAAAATTCTCCCAGCAATTTACAGAACTACCTCAGTACTAGTGCGATGATTTAATAATTCATGCCAACTGTTTAGGACCCGGGGCCTGGGACATGAAGTACTTAAATTTAGCTATCAGCGGATACACATTATCTCCCACAATAGTACCTGGGGGTGGTTATTACATCACACCCTACTCCCCCATAATAGAAATATCAACCCAGCAGCCTCGGAGTAAAAGAGCTTCCCCAAGGTCAGTCGGGCCGGGACGTGAGGCGCTGTTTCCTCCTCAGATCCTCGGAGGGACCCAGCCCATTATCCATCAGGCTGGGACCCGAGGCAGGGGTCTCAATGGAGACAAGTACGGAAAAGCAGCGAGCGCAGTTCCCTGCACACAGTGGGGATGTGAGGACAGCGGCACCGCGGGCTCTGCTGGATTTTTCCTCCAGCGCCTCCGGTGCCCGGAGCTCGGAGCCCCCCCTCCTCCCGGGGGAGCTCCAGCGCGTCTGTGAGGCCCGCGCGCCGGCGCTTTGTACGCGGGCGGGCGGGCAGGCCGGGTTCCCGGGGCACCGCGGCGCGCGCGGGCGGCCGTCGGCCTGCGGGGAGGAGGGCGCGGCGGCTCGGCCCGAGAGCCCGCCAGACCCCCCGCCCCGCCTCGCGCTCCCGCTCCGCCCGCTTTCCCCGGCCGGCCGCGGCCCTCCCGGCCTCAGCCTCCTACCTGCAGCGGCGGCGCGGCGGCCGCGGGTCCCGGGGAGTTGCGCGGAGGCGCGAGCGCGGCGGCCTGGGCGGCTCTGGCGGGCTGGGCGGCCGGCAGGGCCGCGGGCTCCAGGCGCCGGGCGGCCGCGCGCCCCCGGCCGGCCAGGCCCCGCCGCGCGCGCCGCGGCCACAAAGCCCCGCTTTGCCGCCGCCCCCTCGCGGGCCGCCGCCGCCGCCTCCTACCGCTCCGGTGGGCGCCGCCGAGGGCGGGAGCGCGGCCCCGCGCAGTGCCCCCACCCCCGCCACTCCCGGAGCTGCGGTCCCACTGCGCTACCCACCTTGGCCCGGGAGCTGCGGAAGGGGACCGTCTCCGCCAACAACAAAAGAATGCATTTTCCTGCGCCGGGAATGTGGCAGTCACCCGCACGAGTTAGCGCGAGCCTCTTGACTGACGTGGGCCCTTTTCTTCGGAGACTCCGCGGGGCTAGGAATGGCACCCCCTTCTACTCTTGAGTTCATCGCCAACTTTTGTGTTTTTTTTTTAAAAAAAAATCGGCCGGATGTATCTCCTAAGAGAGTGTGCGCTCTCCCTCCCCCAAGGACCCCGGCTGTGCCCACCGACCTCAGGACCCGCCCTGTGTGCCGACCCAGTGGGACCCAGCGCACGCGGCTTAAACAACTGGGCGCCAAGGGGCCCTTCGTCGGACAAGGCCTTTGCCCCTCCCCCAAGGATGAAGACTCTTTCTTTTGCTCTGTACCGGTAAAAAAGATTCCAAGCCCAGGGAAGGGCAAAAGAGGGTGGTTAAACTTTTACTTTTTACTCGAGATGAAACTTAACATAGCATAAAAATAACCATTTAACAATTAACAATTCAGTGGCGTTTATTACACTTAGAGCAATCAGCAGTGATCACTTTACCTCCTAATTCTGAACGGTTTTATCAGAAGGAAACCCCCACACAAATCAAGTAGCCACTCCATTGCTTAGTCCCTGAAAACCATTAATCTGTTTTCTTTCTCTATAGATTTATCTTTTCTGCATATTTCATATAAATGGAGTTGAGTGCCTTTTTTGGTGGTGTGTGTGTGTGTGTGTGTGTGTATCCAAACTTCCCAAGTTGGCCTCGAACTCACTCTGGTCCGGGCAAGTCCTTGAACAACCTCCTGCCTAAGCCTCCCTAGTAGCTGAGATCACAGGCCTGCTCCACCAGGTGTTGTGTGGCTAGGTCAAAAGAATCCAGACAAGGTTCATCCAGGCTATAGCATGAATCATGCACTTCACTGCTTTTTAAAAAAAAAAACAAAACAAAAACAAAAAACAGAAAAACCCAACTTCCTGCTCATTGGTGTTTTACCTGTTTGTATGTCTGTGTGAGGATGCTGGGTCCCCTGGAACCAGAGTTACAGACAGTTGATAGTTTACAGATAGTTGGGTGCTGGGAATTGAACCCAGGTTCTCTGGAAGAGCATTCAATGATCTTAACCGCTGAGCCATCTCTCCAGCCCCACATTTTATGGTAATGTAGGATGGTATTGTATGTATATATAATCTACAGTTTGTAGGATGGTATTGTATGTATACATAACCTACAGTTTGCTTTTCTGTTCTTACATCTGTTGGTGGCTATGTGGGTTATTTCCACCTCTTGGCTAACGTGAACTGGATCTCTGAAAATACCTACACATTTGTCTAAATAACCTGTTTCTAGTTCTTTGGGAAACATACTTAGGAGTAGAAGTTCCAGGCCATATATGTTATTATAGTCATATGCATGACTTTTTTGTTTCGTTGCTTTTTGAAGCAGGGTCTCCTGTTAGCACAGGCTGGTCTCAAACTTGCTTTGTAGCAGAAGATGACCTCGAACTTCGGATCCTCCTGCCTCGACCTCTGGAATGCAGGTGTGAGTCACACATCCAGTCACCCACCATCTTTAAATAGGTGGTTTGGGTTTTTGACTGTAGAAAAAAATAGACACTCTCTGGTTGGGCACAGACATACCTATAGAATACTCTAGACTAAGAATTACAGCTGCTTTTTGTTCCTTAGTTTAACAATAACTTGTCTAATGTCCCAGGAGCTTTGAAATTGCCCCGAGAGCCAGGAAGCAGACTGGGGAAGGAGGGGATCCATTCTATTGGCAAACAAACTTTATGGCACGCCATTCCAGAAGCCAAAACGGTGCACCATTTGCACTTAAGCTTTCTACGTAGTGCCGTGCGAGAAGTCCTTAAAGACGGCATTCTTAAATGAGGCTCCAATCAAAGGAAAACTACTTGGCTGTGAAATTAGAAGACCAATTCAGATCAGAAATGTGAGTGATAGGTAGTGAAGCGTGGGAAAGCAGGAGATGTGTCAGGGGGCCTGGTCTACTTAATTCCACATGAAGTCTTTTATCTACCTTGAATCTGTTTTCTCATTGTTTAAGGGAGCATTAATGCTGCCTGCCTCGTAGGATAGGCAAAAGCTTCCAGCCTCGCTGGTCGCTGGTCGTGGTGACACACCTTTAATCCCAGCTCTCCGGAGGCGGAGGCAGGTGCATCTCTGTGAGTTTGAGCCCAGCCTAGTTTGCAAAGCAAGTTCCAGGACAGCCAGGACCACAGAGAAACCCTGTCTGAAAACAACAACAAAACAAAACAAAACCCTTCTAGTCTCAACCTCAATAAATGATCAGTGCTTTTGATCTAAAATGCTGAAGATTGGGATGGGCCACACGAAGACATACTTGACCATGTTTGACCATGCGTTTCCCCTCAAGTCAAGAAAGAAGGCTATCTTTAAAACTAACCAAGCCAGGCGAACAACTCAGATCCCTAACACAGTTTCTGTATCTCGTCTCACTGTTTCCTGGCTTAGGAAGGCAAATTACCCTGGTCAGGGTTTGTAATGTGGCTCAGTTTTATCTGTAAAGTAGAATAACACCTACTTAAGAGGATTTGACAAGGTGGTGCATACGGAGGACTTAGCACAAAGCTGGTAAATAGGAAGTACTATTATTACATGTATCGATAGCAAAGCTATTATAAATTCTCCAAGGAAAGTATTAGCAGGAGAGCAAGATCAGCAGAAAGGCGAGTAGATAGAGCGATAGGGGAAAAGCGGTCCCTTGGAATGACTTGTTCCTTCCTGAAGACAGCCCAGTCCACTCCCATAGTGGGTATGACCACTGCACTCAACTCCGACAGCTGGTTGAGAATAACTTTAAGCACAGGCTTTTTCTGCTCTGGCCCAGGCTTACCAAGCAGTCTTGATGTAGCAGCTGGCTTCCACAAAAGCTCTCCGAAGGAAAGAATATGAACTGTGCGTCTACCCTGAATGCTGCAGCGTTCTTTGCAAATTGACATTTCACGTATCTCTCTGCCTCTTGCTATTTTGAGTGGACAATGTCCCTGAAATCTAACTGGGAATGGCTATTAGATGCTATTTTAAGCTTTCCTAGCAAGTAACAGTCTCCTCCAAATTTTCCAAAGGAGGATATCTATTTAAACTGAGGAGAATTGGAACAACAAAACCAGCCTGAGCAGGACATGCAGTTATCTAAAAGCCACTAGGGACTGATCTCCATCTATTTAGTTTCAAGTTGCTAATCCTTCCTTCTCTCTAATTAAGCAAGATTTCTGAAACCCAAATATTCCTGGAAAATCTGATTGACTACAATGTATGATAGTATAAAGAAGAATACCTTCATCATGAAAATTAAATGATTTTTAAGTATGTAAATCAATGAAAAATTTCTACATACTGGGGCTGGAGAGATGACTCAGCAGTTACAAGCACTGGTTGCTCTTCCAGAGGTCCTGAGTTCACTTCCCAGCAACCACATGGGGTCTGATGCCCTTTTCTGGCAAACAGGCACATATACAGAAAGAACACTCACATAAAACACATACATAAATAAAAAATTTTAAAGAGTTTCTACATAAGCCAGGTGGTGGCGGTGCACACCTTTAATCCCAGCACTCGGGAGGCAGAGGCAGGCAGGTCTCTTTAAGTTCGAGGCCAGCCTAGTCTACAGAGTGAGTTCCAGGATAGGCTCCAAAGCTATACAGGGAAACCCTGTATCAAGAAAAAAGTTTCTATATAAATGTTAGCTATTATTAGACTGTGGAGGATGAGATAGTTGCTGATCTGCTGCAAGTACTTAAATCTGCTATACGTTTGCTACCCTGACTATAACCGGAGACTGTTCATTTGCTCGTTTCCCAGCCACCCAGCCCCCAAAAATTACAAAGAAACTATATTAATTACAATACTGTTTGACCAATAGCTCAGACTTCTTATTAAGCAGCTCTTACATCTTAAATCCATTTCTATTAATCTGTGTATCACCACTAAGCTGTGGCCTACCAGTAAGGTTCTGGCATGTCCTCCTTCAGTAGCTACATGACGTCTCTCTGACTCTGCCTACTCTCTCTATATATTTCTGTTCAGTTTTCCCACCTGGATATATTCTGCCCTGCCTTAGGCCAAAGTAACTTTATTTTTTTAAAGATTTATTTATTTATTATGTATACAACATTCCTTCCATGTATGCATGCATGCCTGAAGAGGGCACCAGGTCTCATTATAGATGGCCGTGAGCCACCATGCGGTTGCTGGGAATTGAACTCAGGACCTCTGGAAGAACAGTCGTTGCTCTTAACCTTTGAGTCATCTCTCCAGACCACCCAAAGTAACTTTATTCATCAACCAATAAAGCAGCACATATACAAAAGGACATCCCACATCATTTGACTGTATTCAAAGGCTGTGGAATGAATGGGAAAATCAAGAAGGTCCTATAGAATAGTGATTCTCAAGAGATGATGCTAGATCAGCTGTCTCCCCTCCCAGTTGTTGGAAACAAAGGTTAAACTCATGAATCTGTCCCAAACAGAACCTTGAAGGTTGGGCCCCACAAACCTTCTAGGTAGATCATTTTGCATACTAAATTTGAGAGCTAGTTGAATTAGGAATAACTGGTATATATCAACCAAAATACTAAAAGCATTTTTGTGGAGTTGGACTAGATGACTAATATTTGTTTAAAAAAAAAGATGATCAAGAATAGTGAAAAAATTTTTTCAAAAGACGATGGCATTTACCCTACCAGGCAGTAAAATACTCTATTATTTATAGAAATTCAGTCTACAAAATACAATAAAATAAGGCCTGCAATAGATTTCTGAACATGTTTGAACATTTAAACCATAAAGCAGTGGTTCTCAACTTTTCTAATGCAGCTCCTCGTGTTGCAATGACCCCCCACTATAAAATTATTTTCATTGCTACTTCCTAACTGTAATTTTGTTACTGTTATGAATCATCATGTAAATATCTGTTTCTGATGATCTTAGTGGACCCTGTGAAAGGGTCATTCAACACCCCCCAAAGGGGTCACGACTCACAGATTGAAAACCTCTGCAAAGGAAAGAATTGATAAATCTACAAATGGGATTAATTATCCATTAATAAAGAAATAACATTTCTGCTCTGTATCATGTAAAATAAATGACTCCATCTGGGTTTTAAAGTCACATGTAAAAGATATGCAAGTAATACAGAGCATGTTTACATGATCTAGAACAGCAGTGCTTTCTCATGTAAGATGTAGGAAGCAGGGCAATGGAAGTGTGGTGCAATGACAGAGCTCTCACCTAGCATGTGTGAACTTTTAAGTTCACAGCACTCCCCCCACACACACACACACACAAAGAAAGATAGATGAAGTAAAACCACATAGGACAAGATTGGAATTTTAACTATGTGAAAATTGACTTCACACAAATAACACCAATGTCTTCGTGTCTAATAAAAAAGGATCCACTGAAGAAATAGCTGCTTCTAGAACTGTGTAGGAAACAAGGACTAATTTATAGCATGAGAAAGTAAGCAATAACTAAAACGCATACCATAACGACAACCAAATATGATAATAAAGAAAGACAAGCAAACAAAGTGAGGTTCTAGTTAAGACATCGGGTTCAGCAAAACTTAAGCTGATTGGGAAAATGGGTTCCTTTACATTCTGGAGAAGCGTAAACTGGTCAGGCCATTCTGGGGGACTGTAGCTGTGGGAATTTTAGAATTCAGAGTCCTGTTTATTTACAGAAATGCTACTTGGACAGATGTTTTTAAAAGGAACACGAGAAGCTAGAAAGACGGCTCGTTGAGAAGCACGCATGCTCTGCAAACATAAGGACTTGACTTTGGAACTCTAGACCCATGGAAAAAGCTGTGCCTGGCTGTGCTTACTGTGAGACCGGAGTTTGGGGTACAGAAACAGGAGGGCCACAAAGAACTGGGTAGCTCATTAGCCTAGTCAGTGAGCTTCCTCTTCAGGAAGAGGCCCTGTTTCAAACTAATGAGGCAGATGGTGGCAGAGGAAGGTTCCCAACATCCAGCTCTTGCCTGTGCATGCATGCGCATAGGGATATCAAGTGCATACACTACACACACACACACACACACACACGCATGAAGTACAATAGAAAATTAAAATCCTCATCTCCAAATCAGACTCTCCTAAAGAGTGTATGGACTCAGAACCATCAGTCCCAGCTGCTAACCTCCATTCTGTGAGCTCTGATGCATACCCAGTAGTCAATGACAATGACATCTTTTCTGCAGCAGCAACTGTAGAAGGCATACCAATTTTCCAGGCTCTAAAGTGTGAATGAGAAAGTGTACCTTAGAATAATAAAGATCATATGTAGTGACTAAAGGAACCAAGGGCATTCACAGGCGCCACCACTGGATGCTTTCATTCCTATTGCTAAGAAAAAGCAACACTTTGTAAAAAAGCGAATGTGCAGTACTAGATTATTTAGGGAAAAGGCAAACAAACCTCGAGATTTCTATGGCAGACCCTGGAAACGCGGCCGCCGGTAGACTTGCAGCTTTCCTTACTGTGCCCTGTTACACTTTACACAGTGGACTGCCAGTTTTCCCAGGCTCTGTGCTGAGACACGATGTGATCAAGTTCTGGAGAGAGAACTGTAAGCAGACAGTCCCCTGGGTTTCCTTGCGTGAATGAGAACAGCTTGGCGAGCAGATGCTGTTTGGCCTTTCCTGTCCAGTACGTGGACACAGCAACTAGAGAGGCTGCAATCATCTCCAGATCAAACAAGGACAAGAGCTATCTGGGGTACAGGGTCAACTGAAAGAGCCTGGGATCCTGGTGACGTCACTGAGCCTCCTGGCTGAGCCTCTCTGTCTGCAGCAAGCCGCCTGTCTCTGGGTAAAATGTACTTCCGCGAACAGTTCCGTAGCCTGACACACAGCCACACTGTGAAGTAGCTATTATCACCATCCATTAGAACACTTCATCCTCCCAAACTCCGCTCCCATTAAATGCCAGCTCCGTGTTCCTGCCCCACCCCTCATCTCTGGCAACCATTCTTTCTGTCTTCATACATTGACAAGCTCAAGGAGCGCGGATAAGTAGAATCCTAAGTGCTTTGGTGCCCGGCTTTTTAAAAGTTTTATTCTATTATTTTTAAATAAGTGAGTCTGTGCGTCTACACAAGGGTTTGTGCACAAGAGTGTAGGTGCCTGCGGGAGCCAAAGGCGTTAGATTTCCCTGGAGCTGGGGCTGCAGGCAGTTGTAAACCATCTGATGGGTGAACTGGGAGCCACACTCGGGTGGGTCCTCTGGAAGTAGAGCAGGCATTCTTGAACACTGGTCCATCCCTCCAACCCATTTGCCTTTCAAGCTTTTCACTGCATACATTCATGGTACCCAGTACTCGTTACATAAGGGCATTTTCTCACAAGCATAGTTCCCCCCCCCATAACTCTACTCTATCCTTTGTCGATCTCCCCCACTAATAATCCCCTTTGCCTCAGCTTTCCTATCATACACACAAGTCTTTAGATATCTATATAAGATCTAAGAACTACAAATGAACGAGAACATAGCAGTTGTCTTTATGACAAGCTTAATATGATTATCTCCAGGTACGTCCATTTTCCTGCAAACCTTGTTCCTCAGTAATAAAAAAAATCCATTGCGTAAATGTGCTTGTTAGTTATTTGTTTTTGTCAACTTGACAAGCTAGAGCCATCTGGGAAGAGAGAAACTCGGTGGAAAAAAATGCCTCCATTAGACTGCCTGTGGACAAGTCTGTGGGGTATTTTCTTGATTAGTAATTAACCTGGGAGGGCCTAGTGTATTAGGAGCAATGCCACCCTGGGCCGGTGGTCCAGGATAGTATAAGAAAGCAAGCTGCTCAAGTCATGGGGAGCAAGCCACTATGGAGTGCTCACCAATTCCAGGTTCCAGGTTTCTGCCTTCAGTTCTTACCGACACCCATGCACAATGGACTATAAACTGTGAACAGAAATAAACCCTTTCCTCCCCAAGCTGTTTTAATCATGGTGTTTTAACACAGCAATAGAAAGCTAGGACATTACGCAATGCCACATTTTCACTATTCCTTCCTCCACTGTGAAGCATGTCCATTTGTCCCATAACTTAGCTATTGTGGACAGTACTATGATAAATATTAATGGGCAAGCGTCTCTGTGATATGATGACGTGAGTCCTTTGGTAACACTGCATAGCTGGGTCTTGTGGTAGATCTACGTGAGTCTTTTGAGAAACCTCCACCCCTCCTTTCCACAGTGTCTGGATTAGCTTGCACTCCCATCAGCAGTGAATAAAGGTTCCCTTTTGTTCATACCCCCCACAACATCCATTATTGTTCGTTTCCTTATGACTCCCATTCTCACTGGGCTAAGATCAAATGACTGGTGACTTTGGACAATTTTTATATGTTTATTAACCTTTTTTTAGTTCTTTGTATAATCAAGATATTAACTCTGTCAGGTGCAAAATATGTTTCTCCCGTTCTGTAGGCCGTGTCATTTCTTGTTTCCATTGCTACTTTGTAGTCGTATAAAATCCAGTTTGTCCTTTGTTCAGAAAGTCCTTGCCTAGATCTTGAAGCTTTCCCTGCTTTTGTCTCTACCAATTTCAGAGTCTCAGGTCTTACATTAAGGTCATTGACCCATCTGGGGTTAACTCTTGCGCAGGGTGAGAGGTAGGAATCTCGTTTCATCCTTCTACATGCGGATACCTGATTTTCGCAGCATCATTTATTAGAAATGCTGCATTTTCATCCATGTATTTTTTTTGTCATCTTTGTAAAAAAGTTGTGACGTGCTTCCTGACCAGCAGGAATGGACGATCACAAAATCAAGAATCCTTCTCAATCACAATTTATTAGAGCTCCTTGATTGAAAGGGGGAATAGGGAACAGGGATGAGAGAGAGAGAGCGAAAAATCCAAAGACAGCCGCTTTTCTAGGGTGAGAGGCTCGAATGCTGATTGGTTGATGCCATTCTACTAGGACCCAAGGCCACGGGACAGGTCAGGAGACCGAGTCTCTTGAAATGCAAAACAAGGCTCCGAGCATACCGGCCTAAGGCGGCAACATCAAAGGATATGTATACCTCCAGGCTGTAGGACTGCTGGCACTATCTGACCAAGGCCACATCCTGGCGGCTCCCTACAGCTCCTCCTTTTATTGTCTTTAAGAGCAATAAGACAAAACTATTTTCCAATCTGGTCCCCACCTCATGATGTGTGGACTGATTAAAGAAAAGAAAAGCAAGACACACCCTTCCCGTGCAATGGGACAACTACTTCCCTGGGAGTGCTAGGGCTGTGTCTGCACACCCTCCGCCTATGCATACCTTCCTCTGTGCCGTGGGACTATCTGGTCCCTAGAGGGTGCAAAGGCTATGCATGGCTAATTGCCTATGAGCTCTTTTGAGGCTGAGAGCCAAACCTGGGGTGAGGATACACATTCCAAGGCTGCCAAGGCCTGTGCCACAAGGACCTTGTCCCTCCTCACTTGGGCTAGCAGGTAGCACACCAATCAAAGACATACAGCACTTCCACCTAGACACAGCATGCCAAGAATATTTCTGCTCCCACCCATTCCCAAGGAAGGAAAAGGCAGAATAGAGTCAGTCAGAAAATTGTTAAGAGATAAGAGGTTGCACAGGGTGCTGCTCAAGGTGATAACGTGAGACAGTTGCTCTTGACACCGCCCAGGGTGTCATCTCTGCTGTCTCCGCACGAATCTTCCACAGCAGGACACTCAGCATCCACTGGATCATCTTTCTTCTTTATTTCTCTTGTCAGTCTCGCTGGCACCCAGATTGGATCTTCACGATTCTGAGGGAAAATGCAAATTGCTCCCCTGGATCTGGTAATTACCGGATCCGGTCCACACCATTTATTAATCAATACATCCTTCCACATGACCAAATCTCGCTCTGTAGAGCTTTCAAACAGGGCATGCCTGTCTGCTGCTGTTTTTCCAGCAATATTTTGAATTAAAAAATTAAGTGTAAAGAGTGCAAGAGAAATCCTTTCTCTAGGGGAAGCTGCTACAGCTATTCCCCCTTTTTGCTTTCGCAAAATTTTCTTTAAATTTCTATTTGCTCTTTCTACGATACCCTGGCTTTGAGGATTGTATGGTAGGCCAGTGGTATGTTCAACTTGTAATTGCTTACAAAAGGCTTTAAAGCCCTGTGAGGCATATGTCGGACCATTGTCGGTTTTTAAATGACTTGGCTTTCCCCAAGCTGCCCAGGCCTCTAAGCAATGCATTTTTACATGAGTTACCTTTTCCCCTGCCAGTGGGGTGGCATGAATTATTCCAGAGCATGTGTCCACTGACACATGAACATACTTTTGTCTGCCAAACTCCGAGATGTGAGTCACATCCATTTGCCAGAGTGAGTTTGGCTTTAACCCCCTGGGATTTACCCCAATATGTGGGGGATGTAACATGGTCACGCAAGAGGGACAGGCTTTTACTATCCTCCTGGCATTTTCCCTAGAGATCTTAAACTTTAAGCGAAGTGTATTCGCTGGAACATGATAGAGCTGATGGAAATCTCTAGCTAGCTGGAGTGAATCTGTAGCCACAAGGGCGAGTGCTCGAGTAGCACCATCAGCTTGAGCATTGGCCTCTGCCATAGGTCCTGGCAAGAGAGAATGGGCTCGAATATGAGCAACATAAAAGGGGTTTTCTCTTTTTAAAATATGTTTTTGTATTTGTAAAAGAATATTAGACACTGTATTTGAGCTGCGAATTGAGGCTGCAACCTCAAGAGAGGCCACAGCATTGACCACATATTGTGAATCTGAAATTAAATTAAATGGCTCAAGAAATCTCTGAAACACCTCCAAAACCACCAAGCACTCAGTGACTTGGGGGGAATCAGGCCGAAATTGAAAGACCACAGGTTTAGCATTTCCTGCCACCAGAGCCCCTTTTCCGGTCTTTGAGCCATCTGTATAGATAGTTAAGGCTCCTTCTAATGGGTGGGGCGAGGTAATCCTGGGAAAATACACCAAATTTTTCTCCACAAAATTTATTAAGGGGTGCCTTGGCACATGATTGTCAATAACATTAGGGAATGCACAAAGCAGGATAGCCCAGCCATCTACTGTGGCTGTCAAAACTTCTACCTGTTCCCTCGTATAGGGAATTATCAGCTTGTCAGGCATTCTCGCAAAGTGGGCTAAGCAAAGCTTTATTCCCATTAATGCTTGGCCAGCCACCAATTCTGGATAATATTGAACAGATCTTGCTCCTATGGAATTTCCATGCATCCACCAGAGGGGTCCATCTTGCCATAACACTCCAGTGGGATAATTCTTTGTTTTGAGAATGCATAGCAAAATTGGTAAGGATGGATTCAGTCGCTGTAATTGAGCTATAGTAATAGCAGATTCTACCCTCTTAAGGGCCTGCATTGCAGCCGGGGTCATGGCTCTAGGTGAACAGATATCAGGATTGCCTTCTAAGATGGAAAACAAAGGCAAGAGCTCAGATCGAGGTACATTTAAATATCCTCTAATACAATTTATATTTCCCAGCAACTGCTGGAAATCATTAAGAGTTTTAAGGTGATGGGTGCGAATAAGCACTTTCTGAGGCCTGATGCTTTTAGGGGTGATTATAGTCCCCAAAAATTTCACCATTGAAGATGTTTGTACTTTATTTGAGGCTATGTGGAGTCCTTGCTCCTCCAAAAGGGATGTAACCTTTTGGAAAACTTCCTTCAGGGTTTCCTGATGGGATTGGCCATTCCCTGAGGCAAAGTTTTCCATTGAAACCGAGCATTGGGTTGCTCATTGTTAACAGATGGAAGAGTAAATGCAAACCTTTCCCGGTCCTGAGGGCACACGGGAATTGAAAAGAAACAGTCCTTGATGTCCAAGGAAATTACAGGCCAATTCTTTGGTATTGCTGAAAGCAATGGGAGGCCCTGCTGGGCTGGGCCCATGACCTGCATCTGAGCATTGACTGCCCTAAGGTCATGCAGTAACCTCCAACCTCCAGAAGCCTTTTTAATCACAAAAATAGGCGTATTCCAACGCGATACAGAATGTTCTAAATGTCCTAGTTCTAACTGTTCTTGTACTAATTGTCTTGCAGCTTCCAGCTTTTCCAAGGAAAGGGGCCACTGAGGGACCCATACCGGCTTATCTACTAGCCAAGGGATGGGCATTGTCTTTTGTGTGGAAGCTACAGCTTCAGTGGCCCCTATGAAAAACCCAAGCCTTTTCTATCTAACTTGGAGACAGTCTCAATAGGATTTTGTCTACCTTGGAGACATTTGCCAAGTCCCTTATTGGGAACATAGCCCTGACGTGCCATCATTTGCTTACTGGTATCAGAATAATCATTTGTAAGTCTCAATCTCATTTGAGACTGCACATCCCTGCCCCATAGGTTGATGGGCAAATCAACCACAAAAGGCTGAAAAGTCCCTCTCTGATCTTCTGTTCTCCAGACTAACTCCTTAGCACTTATATGCGGTGTTTGTGCATACCCCAGCCCTTGAAGGGACTGGGAGGCCTGTTGTAAGGGCCAGCGTTTTGGCCATGCTTGGGATCTGATGATACTTTTATCTGCTCCAGTATCCATCAGGCCTGAAAAAATCTTTTCTTCTATTTCTAAATTTAAGATTGGTCGCTGATCAAGCTCCAAGGATAAACAAGCCAAATCTACTCCCATGGGAGCAAGGCTTTTGTCCTTTAAGACAAGCCCCTCAGCTGGAAGCTTATTACGCCCTGAAGGCAGAACTAAGAGTTGAGCTATTCTGTCTCCTGGGGTGATGGAAACTACCCCGTATGGAGAATGGCAAAGAATTTTAATGCAGCCTTCATAGGCAGGGTCTATGACTCCAGGATGGACTATCAGGCCTTTCATAATTGAGGATGAATGTCCCAAGACTATGCCAACAGTATCTTTTTCTAATGGCCCAGACATGTCTGTTTCTATGACCTGAACTCCCATATCCTGAGTTAATAGCAGTTCGGAGGTGGCACAGAGGTCCAGCCCTCCGGAGCCTTTGGCTGCCCTTCTTGTTGGGACGATGGAGTCATCTCGGGGACTGCCATCGTGTTCTGAATTGCCCCAAATATTTTTGGGCCCTGGGTGCATGGGCCCCTCAATCCGTTTTTTGACAATGACTGAACAGGCATAGGAATAAGTTGTCCATTTATATCCCTAACTGATCTGCACTCATTAGCCCAATGTTTCCCTTTCTTGCATCTGGGACAAATGTCTGGCTGCCTCTGCGATGTTGCAGCTGAGAGCCCTGAAGAATCTGAGGCATTATGACTATTGGAACATTGTTTTTTGAAATGCCCCAACTGTCCACATTTAAAGCATGCCTTTCCCTTATCTCCTCTGACATCTCTGGCAGCAGCAAGCACAGCAGCCGCCAGCCCTGCATTGGTTAGAGGCCCCCCAACTTCACGGCAGGCTTTGATCCAGGCTTCTAATCCCTTTCCCTTTACTGGACCTATTGCTCTCTGACATTCCTTGGTGCTCTGCTCAAATATTATTTGCTGGACAAAAGGCAATGAAATATCTAAATTCCCAAACATTCTTTCAGTTGCCTCTGTCATCCTAGCCACATAATCAGAGAATGGCTCTGCAGCACCTTGAATAATCTTGGTTAAGTTACCAGCTGTTTCACCTTTATTAGGGAGTGATTTCCATGCTCTATAATGAATCTCACTAACCTGCCTATAAACCTCCCAAGGATAATGATTCTGATTTCCAGCAAATGCCCCCTGTCCAAGAAGCATATCAGCCGTCCACTCTGGGTGGCCGCCTTGTATGTTAATGCGCTCTTGGGTCTGAGCCTTGTCCTGGACTATAGATTTAAAATCCAGGAACTGCCCTGCTGGAAGAGCTGCTCTTGCAATCTCCTGCCAGTCTGTAGGAGTCAGCGCTACTGTAACAATCCTTCTCAATAATGCGATTGTATAACTGGCATTTGCTCCATAATTTCTCGCAGCTTCAACCAAGTCCTTCAGCTGTCTGTATGGGATTGGTTCATACCATCTATTATAATTCTGTGGCTCCTCAAAAACAGGAAAGGCAGCAGCCAGTTGCGACCAAGTTTGCCTTCCTATGAAGCTGTGACCTTCTGTAGCTACCTGCTGGTACATGGGTGGAGGGGCGGATGGGGGAAGGACAGAAGGTATTGGCGCCTCGTCTCTTTTGCCCTTTGTAGTAAACACATCAACATCGCCCCGCCTTAGGCTACCTCGCTGCTCTTTCTCAGATTTAGCAGCCGCTCCCTCTAGTTTCTCTTCCTCCTCTGATAAATCTAAATCTACAAATTCTTTCACTACTAAAGCTATGGGGCTTCTCTTCCCCTTTTCTCCTTTTTCTATTTCCGGATCCTTATCTTTTAATTTTTCCTTTTTCTTTCTAGGCCTACACTCTTGTTCTTCCTTCTGATCTGATTCTGAAAAGCTGTCCTGATGTTTCTGTAATGCCTTGTGACCCTGTTTTAATATCTCTATATTACGTTCTTCCTTTAAGCAGTCCCGCACCATCCTCCAAAAAGGAAGTGTGCCTCTCCCAATATTTCTTTCTGCTTGTTCCAAATCCCTGCCTAGCTTATTTCAAGATGGTAAAGTTAGGTCACCTGAAGCTGCAAACCAAGGTGAGACATCAACAATGTCTTTTATGATGTTAGCGACAGTGCTAGAAGAGATCTTTAAATCATGCTGTCGCAAAAATGCCTGGATTGAGCGATAAATCTCCCTGGGGTTCGAGCTGGCTCCATAAGAATTGCCCATGATGTGCATTTACCCCCTGGGCTAAAGAAAAAGCCTCCTTTTTACTTACACGGAAGTCCTTTTAGAAAAATGCCGCTTGATCTATTGCGGACTTAGTTTTACTTTTGACTAGAGCTGCAGTCACAGCAGCAAAGGCACTCACCACCTGGTTAATCATAGCGCAACCCAAAGCAACAGAGAAGAAGGAATGCAAACATTACCATTCTGGACCAGCCTTAGCAATCAGCATACATCTGGAGGATTTCCTGACGTCAGTCATCGCTCTTTTGTGATGAGTTCTGAATTCTGCTCCCTCCTTGGCTTGTTCAAATCCGGCGTCCCGGGTTTCGGCACCAAAATGTGACGCGCTTCCTGACCAGCAGGAATGGACGATCACAAAATCAAGAATCCTTCTCAATCACAATTTATTAGAGCTCCTTGATTGAAAGGGGGAATGGGGAACAGGGATGAGAGAGAGAGAGCGAAAAATCCAAAGACAGCCGCTTTTCTAGGGTGAGAGGCTCGAATGCTGATTGGTTGATGCCATTCTACTAGGACCCAAGGCCACAGGACAGGTCAGGAGACCGAGTCTCTTGAAATGCAAAACAAGGCTCCGAGCATACCGGCCTAAGGCGGCAACATCAAAGGATATGTATACCTCCAGGCTGTAGGACTGCTGGCACTATCTGGCCAAGGCCACATCCTGGCGGCTCCCTACAAAAAGTCAAGTTACTGTAGCTGCGTGGGTTTCTACCTGAGTCCTATGCTCTGTTCGGTTGAACTACATGTCTGCTTTAAGGCTAGCGTAACACTGTTTTTTGCTACTATTCATCTGTAAAATAACTTGAAAGCAGGTATAGTGAGACTTCTTGTTTCATTCTTTTTTATCAGGGTTGCTTTGGCTATCCTGGGTCTTTTGTGTTTTGTTTCTAGCTTATTTAATTAGTATAATGTTGTCGCTGAGCATCCACAGTGTAATATAAATAATAATTTTACTATTTTAACAGCTGGATCAACTTTCACTGTCTGTATGTATATGTTGCATTTTACCATTGATGCAGGGGCATTTGAATTATTTCCTCTGGGCTTTTTTTTGAATGAGACTAATACACTGGCTTCCTTTATTTGGTTTTTGCTTCCTAATTAAACAGATTCCTAACTACTACAATGTATATGTGTAGAGTTGTAGGCATAAAAACATGGGGAAAGGCACTGGATAGTTATACAAGTGGGAGCAGGACAGGGAGGATACATTTAAAACCTGTCCATTTGGTGGGGAATCTTTGTCAACCAAATATCTTTAAGAAGTGGGACCCAGTTAAGGTGTGGCTTTCTGGGACCCAGAAAAAAGGGGTATGTGGCTCAAGTGCGCTCTCTCTGTGTGGTTCCCTTGCAGCACAGCTGAGCTTGGACTTCTTGTTCCTGTTTTGTGAGTTTGCCCCTTATAATAAATAAACATATAATTGTTTTATATTTTAGATAACCTGGTTATTTCTTGAATCGAGATAATTCAACAGTTGGCACCCAATGTGGAGCTCGAGGCTCCCGCACCTCTAGCCAGCCACCTTCAGGATCTGCATGGTGCATTTGAGTATAGGATCCCTGCGCAGCGGCCCTGAGTAGCCACTAGCCTTGGTAACTCTTAGAGCTGCTCCTGGTCCTCAGACAACTGCACCGTCAGCGATTGCACGGCTGGACTGTGGGTCCAGTTTTCCCAACAGACCGCATTAGCTCAGGCAGGACACAGGTTTCTGTCAGCATTGCTGCTTTGCTGTCCTTGTGAGGCTGCTGACCAGTCAGGGACCTCCACAGAGTGCACAGTCTGTGATTTACATGGAATAACTGTTTTTTATTTGAGCACATTTTTCAGTATTTAACACGAAACCAAGTTCAAGCTAGCTACGCTGCTAAAACTGCCCCGGGATACCTACTGGCCAATAACGGTTAGTGCACCTACCCCAACACATTACAGGTAAGATTTATAGCTTAAAATATAAATTATAAATTTATAATTTAAAAGGGTAAGAAGATGGGAAATTTAATAATACAAGAATTCAAAAGCTTTTTTACTTATACCATGTATAATATTATGCAAGGTTTATGTGATTTCCCTTCTACATCCCTCTATTTGATTCTGGAGATTAACTTTGTTCTTCATATTTTCTCCGTAAAAATATGGTTTGATAATAGGGCCAAGAATGGGGCACTTTTAGAATATGGTCTTTACAGAATGATAATGACCAACTAAAAGGGAAATTCAGCACTCTGGAGAAGGATATGACCAATATGACGAACAAAACCCAGTTAATTAAAGAGGGTACTGAAACATTGTCTGAGAGAATTTGTACTGTTGAATGTATTCATCGGAACCTGTCAAATGGAATCTGTTGAATGGTTATGAGAGATTGATAGATAGAATGTTTCTCCAAGAAGGTAATATGCATGCTATAAAAATTATATCCATGATTGAGACCTAATCTTCACTGCAGAGACTTCACACCTTGGAATCCTCAATGAGGGCATTATAAAAGAACACCAGACAGGAGATCCATACTTTACAAAAGGCAGTGGTAAAAAGATTTGAAAAGACTGAGGAATTTATTGAATTTGATGACCAGGGACAAAAGGTACAAAGATAGAATTTAGCCTCATTGTGGAGGGCTGGACCACATTCTCCATTGCTTCTAGGAACAAAGGTAGAGATTGACCTCTGTGACCCCAAGGTGTGGCGGCACACGCCTTTAATCTCAGCGCACGTGCTTTGTAACTCTCTACCGCTGCGTCCCTGCCTACTCCCGAGGTTTCACCTGGGACTGGGAGCAGTCAGCCAATCCGGGAATGACACGTCCAGGGCAGGGTCTGTTTCCTTTATAAGGGATGGGTTCCATCTTATCTGGGTCCCCACGGCCGTGTTGGCTTATGCTCTGCTCCCAAGAGACATAAAGCTATTCTGCAGAAGGATCCTAGTGTTCCGTGTGGTTCTTGCTGGCGAGACGGTAGCGCGGGACATCTGGTGCCGAAGCCCTCGGGACGCCGAGGAATCTTGACCACCGCACCGACGGGGATCTCTTGGATTCACTTTGGATTCAGGAAGGATTCAGAACTGCGGGGTCTGCATGTCAGAGAGGTAATGTCTGTTCCTGGATTTTTCGGTTTTGAGCTCGACTTGTCTCCGCATTGGGAAGGTTTCATACAGGCCTTGATGCTTATCTTAGCAATTCTCTTATTTTCCATCAAAAATTGCTTAAAAGATGAATCTTGCCAAGCGGTTGTTGCAAGGGCGGAGGAAATTCAGGACAGAATATCAGAAACTGAATGCAGTGGGAGGTTAGACGCGCGCGTGAGAGAAAAAAATTAAGGAAAAAGGACCCTCCAGGAATTCTAAGGAAGTAGAAATGGGGGAGAATATTGGCCCACAAGGCCAAAAGTTTTCTGCAGGAGAAGAGGAAGGAGAAATGGATACAGAGGAGGAAGTAGAATTAGCCAACGGCAGGGCCATGAGGTTATCCCAAACGGTCCATCCGCCTCATTATAGGCTACACCTTCCCTCAATTGCCCCTTCGGCGCCTCCTTATGAGGAAAGCCTTGGGCTAAAGACCTTTTCATTTATCCCTGATAAGGTCAAGAGAAAGCTACACTTGGCTTTCCCCGTTTATGAAGGGGAAAACGGGCGATTACATGCACCTGTGGAGTACAATCAAATCAAAGAGTTAGCAGAGTCAGTCAGAAAGTATGGAGTGACTGCTAATTTTACCTTAGCCCAGTTGGATAGATTGGCCTTGTCTGCCATGACTCCAGCGGACTGGGAAACAGTTGCAAAAGCATCGCTCATCAGCATGGGTCAATATTTGGAATGGAAAGCGCTGTGGCACGAGGCAGCCCAGGAACAGGCCAGAGCTAACGCTCAGGCCTTAATTCCAGAACAACAGCAATGGACATTTGACCTCCTGACTGGGCGAGGGCACTATGCCGCTGCTCAGACAAACTACCCTTACGGCGCCTACCGCCAGATAGCCGATACAGCTGATCCGCAGCGGCCCAAAGATTTGGTTAAGTGGAAAGATGTGCTTTCTAATGAATGGAAAGGCCCGGATCCCATCTTATTGAGATCCAGGGGAGCTGTTTGTGTTTTCCCACAGGATCAAGAAAGCCCATTCTGGCTGCCAGAGCGATTGACCCGAACAGTGAAGAGTGATCCACAACACACGGATTCGCCTGAGGACCTGGCTGCTGTTCCTCCTGCCATTTTGCGGATGGATGACAGAGCACCGATGGAGGACACTCTCAGCCTTCCTGAAGTTGTTACCAGTCAACCATAGGATGGCTGTGTCTCCCCGATTTTTTACAACCAATAAGACTCTGGGCCCCCTCCCTACTGTCCTAGAGATGATTTATAAGCTTGGCCGTAGGACTTCAGTCCTGGGCCGTGTCTCTCATTCCTCTACTTCAAAGAATGGGTGGGGGTGGAAATGTTTTGGAACAGTCCTATGCTATGGATTAGTGTTTTTCCTATGGATGGTCTGCTGACTCAAATCCTAAAATTGTAGGGACAAAGTGGTTATTGCACAAGCGCTGGCTGCCCTGAAACAGGGGGCCTCTACTGATGTGTGGTTATCTAAAGCAGTAGGGTTTAAGCCAACCAGCTCCTGCACCCCTAGGACTGTGGTCCATTGCACAGGGTGGAGTGCTTGGCTTAGCTAGCCCTGAAGGTTGTCGAGCTGAAGAGCATCGCACAGAGAATGGCCCTCTCTGAGAGATAAGTCGCTCTGCTTAAGGGTTTTCTGCTGTATATTCCCTTTCCCAGAAAAATGGCAGAGGGCAGGCCGGATAGATTCCAGGTGTCATGAGCCTAGGGACAGATTCCGTGTAAGCCCATTTTTATGTTTTCATTTTGGGAAGTGCGACCTCTATCTTTACCTTCCTAGGGAGTTGCCTTTCTGCAAAGAAGTAAAAAAAGGGGGATATGTGGAGGGCCGGACCACATTCTCCATTGCTTCTAGGAACAAAGGTAGAGATTGACCTCTGTGACCCCAAGGTGTGGCGGCACACGCCTTTAATCTCAGCGCACGTGCTTTGTAACTCTCTACCGCTGCGTCCCTGCCTACTCCCGAGGTTTCACCTGGGACTGGGAGCAGTCAGCCAATCCGGGAATGACACGTCCAGGGCAGGGTCTGTTTCCTTTATAAGGGATGGGTTCCATCTTATCTGGGTCCCCACGGCCGTGTTGGCTTATGCTCTGCTCCCAAGAGACATAAAGCTATTCTGCAGAAGGATCCTAGTGTTCCGTGTGGTTCTTGCTGGCGAGACGGTAGCGCGGGACACCTCATCAGTACGTACCAAACGCTGTGATGGCTTACCCAGAGTTCTATCTGCCTATCCAGTGATATCATCTTAAAGAGCATCTGGCACCAAATACTCTAAGGTAGTCAAAGATATACACAGGAGCCCACATGACTGATCTAAAGGAAATTAAACAAGCAATAGTTTCTAATGGAATACATTCATCCTTCATTAGGGAAATGGTCAAAACATGGTCTTCAAGCACTAACACAATGCCACAAGATTAGCTTCAGTTAATGTCAGCTGTTTTAGAAAATGGACCACAACTTCTTTGGAAGTGTTATTGGAGGGAAGAAGAAAAAAATTTTAGAACAACAGGGAAAAGCAAAAGGACTTTGGATTTCCCAAGATCAAATTCTGGGCAAGGACTTTATTCTGATCCTCAGGATCAATTCTTTACGATGAACACACCTTGTCTTTATGCCACAAAGCATCCTTAAATACTTGGGACAGGATTCAGAAACCAGGAAAGAGAAATGAATCATATATTAGAGTTAAACAAGGTCAGAGATAACCCTTTAGTGACTTTTTACAAAGATTAACTAAGGCTGTACAAATAGGAGTAACAGACCCAGAAGCTAGATGTGTGCTAATTGAATCTTTGGCTTTTGAGAATGCCAATTTAGAATGCAAAAAGATCCTTGGTCCTTTACAGATCAGATCAGCACCCATGGATGAATGGATCTTGCATACAATGAATTTTGAGACATTTGACTATAGTACTGAAGCTTGGGTAGGAGAAGCAATATCCAATGGTATGAAGAGACACCAAAATACCAAATGTTTTAATTGTGGTAGAATAGGACATCTGAGGAGGGATTGTAGACAAGGAATTCCTAGGAATAATATCTCGTCTGAGAATGGCAAAAATATAAGAAATCAGCCTTTAGGTGTATGTAGGAGGTGTGGCAAAGCCTGACAAAAGGCAACTTGATACCATCAGGAAACTCCTTGGGGGGCCTCTCACAGGCCCCCATGATGATTGTGGTCCAATCATTCCCAGTTACAGTGGAGAACATGCCTCACCAGGAAAATTTAAAAAAATCCAGTGCCTACTGTAAAAAGCATATGTAAAAAGCATACTAGTCTAAATGATGGAGTAGATGTGGAAGATGAATCAAAAATTCTAGTAGAATATAGGAAACATATATTCTGGAAGACTTCTATAAATGATCAAAGACCAAAGCTAAGAGTGTATATAAATGCCATTGTTATTGAAGGCTTGATAGACACAGGTGCAGATGTAAGTATCGTTATTCCAGAATCTTGGCATCTAAATTGGCCTCTTCAAGAGGCAGATATTCAGTTCCTAGGAATTGGAGCCCTATCTCAAGTGAAACAAAGCACAAGATGGGTTGATTGCATAGGGTCAGAAGGACAGAGAGAAAGGCTGAGGTCATATATAGCCAATATTGCAGTGAATTTGTGGGGTCATGACCTATTGTAGCAATGGAATACCCAGATTAACATTCTTGCAACCCCAAAAACTTATGTTTCTGGGGAAGATATTAGAAGATATTATAGTCAAAGGTCACTAGCCATTCAGGGTGTATAAGAACACAAAGCAATTGACAAACCTTCAAAGGTACTAATGGCCCTGTCTTTAAAATGGTTAATGGAGAAACCAACAGTGACCTTTAACAGAAGAAAAGCTGCAGGCTTTAGAACAGCTGGTACAAGAGCAACTAGATGCTCGCCATATTGAAGTATCTATCAGCCCTTGGAGTTCTCCTGTATTTGTTGTTAAAAAAAAAAAATTCTGGTAAATGGAGAATGGTGATAGATCTTAGAGCTATCAACAAGCTTTTTCAACCTATGGGCCCTCTACAATTGAAATTCCTCTGCCTTCTCTGTTACCAAAAGAATGGACTCTCATAGTTATTGATTTAAAGGATTGTTTCTTCACTATACCTTTATAAGAAAAGAATAGAAAAAAAATTTCCATCACAGTGCCTACTTATATTATTTCTCAGCCTATTAGGAGATATCAATGGACTATCCTCCCACAGGGAATGCCCCATAGAGCAACCCAATATTTTGTCAGTCAGTCATTTGGAAATAATATGTAAGCCATTTCCTAAATCTATAATCTACCATCACATGAATGACATTTTGTTATCTGACTCAAATGCAGATACTTTAGAAAAAATGTTTGAGGAAGTAAAGAAAGTTATGCCTAAATGGGAATTGCAAATTGCTCCTGAAAAAATTCAAAGACAAAATTCTGTTAATTACCTAGGTTACAGAATAGGCTTACAGAAAATTAGAACACAAAAGGCACAAATTAGGAGAGACCAGTTGCAGACTCTTAATGACTTTCAAATATTGTTAGGAGATATTTCCAGTCTATGACCAGATGTTGGGATAACACCTGATCTAATAATTCAGTTAAACAAAACCTTAGATGTTGACAAAGACTTGAATAGTCCCAGAGAATTAACAGCTGAAGTGGAAAATGAATTGATAATTGTTGAGGAGAAATTACAGGAGGCACATGTGGATAGGGTGAATCCAAATCTGAATTGTATTCCAGTCATATTGCCTTCCAGAATTTCTCCTACAGGAATTTTAATGCAGAGGGATTTTATTACCTTAGAGTGGATCCTTTTACCACATAAACCAAGTAAAAAATTAAAAACTTATGTGGAAAAAGTCTTTGAATTAATTATAAAAGGTATATTGCATTATATACTATTCTTACCTCTGATCAAGATACTTATACATTGTTTACATTTTGAGGTCATTGTACTCATTTGCTGCACATTTGTTTACAGATTATTTAATATTCTGATATGAAGTCTTAGTCTTTAAGTTATACAGGTATTAAGTATCATAGGTCAATAGTTATTCACATTTGTTATACATATGTCAGATTAATTAGGTTCTTAAGATACACAGAGATTGTATTCTACTTAGATAGGTAATCTTCAACCACTGTAGAACATGGCATTTAAATAGCTTATGGTTTTGTTTACATGAATGAGACTTGATTGCTCCTGACAGCGTCAATCTATTCCCAAGAGAATGTTGAGCACCGAAGACACTCCACTTGGAGTTTGTTTTCTTCTTTACACAATTGGCCTTTGGGCAAGGAACTGCCCATGCCTAAACCACTGACAAAGTACATGGTATCTGGACTGGATAAGCAGGACACAAGGAAAAGGACTGCCAAATTTTGCCAACACGGGGTAAGATGGTTCTGAAAATTTTCCTGCCTCTGAAAATGGTCTGTCAGTTACTCTAGGCCTTAGCCAAAGTTGGTTGCTTCAACATTGCAAATGAGACTTTGGGCGATTGATTGCTCAGGTGGCCAATGTCTCTGTCATCTACTGCATATTTTGGAAGCTGCTTGATTGCACTTCCTGCCTTCAAGTAATATTATCTCCTTTCTCAGGCCTTCAATGGGGTTGAAGATTAGATAGTCTTAGTTACCTTCCTCTTATGATTTAGCCAAGTCAATTTCTGATGCAAGACTTAGGGTCTTTAGAATAGAATGTTTATTAAAATATTTATCATGTGTTCATTGCTCAATATTATTTATGTTGGTTGTAATTTTATACTTGATATCTGTTCTTATTGTATATAGTTTTGTATTGGGTTTGGATCACTCTTATTTAGCCAAAACGGAAAGGTGATGGTGAATCTTTGTCAGCCAATTATTTTTAGGAGGTGGAAACAAGTTAAGGTGTGGCTTTCTGGGACCAGGAGAAAAAGAGTGCACGACCCAGGTGCACTCTGTCTGTGTGGTTCCCTCATGGCACTGCTGAGCTTGGACTTCTCGTTTCTGTTTTGTGAGTTTGCCCCTTATAATAAATACAATATAATTGTTTTATTTTTTAACTGGCTTGGTTATTTCTCAAATCGAGATAATTCAACATCCATTTAAAATCTGAGCATTTCTAGTTTCATTCTCTTCTAGCAAAGGAAGCTAAAGAGTAGTTAGATCTTTGTATAATAGTGCAAAAAAAGTGGCTAGCAAAATTTGTGTAGGCTTGTGTATATGAAATCTGGCTGATTCCACATATGTGCGTGTGTATTCCTGGTTGATAGCCAAAGCTAAGCATTTGCCTTTAGATATCAGCAAAAGTTTACTATTGACAGGCTGTGAGGAGCAGGGGGAACAAGGGACAGGAGAAACCAAGCTTTGCCCATTGATGCCAACACTGGGAATTCAGCATCAAAATCTTTATTTGTTTTGTCCAATGCTGGGACTCAAACTCAGGGTCTTGCACATGCTAGGCAAGTGCTCTACCGTGGAAATATATCCCCAGTGCCCCAAATAGACTCTAAACAAAGTATAAATGGAAAAGAGTTTTTTTTTGTGTGTGCTAGTATTGTAGATTATTACTATTCCCAATGTTTAGGGTGCAATTTAATTTCTAACCATCTGGCTAAACAACAAAAACAAGCTATTATGTGACCTAAAGGTGGCAAGAGTTGGTGGAACAATTGGCTGGGGAAACCCTAGAGCCCGTACCACATACAATGCTGACGCTGTCTTAAAACAGTATGATACAAGACTTAATAAATCGGGGTGGAGAGAGGAATCAAGCTGGAATTCTCGGAAGCCTCCAAGAGTGTAGAAAGCTGCACCCAGATGCCAAAGTCACATTTGGGTTTAGCTAGCACCCAGTAATGGAACTGGAGCATGGCAGGTGGGTTACACCTGCTTCGACATAGGCAGGTGTTGGCCTGGCACCGCTCTGTTTGAGTGAGTTCTCAGCTTTGAGTAGAAAAGGCTGCACATTGTTGGTAGCTGGCAGAAAGGTTGGGAGGAAAAGCTGGGTCAAGGGGTAAAAGAGGGAGCCAGCAGCTTTAGTATTCTCCGGGAAGTCTTGCATTACAGTTATAGAAGAGTAAAGCATCTAATAAATGCCAATCATTCTCCCTGTCAGACTTCTTAATGTGAAGAATGTTATCTAAAACTCTGAGTTTACTGACTATGTTACTGATAGCAGAAACAAATCTAAAACATTCATTGGTGGACTTAAATCTATTAGTATTGACTTTTTTTTAAGCAGGTAAAAAAATGTCATTGCTTTTAAGTCTAATTGCAATACATTTGAGAAGGAATGACTTTTCTTTATTTGTATCCAGCACACGTGAGATTTGTGTCTGTAATTTGCTGTAAGCTATCCTTACTTTATATCATGGGGTATGTGGTTGTAGGGCCAGAATGCAGACTTTTGTGCATGTTAAGCAAACATTCTACCAAGTGAACTACTTCCCCGTCTGAGTGTATTCATCTGCCTGTGAAGTGAGTAAATTGACCTGACTCTGTTAATAAAGGGTTTTCATAACAACCAACCCATATTTTTGGTGTCTTAATTGTAGATTGCGGGTGGTTTTCCTTAAAAGCATATGATGCTCTTAATTCTAGCTGCAGCACTCAGGCAAGCCTTATTCACTCATGAAGGGAGAGACCCTGTACAGTGCTTTTATAATCTGAAATGGACTAAGCTGAATTAAATGAGTTAAGTGTAGTTAGCAAAGACTCACAGCGTCTTCAGTTTGGCATCTTGAGTTGATGTAGATATGGAAATAGAATAAAGAAAATGTTTTCAGTAATATGAATCTTTGTGCCAGGAATTCTTGCCTGGACACTATGCTTATGCAATCACATTGTGATTCTGTAAGTTGGCATTATTAGAACATCCTGAATGTTGATGTTACATGTATGATGTATTCCAGCATTGTGTCTGTGTGCGTGTGTGTGTGTGTGTGTGTGTGTGTGTGTGTGTGTGTGTGTTATAGTCAGCAGGGAGAGATGGAAGAGTGGAATGAAGGCCATGACTGAGAAACCAAAATAGAAACAAGTCCCTACCAGGGACTTTCCACCGTATAAACCTGATTCCAGAAGCACTGATCCCAATAACACTGCAAAAGAAAACATTGCTTCTTTTCTGGCCAAGTGCAGCACTGGCCAACCAAATTAGCCACCATCAGAGTGGCACCTTGTACACCCACCTTCACCCAGAGTCACACAAAGACCAGTCAGGACTGCCCTCATTTCCATGGCAGTACCCCCACGGTAGAAACCCAAACTGGGAAGAGGTTAGCTCCCAAATATAGACCGGCAAGTTCTGTTCAGTTTTGCCTGTTGCTCTTTTGCAATATGCGCAGTAAACTTGTCTTTTTCCACTCAGATCAGTCTGGGGTGAGTTTTTTTCACCACCCACCAATCACCTACAACAAGGGCATAAAGTTTCTGATAAAGTTTCACATAACATGCCAAGCGTAGCGAGAGTTCCTATCCCAAGTTCTCACATGCGTCATGCTTTTAATTTAACAAAAATACCAACTCTAGACCCAATACGTCATCTAGCACATTCTAACATTCAGACTTGAATCTCATTTACTTTGCATGATCTCTAATAGCTGCTGGTTCCCAAGTGCTGTCAGTATAACAGCTGCATACAAAAGACCCTGACACATCACCTACTCCGAACAGCGAAATGATAGTGATCAAAATTGAACCTGGCTTTTCCAGCAAAGTGGAGCACATTACACTAACACTCTCATTTAACTGCTCCAGAGCCCTGTGAAATACAATTATTATCAATTCCATTTTATACAGGCAGAAGTGTGGACAGGTCATTTGTCCAAGACGTAGGCTCAGAACAAAAAGAACTTGAACCTGTCGCGCGCGGTAAAGCACGGGTTTCTAAGAACTAATCTTCACTGAAATAAAAAGTCAATGGACAGAACGTGAGCTGGGAAAGGCACGCGGCGTGGAAACTCGGGTGAGTTCCTCGTGGGATCTCTGGTCCCTCCCGACACCCAGAAAAGGTCCAGTCAAGAAAGAACCACCGGAAGACCACCTCAATCGCCTTTTGGAGCTTTTCTGTTATAATAGGACGCGAACTCCAGGAGGACCTCCCCTTCTCTAAACACAGGCCCCGCCTGCGCAAGCGCAGTAGGACCCGGAACTAACTCTAGAGAATCCCGCAGACCGCGCCGAGGCAGAGGGGCCCCGCCTACAGGACAGCGCGCGGTGGGCGGGGCCTTTGCGTGAGGCAAGAAACAAGAACTGGACCAAACTTTTCACGTGGTAGGTTTTCCAAGAAGTTTAATTACCGGGGGTAGTGGCACTTGTTACATCCCTTGAAAGTTCATCCTCAGCCGCAGCATCTCTACTTGAGATTGTAATGCAGCAGGAGGAAAACTCCGGCCTATACAAGGGTTCAAGTCTGCACTTAGCAGATGAATGGCGCCCATGCTTGTTGTGTTGGGAGGGACACTCCACCACTGAAATGAAATGAAGGAGACATTTCAACAAAAGAGGAAATAGCAAGGGATAATCCGGTCTGGAAAAGACAGACCACTACTGTGGTCTGTGGTTCCCATGAGAAACCAAAAGAGAGAGGGATAGTGATGTTTTTAAATATACAAATTAAGGCTGCCGACAGATCCTCTGCTGTTTCTCTGTCCCCACAGACCCAATCAATCCCCCAGTCTCATCGCCAGTGCTGCAACAGATCACCCATGGCACCTTTTCCTGCCCCTGCTCCCATCTCCTGTGGAGCCCACAGATATTCCCTTTTGAGTTTTCCTCCACCCACTTGTTGTTTGGTCCTTGCCCCCAACTCCACCAGGTACCCGCTGCTAACCCAGGGTCACTGATCCCAGAGCAGCTAGTAGGCTGAAGGAGGACGCACATCCCTCCTACTCTCCTGAGATCCAGCCCCCTTGTCTCATCCCCAACTTTGTAGCAGGAAACCTGCCATGGTCTCCCTTTCCTCTCTGACCCCATCCCTAAGGAATCACAATGGCCTTCTCTCCAACCTTCCTTCCCCCAACTCATCCCACTATCCCAGTCTCCAAGCACTAGCTGAGCAGGCCAGAAAAACAGGCAAAACACAGCCATCACATGCTCTGAAAATCCAGAGAGGAAACAGAAACCAAGGAGCAAAACACTAACCCAACAAAGACAAATCCAGAAATAAGCACCTAGAACTTTAATCATGCCAAACACAGATGCCGAGATGCTAGCAAAAAAACCACAATCAACAACAGCCAGGGCAATATGTCTCAATTAGAGCCCAGTAAATCCTACCACAGCAGGCCCTGAATATTCCAACATAGCTGAAGCACAAGAAAAACACCTTAAAACACTTTTTATGAATATGATAGAGGTCCTCAAAATGGGAATAAAGAAATCTCCTTAAGAAATCCAGGAAGGGCTGGAGCGATGGCTTAGTGGTTGAGGGCACTGGCTACTCATCCAGAGGTACTGAGTTCAATTCCCAGCAACCACATGGGGGCTCCCAACCATCTGTAATGAGATCTGGCGCCCTCTTCTGTCCTGCAGGCATACATGCAGACAGAACACTGTATACATAATAAACAAAATTTTAAAAGAAGAAAAAAAAGAAAAAGAAAAAAAATCCAGGTAAGCACAAATAGTGGAAGGAAATGAACGAGACTGTTCAAGTCCTGAAATTGGAAATACAGCCAATAAAGAAAACCCAAGCTGAGGGAATTCTGGAAATGGAAAAATTTAGGAATTCAAACAAGAGCTACAGAGGCAAGCTTCACCAACAGAATACAAGAGATGGAAGAATCTCAGGTGTTAAAGATACAATAAAAGAAATGGATACTTTGGTCAAAGAAAATGTTAAATCTATAAAACTTCCGACATAAAACATCCAGGGAATGTGGAACACTAGGAAAAGGCAACCTGAGAACAATAGGTATAGAGGAAGTAGAAGCAGAAACACAGCTCAAAGGCTCAGAAAATGTTTTCAACAAAATCATAGGAGAAAAGTTTTCTAACCTGAAATGCCTATTAAGGTACAAGAAGCTTATATATGTGCCCGGGGTCTGTGTTGATGTCCCTAGACCATGTTGCCACCAGGGATCACATGGATGTCCGGGGTCTGGGTCACAACCTATGATCCTGTTGGTGTCCAAGGGCTGTGCCACTATTGGGACCAGACCGATTTAGGTGGCCAGAACTGTCACCTGGGGCCATGGTATTGTCCAGACCTGGGATGCAATCGAGGGCCATGTCTGGGTCTGTGGCCATGTTGCAATCAGGGTCTGTGTTGATGTCTGTGGCCCCTGAGACTATTCAAAGACTGTACCAATGCCAGAGGTCTGGGCCACCACTTGAGGGCATGTTGGTGTCTGAGGGCCATGCCAGTCCAGATGGCCTGCACTGCCACCTAGGACCGTGGTGACATCTGAGCCCTGGACTGAAGCCTAGGACCATGTCTGGGTACATGGTCCTATCACAGATATGATCTGTATTGATGTTCATGGGCCATGTTGCCACCAAAGGCCACGTAGATGCCTGAGGTCTGGGACATGAGGATGTGGCTTGTGCTATCACCTGGGGCCATGGTGTCATCTGGGTCAGGGTAGCTGCCAAAGGCCATATCTGGGTGGCCCTGCAGTGACCCGAGTATGAGGTGGTGTCCATGGCTCCTGTTGCCACCAAGGGCTCTGTGGATTCCCGAGGACTAGTCAGTTACCTGAGACCATGTTGGTGTTTAGGGACCATGCTGTTGCTGAAGCTATGGTGGTGTCCCAGACAAAGCTACTGCCGAGGGCCATGACTAGGTCCATGGTTCTGTTGCAGATGGGGTCTGTGGTCATGTCCATGACCCCTGTCCATGGCTGTGCTGAGCAAGCCCCTCCTTTCACCGGCCCTAGGATGGCTGGCCATACCCCTCTCTAGATGCTGCAGCAGGAGAGCTGACCCTACCCCTCAGGGGAGAGTTGTCCCCCACCTCTGCACTAGGGAAAGATGGCGCCACCCCTCACCACAGGTTTGCACCTTCCTGGGCAGCACACTAGTGCTGACCCTGTTGTTGGGGACGCAGGTGAGTTGACCCTGACTCCACCCCGTCCCCTCATCTGCCCTGTGGTGGCATGGGTGAGAGTAAGAAGCCCTCCCCCCACCCACCCATTACCACCTGAAGCAGGCGAGAGCTGGCACTGACCCTCACGGGCTGCGGTGCACAAGAGAACAGGTTCTACTTCCTGTCTCGGCAGCAGAGTAGAGCTGACTCTGTTGTGGGGATGCAGGTTAGCCAGCCCTGAGGGTGGGAGAGCAACAGAGTCAACCCCATCTCACCCCCATCTGCCATGCGGTGGTATGGATGAGGGAAAGATGTCCTCCCAACTCCACCCCTTGCTACCTGTGGCAGGTGAAAGAACTGGCCCCAGGGTCATGAGAGTTGAGAGAACCAGCCCTGCCAGCCCTGTCAGCCCTGCCAGCCCTGCCAGCCCTGCCCCACACCAGCTGCAGCACACAGGAGAATGGGCCCTGTGCCCCACCTGAACAGCAGCACACTAGAATTGACTCTGTTGTTGGGGCACAAGTGAGCCAGCCCTGCGTGCGTGAGAGCAGGAGAGTTGCTCATATTCCCCCTACAACAATCAGGAGAGTGAGCCCTACACCCTGCCTGGACAAAACAGAAGAGCTGGCCCTGGTGATGTGAGTGTGGGGATCCGGATCTGAGGACCTGAGAACAGGCAGACTCTTCCATGAAGCAGGAACCCAGAAGGACTGTCTTACCTTTAGGCAAGTTCAGCAATCATTTTTGTGGGTCCTGCATGTCCAGATAATATAGTATACTTTCAAGCAGTCCAGGCAAGAGCAGCTTCTTGTCCAAATGGCTAGCAAACTTCAAAAGGAGACTCTCCAATACACATCTTCTTCTTGAAGTAATTGGTGCTGCCGGGAGCAGATATGTCTCACTGTTGAGAAATGTCTAGGTTCTTAAAACATTTTAAATGCCATATTCCGTAGGTCTTTGAAAGATTTGAAGAATACCTATCAATTTGAAATATGTCTCTGTATATCAAGAAAACCTAACTATCATGACTAGAAGTTTGACTGTTATAAATGACTACCTATTAATCTGCAATTTTTAATTATACATCACATGAATGAGCTATTTAAACATAATGCCTTAAATAAGAGCAGAAATACGTGTAACAAAGTTGACCTTAAATGTGTGTCAATAGACCAAGAGTCATACCAGTGCAAAGTATTCATCTCTATATCGTATCCCCCCAATTTTTTAGAAATTGACTGTGATCATTAATCACTTACAATCAACCCTTTTAAAATGAAAACAAACTTTTATAACAACCATTTTGGGAATTTGGGCATAGTTTTCTCCAAATTGCTTCCTGCTTTTTGTTGGGTGAAATATTTTTAGGATTCACAGAGATCTTTTAGGGGATCTTGTTCCATCAAACCACATTAGCCTGAAGGAATCCACAGGTTCTCATCTTCTGTAAAAACAAAAGCAGAACCTCTTTTCCATAGTAACATATTCTTAAACCCAAATTTTGAAGTCAAAATACCTTTATGTTGGTTTAACTTAGCAGCTCCCAGAATCAAATGTCTCTCTGTAGTCAAAAAATTCAAAGAAAATCTAATAATATACATAATCCAGAATCTCTGCGCATATTCCATATTTACATGGCTTATTTTTCTTTACTCCTTTAGTCTATGACTGTCTGTACTCTTATATTACTTTTACTGTCTTTTTAAAGACTCTTTTAGGGTTGGAGAGACGGCTCAGTTGTTAAGAGCATTGCCTGCTCTTCCAAAGGTCTTGAGTTCAATTCCTGGCAACCACATAGTAGCTCACAACCATCTGTAATGAGGTCCGGTGCCCTCCTCTGGCTTGCAGGCATACACACAGACAGAATATTGTATACATAATAAATAAATAAATATTTTTTAAAGACTTTTATTTTTTAAACCTATTTTTTACAACTCTCTATATTTTTTTCTTCTCTTTCCCAAGCCTACGCACATTTATCCAACACTGTGACCCGTTCAGAGGTCGTTTTCATCTGAGTCTATCATTTTCTGACAAGGAGCACTTTTTAAAATGACTAGGACTAAGGTTGCTTTGCCTTTTGACCTCACCCAGTCCAACATGGCAGAGGTAAGTTCACTGCCAGCTCCACAATCCATGCTCACAGCCCCAGCTCCCGGGATGCAGTGGATCTATGTCACCGTTAAGCAACTAGCAGCACACTGCTCACAAAATCCATTTAAGTGCAGGACCTCCCAAAGAGCCAGAGTTCATGTTGCCAGCATGAACCAGGAAGCCTTCCCTTAAAGAAGTTGAGCAGGTTTTGCCACTAAAGCTGAGTCAGGAAACCTCTTAAAGGAGCTGTGCCTTTGCTTGCTGCCAGCAAACAGAACCTATCTGAAAATATGCTGCTACCAAGAATCTGTGCTTAACTCTGTTCTTTCCTTCCCAAACTTTTCCAGGTTTTTTAAAAATTTTTTTATGGTTTATTTAACTTTATTTTATATGCATTGGTGTGAAGGTGTTAGATCACCTGGAACTGGATCTTCAGACAGTTGTGAGCTGCCATGTGGGTGCTGGGAATTGAACTCAGGACCTCTGGAAGAGCAGTCAGTGCTCTTAACCACTGAGCCATCTCTCTAGCCCCCTTTTCCAGGTTTTATGTGGACTTTGTTGCACGCCATTTTGTAGGCAGAAACCACTCTTTTGTTTCCCAGCTGCCCAGACCCGAAAACTCACACAAAAACTTTATTAACACTGTTCGGCCAATGATTCAGGCATATTTCTAGCTAGCTCTTACATCTTGAATTAACCCATTTCTATTAATCAATGTAGCAGCATGAGTCTGTGGCTTGCTGGTAAGGATCCCAGTATTTGTCTCCTTCGGCAGCTAAATGGTGTTGTACCTGCATCTTGAGACCCCCAACAAGACCACCAAGGAGCCAACTTTCCAATGCAAGAACAAAGGTTTCTATATTTGAGCCCAGGCAAGGACCTCATCCGTCACTCCAATACAATAAGTGAGGGATGAAGGTCCCAAGCCTCCAGTACAAAGGATTTTTATAGGAAAAAGCTGCAGGCAGGGAACTATATGTCTTAGCGCTTTGGGGTTGGGTGAGGGGATACAGAGTGTGGTAATTCTTTAAAGTCATTGGTCAAGCTATAGGCGCGAGGCTATTAATGACTGGCAGGATGTCTACAGAGAAAGGCAGGATGTCTGCAGAAGCCCACAGAGTGTTGATGGAATATAGAATATCTGTAGGAACATCTGGTCTTTGTTAAATCTTATAGCTCTGCCTCTTAGATTTATAGTTCTGTCTGTAGGATGACTGCATCTGGGATGTATGTTCTAAATTCTGCTGCCACATTTCAGAGCCTGAGTTTAGCCCCTGGTCACCAGATGTCTCAGGATTGGGGCTTATTCATAAGATAATGTCATTTTTGTTCCTTCATTGTCTCTTTGACTCTACTTGTGCGCTCTCTCTCTCTCTCTCTCTCTCTCTCTCTCTCTCTCTCTCTATCTATCTATCTCAGTTCTGATTTCCCACCTGGCTTTACTCTGATAAGCCATTAGCTGAAACAGCTTTTTTATTAACCAATGGTAATAAAGCATATTCATAGCATACAGAGGGGAAACTCACATCAGACTAGAGTGGTTAGCTTTGCACTCTGAATCTTCAGGCAAGCTTTATTTATTAAATCACAAATAAAATATCACTATACGCCACATAATAATCAACACAGTAACCATATAGGACAGAGAAAGAATATTAAAAGTTGCAAGGGAAGAAGAACAAGTAACATACAAAGACAGACCTATTCAAATTACACTTGACTGCTCAGTGGAGACTCTAAAAGTCAGAAGGGCCTGGACAGATGTTCTGCAGACTTTAGGAGAGCACAGATTCCAGCCCAGATTACTTTACTAGCAAAACTTTCAATCATCACAGATAGAAAAAATAAATTACTCCATAATAAAATAAAATTTAAAGACATATATGTACAAATCCAGTCCTACAGTAGAGATACTTTCAACAGTGCTGTCTGACACAGCACTTGTTACTTGGGGTTCCCCCGAGTGTCCACCCACTCCTTCACAAATGGTTCTTCTGTTTAACACCCTCAAAATACCCTCTGGAAGGACACCCTCTGTTTCCTCTAGGGAGGGAGCAGTAGAGACACTTCCCCAGGGAGTTTTCCCTGTAACTAAAATTTACATCATCACTGTCAAACATTGTCTTTATGGGTGACAATAAGGGACTACTGACGTCTTTGTGCTTACAACAAGAATGTTTTGGTCATTGAAACATTATGTTTTGAAAACAGAACACAAGGTATGGTAGATTTTATTTCAATTTTTTTGTTTGTTTGCTTTTTGTTTTTTTGAGACAGGGTTTCTCTGTAGCTTTGGAGCCTGTCCTGGAACCAGTTCTGTAGACAAGGTTGGCCTCGAACTCACAGAGATCCACCTACCTCTGCCTCCTGAGTGCTGGGATTAAAGGTGTGTGCCACCACCACCTGGCTCAATATTTTTTAAAACTCAAAACAGGTGTGCATGTGTTATAAAAGATCCAACAGATATGTTCTAAAACATTAAACATTTGGTTGTGACAGGGTTTTCTTTTGTAATTTTCTCCATTTTCCTACTTTTCTACAATAGTGTCACATTACTATTATGAATGATGCATAATGTTATTTTTAAATGTTTTTATTTAACCTAAAAATGGAAATTTAAAAATCGCTCATTAATTAAAGTACATTAAGACCATGAAAATATTTTTGCATTACTTGGTATGTGTGACAGTTAATCTGGATTGTCAGTGTCTCTGGCCCTGGAATCAGCTGAAAGGCAAGACCGTGAGCACTGTGTGAGAGAGTTACCTGCTCAGACTGTTTGAAGCAGGAGCACCCACACTAAATGTAGGTGTAACCGTCCAGTGACGACTCAGAGGAGGAGAGGAAAGAGGGAAGCAGGGCTGGCTGTTTGAATATTGGTTCCTGAGTTGGTGTAAGTGTTTGGGATGGACTAGGAGGTGTGGCCTTATTGAAGCAGGTACGTCACTGGAGGGTGGGCGTTGAGGTTTCAAAGCTCTCTCTGCCTCATGGTTATGGATCAAGATGTCAGCTCCCAGCTCCTGTTCCGGCGCCATGCCCGTCTCCTGCCATGCTTCCCGCAATCATGGTCATGGACTCTAATCCTCTGAAATGGTAAGCCCCAAATAAACTCTTTGGCACGTTGCCTGGGTCAGGGTGTCTTATCACAACAATAGAAAATTAACTAAGACGTTAAGCAAACTATAGAGAATACAAATCTGCCTTTTCTAGGTGATTCAGGAATATAATTACATTGTGTTTTAATAGAATAATGTTCTGAAGTCATTTAGTTCAATTCTATTATTTAACATACAAGGAAATCTGTACAATGAGTTCATCTCCAGGGAGGTTAAGTGACTTCTCTGACGTCATATGTGGCTAATTAGAGTTCTCCCTTCACCTTTTCTCTCTAAAGAGTTCCTCCAAGGTCTGCTTCCTTCTCTCTGGAGAAATACTTCTTCTCTGTATTTGCCATTACCCACAATTCACTTAATTCTATGATGATTTTTTTCTTTAAGTAATTAAGCCCATTTTTTATCTTTGTATGTCATATAACACACACCATACCACCACCATCCCTTACTCCTGGTTTTGGCTGTTTCAAGCCCAGAAGACGTCTTTGTCGGGGGGAAATAAATACCAGTGAGAGAAATGGTGAGAAGACTTTTAAGGAGCACACAGGGCTTGGTCCCCAGCACTCCCATTGGAACCCACAATCACCCACACCTCCAGCACCTGAAAATTCAATATCCTCTTCTGGTCTCCACGGGCAACTATACTCATATGTACAAGCCCCCAGACACAGATGGGTACCCATAATTAAAAGTTAAAATTCACTTTCTCATCAGATTTAAGGTCCACTCCACAAGACAGAAACCACATACGGCACTGTTATCAGATCCAGGGACTTGTGTCTAGACAGGTCATAGACTACTATTATTCTGCTAATGGATATAATATGAAATTGCCTCCTAGTAACAACACCAAACTCACAGAATTGTGCATCTCCTAATCATCATCATCAGACTATGATTGAAGTCAAATTCTCTCTTAATTTTTTAAAGTTTTTGTGAGCCTATAGTAACTACACAATAATGGTTTGCATTTTATTTTCACACATGTATGTAATGTATTTTAATGATATTCACCTCTACTACCATCTCTGTTGTTACTATCATTGCTATCATGCATATGATGTGTGTATAAGTGTGGCATGTGCACCGTGGTGAGTGTGGAGGGCAGAGGGCAGCGCTCAGGAATCCGTTCTCTCCTTCCACACTGGCAAAATGAACTCGGCTTGTTAAGCTTGTGTGGCAAACACTTTACCCACCGAGCCATCTCGCCAGTCCTCCCATTGTCACCTCTCCTCCCCCTCCTACTCTCCACCTATTCTGGGCTTCCACAGTCATGGTGGCTCATGGTGACTGACAGTCCTGGAGAGGGAAGGCTCAAGAAAGAGCAATGCTGTTTAGATTAGATCAGAGGACAGAAGTCTCAGCTCAGGAAGAAAGGAAATTCACCCTCCAACCTCTTCGTAGTGCTTGGCGGCTGTTGAATTGTGAGAAACTCACTTCTGTTGGCGAGGACGGGTCTTTACTCAATCCAGTGACAAAAATGATAAACTCCTCTTACAACGTTCTTGGAACGCACCCAGAAGCCATACTCCCCTATGGCCTGACATCTCTTATCCCAATCCAGTTGACACAGGAAACTGAACATCACAAATTATGTCCCCAAATCTCTTCTACTGAACTTTCCTTTCATAGCTACCTCTTACGGTTCCCCTCTAAGAACATGACTTGGTACTCCAGCTCTATAATTTCTTATTTTTTGTGGGAATGTACTATGAGTGGCATCATATAGTATCCGTTAGAGACTGCATCCAATCATTATTCCCTAGAGAGTCATCATTTTCTTCATGTGTCAATGTTACACTTTCTCTCTCTTGTTGAGTAGTATTCCACGACTTTAATGTGCCACAGTTTGTTTAACATTTTGGTTATTTTTTCCAGTTTAGGGCAACGATGAATAAAACTCTGATGATTATTATCCTTGTATAGTCTTTTGAATGTACATAAGATAACATTTCTCTGGGAATTATTTTTACTTACATTAAACTACTTTATAATCAGAGCAACGTAAGTATGAAGGCTACTAAAACTTTTTAGAGGTGTTTTAAGTTTTAAAAATTTGTTCCTCAAAACCCCTCGTAGCAATAATAAATAATAAATGTCTAGGAAAACATTTGCTGAGACCTCGAGCACCTCTCTCATGACCAATGCTCTGGTCAGATGCAGGCATTTGCTTTTCTGGATGTAGCCCAGTAGACAAAATTAGCAGGAGGGCTTTGGTGTGCACTGAATTCCTGCACTGAGCTAAACAGACCAAACAGAAATGGAGTTAAGTGTGCTGATATTTTATCCCACCTTCCAGTTACTAAACTGTTTATCTCACCTTCCAAGAAATCAGAAAAGAAAACATGAAAACAACTCTCCAGACAGAGCCAGTTCATCCAGCATGACGCCACCATTTCTGCTTTTACTGCTATATGAAAGATAACTTTGAAATGGCCATTCCACTTTTTGATTTCCATCACTGCTTTCTTTCCTCTGGGTGTTTGTGTCTAGAAAGTCTGCCCTCTCTCTACAACTCACTGAAGCCTATTTTGAGTCTATTTTGAGCGATCAAAGCATTGCCCAATCCTGAAATCATGAGAGCCACTTCAGATCCTTCGATGGTACTTTTTGTCTTTTCCCAGTTCTCGCAACCAACACAGGGACATGAATGACATTGCCTAGGACTTCCTTGGGGAAAGCAGGGAAGCGACCATTCCCTTTTGGAATCCCCAGCCTTCATCATAGGGCCTCCAGGTTTGTAAGTCCCTTGTATGAGTTTATTCCTAAATACTTTTATATTTCAATTAAGTGAAAAACACCGAAGCCAAAAGTGTGCCTCATGAATCTAAGGGGTCCAAACCTCAGCAGCGTTCAAGCTGTGGCTATGAAGCATCACGTGTTCCACCAGGTGGTCACATGGCTGCCTAGAAAAGATCCACCGTCTGTGTTTTAACCACGGCTTCTACAGATAATTATTGATCAATACTATTGTCAAGTTAAGAAGCAGTAAGCAAAATCACTATAGTTGGAGACCATATCATGATAGCAGTTAGGAACAGGCTGAAAACCAAGTGAACTGGGATGAAATTCTCACTCCCCTACTTAAAAATTATATAACTTTGGACAAATTATTTAACTGCTGTTTCCAAGCCCACGGAGTTATAGTAAGAGTAGTGTCCACAGTCTTTCTGAGAATCAAATAACTTGAGCTGGGTACAGTGGTGCTGGCCTATAATCCCAGGATCTGTGAGGTTGCGTCAGGAGAATTGTGAGTTAGAGGGTGGCCTGGGCCACGTAGGAGACCTTGTCTCAACAAAACAGCAAAATATTGATTTTATATAAAAAACTTAAATGGTGTTGGGGTGATTTGAATGAAAATGGCTCCCACAGGCTCATGTATTTGAAGGGTTGGCCCTGAGTTGGCATAACTATTGTGAAAGGATGAGGAGATGTGATTTTGTTGGAGAAGGTGTCCCTGGCTGTGAGCGTCAAGGTTTCAAAGCATGCCATTTCCTGTTAGAGGCCTTTTGTCTCTGTGTCTGTCTGTCTGTCTGTCTGTCCGTCCGTCCCCCGCCTCTGTGTGTGTGTTTGTGTAATGTGTTTCCCTGCCTCCACTAGTAGATCAGATGGAAGCTCCCAGCTACTGCTCCAGCACCATGTCCGCCTGCTGCAATGCTCTCTGCTCTGATGGCCATGGAGTAACCCTCTGGAACCATGAGCCTCCAAATTAAATGTTTTCTTTTATAAGTGGCCTTCTTCATGGTGTTTTGTCACAGCAATAGAACAATAACTAAGACAAGTGCCTAGTACCGATTAAGCGATGGGGGTGGTGGCTGGTGAGCTTTTCTGATTTTCATTTAAGGATCGCAAAGCAGTAGCCTTCATCAGTGTGGGTCCTGGTTTGCTTTCTGCCAGTGTGGTAAAACACTAGAGAAAAGCTACCTGGGGAGGAAAGGGCTTATTACATATTACAGATTAGGGTCCCTCATCAAGGGAAGTCAGGGCAGGAACTCAAGCAGAGACCACGGAGGAATGCTGCTTATTGGCTTGCTCCCTCTGGCTTGCTCAACTACCTTTCTTCTACAAGCCAGCATGGTAGGACCACCCCTACCATGGACTGGGCTCTCCTACTTCAACTAGCAATTAAGAAAAGGTCCCACACATATATCCACAGGCCATTCCAACTTCTAAGAGAATCAAGTATTTAATAAGGCTGGGGATTGACCTTGCTAACTGTGATTCATCATCTGGCTGGGGCTAAAATTCTGTTGCCAAATGTTCATCACCTTAGAGAAAGCAGCCAAGGAGCAAGATGTAATCAGGCAGAAAGACAAAATTAGATGCTGACTCTCTTAAAAATATTGATGAGAATAGGGACCTTGGAAACAGTTCAATTAATGAAGTACTTGCCTAGCATGAATGAAGCCTTGGGTTCAGTTCCCAATATCATATAAACCATATATCAAGAATCATGCCTGTAATCCCAGTAATGTATAGATATAGGCAGGAGGATAAGAAGCTTAAGGTCATTCCTGGTTACATAGCAAATTCAAGTCTAGCCTGAGATATAAAAGACCTACCTGATGTGGGATGTCCTTCTGTATATGTGTTGCTCTTATTGGTTAATGAATAAAATTGTTTTGACCTATGGCAGGGCATAGCCAGGCTAAAAGAGATATAGAAAGAGAGTAGGCGGAGTTGAAGAGACACCATGTAGCTGCCAAAGGAGAAAGATGCCCAGAATCTTTACCAGTAGGCCACAACCTCGTGACAATACACAGATTAGTAGGAATGGGTTAATTTAAGATATAAGCATTAGTCAGGAATATGCCTAAGCTATTGGCCAAGCAGTGTTGTAATTAATATAGTTTCTGTTAATAATTTGGGCCTGGGTGGCCAGGAATGAAAGAGCAGTCTCCATTTACAACTATCTCAAACACACACACACACACAGAGTAATTTAAAAATTAAAAAAGAAAAGTATTAATTAGAAAAAGAATTTATTGATGAATATTCTTTTCAATTTTGGAAAATTTTTTTAACCTTTTTTTAAAAAGATTTATCTATTAATTATGTATACAGCATTCTATTTGCATGTGTCCCTGCAGGCCAGAAGAGGGCACCAGATCTCATTACAGATGGTTATAAGCCACCATGTGGTTGCTGGGACTTGAACTCAGAACCTCTGGAAGAACAGTCAGTGCTCTTAACCTCTGAGCCATCTCTCAAGCCCTGGAAATTATTTTAAAGTGGTTTTAACTCACTAATTATGATGACCATTGGAATAAGAGCATTAAAATATTTGCCATGCAAGAATATCAGGTATTGTAAATATGCCACATATTCCTGCTTTGTGAAGATCAAAAGCGTATAAATTAAAGATAGATGGAGTCAGTCCATCTTGTACGTGTTTATTCAAAATGCAAGGGGACAATGTAAAATAGTGGGGACAATGTAAAACCACTATAAAGTAATCGGGTTAATGGAGATTCTAAGTGAAAAGCTCTATTGTGTGCTTCCCAAGAGAAACCAGAGGGAACCCAGGCTATTGGAATCTTAGAACGTGCTAATGTAGCTATTAACAGCCTACAGGAGACACTGTGAAATTATTGTCACGAATAGCCTACACTTAGCAGCGGTGCTTTTGTCAAGCTAGATTTTAAATTCCATTATGGTAAATATTTCATTATGCAAAAAAGGCAACACATACATTAGGGTACCCCAGATACCACCTCAGTGACACATCAGTTTCAAAGAAAGGCAACCATATTACTCATTAACACACTCACTACAAGAATCCTGTGAGGAAAGAGTTAAATAATTTTCAAATACAAGTAAACAGAACCACACACAATTGTGTGCGATGATGTATTGGTGCTTTTGGTCATCTTAATTATTTTATCATGTATATGGATATCAGAACACTGTGTTTGATATCTTTATACACAATTGATAGATCCCTTACGTATGATGTTTGAAAGAATTACTAGGTTATGATGTTAGGGAGGACTATGAATTCAGAAAACAAGAATAGCAAAAGTATAAGTGTATGATGTCTGTTTGAACTATTTCTGCCAGAATCACCATTTATTTTCCTATGATCCTTAATTTATTCAAAAAGGAGTACGGTGAGCTGGGTGTGGTGGAAAACAATAATTCTAGCATGTAGAAGGGGATTGTGAATTTGGAGTCTGGCTGAGCCCTGACTGATCTTCACTGTGTCTCAAGAATAAGAGGTGATGGTGGAGGATTATTTTCCTAATGGGGGTAGTCTGAATAGCCTCGTGGATTGCTGGAGTTTCTTACACAATCTATAAAGTTAGAGTAGCTACTAACATATTGCAAGATTGTTAAGTAAATGTCACCTGTAATCCCCAGACAATGAATAAATAAATGTTCCCACACCAAGAAAGCAAGGACTATAATAAAAATAGTTAAAAATTACTTAGGAGGGCTAGAGAGGTGGCTCAGTGGTTAAGAGCACTGACTACTCTTTCAGAGGACCAGGGTTCAATTCCCAATACGCACATGGCAGTTCACAACTATCTGTAACTCTGGTTCTAGGGGACCCAACACCCATGGCAAAACATCAATGTGCATAAAATAAAATTTAAAAAAAGAATTATATAGGAAACAATCATTGAAATTAGACACGCCCACAGAGGCTGACACAAAGTAAGCTCTTGGCCAAATGCCAATTTCCTCTGTCTTTTTGTTTTATGTGATATTTTATTGCTCTAATTAATTTATATAAATATACTTTTATGTGTATGAGTGTTCTACATGTACATATCAGTGTAACACGTGCATGCAGTGCCTTTGGAGGCCAGAGAGGGCATCAGATCCCCTGTAACTAGAGTTACAGATAGCTGTGAGCCCTCCCTCATGCGGGTACTGGGAATTGAACCTGGGTCCTCTGGAAAGCAGTGGATGCTGAGCCTGTCTCCAGTCATAAATGTGCTATATTTTTTGTGTAAGGAAGTAAATTTCAACTAGCATTGAGTGTGCATATGACGACCATCCAGCCCTCCCACACTTCTGAGGACCCAGCAGAAGAAATCCCAGTTTAGTTCTGGCAAAGAGTGAAGCTGGGAACTATTATGTGGTGGTTAAGGGAAGTTATTTAAACCCACCCTCAGGTAGCCTGCAGACGAAGTCCCAGGATTTAAGGCCTTTCTTCCCTGGTTTTAAGGTAGTTTTGTTACTTCATAAGAGTTGACTGTGGAGGCGTGGAGAGTAGGCACAGCTGAGATTTTCTTTCTGGATTGTACTGTTTGCACTGCTGACTGTGATCCTGAAGGATAGCGAACCCACAGTAGCAGGTAGCGCTCTGGAACCTACAGCTCGAACCTCCGTTCCTTCTTTTTCTTTCCTCTAATTCTCCTCCCTTGAGTAATTCACAAGGAAGCTTTCACTTCCCCAAATGATGTTGAAAAGAGTACCAATGAAGTTGAAAAGAGTACCAATTTAGAAGGGGCTTACGATCTAAATACATGCAACACAATGGAGAGCATCTTAATCCCTCTTAAGCGTGTGGTTCCGTGGTGATCACTTCTTGGAGAGATGTGCCTAGTCTCCAGGATGCTCCATTTTTCCGAACTGAAACTTCACACTTATTAAACAACTCTCCCATTTCCCAGCAACACCATTTGACTCTCTGTTTTGATGAGTTTGATTTCCCACCATGGGATCATATAGTAACTGTCTTTTTGTGACCGGTTTATTCATGTAGCATAATGTTTTCAAGGCTTATCCATGTTACAGCACGTATCTAAATTTCTTTCATTCTAAAGGCCGAGTAGCATTCTATTGTTTGTACAGACCACATTTTCTTTAACCTTTCATCCATCAACAGACATTTACATTGGTTACATCCTTTGGCTACAGTAAATGTTGTTGCTATGAGGAACTGGAGAGATGACTCAGTGGTTAAGAGCACTGCCGGCTCTTCCAGATGTCCTGAGTTCAATTCCTAGCAACTACATAGTGGCTCACAACCATCTGTAATGAGATCTGGTGTCCTCTTCTGGCCTGCAGGCATATATGCAGGTAGAACACTGGAGAGATAATAAATAAATCTTTAAAGAAGAGTATTGCTGCTTTGAACATCGGTGTGCGCGTAATTTTGTTTAAAACCCTGATTTCAATTCTTTGGGCTATATACCTAAAAAGGAAATTGTTGATGCATATGTTGATTTTATTTTTAATTTTTTGAGGGATTATCACGCTGTTTTCCATAGTGACCAAACCATTTTACCTGCCACCAACAGTGCACAAGTATTCGTTCACATTTCTCCAAATAATTGACAACTTTTACTGTTTTTAGATTTTGTTTTTATGGTAGCCATTTTTGGGGGGGGTTGGTTCCGGTTTGTTGTTTTTGTTTGTTTGTTTGTTTGATTGTTTGTATTTAAGATAGGGTTTCTCTGTGTAACAGCTCTGTCTGTCCTGACTCTTGCTCTGTAGATCAGATTGGCCTCAAACTCACAGAGATTCTCCTGCCTCTGCCTCCCAAGTGCTGGGGTTAAGTTTTACAAATACTGATGAAGAGCACCTTTTCATTTTACGTTTCAATAATCTAATACATGCTAGAACCTAGTGAGACAATGTATTTAAAGACTAGTGCAGAAAAGAAAATTATCCTTAATTCTACAAGGACACACAGACACCTCTAACTCTTTTTGTTAAATTTTTGTGCACTTTTCTATAGGCTCCAAAGAATGCACATGAACGTACACATACACTTCTTGTGTGTCTTGATCAGTTTGGGTTCTAACAAGTACCTCAGTGGCATGAAAATAACAGGGTTTTATGTCCTGGTGGCCAGAAGTCCAAGGTGAGGAACCAGACAGCACAGGCCGCAGACTGCAGACATCACCCTTTTGTTACATCATTCCCAGGCTCTCCTAACTCCTCTTCTCAGGGTGAGCGAGAGCCACAGAGCAAGGCTACACTTCCTAAGCATTCTGAAGTTTCTCAAAATTTGAAGACTTGGGACACAAGCCCTCAAATCAGAAGCCTTTCAAGGATCCATAGGTTGAAACCATACCAGCCTCATAGCATGGTCTAAATCATCAGGGCTCCTTTAAAGGTTAATTATCTGGACATTCAAATTCATCCATCCAAGCTTGACTTTGGGCATGCATTTTTCTATTCAGGTGTCATATTGCAGTAAATACTCCTGTGTAAATCTTGATGAGGCTCATGTGTATTTGGTTCTATCATTAAGAAACATACCCTCATTATAAAACCACACTACAGTCATAAGAAAAATTTAGTTACAATAAGAAGAAAGAAGGTTGGGACATAAAGATAATGCTTTATGATTGAAAAATTTAAATATTATAAACAGTTTCCTTCCTTCCTTCCTTCCTTCCTTCCTTCCTTCCTTCCTTCCTTCCTTCTTTCCTTCCTTCTTATTTGCATTGCTAGGGATTAAACCCAGGGCCTTTTGCGTCTTAGGCAAGCAAGCACTCTGCCACTGAATTACATCCCCAGTCCCAACAATTTATTTTTTTAATAGGTCTCCTTTTAACTCAAATCCACCTCTTAATTATGAAGTATGGCATTAGTTTATACTTTGTGCTTTAATTTACAAACTTATTTCTCAATAAAGTGTAATTTTTAATGAGCATTGTCCGCAAATATCACATACTGTCACTGCTGACATCTTGAAATCTATCATTCATATGCCTCCATAGATGTGGCTAATTCAAGGAAACACAAATAAAAACTAGAGCTTTATTAAAAATATGAGTAGAGAGGCACATAATGTAAAACTATATTATCCACGAACTATCTGAACTGCCCTTAGATGTGAGTCAAGGCACTCATGATGGACACCAGCAATTGTCATTGTGTGAGCTGAATCTCATGGGCAAACAGACAGCCGACTCGTGGCTTATCCGTTCTTTGACTCTGTGAAGAACTGTGCTGGAGCCAGGGTTGCTCTCTAACAATGACACTTTGCTGTTCCACATTATTATTATTAGTGACCGTCAGAGTAACCGTCAAAGTTAAGGACAAACCATCAATGCCTTAGCATTAAAAAGACTCAGAATAGATACCATCTGTACATGGGCTCAGCCACCCGCCTTTTGGAAGGGAGTTTAGGTACAATGTCTAAGGATCTACTTGAGAATAAGAAACCAGTTATGCAGCATCGTGGGACACACTAGGGTTTGAAGTCTGGTCACTTATGACAGTAAATCTTTCTTACTTCAGATGTCATTTATGATTCAGTCTCACGAATGGAAAAGAAGTGTGTTGGTTAGGGTTCACATTTGCTCGCACTTTAAACAATTTTGACATAACTTCAGTCTCATGACCAACAGAACTGTGAAATAACAAACGGTTATTATCCCTCAGTGTCTGTAGGAACTTGTCATACCAGCAGCATAGAAATAACCGATCTTTTGCTTTCTCCCAAATTGTGTACCAGCCACCACCAAAGAGCTTTCTGTGAAGGATGCTATAGTAACCCCAAAGTCTGTAGTACCATGCAATGCCACACTGAATGTTGAATACACTTCTTAAAAAAGTACATCAGGAGAAGGAGATAGAAGCATTGTGAATCCAATGCCAGCCTAGGCTATGTAACAAGTTGTAACCTAGACTACATAACAGAACTCTCAAAAACAAAAAAAAAAAAAGAAAGAAAAAGAAAAAAGCAAGGTGTGAAAGAAGAAAGAAGGAATAGAAAAAGAAATTATTATTTTCTGAAGGATCTTTGGATGGTTAGTCAGGAAGTCATCCAAGCAACTGCAAGAAAAAACCATGCTGTAATAGCATGGGATGGCACCTCAGGGGCGACCACGCACCGACAACGAACTTGGTCGTTCCCAGAGGAGCAGTGCTCAGAAAATGTTTCTGGAAAATGTTTCCCTTGCAGCTTAAAGCAGAAGCCAAGTGAGAGTAAACATAAAAATAGATAATGTCAACAAATTAGCTCAAATCAAACGCTCCATTTCCCCTCCACTCTGCATATTCATGGCTCATTTGGTAAAACCCTCTGCGTGTCTGGCAATACAGAAGCCATCAAATATAAACTTTTTAAAAACTATCTGAAAAAGCCACAGTGGTGGGGGGTAGAGGCCAGCACTTTGTCTGGAGGAAGCAATCACGGGCTGTTTCACATCTGAACAGGTCAGCCCCACCGGTGAAAGCTTATAGAACTCTTCATAAACAAAAAGGATGACTTTGGAGATACAAGCCAGATTACCCAAGTAATGGGCAGAGCCAGGTGTGGTGGCACAGGCCTTAATACCAGCTACTCAGGAAAATGGCAAGGTTAAAGCCAGCCTGAGCAATTGAGCCACATATTTATCCCGAAAGAGGTCTAGGAATGTTAGCTCAGGGGAGAATGTTTGTCTCACATGTGCAAAGGCCTAAGTTTGAGTCACAGTGTAGGAAAATCGTGGATAGAGAACATTTTCTGACATGGTTAAGTTACTTAACTGCTCCTAGCAATAAGCCATCAATTTCTGTATAACACCTAAACCATATGATCACTGTGAGAAGTTTGGAACTGTGTACAAACGTTGCAGTCAGAAAGTGCTTTTTCTTTTCTTTGCTTCCCAGACCCAAACAATCACACGGAAACTATGTTAATTACAGTACTGTTTGGCCTATTAGCTTCGTCTTCCTATTAACTAACTCTTAAATCTTAAATTAACCCATTTCTATTAATCTGTGTATTGACACAAGGCTGTGGACTATTGGTAAGGATCCGATGTCTGTCTCCTTTGGCAGTTAAATGGCATCTCTCTTACTCTGCCTACTTTTTCTTTCTATCTGTGTTCTGATTTTTTCTATCTGTGTTCTGATTTCCCACCTGGCTTTACTCTGCTAAGCCATTGGCCAAAATAGCTTTATTCATTAACCACTAAAAACATCACATATACAGAAGGACATTCCACGTCAAAACGTATGTATAATTTTTGGCACAAAGTCAATGATAAATATGTGTAAATAAAGCAACTATTTTCATAAAAGTGGTGAAACAGCTGCTTGTATCATAAAGACATAATTTTATTCCCCATTTTTCAGGACCGGGTTACTTTGTACAACAGTCCTGGATATCCTAGATCATGCTTTGTAGATCAGGCTGGCCTCAAACTCAGAAATTTACCTGCCTCTGCCTTCTAAGTGTTTACCACCACTGCCCAGTTAAGCCATAATTCTTGACTTTTAAAATCATGAGTCACAGAGATCCTAGAAAAATGGGCTTATGAATCTTGAAGAATGCGTGCCCTGGTGTAACCCACATCCTGGTCAGAGAACAGGTCGTTTCTGCTACCCTTGAAGGTTTCCTGGTGCCACTGGACACCACTGTTTCTCACCCCTTCACTCTCTACAGACTAGTTTTTCCAAGTTTTGAAATTCATATAAGTAGAATCATGTAACTTTATTTTTTATATTTATTTACTATATATACAATATTCTGTCTGCGTGTATGCCTTTAGGCCAGAAGAGGGCACCAGACCTCATTACAGATGACTGAGCGCCACCATGTGGTTACTGGGAATTGAACTCAGGACCTTTGGAAAAGCAGGCAATGCTCTTAACCACTCAGCCATCTCTCCAGTCCATGTAACTTTATTTACTTACTTTATGCATATGGATGTCTCACCTGCATGTATGTCTGTGCACCACATGTGTGCCTTTTGCCTACAGAGGCCAGAAGAGTGTTGGATTCTCAGGAACTGCAGTTAAGGACAGTAGTGAGTTCGCGGGGGAAGAACTGAACAAGTGTGTTGACGTGCTGAGATCTCTCTCCAGCCCCAGGAAAGTTGCATTTTGTTGTTGTTTTGTTTTTTGTTTTTGTTTTTGGAGACAGGGTTTCTATATACAGCAGGCCTGTCTGTCCTGGAACTCACTTTGTAAACCAGGCTGGCTTCAGACTCACGGAGATCCACCTGCCTCTGCCTCCTAGGTAATGGGATTAAAGGTGTGCACCGCCTTCACCGGGTGGAAAGTTGTATTTTCAAAAAATGTTTTTTTAGGGCCCACCAACCTCGACTAGTACACCTGGCAAATTTTCAGTCATAATTGAAGGAGAAAGAAAAACTTTCTATAATGAAAACAGGCTTAAAGAAATGTGTGACCACCTAGCAAGTTCTGCAGAGATTCTGAAAGGAATACTTCACACCAAAGAGATTGGTACGTACATCCAAGAGGGCACTAGGGTGTGTGAGGGGGGGGGGGACAAATGATGCTCGGGTGGTAGTTAGGCAAACAAGGAAAAGAAACACAAAATTGAGAGAACAGGAGTTAACATACAACTTTCTATAATAAGCCTGCATATTAGTGGTCTTAATGCCCTCATCAAAAGTCACAGACTAGTAGAATGGATTAGAAATCAGGGGCCTTCATCTTGCTGCCTCCAAGAAACACACCTCACCATCAAAGATAGACACTACCTTAGAATGACAGGGTAGAAGAAGTTATTCAAAGCAAATAAAACTAAGAAGCAAACAGATGTCCCTTAGTCTGGTAACTGACAAAGTATACTCTGAACCAAAACTAGTCAGAAGAAATAAAGATACTCCATACAGACTAAAGGCACAATTTGTCTCCAGGATGTAATATTCTAAACATGTGTATGCCCAAAACAGGTGGACCAATTTCATGAAACAAATAACTACCACAAGCAAAACCAAACTTTAACCCCCAACACATTAATTAACGGGTGCCTCCAATAGGCCACTCTCACCAACAGGCAGGCCATCTGAACAAAAGCGATCAGAGAAACATTGGGGTTAAATGGCGTCATGGACCAAATAGACAAGTCAGCTTGAACAGTCCTCTCACTATTTTGTTGATATCACTGTTTATTGATAATTTCAATAATTTGCTGTGACACGCGATTCATAACTTTTCTCCCTTTTAAAATTAAACATTACATTTAAGTTTTTTTCCAGGCCAGAGATCACATCCAGGGCCTCATACATTCTCTACCACTAAGCTACATACCCACCCTATTTAATTCTTTCTAATGTTGTGAAACATATCTGCTTTTTCTTTTTAAAATTGTTTTTATTGAGCTATATATATTTATCTTCGCTCTCTTCCCTTCTTCCTGCCTCCTCTTCTACCCTCTCCTATGATCCCTGATTCCTGTCTTAAAAAAAGAATCTCTCTAACCTCTTAAATTATGTAGAGTTGTGTAATTCTTCCCCAGTGCTTACTTGCTCTTATGCCATTGTTTAAATGTTTTTTCTCAATTGCTTATTTTAAGCTAGAGTATTTACATAGTTGGGGATTTTCAGGTATGTCTTCCCCGCGATTCCTCTATTTATTAAGTTGCTTTTAGCACTTCTGATTGTTTGATCTCAACTCTTCAAGGAAAGAAACGCAGACCATTATACACAATATTACACATCCAGGGAGTAACGGCAGAAGCAGCTGCTTAGAGGTACAGGGTCTTGACTCTCTCATCTCCCTTTCGCTGCCCTAACACCCTGAGAGGAGCCCAGTTCTCCTTGGTGGCATCCAGTGGCAAGGAAAACAGTCCCTGACGGAAAGTTATACAAATCCTAACGGGTCAAGCCACAAGCACCATGCTTCCTGGTCCTAGTATTTCTTTCCAGAATCTGTTGGCATTGATCAGAAGAGAGGTGTTTGGCCCTCGCTCACATTTATACTAACCGAGACTCTTTTATACCAGTCTGGCCATGTTAGTCACAGGGTGAACAGAATCATTGGGGTGCATATTCTTACCATTGCAGGGGTGACACAATCCATGACAGAATACTGAGGTGCCCGCATCTCCTATACATGTTGTTCTCATGCATGCTCATGCTTCAATCACTCAGCATACCTCAGTTTCCCCTTCAGAAAGCTTCTTCTTTTTTTTTTTGAAAAAGTTTATTATTTAAAAAAATGTTTTTATTGAGCTATATATTTTTCTCCACCCTCTTCCCTTCCTCTCCCCTCCTCTCCTGCCCTCTCCCATGGTCCCAATGCTTCCAATTTACTCAGGAGAGCTTGTCTTTTTCTACTTCCCATGTAGATTACATCCATGTACGTCTTTCTTAGGGTTCTCTTTGTTGTCTAGTTTCTCTGGGATTGTGAATTGTAGGCAGCTTTTTTTTTTTGCTTTATGTCTAAAAGCCACTTATGAGTGAGCACATATGATATTTGTCTTTCTGGGTCTGAGTTATCTCACGCAATATGATGTTTTCTAAAAACATCCATTTGCCCGCAAATTTCAAGATCTCATTATTTTTTTATGATGTATAGTACTCCATTGTGTAAATGTACCACATTTTCCTTATCCATTCTCTGGTCGAGGGGCATTTAGATTGTTTCCAGGTTCTGGATATGACAAACAATGCTACTATAAACATAGTTGAGCACATGTCCTTGGGGTATCCTTTGGGTTTATACCCAAAAGTGATATTGCTGGGTCTTGAAGTAGGTTGTTTCCTAATTTTCTGAGAAATTGCCATACTGATTTCCAAAGCAGCTGTACCAGCTTACATTCCCACCAGCAATGCAGAAGTGTTCCCTTTACCCCACATTCTCTCCAGCATAAGTTGTCATCAGTGATTTGATCTTAGTCATTCTTACAGGTGTAAGATTGAATCTCATAGTTGTTTTCATTTGTATTCTCTGATGGCTAAGGATGTTGAGCATTTCCTTAAGTGCCTTTCAGCCATTTTAGATTCCTCTGTTGAGAGTTCTCTGTTTGGTCCTCCCTCCATTTTTTAAATTGGATTATTTGTATAATTTGGATGATCAACTTCTTGAGTTCTTTGTTTATTTTGGAGATCAGCCTTCTGTCTGATGTGGGATTGGTGAAGATCTTTTCCCATTCTGTAGGCTGTCGCTTTGTCATGTTGACCGTGTCCTTTGCTTTACAGAAGCTTCTCCATTTCAGGACGTCTCATTTATCAATTGTTTCTCTCGGTGTCTGTGCTACTGGGGTTATATTTAGGAAGTGATCTCCTGTGCCAATGCGTTCAAGTGTACTTCCCACTTTCTCTTCTGTGAGGTTCATTGTGACTGGCTTTATATTGAGGCCTTTGATCCATTATATCTTGAGTTTTGTGCATGGTGATAAATATGGGTCTATTTTCATTCTTCTACATGTTGATATCCAGTTATATCATTTGCTGAATATGCTTTCTATTTTCCATTTTATATTTTTTGCTTCTTTGTCAAAACTCAAGTGTTCATAGGTGTCTGGATTGATATCTGGGTACTCGATTCATTTCCATTGGTCCTCCTGTCTGTTTTTATGCCCATACCAGGCTGTTTTCAGTACTGTAGCTCTGTATTAGAATTTGAATTCAGGAATGGTGATGCTTCCAGAAGTTCCTTTATTGTACTGGATTGTTTTGGCTATCCTGGGTTTTTTGTTTTTCTATATGAAGTTGAGTATTGTCCTTTCAAGGTTTGTGAAGAATTTTACTGGGATTTTGATGGACATTTCATAGAATTGGTAGGTTGCTTTTGGTAAGATTGTCATTTTTACTGTGTTAATTCTGCTTACCCAAGAACGTGCTGTTCTGCAGATGCAGGACTGTACGGAGTATGGTAATCAAAGACGGAAGAGAATTGTGTTCCTGGCTCTTTGCCCTGATCAGGAAGTGGTGTGGACCTTGAAGACCACCAGGGAGATGGTGGTAAATAACGGAAGTCAAAGTCGCAGGCTCTCCTCGTGGATTAGAAGCCAGATGTGGTAGGCGATAGAAGCCAGCATCAAACCATATAGGTTTTGGCATGGGTAGCTGGAAGAATGGGATTGCTATTTAAGGGAAGAGGCTGTATGAAAAGATTTCAGGAGCTGGCTTTTGAACCATGTTGACCTTGAGATAGATATATACTGTGAAGTTCAAGAACGTTCTGGATAAGCTGGCAGCATCCCCAAGTTCAGGGGACATGTCTAGATGGGAACAAGCCTTTCTGCTTTTTTCTGGTTTTATAGTTTTACATACCATATGATGTCAGTGACTCCCATGGCAGATCGTGGGCTTTTGGGATTTATTCTTTTCTAAATTTTCTTTATTTTTAAAGAAAATTGTATTTTTTTAAATACAGTTTATTTTTATGCTCAATGGTGTTTTGCCTGCATGTATGCATTGAGGGTGTTAGAAGTCCTGGAACTGGAGTTATAGTCGTGAGCTTGCTTGTGGGTGCTGAGAACTGAACCCCAGTCCTCCGGAAGAGCAGTCAGTGCTCTTAACCTCTAGGCCATCTCTCCAGGCCCTTGGCGTTTATTCTTTATCCATTATCACAGAGTAGGTATGGGCTTAATTTTGGACCTTGGGTCTCCTAAATTCAGCTATTATTGCTTTATCCCTACCTAGTAGACGCTCAATATAAGGTATAAGTTTTAGTAGGTCTTATCTATACGAAGCAGATAAGATCTACTTGAATAGAGACACTCTCTATCTGTATGTTTTTTCTTACACACGACTAAGTCAGTCTTTGGGGAGTCTTGTTTTCAAAGGTTCTTTCTCCATCTCTGTAGGCTTTTTAATGTCTCAAATTCTCTAAGTAAGTAGTCGTTAATTATTGCTGAAAATGTTGTACCAGGAAAAATTCTGTACTAAGGTTTCCAGGACTCCGCAGCTATGTATAGTTTGTAACCTTCTAAGCTTTTATCGGCTCTGCTTTAGCCCAGGTTACCCTTCCCAGAAACGCTATCTTGGCTGTCCGGAACCTTTCCTTCCTCAATTATGTTCAGTTTATACTTTTCTCTGGAAGTAGCTCCAGTTCTAAAGAACTGAAGCCAACATCTTCCAACCAGGGGGATGCTGAACTCACTTCCTGCGCAGTCCCTCTTCGAGGGGGCGTGGCGTGCTAACCTGGACCCGCCCTCCGGCTGCGCGCGGCTGCAGCCCGAGATCACGTGAGCGCGGCGAGGAAGGGGAAGGCTCTACTTCCGGGCGGCGGAAGGAGACGCGGCCGCGTGAGGACGAGGCGATTTGAAAACACGCTCTGGGAGTGAGCGAAAAGCCTGCGGCCGGCGGTGTGCGGCGTGGTCCCGTGGGGCTCGGTGCTCGCGCTCTTTCCGCCTTGTCTCCGCGGTCCGGCTCGGTCCGGGCTTTCAGGTCAGTGGCATCCGTCGGCCCTCCCGGCGCGGCCCAGGCGGTGGGGAGGACCGAGGCGGCGGGGCGGGTGGCCAGGGTCCTCTCTGTCCCCCACGACCGTGTGAGCCGGGCCAGAGGCTTCCGGAGCGCTTCGAGGGGCCGTGGGCCGGCTCGGGGCCCGGCAAGTGTTAGGCCTGAGTGTGGGTCTCGGGCGAGAGGCTCCATTCGACGTTCTCTGCGGTGCAGGAACCTTGGTTTCCTTTGAAGAAAAAAAATAAAAGAATAGAGACGGGGTTTTCATTTTTGGTGTGCAAGCTCGAAAGCTGGAGGGGGCGGATCTAATCGCTTCGCTCCTAATCGCTTCGCTCCTCTCCGCCACCATGTCGGGACCCTCGATTTCTGGCCCCTCGAATTGGAAGGAGCTCTTGAGACACAAGGGATTGGAGAGGAAAGAAACCATAGGCCAACTGCTGCATGCTTGCCTTCCCCTTGGGTTTTCCGACTTGATTTGGATGGCGGGAGGAGTTGGAAATGAGGAAAGGTAGTGAGGGGGCCGCAGGGCAAACTCCGTCGAGTTTGCACTCTTCCTCCGCCCAGGTTAGCTCCAAGACTGACCCACGGAAGTCAGTGCATGTATGTACTCGAGTTTCCAGGCAGTAGGGGCTCACTACAAAAGGTGATCCTGAAGAGCCCATGCACCGAGGCCGGAGTTGCTTCCTTGTACTCGCTGCAGTGAAAGTGTTCTAGCCTAGTGCTATTTGATTTCTTGTGCTATGAAAATCTTTCAATGAAAAGAATAGCTGCTCCTGCTGGAACTGTAAAAGTTCCTAGTAGAAAAAACTTTGCCTGTGTGGCTTTGTAAATATTTGTAGAGGTTTACAAGTCAGCGAAGAGCTGTTAGCCCTCATAATTTTCCTAGCAGATACACAAAAATCGAGTTTAAAGTGAGGGATAATGTGGCATAATTTGACATCTTTATTCAGAACGAGGCGTGACCTAGAGTGCTAGAGACACATCCCATGTGAAAGCGTGCCAGGTTTTTCTCTGCGTTGTGTACCATTTACTTTGCTCTCTGGAAATCCAGCTGATAAAATTGTAAGAAAAGCTTACAGCCTGTGCTTGCCTAATAGATAAAAGTCAGTTTTGTATTACAAGTGGCTAAATGAATGCTGGTACCTTCGCGGTTTGCGAGACTTGAATGCCGTGTGTGTTTTTTCTGAGACTAACACATGCAACACATGCATGTTGTGCTTGAACCGTATGTATTTTAACTGTCGTGATTACAACTCGGAGTGTGGTAAGCATAGACAAGGCATTTGCTTATTTAATGTGTTTGATAAGAACTGTATGTTGCCTTATAGACACAGTGGGACACACTAAGAAATGCCAGTTTGGGTAAGAATCATACTGATTCAAAAGTTGAGATGGGAATTTGCTGTTGTCCAGGCTCTTCGAGTTTCTATGTTTAAGCACTCTTCCTGCCTCAGTCTAAGGTGGCACAGGTGCATACATGCACTGTGCTCCCTTTCATATCAGCTCCTAACCTCTGTAGGCAACTTCTGCTTAATGGGCCTTAGAGTAGTGAAAGCCCACATCAGTGAATTTGAATAGGATATCATAGTTGAATTCATTCATTCCTTTTTTTTAAGCACTAAAAACTTTATTTTTACCTCTGTGTGTAGCATCGTGACTTTATGACATGAGGTAATTATGTTAGACCAAAAGTAGTTTTGTTTATTGCAGAGGTGCTCAAGTAGGTGCACAGTGGAAGACAGAATTAGTTATTTTTGAAGCATGTGAAAAGCTTCAAGAAGAGCTGAACTGGTTCCAGATGCAAGTAGTTATTATTTTTTTATTTGAAGTTCATTCATGGGGAAGATAAAGCCAAAGTAGGTTGTTGGAACCGTGTTAGTGCCTACCATGTCATGGTAAGAAGTGTACCATTTATCAAGAATAAGAACAATCGAAAGCTCCCTCTTGTCACATCTGTGTTTAGAAAGCTATCTGGTGACCATGGTCAGGGGGTCAAAGAGGAGGCACTAGAGATGAGCACTCACCAGTGAGGAAACTGTTGAGTAGTCTAGGGTAGAAATAAGGACTTTTAAAAGCTTAGGAATGGGTAGGAAGCGTGTAGATCAAAGAGCCGGTAAACAAGATTGGAATGGAAGTTGAAGGATTGGAGAGGAAGGAAAATGGTGCGAGGTGATCTGGTTATGCCTGAGTTACTACACCAGTGGCCCAGCTAGTCTTTTCCTTGTTCCTTTTACATGCATTTCCTTCTATAGTGTTGAAGGGTGGAGCAGAGGGTAGGTACTGTCTTTTGTTGATGACTAGCCTGAATTTTGCCTGATGTTCACAGTGCTTCTGTCCTCACCAGGCTTAGTCCCTGCCCCTTACCTTTCCTTGGCTTTCATTGCTCATGAGCTGCTCATTCTTCCTTCTTGCCAATCTGTTTTTTTGGTCATTTGTTTGTGTGTAGTATCCAGCTTTTGATTCATGAAACTTCCTAATTACTGCATTAAGTAATTTTTTTATCTGTTACCTAACAGATATATACTGTGTTGCATTCCAACAGAGAAACCGGTTTAGGTTTCTGTTCAGCACTCCGGCAATTTATACAGTTCAGTAAACCTTGCGAAAGTTCTTTAACAAGGTTCTTCTCTTTGGTTAATGACTCAGTTTTAACATTTCTATACCAAACCGATTTTTGCATGTTTTAGTGGTTTTGTCCTTTGTACATTTTGAATCTTTGGCATCTTTATTCATGGCCATGATTCATCGTGATGTTTGAGGTGTTAGAATGTTTTTATTCTTTTATTGCTTATCTTTGTTTAATCCCTTGTTTCCATTCTTCTGACAGCACTCAAGAATGACCAAAAAAAGGAAACGACAAGATGATTTTCAGAAAGTAAAGCTCAAAGTTGGTAAAAAGAAGCCTAAGCTAGAAAATGCCACACCTACAAACTTTAAGACAAAGGCGATACATTTGCCTGAGCAGCTCAAAGAGGACAGAACCCTTCCGACCAACAACAGGAAACTTAACATAAAGGTAACATGAAAATTGTTCTTTCACATCGTGTAGAATGTTGTTTGTTTGTTTTTTTTTTTTTGTAAAAAAAATTTTAATCTCTTAAAGTAAATCATTTGCCTTAGCTGTATGGTATACTGTTTGATGAGGTTTGGGTGGCCGATGTCTGACCTTGCTATTGTGTCTTTCCTACTACTTCAGAAAGTTTTGCTAAACTAAATCTGTAGTGATTGCTCCATGGTAAACTCTTTTTGTTTGGAAGTAGTTCTTACATTTAATTCATTTTTGTTAAGTTCTAATAGGATGGTTTTCCTATTCTTACAGCTGACCTTAAGGTAAGATCTTGTGGGTGGTTGTTTTTGAACTAATCGTAGCAGGTAGCTCATTCCCTAGTTTTTAATAAAGAATAAATGTCCCTTTTATGGAGTGCGTGGTACCAGAACACTGCTGTGCTTCAGATTTCATAAGATTTTGGAATTAATCTATATTTGTATTATGAACGATGTCTTGGGAGAATAAAATAACTAAGTATTATCCTCTGAATAAAACACACCCTGTTAAAGTGTGCAGGAAGATTTTGTTAAGTTTGGAAAGGATAAATAGAATGTTTGGAACCTGGTAGGTCGGCAGTAAATGTTGAGTGTTTCTGGTCTTAATAAAAGCTAATCAACATTTAAAAATACATATTGATACTTTGCACAGGGAATTCAGCTTAGCTAGTTTTCGTTGATGTGTTTCCATGAAAGCGGTGCCTAGTAATGTCCACCCCTAAAATCTGCCTTTTCTTCCTAGGATTTGCTGTCTCAGATGCATCACTATAATCCTGGTATTAAACAGAGTGCTCTTCTTGGACTCAAAGACCTTTTGTCTCAATACCCATTTATAATTGATGCACACCTTTCAAACATAGTCAGTGAAGTGACTGCTGTGTTTACAGATAGAGATGCTAATGTACGGTTAGCTGCAGTTCAGCTTCTTCAATTCCTGGCCCCCAAAATACGAACTGAACAAATTTCTCCATTTTTTCCTTTGGTAAGTGCCCATCTCTCTAGTGCCATGACTCACATTACTGAAGGAATTCAGGAGGACTCTTTAAAAGTTTTGGACATTCTGCTGGAACATTACCCAGCTCTCATTACTGGCCGTAGCAGTATATTGCTTAAGAATTTTGTAGAACTCATTTCTCATCAGCAGCTGTCCAAAGGACTGGTAAATAGAGACAGATCCCAGTCCTGGATACTTTCTGTAAATCCTAATCGGAGAGTCACTTCTCAGCAATGGAGGCTGAAAGTCTTAGTGAGACTCAGTAAATTCCTTCAGGCCTTGGCAGATGGATCCAGTAGGTTGAGAGAAAGTGAAGGACTTCAGGAACAAAAAGAAACTCCCCATGCCTCTAGCAACTCCATTTTTATCAACTGGAAGGATCATGCCAACGACCAGCAACAGATCCAGGTTTATGAAAATGGGGGTTCACAGCCAAATGTCAGTTCACAGTTCAGGCTACGGTAAGGATTTCAGTTATGTCCACACTCAGTTTTCCTATATTAAATTTTAACTACTGAACCATTAATAGCTAATGGTGGGAAGACATAATCCTTGTCTTTCATAATTTTCATGTATTCATGATGAGTTATTAGATGACTCCCAATGGCATGAGTCATTTAAAAGTATGTTTTCATTTGTAGCTAAAGCCTAATTAGAAGTAAAACTTAAAAATGGCTGATGGCTTTGCTGTTTTAGTATTTTGTTTTTCTTACCAGTTTGATCAATGTAATTGATAGTTAATGGTGCTTCATTTTACTGTATTTTATATTTAAATTAAGCAGTGGGCAACACATTATGAAATCTCTAACTTTTTCATTCTTAACCTTTCCCTTTTAGGTACATGGGAACTGTCGGTGCTATGGATGAAGACCTGTCATCCACTGAAAATCTGAAAGGATTCATTGAGATAATAGTCCCATTGTTAATTGAGTGCTGGGTTGAAGCTTCGCCTCCACGGCTAGCTGCTTCTGTTGGAAATGGTGTAGAACGAGAGCCTCTACAGGTTATGCAGCAAGTCCTGAATGTCATTTCCCTGCTGTGGAAACTCTCAAAGCAGCAGGATGAAACCCACACATTGGTGAGAACTAGTGGGTTCTTTATTATTTCATCTGTAATGCCTTTTATCATAGTTGAGATTAGAAATCAGCTTATTACAGATTGAATATGTGTTCTCCAAAGACTACCCACAGTTTAATTGTAAACTTGTTTCCTCTTTTTTTTTGCATAAAAGTACAAATTAAAATATTCTACAAAGTTCTTAACTAGATTTCAGTATTTTTCATTGAAGTGTATAACAAATTTTTTGAGGTTATTAGCTGGATATAATTAATTTTTTCAATGAAATGTGTAACAATTTTCTCATTTGTATTTGGTTTTATTAGAAATGATTTCACAGTAATATTAAAATGTGTTGCTCATAGACCAGATAGGGAGATAGGGGGAGGCAGACCTTTTGAGTTTGAGGTCTACATGGTGAGGTCCAGGCCCGCTGGGACTACATAGTGAGACTCTGTCTCTGAAAAAAATAAAAAACAAAACCAGTGTTGCTTATGGCAAATTAATTAACCTTTTCAAATATTTCTTATGGGATTGAAAAGTTGCTTAAGTGTTATTTAAGTGCTTTGATTGTGTTATCAAATGCAGCGGTGGAAGACTGCACTGAAGTAATGGTGATGGTAATGAGTGTGCTGGTGAGGGGGAACAGCGCTGTGAGATCAAGTTTGCTAAGTTACCATGCTAGCCCTCACAGGCACTGCTTTAAAGTATGAGGCATCTCTTCTACAGAAGAGCTCTTGCAAAGACTTGGCTAGACCCATATGAATGCCTTTTAAAGTTTTATATATATATATATATATATATATATATATATATATATATATATATATATATAAACACTGAGGAGGCATGTCTTTTGTTTTCATTTTAGTCTTTATTTTGAGCTAAAGATTAGGATGAGCCTTTCTGCTGTGTGAGGTAAAACTAAGGATAGAGTTTTTGAAAAGCATTATATATTTGTGCTAAAATGTGCTTAAAGGTCTTGTTCTGTTATTGCTAGTCCATCACTATCTGCAGGGAAGTTTTAAAATTGCTTTTACAACTAGGATAGCATCTTATTGATTATACTTGTCCTATGAACAAGTCAGTGTCCATGTTAGCAGCAAACTAATAGGTTAAGAATATAGTGTATGGGGAGGGGAGAGACAGGGAGGGGAGCAGAGAAAAATGATAGCTCAATAAAATAAGGTATAGTGTGTTACACTGGGAAAGCAGAGCTTGGTTATTATGGCAATTTGTGGTTTGGGCACACAGTAGTATATAGAGCTTAGAAAAGTCTGTATTTGTAATTTTAATGGATCTATAGCAATTCTTGATTTAAAGTGATATGACTTGAAATTGTCTTAATTTAGAATGGTATTAAAACTTATTTTCATAGTGATATTTTCACATTTATGCTGTTGAATACATTCTGTGAGGCATTACTTCACTGAAGACAGCTTTTGTTAAACCATAGGGTAATGATATAAGTGTACTGCATATATTTAAGATAGACTAGGCCAAGTTTTGATACTTGCTTAATTAGTTTTATTAAAATGCATTTCAATTTAAGGTATTTTCTACTTAAAATGGGTTTATTAGGATGAAACTCACCAAGTCATGGTTTTTATCTGAAAGACTGAGAAAAATAGAAATTATGATATTTAATATGGGCTAGTATTTTTTTTACTTTAAATACTTTTGTAAATTCACTAATTGTGCTAGTTTCCAGTCTTGAAATTTAATGGACATTTAAAATAATATGCTTTATATAGCTTTTATCATTACAGGACTGTCTAGTAGCATTTCATTTATATGGGAATCTTTAAGTTTTTAAGTCTATAGAGTGTTGAAGATCAGAGTACTAAGTTGAGATATTGTCTAAAACTGATATGAATAGAGTCAGAGATGCTTCCGTGGTTAAACATGATTATTGCTCTTTGCTTCCTCTCTAATGTTTGTTTTTATTTTATGTGTATAAGTGTTTGCCTGATACCTGCAACTGAAGTTCCAGGTGGTTGTGAGCTCGCATGTGGGTGCTGGGAATTAAATTCGGGTTCTTAACTACTGAACCATCTCTCTAACTCTTAGAGTATATAGTACTGAGGCCATTAGTTTGGTTCCTTTTGCTTATGTTGTGTGGGTCTCAGTTCCTCTCCAGATACCTGTAACTCTAACTTTAGGAAATTTAACACCTTTGGCCTCATGGGCACCTGCACTTGTATATAGATTCACACTCAGACACCCACACATACAAGTAATTAAAGCAAAAATTAAGGAGGGGAGTGAATTTATATTTGAATAATGTGTACATTAATATGCATAGTAACATATAAAAACACCTTGCTATGTTATCTGCATAGTAACATCAAAAGGAATTTAAATGTGTTTTACCATTCCCACTATTCCTCCCCTTCTTATTTCACTGGTAGAATAATAGAATGTTAGGTGACCTGAATCATGGTTTAATCTTTAGGGAAAAGGAAATGACAAGATACAAGATTTTCACATTTATGCTATACAAGGTTTCAAGATACATTACATCATAGTGTAGTGATTGAGGATGTGAGTCCTTACTGGGGTTGCTCATTTCTCATGTGTATGTCTTTAATGTATACCTAGTTCTAAGAATGCAAATGAGAACATAATTTAACACTACATTTTTCCTTAGTGTCAGGAACTGTTATAATCACTATAAGTGTTTTATATCTTAGATTTATATCTTAATGCTTGATTTAATTCTATTTTGTTTTATCATTGTTATTCCATGAAAATTAGAATTTGCAACCATCCATATATGTACTTGCTTAAGTTCATTACAATTTAAATTCAAGCCAGGTATGGTGGAATATGCTTGTAGTCCCAGTGTCTGAGGGTGTTTATTGTTCTGATAAAATACAGCCATCGAAAGCAACTTAGGGAAAAGGGGCTTATTGTGCTTACAGTTCTAACTGCTCATTGGAAGAATTCAGGATAGGAACTCAAACAGGATAGAGACTTTGTTGCATGAGGAGGGGTCCTTTTATCCTGGCTGCCCGACTAGCTTATACCCGTAATAATCACACAGAAACTGTATTCATTTAAACACTGCCTAACCCATTAGCTCTAACTTCTTATTGGCTAACTCTTACATATTAGTTTAACCCGTCTCCATTAATGTGTATCGCCACGTGACTGTGGCTTACTGACAAGAATTTTAACCAGCATCCATCTCAGGCAGGAGAACCATGGTGTCTGCCACTCTGCCCTTCTTTCCAGCATTTAGTTCTGTCTACTCAGCCTACCTAAGTTCTGCCCTATCAAAAGGCCAAGGCAGTTTCTTTATTCAGCCAATGAAAATAGCACATAAATAGAAGGACCTCTTATACCAAGACTTAGAGGTTAGAGGCAGGAGCTGATGTAGAAGTCATGGAGAAGCACTGCTTCCTGGCTTGCTTCTTATGTCTTGCTTAGCCTGCTTTCTTATAGACCCCAATCACGTGCTCAAGGGTGGCACCATCCACAATGGGCTGGACCCTCCCATATCAATTAGTAGTTAAAGTGTCCTACAAGCTTACCTATAGCCTGACCTTATAGAGGCATTTTTTAAATTGAGGTTTCTTAGATGACTACAGCTTGTGTTGACTTAAAAATTAGCCATCTAAACCAGCATTCAAGAGATGAAGGCAGGAAGATTTCAAATTCTAGACCAACCTGGGTTATGTAGTAAAAACGGTCTTGAAAATAATTCCAGAACTGGAGAAAGAGCTCAGTGGATAAAGTGCCTGCCTGCTGCTCAGGTATAGTGATCTGAGTTTTATATTCGTGCCCATGTAAATGCTGGACATTGTGACACATGCACTTAGAATCCCATTGCTGGGGCAGTAAATATCGATGGATTTTTTGGTTTGCCAGCCAGGCACCCTAGCCTATTTGGTGAGCTCCAGGCCAATGAGATACCTGTTTAAAAAACAAAAATAGCTCCTGAGGAACAACACTTGAGATAGCCCTCTGGCCTACATAAGCATGCACGCTCTATAGAGCACACATTCCTCAGTTATATTGGCTCTAAAAGTACCTGATAGCTCAATGAGAGAGATGACTGCTGTGTTAGCTAGCATACATAAGGAATAATTCTACCATTTCAGAAGTCTTGAGTACTACCCTGCTGTTCTGAAATTGGAAGACAAAGGTGTAAGCATTATTGATAAGGTGCTTGTTAATGGTACATACCTTCTGGTGGCATTGATGGTAAACCGTAATGAATTACTGGGAATAAAGGCGGTGAAGGAGGATGTTAAAAACATAGGAAACAAGTGGCGGGGAGCACAGAGTTCAGGAAGTATTCTGAAGGTAATAAGGTATTTGAAAATGTAACTTAATGAAAGAGTAGAAACAATTTCTGGGGAAATGGTCTCTTAAATATCATTTAATTGTGAATAAAAAGTGAATGCTCTGATGTAAAATTTTATTTATGTACTACAGCATTAGCAGACGTAGTCTCACAATGGGACTTTAATAGATATTGAAATTGTCAATTTCTGCCTAAGTTTTAGTTTTTATTTTGTCTTGTGTATTTTCTAACCTTAACATTTATTTCAATAGGAATCATGGCTTCGAAAGAATTATCTTACTGATTTCAAACATCATTTTATGAGCCGTTTTCCATATGCCTTAAAAGAAATAACCAAGCAACGAAAGAAAGAGACAAATAAAAGGTATTGCAATTGTTTTCTACTCTGTGGGCTTAAAATGCTTTATATCCCAAAATTATTGAAGGATAACCATAACTTGCAACTTTAAATACTGTGAGGCTTCTGTATCAGAATCTTTAGGAAAATGAAAACTAGCAAAGGGAGGCTTATCTTGAACAAATCACTTTAAGCTTTAGAACTAGCAATCTGCCCTGTTTTTATAAGTCTGTATAGATTTTGCCATAGGCATGTCAGGTTTCATAAATAGGAATTGAATAAAAATTGCTGAGACAGATAGCTTATTAAAGTCCATCTATTTGTTCTCATATGTACATCAGGACACTGATAATGAAATATTGTAAGTCACACATTGGTGACGTCTGTTAGGTCCAACCTTGACAGGTTCATACGTTCCAGGGTCTGGGCATGTAGATTAGAAATGTTAGGTAGGATAGACAGAGATAACAAAAGAGATACAGAGATATAGGATAGTACTAGGAGGGCAACCCAGTGAATACTGAATCCGCGTGCGTTTATTTTCCATACACTTATATACCCCAATACAAAAAGGGGGAAAGAAGGCAAAGACTGCTTTAACATGACACAAAGGACAACCAGAACAGTTATTGCTTCAATACTTGAGACATCAAGTTACTATTTCCTGAGTTAAGCATTCTGATGTTTTGGACAGGAATACATACCCTAGACCAAGTGTCCTGTAGGCAGCCACTCCCATAAAATGAAGGAGCATGAATAGGTTTGAATTCTCTGACTTTTGGTCAGGGTGGAGTGGCTCCATCTCTATGGGCCATCTTAATGTTCAAAACAACAAGTAACCACACCCTAGGTCAGGATCTCTTGTTTGTAGCCACACCTGTAATCAACAACTTTGAAAGAATAAGAATAAGCTCAAACTCTCTGTCCTTTAGTTAATGTGGAACAGGCTCATATCTCTGGGCCCCCACAATGAAACTTGTATTAGTCTATAGAAAATCAGAAAGGGTGGAGTTTAAAAATAATTAAGACTAGAAAATATTTAAAAGTCTCTACTTCATATGAGAACAGATGTATGTGAAAATAGGTTATGTAATAAAACTTGACAAATTAGTACAAGCTGGAATAGTAAAATTGTAATTGCCTCAAATGAGCAAACACTTGAAAGGGAACTTAAGATCTGTCCAAACATTCTTTAATATACCAAAGGCAGAAGAGGGGTGGAGAAACACTGAGGCTATTTGAGCAGGGTTTAAGGACTTTGCTCAGAATTTATCAGGTTATTGATTGTGTTAGTTTTTCATGGATTCACCAAATATTTGCCTCTTACTATAAATGGGGTATTGTAGTAGAGAAAAAATATTTTAGGGTATATTCTTTGCTTTCTTAATGATGTGATTGTAAATCCTAAGCAAGTATGTCAGGGTCTAGCTGGAGCTGATTCCATGAGGTTTTAAGTTCAGTGAAAGATCCTGCCCCAAAAAGAAAGGTATAGGGACCAGACAGAGATGGCTCAGTGGGAAAAGGCACTTGCCTGGCTGCCTGAGTTAGATACCTAGGACCTAACTGGTAGGTGAGACTAGAGTCCTCCAGGTTGTCCCCTGACCTTCACCAGTGTGGCATCTATATGCCCACACACATCTACACTATAATCAAATAAAAAACAAACAAACAAAAAAACGCAAAACATACTAGAGGACCATCAAGCAAAGACACTTGATGTTGACCTTGGGCCTCCATGTGCACATATGTATAGGTACCTGTAGACATGCTCACACCACATACATACATAACTCCTCACACATAGCTCTTCCACATCATCTGAAACAGCGTAAGAGGCTACTTATTAAATATATATTACATGTTCAATAGTCCTGCTTGCCTGTAGTCCATTCATTATTTCTATTAAGTGCAGTTGGAAATATTAAATGGAGAGTTTCAGAAAGAAACAAACTTTATAATAACCCTTTAAAGGGTTTATTTTATTTTATGCATATGACTATTTTGCTTACGTGTAAGTAGTGTGTGCGTGTGTATCCATGTGTGTGTCATGACCCATGGTGATCAGCAGAGGGTGTCAGATTCCTGGGAACTGGTTCAGAGGGTTGTGAGCAACCATGTACTGGAGACCAACTCTGGTGTTCACTGCTAGAACAGCAAGTGTTCTTAACCACTGAACATCTTTCCAGCCCTCAATTCATGGGTTTTAAAGTGCTTGCTTTCCTGTGTGATGTCATCCTGTGTGGTCTTGCCTGGAATGATACTTCTTTTATAGTTTATTATTTTAGCCTTTTTATAAAGTAAGCTTTATAAAAGTGAAAAACAATAATGTAGGATTCTGTGTTCATGGTCTTTTATACGTAAGATCTTGGAATATGTTCAAGGCTATATTTAGACTTATATTTGGCAGATAATTTCATAAAGATGAACCTACGAATTTGAAGAGAACAAAGGACATTAATTGCTAATGATTAAATTTGTGCTTTCAATTAAAAATTGGCATTTTTGGGTATCTTCCAAATTTGAAGCTTAAGTTTTCTAGCTTTTTTTTGTTTTTAAAGTTTCTGTCAATATATCTGGGATCATTTAGAATAATTTATGTATTTTCATGTGAATGGGTGTTTTGCCTGCACATTTATCTATGAACCATGTACATTCAGTGCCCACACAGGGCAGGAGAGGGTGTTATGTACCCTGGGGCTGGAGTTAGAGGTTGTTGTGAACCGCCATGTGGGTGCTGAGAATTGAACCCAGGTTCTCTGGAAGAGCAACCTGTGCTCTTAATCTCTAAGTCCTCTCTCTCTCTCTCTCTCTCTCTCTCTCACACACACACACACACTCTCATTCTCCCTTCTCTCCCCCCCTTTTCATTTAAATAAAAGTGCCATTTTGAGGTTGTGTGTGGGTGCTATATCTACATACTTGTGTGTGTAGGTGTGTGATCTTGAGGTGTGGTGCTATATCTACATACTTGTGTGTGTAGGTGTGTGATCTTGAGGCAGTTCAAGAGGTCATGCTCTACCTTACTTATTTTCTACCATATTCTCAAATTCATGGGTTCACTTAGTTCATTTTTATGATATTGTCTATCAAATCCAAGTCTAACTCTAGCTGTGAACATATTAAAAGATCTTAAGCAGATACTTAAGGCCATGGTAGGGTCTCTAAACAAATGTGGAGGTAGATGGTGGTCAAGCCCCAGTGGTCTTGACTCTTCTTAATCACAATACTGGGATTACAGGCAGTTGTTACATTATATACTTAAATTTATATATGGGTTCTTGCCCAGCAAATATTTTACCTTCTGAACCATTTCTCCATTTTTGAAGAATGGTTTCAGCAGATTGTATGATTCTAGGTTTCTTAATGTGTGTACACTGTAACACTTAATGGTCTTCTGGTTTCATTGCTGTGTTAGGAAGTCATCTGTGAGTTTACTCAGAATTTAAATATTACTTTTGTTTGTTTTGTTTCTCTTTGAGACATGGTCTTATGTAGCCAAGGCTGGACTCTATGTAGCTAAAAATAGCCTTGAACTACTGATTCTCCTGCTGTCCTAGATAGGTTTACTATTGCTATGAATAAACACCATGACCAAAAACAAGTTAGGGAGAAAAGTTTTTTGTTTTTGTTTTTGTTTTTTTTTCTTCTACTTAACATTATAGTCTATCCCCAAAGGACAGGAACTCAAACCAGGCCAGAACTTGGAGGTGAGATCTGACACAGAGGCTATGGATGGGTGTTGCTTACCTGCTTTGCTCCTCTATGACAGAACCCAGGGCTATCGACCCAGGGATGACCCCACCCTTAATGGTCTGGGCTCTTCCTCATCAATCACTAGTTTAGAAAATACCTTAACAGGTTTGCATACAGTCCAGTCTTAGGGAGGCATTTCTCAGTTGAGGTTCCCTCTGCTCCCTGTAACTCTTAGCTTCTGTCAAATTGACATAAAACCAGACAGTACACCTGCTTTTGTCTTCGGATTGCTTCTTTTCCCAACACTCTTGCAATCTTTCTTTTTCTATTTATTTATTTCTTTATTTATTTTGTGGTTTTATACTGATATTTCAATAGGTGTGGGGTTTATTTTTTACTTATTCTCCCAGGGACAGTGGACTTAATGAGTAAGAGCTCTTGAGTCTGTTGTTTTTGGTTGTTATTTTTTCTGTTTTTGAGACAGGTTCTTACTATGTAGCTTTGGCTGATCTGGAATTGTATGTAGACTGCGTTGGCCTCAAACTCAAGAGATCTACTTGCCTCTGCCTTTCTAGTTCTGTGATTAAAGACATGTGTCACCATGTCTAGCTGATTGTGAATCTTGAAATGCCATTAATCAGTTTTGAACAATTGTAATAATTTAAAAACATTGTTACAGTATCTTTTCCTTTTTCAAAATGATCTGGAATTAAAGGTGTACACCCACCATGCCTAGCTTTCATGCCACTTTAAAGTTAAAGCAAGATTTGACTCTTAACTACTTAAGCTACCTTTATTGAAAACCGAAGTTTTACTAGAGATTTGGCTTCATTATAGGATTGATGGTTTGTGTATTTAGGTTTTTTTCCCTCTTCTGGCTTTTCAAGAAAGGGTTTCTCTCTCACTGTCCTGGAACTCGCTCTATAGGCAGGATTTAAAATCAGAGATCCTCCTGCCCCTGCCTTCCAAATGTTAGATTGAAGGTGTGCACCACTGTGCTTAGCTCTTGTAGATTTAGTTTTAAGACATTGTGTGTAAATAGCTGGAGAAACAAAATGAACATTTCTAAATTGCAGGTATCCATTAAGACCTTCAAGGTCAGTGGTTTAAGACCACCCTCCCCACTAAGGGTTGAATGATCCTTTCATAGGGGTCACCTAAGACCATTGGAAAACACAGATTAACAATAGCAAAATTATAGTTAAGAAGTAGCAACAAAAATAATTTTATGGTTTTGGGGAGGAGATCACCATAACATGACGAATTGTGTTAAAAGGTCTCAGTATTAGGAAGGTTAAGAACCATTGTTCTAGATAGTTAATTAGGCCATGAGAGAAAAACTTACACATAGAAAGTGTTCAAGGTCTCATTCCCTCCTAGTAGTGAAATTTCATGTTTTTAGTAGAGAATTGACTGTATAAGGTAAAAACGAGTTTTTCTCAGCTTCCTTGGGAGTATTTAAATGGGTACTTTTTGAACTCTCTGAAACTTGATTTAGTGTCAGACCTGTGTTTTGAATTGTCCAGTGACCATTTCTGGGCTTATGACATACTTCATTTCAACAAGACCTTAGTCCGAGTCTTCCTTTTTTCTTCTGTTAAGTCACCAGTGCTTAAATTCATGACTCTTCCACAGTCTCCAAGCTCATATACATACATATAAACAAATTTCAAATTCAGATACTTTTTATTTTTTATAAATGCCTTCCTAGTCCATTCTAACATCTATTCTTGTCATTCCTGGCATTGTTCAAGTATCAACGCTCCCCCTCCCCCCCAGGCAGGGTTTCTCTGTGTAGTTTTGGTGCCTGTCTTGGAACTAGCTCTGTTGGCCTCATATTCACAGAGATCTGCCTGTTTATGCCTCCCACGTGCTAGGTTTAAAGGCGCGCGCCATCACTGCCCAGTGGCAACCTTTTCTTTGATAATAGCCTGTAACGCTCAGTTTTCCTTTTGTAGCCTGTAACGCTCAGTTTTCCTTTTGTAACCATGTAGTCTAAAAGAAGCAAGTAGCTATATTTTTTTATTTGCCTGCAGACTTTGTTTTGATGTCTTTAACCACTGACTCATCATTTAGTACCATTTTCCCCTTTCAGGTTTGTCATTTCCAGCCTTGCATTTGATGCTCAGTAGTACCAGGCCTAATTTCTATACTTGTGTGTGTATGGTAATTCTCTACATGTCCGTGCTTAAGCTTGACCTAGGGCTGTCCTTTCCTTTATTTATTTGGATTATTTTGAGATAGTTATGATTATGGCTAATGCTTTTCTAAACAGAATAGCCTCTAATATTATATAATCTGAGATGAATATATTCTAAGTTGCAACTTATTTTTATTAAAATACTCTGTTTAGAGGTATATTGTAATTTCTTTGAAACTTTGGCAGGTATGAGTTTACTTGGGTAAAAGAAATGAAACTTTTAATATTTTTATATGAATTATAAAATTGGATGATTGTTTACCTGGATGAATTTTCTTTGTAAAATTTTTAATGTTTGTTTATTTTGGAGACAGAATCTCACTATTTAGCCGTGCCTGGTCCAGAACCTACTATGTAGACCACGCTGCCCTTGTGGTTCTTCTAAAACAGATGGTTAGTTTGAAGTTAAGTAAAAATCACTATTACTATACTGTTCCACCAAATACAGCACTTGCTTTAAAAATTCAGGTTTTATCAAGCCTTGTAGAAAGTCTAAGATTCCAGTATAGCGCTAGGTATCATCATTTGTCCTTCTTGTAATAGTGACTCAATAATATAGATGCTGTGATTTTTTTTTTAATATAACCTTGATTCCCAAGGATAGTTTTATTTACAGAATTATGTCCTAAAGTTTCCTGGTACTCCGTCTTCTTGGAAATTGTAAATTCTACAAGGAAACCCTTTTATCCCCTGTTAGGACTATTGAAGTGTCCGCAAGCAGGTGTGGTTTATAGATCTGTATGTATGTTTTTTGTTTTAGCATCAAGCATTGCACGGTTCTCTCCAATAATGTAGATCATCTTTTACTGAATTTAACGCTGTCTGATATTATGGTCTCGCTGGCAAATGCCTCAACTTTGCAGAATGATTCCAGTTGGATAGAAACAATAAGGAAATTTGTGACGGAGACCCTTAAAGGTGGTGCTAGGCTGAACAGTAAACAGCTAAACAGATTGCTTGGCGTCTCATGGAGGCTAATACAGATGCAGCCAGACAGAGGTAGGTGTGGAGGAGAGGAGCTCCATAAATTGCCATCACCCCCTGTAGTTATGCTGCTTACGTTTAAGCCATTAGAAGTCTAAGTAGTGTGTGGCTGGAAGTGCTTTCTTGGGTGGGGCCGTTCTGAAGCAGTTTGATAAAGATGTCTGCCTTCTTGGATGTGCTTACTTCTTTTCTGTCTAGCTTGAAATTAAGTTAGGTTTTTGAAGTGAGTTACTAATTTTTTTTTCCCATTCATTTCAGAGCTTTCCTGTTTGGTTTTCATTGCATTTACTTTTCCAATATCTTGTTTTTTTGTGATCCTACGTTCGTTCCTAAGAAAAGTGAGAATGTAGTCTCTGGTTGCTTTGACTTTTGTATGTCACACTGTTGCTATATATGATAATCACCAGTTTTTGCCTAGGAACAAAGTAGAAGAACTGTGTGTAAGGAATGTCTGTTCATATGCAGTTTTCTTTCTGTTCTCAGAGGCTACAGAGGTTCTCATTAAGGCAGTGTATGCACTGTATCAACAGAGGGGCCTGCTTCTTCCAGTTAGGACTTTGCTAATCAAATTTTTCAGTAAAATCTATCAGAAAGAAGAACTGAGGTCTTTCAGATTGAGGTAAAGATTTGTTATTTTCCCCTATTCTTTGCTGAATTGTTTTGTAGTCTGTGTATGATTAAGTCTTTAAGGACTATTTGTTGTATTCAAGAAACAATATAAAATTTTATCAGCAAGAACTCTTCATAGTGCTAGAAACATGTACCCATATCTAAACAGACTTAAGATAATGCAAGGCCGATGTTCTTTTGTATGGTGGCAACATACTAAATGCATCTGTTTGTCTCATATATTGTATGGCAGCTAACACAGGATAAATAACTCACATAGACCTCACTGGTACCCCTTTTCACTTAGAAGTTATATAATTTCTTGATATAGTAGGTAAACTGCCACTGCTACAAAAGGGACACAGGCGTTCTATTTGCTTTCAAATGCTGAAATAAGAAGATATGTTACTTGGATGTCACTACTTTTGTTATATTTAAATAGAAAAAAGATTGGTTTTGGGTTAAGTAATATCTCTCATGTTTGTCAGTTAATATTTTGTCCTGTTCTTCCTTGGCCTTCCTAAGATACCGAAGCAGAGTGCTATCCCGTTGGCTGGCCGGCCTGCCGTTGCAGCTTTCTCACCTTGGTTCCCGAAACCCTGAGCTGTCCACACAACTGATAGATATCATTTATACTGCAGCAACACAGGCAAATAAGGACTTACTGAAAAGCTTACAGGCTGCTGCTCTACGAATTTATGGTGAGTGAGTGTTTTGTGGTGGTCAGCCTTGATTTATTCCAACAAGGAATGTTCAAAGGGAGTTCTTTAGATTGGCCTTTTTTTTTGGTTCATGTTGGGTTAAATTGTTCAAACAGAATGTTAAACAGTAAGTTTATTTTATGTATATTAGAATAATTTCTGCCTTTTGTATTCTCCCTACTTGTTTTTGTTGTTTTGGAAGATGTGTTTGGGACAGGGTCTCACAGTGAAGTTCAAGTCCCTCAAGCTTGAGATCTTCCTGTCTGCTTACTGTTCATGTCTATTCATTCTTAAGTTATCTTTAAAACTATTCATAAATTTAATTAATAAGGTACTTTGAAAATTCTTTTGATGCTTTGATGGTATGGTAGTTCTTGTCTTATTTAATCATGAGTATCTTTGATGACTCCAATATTAATACTCTTTTTAATCTCTATAACTGACTACTTAGTATTTTGAGGAAAAATACTAATAAAATCCTATTGGCATATATATTTATAGAGTATATATAACTTACATTTATTGAGTCATAAATCATATGCTGTAAGTTTTATCACTTTATAATGTATAATTCAGAGATTCCTAAGTATATTTCTAAGGTGGTACCATTATTACTACTACATAATTTGAGAATGTTTTCATTTGTCATCTCTTAGTCTTTCTTTACTCAACTCCTGACAACTGTTAATTTATATTCCATCTGTAGATTTGCCTATCAGGACTTTTTTTTTTAAAGATTTTTTTTTAAATTATTTTAAAGTTGTATCTTTGTGGGTTTATGGATGTGAGTACAGTGCTCTTGGAGACTGGAGGCATCAGATCTCCCTGTGGCTGGAGTTAGCAGTTGTGAGCCACCTGGTTGGTCCTCTGGAAGAGCAATAACATTTTCTGAGCCCTCACTCTAGCCCGTTTCTATCACCACCAACATATAACTTTGGTGTATAATTGTTAATTGAAGTTTAACATAACTTGTCAGCCTTGAGCACATTGAAAGTCATCAGCTGCTTTAATAATTTAATCTGTGGTTTCTGTGTCTTTTATAGTTAAATTTCATGTTTATCTACCCCACTAGATCCACAAGAAGGCGCTGTGGTGGTTCTTCCTGCAGAGTCTCAACAGCGTTTGGTTCAGCTTTTGTATTTTCTACCTACTCTGCCTGCTGATTTGCTTTCTCGGTTAAGTCGGTGCTGCATTATGGGAAGACTTGGTTCAAGTTTGTCTGCCACACTTATTGGGATACTGTACATGAGGTATCACTGTGAAGTGAGCTATATATTAAGTGTATCATCTTTCCCTCTCTTCTGTTTTATGGAATGGAAATGCAAAAAGCTTCTTTGTTGAGATTAGGATCTTTCTACATAGTCCTTGCTGTCCTGGAACTCATCTGTCTCTGCCTCCCAAGTGCTGGGATTAAAGGTTTGCACCACCACCGCCCAATCCTTCATTTACTTTTAATGGGGCAGTTAGAACTTTGGTAATATTATTTGCTACAGTTTGTTGATGCAAGACTGATGGAAGGAAGTTCCTTGTTCTGTGATAACATATCCATAGTTTGGAATAGAGCTTGTAGTCAAGTGGCTAAAAGCATGTTGGTAAGAGTCCTGTACTTAAAATCACAAGTGGTTATGTGTTGTGATGTGGACCGGTTTTGTCAGACTAAGGATGTGTGAATGTATAGTGTATGTGTGTAATCTGTGGGGTGTATGTGTGCTGTAATTGCATTGAAGGGATATCTGATGGCGTGTGAGGTCTGGAAGTTGGTGTTGGGAACCAACTTCAATTGCTTTTCCACCTTTTTTATTGAGGCAGGGTTTCAGTTAAATTCAGAACTAGATTCCTCTGGGGATCCCCTGCCTGTGCTGGAATTACAGGTGGATGGATCACTATGCCCATTTAATAGTTATGTTTATTCTAGAGCATTCACCCTGTTCTTTCTTCCTTTTACTGCATGACAACCTCTTTTTTTTTTTTTTTGCCTTTATTATTTTGGGCTATTCTAGATGTCTGTCTTCATGAGATCATTTTTCCTTTTTTGTCTGGCTTATTTCACTTTGTCCTCAAGGTTTATCATATTATAACATGTATGAGAATTTTGTCCCTGTACTGAGACCACATGATGTATGCTGCTTTTATTTTTCAGTTTATCTGTTGATGAGCATCTGGATTGTCTCTGCCATTTGGCCACTGTGAATAATGCTTTATGAATATTAGTGTTTAAGTATCTTTTTGAGGTACTGCTTTCAATTTTTTTGACTATCTCCCTAAATATGGAATGGGTAGATTATGTGATGGGATTGTCTTTAATTCATTTTTATGCACATGCTAGGCAAGTGCTCTTCTACCTAGTAGCACTTCTTTAGCTCAGGTGTTTACTGTTTGGAAGAACTGGATACCTTGCCCTCCATAGTGACTTTGAAGTTTTACTTTGGGAGTTTTTTTTTTTTTCTTTCCTGGAGACAGTGTCTCTCTACATAGCTCTGATATCCTGGAACTTACTATATAGACCAGTCTGACCTTGAAGCCACATACATTCTCCTGCTTTTGTTTCCTAGCACTGTGATTAAAGGCCTATATGAGTTACCACATCTGACTTTAAAAGAAAAAAAAAGTCATATTGCCAGTGTTGAAAATTCCCTCTGGAATTTTCTATGTAAATCATCAGATGATTCTTCTTTTTGTTTTGTTTTGTTTGTTTGTTTGGTTTTGGACAGGTAGGGTTTTTCTGTAGCCCTGACTGTCTTGGAATTCTCTGTAGATCAGGCTAGCCTCAAACTCAGAGACCCTCCTGTCTCTGCTTCCTAAGTGCTGGGAGTAAGGGCATGTGCCACCACACACAGCTATCAGTTACTTCTTTAAATAAGCTTATATTTGGCTATTGTTAGCTGCAGTGTGGTTCATAACAGTCTGTCTGCCTCACTTTTCTAGCAGGAGCTATTCACAGTGTTGTTTTTGAAAATTCAAAGTTTACTTATGTGTGTTTGTGTGTTAGAATGGTAATATTTTTAGGAATTTGAACCACTGACTAGTTTTCTATGCTTTTCTTCCTTAGACATAGAAAAAAAATTTGAACTTTGGTGTAAGCCTTTATTTAATGTTTGAAATATTTTTTCTTTTTAATGCTACTGTTTTATCTGTAACCAGAAGGTTTTTTTTTTTTTTTAAATTTACTGGTTTCCATTGGAGGGCATTGTGTTCTTAGCAACAGTGTCTAAGATTCAGTTAAGACTAGGAAACTACATTTAATGTTAATGAATATCAGTTATGGTTCTCTAAAGTTTATTAGTGTTTGTCAACAGTCTTGCTTTATTTAACTTACTTCCCTATGGAGATTTGTAGTGACAGTTAGAAAATTGGGTTAATCTGCAATTCTGATAATGGGAGTTCCTAATCAGTAAGAGCACATTGAGAGACTGGGGATGGAGCTCAGGGGTAGAGTGCAGGCTTGGGTCCTGGGCTCCATCCTGCTTCACTTTTAGTCTGTTTGGTGTTTCCTCAGACACGTTTTTAAGTACTTCAGGTTGTTGTTTTTTTTTTTTTCTTCTTCAACATCTCTCCTCTCTGTTAGTCCATGATTATATACCAACCAACTCTTTTTTATTCTGTCCTATACTAGAATAAAAGTCTTGCTTGTTAATCCCATATGTGCTGGGATTAATTTCCCAGAGATATTTCTTTGATCTTTGACAAATTTTATTTTGTTGCATGAACTGGGGCTTAGAGATTAAATTCAGCTTTTGTAGTTTTGATGTCCGGCTGTTTTTGTTAGAATTAGGTTATTCTCTGTGTGAAAACTCTATCACCTAGACATTGTTTGTGTTCAGTTTCCTCAGCTTTTAATGGGGGGTACTTAGAATTTCTGCCTGCATTTTTTTTTTGCCACCGTTTATAGTTTCTTAGGATTTGACAGCCACCGCCTACCAGTACCATTCTAGAATATAAAACAGTGGTTAGAAAAAAACTCAATCCTGAGCAGGTGTGCCATGTAGCAAATTCTTGTAAGAATATTTGGGACAATTGATAAGCAGTATGTTATGCTATCTTTAAAACTAAAGTGATGCTGTGTTTACTGTCAAGTTCTAATGTTATGACCTATGGCCTTTCTCACTTGCGTTTCTGCCCATGATTTTTATTGCTAGACTGGGCAATATAATTATGGATAATTTTTTCAAAAAATATGAATAAGGAAATTTTTCTATAGCATTGAACAGAGAGAAATTGGACTAAAAAACTTTGTCTTAGGTTTTCATGAAGGTCCAGGTACATATTTCCAGGGCCACATTTGGTTTACCTCTTTCCCTTGCCTGGCTAGCAATGCTGCTCCTCTAGTAGTGCTCTGGCTTGGGTGAAGCTGAGTATGTGCAGCTTGTCATTTGTTCCAAGTCAAACTTGAAGTGGACTTCCTACTTCTGGCCACTGGGTGGCACAATTGCTTCCTGTATTTACTGGGTGTAAACTCTTTTGTCCCTCCTTCTGTCCTATCTGAGTTCCTGTGATATACATCCATAGATGTCTGCATGTTTATTGGAATGACACACATGAATGCTTGGTTATTTAGTGCCCCTCCTCCTCTTTAATAAATTTGCTAAATAAAGTAGGGGTTTTTGTTTGTTTGTTTTTATACTGTCGTGGTCCCCCCACCTTCCCCGGGCTGGCATTTAAGGTGTATACTACCACACCTGGTGAAATGCAGTTATAGTCATTAAAAAACAAATAAGGGCATAATAGGCATATAGATAAGTTAGAAAAGCCTAATTCTGCCTGGCGGTTACTCATTTGTGTGATAAAATGTGTAATCTCAGCTTATTCTGTCTGATCATTGAGTCTTTTTTTTTTTTTTTAATCTCTACTTGGCAGTCATACTTTTCCTAAAGAAACCTTGCTTTCAGGGGTTTTCAGAGAATAGCTAGTAATTTGTCCTCAGTAGGAACCACATATTTCTCATTTAAAGCTGCCTTCTAGTTAGCTTTTGTCTCTTTATGTTTGATCTTTTGAGATAGGGCCTCGTAACCCAGACTGGTCTCAAACTCAGTGTGTAGCTGAGAGTGATCTTGAACTCCTGGTTTCCTGCCTTTGTCTCAGAAGTACTGGATTTACAGGTTTGTGCCACCATGTGCAGCCTTTAGACTTTCTTTGGAGTCCTCTGCCTTACTGTGCTTTTGTGAGGATACACCAGAATAGAGCATATCTTGACTTTAATGATAAACTTTTTAAAGGCCAATTATGATCCTTTTTGTTTTCTGTTTGAAGCTGAGATTTCATTAAACTTACTTGGTAAGCCTTTTTATTAAAAACAAAACAAACAAAAAAAACCAACTAGGTACATTGTGGTAGAACCTACCACTATTCAAATAAAAATCTTCCTTGACCCTTAGGGTCTAATTTTGAAATGTGCCGGAGTTTTGCCACATCATATATATAGGCCAGTTATACTTTTTAGTATAACTATAAATATTTGTACTTCTTAACTTTTCATAATTGCAGTATTAGGGTTCTTATAAATGAAGTTAAAATGGCATATACTATGGGTTTTACCCCACTTGCAACTGGATTTGTTTTTTAAAATTTTATTTATTTAAGGTGTGTGTGTGTGTGTTTGCGTTTGCGTGCATGTGGAGGGCAGAAGACAATCTGTAGAAGTCATATGGGTCTCAGGGATTGAACTCAGATCATATGTTTGGTGGCAGGTGCTTTTACACTGAATAATCTTGCCAGCCTAGATTTGTTTTCAATAAAGGAAAATGCAGAACTGGGATTATGGCTTAGTGTTAGGCTCAGTGTTAGAGGTCCTAGGTTTAGTCTCTGGAATCCCCTCACTTTTCTTTGATGGTTTACTTATTTATAAACTTATGTATTTATTTTTAATTTTATTTGTATTGTTGTTTTGCCTGCATGTATAGCTGTATGAGAGTGTTGGATCCCCAGGAAATGAAATTACAGATAGCTGTGAGCTGCCATGTGGGAATTGAACCCAGGTCTTATGGAAGAATAGCCAGTGCTTTTAACTGCTGAGCTATCTCTCTAGCCTTCTCCCCATTCCCCCACTCTTTAAGAAAAAATAAAGACAGACTGGTAATGGTTCTTTTGTTTCTTATAGATCGTCCTTTTCTGGATGGAGCCACTCGGTTAATGACCACTTAATGACTGATGTGGACTATCTCAGCTTCTTATTTTCCACACTCACAGGTAGCCATATTAACAAACATACCAAGTTCAAAAAGAACACATTGCTGTGTGGACTGTCACAGTAGCCTCCTTAGCCCATGCTCATGGAAGTATGGTGGTCTGAACATGAAAGCAGTTAGCTTGTTGAGCAGTGTCTGTGGCAGTCTGATCGTTCTGAGAGCTATTGGTCAGAAGGTCATTGGCAGGTTTTCTGTGTAGGTTGGACAAAGTATAGGGCCAAAAGGACATCAGAATTATGTCAGGTAAAGTAATACATGTTCGGAGTTTGGGGATGACTCCACCTCTCCATTCCATTCTTTTCTCCTCAGATAAAAGACTTATCTAGTAAGTAATTGAAGGCCATTTGAAGGGCTATTGTATTAGAACATACAATGTTTAATGTATTTGGAACAGAGCATATTATTGCTCCTTCCTATTTGTTCATTTGCTTCTTATCATTGAGACAGGACCTCCCTAGGACTCTGTTTTGCCTTGAACTCAGAGATCCCCTTTTACCTCCAGAGTGCTAGGATTAAAGGCGTTGTGACACCGTGCTTCACTCATTTTCCAGGATGATGTGCCTGCCCCCCTCCTTTTAAATTCAAGAGTACTAAAGCTCCCAACACACACACACACACACACACACACACACACACACACACACACACACACACTTCTCTTGGGACCTTTAGTACTCTTGAATTTAACACCTTTTTTTCTGTGTTGTACATTGGGTCAGGTCACATCCTTTGTATGTGCAGTTAATGTGAATTTTATGATTTCTGTTTCTAGGATTTATTTCCTTAAGACACTGTAAGATGCAGAAATACAAGAGTAACAAAGAAGAGCTGTTGTGAGTTGTGTATTATGCTCTGTGATTTATTTTTCAGCTGACTCTGTTTGTCACCTACATTAGGATTTTCAAAAGAGGAGTTGGCCTGGCTTCAAAACCTTCGCGGAGTTCCTCATGTCATTCAGACATCGCTTTCCCCTGTGCTTCTCTACCTTACAGACTTGGACCAGTTTTTACACCATTGGGATATAACAGAGGTAATAGTGCATGAGTTACCGGTGCTTGTTGTGTACTGGGTGCCGTGTGTGATATGCTACTACACATAGCATGGTAGAGAGCGGTCCTCCTGCTGGAGAGGACAGCTGTGTTTGTGGGGTGATTCCATGTGTTTTAAAGAGGGAGAATATAGAGCTTCATGGTAGGGGATGAACTTGAGCTAGTAAAGAGAGAGATCACTTACACAGGGTTGGCGTCTTTGAAAGAGAGTTTTTAAACCAAAAAACCGCTCATTAGTTTCTTTGATTTTTAAGAATTTATGTGATTAATTTTTCCTTAAGAATTACATTTAAGAAAGACCCTGATTCTTCCTTAGGTTTCGAGGCCAGTATACAGCATACAGATCTTGTTTACAGTTTTTTAAAGATTTATTTATTTATTATGCTTAAAAGATTTATTTATTTATTATGCTTATAATATTCTGTCTGCTTGTATGACTACAGGTAGGAAGAGGTCACCAGATCTCATTACAGATGGTTGTGAGCCACCATGTGGTTGCTGGGAATTGAACTCAGGTCCTCTGGAAGAGCAACTAGTGTTCTTAACCTCTGAGCCATCCCTCCAGGCCCCATTGTTTACAGTTCTTGAAAGGAGAATCTGGTTTATATTTTGTACCTTTGATAAACTACTTAAAAACATAAATGGTTTAAACAATTTAAATAACTTTATTATGTTCAGTATTTGTTAAGGAAACCTTCAAAAATACTAAATTGTATACATATCTAATAAATTCACAAAAGTAGTAAATCTTACTAGCATGTTTTAGTATTAGTGAAACTGCACATTGAAACCTTAAGTTTAAACTAAATTTTAACATGGAATTATAAGGGCCATCTGTAGTGATCTTTTGTTTATGTTTTAACAAATAAAGCTGCCTGAAGATCAGAGTGCAGAGCTAAACCACTAGAGGTCAGGTAGTGGTGGCTCACACCTTTAATCTCAGGACTGGGGAGACAAAGGGACTCAGGACAAAGGGATCTATGTTAGTTCAAGACCACCCTAGGCTCTACAAGATTGAGTCTGTCTAAAAGACAGACAGAACTCACACAAAGGTGATCGCTCCTGGGATCTCACATCTTTAATGCCAGCACTAGGGAGGTGGAGACAGGAGTGATATGGGTGGGTGGAGAGAGGAATATTATTAGGTGGAAGGAGACAGGAGCCCAGTGCAGTCTCTGAGGTTTGGTGGAGTGTAGGGCCCTATTACAGAGGTCCATATTTCTACATTGTATGGTGGCCACAATTTCAGGCCACACTTTGCACCTGCCACACAGGAGGTGGTCACTTAGCCTTTTGAGACAAACTGACACCATCCTAGACAGAGGGTCAGGATATGCTAATGTCGCTCTGCTCCTTCTTTGTAATTTGGGAGATCACTTGGGAAAGAGGTGCTAATTCAGTCTACGTGACAGAGCAAGCATAGATAGGGAAACATGACAAGGGGTATGGAAAGGTATGGACTTGACCACAGTCAATCTCCTGGCTACCTAGGCAACAGAATGCTAATGAATTTCCCCCTCCCTTTACGTTTTGGTATAAAAGCTGTTTGGAGAATAAATGCGGGTGATTTTTAGGATGTGAACTGAGGATTTCATGAGGGATTCCCGAAAACTCCCTCCCGATAAAGCCATATGAGTTGTGTCTTTATTCCCATACCTCCCCTCTGGTCCTTGAGATAATTTGTTTGTGTCAGGGCTGGACTTCGATAGTGGAGACAGAGTCTGGATATTGAGGTCAGGATTGCCCCTTTGGTCTGAGCCTTGGTAGAACTCTCTATTAGCCGGTTGCTCTGCTTCTCTGATCTTCAGCATTAACCCCTATATCTCACTCTAGATTTTTATTATTAAAACCAGCTAGAATTCGTGCTATAGTCGTCTTTTATACAGAAAGGCAAATAGAACAACTTCCCAAAGTCACAAATACTGGTGCTAAGCACTTGAGTTGTGTATGTGTCTTACTCTGTTTTTTTAAAGATATACTCTAGCCCATGCTGGCCTTAACCTCAAATCCCTATCTTCTGAGGTTGGGATCATAGGCATAGGTCACTCTTCATTTCTAAATTAGCATCTTTTTCTGTGTTTTAGAATGCTGGGCTCTCTGCTGGCTGATAACTAATGATTGAAGAGGTGTTTGGCTGGGACACTCACCTTTTTGTTTTCTGTAACATCCAATGTTTAGGTCATAAGTGTTCTGCTTTGATCTATCAACATTCTTTACTAAGGCCATTTTTTAAGTTCAAATTACAAGCCAACTCTTCTGTTTAGTTTTAATACCTTCTGACTTTATTAAACTGATGTTTTCACTTCATTCTAACCTGAATTCTCTATAAAGTGTTAGAGCTATGCTTTTTGTAGATATTTAAACGACTTCTGTCTTGACCTTAGTTGACCCTGGTCAGAAGGCTGAGGTCATAGGTCACATGGGTGACAGCCTCTGCGACTCACAGTGCCTCGTATTATGTTTTATTTTGAATTCTGCATAATTACTGGGTTCTAAAAAGTGAAGAGGAATAATGAAATAGTGAACAGGAATATGGTAGCTAATCAGATGTTCAACTGTTGAGATTTACCTCATAAGAAATGGATGACAAGCTAAGAAACCTCTCTTGGGTTATGGTTTATAAGGCCTAAAACCTATACTTAAGAACTGGGTTTGCTCACAGTTTTTAGTGGTAATTGTCATTTTCAAGATGATTCTGATGCATCTAAATTATTTGACATTTCAGAAAAGTATTTTACAGAGATTAGTAGGCTAGGGTTCCAGGCATAGGTTTGGCAGTGTCTAGTTTGGTGAGTTAGACAGTTCAACCTTTTTGACTTTATTTTCAGGAGGCTTTGAATTAAATGATTTTTCATGAACATCCCTGGTCTCGGTGTCTCAGTGTCTCTCTCTCTCTCTCTCTCTCTCTCTATCTCTCTCTCTCTCTCTCTCTCTCTCTGTATGTGTGTGTGTGTGTGTAGTGCATATGTATATTAAAGCATACCATCTTTGTAAAGCCACAGTGCCGCTGCCATGAAAGTGCGATCAACTGTTTCTGAGATGAACATTTGGCATGGCCATGGACTAAGGTTTAAGGTGGCTGTCTTTGAAATTTAGAGTTATGATTTTTGTTTTTGAGCAAAGACCCTTAATTTCCTGTTCAATAAACTTGGTTGTATTTTAACTCCATATGAATGTATTTGAAGTACATATAGTTTTGGTACCTTTTGATTGTTGTTTGTTTTGTATTTCAAGACAGGGTTTCTCTATAGCTTTGGAACCTGTCTTGTAGACCAGGCTGGCCTCGAACTCACTGAGATCCCCCTGCCTCTGTGTCCCGAGTGCTGGGATTAAAGATGTGCACCTCCACCGACTGGCAATAATTTTGGTGTTTTAAGTATACAAATTTTATTTTTCTAAATCATGCGAGTAAGTTAGCAGTAGATTAGGGCTCCTTAGCTGGTTTGGGTTAGTGTTATCTGCCAGGTAGAAATGAGGTTTTCCCTGAATCTGTTTGGGAATAGTATTTGTCTGTTTGGGAGTAGTGTTCAGAAGATAAAATTCAGAAGGACAGATGGTGATAGGGAAGTCTTCATCCTTCCTCAGCCAACTATATATGCGCCGTGCCACCCCCCCTCCTGGCATGCATGCCTTTTGGTTTTCTCCTTTTATAAAAATAACACTGTATACATTGGTCTGGATCTTGTAGTTTTCACTTAGTGTCTTTCTGTCCAGTTTTCCTGACCTGTAAAAAGTAGTGCTTTGTTGCAGTAATTAACAGAAAGTTCCCAAAGGGAAGAGACATCTGGACAGAAACAGCTTTCTCAATGGAGAGTCCAGTAAACGGTTTGAACATTAGTGTTCGGATTTGTCAGCTTTAAGATAGTAGTGCGAGGTTGGCTGCAGCCCAGGCTCTTCAGCTTGCTAGGCACACTGTATCATTGAGCCTCATTGGACCCAGCCTCCAAAGAATGTATTTATTTTTTCATGAATAAACACTGAAGATGATGATACAACATACTTAAGTGTAACAGTTCCAGAATTTTTTTTTTTAAAGATTTATTTATTATGTATACAGTGTTCTGTCTGCATGTATGCCACCAGACCAGAAAAGGGCACTAGATCTCATTATAGAGCCACCATGTGGTTGCTGGGAATCGAACTCAGGACCTCTGGAAGAGCAGGCAGCGCTCCTAACCTCTGAGCCATCTCTCCAGCCCCCAGTTCCAGAATTTTTATACATTTATGTATCTTTTTTATGGTAGCATATCATAAACTTACCATATTCTTGTTAAGTTTTTTTTGGTGGGGGGGGGTGACAGGGTTTCTCTGTGTAACAGTCGTGGCTGTCCTGGAACTCGCTCTGTAGACCAGGCTGGCCTTGAACTCACGGAGATCTGCCTGCTGCTGTATTGGGATTAAAGGTGTAAACCACCACCGCCTGGCTGTTTATAGTTTTACAATAATTAAGTATGTCTCCCAACTATTGTTTAGTTTTATATGTTGTTGCTTCTGTAGCTCCTGCTTCCTTTCTGCCTGGCCTTTGTGTGTGTACATATATACATGGACACCACACTTAGTATCCAGCGGCAACTCTGAAGAGCTTGGTTTGAAAACCTAGTTCCCTAGCTCTCTAAGAGTCCTGTTTTTGTTACTCTGTAAGGGAGCTGTACTGTGCTTGAGTACTTCTCCCTACTCTCAATCCATGAAGTACCTTCAGCAAACCAAGACTGTCTTCATTTTTTCCCCTTCAAATATCAGTTTTTTGTACATTGCCTAATATTTGAAGACATTCATTTTTTATATTGTTTAGCTTTTCTAATTATGCTTGCGAGTCTATACATTGTTAGTCTGTTGTTGGAAGTGACAGTGTCATATTGTGATAAATAGTGGTGACTGCTTGTGTCTGCAAACACACAGTAACTTGGTTTACCCATTTGGTCATGTGCTAGTTAGATGACAGTTTCAACATCTCATTGATGAAGGAAATCAGAACCTCTGACAACTCCCTCCCCACCCCCCCTGGGCCACCATGGTTTTATCTATTTGCTGTTTATTTGCTGTCGCTCTTTCTCTTAAACTCCTTTCAGGTGTCAGTTTGTATGGATGAGAGCTGGTTCCCCTGTCAAAGCTACTGTAGTTAACTCCTTTTCATTCTTAAGGAGAGACATAGAGTTTTCTGTACAGGTCAGTCCAACATTGAGTTCATGTTCATATCCACATCTGATCCTTAGGATCTCAGAGCTTCTCTGAGTGCTGACTCAGTTCTTCAGACACAATACCTGTATCTTGTTAACTTTGTTGTTGCCAAAGCTTAGTACTTAATGAAAGATGGAGCCACTGGTTTAGCATTGTTTAATGTGATTCTGTTGAACTTTTTAGAACAGAAAGGCTCCTGGGTTTGAACAAGGAATTGACATACCAAATTGCTTTTTTCTTTCCTTCATTTTTTTAAAATTTATTTATTTATTTATTAAAAATTTCCATCTCCTCCCTGCCTCCCCCTCCCTCTCTAGCCCTAAGAGCAGTCAAGGTTCCCTGCCCCGTGGGAAGTCCAAGGTCCTCCCCCCTCCATCCAGGTCTATAAAGGTGAGCATCCAAACAAATCAGGCTCCCACAAAGTCAGTCCATGCAGTAGAATCAAAACCGAGTGCCATTGTCCTTGGCTTCTCAGTCAGCCCTCATTGACAGCCACATTTAGAGAGTCCGGTTTGATCACATGCTCCAATACTCCCAGTCCAGCTGACCTTGGTGAGCTCCCATTAGATCAGTCCCACTGTCTCAGTGGGTGGACGCACTTGCTCATGTTCTCCCTTCTTCTGCTCCTCATTTGGACCTTGGGAGCTAAGTCCAGTGCTCCAATGTGGGTCTCTGTATCTCCATCCATCGCCAGATGGTTCTATGGTGATATGCAAGATACTCTAACATATTTCATTAGCAGCAGCCAGCAAAACTTCTTACCACATCATGCCATTGAGAGGCCAGGTGACTAAATGAACTTAAAATTTTAATTTTAATGTTGGCTTCCAGGTATTAGAAAATCATCTTCCTTCTGTGGAGCAACATTGATTGCCTCCAGTGAAACATACATATGGGGGGGGGATCCCCAAATTCTTAAAACAAAAACATAGACAGAAAACTTCAAAGTCTGTTTTTATTTTAATATTTAACTTTTAACATAACTGGGTACATCTTTATGGCTATACTTACCTGCTTTAATCTTGGTCCCCTTGTCTTCAAATTTTAAGCCCAATTTAGGCCATCAGCCTGCCTTTATTGCTCAATACAGAATTGTAAGTTTTCAGGGAAGCTCAGATGGCCATGGCTCTGGTAGCTTTGCAACTCTTTGGGTCAGATTCTTGGAAGAGGTCTGTTTTCCTTTTCTCTAAGGTTAGAAATCAGTGGAGAACAGAAGCACGTGGGTGGTGTCTCATACTGTTGGATTTCTGTTGTAAGCAGGCAGACTCCAGTACAGCGCCACAGGGTTAGTGCTAGTGCTCCTGCTGCTTCCTCTTTCTCCTGCCTTTACCGACAGTCAGACACTTGGCTCGTTTATATAGAATTCACATATTTACTTGATTGTTCCTTTTGTCTGCCTACCTTGTTTGGACTCTGCCTATGGGAGCAGGCAGTCTGTCCATATTCACGACTGACGTGACCCGGCTTACACCATTTTTCCTGCCAGAACTTACACAGAGAGGCCCTACTTTTAGTGGCTTAAAAAAAAAAAAATTGGAAGAGAAGAGTTGAAGTGAAGTTCTTGGTTATTGTAGAATGTTTTTCAGAATGAGAGTTAACCTTTTGTTAATAGCAAGATACCACCCACTTAAAGTAGAAGTAGGGAGATGACACTGAAAATACGAGGGCTTTTCCTGTCAGCCTGTAAGAAATTTTATAGGGAACTATTGATTTTGATTTTTTTCTAATCTCAAAAGTTTATAAATAATACCAGTGAGGTTCTAGGCTCCAGTCTCTGCATAAAGAAACAAAATACACTTATAAACCAAAACCCAGAAATATCTTTTCTCTCAGTTCCCACCCCATCTTGATTGACAGCTTTATGAATTTAGCTTAACCAGTCTCTCCCTAGAGAACCCTTCTACTACCAGTTGTGCCCCCCCGTGTTGTTTTATACATATTTCATAGCTGGTAATGTACCCAGTCAGATTTTGCAGTTTGTCTAGAGACCAGTGTCTATGAAGGACTTGATTTCCTCTTTTCTTTAGAACTTAGAGCATTAGGGATTTAATTTTCCATTAGATTTCTTTTCCTTTTCCTTTTGTGGAATGACAGGCCACTGTTAGGATTGAAGTGATCAGGATGCCATCACTATCACTAATTCACAAGTAGAAATCCAAAATGCTCAGAAATTTGTAAATAAATCCCAATAAGCATTCTCAGCAAGTTTGGGGTTTTAGAGTACTGAAGATTTCAGACTTTGGGATTGTGGGTGTGTAACTGGTAAAGTTTATGGCAGTCTAAAGTTCAGAAAATCCTAATGTTAAAAACACTGCTTCCAGCATTTTGGAGAAAGGATATTCAATCTGTATTGGTATTTTCTGGATTGTAAGTAGTTTTCTGTGGTGTATAGAAGGTTTTTGTCAACCCTTAGACCATGTCCCTTGTACCTTTCTGTTGTAGCAATTAGTAGATATTAGCAGTGTCCATTCTGCCGAGCTATTTGAGAGGTGTGGAGTCTCTGTAGGTGTTAGTGCTTGGAGAGTGAACCTATGTGCGAGGCCTCATTGTTTGATCCTTGACATTTGTATCTTCAAAGTCAAGTTTTTGTTACCTGTTTGCTAGTAATATGTAAAATTGGTTTAAAAAATTGGGTTGAACTTTTTGTTTTAAATTCTTAAATGTCATAATGCAGTTACTGTTTTTTGCCTTTTCTCACAGGCGGTTTGCCACAGTTTATTGGTTATTCCTGCCCGAAGCCAGAGCTTTGACATCATGCAAAGTGCCATCAGTAAGCATTTGGTAAATATCCTTAGTTTTGTGTGTGTGTGTATTTGTGTTTTAAGTAAAACACAGTTTACCTGGCCTCTCAATGGCATGATGTGGTAAGAACTTTTGCTGACTGTTGCTAATGAAATATGTTTCTGGATGTGACACTGGGGAGTGAGTGAAGGATGGGATGCATTGTTTTCCTAAGACCTTGTTTCTGTATTTGTGAAATGAGGGACCTTGAAGTTAAGCTCCCATTTACTTCTGACTTACTGTCAGTGAGTGTGTTTGGGATCCAATAGATAGATGGCTTGTCAGAGTAGGGACATCACAAGACTCAGTCATTGGAAGCAGTGGGCTCACTTTGAGACTGACTTGTCCTCTCACCATCGGCATTATAGTTACATTATTGTGCCTTCACTGGGGCTTTGAACTTCCTCTAACATTTACATTTTGACTTTGGGATTTTTAGAAGATGTTTTACTTGCAAGGAAGAAGGAAGGCCTCTTAAAATGTGTTTTTCAGAGGATTCGCTTCTTTGGTTAATCTTATAGTCATGTCCATAGCCTTTTTGCTCCTTTAGAATGATGTTCCTTGAATCAGAAGAGAAGGTACGATATTAACTCTGAGTGCCCTTCTTTCATGCTGTCGGATTCCCAGCTCTTGTTTTCTTGCTGTCCAAGATAACCCCCCACCCGTTTCTTTTTCCTTTCTCTCAGTTCCAGAGATTTTTGTTTTCCTATGTCCACATTTGTTGTTGTGGGAAAGGGTAAACATCCCAAGCCAGTCTTGGTTTTCATTTTCAGATTGCCCTTTGGAGGGGGTTCCTAATGTGTTACTCAGCAGTTTCCTGACCTCTGTACAGCTCACAGCTTGTTATTCAGCCTTACTGAGAATGCGCCTCTGAGGTCTAGATGAATGAGAATGCCGTAATAACCATGTCTGGCCTCCAGGTTTCTTCCCAGTGAGCAGTTGAATATTAATATTAATAATATTAGTATTATCTCTTACTGATTCCTATAGAGATGCATTTTCCTTATCTGTGCCTAAATGGCTAAATAAAGTTCTGAAGAAGGCTAAATCTAAAAAGGACACTGCACTAATTACATAGAGTAGAAGATGGGAACCAATGAACAGTCTTCTTGTTGGAATGGTCTTAAAAAATAACTGTGTGATTGTTATTATCGAGATATTCTTTGGATGAGCATTCCTTTAATGTTATTTCTGAATAGTGATAGGAGTTGTAATGTTTGAAATTTGTAGATGCTTCCTTCATGTAAGGGAGGTAGTGCATGGATTTTATCAGTGATATTTCTCAGGCTGTGACTCTAGAATGCCTGCTTGCATGTGTGAATTCCTGAGCCCTGGTTTCACTTCTCAGCACCATATACATGAAAGTTAATTCTTCATGGAATTAATAAGTCATCTTATTTGGGAATTAAATTCTCAGAGGAAAATTGGGGCTTAAAGTTATGCAAGTAGTTGGGTTATATACTGATCTGAAGTAGTACTGTCCACCCCTCCAGCCCAGTAAACAGACTTTATTTTATTTTGGGGAAGGGGCTTTCATGAAGAGGTAATCTTTCTTTTTCCACTCAGGTTGAGTTGACCGTAATTCCCGACAGTACAGCTGGTTGTATATTTGGAGTGATGTGTAAGCTCCTGGATCATACGTGTGTAGTTAGTGAATCTCTCCTGCCATTCCTGGCTTCTTGTTGCTACAGCCTTCTTTATTTTCTGCTTACTCTGGAGAAGGGGGAAGCAGAACATCTGAAGAAGAGGTAATGTTGATTTGACTTTTAATTTTAATCTTTTCCTTCTGTTTCTCTTGTTCCTAAATAAGGTGAAGGAGAATTAGATTTTAGAACTAATTAAATTCACTTCTGAATTTAATTTAATTCTGAATTTAATTTAAAATTCTGAATTTGGCAGCTTTTTCCTTTGTTCTTTCATGAATTTTCTTTAGTGTTGTAGCAAGTATTCTAGGATCTTCTAATTTTTCATTAAGCTACGAATTTGAAAAGTCAGATGATATTACAAAGTTTTTCACAATCTTTCTTTATAAACAGTATTAAACATCTACCAAAGGAAAAAAAATTCTACTATGAAGACAGTGAACTGTTAGTACAAACATTGGTGGTTTGTTTTTTTTTTGTTTGTTTGTTTGTTTTGTTTTGTTTTTTTCGGTAAGGCTTCATTAGAGCTAGCCAAGAGTAGAATTTTGAATTTTTGGATTTAAGAAGTGTTCTAAAATGCTAATGATTTGTTTAGTATTTTTTTACTCCTATTTGATATTTAAACGAGAACTTACAGGTAGTTTGGAAGATTCTACTATAGATTTAAAAGTGTTTTCATGCTTTAATTTTATTGGTATACCTGTTGAATCTAGTAAAAAAATTGACAGGTAAGCAAATAGGGAAAAAAATCAAAATTATGTTCTTTTACTTGCTGTTGATATTTTGATATGTACATTTTCAGTCTTTATTTGAACTTTATAGTTTGCTTTTTTTTTAAATTTGAGGCAAGCTTGCTGCATTTTCAGGACATTTAAAAGCTCAAAAAAAAGGCACAGAGCCCTCTTTTTGGTGCATCCCTATAGTGCTAGTACCATGGAACTTGCTCAAGATTATAAGCTTGGGGCCAGTAAGATGGTCCATGTAATGAATTCCTAGGTCTGTATGGGCCCACACCACCAGCCATAACACACACTGAATTTCTTATTCTCATTATATCTCAGTTACTGTAGAGTTGACATTCTGGCTTTTTAAGTAGAATATTTGTCAACAGTATTATTTCTGTTCTTCATTTGTGAGCTTGGTAAGAATTATCTCGTTCATTTTTGTTGTTGTTGCTTTGGGTGTCAGTATTATCTGTGATACATTTGTGTTAATTCATTTAGTTGTATTTACTCACTTACATTTCTCTGTACCAAGGTAAGGGCCAGTAAAGTTCTTTAATGGGTTAGATAGGAAACAACTCAGGTTTTCAGGACCATAAGCTCTCTGCCATAGGTACTCAACACTGCTGTATAGTGTGAAAGCAGCAGTAGAAAATACACAAATAAATGAATGTAACTGTTTCCAATAGAAAATGGTTTACAAATATAGGCTGTGATTTCAGGTTGGCGTGCTGTGCAGTTACTTCGATCCATTAGTATTATGGTCTATGAATATGCCAGAGCGTGTCAATTATAGTACTTGTACTTTAGAGTTTTTTTTCGGTAAGGACAGAGTTACTTTTTTAAAATGAGTGGCTGTAATATAAAACTATTTCATTGTGAATATAGAGGTGATGTTATTTAAGGTTTTATAACATTTACACTTCGGACTTTATACTGCTGTTTGTTATTTCTGTCACTTGAAATAAGCCCTTTTATTAAACAATCTGAAGTTTCAAAGATCTTTGGAGCTTTTAAATAAAAGGGACATCTTTGACTTTATGTGACTAGACTGGATAAAGAGTGTAATGCATATATTACCCTTTAAAAAGCACCTCTTTGTTTTGCAGTCTCTCTTTGTGCTGTTTGGCCTGAAACCGGCTATATAGATCGGGCTGGCCTTAAACTCATGGAGATCTTTGATTTAGAGATGTTAGTTGAAAAGTCAGGCTTGACCAGGTCCAGCTCACAATGTGCCTTTGAGCCCTGAAGATGCTGTTCTTTTGTTTCCTTGGTTACTGACGAAAATCTGCTGACCTAATCACTCAGTTTGTAGCTAGAAGTCTCAGTCTTTATTTTCTCTTTAAAGAACTGTAGTGTTGTAAATCAGGATGTCTTCTATCATAACATAGGTTTGGTTTCTGTTTGGAGACTCGGGAGTTTTTTTTTTTTTTAAATATTTACTTATTATGTATACAATATCTTGTCTGCTTGTATGTCTGCAGGCCAGAAGAGGGCACCAGACCTTATTGCAGATGGTTGTGAGCCACCATGTGGTTGCTGGGAATTGAACTCAGGACCTTTTGGAAGAGCAGGCAATGCTCTTAACCACTGAGCCATCTCTCCAGCCCCGGAGTTTTCCCCTTAGTTCTGGGAACTCCTTATTGTATTGCTTTCTCCCATTGTTATTTCCTTTTAGTTTTTCGTGAAATTCCATTTTAAGACTAGGGAGCTGTTTATTCACCTTTGTCTCTTAATAGCTTTCTGTCTAATTCTTTTGAATTTGTGGTTGCTGGTATTACTTAAAAGTTCCTGTTAATTCCTTAATTATCTTTTCTTCTGGGGCTGAAATTTTTCTTTTACATAGAGAGGAAAGGACTCTGAAAATTGACTTTTACAAGTCTGAGCAAATTCCATGTCTTGGGCTGAACACCTTTTTTCTTAGTGTGTATTTTTCAGGAGTTTATGAAGACCTCCCGATAGGGTAGTTTCCTATTTTCCTTTTTCTTGTGTCTCATCTTATATATTGAGTCCAGTTCGGAGTCCTTGTCTCCCACGCCTAGTGTTTGGAAGTATTTGTTCTAACATTGTTTAAAAGTTATTTGAAATTCCCTTAAACTAACAAGTGTAAGCAGTCACGTACTGCCAGGGCTTCAGCCGGTGAGGACTGTTAGAGAAGAGTGTAATGGAGCTGAGGTCCGTAGTGGCGCTGTAGTGACTGCAGTATTGTACACGTTAAACTCCCGTGTTTTTGGTGGTGCTGGTGCAGACAGGCCTGCTGTGCTGCTAGTTGGTCGGAAGTACAGCATAAGCCAGGTATTGTAACTAATCCCAGCACTGTTAGCTGAGGCAGGATTGCTACAAGATGTTTAATTATGTAGAATACCTAATACTTCATATTTTTGCTTACTGCATCTCTTGATGTGTACTATAGAATTCACATGATGTAATCATCCAACAATACCTTTTTTGCAATTCAGCCACACTGTCAAATGACCCAAGGACTAGTATTAAAAGTCTTGTCAAGAACCAAAGCAGAACTCTTTTTCATCTGAATTTTTATAGTCTTTATGCCTTTGACTAATTAAGCTATTTTTCCCCTTGTACATGACTGCCTAAGTCTGTTTCTGTGTAACTTGGACTAGTTAAAGACCTTGACCTTGTTGGTTTAACTTGGATTCCTTGTGAATCTCACATGCATGTTGGTTAGGTGAAGTCCACGGTGTAGATCATGGTCAAAGAGCTAAGAAGGCCTTTAGCAGTTCCTGCTGCACAGCTCTGGGGCAGTGAGGGACTGAAGGATAATGGGCACATGTAAAGAAGCTGGGATCCGGTACTTCAGATTCTCATATGGAGAAGCTGCACCCCCTGGAAGCTTGCCATGTCTGCTATATACAGTTAAACAGGCTAGGCGGGAGTTTGCACACAGTTGAATAAAGAGGGGTTTAGTACAATTAGTAAAATTGTAGGGGATGAGTCTTCAGGCCATGAACATTTTTGAGAGAAGGGAACGGGAGGAGCTATGGTGGACATTTTCTGTGTACACTGTCAGCATTTGTACTCTGTACCCAAGGGGAGCTGTGGCAGTCCCATGAAGCACAGGCATTGTGGTTTTTGATACATATGGCAGGCCCAAACAGTACACATTCATTCACTTGGGACTACACTCAGTCTCCAGAGTCTCCATACTCACCATCCAGATGAAGATTGTGTTATTTAATTACACTCATAGATTGTATTTATCCTAAACCTTTCTTAGTTCCTGTTCTATGAATATACTGGGAGAATAATGTTTAATTACATAGACATGACCATGTCTCACATTTTGTGACCCAGTGTTAGATAATGTTCCCATTATAGGTTATTTTCTGAAGTACATACTTTCTAGCAGCTAACTCTTGGTTGCTTTTTTTTTTTTTTTTTTTTTTAGTTCTGATGGAAACTAGTTCTTACTAGTTATGGTTTACGGCATTTAATTTGAAGCTTGTATTTTGTTTATTGAGATAGGATCTCTTAGTTCAGGCTACCCTTGAACTCATCATAAAGTTTAGGCTGGGCTCAAATTCAGTGGCATTTCTGCTCAGCTCCAAAAAGCTGGAATTACAGGCATTGAGCTATCACATCAGACAGAGAATATTGTGTTTTCTTGAAAGACCATTTTGTTTTGGGTAATGTGGAAAGGATATTTTCTCTTGTGTATTGGCTCACAGACTAATTTTTCTTTGTATTATTATAGGGACAAGCTGTGGGGTGTTTGTGTCTCCATCCTGGCTCTCCTGCCTCGAGTCCTCAGGTTGATGCTGCAGAGTCTGCGGGTGAACAGAGCTTCTCCCGAGGAGCTGCCTGTTGTGGGCCAGCTGCTCCGCCTGCTGCTTCAGCACGCTCCCCTTAGGACGCACATGCTCACCAATGCCATCCTAGTGCAGCAGATCATCAAGAATATCACGGTAGGCAGCACGGAACCTAGTGCTCGTCCTCAGTAGGGGAGTAGGCTTTGTGTGTGGTGGGGTAGGAGGTGCTTTTGAGAGTGAGGTTCCTGTGTCCCACTGACTGTTTACCAGCACCTTCCTTGTCTCTGATTTAGAGCCAGTCTTTTAAAAATATAGAAAGTACTCAAGAAGAAGGGAGTGTGAGAAGTTCGGTTTTTTAGGCATTGGGAGCATAGCTACTGGGATTGTGAGACACTATTGAGTGACTATGATGGCAGTTCTTCCCATTTTTCTGTAGTTGGACTTGGTCATCTATCTGTTAAGGTTTGGGTGACTCAAATGAGAATATTCAAGTAGTCTGTTTAGTGTATTTGACATTTATTAGGTGCTACCCAAATGTTTCGTATCGTTAATGAAGTGTTTTGTTTTTGTTTTTTGAAATAGGTTTTTTCTTTGTAACACACCTGTCTGTCCTAGAATTCACTTTTTAGACCGGGCTGGCCTTGCTGGGAATAAAGGTGTGTGCCACCACACACTCAGCCAGTTTTTAAGCTCTCAGGGACAATTTCATTAAAAGTTTGAGGAGAAAACAACTGCAGGCATAAGCTGTAAATCTTGGCAGCTCTGTGAAAGAAGGGAAGAATGTCCTGCCCTTTAGTTAAGAGTCTGAGGAAGCTGACAGATTAAGCCTTGAGGCACACATTGCAAGGGTGGCGGGGGAGAGGGGTAGTAAGCTGTGATACAGCTTCAGAGAGTGAGGGAGAAGGCCCAGTGTGTCATGGGGTGCACACCCAGGCTTTGGCCAGTACCAGAGAAAGGGGCAGTGATAGAAGGAAAAGGAGAATGAAGGCTTTACCACAGCCTCTACACCTGACTGTCAGGGTAGCTTTGTCCTAGAGGACTCCTTTAGGTGTATAGGTGATTTAGGGTTTATTCATTGAAGTGCACTTCAGTGTCATAGAGCTTTTATGAGCGTGTTAATAGGTATTTGCTTTGACTTTTCTAAGTCTTCGTAGAAGCAGTGGACAATGTGCAGTGGGATAATTTAGAAGGCAAGAAGAGTCAGTAACTTGGATTAGAGAGTCAGCCTACCTCCATAAAAGAGAAAGAAAAAGATTGTTAGTTGGCCCTGTAGGAATAATCTATTGACATTAGTGAGAAAATCATGAAATCTAATGCCTGGGTAAGGGATGAGGGTAGAGCTGGTTGGCTGTAAAAACTTGTATTAGTCTCCAGCATGTCCAGGAGGGAGCAGATTCAGTCAAAACTCATTACACTTAGGCCGGGCAGTGGTGGCACACACCTTTAATCCCAGCACTCGGGAGGCAAAGGCAGGCGGATCTCTGTGAGTTCTAGGCTAGCCTGATCTGCAAGAGCTAGTTCCCAGACAGGTTCCAAGCTCTACAGTGAAACACTGTCTCAAAAAAATAAAATAATAATAATAAAAAAAACCCAAACTCATTACACTTATGGACACATACTGTTTTTCTTGTCACACTGACCATATAACAGACTCAATTTAAAATAAAAGACTTTGACAGTTTAAGAAGGTATAGTCTATTATCATGAAGCACTGTGGCTGGGGTGAGTCTCTGGTGATGGGAGTTTGCTGGGAGGCATTTACATCTCAGTGTGTCAGGAAGTAGAGAGCTTGGGCCAGAAGTAGGCACAGAGTAACTCAAGTTCTTAACTTCCAAGATGGCAACATTATGTGGTGACCTATTAGTCAAACACCTTAGCCATTTCATAATTTCATAACTGTATAGAATCCAATAGTTGATTGTTTTGTATTTTAAGATGACTTCCTCTGGTTTATTTATAGACAGGGAGGATCCATGAAAAATTTGTTCAGGTAATACAGTTATCATTTTAAATGGCCTTTTGTTTTCTTTGCAGACTTTGAAGAGTGGTACTGTTCAGGAGCAGTGGCTTACAGACTTACATTACTGCTTTAGCATGTACATCAGTGGCCATACGCAGGGACCTACTATATTGAACACATTGTATTGAAGAAGCACCATGGTACCTCCTGTTTGAAATTGTTCATGCACATCCATTTTATTTTGGAAAAGTCTGATGTAATGTTTGACATTAAAGCTAAACTTTACAAGAAGTTGTTCATGAACTCCCTTTGTACCGAAGTGGGGAAATCAGGCCTAAGAGTTGTTAGTGCACTCCCATTGTCTATCTGGAGTGCACAATTTGCATTTCCTGAAAGCTGCATGTTTACAGGACATGATGATTTATGGTGTGGTGCCTTCCTTCACTTATCAGCAAATTAGCTGAATCTTTGTGATCCCATCTAGGTAAACCTATTTCCATAATTTTGAATATAATCTACTAAACCAAAAGCCAAGGTCATTAAATAAGGTAAACCCTTGCTTCTTGTGCATTAGTGTTAACACAGGAGTGGCCTGAGTCATTTGCGCCTCTGAAAGCCCATAATCACTTAGACTTTAAGCCAAGTATTTTTAGAGAGCTAGAATGTGGGTTACTTTTCTAAAAGAAATTAGTTGGGGAAGACTGCTTACTTCAGCAAGTTGTCAGAAGATGCAAAGCAGATGAGAGACCTACTTTGGCTCACTCTGCTCTGAACCTGCCCTACTGCGATATTATTGGTGCTACTCAGCAGTGAAGTGTTGGAGGAGGCTGCTTGTTGGTTCCCGCCACCTGGCTAGCTTAGACCCACACAGAATAATCACACAGAAACTGTATTATTTAAATCACTGCTTGGCCCATTAGCTCTAGCTTCTTACTGGCTAACTCTTACATATGAATTTGACCCATTTCCATTAATCTGTATCTCCATGTGGGCTAAAGTTCAGGCATCTGTCTCTGGTGCGGGGCTCCATTGCCTCTCTCTGACTCCTCCCTTCTTTCTCCCAGCATACAGCCTAACTTTCCCCGCCTAGTTCTGTTCTTCCCTGCCATAGGCTCAAAGCAGTTCTTGCCAATAAAAGCAACACACAGACAGAAAGACCTCCCACACCATTTCCCTGTTAAATGTAAACAAACATAGACAATATTTGGGAAAGAGTGAGCACATGGCTGCAGCTTGTACCCTTCCAGGGCCAATTTGGAAACTGACAACTGTAAGGAATTAACAGAGTGTATTTTCAGCCTTCTGGGCAGTTTCTAAACGCAAACACTAGACCATGATTTTGATTTAAAATTTAAAATGTATAAGGTGCCGGCTGTGGCACAGGTTTCCCATCTGAGAGGTTCTCCAGAGTGTGTTTTCACTCTAGAGAGAACCGGGCCTGTGCCTAGCTGTCAGAAATCCCAACCAGCAGCGGCTTAGTGCAGGTGTTGGTTATGCTGGTGATTGCCATCAGTTCTTTCTAGCCACCTGGAGGTGAGGCGCACGGCGAGGCACTCCATACGAGTAGAGTCTGCTCTGGTCTTTCCGTGTACGCCAGGAGGAAACATTTGTCTTTGGAGTTGCTATCTCGTATGCCGGATAATAAGGCTTTAGGTATGGACAATGAAGTGTTCTCAGAGAAACACAGTTGATAGAGCAGAACTCCACACTGGTTCTGCTTTCTCCCGGGGTCAAAGCTTTGGCTTGTTCTTTGACTGGCTGGCTGGTTGCAGATTATAAGAAAACTTCTTTGATCTTCCAACGTCAAGATGTATAGATTGCAAACTGTTGACTGTTAAAAGCAAATGGATATTTATATTATTGATCTTAATAAAGAGAGAAGTTCTTTGTGCTGAGGAAAAAGGATTTGGAGTGGGGTTATCCCTGGACCCAAGGAAGGTGGTGAGCCTAGACGCAGATGACTGGTTCTTCCTCACCTCACTGGGTGTCTCTTCAAAACAGGGACCTGGGTTGTAAGTGAAAACTAGGTCTGGAGTGGGCAGGACATACTAGTATGCTTATCTTGTATGCCGTTCACATGGCAAACGTCATTTATACATATCTTTGAATTCCTGTGCCACATACTTTTGTAAGTCTAACAGAAAAAAATAGGTTTGTTTGAAGGGATGGCAGCAGGAATCTCAGGCTTCCCCTCCCCCAACTCTTTAGAGGCTCTCAGTATGTGGCCTAGGCTAGCTTTGAACTCATAACCTTCCCGCCTCAATCTCCTGATAGTTGGAATTACAGGATTATACCTGGCTGTCAACATCGGTTTCTTGAGCCTTAGACCTTGGAATTAGCATTATTAGGATGCAACAAAAACATTAGATTTACATACTATAACAAATGACAGCCACAAAAATGGTAGGTGGGAAAACCTTGCTGAAGATGTTGTGTCTTACTCATAACTTCATGCAAAAGATAAAAGTATGAAATGTGGGCAGTTTGGGGGAAGGAACACAGGTTAATTTTCCTGAGTTTAAATTACTGCTTTTAGAACGTGGGCACTGGAAACTGGTATCTTGAAGTAAGTTGTCATCTACATTCCGCTCCAAAGGTGGAGGAATATATTGGGTTCCAATAGAGGTCTATTACCAATAACCACACGAGCCTTGGTCATTGCTCTTGCTAGTTGGAACCCAATAAAGAGATGGGCACAGGTAACTGCAGCCGTGCAGAACTAGGTTGAAACTCAGTGAGTGATGGTGTATGTGCAGAAGATTGCTGAGAGCAGATTGCTTATTTGGGTTTCGTGCATGCCCAGCTATAGTCCAGGGAGCCTGCATCTTGGGATTTCCATCACTCTCTGCCTTTCTATGTGTGAAGCCTTAGAAGGGCACTTCCTGAATAGGAACAACAACATGTACATTGCAAAGCAATTTTTTAAAAAAAAAATTGACTAGCCCACCGAGCAAAATTTAAAAAACCTTAGCACCACTGAATTCTTAAAGCAAAAAGCAAACTAACAATTCAGTAGAGTTAATGCTTTTCTTTATGGTTCAACCACTGGATTCCATGTTTGAGGGCCTTCTACGTAAGTTCAATTCACTGAAATGATTGATGGACACATTTTCTGTTAAACATGAGTAGACCGGTTAAACCTTAGCACCTATCTGACATGCTTTACTACTAAGCGCTTTGTGCTTAATGTGGGTGTGCTTGGGTCTAACAGCCGTGGGGCTAAACAGATTGTGTTTTGTTTGACTTCAGGCAAGTCAGAAATTTGCAAGACAAACACACTGTTATATGAAGTTATTAAAAAGTATAAAGTATTTCTTTGCATTTTACTCAGTCTTTAAGCACCTCTAGGCTGCCAAACATCTTCATTTGTAAGGGCCAGTGGTAAATCTGGATTTGAGGGAGAATAATCTGATTGCCTACTTTGTATTTAATTATATCTAAATGCCATATATCTGGTAGTTTCATATGACAGTTCTTATTTTGAAATATTTCCAGTCCAGTATAAGGATAGCCAGGCCCCACACAACTGTGGCCCTTGATTCCTTTGAAAGTTTCCAGCTACCCCACCTGCAACTCTCTGATCAGCCTGCCTTATGTTACATGAATTAGCCAACTCTTATTAAAAATTACTCTGCTTTTCCCCACCAAAAACTAAATGAATGCTAAAGTTCATGCTGACAGTCATTGTTCACCTTCCAGATACTCTCTGTTTCTGCAGGATGGCCCTGTAGATTAGGGAGGGTGGGGGAGCGTGTTGCCATAGCCACCTGTGAAGATAGGCCAGACCTGACATTAGCTGCTGACAGCCCTGAACTTATCACCCACTCTTAATGCTGGCCCGAAGGAAGAGGCCCTGAGTAAAACTCCCATGTCTGGTGAGGGAAAGGAAGCTCCTATGCTGCTGCTGTAGGTGCAAGTGTGCTATTGAGCCCCACAGGATGCGCTTTAATGTGCGTGTGGCCTTCCATCTATGGGGAGGGAGGTATAGAAAACACAGATTCTAACGCACTCCTTTGAGGCAAGTATGTGAAGAATGCAATAAAAGATAGCTACCATTAATAGTTCCTATTGGAGGTCCTATTATTTGGTTTTTAGTTGTGAAAATCATTTGCCTCTTAAAGATGTTTATTGCAGTAATCCATGAAAGGTGGGAAAACTCACCCAGTTCTTTCCCCATATGCTCTGCTGGTGTAGTGGCTGCCTTACCTGAACTGAGGTGCGGCACAGGAGGGCCTTTGGAAGGCTTGGTGGTATGCTGTACTTTCCCTTCTTGAGAGCAACCTGCAATCAACCAGCAAGTCACCTATGTGATTAATGATCCCTGTGACCTAACCAAGTTCTGAGTTCTCACTGAGGCGAGGGCTTGCAGGTGCCTGCCCAGATAGTTAGGCATGTGTGGAAATATGGTTGAATATCCTTTATAAGTTTGGCACTAGAAATGCTTCAGATTTTGGAGGATTTGTTGCTACTTTGGGGGTTGGTTGTTTGGCTATTTGCATGATCCTTTCTGGCTGAGTATGATCACAGACATTGTAGACTGGGAACAGACAAGTCGAAACTGCAAGGGATGTTCCTAAAGGTTCCTGGGCTCTGTTTCTCTATTGAGCAGCTATCCAAAGTGCAAGGATCACTGAACTGATTTATTCTGAGGGCCTTTTGTAGAGCTGGTAATATTTCAGGTTACAGCCACTTACCTGTTCAGTACTGTAGTGATTGGGTTGTGGGCCTTTGCATAGATGAGCAACACTGCTACCTCAGCCTAGAATGGCCAAAGGGACACAGGGTCTGAGGGCCAGGTGGGTTGATGTGAGGGGAGGGCCCAAGCAGACAACTGAGGTCTGAGTGGTGAGGCTTTTAGACTGGGAACTAAGAGGAGGGGCTCTGGCAGGAAGTAGGGCATTAAACTGACTAATGAAAATTCTCCTGGTGATTGAAAATAAGGCTTTTTTAAAAATCTGGATGGAGATTTGTCCAATTAAGTCTAACTGCAGACTGGTGTGACACTAGGGATCCTGAGGTTGCAGAGTACCCAGAATACTTACCGTAGATCTGCCTGAGCACGGAGTGCCTTGCAGACTTTGTGGCTGACATGCCTTTGGATGGACTTTTGGGCGTTCTGCTTATTGTGACGGACTTTGGGAACCTGTGCTCCACTTCTGTCCTCCAGACCTGAAGGAGCAGGGTTGTACACACTCGGGTACATCTGAGCATGTCTCCGGCTCTGAACTGCTTCCCGTGCAGAAGACGAGGCAGGTGTTTCCTGAGCTGGTAGCTGGTGGGGTCACAGAGGACAGGGTGTAAGACCCTGCAGTGCTGACGCTGTGAGTGGAACAAGCTCCCACCCCGGCTTCAGCACGCATGTCAGATATTGCGAGACTTGGAGTAGGAAAGCTGTCCCCGTGAGGTGAAACAGCACCCACAGAGTGAGGTGTCGCACATGAGCCTGGAGCTGAGTGTTTGGGAGGCGCTCCATGGCTGCTGTTATTCCCAGGGTGTAAAGGGGGAGTAGATGCTTACTAGGCAGAGAAAGGCACTCTAGACAGCAGAATTGGTACAAGCAGAAATGGGCCATCTGTGCCCAAAACGTGGTCAAAGCACCATGAGCTTGGTTAGGGGAAGGATCTAAGGCTGAGCCACCGTGTAAGGAACCAACAGTGTTGATCATGGTATATTCCAGGCACCATCCTACGGCTTGAGTCCTGGGGAGGCACATTTGAGGACATTTGTAATGAATGACTAAGCATCTTAGGAAGGTGATGCCAAACCCAGGATTTTGTGGCCTTGCATTGCTAACAGGTCCGCCCCACTCATGATGGGGCACACATGGAGGGGTTTTAAGGGAGTGGCAAGTTTACTTTGATGACCCCGCTGGGAAGTGAAGCCTGTGGCAGGAACAATGGCAGAGTTTACATTTAGTGTGCTTGGTGGTTTCCAGCCACGTGGACTCCCAAGTTTAAGAAACACTTGAACCCTTTAAAGGAGAGCTTCCTAACATTCATTATCTGTACTATATTAACTATGACTGATGAGCGTACATAGGACCAGACAGCCCCATGCCTGTGTTGACAATAGACCAAAGACAGTAACTTCCCTGAGTCTGCTGAAAACCTCCCTACTGCTCTTGGGGTAGTCCCTGCTTCCTCAAAAGCTGACTTCAGCCAGCCTCCCTCACTCTTCCCAGTAAGTAATAAACCATAGCAGCTCTTGAGTAGAGTGGGGCCACAGCTCTAACCACGCAGTCTCTTCTGGTGGAGATGCCAGCCTTCTTCCCCGTCCTCTGCTCTGTAGGCAGAGCTCCCCAGGAAGCCCTGGCGTTGGCTGGTGCTGTGGAGCTCAGGGTTTTAGTCTGCATGTGTGAGGAAGCTTGTAGACAGGCTTCATGTGGGGAGCAGCTTGGTCCTCGGGCAGGGGAGCAAGTCTCCACCTCCGATTTTCAAGAACACACCCCTGCGTGGGGTTAACTTTGTTGTATTCAATAGTGCCATTCAACCACAGGCTGTAGGTTCTTCCTACTGTCTAGCCAGTTGCTTATTCATATCAGTAATGTGCTGGAGAAATGCTAGTAAGAGTTAGCACTGTGCGCCACTGAAAATCAAGTGTTTACATAGCTGCTTTCCAGCTTAGCTTGCTCACTGTGCAGTTTTAATGTTTAAAATAGTGGGCTAGGGAGGGCAGGGAGATGGTTCAGCAGGCAAAGCACTTGCTGCAGAAGCATGAGGACTGCAGTTCGGATCCCAGCACCATGTGAATGCCAGCAGGTCTAATCTTGGCTCCAGGGGGCGAGATGGCCATTTCCAGGGCAAGCTAGCTAGCTCCAGGTGCAGTTAGGTCCTGCAGTGAGTAAGGTGGAAAATGATGGAGGAAGGGCTACCTCTTCCCACATGTACATAAACACCCTAGACGTAGTCAAGTCTTAATTGTTAATAAAAGTTACAATTTTAAGACTCATTTTGGGGGTAGTGGCTAAGGTCACATCTTCTCGCTCCATCCCTGACTTCTAGCTCTTTCCTGGACACGTTCCCTACAAAGACAGCCAGCATTTCATAAACAAGAGTGTCAAGTCCTGTCCCCTTTTCCCCTTCATTGTTCTTTGGGCTTGGTGCCAGACACTGTCCAAGGGCAGGCAGTACTTTGGGTTTCTGTAGATAAGCGGAGAACAGCTGAAACAGAATCACTCAGTGTGCTTTCCCACGGGCCCTTCGAGCACTGATGTCCCATCTCAGGCTGGCACAGTGGTGGAGCCCAAGCAAACCTGCATAATCCCCTGCTCAGGTGGGCGTGCTCTGTGAGTCCCCGTTCCTGGGGAAATGACTGGGCTCATTGACTCTGGACTAAGTGTAGTGACAGAATCTGTCAACCTCGGACTCTTCAAAGGGACCCAAGCAGACAGTCTGAGGAGAGACCTTTCAGCTAGGGAACAGCTGTGGCCAGAAAGGGTAAGCCTTGCTGTTTTCAGTAAAGATGCTCAAAGTTTCCTTGGCTGGTAGCCAGTGCATGTGCTGGCATGACCCCCGAGTAGAGAAACTGTGGCTATTCTCTCCTCTGACCTGGCATGGGGGTGACCATCTTAAAGTCGGTACTCGTGCCTTCTAGCTCTGGAATGTTGGTCTCCTTGTGCCTCAGTTTCCTGATTTGTGGGATGAGGTGAGGACAGACCTACCTCACAGTGGTCTGAGGATTTGGCCCAGTAAATACTGGTTGCTACTGGCAATGGCAGCAATAGCAGCAGCTAATGTAGAACTGCTCCCTGGCGTGTGAGTACCACCCAGGCTCCCTTCTCTAACTTCAAAGAGGAGCACAGGGCACTTGTAATGGCAGCAAACACACTAGTGATAAAGGGCCTAGGATGTGGGCCAGTCACAGTCAAGTGCTACTCTAGGCACAAGTCATTGTCCTGAGCATTTGTGTCTAAGAACACAGGACTCCTGTCCTTGTCTGGATGGCCTCCTTGGGGTGCCTGGAGCCACAGGAGCGTGGACAGACGGGAACAGACATAAGGGCGCATTATTCAGAGCCTAGATGAGCATAAAGGAGATGGCCTGGCTCTCCTTTATGTCGGCTTTGGCAGGGTGTTCCCAGAGGCCTTTCTCTCTGGTGGTTGCTGTGCTCCCTGCTAGTACTGTTTTTTTCTGGGCCCCCTTTTCTTCTGATGGGCTGTGACTTACCACATATGCAGTTCCCAGTGACTTGCTGTTTTGTTACCGTCTCCCCAGGATTAGAGGCCACATAACTCCTGTGTTGTCACCAAGAATGGTTTCACTTGGATAGAGTGGAGGGAGACTCAGTGTGAAGGAGACTGATGAGGAAAATCTGCCCCTACCCTAGAGGTAATCAGGCTCCGCACAACTGAGTCCTGTGACATAGCCTCCACCCCAGATTTTAGTCCCAACTCTGTGTGTGATGGTGGTTCAAATAGGTTCATAGACCAGCGTAATGATCTTGTATATCTAAGCATGGTTTAGTTATCTGGAGTATGACAATACCTTGTGATATGACGGGACAGGTAAAGGCACCTGTCACCAAGCCCAATGTCCTTCCTGGGTTTGATTCCTGGGACCCACATGATAGGAGAGAACCAGTTCCTGAAAGTTGATCTACACACACACACGATAAATATTAAAATATTCTTAAAAAAAAAAAAAGATCCTGGGGCTGAAGAGATGGCTCAGTGGTTAAGAGCACTGACTGCTCTTCCAAATGACATGGGTTCAATGCACACACATGGCTCACACCTGTCTGTAACTCCAGTTCCAGGGAAACCAACGCCCTCACACAGACATACATGTAGGCAAAACACCAATGCACATAAAACAAAAATAAATTTTAAAAAATAAAAAAGATCCTATATATGATGCACCAGAGTTTACAAAGCATGCAGCAGTCTCAGGTACAAGAGTTGATAAATCCCACTTTACAAACAGGAAAACTGAGGGTCAAGGGAGGCCCAGGGATTTACTTAAAGTTAGGTCGCTGTCAGAACTGCAGCGGAAAACTGAGCTTGTTCGGTACTGCCCTGTCCTCAGCATGTTCCTGTACAGAAAAATCTTCCATTTTACTTAAACCATGTGAAGTGCTGGGAGGGAAGAAGGCTCCATCCAGTTGCCTTTATCCTGAACACAGCTCACCAGAACACAAAAGACAGCATAGGACGGAACAGCAGCAGGCCGGCGGCGGACTGCAGCCCTGGCCCTCTTACCTTCGCCAAGCTCGCTGGATGACTGTTGCTGCCTTGTTCTTTCTGCGGAATAGCTCTTTCCTACTCCGCTCCCTCTGGATTATCTGCAGGCGCTGCTCTACAGGGAGAAGGTGGATATTCACACTCTGTCCAGGAGGGGGGCCATGGACCACATCTCTCTCTGGAGATGCCCGGGCATCCTCACACAGCTTCTTGCATCCTGACCTCAACTCTTCTGTATGGAGTGGCAAATCTGAGGAGACCCCTCCTACAAGCTTGTCCTGGGCCACCTTGTTCCTTGGTGTGCGATGATGGAGAGGGCTCTGTTCAGTACAGGCAACGTCCCTCCTGGCACTGCCAGGTCGGCTGGACCCAGCTGGGGAGCACCTGTCTCTGAGCTGGTGGGTGCGCCTTTTCTGGGAAGCACCTCTGGGCCTGGGTGCCCTGTCCTGCCTCCTGCTTGCCTTCCTGGGGCTGTCCTGCTGGGACGCACTTGCAGGGCTGGAGTCCTCTCCTTTCTCAGCAGGCTGGGCTGACCCAAAGGACAAGGGCTGCCTGGCCCTGCGTGGTCCCTCCTCGCATTGGTGCTCGCCATTGGTCTCACCTCTGCACTTCTCCACAGAGGATGCTCCCTGATGCCTGGCGCCATCACCACCTTCACGGGATCTGAGGTGCACACAGGCAGAGGGGCCTCTGCAGTGTTCCCTGGCTGTTCCTTGGGTAGACAAGGAAAAAGGAGAATAACAATCAGTGTCTAAGACGTTCAGGTGAGGGCTGTTCTGTTCATCTGTTCACAAGAGAGATGCAAACACTTCAGGTAGCATCACAGTAACCATGGCAATGTAACAGTAACACAATAACACAGAACAAAACTCAATTTTTCCCCCAGCAATCTGATGAGTTAGGCAGCCAGAAAGCATCCTGTTTCTCTCTAGAAATGTCTATTAAAATAGCAGGAACATCCTTTTAAACGTACCTTCTTGCTTTCCAAAAAATAAAGGGACTCTGGATGCAGAAAAGAAAATTTGAAAGGCAGAGTGACAAGGTCGTGAACTGAATCCACCCCTGTCCGTTGTCCAGCACTGGGGCAGGTCAGGGATGGCCTTATTAGACACTTGACTGTGTCGAAACAAAGCCTTGCAGGTAAAATGTGAACTGGAGTGGAGATCCTGCAAGCAGCCAGAGGCTCCCAAAAGACTCTACCTTTGGGAAGTGTCTCTATCTAGACTCCGGATGGGTGGAGTCTCCCTTGTGTACTTGAACCCAGTTTTGTATTCTATGTGGGTTTGTGTGTATTTCTTAACCTTAGGACACATTAATCTACAAACTGGTCTCAGGGTGAAGTCTCCAAGGATGGCCCACAAAAAGCATAGGCAATATTGCTTTTGTGTGTCATGTTCTAGCGCGGGGGGGGGGGGAGGTGTGTCTTCTGAAGGTGATTGTCATGGTCCAAAATTATAAAATGCACAAGGGTAGAGTCTGCCTTGAACGATAGTTAATGTACAACATGGAGGGATTAGGTCTCCCAGAAGTTTGGTAAACATATATGAGATTAAAAATATGCAAAAAGATATGTCTGAAAAAATTGAATGTAATACAAAACGAAAAACCCAATTTCAATGAAGACAGCACCAGGGTAAACATCAGGCAGGAACTTGCATTTCTGGAGAGGCACAGTTGACACATGCCTCCACTGAGGATAGTGGAGATGCAGAACAAAACGATACCATCCACAGGACGTGCTGAGGAGCCAGCAAGGCAGAAACAGGAAGAACTGAGACTCGGTGGTTCTGGTGAGGAAGGCCTGTACAGATCCCAAGGGCTGACGGTCACTCTTTCAGCCTAGAACCTGCTACGAGGTGTTCTTTGGGGCTGGGATCCTGAACAGCACAAGGAGACAAGGTGAACTGGCAGCAGCTTAACAGCTGCCACATCTTAGCTCTGGGGCGGGATCATAGGATCTTGAATTGCTAATTCTCCCACTGTCAGCCTTTACTGTTACCCTAGGTTTCAAGTTGTCATATCAGTGTTCCGTTCTCAGCTAGAAATGTACAGGCTCATGAGCTAAGTCAGCAGAGCAATAGCAAGTGAGAAAAAATATGAGACTACATGTTATAAACATTATGTATCATATGTGTGAGAATAGCTATTGTGCTTTGAATCAGAATGTCCCCCATAGATCCATATATTTGAGCAGTTGGTCCCCAGTTTGGGAGAGGTTAGGAGGTGTGGCCATTTTGGAGAAGGTATGCCACTGAGAGAGCTCTGAGGTTTCGAAAGACCACAGTAATCCCAGTTAGCTCTCTCTTTCTCCTCTAGCACCATGAATGTCTGCCCCACCGCTGTCATGCTCTCCGTCATGATGGCCATGGACTTGTCCTCTGAAACTGTAAGCTCCAATAAACTCTATACATTGCCTTGGTCATGCTGTGTATTCACAGCAACAGGAAAGTAACTAAGACATATATTCAGATAAATGTTTCCAGAAATGGGCTTTAAAATAAGTGTAATTTAAAAAATTATTACACTTAGTGTGTGTGTGTGTGTGTGTGTGTGTGTGTGTGTATAAAAGTTGCGGAACTCCATTTTCTCCTTCTACCATGTGAGTTCTGGAGCTTGAACTCAGGCTTGACAGCAAGCAGTTTAACACAGTGATCCAGCTCACCAGCCACACTATTGTTAAGTGTAAAAGAATATGCCACTTGTTATATAAGGCTTTATGTAAGTGTGTGTGTGCACGTACATGCATGCATGTTTCTCCTACATCTATTCAATTGTGCAAAGTAAGCACAGAAACTAATCCAGAATAAAAGCACATTTTCCCACGGGGTGAGGTGGGAAGGTGGGAAATGGCTCCCAGTGGATGGGTACTGCTGCTTACCCGTTAGCACTGTGAGGAACATGGGCAACTGCAGAGCCGGTGGGACAGCTCCTGCCACTCACTGCTGGAGAGGGAAACGGCACAGCCACTTGAAAGGCAGTGTGGCAGTTTCTCACAAAGCTAGCATGTGTCCCCCATGGCTGCTTGCTAGCTGTCTCACCTCTGCCCTCTCCACAGACCACGCTCCCTGACACCATCCATCAACAGTGCCTTCACGGGCCTGACGCACTCAGGTGAAGAGACACTCCTACCAGATTCCCAGAGGAAGAGAAAGCATTTGGTATTTACCCCAACAAGAACTCAATCCACCTCCCCTAGGCAATTCTACTCTTGTGGATTCTCCAATCTCCAAGCTGCCACCACTGCCTGCGTGGTCCTTACTGCTTCCATCCCCACAGCCTACATAAGCACAGTGCTACATAAGCACATGGGCTACAACATGATGTTCACTGCTCTACAGAAGGCATTATCTTCCCTTGTTATTTTAAATTTAATTTACAATTTTTAAATTTGAGACAGGCTGGCCTTGAATTTTTGGTGATCCCTTCTGCCTCAGTTTATAAATGCTGGGATTATGGAGGTGAATACTGCATTCTACTCCTGTCTCATTAGGACCCTGAGGCTTGAAGACGTCACTAGCCTCATGCTACACAGCCAGCGAGTGGTGGGGTCTGTCCTGGAAGGTTTTTGTTGTTGTTGTTAACTTGACACAAGCTAGAGCTTCTTGGGAAGAGGAACCTCAAAAATGCCGTCATCAGAGTGCCTGCAGACTAATCTGTAGGGCATTTTCTTGATTGCTAATTGATGGAGAAGGCCCCAGCCAACTGGAAGCAGGTGGTATAAGAAAGCAGGATGAGAAGCCGGGCATTGGTGGTGCATACCTTTAATCTCAGCACTTGGGAGGCGGAGACATGTGCATCTCTGAGTTCGAGGCCAGCCTGATCTACAGAGAGACCCTGTGTCAAAAAACAAAAAGCCAAAGGGAAAGGGAAGGAAGGAAGCAGATGAGCAAGCCAAACACTGTTCCTCCACGCTGTTTGCTTTCATTCCTGTCTCCTAGTTCCTGCACTGAGTTCTGTCTCACATGTATAGAACTTGATGCCCATCCGAGATGGGCTGAAAGGTATAAGCTGAAATAGACCCTTCCTTCCCTATGTTGCTTTTAGACATGTGTTTAAAACAGCAAGAGAAACCTCCTAAGACAGAGTTCACATGTAGCCCAGATCCATTCAGCCAGCGCGTTCTGCACACATTACACACCACAGCAAGAACTGATTCAGAATGAAGAAAGAAATCACCCGCTAAGACATGCTAGGGCTTATTCTTCTTCAATACTCAGCTTCTTGGTCCTTTTTGTGTTTTTTTAAAAAAAATTATTTCTAATTATTCGTATGCGGGGAAGGTGAGAGTGGGGGAGTGGTGCAGTGCACATGCGTGCAGTGCCCAAGGAGGCCAGGAAAAGGCTCAGGTACCCGGAGTTGTGAGCCCCCTTCAATGTGGGTGCTGGGAACCTGAATTCTGACTCTTTGCGAGGACCTTCCAGTCCCATGCAGCCATCTCTCTGACCCCGAGTGGCAGCCGGTGCTTCCCACTTGCTGGGTGCTCCCATCTCAAGCTGTGTGCTTTCTGCTCCCGTTACATAAGTCCAGCCCTTCTCACTGTGACCCGACAATGTGAGCTGTAGTGTCTTCTGTCCAGTGATGCTGGGCTTCCAGAGAACCACACGGAGATAGCATCTACCTTCCCCCATTTGTATTGTGGCCTCTTGGGCAGGTGAATAGGGTCAAAGTTGTGAAATGGGAGCTCCATTTCCTTCCAGCACAATCGGCGTCATCAGCCTCCCGTCCTTCAGCTCTGGGGGGAGGCAGAGACCCTATCTGCATATCTGAATCTAGTTCTTCAGAAAAGTGCCATAGTAGGGGTGTCACTTCCTGTTTTCAAATGAGCAAGAATTCCCTTATCTCAGACTTGTTCCAGAACAGTAACTTTCAGACTTGTTTGACAATGGTTTATACCAAGAAATAACTGTGACCTAATGTACATCCCTTATGTACATGCATTCATGACTGTCCAGACATAACTAAAGCATGGTGTTTTATAACAGGCAATGTTCTTTTAGCTACATTTTTATTTGTGTGTGTGTGTGTGTGTGTGTGTGTATGTGAGAGAGAGAGAGAGAGAGAGAGAGAGAGAATATGCAGCAGTGTATGCTAAGGCAAAGGTGTGGAAGTCAGATGATCACTTGAAGGAGTCAAGTCTCTCCTACCCTCTGGGTCCCAAGCAGGTTGTTAGACTTGGAGGCAAGCACCTTCACCTTTGAGCCATTAAAGTTGAGGCAACCCTCCTACTCGAGCTTCCTGAGTGCCAAGGTAATAGGTTTATGCCTCTGGGTCCAGCCTGTGTGCAATGTTTTATGCATATATACATATACACACACATGCACGCACACACACACACGCACTCTTCTATTGCAGGCTGTACTCCATATATCACATAATAGAAGGAATATATTACAACAGCAAATACCATAATCTGGTCCAAACCATGCATGGCTTGAAAACCACAGCCCTGTGTCCCCTGGAGAAGTCCAGCTAGACGCAGTGTGACTAAAGGACGGAAGAAATGCTGATCGGAAGCTGAAGAAGTGCGTAGTGTTCGAGGTCTGAGGCCACCTCTCATGACCCTGTCCATTCACAGCTCAGCTGCTAGCTCGGCAGCACCACCATGCCAGAGTGTTCTAGAATGAGCTGATGTGCACGGCCCTGCCCATGCCCTCACACTGTCTGGAGAGCAGCACAGCAGCACAGCACTGTCTACCTGAGGCTCCAGGGTCAGTCAGAGCTCACGTTCCTGGGTAACCAGTGCTGTGCTCACTGCTGGAGGAGAGAATATGGTGACGTGGTTCTCAGCTTTGCCTGCTAATTCAGCACTGCTGGGGTACAGTGTGGGCTCCAAAGCTTCTCTGCTAAATGAATGCTTGCATGACTCAGTGAACTGAGCAGAGAAATGGGTTTCTTTTACAGCACATGCCCAGTAAAGACTATGGCCGGATGTGCCTCCTACTCCACCTGAACAAGACCATCAGATGTGGCTATTCTGTTCTCACACTGCGGCTGGGATTCAGACATGTGGGAACATGGAGAATACATCTTTATTTGTATATATTTATAAATAAACACATTTATTTATATGTTTGATTTGGAAGAGTCCCACTCTGGGAACCTTCAACACATCTGGACTTCAAGCCTGATATGATCGTTGGGATAAGATTTGGGGTCTGAGAGAGGAGTAAGACCACTTCTTATATCAGAAACATGTGAACAAGCTGTGCCCCAAGTGGAGATGTGACAGACTACTCAACAGTTCCTCTCATCATTGAATCTGAGATGGTCCCATAACTCTCACTGATCCACAAGCATGGTGTGTGCATTCTACAGCCTGTTTCTAAAGAGGCTTTGGAGTGTTGGCTTTGTTTCCTAGGACACTGTGCAGGGTGCCAGTCTAGCTTGCTGGAAGACGGGAAGGACAAGTGACAGGGTCACGGAATCCCAAGTGAACACGTGAGGCATGCCTAAGGCAATGCAATTCAGTCTGCTCTCTGTCTGAGGGAAGCCATAAGGACAAGGCCTTTGGAAACCTGCAAAGGAACTGGTAAGTCATAGAATTCTGGGAAACGGTGTGGCGTGTCATATAGCGGTAGACGACAGCAGTGATCCCGTATTTACAGATCTTGCAGTCTGGTGGGAAAAGCAGACAAAGTCGCCAGGAATAACAGTGACACTGATGTATAGGAGAGGCTAGGAGAGGGGTGGGAGCACAGAACATGGAAGTGTGGCCTTGTTCAGAGGGATGATATGGTTGGATCAGAGAAGAAGTACTTTTCATTCATACAGAAACAGAGAAAATGTCACCTGACAGGGTCCTAAGAAAGAACACAAAGAATTTAACATGGCTGCCACATCCTGGCAGCTCATCAGTGCCCACGATGTGGGCACTGTACTGGAGGCTTACGGGGTTGACACATGGACACTGAATGGAATCCCAGAAATGTTTAGTCCTTTACGTATGGTGAGATTAACAGTTTGGCTTAATACCAGAACCAGTTAGTAAAGATTTATAGGTCACGAGCTAGAATAAATCCTATGGAATGTTTTCTTTCTATCCATAACTTCCATTTTATAGCTAAGGAAATTGAGATCCAGAGAGACAGACTGGATTGCCCAAACAAGTGACTAAGTGACAGCGAGACCTCAGAGAACTTTTCATAATAATTTATACTAAGATATTTGCTTTTTATCAGCATTAGTCTGTAACTTTTGGGAGGCTCTCATTAATTTCTAGCTTAGGAGAGCAGTTCAAATGGCTTCGATTGGTTTGTGCAAACACTGTGGTCCACGACAAATACCTACTTTCCCGGGAGTCTAGAATTATGTATACTCTAAGCTGAGGTGCCTCTGTAAAATCATGACCTCCTAGGCTCAAGGGAGTTTTCTGGAAGAAAAAAGGTTGTGAAACTGGTCATTACAATTTGCTGCTGAAGTAAAACTAAAACTGTGTGTGTGTGTGTGTGTGTGTGTGTGTGTGTGTGTAACTTTCCCAGAGCCTTTGCATGGAGAAGTTTTTCCTTTGCTGGTTTTGCTGTGGGTATTGTAACGTATGTCACAACTCTAAGGACACTCCACTCCCGAATCCTGTATATTTCTCCCAGCAACTGACCACATCAAAGAGTCTTGGGGACTCTTGGCACCAGATGAACTACAACACAGAAACCCATGGTGAGATAAACTTTTGAGAACTAAGGATACTGAAAGCATCTTGAAAACAGAGGAACGGCACACTACCCAGGAATGTTCCCAAGGAAGACCAATGTGCATTTTCTCAGCTCAAACCAAGGAACCCAGAAGGAAGTGACACAATATGACAAGAGAACCGCCAAGCATGGAGTCTAGGTGTGACTCCTTGAGAAGGTGATAACAAACTTAAAACAAGGGAAATGCCATGACTGTGCTTGTGGTAGACCTTACAGACAGAGAGCTCTTCAACCACAAAGAGAATGATAGGAGTAGGAATCTTAGAGCATCACGAAGGGATAACAACAGAAGGACAGAAATATGTGTATCTAAATTAGCTTTCTTCATGACTTTTATAAATTATATTAGATGACTGAAATAAAAATTATAACATCAGATCTTTGACAATGGTATTTATTTAAAGGTTTATTTTATTTTTAAAATTAAGTATGTATATACTTAATATATTACTAATATATTTATTCCATATTATTATACTTAATATATACTTTACATATATATACATGCATGCACATATACACATGTGCATATATGTAAGTGTGTGTCAGTGGGTGGGGATATGTAAATGTGAATGCAAGCGCCCATGAAGCACAGAAGACAGAGTCAGATCTTCTGGAGCTGGAATGTCAGGGGATTCTAAGCAACCTGATGTGGGTAGCCCCAGCAATGATACTATAAGTGGGACGGCTACCTAGTGAAAGAGTAATCTGAATGTTTCACTCAGTGGTAACATGTTGCTGTTAGCAGACTGAAGAAAGTTACAAATGCAATACGCAGAGCCATAGTGCCAAAACTAGATCAAAGAAATATACTCAAAACCCCCACAGATTAGTTTGAATCCCAAAGTGTTCCAGTAAACGACAGCAAGGCAAGAAGAGAGAGAAGACTGAGAACCAGAAGAAACCAACACCACAGACCACACTGCAGCAGGTCTCAGACCTGCCGTACTAACTGCCTGGCCAAGCCTGCTCTATGGGCTGGCGATGGACAGCACAGGGCACACTTACCATCTGGCTTTCTGGAGGCTGTTCCCTGAAGGTCTGAGGGAGAATCCTTGTGGGCAGTTCTGCCTGGACATTGACCTGCAGACCTGCTGTGCTCTGGGTCAGCGCCCTGGACTGTGTGGCCAGCAGGTGGCTGTTTGCTAGGGGTCGCACTCTGCTTGCTGGCCTTGCTCTGGGGGCTGGGTGGACAGGGGAGGATGTGGGGCTGGGGGTCCGTGCTTTGCAGCTCTCTTTGTTGCTCTGCTTCTTTCCTCTTGTTTTCCTCCTCCCGTTTTCTGGAAACAAAGCCAAAGAAGAAAAAGTCAAAAGAGCCTCAACTGCTTGAGAGTCTTCAAGATGAAGTGAAATGTTGGGAGGAGCTGTTACACAGGATGGTTATGGGGATAAACACTTCCTATGGTGGGCCTCTCCTCTAAGTGTAGTAACAACCACCTCCTTGAGCCAGGCCTTACAGAATGCAGCCTGAAACCATCAGGCAGATCACTCTGCGCTGCTGAGACATACACAGCCAAACTAGGTTACCAGAATGTGTAATTTACCAACCACGTGGCCCTGGAACTAACCAAAACTCCACTCCTTTCTCTCCTGCTCCAGAAAGCACAGCAGAATGCCACCGAGACCACAGGGACTGCCTTGACTCAGCTCTGCTTGTAAAGAAAGACCGTCACAAATGGAAATGACATGAAGAGTTACTTACAGGCAATCTCAAAGCTCTAGCCAAGAAGCCAAGCAAAATCCTTCACAAGTTGGGCCCCTGTGGTGATCTTCAAAAGCCAGACATGAGCAGTGCACTGGGGGGGCTCAGCTCAGCCTTTGAGCAGCAGTATAAAAGAAGCCTGGAGCAGAGGCCAGGCCCAGAGACCAGCAGCAAGGAAAGGCAAGCCAGTTCACAGTCTCCCAGAGAGCTGGCTCAGGTCAGAAATGGGGAGGGGCTAAGAACAGGACCTATCTGACCAGTGCCACTAATTGAAGGGATTCTAGGGAAAGAGGAAGGAAGATCCTAAATTTCCTGAGTCTCTCTCTCTTTTTTTAAGATTTATTTTTTTATTATGTATACAGCATTATACTTGCATGTGTCCCTGCAGGCCAGAAGAGGGCGCCAGATCTTATTACAGATGGTTGTGAGCCATCATGTGGTTGCTGGGAATTGAACTCAGAACCTCTGGAAGAACAGTCGGTGCTCTTAACCTCTGAGCCATCTCTCCAGGCCCCCTCCCTTTTTTTCTGAGTATCTTTTCTATTGGGCACTGAGGACACAGAATGAAGACTGCAGACCTCAGGTCTACGCTGGGGAATCTTCTACTCAGAAAGGGGCAACTAAGAAAAGATAACCCTAGCCTACTATAGAAGAAATACTACAGTAGTGTGCATGCATAAAAGTGGTGAATTCTGTGTGGAGGAACCTGTGCTCCAAGCTTCTAGTGCTCAGGTGTGCAGGTGTCTGGTGGGCAGAGATGGAAGGGCGGAGCCTGGCTTGGCCTGCTGTGCTGACCCCAGAGTGTATCAGTTTCCAGATGACACTACTCCTTAGGGAGAGAATCTGGTCACTACTACAGAGTCCACTAAAAGCAGACTGATGAGGGAGTGGTCTAGAGAAGCCATGCTGGGAAGTTTGGAAGATGTCTATGCCTACTCTGCAGCTGGCCAGCAAATGGGCACAGCTGAGCCGCTCTCCTGTCAGACACCATGCGCCAGACCATGTCTAGCCCTGTGCTAGAGCTCAGAACCTCGGACCTGACGCAGCAGTGCTCTGAGACGGGGTATTTACAGTCTTGGAGGTTTACTTATTGAGATGGAAAGCTGGTATATCACAATAGCTGAGGTCAGAATCTTCAGAGGAAGCTTGAAGGCAGGACTGAGGGCTGGTAGAGAAACCTAGATGGTGGCTAGTTCTGGGGCTGCCTGCTGAGGCAGATCTGCTAGCATCACCTCAGGGGGAAGGAGGAGCTGAAGTAACACAAGAGGAGGGGGGAGGGGAGAGAAAGGTCCAAGAAGCTATGCAGAGGAAGGGGCAGCTCCCCATGGAGAAGCACAGAAAAGGACTTAGGTCCTTGCTCCTCACAAGTTAACTGGCCAAATCACCTGGGATCTTGTGAATTACCCATTTTGATTAATCTGGATTCTATGCTCTGCATTTCTTACAAGTGCTCGGGTAACAACTCTAGTTGCTTCTCTGGTCTGTCCTGCAGCAACTAGGTTTAAGGAAGAGGGGGAGCCTCGTGGGCATGGTAGACTATGGGAATGAAAGGTGCCTCTCTGTGATGTCACCACCGCAGGGTTTGCCACACTAGTGCAGGCTCTTTCACAAGCATCCTGGCAGTCCATGGGGCCAGGACACCAAACATCAAGGCCAGAGTAGAGGTCCTGAGCTCCCAAGCAGAGTTCAGACTGGGCTGACTGGTTTGAAGTGAAGCTTATTTAGATTTCAAGGGACAGGAAAGACCCAGCTGACGGATGATTTTAAACCGTGTCAACCCGCTACATTCCCCTGGCTAGCGCCCGTCTGTGTGGAAAAGCCTCTATTTGGGAGCCCACTGAGTCTCATGACAAAGAGCATGGCCAGGTAGTTTGAGATAAGTCCTGTATTACTGGCTCTGGTTTTGCTACTCTTCTGCCAACTCTGACACTGGACTGTGCTGTACTTGCTGCTGTAGAATAGCAGGGCAGCTGCCATAATTGAGGACTGGCATCCACATAGATGCTAGTAAATGCCACTCAAGGTGATAGACAGGTGCTATCAAGCGTTGAGACATGGGTAACATCTCAGGAGAAGGAAGAAACATCTGGTGAGTTCTGCTAAATGACCTAGGCAGGGAGAAGCAGCCCCCTCTTCATAGAATGCAGATGAACAGAGAAGTGCTGGCCCTTTCCATAGACACATGGGTGAGGCTGTCTGGGTTGGCACTGCCAATGGATCTCCATGACAGTAACAGGGGCTTGCAGGTGATAAATGAGACTTTATGTTTTGAGCAGTCATTTCTCTTTTAAGAAACCAAACATCTTTACTTAACTCAAGAAGCCTCTATGCAGCAGGGGACAAATGATGTCACCGTAGACTTTCCCGGCCTCCAATGAGGTCAGTCACTTAACAACTGGCAGGCAGCCTGACAAAGTGATCAGAATGTATAAACATCAAGCAGGCTGTTTTCTGGGGACTTCTTTGGAGAAGTCTTTTATTTTTATTTTTGTAGAACTAAATATCCAGAAGTAGAAGAAATTACTGAAGTGGCATTTCAACTGTATTTAATAAATAAAGACTGCCTGAAGATCTGAGAGTAAAACAGTCCCACTGGTCAGCCTTAGAGACCAGGTTACAGTAACACACACCTTTAATCTCAGTAGCCATAATGACATGCACCTTTAATCCCAGGAGCCACACTAGTTGCCTTAGATTAGGCGGTGCTTGCCTTTAATCCCAGCCCTAGAGAGGATTTGCCCTATAAAACGGGGCAAAACAGCTCTCAGATACAGTCTCATTCTGAGATTCCAGGAGGCAGGATTGCCATTTTGGACGGAGGTTGAGGTAAGAGCCAGTGGCTGGCTGTTTTGCTTTTCAGATATTCAGGTTGAATCCCAATTTCTGACCCTGAGTTGTTATTAATCATGATTCAAATGACATACCCATGAGGGTATGTAACCCAGCTTTGGGTGTAAAAATATGAAGTTTTTAGGAAATGATACATTTTTTTAAATTAAATCTTCCAGGTGTCACAGATAAGAAAGGTATTGAATCCTGTTCTCCCCAGTCAGTCCCCTTAGATCTGACAGGGATAAGACTTATCAGCATCTTGGCTCTAAAAGGGGAAGAAATCACAATCCCATCTTCTGGCACATCACAGAGCCAAGTCTTGGTGCTCTTTAAACCTGTCAGGGCCTGAGCTGCAACTGATCAACATGCAGGGCCCGGAGAACCAGATACCTAAATACGTAAGTGCCCCAGCCCACTGTGAAGATAAGCGGCCTGTAAATGCATGCGCTGCCTTGAGTAGGACATGCAAGTCCTACTTGGTGGTACACTTGCTGAGACTCACAGACCGGAATGGAAACCGCCAAAGACTGTCTGCTCTGTGGTGGTTCATCTGGACGGTCAACTTGGCCAGATTAAATATAACCAACACCAGTAAAGCATGCCTCTGAGCATTCTGTGATGGTGGTTTTGAGAGACAGTTAGATCCTGAGGTCTCTGGTCTAATGAATGATCATTCTCTTGATGATCTTATTGCAGTGAGCTGTAAGGTAGAGGTGGGGCCGAGCTGAAGGAAGCAGGTAACTAGAAGTGGGCATTGGAAGCTATATTTGCTCCCCCCTTTTCTGTTCTTTCTCCCTACTTCTTGGCTGCTATAATGTGGGCTGCTATGCACCATCACACCCTACCCACCAGCAAGGATGGGTTGCACTGAAACCATGAGCCAAAACTGTATTTCCTTTAAGCTGTTTCTGTCGGTCATTTTGGTCACAGCAGCACAGAAGTAACCAATACACTGCCCAGTGATTCCTTCTGACAAAGGGGGAAACTAAGGCATAGAAGGCATGTGCAACGTGTAGCCACTGGGCTGCACTTCAGGATAGCTACGAATGTGGTCAAACACAATTGTGTATAACAATGTCATGCCACAATCTCAAAAGGTTAGGACCGGGGAGATGGCTCAGTGGATAGAGTGCTTGCTATGCAAGCCTGAGAACCAGAGTTCAATCCCAGGGACCCACATGATGGCAGAAGGAGAAGACTGACCCTTCAAAGTTATCAGCTGACCCCCATATATGCACTAAGGAGTACATATCTACACACACATACCACGGACACACATGAGATGGGGGAAAAGACTATACAGCTCTCTAGAGAATGCCAAATGAGACATTTCGGAACCACTGCAAGGGCAGTTACAGAATATTTATTTATTACATTCTTGCCGTATGCCACATGTTGTAAGGCACCAAAGATATGAAGACAAAACACACAATCCCTGCTCTTAAGGAACTGATGGTCGAGTGGGGGAAGCAGATCCGCATCCTCCTGCAGACGGAGGGGTCTGGGGGGACGATGGCTACAACCGAGGTGTCTGCACAGAGATAAGGAGGTGCAGGAGGTGGACGCTAATTAGACAGAGGCAGGGAAAGACTTCTCATGAAGAATGTCAGAAGAGGGAAGAGTGGAAAGAGGTTATTCTGGTCCAAGGGAAGAACATGAGCAAGACTTGCAGCCCTGCTCTCACCCAGGCTTTGACTGAGAAGACATCTCTAGTTCTTGCTGTGATTTCAAATTTCCCTTCTACAGTACCCTGAGAGATGACAACTGAGCTCCCGCTGGAGCATTCCAGTGAGCAGACCTGACTACAGCATGAGACAGAGGTTTGGCTGTAACCTTTCCGGCTGCTATTGCTCAGTGTCTGGGGTCTGTCAGCCTCAATCCCTTCACTCTCTCTGAATAACAGGTGGAGTAATATTTGGTCTTTAACGTCCTCTCCAGGGAGTAAGAAAATGTTGCGTGTCTGGGACCTTTGGCTTATTGAACGTTAGAGCTGGAAGGACCTCAGACATTCAGTCCAGGTAAAAAAATCTCTCATGACTCACCAGTCACTTTGATAATGAGAGTAAAAAATCTGTAACTCTTCTTTCACCAAAATGAATATATATTCTTGACATATGAAATGCTGTCTATGCTCCGAGGGCATTCCTAAAACCTTGCAGCCCACCTGATTAAAGAAACTTCTGAGGCTCTGAGGCGCTGGGTTGCACGAAGGAGACCACAGAAGTAACTCCTCATGGAATAGATGACTGTGTGAGCAAAAGGGCAGGACACAAAGCCCAGCCCTGAAGAGAGGCTGATGTCCTGGGGGGTGCAGGGGAGCAGGCTGCAAAGCCCAGCCCTGAAGAGGATCTGATGAACTGGGGGGTACAGGGGAGCAGGCTGCAAAGCCCAGCCCTGAAGAGGATCTGATGAACTGGGGGGTACAGGGGAGCAGGCTGCAACAAGATCTTCTGTCAAACCAAAGGACAGGGATGGGAGTGTCATAAGCATTCTTCAGAGTGTGTGAGAAAACATTTAGAATTTTCCCTTTGGCTTTAAGGGGTAGCTTCAAGGGAAAAAACACCCTCAGGGGGCTGGAGCGATGGTCAACAGTTAAAAGCATATACTGCTCTTGCAGATAATATGAGTTTGATTCTGAACACCCAATCAGGAAGTTCACAACCCCCTATAACTCCAAACCCAGGGGATCCTATGCCTCTCTGGTCTCAGAGGGCCCTTGTACTCATAAGCACAAACTCAGACACAGGCACATATACATACATATAACCAACAGAATTTAACAAGAAAGAAATGAAGTGTCAGACACAAACCTCATTGATGGAATGTACTGTCTTGGGAGAGACAACATTCCCTATTATTTCATATTTTTGGAGGACACAGAACTCCTTGTACAAAGAATTTAAGCATCCCAAGAACTTGCCTAGGTGGTCAGACAGGACTTATCTGTGTAACTCTATAAGGTGATCTCATACACTAGACAGAAGGAAGCTCAGGTCTCTCAGTAGGGTCAGTGAGAAAGAACAGAAAGTTTGAAATGCCCAAACATCAAACCCAAAGGTTGTGGGGTTGTAATGGAGAGAAAAGCGACTTGGAGACAACACAGGTACTCAAGAACGACAGCTAGTACAAAGTGGTGTGCCGGTGACCTGATGTGTTGTCAGGCAACCAAGCATGGCAAAGTGGAAATGCCCAGTGGATCAGAGTTATAGGGGACAATGGTGTGAGGCTGATTAAGGGTTTTCTAGAGTGGTGATCTAATTAAAAATATTTTTTTGGGATATCTATGTTGCCTACATAGGTCTTGAAGTCCTGGATTCATATGACCCTTCTGCACCAGCCTCTGGAGTAGCTGGAACTACTAGTCTGACTCTAAATTAATTTCTAATAATGGGCACATTTTTTTTTAGTGGAATGCAGTATAGCATGTGCAGAAGTCAGAAGAGTAGGGTTGAGCTCAGTCTGGAGATGGTACAATTCAAAAGATGGAGGAGGGAAGAATGAGGGCAATGAGAGTGAACTAAAACCCTATAAAAAGGAGGCTTCAAGGAAGATGGGTGATTGACATAACAAGGCTCCACCTAAGTCTGATTTCCACTGTATTCTCTGGCAGGGAAATTATAGTATGTTTATTTTGGCAGCAACATAGTGCCCTATGAGTTATGAAGTGCTTTTAAATTAGTATGGGTATTTCTTAAATAGGATTTTCTAAAGTACCTCTTAGAAAGTATATCTGTAATCTTCGTCTCTCCCAACTTCTCCACCATGATTTAGAGATCACTTTCCTGCATGTTTAATGAGTCCCTTTCACCTGCTCACTTTGCAAACGTGATTCCAAACATGTCCAAACATGTAAATAAGAAATGGACACTGAGATAATGGCATGTGTCTGACACATCTTCATTAAAGATTCAGCAGCAGAATTCTGGGTTTTATTTCTGAAATCAAAATCTCTCAAAATCTCAAAGGCAAATCAAGCAACAACTCAGAACTTAAGAAATACCTGTTGAGAGTTAAAATGAAAATGAGAGCAGTCTCCAAGACCTTCTCCTGGGGGTCTACACAGTGCTGAGTGCAGGGGGTGGAGTCTACACAGTCTGAGTGTAGGAGTGGGGTCTACACAGTCTGAGTGCAGGGGGTGGGTGTGTTAGTTAGGGTTTCTACTGCTGTAAAGAGACACTATGACCACCACAAATCTTATAAAGGAAAACATTTCATTGGGGCTGGCTTACAGTTCAGAGGTTTAGTCCATTATCATCATGGTGGGAAGCAGGTCAGCAGGCAGGCAGACATGGTGCTGGAGAGGTAGCTGAGAGTTCTACATCTGGATCAGTAGGCAGAAGGAAGAGAGAGAGAGACACACACACAGAGAAAGACACTGGGCTTGACTTGAGCACATAAAACTTCAAAGACCCACCCCCATTGACAAGTCCTCCAACAAGGTCATACCTACTAATAGTGCTGCTCCCTATGGGCCTGTGGAGGTCATTTTTACTGAAACCACTACAATGGGAGTCTACATAAAAATGAGTGTGGAAGGTAGTGGGTCCACACAAGGATGAGTGGGGAGGTGGGGTTCACACATGGATGAGTGGGGAGGTGGGGTTCACACATGGATGAGTGGGGAGGTGGGGTTCACACATAGATGAGTGGGGAGGTGGGGTGAGTGGGGAGGTGGGGTTCACACATGGATGAGTGGGGAGGTGGGGTGAGTGGGGAGGTGGAGTCACACAAGGATGAGTTGAATGCTATGAACTCAGCTTCTAACACTGACACCAATGAAGGAGTGTCTGTAAATGAGGAACAGTAGAAGACACTGTAGCTTTCCCAGTTTGTTAAGCTGTAGCATGATCACAAGCAAGCCTAGCGACCATTCAAAAGAGTCCCCGAATGTTAACTTCAGAAGCTAAAAATTAAAAACAAAAATTTCTTCCATGGTAGAGGACCTCATTGGAATGACAATGAGAGAGAGAGGTGGTCTGGCATTTTCTAAAATTTCCTTTCTGTTTCAGGCCTCTGGACTAGGATACTGAAGTACATGTTAGGAAAAGAAAAAATTGAGAAGTACAATGCTTGTTTAAGGATGCCAGTGCTATAAAATGTATTCTCTATACAGGAGATTGCACAGTGCTGAGTCCCTAGCTCTGCACTGACTTAACAGTATGTCCATCCTCACTTGGGGTCCCTCTGGGAGAGGAAGAAGAGGCTCTAGTGAAAACCTGGGAGTCTCCTCAGACCCGAAGAATGCCCCAAATCATGTAGTCTACCTTCTCACTTATCACCGATGAAGAAGTTGCGGACCGGAGAGAAACGCTGTCTTGATCAGGTTGGGCTTGCATCCTGCTGTCCCCTACACTACCACCCTCTTACTGGCTGGGAAGGGAGTATGGGTTGGAGTGAAGACAACCCGTTTTGAGGACATACAGCCTCAGCCACGCAGCCTTTGCAGAGCTGCACTTCATATTCAGGTGTGTAAGACTGAAATCTGCAGCCAAATGCTCTACCACTGAGTGCTCCCCCTTTTTATAACTTATTTTTATTTCATGTTCATTAGTGTGCATGAATGTCTGTGTGACGGTGTCAGAAGCCCTGGAACTGGAGTTACAGACAGTTGTGAGCTGTCATGTGGGTGCTGGAATCGAACCCGGGTCCTCTGGAAGTACAGCCAGTACTCTTAACTGCTGAGCCATCTCTCCAGCCCCATGACTGAGTTCTGGAGGAAGAGTCTTACATACTAAACTGGAATTTATGGGACCATCAGCAGGAGGAAATGCAGTAGTTTCTATAGTTTTTTTTCCCTTAGTTTTTGCTTCCTACTGTGAGCCGGGGACTAAAACTCTAGAACAGTGAGAAAACTCAAGAGACAACCATCTCCCAAGTTTTAGATCTGAGCCACCTGGGCGACCTTGAGTCTGAGGATCACTGCCACAGTGCTTGTTTAAGTACTTATGCTCACTGATGCCTCTGAAGCACAGGGGCAGAAATGCTAAAAGTTCAGCTTTGCCACAGAGGGCTTTTGTTAAGTAAAAGGTTTAAAAACATATTTTGGGAGAGAAAGAAACCAGATTCTGGTAGCTTTCCTTATGCTCTATTGTTGGGTGGTTCTATTGTATTACTGTTTTAATCCCTTATTGAGTCTAACACATAAGAAACTCTTTCTCATGGTCATAAACAAACAAGGAAAAGCAGCATGTCCTGACACTACTCAGCTCATAACAGAGTCACATTCTGGACACATCATGCTAACATCAAATATCCTAAGACAACCAGTGAACACTAGAGTTAGTGACGTGGGGCGCCATACAGCTTTAGAAGGCTGTGGGAGTGGAAACTCAGTGCTCAATGATATGAGAGTCTCGTACTAGGAAGATATCAAATGCCATGGTATTGTTTCTGAATCCTGAATTCATCACTTTCACATCTTAGGTCCAAAGCTACAAGTTGAACTACCATAGTCTGTGCTGTAGGATAATGCTTTTGTACACTGTAAAGATTTGTTGCTTGTATTGGTTTTAATAAAATGCTGACTGGCCAGTAGCTGGGCAAGAAGTATAGGTGAGGCAACCAGACTAAAGAATTCTGGGAAAAGGAAAGGCCAGATGCAGTTGCCACCCCAACACAGAGGAAGCAAGATGAGAATGCTGTACCAAGCCATGTGGTTAAACACAGACAAGAATTATGGGTTAATTTAAGTTGTAAGAGCTAGCTAGGAATATGCCTGCACTATTGGCCAAACAGTACTGTAATTAATATAGTCTCTGTGTGATTATTTGGGTCTGGGTGGCCAGGAAACAAAAGCACAACCTCTGTTTACAAATGGCGCCTCTATTTCTTTGGGACTGAATGGCTGCGGAGCCAGGTGGGACAGAAACTTCCCTCTACAGGGAGGTGCACAGGTGGTCGTGCACACTTTTATTCCCAGCACTCAGGAGGCAGAGGCAGGCAGTTTTCTGTGAGTTCCAGGCTCATCTGATCTAGATAGGAGACCCTTTCTCAAAAACAAACAAACAAATAGACAAACAAAAAAAGAAATGTTGCATATGGTACATGACATACCTGTAATTCATTGCTGGGGAGGTGACACAGGCAGATCCTGGGGAACAACTAACCAGCCAGTCAGGCTAATCTACTTAGCAAGCTTCAGGTACTTTTAAGACTCTCTAAAAAGCACATGGATGGCACCTAAAGCAAGACACTTGAGGTTGTTCCCTGGCTTTTACAAGCATGAACATATGTGCACCTGTACACACACACACACACATACACACACACACACACACACACACACACACACACACACACACACACACGCGCGCGCGCGCGCGCGCGCATGCTGGATTGCCAGGAGAGGCAAGAAGCTAAGTTCTTTCTTGGTAGCTTGCTCGAGGTGGCAATCTCACCCTAACTTCCTGTCAAGGCTGCAGTGACTAGAACAACAGGGATGGATCTAGCAGGAGTAATGGATGGAGGTTGGGCTTTCTTCCTTCCACCAGTCCTTGGACGACAGAGGGGAAGGCAGAGCAAGAAGGTGACAGAGGAACTGATCCACCTAGAGAGTTCCGGCCCCTCCCACCTTTTGCCTGGCTTCCCTTCTCAGCTGAGAGTGACCTGTGTGGCTCACACTTACTTAGCTGCAGCATCTTTTCTCAGCTGCTCATGCTTCATGAGGAGGTTCTTCCGGTCTCGAAAGGCTTTTCTGACCTTGTATCCTTTGTAGACAGCTTGAATTTTGAAGGCAGCAATGTCTTGTATAGCTGCAATGGACAGGGCACCATGTTCCAGCATGAACTGGATCACCTCATGGCGCTCACCAAGCAATGCATAGTCAAGGGGTGTGTACCTGAAGCAAGAGGAAGACTGGTTTTGAACGGACTGTGATTCAAGGCACAGGAAAACTCTACTAGCATCTAGTAGAAAGATGCTCGTTCTACCACCGGCTATTTCCCAACCTCCCTGCTCTCCTTTTTTCTCTATGGAGAAACAAAACAACACAAGAGGCTGCAGGCTCATTTTTGTGTAGCTGGGCTCTGGGAGCTGGCTCACCAACTAGAGCAGTGGTTCTCAACCTTCCTAATGCTGTGAACCTTTAATACAGTTCCTTATGTTGTAGTGACCCCCAACCATACAATTATTTCACTGCTACTTCCTAACTGTAATTTTGCTACTGTTATGAATTGTAATGTAAATATCTGATATGCAGGATACTTGATATATGACCCCCAAAGGGGTTGTGACTCACAGGTTGAGAACTGCTGAGCGAGAGGCTACGAGAATACATGACTCCTTCTCTTTCTCCCAAGTGTCAACTGATTCCCTACACCTGTTTTAAAAGGGTCTCTGAATTATTTTTCTGTAATTACTGATAATTGGTGCTTATGAGAAGAGGCCTATTTCCAGACAGGGGAGACTGATTCCATGATACAGACGGTCTCTGCAAGTCACTGCAGGTGATCTGGATTGTTTTTGAGATAGGGTTTCTCCACACAGTCATTAAAGGTATATGTGACCATGCCAATCTAAAGAGAGACTTGTATATTGCTTCATACACCAGAATAGTGTAGATGGAGCAAGGGTCTACACATCAGAAACCAAGCAGGCACTGGAAGATCCATGAAAGACTGAAGGAGACTCTAACAGTAAACAGGAAGTCCTTTCTAAAATAGTGATATGAAATTTAAAAATCATAACAGACTAGTAAATGTGACTAAATAATAAAAAATTACAGGGAAACCATCATTTAAAAGAGATTAATGAGTATGTTATTTAAATGATACATTGTATTGGTTGCTTTTACTCTTTGGGGGGACTGCCACCCAGCTCCCAAATAAATATACAGAGACTTATTTACGAATGTCTTAGCTTGACTTATTTCTAGCCAGTTTTTCTTAACTTAAATCATCCCATCTACCTTTTGCCTCAGGGCCTTTACCTTTCTCTAGTTTCTATGTCTTTCTTTCCTCCTTACTCTGTGGCTGGTTGTCTGGCCGAGTGGCTGGCCCCTGGCATCCTCCTCTCCCTCTCCTTTTCTTGCTCCTCCTTTTCCTCTCTCCTTTCTTTTGTTCTCCACCTGCCGGTCCTGCCTGTTTCTCTCTCCTGACTAGTCACTGGCCATTCAGCAAAGTAACACAGCTTTACAGAGTTAAACAAATGCAACATAAAAGAATGCAACACATCTTTGCATCAAATATTCCACAGCATAAGCAAACATAACGCATCTGTAGCTAACATTCCACAACAGTGCATATTTGAAGACTTGAGATGGAGTAAAAGAACAATGACTGAAGTAAAATAATCTCCCGCTGATGGCAGTAATGTCACTTCTAACATCTAAAGATCTAAAGATTTGATCTTTTGGGGTCTTAGCTGTCCTCATCTGCTAAAGAAATGCCTGGGGAAAGTGGATGGTGACTGGAAAGGGGCTTGACCTGTGTCCAGCATGAAGAAGGAGTCCCTGCATGCCAGCTGCTGCTCAGGACCCACACTGCAGCAGGGTTTATGATGCTGCATTAGCCTGCCATGAACACTTCCATAGAGCCCACGCTCAGAGTTACCCAGTGACAACTACACACTGAGGTCGAGCCCACAGGGCGACTGAGGTAGTCGGTGCAGTCATAAACCATGAGCGGCTTAAGTGGGAAAGGAGATGGTTATAGGGATGGAAGATTAGACTCAGAAAATCACATCAGGACGACTGAAAAAAAAATCTCTCTTCAAAACTTACTTAATAGTTACAGTACAGCATAAAAGGAAAAGGTTTTCAGAAAAAAGGGTGGTCTGGTTGCTTCAGGAAGAAAACTGAATTCAGAGGCTATGTTGGGTGGGTCAGAGATTCAAGTATGGTTTCTTTACTACAGTTCCAACAGCTAAAAAAAAACCCGGTCATTTCAGAATGCCTCAATTTGCCACTAGTGCTTGGGGAACAGAGGGTCATAAATAAGCAGCCTCAAATGACATTTATGAGTAGATGTTGTTCTGTAAATTCAGGAGAACTAATTTTCTCTTCTGACTGTACATCCACTAATGAAGAGATTATCAGAGTCACTGAACACAGGATAGTAATGTGGCATGACCTTTACAAGTCACTAAATGCAATATCTTCATTTCATAAATAGAGACCCAGGAAAGTTAAGCAACTTGCTGACAATTATGCAAACAGTCTGTACGAAATATAGGTTACACCTAATAGCAAATAGCTCCCAGTGTAGTAAAACCTTTTCTTCTATCAACTATTGAATACATTCCAGTAGAACAGAATTGCTTGTGCAATCAACTTGCACACAACATGTATATTCAGTAAGCCTAACAATCTTTGAAATTGTATTGAAATGTAGTGTTTATCACAAAAAATCTGGACTGGGAATGAGGAACCTGTGTGACCCTGCGTAATCAATGACCTTCTCTGTCTGGATTTGTTTCCTCATCCATAAAACAGAGGGGAAAAGACAGGGGAGACTCAGATCTCTAGGGCTGTCTCTGTATTAAAACTTAACATCTTAAATATTTTTATTATGAAAAAATTATATTTTCATTGTGAGATATTTCAAGTATAAAATATTGAAAAATAATAATTCTCCATATTTTCGAAACCCAAACTTAAGAACCAGAAATGATTTTTTTTGTCCATGTTTACTTCTTTCAATTTCTTCCTTTTAATTTTTGTTTAAGTATTTTAAGGTAAACTGTGGAGTCCTGTCTATGTGTCTCAGTATTCGTCTGTACATAAGACAGGCATAGCCACACGGATCATTATGTTAACAAAATTAGCAGGAATTTCTTAGTAAAATATAACACAATTCCTCTGTCTCAACCATGTTTTCTTTTAATCACTGATTTATTCAAATTAGAATTTTTAATCAAATCAATCTTAGCTTCAGAGAGACACAGTCTAAATATCTAGCCAGGTTTCAAGACTGAAGTTCAGTGTTTAAGCAACTCACCATGGTGCTGTTATTACCATTCTATCCCAAGTTCCATTTAGCAACATCCAAGCACTGTGAATATTCCCATTGACATGAGAGAGTGGCTGTCAGGTGGTTATTGACCGAGAGACAGCAGAGGTTGGCAGAAATGATGTCTATTTGGGGAACATCACTTGGTTAGTGCCTATGCACAAGAAGTAGAAATTAGCACTACACTGATGGTAACCAGCCAAGAAACAATGTAGACACTGAGAAGAGATAACACACAATTGGACCTGCCACGCGGGAATGGGCTGACAAGTTCAGCAGAATGCCCAAACCAGAATGTCAGTAAACATAAGCTGCAGGGCCAGCTTCTGACATGTATCTATCGAAGTGCATGGCTGGGGAAACAGGGCACAGGCTCGGGTACAGCCACTCTCTCCAGTACGTTCTCATTGTTTCTTTACAAAGACAGCAAATAAACATTGTTAGAGTAAATTATTCTTTTTAATCACTTCTAAACTCCATAGGCACTAATAGATTTGTGATTGGCTTTAGGAAATAAGCAACTTCTTTTTAATTAATTGACTGCTGCTGCTGCATGGATGCATGTGTGTGAAGGTGGGGAGCGTGTGCCATGGCACAATGGACGTCAGAGAACAACTTTCAGGAGTTGGCTTTCTCTCCACACTAAACTCAGGACATTAGACTTGTGCAGTCGGTGCTTTTACCTGCTGAGACATCTTTCTGGCCAAGACGTTCCTTAAAGAAATCCCTAATTTGGGAGATTCTTCTCTTTCCCTTCTGTTTTTCCTTTGGAATTTAAAGAGAGGCACCTTCAGTTTTCTTTCTAACAAATAAAGACTCTGGAAGATGTTCAGAAGCCTGGTCATAAACTTAGTCACTACCTCAATTTACTAGAATCTTACTGGAGCCAAGATCCGGAGTCTCTCCTGCTTAGGCTTCCCTTTGTATCTGGTCCTTTTCCCACCCACACTGGGGATGGAATCCAGAGCTGAGCACACAGAAGGCAGGCATTTGAAACTGAGCTACACCCCCACCATGTCTGAACCATTTTTATTGGGCCAGAGTCTTTGAGTGGCAACCCTAGCATATCTCTGTGAACCATATTTTTCAAAAAGGGAGTATTTATTGATGTTCAGCTTCCATCTCAGCTTCTCCATGTTTTCAGACACATGACAGCAGCCTTTTGTCCACAAACGAATTATATCTTCACCACTAATAGAAAAAATTTGAATATGTAACTCATTCTTGTAGCCTAGATGAATTCCTAGGCCTGGTCCATCAGGACCATATGTTAGGTACAAGCTTGAAGAAGGTCCTTTTCCCAATCTGCAAATGTGAACCTGCTATATGTAGTACCCAAAGTTTTGAGCAAGTGCAAAACTCCCATGGTTCTAAGTGAACACTGCATGGAGATGTGGCTCTTTCCTCTGGCTCAGGACTGCCTGGCACAACATTTCCTTATGAGTATACTTCCTATTTCTGAACCAATATCTCAACTTGAGGTTTTTTTTTCCTCACTGGAAAGGAAGGATGTAAGATGAACAACACTATACCCACTCTCCTTCTAATCCATGGCTTACCTCTCTTCGTTGTTCTCCATCTGATTAGGGAAAGCAGCAAAATCTAGCAGTAATTTAATTGCATCAAGGTAGCCATTATTACAGGACCAGTGCAAAGCTGTTCGCCCCTGCAAGTATGAACAAATCAATTGTAGGAGTAAGCGATTCCAGACACAGAATACTCAGAGGAGACAACTTCCCCTCAGACTGATCACTAATAAACAAGGGATGCTATGAATTACATAACAAAACAGATATTTCTTAGTCAAAGTCACCACAATTAACACGTCCTGAGGAGGAGTTGAAATTGATCAGAGAATATTCCAACCAAGAACGCAAACTCTGACTTTCACTACAAGAGAACAGGCGGCACACCCAGATTGAATCAAATTCAGAAAAAATAAATGGTATGATGGTTATTCTTGGTTATCACTTCGACTACATCTGGACTGGAATTAACTTAAACACAAGTGGACAGGTACACCTGTGAAGGGTTCTTCTTAATTAAACCATTTGAAATGGAAAGACCCACCCTAAATCCAGATCTTTTGAAGTGGGACAATCCACCTTAAGCCTGGGCCACAACCTCTGCTGGCAGCCTATATAAAGGACATGGAAGAAGAAGGCTTACTCTCTTTGTCTGTTTTCCCTCCTCTTACTGGCAAGTTCATCCCATCACTGGGATTAGAGCCTACTTCTTCAGGATTCTGGTGTGTACTGAAGACCAACTAAGATACCAGGGTTGTGGAACAAACAACTATCAGATTCTGAGACTTTCTGTTGGTAGATAACACTGTTGGACTAGCTTGACCATAGCCTGTAAGTCACTCTAATAAATCCCATATATATGTATACATACATACATACATACATTTCAGTTATGTTCCCCTAAAGAACCCTGACTAGTACAAATGGCATGTACTGAAGAACGGATAAAGAAAATGTGGTACATTTACACAGTGAAGTATTACTCAGGAAATATGAAGGCAAATGGATGGAACTAGAAAAGATCACCCTGAGTGAGGTAACCCAGACCAGAAAGACAAAATGGTATGTACTCATTTACAGGTGGGCATTAGTAATAAAGGATAAGCATGCTACAATCCACAGACCCAAAGAAGCTAAGTAACAGGGAGGATACATGAATCTCACTGTAAGGGGAACAGAATAGACATCATAGGTGGATGGGGAAGGGGCCTGTATGGGGGGGCATGGGAACAGGAGGAATCAGATCGGGGGAGGATGGAAAGAGTACCAGGAAAGACAACTGTAATTAGGGGCATCTCTGGGATGAGATAACCTAGTGAAATGAAACTCCCAGGAATCTATGAGGGTGACCTAGCTAAGACTCCTAGCACCGGGAGATATGGAGCCTGAACCAGCTATCTCCCGTAACCAGGCAAGACTTCCAGTGGAGGGGTTGTAACACCAATCCAGCCACTTAACCTTCAACCTACAATTTGTTCTGCCTACAAGATATGCTGAGGTAAAGGTGGCACAGAAATTATGGACGTGGTCAACTAATGACCGATCCAGCTTGAGACCCATACCAAGAGAGGGAGCCAACCACTGACAATACCTAGAGGGCCAGAACCCAGAGGTGGAATAGCTCAGAGACTTAAGATAGAACCAAATAAGACTAATAAAAAAAGTAGTCAATGAAATGATTTTTAATGATGTTCTGTTATACTCATCGATTTTTGCCTAGCCCAACTGTCATCAGAGAGGCTTCACCTAGCAACTGATGGAAACAGATGCAGAGATCCACAGTCAAACATTAGGTGGACCTCAGAAAATCCTGTGAAAGAAGGAGAGGAAGGATTATGGGAGTGAAAGACCTCCAGAGCAGGGAGACTCTCACTCAAGTCTTCGGATAACATGAGCCCCCAGGAACTCATGAGAGACTGTCCTTGCTGCAATCACACTAGGTTTATTGACAGGACATGAACCAGTGCACTGGGGCCGAAACTCATTTCCCACGCAGAGGTAGAGGAGTTCGACGACCAAGTAGCTGGGAGAAGGGGTATTTAAGGGAAGAAACCATAACCCAATAATCCGAAGGGGGTAGGGAGGGTGTCATTGGAAAATTCTGAAAATACCAGTCCTGATGAGACTTAGCCAAACACATCACTGTATGACGGTGACAGTGGGACTTAGCCAAAGGCATGCAGGGCAGTTAAAGCAGGGATTGGGATTGAGAACTGATGATGCAGCTGACACACAAACATCAGACAATAGTACCGAAAAAATGAAGAACTGAAATTTTCATCTGAAGAATCTAACATCCCAGCACTCAGGAAGTCAAGCCAAAAAGATCTCGAGTTGGAGGTCAGCCTGATGTAAACAAGTTCCAGGTGGGCTACAAGGTGGGATTCTGTCTTTAAAAGAAAATAATTTTTCAAAGGGAGCACCTATAATCCTAGCACTGGGGACTCAGGAGGTGAGGATGGGAGGAACAAGAGTTCAACAGAGAGGTGGCTATACAGCAAGCTCAAGGCCAGGCTTCGGTTCAGAAGACCTTGTCTTAACACCAGTACTTGCCCACCAAACCAAGAGTAAATCAAACCTGAGGGAAAGAGGAGGCAGAAAAAAAAAAAAGATGAGAGCAAACACCACTCAAAAAGCAAATAGGCTTAAAATGCTGAAAATCAGCAAAGACAGATGTCCTTGGAAGGGTTGAAAAAGACAGGTGGAAAGTTTAAAGAAAAAAAGGAGAGAGAAAATACATATTACCAATGTATACACTTAATGGGGAAATAGCTATAAGTCCTAAAACATAATATAGATAAGTGCAGATACAATCATCTTTTTATAAATACAACTGAAATTTTAAATAAAATGGATAAAAAATTCCCAACAAAGTGCACTTACCAAAGTTGAAAAAAAATTATTAGGAAACAGAATAGTCTAACAGCCACTAACAAGCTGGACTGGTCATTAACAAATTATGCATTAAGAAAATTTCCATGACCAGTGGACTTCAACAACAAAATTATTCCATACACTTAAGGAAGACGTAGTATCTGTCTCATGCAAATTCCTGAAGAGGGAATACTTTCTAGTCTTTTCTATAAGGTCAGAAACTCTTCCCTACACAAACACAAGAAATAAGAAAGGGAGATTATGAATATAAGATACAAAGCCTTAAAAGATTAGCAAGTAAATTCCCCCCACATATAATAGTAATACTATACTGTAAGTGAGGTTTACTCTGTAAGTGTAAGGTAGGTTTAACATCAGAACAAGATTCAGTTGACACGACCCACTTTATCAACAGAAGAGAGATGAAAAAGATGGGACCACGTTAGTAGTTGTATAAAGTATTTCATATAAATCTAACTATGATTGTTTTTGCTTTAAAATCTTTCCAACTTTAATTCTTTTTATTTATTTTTATTTTTTAAGATGTAGGATTTTTTAAAAATCGATTTTATTGAGCCCTACATTTTTCTCTACTCCCCTCCCTTACTTTGCCCTCCCCTTCTACTCTCTCCCATGGTCCCCATGCTCCCAATTTACTCAGGAGATCTTGCCTTTTTCTACTTCTCATGTAGATTAGATCCATGTACGTCTCTCTTAGGGTCCTCATTGTTGTCTAGGTTCTCTGGGATTATGAATTGTAAGCTGGTTTTCTTTGCTTTATGTCTAAAAGCCACTTATGAGTGAGTACATATGATATTTGTCTTTCTGGGTCTGGGTTACCTCACTTAATATGATGTTTTCTGCTCCATCCATTTGCCTGCAAATCGCAAGATGTCATTATTTTTTCTGCTGTGTAGTACTCCACTGTGTAAATGTTCCACATTTCCGTTATCCATTCTTTGGCTAAGGAGCATTTAGATTGTTTCCAGGTTCTGCTATGACAAACAATGCTGCTATGAACATAGTTGAGCACATGGCCTTGAGGTACGATTGATCATCCTTTGGGTATATACTGAAAAGTGGTATTGCTGGTTTTTCAAGGCAGGGTTTCTCTGTGTAACAGTCCTGGCTGTGCTGGAACTCATTTTGTACGCTAGGCTGGCCCTGAACTCACAGAGATCCGCCTGCCTCTGCCTCCCGAGTGCTGGGATTAAAGGTGTGCACCACCACTGCCTGGCTCTAACTATGATTTTTAAAAGTTCTTAACAACCAGAAATACAGTGGTTCATCATACAATGGTGAAGTATTGGAAGCCGGATCTCTGAGAAGTCAGAATAAGTTCAAGAGTGTTAGCATCACCAATTCTATTCAGAACCATCTGAGAGATCCTACATAGTTCTAAACAAATGATTGCAAAATGCTACATATAAAACTGAATAGAACTAGAAGGTTGCTATAAAGTATGTAAGAAACTGCCCACTTGGCAAAACACAAAAGATATGCTAAATTATAAACAATACATTCCTACTAATATAGGGACAAGGACCATAGTTTACATACTTTACCTTATGCTACTTTTAATTTTGAGAAGCATTTATTGCATTTATATATCTATTTAGTTAGCATATGTGCACATCTGTTCCATCCTGCAGACAGCTTCAGGAGTCGGTTGTCTCTTCCCCCTCCTCAGCTATCTTGCCAGCTACTCATATTATTTTTACATAAAATAACAACCTTGGGAGAAAATTTCTGAAGATAATGGAGAATCTATTTTCTGACTTGGAAAACATGACTTATGCTAGCATTTAGAGTTAGGCCAGCCCTCTAGGTAAACTGAGAGAGACTGTACTTACTGCACAGCGAAGGAAATATGAATTTAACTATCTTAGGATTCTGATAGAACACACACACACACACACACAACTGATCACACTGTATAGCACTTGTTTCTTTGATTCTGTAATCTATTCAGAGGGATTGATTATTCTAAGGGAGCAATCCAAAAGAAGAAAGATAAATTCAAGATGATTCTGGAAACAGTAGAGAAGTGTCCTGTTTCGGGAGCTAATTACTAAACTCTTGAGTTTGGGTTAAAGGCTCCCTGTTCTCAACTGGTATCACCACAGGGTAATTACTGAAGTTCTAGTGTCCTCAGCTGGGAAGTGGGGTAGGACAGTAACTACTTTATAGGATCGCTGTGAGGGCTGAATGAACTAGTGCTGAATATAAAGCTCTTGGCATTTTAGGGTATCAAGCAGTTATGATTATGAGAAAGATTATATATCAGCTGAGAAAATGCCGGTGCTAATTTTAAGCAAACAAAAGGTAGTTTGTAAGGTCGTGTGTGTGTGTGTGTGTGTATGCATATATTTTATAAACATTTTAAAAATTATTCCTAGTGTTGCACATGTTAAACAGCATACAGATATTGATGCGCCCTGGAAGAGAACACTGACAAATGAAGGCCGTCTCTCTCCAAGCGATAAACTGTTCTACCCAATTCATAGCGAAGGAGAAAGCTCTGCACAGGGAGCTGGCGGCACAGAAACCCTGAGTTTCTACCTCTTTGTCTTGGATGTTGGGGTCTGCGCTGTTTTCCATGAGCACAGCCATGCAGTTGATGTACCCTCCGTATGCAGCACACTGCAGAGGCGTTCTTCCTGCATAATCCTGCACGTTTGGGTTGATCTTGTTTTCAATCAGTATCTGGCAGACATCGGCATTTCCCCCCAGCGCTGCCCAGTGGAGAAGTGAGTGTCCATCTTGGTCAACCAGATCTACCCTTGCTCCGCCTAGCAAAGCAAAACTGCAGTGAAAATGTCGAACATAGACAGCATTCATCAGAAGGAACAGAAGATTAAAGACCCAACAATGCCCTCTATGTATTCTACACTGTCTGGCAGAGCTTTAGAGTATCCCTTAAGTTCTGGAGAGGTGGGGAGTCACTCTCTTTCAGCAAATGAAACTGGGGGTGTGGGAGCAAAGTGATTATTCTGAAATCAAATGTTCACCAACAGGTGAGCTACAAGTATAGGCAGAGTTTTCTGTTGCACATGGGCACTCTTCCTCAACTGTCTGCTCCGAGGCTCTGTGTGTGAATTAAACATGTTTCACATAAAGCGTGCTAGAATGCCTACCTTTTGTGTGAGTCCTAATAGAAGTTCTTGTATCAACCAACCTTTAATAAGTGTCTGAATCACATCTTTGTGTCCCATCTCACAGGCTCGGAAGAGTGGAGTATGTTTCATGACGTCAGTAGCATCTACTTGAGCATCATTGTCCAACAATAACTTCACAGTGCGGACATGGCCAGACAAGGCAGCAGCATGTAAAGCTAAAAAAACAAAAGAGGCCAAAGTAACTAATAAAATTTCAAAACGACTTTTCCTTTTAACTTTAAGTATGTTTTTCTTTCTTCCACTTAGGATTTCCACCTGATTGTGGCTAAATGCGATCCAAACCTCCCTTTCTCTGGACGTATACGTGCTGCTGTGGGTGTGTGCGTGGATGCTGAGGCCTGGCATACTCAGTGTTGTGCTGGTGATTTTCTTTTCCTTCTGACTTGCAATTGGGATTTCAGACAAAAGAGAGACTTCATGTTCACCTGGATGCTAAAATCCACACCTCTTTGCAACTAACACATAGTGACCGGGCCCTTTTAATAAAAAAATCTAAAGCAAGAGTCTGGTGAGAAACTGATGGGAGGCTGCAGAGCAGTGAAGGTTCTAGAGCTACAGGACGTTCTCTTAGATGGAGGACATCAGTATGGAGACATGCTACTCAAGCTTGAGAAAAATGAGACTTGAGCCGGTGGTGGTGGTGGCGGCGGCGTACGCCTTTAAGCCCAGCACTTGGGAAGCAGAGGTAGGCGGATCTCTGTGAGTTCGAGGCCAGACTGGTCTACAAGAGCTAGTTAAGGACAGGGTCCAAATTTATAGAGAAACCCTGTCTCGAAAAACCAAAAAACCGAAGAGAGACACACACATACACATACATTTGAGAATACATCTAGAGATGTGCATCCCCTTAGAAACACAATTTGAAATGGTAGAAGCTACTAAATATGCAGTTTTTTTGTATATGTATGTGTTCAGGTATACACACATGTGTGTGCACACATGTGCTGAGGATCAAAGTTGACTTTGCTGTCTTTCTTGATTGTGTTCTACTTGCATACTGAGGCAGGGTCTCTCACTAACTCTGGAGGTCACATTTTTGGCTAGTCCGGCTAGCCAGTTTGCTCTGTTGTTTCCTTGTCTCCACATCCCACGCAGAGGGATTACTGGTGAGCCTCCCAGCTCACTCACTTTTTCTGGTCCTCACACTTGCATAACGAGGGCTTTACCCACTGAGTTATCTCTCCAACCCCAACTATGCACAATTCCACATTTCCATAGTTTTTATATGGAAGTCAGTGAAGAGACAAGTTTCTATCTTGTGTTTAATGTGCAGCCAAAGCTATAAACCAGATGCTAAGATTCACCTGGTAGATATACTAATTTTAGCCACAATAATTAGAAGAAATAAAGCCTTTGGAGTAAGATCCTGGCAATCTCAAGCTTAACAAGTGAAAAGCTAAGTCAAACAATATTATCTTAGGAACAATGATCTCAAGTTATGTCTTATAAATCTGATAGCACCTTTGGCATCTGAAGCAGGCTGAGTCCATGTGCCAGTCCCCACCTGTGCCTCCGTACTTGTCTGCCATGTTAATGTCGATGTCAGAGTTTAGACTCAGCATAGTTCTGAGAACGTCATCACTGCCTTTCCCTGCTGCCCACATGAAGGACGTTCTTCCCTCCAGGTCAGGGTCGTCTTTCACTGAAGGATGCTTTAAAAACACTTTCACTGTTTCCTGTAAGAAAACCTCATCTGAAACACCGCAGCAGTGGGTACATTCTCCACAGCAATAAAGCATCTGCTAGAGGTGATTCCATAAAGAAGCCAAGGATTTCTGCTGTTGTCTTTTTATGTGTAATAAAACCTCTGTTTCCATAGAAAATTATGATCTTCTTTCCTTATATATTACTTTTAGTTTCTATAACACCTCAGAAACATTATTTAATTTTCTCATTCAACCTCTGTAAATTTGAGAATGGTGACCCCGCCCCCTCCCCCTGGGAACGCTGGCGAAGTGGAGGTAAAAAGATTATAAGAGCCATAGGTTGGTGAGGGCTGCTGCCCAACAGTGTCTTCCGGACATGACTAAGGCTGACGTATGCGTAACTTCCCAGCAGTGGTTGCCAGCACAGGACTGGGCCCGTCAACATTTATCATGAAGGGAGCAGGGCTTGTGAGGCTCCACCCCTCCGAGGGACCACCGGCTGGGGGAGCAAGTGTCACTCTCCTTATTAATGTAGCCAGTGGTAAGCTGCCCATGTTCTCGTAACCAACTTCTCATTCATGCAGGACGCCCAGTTTAAACTCAGTGTGTTGCACACAGACAACATGGCCATAGAGAGGGAACTTACTAGGAAGAAGGACTTGAGCAAGAAAAGGTGGGATGAGTGAAACTATCAAAGAACATGAAATAATTTTAAAAGATCAAGACAGGAGAAGAATAAAACAATTGAGAAGGAGTTTCTTTAAGCTTTAGAGATTTTAAGGGCACTGACAGAAATGAAAATCAGAAGACTTAAAAGTGTCTGGCACCAAGACCAACACTAAGCTACACCTTTTCTTGTATACTGTCCTATAACACCCAGATACTTAAGCATGCCTCTAGAGAAGGCAAACAGTTTGTCTCACTGTGTATTACATTATTAAAAATCTTGAGATGGTTACTACATTTGTTGATTATTGATCAAAAGTTACTGTGAAATGCAGCATTCAACTCATTTAAATAAATTTACTTAGCTATTCCTATTTTCAAGGTCCTGCATCTGGAATAATGGAAAAATGGGGACCCTGGGCAGTCAGGCCTAATAATGCCCGGCAGTTTGGTTACTGTTGTCTTCTGGGCGGTGATCAAATCCAGGGCCTTGCTATGCTGCTCCCTAAGCTAAGTGCTGTGTAGCTGAGCATCTTAGCGTCTGGTACCTAGTTAGTTTTTCTGCACTGGAAATAATCTCTTCTAAAGCTCAGTTTTCTAGGAAGATCAGAAAACTATTGCTTGAATGAATCCAAAGGGTTTCAGAGAGAAATTTCTGCAGCTGAGTCTTAATACTTCACAGAAAGCACAGGGGCTAGAGAGGTAACTCAGCAGTCGAGAGCAGTAGCTGCCGGGCTCAGTTCCCAGCACCTGCACCGAGACTCGGAGCCATCAGGAAGTCCACTCCTAGATAATCGAGTGTCCTACTCTGCCCTGCAAGGGCACCAGCAGCCACCTGGTACAGACAAACCTGCAGAGGGAACACCCACACCATACAACAATAAGAAAAAGAATAAATTTAAAGTCTCATCTAATTTAGTCCTTGTTTTACCCTGGAAGTAGCATAGGTTTGCAACCACATAAATACTGGAGACAGGTACAGGAACAGAAGTAAAACAGGAAATCCCAGCAGTCTGCCCAAGGCATGATATGGCTTCCTAATTTTAAAACTATTTCCTAATTCTGCTTGTTTATTTTTGGTATTTTTCAAAAAGAAAATAGCAACCTTATATGGAGTTAACAGAAGTCAAAGTAATCAATGGGCTTGAAATAGAGCATAGAAAATGTACATAATTATTAAAAATCAACTCTGGACTTTAGATGGCAGACCATCTAAAGCAAACACCTGCAATGTGCCACCATTCTCTTTTGCTCCCATTGAAAGTATTTAATTACTGGTTCTGCATTAAAGCTGGGGTCTGAAATCTGGTTCACGATCATGGGACCCGTGTGAAATGCCATGACCCCCCCCAGGATGTACTGAGCTGTGTACTGAGTGTTCATTTCCATAGACCACCAGCTTGGCCATGTGACTTCCTCTCCGTGATGAGAAAGAACTACTTCTCTGAGAAAATAAAAGATAATGGTTTGCCAAACTCTAGGTGGTGCACTGAGTAATGTTTTAGGGAGGCCAAGAAGGAAAGACTGTGAGTACACAGACAGCCTGTGCCCATCCCGAGAGCAGACACACAGTGTACTCATCACAGAGAAAGGACACCCAGCAGTTTCTGACCTATTTAAAAGAAAGAAAATAAAATCACTAGCAGATAAGACAGGATCAAACTGACTTCTTCAGAGAGTGAGAAGGGAATGAAAATGAGACATTTAGCAGAACACTGAGGTCAAAAAGTGGGAATTAGGCTCTGCCCAGGTCAGAACGATTGTGAGTTTCCCTGGACATCCATGAGGAAGGCAGGAAGCCAGCAGTGGCCTCTTCTGTGTCAGTCGGCACCATCACGCTGCTGAGCGAACCCAGCACATAACGGACAAGAATAAACTGTGATCCATGAAGGACTATCAGGTAAGAACTTTTGATAATTCTCATGATTTCTAGAAACAATAATTCACACTGTGGCCTTCTCAGATGTACACAATTCATAATCATTACTATGAATCATAAGAATGTAGTCTGTGTTTGAACACCTGCTCTCATAAGAACATAATCCATAGAAACAGGGTCTGTGTGGACACCAGCTCTACGCCAGGTGCAGTAGACACTTGCCATGGATTTGCGCTAATCTTTCCAGCAGTTCCGAAGGAAGACATATAGGTATCCTTATACTATCTATGAAGAAGCTTATACTCAGAGAGGCTAAGAAAGTTGTGTGAGGTCACACAGCTAGCAATCTGCACAGTTGGGATTCCAGTAGTTGGTTTTTCCAGCTCCAAAGCCTTGCTGCACAGCTTGCAGGACAATTATAGGGTTTCTGAATACTAAATGTCCCTAGTTCTATAAAAGTCACAGAATAATAATGCAGTACATTCACCATAAAGCAAAAAGTTATACCAAGTGTTTAAGTAAAGCTGCATAAGCTTGCAAGTGACTTAACAACCTTCCAAACACACAGACCATCGCCCGCACACGGCACTGACAGACTGACAATGGTTCACAGCAATCACTCCATCGACACAGGTACACGTGTGCCCATCAGAATGCTGCAGCTTCAATTAGCTCAGTGTCAACCTCTTGTCATACTGCACTCCATCTCTTGTTAGTAAAGGCTGATGGAAGGGGGCAAGGGATCATGGCATAGTATTTCTTATAACTGCATATGAATGTACAATTATATCAAAATAAAACATTTTATTAAGAGAAAAGGGAACCACAACTTACAGCAAAGTTACTCTGAGCTGCATAGTGCAAGGGTGTGGCTCCTTGGCTGTCGGAAGGGATAGTTCCAGACTTGTTTCTTTCTAAAAGGAGATGGACAATCTGCGCATGGCCTGAGAACAGACACAAGTTAGTTATCTCGCACAAAGGGGTAAGTCCATTTTTAACCCATTTTAAGAAAAAGAAAGAAAAATTACTAGTACTCAGTAGCATTTAAAATGGTTTCAAACAGCTCCCAGTGCAGCCCCTTCCACTGTCTCCCCTGCACACTATGATGGGGTAGAAAGAAGGGAAAGCTGAGACACTGAAATCAAGGGGCTTCATTAGGGAGGAAAAGCACAGTGGTGATAAGTGCCGGGCTTAGGCACTGCCTCTTGGGCTTCTTGGCTTCACTGTCTACCAGGCTAAGGTTCTGCTGCTGAGGCCTCCGAACCATCCTACCATGACTCTCCCTTAGTCTTTTACTATCAAAGCACTGATTTCAAACTCCACAGTAGGAGGGAGCAGGTACTGTGAAGCGGCATGGGCTAGCAGTCTATAGTCTGAAAAAACTGGTTCTATGAAGGTGGAGCTCTACAAGCGGCCAAAGAATTATGTGCCTGTAAACCCTCACTTCAAGGCTCAGGCAAGAGGACTGAAAAACTGAGACCAGCCTGGGCTCCTGGGCAAGTGCTAGGATATCCTCTGGTAATCCTGTCTCAAAAACCACAACGGCACAGCACAGCACAGCACAACACAACACAACAAAGAGGGCTAGTAAACCTAGGAAGACCTTTTTTACTCTCTAACAGAGCATGTGCGGCACCAGGCAAGGAAGGAGATGCCATGGTGGAGGAGCCCTCTGAGCAAGGCTGCGCTGGGTGGAAGCAGGAAAAGGGACCTGTCTGGGGGTTGTGCTCATCGACTCGCCCCACACATGGGGTTTAAGGAGTCTTCCTAATCTAAATACAGGCCGGTGCCAATCCATGCAAAGAGCATCAATCTAAACACATCTCATTTTGTCTAAGGAGCAAAGAGGAAAATTCAGTAAAGACTCGAGGATAACACACTACAGGCAGGGAAGAAGGATGAAGAGCATACCTCAGGAGTGGTCTCAAGAAGGCCCAGAGCAAAGTCGAGAAATTGTTAGGCGTCTTCAAGTTAGTGCAGAAAGAGATGGCGTCTATGAAATGAGAGGGAGAAAGAACCCTAAGAAGGAAACAGGCTGCATGAAAACGTGATAGAAAGAATAAAAGGAAATAAAATGAAGTTAAAAGGAAAAATGGGAGGCAGATGAGAATGAAAATACTGTTGAAATGAGAACCTATGTAGCAGGAATAATAAAATCAGAATTTATAGAACAAAGCAAATTTAGTGAGGTGGAGGCAAATTTGTGAAGTGCATTCACATTCTAGAGGAAAAGGGTGAGATGAAAACACACTTTGAAAGGAACCCTAAATAACAATTATAAATATGACATAAAAGCTGCATGCAAGTATGAAATCACTTTAAAACAGATTGTGTGCAACTTAAGACCAAGATGCTAACAATAGTCAACCCTGACTGTGAGCACACACCAAAGGAGTAATGAGTTGGAAGGGCACAACTCACATCATATGCGGAAGGAACAGGAGAGGTCTTGTTCTTGACTCTTATGGATAAACATGACTTTGATGAGTTGAAAAGCCGTCACAACTGAACCCACACTGTCACCTTAACACCAGGCGAGAGCCGAAGCTCGAGCCGAAGCTGAGTGACATCATCACAAGGGGAAACAAAGCGGGCAGGAAAATATGAAGAAAAAAACACTCTGAAAATACTAGTAATATCTAAATAATAGAAAAATAATACTTTTTAATAAAATAATGACTATAAGTTATTAAACTACTTCATAAAAGAGAAAAAGTCCCAGGTTGTAATCCTTCAAATAATCTGACACAACCATACATACAAGACACATACCTACTCTCTCATCAAAAAAAGTGATCCCTGAAAGGTTACAAGACAGGTATAAAGAAAGAAAATCAAGTTCAAGGGCTGAATACAGTGTCAAATGAATGCCCTCCTTTGCCCACATAACTGTCATGAGTGTGAAGACAGGTTACATTATATTCATATCTTGTCAATGAATTTTCATTCCTTTGTAATAAAAGTAAAAACTTAAGATATAATGTTGAATTAAAAACCAGTATTTAATAGAGAATTAGTTTATGTTACCACATCTAAAGCATGCAACAGCAGGAGCCAGGTTATGAAATAATTGAGCATATCAATTAGGGAGGAGGGAGCCCACAGGAGATGTGGAGGCACAGGACTTTCCACTGATCTTCTGACTTAGAGCAGAACATACCTAGTAAGGCTGCCCAGTGGAGTGGGGTTCGAAATAAGTTATCATAGGATGTTATGTTGCAGCTTTCATAGGAGGTCAAGACATCCACCACCGTCAGGTTTCCATCGGCGACCGCGAAGTGAAGAGGTGTGCGGCCTTCGTAGTCTTGCCAGTTCAATAGAGACTCTGTTGGGGCAGCATCCTATTTTAAAGAGCCAGAGATTTCAGACACATGTGGAATCCTCAATAAATAATATGTGGCATGTACATTAACTATTTCTTAAAACCTCCACATTTTCTACAGGCACAAATAAAACTGTGCATTGAGTGTATGGGCTAAATCTTTAACAATTAACTTTCCTGTTTATTAATAATATGGACCCACCATGCCTGCATTATAAAGGTACAACACTTTGCTTAATGTGCTTTTGTATCTGTTGTGAATCAGGCTAAAGTTGTGTGTGTGTTTTTTTTTTTTACTTATATACACATGTAGTCATCCATAAACAACATACATTTTATACATGTGCTTTGGATATTTACATTGTGGAAGCACATGCAATCTCTTTGGCAACTTTTTCTTACACTATACTTGTGGGCATATTTGTTGATTCTAGTTCATTTGTTTTTTTGTTTGTTTGTTTTTCGAGACAGGGTTTCATCTGTAGTTTTTTTAGCCTGTCCTAGAACTAGCTCTTGTAGATCAGGCTGGCCTCGAACTCTCAGAGTTCCGCCTGCCTCTGCCTCCCAAGTGCTGGGATTAAAGGCGTGCACCACCAACACCCGGCTGTAGTTCATTTGTTAAACTGGGATTTAGTTGTCCATTTTTCTCCTGAGAAATAGTTATGCTATTTCCATTTTTTTTCACAATTACGGATAATGTTGCAAAGACATTTCCTTCACATATTTCTTCTTGCAGCACAATGTGTGAGATTTTTCTCTTTGCTACACATGGAAAGAGGCATTGCTGGCTGAAGGATTTTTGCACTTTCCACTGCAGACTGTCAAGCTGCTCTCCAAATGCTTGGACCAATGAACACACCCGTGACAATATGTGTTTATTTCCCACATGCTGGCACAGATTAATCATTGGTATTGTCAAGCTTCCTACATGTTATTTCTATAATGAGGCTGATAGACATTTCCCTGATGTTTAATTTGAAGCGTTTTTATGAATGAGGCTGAAAAATTTACTCCTCTGTTTATGGTATTCTGTTTTATTTCTCTGTGAGTCAACAGTTCACCACACTCACCCTTTTGCCGGATCTTCAGAGCAGACATTACAGTCATAGCACCCTGAACGCACCTGATTTCATCTGTAAGCTTCTAAAGTCTCTCTTTGACATTAAAAGCCTAATTTCCAAGCCGCCAAGGACACTACCAACGCAGGACTCTTTTATTTCTGCTTCCTGGAACAGCTTCAGCTAAGGAGTTTCCTCACCCAGTATTTCTTCTGAGGTTAGGTCATACCTAGAGCCAAGTCCTGGTGCTTCAATTTGACTCTCTGAAGGGCCATCCCAGGCTTGCAGCATCCTATGCAGTCAGCTCATTTTACCAACTAAGGGCCCAAGGTGAGTCCAACCTGGGGCCAAGAGCAACATATGTCCTAGGACTGCTGCAAATGCAGCCAGCCCCTCCCAAAATAAAATGTATGTTTATTTAAAATATTATGAGATTTGTTTATTTATTTGTTTATATATGTATGTATGCATTGCAACTCAATTATAAGGTTCTTGATCATTAACCTTTAGATGACAGTGACGTCAAGGTTGGACGTGCCTAGGTTCTCAAAGTAAGGCATGTTTACATGAGGTCATGATCTATGAAATTGGTAAGTCAATAAAATGTGCTGGAAAGTGAGCAGGAATAAAAACCATCAGAATGACCAGGATGGTCTGGGCACTGGATGACTTGAGCATGTGTAGAGCACCACTACTAAGATGAAATGTTCCATGGGCAGACAACTGACTGGCCTCAGCTGAAGAGAGACTGAGTGAACTGAGATGGGACTATAAAAGCAAATTAGGAGACATGATGTATAAAATGAAAAAGGCCCAAATACTTATATATGACTGGAGACACAAAAGGCAAGAGCAGAGAAGGCAAACAGGTAACAGCTATTAGTTTTCTAAGAGTAAGATTCAATAATCAGAATATAAAGCAAACGGAATTTTTATCATCTTTTTACATTCATTGTGCGGGTGCATGTGTATAGGAATTTACACATATATGTATGTAGTGTGTGCCATGGTGCATGTATGGAGATCAGAGGACAACCTGTGTTCTCTTCTACACATATGTGAGTTCTCACGATCTAACTCAGGTCTTCGGGCTTGGGGACAAGCTGCCTTTACCCACTGAGCCACCTTTCTGGCCCTAATATCATTCTGAGATAGCTCCAAAAAGGGTCTATTTGTTTATTTACTTTTATTGAGACAGGGTTTTATACAGCTCAGGTGGCCTTAAATTACAAACTCCTGATCTTCCTGCCTGCAACCCATGTGCTGGGATCGCAGGCCTGTGCTCCTTGCCCAGAAAACAGGATTCTTTCTCTAATTCTGGAAGAACTCAGAAGAGCACACTAGACACACCGCAATGGAGCTGTAGAATAAAATACAGAGAACTATGAACAGCCTGAATACAAAGGCAGATCACCTTACAAAGGATTGACCATTAAGTCAGCACAGACTTGACTTACAAGAACAATGGAAAAGGCAGAAAGCTGTAAAACAGTGTGAAACAAACAACAGAAAAATAAATATCTAGGACTGTGCACAAAGAAAGCTAGTTTTCAAGAGCAAGAGAGCAACAAAGAAAGAAATCAAGGTTATAAGTTTGAGAAAGCAGGAGATGGGGGACGTACAGGAAGCACTGGAGGAGCAAAGGGGAGAGGCGTGATGTAGCTACAGAAGAAAAGTTATAAAGAACTGCATTCTTAACAACTAAAAGACATTCTGAACTGGAGGTGAGGCTCAGCTGGCAGGGTGCTTGCCTAGTGTGTGCAACACCCTGCATGTGATGCCCAGCACCACATAAATTAGGTATTGGTGGCACGAGCTATAATTCCAGGACTTGGGAGGTAGAGGCCGGAGGGTCAGAAGTTCAAGGTGATCCTCAGCTACATAACGAGTTTGATGCCAACCTTAGCTACATGAGACTCTGTCATAGAACAAAAAGAAAACAACAGTTCATCATCAGTATGTCTATAGAAATGAAAGTTCTAAGAACTATACATTAGGATTGAAGAAGAATGATAAGAAAAATCGGAGACTCAAGGAGGGGGATGAAGCTGGAAGGTGGCTCAGTGAGCAATGTGCTCTCCACCCGTGGGACCAGCCTGAGAGACAAGTGTGCACTCAACAATGCTGCAAGGAGGTGAAGAGCTATCGGCACTTTCCCATCAGAAATGGAGACGCAGAGTCTGGAGTTTGCCCTGTTGGTTTTTGGTTTTGCTTTGGCCCACTATTTCCTCACCATGACCTCTTTCCACCCAGTAATGCATAATCTGTGCCACTGTATGTGGTAAGCATGTGATCTGACTTTTTATTATGATTTTACAGGGGGTTAATAGTCAAGAGGGTCCCACTGAGTCTCCGAAGAGACTATGGACTTTTAAACAGTGTTGAGACTGTCACAGACTGTAGGGACTTGTGAAGTTGGACTGAATTCATTATTTGCATTATGATGTAGCTACAAGCCTAAGCCAGGGAGTGGAATGTGGTGGTTTGAATAGGAATGGTTTCCATAGGTTTGAATGCTTGGTAACCAGGGAGTGGCATTATTAGTAGGTGTGGCCTTGTTGGAGGAAGTATGTCACTGGAGGTGCCTCTGAGGTTTCAAAATGCTTAAGCCAGGCAGGCCCAGTGACTCTCTCTGCTTGCTGCCTGCAGATCTGGATGCAGAACGCTCAGCTGCTCTCCAGGACCATGTCTACCTGCATGCCACCATGCTCCAGGCCATGCTTCCCACCATGCTGATAACGGACTAAACCTCTGAAACTATAAGCGACCCCCCAATTAAATGATTTCCTCTATAAGAATTGTCATGGTCATGGTGTCTCTTTACAGCAATAGAACTAAGACATCAGTCAAACAAGAGAACCCTGAGTGTTGAGTTTGGATCCCCAGAATCCACAAGAAAGCTGGGTATGCTTGTTGGTTCCTGGCTGCTCAGCTCCGAAAATAATCACACAGAAACTATATTATTTAAATCACTGTTTGGCCCATTAGCTCTAGCTTCTTATTGGCTAACTCTTACATCCTTTTTTTTTTTTTTGAGACAAGGTTTCTCTGTAGCTTTGTTGTGTGTCCTGCAACTAGCTTTTGTAGACCAGGCTGGCCTCGAATTCACAGAGATTCGCCTGCCTCTGCCTCCCAAGGGCTGGGATTAAAGGCATGTGCCACCATGGCCTGGCAACTCTTACATCTTAATTTAACCCATCTCCATTAATCTGTGCATCACCACAAGGTCGTGGCCTACCAGCAAAGTTTCAGTGTGTCTGTCTCTGGCAGCAGCTCCATGGCTTCCCTCTGACTCCACCTCTTTTCTCCCAGCATTCAGCTTAGTTTTCCCCACTTACCTCTATTCCCTGTGCAAGTCCAAGATGGTTTTCTTTATTAATTAACCAATCGTATTCACAACATACAGAGGGGAATCCCACATCAATGTGTGGTAGCCTGCCTTTAATCCCAGAGCATGGGAGGAGAGATCAAATCCCTGCAGCACACTAGCTAGCTGGATTAGCCCAAACTATGAGCTGGGGCTTCCACAAGAGACCTGGCCTCAGACAGTAGAGTGGAAAACAATGGGGAAAGACACCTGACATCAATCCCTGACCTCCATACATAAACGGACATGAACATGTACTCTCACACCCATGCCAACACACTTATCAATACATGCATGCATAGCAATACACACATATACAAAAGAGAAAAAAGTAGAGAGAGAAATTAGTGAATGTGTACAGCAAGCATTGTATACACAAGATAAGACTACTTCTTAGAGTCTAGTTTGTATATTAAGAGTCAGCAGGGGGCTGGGGACGTGTTTTGGTTGATAAAGGACCCAAGGTCAACTCCCAGAACCCTTGTAAAAGGTCAGTATTGGCTGCGAGTGCTTCTAACCCCAGCACTGGAGAATAGACACTTAGATCCTGAGAGCTTGCTGGACAGCCAGCTTAGTGAAGCAGCGAGTTTCAGGTTCAGTAAGAAACCCTGGGTGCTACAGGAAAATCCCAATGTCTGGTTTGGGCCTTGCTATAGACACCCATTGGTGTGTACACCTGAAGACTAATGCACACTCAGCACACATGTAAACACCCTCCACTTCATACAACACACACACACACACACACAACATCCATATACATATTCACATGTACACATATATGCACACACAGCCCACTTTACATAACACATACATACAACCTCCCCATATTCACACGCACACACCCTCACTTCATATAACACATACACACAACCCACACATATACACATTCACGTGCATGATATAGATATGAATAATTTGCATTGGTATGGAATTTAAGGTCAATTTTGTTATATGTATATGTATTTCTGATCTTGATTAAGGTACTATGATTGTGTAGTTCATTTAAAAATGTAATGTATAATTAGGAAATATAGGTTGTTAATGGATAATCATCGATAATAGTCAAGCTTGTAGTCATGTTAATTAGATTTTCTCGATATATAGAGATATATTTCAGTTAGATAGGCATTCTTCATATCTTTCAAAGACTACAGAATATGGCATTTAATGTTTTAATAACTAGGGTTTTCATGACAATGAGACACATCTGCTCCTGGCAGCACCAATCTACTTCAAGAGGAAGATGGGCATTGAAGAGGCTCCTTATGGAGCTTGATAGCCATTTGGGCAAGAAACTGCTCTTACCTGGACTGATGCATAAACTGGACACAAAGAACCCACAGAGAGAGGACTGCTAAACTTTGCCTAAAGGTGAGATGGTCTTTTGGGGTTCCTGATTTATGAAAGAGTCTGCAAAACATTCTGCAGGACACAGCAGATAGTGACTGAACTGTCTTTGGGATTTCCTGCTTCATGGAAATGTCTGCTGGATACTATGGGTCTGAAGACCGAAGATGGATGCCCCAACGGTACAAAGGAACTTTGGGTGACTGTAGAGGCATCGAGATGTCTCTGTCATTTCTAGAGTTTTGGAAGTTGCTTACTTCTTGTTTACTTAGGTAATATATCCTTCTGGAGTCTTTGATGGAGTTGAAGAATGGTTAGTTATAGTTATAGTTTCCATTATTATGATAAAGATAAAATAGATATAAATATTGTAACTGTAATTCTTGCTTTAGAACTGTTTTGCTATATGTAATTTTACTATGTTAAAATGAAAGTCTTTCTTTTTTGTTTAAACAGAAAAAGGGGAAATGATGTAGGAGAGTCTTATGTATTTCTGTTGCTTTCATTGGCTAATTAATAAAGAAACTGCTTGGTCTGATAGGTCAGAACATAGGTGGGAGTAGACAGAACAGAATGCTGGGAAGAAGGGAAGTGAGGCAGTCGCCATGACTCTCCTCTCTGAGACAGCCGCAGGTTAGAATCCTCCCGGTAATCCACCACCTCGTGGTGCTACACAGATTATTAGAAATGGGTTAACCAAGATGTGAGAGTTAGCCAATAAGAGGCTGAAACTAATGGGCCAAGCAGTGTTTAAAAGAATACAGTTTCCATGTAATTATTTCAGATAAAGCTAGTCGGGAGCCAGGTGGTGGGACACAGCCCGCTGCTCCTTTTAGAGAATAGAGCTCCAACATGGTAACTAAATTCACTTAAAAAACTGAGAGAGATTAAAAATAAGGGAAAGAGAATTTAACACAGATTTTGCTGTTTGCTAGGACGTGCTGTAGAGATATTTCCTGTTTCAGCATTAGCGGCAGAAAAAAAGCTGCACCATTTTAAACCATGGCTTCCTGGGCCCTGCCACCAGTGCAAACTCCCGCTATGGAGCATTTCTGGGCCCAGATGATTGTGTTCCCACTTCGGCTGGGGATCAGGAGGAAAATACTCTGGGACCATGCCTGCTCTCCCCACCTGGGCAGACTGTGGGACCAGGCTTAGGCAGACGGGAGAGCATGGAGGATTTCTGCCGCCATCCAGAGAGACGTTTCCAGGCTGTGCAGTGCTCTGCGCATCAGATTTGGCTGTTACTTGGATGAGAAGAGTTTCTGTGCTGCATGCTCAGTCTCAGAATTAAACTGTTGAGTGCAGCTCCAATGTGGACCTGCTGCTACCAAGAAACCATGCGCAATGCTGTCATTTATGTTGGGCGCCATCTGTAACATGAGGGCCAGCTGTGGGGATTTCTGTCTCCCCCAGTACCCCACAGCTGGCAAGTCCCAAAGAAAATCACACACAGGACTCCTTAAATTATAAAGCTGATTGCCCCATTAGGTCAGGCTACTTATTAGTTCTTATGACTTATCTTAACCCATTATTCTGATCTATGTTAGCCATATGGCTTGGTATCTTTTTCAGCTGTCAGCTCACATGTTGTTTCTTAAGTGGTCTGGGCAGGAATGGCGGAGCGAGCTTCCTGCTTCCCAGAATATTCCTGTTCTCATCGCCCCACCTCTACTTCCTGTCTGGTTGGCCCACCTATACTTCCTGCCTGGCCAATCTCTGTGTGATTGATTTTCTCTGGGACTTGCTGGCTGTGGGGTACCGAGTGGGAACAGATACCCCAACAAGCTGGCCCTCATGTTACAGATGGCACCCAGATGTGGATAACTGAATCTACAGAAAGCCTGAGAAAGCTTGGGAAAGAATAGAGTAAAGCACGTTTTCTTGGTGGCAGCAATTTCTTGGGTCTGCTCTGCTTGCTAGAGGCAAGCAAGCACTCTCATCTAAGAGAGGCTTCCTGACTCAGCTTTAGCTGCAAAACCCTGCAGTCTTTTAAGAGGTCCTGCCATGAAACACTTAAACAGTGTTGATGAAAAGCTGAAGGCATGCTTTTCGGTTTTCAGCCGTAGCAGGAAAAAAAAAACTGCGCTGTTTTAAAATGCGGCTTTCTGGCTGTCCTTCCAGGGCAATCTCTGACTCTTTCAGGCAAACAGTTTGACTGAGAGTGGTCTGTGAGCAGAATGCTGAAGCTTGCTTGCTGGCAGGGACCTTGAAATGCCATAGAGTGGTGGCAGTGAACACAGCTCTGGCTGGTGTCTCAGCCATGAGGCTGGAAAGCTAAGGAATGGGCTGGATCTAACTGTCAAAGCCATGCCTTTAGTCCTACCCATTATAGACTCCTGTGGTCAGAAAAAGAGATATACAGTAAAGAGAGATTCAAAGACAAAGAAAACCTCTAAATGGTTTACAGTGTGTTAAAAATATATGCAGGAAAAGTTAAAGTTCTTAAAGTAAAAAGAAAGAGAGTAGTTGGGTGTGGTGGTACACACCTTTAATCCCAATGCCTGGGAGGCAGAGACAGACAGATCTCTGTGAGTTCAAGGTATGGTAGCAAACACATTTAATCCCAGCAATGGGGAGGCAGAGACAGAGGGATCTCTGTGAGTTCAAGGACAGCCTGGTTTACAGAGTTATTCCAGGACAAAGATATATACAGAGAACCTGTCTCAAAAAGCCAAAAGTTAAAAGTAAAAATAAAAGAAATAGAGGTTGAAATAAAGCTGCACAAAGATGGAAAATAATCAGATAATCTTGATACTGTATGCTATTATTCTCTCTTTGAATTGTTTGATTGCTGAGGAAGGAGCAACAGCTGCTAAAAGACTTTTGTTTATAAATGCTGCTAAATTAATCCAAGATAGGTATTTTAAAAATACTTTGACTTCAAAGTTGAAGTCAAAAGGTATGCTACTTTGGAGAAGAGATTTTGCTTTTGTTTCCACAGAAAATGAGAGGCTGTGGATTCATTCTATGTTAAGAAAAATCAGGTTCGATAAAGTAAGACCACCTGAGAAATCTCCGGTAGGAACAGATGGCCCAGATGACAGAGTTCTTCATCCAGAACAGGTTCAAGATTGATGCCTGAGATGATCAAGACTCACAGGATACTCCAGTCAGAACTTGATTATAACTTTAAATTTTCTTTAAGTCCCCATAAGATCATCAGCGCCCCCAACCAGCAGGAAGTAGCCTGGAATACTACGCCCACATTCCCAAAAAAGGGACTATGGATATTTTCCTTTGTTTTTTTTTTTTAAAAGAAGGGGAAGTGGTGCGGAAGAATTATCTGTATTCTGTAAATTATGTATTTTAATAAAATGCTGATTGGCCAGGCAGGAAGTATAGGTGGGCCAACCAGACAGGAAGTAGAGGCGGGGTGATGAGAACAGGAATATTCTGGGAAGCAGGAAGCTCGCTCTGCCATTCCTGCCCAGATCACTGAAGAAGCAACATGTGAGCTGACAGCTGAAAAAGGTACCAAGCCATATGGCTAACATAGATCAGAATAATGGGTTAAGATAAGTCATAAGAACTAATAAGTAGCCTGACCTAAAGGGCCAATCAGTTTTATAACTTATGGAGTCCTGTGTGTGATTTTCTTTGGGACTTGCCAGCTGTGGGGTACTGGGGGAGACAGAAATTCCCACAGCTGGCTCTCATGTTACACGTGCATACATACTCATATACAAAATGAAAAATCAAAGGATTAAATATAAGTAGAAGGCAAACAGGGAATGAGAAATACGCCCTCTGGGACCAGTTGGTGGTGGAGCAGTTGGTCATAGGAAATCTCAGTGTGGAGTAGCAGTCATTGTGATGCTCTTTTTGGAGTATGAGTCCACATGTTGATATTTTTGCTTCATAATCGCCTGTCTCTCATATTTATGCTTTTGTATCTATTATATTATTTTTTTCTGAAAAGGGCTTTTGGGGTCTAGCACAGCATCCTACTTACCAGAATGCATCTCACTGTGTGCACAGCACTCGGGTCTTTATGGTTGGCTGCCCAGTGGAGTGGGATCTTGCCTTCGATGTCAGGAATCCCAATGTTGGAGTCATGCTTGATGAGCAGCTTCGCATGCTCTGGGTTGTTGTAGTATGCGCTCCAGTGCAAAGCTGTTTGCTGCAAGGTAGAGAAGTGCTCAAAAAGGCAACCTCAGCATCCCGCTCTTCTAGAACATCTCCTATAAGACAGGCATGGTGTAAGAGTCACCAGGACACTCTCTCAGAACCTGTCCAGCCTACCACCAATAGACCCCTCTCCTCATCACTATATCCTGGACCACAACTCTGGCAGAAGCCCCCAGCTTTACCAGTGTCACATTGGCACCCGAAATCTCAGGAAAGACTCCCACCTACAGACCACCAACATTCCCAAAGAGCCCACCCAGTTTATCCCTAATAGCCTCCTCTCCTCATTAGCATATCCACAACTCCAGAGGAAGCACCCTGCTCTACCAGATACCAGAACTCCATCCCCCAACTTGGTTAGAGACCCTTTACTCAACCACAAGCCATTCAAGCCAGAAGATCAGAGAGGAAACAGAAACCAATGGGGGAAAAGTAGCCATTCGACAAAGACAAACTCAGAAGTTGGTACCTAAACCTATACCCCAAACCCAGATGCCTAGACACCAGTGTAAAAACACAATCAACAACAGCCAGGGCACTATGTCACCACCTGAGTCCAGCCATCCTACTACAAGCTGCCCTGAATATTCCAACACATCTGAAACACAAGAAAACAACCTTAAAACAAACTTTATAAAGATTATAAAGGTCCTTAATGAAAAACTCCCTTAAATAAATCAAGGAAAAGACAATCAAAATATTGGAGGAAAAGAATAAACCATTTAAAGAAAGCCAAGAAAAAACAAACAGTTGAAGGAAATGAATAAATGTGTTCAAGACTAAAAACAAAATAGAAGGAATAAGGAAAACACAAACTGAAGGAATTCTGGAGATGGAAAACCTCGGTAAGCAAATAGAAACTACAGACACAAGCAGCACAAAACACAAGATATGGAAGACAGAATCTTAGGCACTGAAAATACAGTAGAAGAAATAGATACATTGGTCAAAGAAAATGTTAAAACTAAAAATTTCCTGACACAAAACATTAAGAAAATCTGGGACACTATGAGAAAACCAAACCCAAGAATGAAAACAGAGGAAATAAATAACTATCCCAGCCAAAACAAAGAAGGGAAGAACACACACACACACACACCCCACCACCACCACCACCACCACCACCACCACCACAACCACCACCACCACCAACAACAAAATAACAGAAATTAACAATCAATGGCCATTAATATCTATCCATATCAATGGACTCAATTCTCCAATAAAAAGACACAGGCTAACAGAATAGATGCAAAAACTGGATCCATCCTGCTGCATAAGAGACACACTTCAACATCAAAGACAGACACTACCTCATTGAAAAGAATCGGAAAAAATATTTTTCAAGCAAATGAACCCAAGAAGCAAGCTGGTGTAACCATTCTAATATCTAACAAAATAGACTTCAAATCAAAATTAATCAAAAGAGATGGGGAAGGACAATTCATACTCTTCAAAGGCAAGACCCACCAAGATATCTTTCAATTCTGAACATCTATGCCCCAAACAAAGGACACCCACATTTGTACAGGAAACACTATAAAGCTTAAATCACACATTGACCCCTCCCACAGTGATACTGGGAGACTTCAGTACTCAACTCTCAATGGACAGGTTATCCAAACAAAAACTAAACAGAGAAATACTGGAGCTAACAGACATTATGAACCAAATTGACCTAACAGATATCTACAGAACATTTCACCCAAACACAAAAGAACACACTTTATTCTCAGCACCTCATGGAACCTTCTCCAAAACTGACCACATACTTGGTCACAAAGCAAATCTCAACAGACACAATAAAATTGAAATAACCCCCTGCATCCTATCAGACCATCACGAATTGAAATTGGATTTCAACAAAGAACACCTATAATAAACTCATGGAAACTGAATGACTGCTGGGATAGGGGAGAAGTAGAGAAATAAATCAGAGACTTCTGAGGACTCAATGAGAATGAATACACAACATACCCAAACTTATTGGACACAATGAAAATGGCTCTGGGAGGAAAGTTCATAGCACTAAGTGCTACACAAAGAAATTGGAGAGTTCTCATATTAGTAACTTAGCAGCACATCTGAAATCCCTAGAACAAAAAGAAGCAAGCTCACCCAAGAGAAGTAGACGGCAGGAAATAATCAAATTCAGGGCTGAAATCAATACAAGAGAAGCAAGAGAACAATACAAAGAATCAATGAGACAAAGAGTTGGTTCTTCTAGTAAATCAACAAGATAGATAAACTCTCATCCAAGCTAACTAAAATATGGAGAGAGAATATTCAAACTAACAAAATCAGAAACAAAAAAGGGGGTATAACAACAGAAAGTGAGGAAATCCAAAGAATCATTAGGTCATACATTTAAAAAATTGGAAAATCTAAAGGAAATGGATAATTTTCTCAACAGATACCACTTACCAAAAAGTTAAATCAACATTAGCTAAACAATTTAAGAAACCTATAGCCCCCAGTGAAATAGAACCAGTCATTAAAACTCTCCCACATAAAAAAGTATAAAATAAAAAAAATAAAAAAATAAAAAAGCCCATGGTCAGACAGTTTTGTTGTTTATTAGAGAGTCTGCCACAGGCAACCCATAGATCTGGAATCCTTCACCATATCAAATTTAAATTTAAAAATAATTTTACATACTCATAACTAAATGTAGCTACTGATACTTTTAAAACTATATATGCATTTTCTTTATTTGAAATAAAAGTTTAAAGTGGTAATTCTGAATGCAGTGAAGTTGCTTGGAAACCACATTTGCCACTGCCATTAGCATGCCTGCTATGGGGAGAGCCACCAGGGAAAACAGATGAATACTGACATCAATGGTAATCATCCAAAGTGCACTTATAGGCCTTTATTATATTATGAAGTCATTATTAATACATTATTGTCTAAAAGATACATTTTATGTTTATTTACTCTGTGAGGTTGGTGAGCTCCATTAGGTCAGAGTGGAGTGCTGGGTCCCTTGGAGCTGCCTGGTATGGGTGCTCGGAACACAACTCTGACCCTCTGTAAGAGTATCGAGTGCCTTATCTGCTGAGCCATCTCTGCAGTCTCAACTCATTGTTATTTTTAGTAATGACTGAAGATCATACTTAATAGCAATCATTGATTATAACACCTTTTCAATAAACACAGATGGCATCTGTAATTCCTTCCTTTTCCTAGGTTATGATTATTCAGGTTATATGTTCTCAAATATAAGCCTTTAGCCCAAGAGTAAATGGTCTCTACTTATATTTTGTACATCTTTTTTATTTTTCTATTTATTTTGCTGTAGTACAATAACTATAAAATTAAATTGATCATTTATCAAAATGCTATCACTCAGATGTTCTGAAGTGGAAACGCATGGTAGCAAAGTAAAAGTTGATCTTCCAACTGACACTAAAGAAAAACTGAAAATTCATAGAGAACAGTATGAGAGCGAAAGAGAACAGAGCAGGGGTAGAGGCATGGTCAGCGGTTAGAAGGTCCCCTTGCAGAGGACCGGCTGCAGCTCCCAGCACCCTCATCAGGTGAGTCACAACCACCTGTTATCTGGGTCCAAAGGCACCTTATTACATGGTATACAAAAACTCTCCTCTCCTCTCTCTCTCTCTCTCTCTCTCTCTCTCTCTCTCTCTCTTTCTCTCTCTCTCTCTCTCTCTCTCTCTCTCTCTCACACACACACACACACACGTTTAGAAAATCCTTAAAAACCAAGAGCAGGAAGGATAATTATAACGATTTTAACTCCACAGGGTCATTGGTGCTAACAAGATTATGGCCCAGCTCGGAGCGGAAAGAAAGCCTGTGTCTAACAAATGACCACAATTGTTTTTCCCATGAAGAAGGAGCAGCAAAGCTATGAGGAGTGTAGTAATCTTTTAAATTTAAGAGCAAGGAAGGTTAAAAAAATATTCCTAGCAAGAAGTGAGAGGGCAGATGTCAGAACTGAGATGCTATTAGTAATTGTTTTATGGTAAGCATTAATGAGGAGTGTATCCTGCATGAGGTACTGTGATAAGCACTTTGTCTGAATTACTTCATTTTACCTTTAGTTATTTTTTCATGTGTTCTAAAATTATGACACAAATGAATTAAGTAATTTACCCAAGAACATAGAATAAATAAGTGGTGACTTTTGGATTAGAGTCCAAGGAGGCTGCTGTTGGCAGCCTAGTCATTAAAGCCATTGCATGCTTAGTGCATTGCATGGGCAAATGGCCACCATGAGTCCAGATGTTCTACATTCAGTGCACTGCGTCAGCAGTCAGCCACTGTGGGCCCAGGCGCCCACATGCTTACTGCACTGCATCAGCAGACAGCCACTGTGAGTCCAGGTGCCCACACGCTTAGTCCACTGCATGGACAGATGGTCAATCTGAGTTCAGACACCCACAGGGACTGTCACGAACTTCTGACGAATGTTAGAAACTCTTCTACAGTTAAACAGGCCTGGGTTTGAACTCCAGTTCTGTCACTTGGATTTTGGGCAAACTTACCCCTCTTGAGGTTGAGATTTCCCACCCTTCAAAGGAGATACAATCTACCCTGTGGTGGCTAGCAGGATAATGGCAGACTTCTAGGAGATACCGGGATGTCTGGACATGTGGAGTTGCCCTTCCACAGAGATGGTGGCAATGCACACCTTCTTTCCTGATGCCTCACATCATAAGATGAAGCGCCTCCTTTCTTTTTTCATTTGTCTTCAGACCTTGACTGTCTATTACCTTATTTTTGTCCTGTGTATCCACCTCCCCAGGGGCCATAAACTTCAGCAGAAGGGCTAGACACTTGGGGCTCCTATGCCGGGTAGTCAGGTGCAAGGGTGTCATCTCTTCTAGATCCTTCTGCATCCAGTTTGCTCTGCGTGTAAGCAAGAGTTTCATAAAGCGGTAATTTCCCTAGATGAAAACAAGAAAGAAGAGATTAAAAAGAATTTACTTTGTGGCCAGTTTGTAAATACCTTTGAAATGTTCTCAGTAATTTTAACTACCTTCATACAGTATACCATGCAGAAAAGTTAGTAAAAGGGGAAAAATATCACTACACTAGACAGTGATTGCTTTGTGTTTTCCTGCTTCTCTTGATCACTTTTGAACAACCATACAACTTATATAGTGGCTATCCGACACTTACTGGGGGTGTAACAGGTTTTATTAGCCAGACTGTTATTGCTAGGTGTTTAGAATGTTAGTCTGCTGTTGCTGGGCATGTAGACACTAAGGCATTAAACTGTAAGTATCTGTTATAGAAAATACTTTAACACATTGTTTTGTACTTAGTTTTCTCCTTTATCACGAAAGTAGATTACCAAGAGCCAAATTTGGGGTTAAGTTTGTATACTGTATAGTTTGTGGGTATTTTCCAAGTTACTATCTAGTAGCACCGATATGTACAGCATTGACTGATTGCCCCAATAGGGTGTTATGTATAACACATACTCTCTATATGATCTTTTCAATGCCATCTCCCTCACAGACTGTAAGCTTCAGGAGGCAAGGCTGTGTTTCATTGGCTACTGTACCCAGTATAATCCCTGGTACAAACTAAGTATTTGATAAGATAGATGATGGACTGAGCATAAAGAGATAACTCCTGTATTTTTGCTTTCACTTAAAAATTATAGCTGCTATGTGAGATAATATGAGTAAAAAGTCTTAATTCTCAAATAACCTGCCCTAGCTTCTTTAGGCTTCATTGATCCAGCTTTGTTAGCAGAGCACAAGACTAGCCTGGCTTCGATTTTACTCTATCAGCTCTGAGAAGGAAGACATGAAAAGTTCCTCAAGAGGGCGCCCTACTCTAAGCTTCCTCAAGAGGACGCCGTGCTCTAAGCGCCGTCAAGAGGGCGCCCTACTCTAAATTTCCTGCCATCTTTCCTTTAAGAATAAAAAATTGCTCAGAAAAAAAAAATCGGCATGACACTATATACCAAAAAAAAAAAAAAAAGTTTGACCTTTCTGAGCATAATGTTTCAAATATTACAGAATAATTCAGTATAACCTTTTAGAGATGTTCAACCAGACATTTTGGTTGTGGAATCAGTAAATAGGAGGTAGAAGGAAAGTCACACAGTTAACAGCAGTGACCAGTAGGCACATACAAGGTTCCTGGCATAGTTATGTTTCCTGTTATTCTTGGGACTCAAGTTTCACTAGCCACATGGTATATACCAGTAATAGCTGCTCCTTTATTCATGCAACAAACATTTGTTAAGCCTTGTTATGAAGCAGGCAATTAGGACAGAGTTTTTGACACAAATCTCTTGGTTGTGCCACACTAACTTGGGGTGGAAAATGTCTACAGATTAAAGTACCCTGCATCTCATGTGTGAACCAGAGGCAACAACAGTGCACAGAATTGTTCCACATGTGAAATGAGGCAAATAGTATGTGAAGAGTACTCAAAACACTGCGCTAGGATTATGCATGGCTTTCCAAAGACTGGGTTTCTCATCAAACCTGGATCTTATCAAGACTAGTGTGGCCAGCAAGACAAATGCAGATGGTGAGGGGAGTGAAGAACGGCTGGTGATAAAGGGCTGGTGATAATGGCAGAAAGGTCTGATCATCAATATTTATAGTGCAGCTGGTGATTAAGGAGAGCGCCAAAAGCAAAGACAGCTGGGGGGTAGAAATAATGGCTTCTCTGTTTTTCTCACGCTAAGGAACAGGTCCGCTAGTGCTCTACCTGCTGGGAACAGCCACTCCTCTCACTCTTCCCATTTCAGACCCCGCCCCTCAGAAATCCTGCCAAGGGTCAGCTCCTCCCCCCAGAGCGGCTCAAAATCATGCCTGTAGGGTGTTTAAGACCTGATTGCCAGACCTGCCTCGTGATTCCTCTCCTGGTTTTCTGAGAGTCACCTGAGAGTTGCTTTGCTGTTTATCGAGGGCGGATTTATTAATCTGGTCTGATTTGGCTTATTGCATCAGCAGAGGGACCCAATAACCGGGAATCCAACACTTGTCACAGCCCACAGATTACACCACAGGGCCGAGAGGAATCTGACTAGTGCTCTGGGGAGGACTCAGCTCTGTGAACAGACGCTCTAGTTCTGGGAGACAGAGTCCGGTCAGGTATTCTATATGACAGCTGGGGCCAGATACAATATAATTCACTTGGGCCGATGTCAAGCTCCTGGGTCTCATTAGCAAGCATTTATTAAATGTCAATTATATGCAGACTCGATCTCTGCAAATAAGCAGAGGACCACAGAACTTTCAGAACTAAGATGAGAAGGGTTGGGTACGTGGTTCAGTGTTGAAGTGCATACAGAAGAACTCGGGTCTAATTCCCAGTAGGGAAGAGAACAGTCAATTTCTTTTTAAACTTTTCATTTTGTGTGTGTGCATGTGCTATATGTGTGGGTATGGATTTGTGTACATGTACACATGTATTTTTGGTGCCTAAGCATGTGTACATGTATGTGTGTGTTTATGTGAAAAACACTGCTGTTTTATAAGCATGCATATAGTTATTTAATCTGAGTAATAATGATATAAGGATTTTGAGTAAATCACTTTGATATTTTGCATTTACATTTTTACTTTAAGAAAACGTAACAGGGATTGGGAATATGAATCAGGTGCTAAAGTGCCCTGCAAGCAAGAGAACCTGAGTTTGATTCCCAGCACCCGCTACCCTCCACAAACTGAATATGGAGGCTTGCTTCTGCAATCCCTGGGGAGGTGGAAACAGGAGGATCCCTGGGGCTTACTGGCTGGCCATCTAGATGAATTAACCAACTGAGTTCCTGGTTTAGTGTGAGACTCTGTCTCAAAATTTGGGTGGGAAGTGATTAAGAAAGACACCTGATATTGACCTCTGGCTTCAACATGCATGTACACACATGGGCATGCACACCTGTGTACACCTATGCATACCACAAATATGTACATACATGTACACCTCCATACACATACAGAATAAGATATAACAATTATAGGCAATGGTCTTTTGTGTGTTCAACTCCTTTTCTCCCTCTTTGGAGAGTGCCATACTGACCTGGGTGTTTCTCGATTAATTTTTTACATTTTATTTCATAGAAAAATGTAATTTCATAATCTGTAAGGTGCTATCTTTATAGAATAGTTCTATCTGAGTCACTGTCCAACTCTGACTCAGAGAAATAAAGGTTTCTCCAGGTTGCTCTGGTCCACGGATCTGCACTGGAGAAGCATCTTGCTCTAGGAATGGCATTCATTCCCTCTAAAGGAAGACTCAGCGCACTCTTCACTTTCCCAGTCACTGCTATGATGAATTGCTTTGTGCAGATCTCCTGGTGAGTGTACAAGAACTTCTGGGCTCTCTTGAAGAGCAGCTCCAATTTGCATTCCTAACAGAAACACGAGAATTCTTGTTTTTTGACAACTTTTTCCCACTTGGTTTTGTCAAAGTACTGACTTTGGCCAATCCAATTGGTACACAGTGCTGTTTTGACCATAAATTTAATCTGCACTTCCTTAGCTGAGGTGGACTATTTTGTTGGCTATTAGTTTCTTCTTTTGTTGGTATCATTTTGTGTTGTTTGCTAATTTGGAAGCTCAGCTATTTGTCTTTCTTACTGGGATATTTTTACATACTTTGGACATCAATCTTTTTGCTTTCCTTAGGTTCTTTGACTAAGAATGAGTTAATATGCAGAATTATATTAGCTCCCTTGCCCTTTATCTTTTATTTATTCCTCTTTATTTGTTCAATTTGTTCTTTGATAATCTCATACACATATTTAGTACATCACTCTTACTTTCTTTCCTCTCTTCTTTTACCTCTCTGTCAACACTCACCCCTCCCTACAGGTCTTCTTCCCATTCATTCCTTTTTGTTTTGCTTTGTTTTGTGACTCAGTGATTTTACCAGGATCATCTGGTAATGTGATCCACTGGTTTAGAAATATCATGGTACCAACCTGAACCCTAAATATTAATGTGTATACCTATAGGTAACAATACTCTTCACCTTTTTTTTAAATTTATTTATTTATTTATTATGTATACAATATTCTGTCTGTGTGTATGTCTCCAGGCCAGAAGAGGGCACCAGACGTCATTACAGATGGCTGTGAGCCACCATGTGGTTGCTGGGAATTGAACTCAGGACCTTGGGAAGAGCAGGCAATGCTCTTAACCACTGCGCCATCTCTCCAGCCCCAATACTCTTCACCTTAATCACAGAAGTTTTTCCTTGCAGTGAACTCTGAATACTGCAGAGACTCATGAACATTCAAGATGTTTAGAATAAATGATGGTTGAATGCCTGGCCCTGGACATCTATATATCTTCTCTAAGGCTGAGAGAATATTAGAGAAGAGAGTGCAGAAAGAATGTACGAACCAGAAGATAGGAAGTAGAGCTGGGAAGTGCTGTTTTCGGGCATGACATAGCTATTACAAAGAATTTCATAGTGGCTGTGGTAGACTGCAGTGAGCCTGCCAACAGCCAATCATGGATCAGGGAGGGGCTCCTGGCCCTGGTCCTCTCTACTGAACTACTGGCATCTGACGGATTGAGGAACAGTCCTTGCTTTCAGTTGTGAACCAAATGGTATTGACTTTTCTTTAACATTCAGTTTCTTCATATAGTTTGCTTTTATTTACAAGTAGATTAATAATAATATTATTATTACTATTTTTTAATCAGTACTATTACTATTGAGATAGAGTCTTTGCAATATAGTCCTGGTGGACCTGAAACTCACTATGTAGACCAGATTGGACTCAAATGCATGGTTATCCATGTACAATTCCTAGTTTTCAAGTGGATTTGAAAAAAGCTTCTTTGTTACTGGTTTTCATTGCTTGTATTTTTTTCTACTCACCCTTTGGTTGGATTCCACATAGCTCTAGTCTAGTCTAAGAAACCACCCAATGGCATTCTCTCTTGGAGTATTGACTTCTATGTTGCTAGGGATAATAAAGTGACAGTCATTCAACTAATGGGCAGCTTTCTGGTCCTGAGTTTGGTCTTTGTCCTGTTCTTCCCAGCTCTTCAAGCACCATTCTCTAGAGCTGTAGACCAATCTTAGAGAATCCTGAACTTCTAAGTGTATTCCTTGCTTCAGTAAAAATACAGAGGCTTTTCAATCACTCAAGAGGAAATTCCAGAGCAAGACGAGGCTAAAAATCGTATTTTTTATGACTTCCGTCTGGTAGTAGTTAAGAGTGTTATCATAAACTTCTTAAAACACTTGGGACCCTCATTCCACAAGTCCTCTCACAAGGCTACCATGTTCTCTTTATTGGGCCATTGCACACCTTGGCCATTTGCCTTCTCCTCAGTTGAAGCACTGACACTTCAATGCCTTTGGTTTTGCCACATTTAGAGATACTGAAAAGGTAGATGATTTCCCAAAAACATACTTTGGGACCTACACATTTCCTCCCATTGACCTCTGAATTCTTGCTCCCTCTGCATGGCACCAGCACTCCTATTTACCACTGAACTTGAGGAGAAAATGTCTGTTCACGGACAAACACAAATGATCATATTTTGGTCCATTTATAAGTTAGTATATAATTTTGTCCTGGAAATATATAACTATATTTATAATAGCAAATATAAATGTAGAGAAGGCATTCTGTCACATTTCATTCTAAATGTTAACAACATTAGATTAAAATGCATTATTTTATATGGAAATGGAAATAGAAACATTTGTTATTAATTATAATGATATCCTTATAATTACATATTTATAAAAATTCAAGGCATTTGCCATATTAAGTTTGAAAAAGAAACTACCCCTAGGAAGTATATAGGTCACAATTTTCAGTCATCAGTGAAACACTTCTATAATGGTTGAAATGCAAATGAGCTTTGGAAGTACCACAGTCGTATCAGGAGCGGTGTAAACCCTGATCCTGGGTAAAAAGCTTTCACCCTGCTTCACTGGGATCACTTCTCAAGTTAATCTTGAAGTGAACAGTCTTAAAAATGAGATAATATCACCACTGGGACTTTGCTTTATGCTTTGGACACTTGCTTTACGCTTACTAAAAGTTGCCGAGTTTCAAAGTGCAGTATTCCTGAGATATCTTGCAAACTCCACTACGGGCTGTTCACTTGTGTAATCTGCATCACATCTATAGCATTTGAAAACAAGGGAAGTCAATGCAAACAAGCACGTGTGCATGCTGCTTGCTATGCCATTAATGGAAAAGCTTTTGATCTCTTAGGGAGTCTTGTGTATTCTGACGGTATCCCCAGTCAACGTTACCTTCAAGAACGGTAAAAATAAAGCCCAGAACAGACGAGAGTAAAAGGGTTTAAAATGCTGATGTAGCTTTCTTGAAAAACAGGAACGGACCCTGCACTGTCCTCCTCAGGAGGGGGAATGGGACGTCTCCCTGACATTATGTCCAAGTAGCGAGTAAAGGGGTGTAAAGGACTCCTGTTAATGAATCTGAAAGGTGAGAAACAGGATTGAGAGAAGATGCCCAAACAGGGCTTTGTGCTTCTCTCCTTCCTCCCTGGGCAGGAGAAGGAGAGGTAAGAACCATGACACTGCAGTGGGATGAGAGGCGCATGCTTGTCGCTGTGAAGCCAGAGTCTCCAAAGCAGGAGGAAGTGGTGAGAGGAATGAGGAGCTTTCAGGTTCACACAGAATTTTAGATGGCGGCACTGGGTGTTTATATGGTTGAGACACATGTGAGCAGCTGCTTGAAAGTATTATCCAGCAGCACCCAGCCTACTGGACTGGGAACACAAACCCCGTGGTAGCCTGCCTTGTCTAATGTGAAGACAAATACTGCACATAGCTGCTGGCCATTGTCTGAGGCAAAGCTCTTGGCTTCATGGTGCTTTTGTTCACAAAATTTCCCCTAAAGGCTATGGCCTATTTTAATGATGGTTTGGTTTAGTCAAAGCCTGATGCTATCCATTGAGAGAGGCAGCAATTGCAGAACTACAAGGAAAACTCTGGAAAGCTAACTGACTAGAAAGGCTATTCAGGCCAGTAGGCTAAGATGAAAATCATTGCTCCTACTTCAGGCAATAAGGACTGGTCATACTTAGAGCAGTTCTTGGCCTGTTGTCAATGCTATAGTGATAAGGTCTGCCATGTGGGAGACTATAGATGCTGGATTAAATACACTCTCCTCTGGTGCTGCAAATCATGGGAACACATTCTTGCTGATAATCAGACAGCCTTATAGTTTGTGTTGATGCATACAATAAGGGCCTGTTCTCTAAGAGGAGCAACTGGAATCAACATGACAAACAAGTTAGATCACTAAAGTCATTAGTCTTTCAGTATTTGGATCCATCATTGCACTAGATATGGGGATGAATCCATCATTATAGACTGGGCATAAAGTAAAATGTATGTATGTTTGTGATGTGGAAGACATCACTGTATATGGGACACGTGTCTGTTTCTTGTCAAGTTAGATTGTTTTTCTCATGGTGAAGAAGGCCAAGTTAATAGAACATTGCATCTGCCTACTCTTGGGAAAGACTTCTGAAATATGCTCTTGGACCCATCATCCATCTTACCACTGTAGACACATCTCAGATCATAATGATACTGTTTCATCAACTTGTCTTACTTTAACTACAAGAAGTCCTTGATTTGGCTTCATGTTTTGGGTTTTGAAACCATCTGTGGTCTGCCTATAGTATACCATTTTTCAGGAAGGCCATACAGCAATGAACCAACAGTTAGAGGACATTTGATTGATACTTTTCTTTTTCCCCCACCATCATCAGCTATCTGGGATTATTGAGAGCTGTGATACTTGAAAATCAATTAATAAATACCTCTAGTATTATTTCTTGTTTGCTCCTGGCCTATAACCCAAACATGACTACTGAATGCGCCCTCCCCTAGAGATTTCCTTTCCTGTGGGAGATGATAAAAACAAACGTGGTTGGGGATTATATATAACTATTTTTAAAAAACTGTCATTCTATCCTATTCTTTGTCAATTAAGTTGTTTTTTTCTTCCTAAAAGCCATTTCAGGTTGGTTTTGATGGACATATCCTTTAGTGACCAAAAAGATTAAAGATTCAAAATGTATTCTGGATTATTAATCTGGATTAATTTGTTCAAGTAATATGATTCCGGATTAAAAATACACAATGTCCACAGGAATGAGTGTCCTGCACATTGATCCCATAGCATTGCAAATTATCATTGTAAATGTGTTCCATATACACACATCCTTCTAGATGGACGGTACATGTGGAGGTGGTTAGAAAGAAGGTGAAGTTATATCTATTAATGTGGGACTTACGGGCTGATGAGATGGCTCAGTGTGCTAATGGCACTTGCTTTCAACCCCACTGACTTGAATTCAATCCCTGGAACTCACATGATGGGAGAAGAAAATCAACTTCCAAGCTAGCTTCTGACCTGCCCCAGCACAGGTGTGAAGGTCAAGGGACAATTTGTGAGAGTTGGCTGTGCTGGGGCACTTATCCATAAGTGGACAACATTTTTAGAAAAAGACAGGACTCACTAATTTTGTTACTAAAGGGAAAGGCAACTTCAGGACTTGGGAAGGACCTCTGTGGACAGAGACTGCTGTTCTGCCCTGTACCATGGTTGTTCAGTCCCAAAGAAACACAGAAGTCTACATTAATTATAAACGGGTTAGCCTATTAGTTTAGGTTGCTTATTAACTAATTCTTACATCTTAAATTAACCCATAATTCTTGTCTGTGTTAGCTACATGGCTTGGTACCTTTTATCAGCGAGGCATTCTCATTGTGTCCTTTGTATCTGGGGATGACTGCAGACTCAGCCTTTCCTCTTCTCAAAATTCTCCTATACTTCCTGCCTGGTCACCCGACCTATACTTCCTGCCTGGCCACTGGCCAATCAGCGTTTTATTAAACCAATACAAGTGATAAATCTTTACAGGGTACAAGACCATTGTCCCACAGCAGACCTCAAATTGTGAAGGTTCAGGGACAGGAGATCAACTAGTACTCTAACTTTTGGATCTAGTGCTGGATTCTAACAAAATGAAGAAGGCTTGCACATTAAACAAACTTATAGAAGTAAGTGGAGGCTAGTCCGACCTACTGGGGAGTTTGCCACCCCCGCCCATGTACAAATAAATATTCCTATCAATGTTGGTAGTTCCTATTCTTTTGCTATGATTGATGTCATCAGTGGGAGGTCCTCAGCAATACCCAACAACATGGATCTGTTCAATGCATAGATCCATTTACATGCAAAGGGATGGGCACACCCCTTTTTAATCTAATGAACACAAATCAATATGCTCTCCCTGATGCATGAGAAGCCTTAGTGCAAGTCGTATGTGCTAACTGAAGCTGCAGTGCCTGTGATACTGACTTGCAACTCTTACGTGTTTGCATACAGAACAGAGTAGAGTAGGCCAGGACAGATTCCTTTGGCGGGGGGGAGGTGGCTGTGATGCCAAAATTCACCATTAAATTCCCTTCCCTGGGCGATGACAAATGATAAACTGGCTTTGGTTTATATTCTGGATGTCTGAAGTAAGTTATACTACCTCTTATGGTACTTATTCACAGTTGACTTAGTCAGACATAGGAGTGTGGATCACTTTTTACCTGGGCAACTTTCCAGGATGAGGTCATGCCTTCATACTGGTTAAAATGAAATGGAGGACCCCTAAAGTTCAGTGTTGCTCAGCTGCAATGGAAGCTCAGTGTGCATAGCATCCATCTGGCTCTCCAACTCTTTCAGGTTTCTTAGGGGCAAAGTAAACCATTGTAAACACAGAAGCTCAGGCTTTCTGCTGTGTTATGAATAATAAACTCCTTGGTCTAAGCTCTGGAGTCTAATGTTTACTTTATATGTCCATATAACCATAAGAGACCAACCTGCTAGCTTGCATATGGGGCAAAATCAAATCTGAGACCCTCTTTACAATTCAATATTATTCTTACAGGGTAAGAAGATACAGATATGACTAAATAGGTAGACAGTCTACAATGATATAAGGAGCATAAAACCAATTTATCTAGTATTTAAAGTATTCAATTATTATTTTTGAAATGAAAGTACATAAACTGGAAATATGACCCATTACATCCTACTTGGATGAAAACATAATTTCAGTGTATACATAAATAGTTCTGTAAAATGAAAGCCAATATGTTTTTAACCTAAACCAGGAGATTACCACCAGCATACAAAGCAGAGACTATAAACGCTTCTTTCTGTCCTTGGACAATCTTTCTGTCTCAGCTGATTTAAGTGTCTGCTTGTATTTTGGTTTCTTGGCCTTTAGAGTGAATTTTTATAGGACAGGAAGGCAAATAGTTATAAAAATCAAGTTACTGAGAGATATGAGTTCACTGAGCTCTGGAAATGAGATTGAATCTGCATTGTTTTTCCCAGTGGCAGTCATGGTCTCTCCTTTAAACTTCTGATGGTCAAGTTCAAAAACTGTGCTTTATGAAAGAGATTTCTAATTGTTCATGATGGTAAGTGTACCACTAGCGTGCCATCTTGAGCAAATCTTTGGAAACATTTAAAAAGTTATTTGACAATCCTAAGCAAAGGCTAAGAAGGATGCTTCAGAGGCAGACTCTGAGCCTTATTTGCTATTTTCCAAGTTTAAGATGCTCATCCATCTGGCAGAGCAGCTAGACCATACATCAGCCAAGAACATCTCTCCGGAAAGAGGATTTGACTGAAGGAAAAGCAACATCTTTGATTGCTCTATGGATGAACTCTTCTAATATTTCTCCCTACTGCCTCCTCCAAGCCTTGGCTCCATCTACTAACTGGGTTTCCATAGGAATAGACAGTGCTATCAAGTGTCACATAGTCAAACAGCACAAGAGAAAAAATGTTACTGTACTATATATATATATATATATATGTATATGTATACATATTTATATATATATATCTCAAGCCTCCACTTATATTTCCTTTGAGAACTGTCTATTCACACATACACACACACACACACATGCTTGTCTTCTCTATGAAAGAAAATTATGGAAAGATTCCTTTATTCTGAGATTTCTCACCCAATGCCAGGCTTTTTCATGTGTTTTTTTCTGAACGATGACAGTGGTTTTATTTAGATTATTAGTCTCCTCAGCAGACATAATTTTATCTATAGAAAACTAACAAAAATAAATACTAAAAAAGTACACAAGACTGTGATGATTGTTTTCAGGAAGGCAGTTCTATTGTGCTTGTGGTGCTCCCTCATTTATTCAGAGTGACACTTTAAAATGGCACAGCCTTTAAAATTAGTTTCATAGCTAGCTTATCATGACATTTTCATACCTATGTATCATTTTACTTTGATCTCATTCCTTCTCCTTCCCAGGTCCTTGGCTCTCCTCTCCCTCCTTCTCCAGCTAGATGCCTGTCTTTCTTCATATAGCTCTGGCTTCTGTTTTCTTATTACATGTATTCTATTGCCCTCTGCACTTCCCGCCTTCCTTGAGATTGCTTCTTCTCCTCTCATGATCCCCTTTCTCATTTCCTAAAATTCTCTCTCTCTCTCCCTCCCAGTTTTAAATCAAGGTTTTATAAACGAGAGAAAACACGTGGTATTTGTCTTCCTGAATTTTGGCTTGTTTTAATTAGTGATTTCAAGTTGTATCCATTTTCCTACAAATGCCACAATTTCATTTTTTTATAGCTGAATACAATTTCATTGTGTGTACGGAACATATCATCTCTATCCATTCATCTGCTCAAAGACATCTAGGCTGAATCTACTTCCTGGCTACTGTGAATAATCAGGAACAAATATCAACATACAATTATTCCTATAAACAGTTAACCAGAGTCATTTGGATACATCCCCAAGTAGAGTTGGGTGATATGGTATTTCTATATTTAGTTTTTTTTAAAAAAAGAGTTATTTTATTATTTATGAGTATGTGGGTGTTTGACACATATGTACATGTGCCCGTGGAATCTGGTCTAAGAAGTCATTGGATCCCTTAAAGATAGAGTTACAAAATCCCTTAAAGATAGAGTTACAGATAGTTGTGAGCCATCTGACATGGAGGTTAGGAATTGACCTGTGGTCCTCTGGAAAAGCATCAACCATTCTTTAATGACTGAGCCATTTCTATAGCTCCCATTTTCAGTTTTTTTGAGAGACTTTCATACAGATTTCATTATATAATGGATTCATTTTCACCAATGAATAAAAAAGGCTGCCCGCCCCTACTACCTTACTAGCATTGTGCTGTTGCTGGCTTGATTTGTTTTTGATGACAGCCATTCTGACTAAGGAGAGATGAAATTATAAAGCAGTTTTAATTTGCATTTTCCTAATGGATAAAGGTGTTAAGCATTTTCAAATATTTATTGGCCACTATATTATTTTATTTTTAAGTCTGTGTATGCACATGTGTCTTGTGTGTGGTTGTATGTATGTGAGTGCAGCTGCCAACAGAGGCCAGAAGAGAGCACATTGGATCCCTGCAGCTACAGGCGGTTTTGAGTTTATATGTGCTGGGAACCAAACTCCCATCTTCTATGAGAGCTGCTTGAGCTCTTACCCACTGAACCAATTCTCAAGCCTCCACTTGTATTTCTTCTGAGAGCTGTCTATTCACTTGATTAGTCCATTTACTACTGACTGGATGGCTGGGCTTTTCTATGTTGGCTTCAGAACATCAACAGGGTAGGCACATTACAGCTCTTGTTATGTGCTTACCACATGTACCTTTCACATTGGCACAGGAGATAAGGTTTGTCCATATGTAAATGTTATTCTTTACTATAGTACAATGGCATCAGTCCTCTGACAGCAATAACTCTTTGGAGGGCTCCTGTGCATCACTGAGGCGTCAGCAAAGCTTCTTAGGGAAAGCAATGCCTGAGCTGCATCCTAAGCCATGTAAAATAAAAAGAAAGATGGATATGGAACGACACTGTGAATAGGGACAGGGAGTCATTAGAAGGAAAGCTTTAAGTAGTTAGTGTGTACGCTGACTGAATTATCTTTATGAAATAGCATCTCTAGATCACCCTAAGGTTGGACATCAGTATGCTGGGATGAATTATAGATACACCAGGAAAAGAAATACAGACTAGAAACTATGCTCTCGGGGTAAGGGAAAATAATATTGAGTGATTGTTAAGGAAGTGAAACTATAAACACTAAGGGTTTTGTTTTGTTTGTATGTGTGTATGTTGTAAGCATAAGAGTGTGCAGGTACATGAGCCCACACATAGGCATGTGGAAGACAGAGGAAGACATTAGGCTTATTTTCAAATTGCTCTCTGCCTTATTCCCTTCAAACAGGGTCTCTCACAGAACCTGAAATTTGTAGTTTTGACTAGGCTGGCTCCTACCCACCAAATGCTGGGGTTTCAGGCACATCCACCCACATGCGTGCCAGGCCTTTTTTGAAAAGAAAAACAAACAACAACAGCAAAACGTGGGTTCTGGGGATTCAACCTTGAGTCCGTGCGTTTGTGCAGACAGTACCTTTACTCCATGAGCAATCTCCCAAGCCACCACACATACTGAATTTTAAAGAAGCTGGAAAGCATGGATCTTCTGCCTCTTAGAACCATTCAAACTGCCAAAGCAAAGGAAGCTGGGTGAGCTTTACATGATAATCAACCCTCATCTGTCATGTGCAGAATGAACTCAGAGAAACCTAGGTGGTACCTTTGAGTGTGAGGGTGACCTGGCTGAGACTCACTCTAATGTCACTTTCTCCCTTAAATTCTTCAATACTGCTAGAGAAGACTCAGAGAAAAAGTCTAAACTTGGAGCCCAGCATTCCTGCTGCTTACCATCAATGCCTGCTTACTTTTCTTGCCATCAGTTTCCTGGGTCCCTTGTCATGAGGAAAGCAGCCTGGCTAACTGCAGATCCTCATCTCTCCCTTAGCTCCTCCAACCCCAACTGCACAGTCTCTTCCCCAGGTCTTCAGCAGACCCTGCTGCAGCTCCCCTCTCCCCATTCATCCTGTTATCCCAGCTCCCACATACAGCAGGTTTTCTCTGGGAAACTGCCAGCCAAGCATGACAGAGAAGTAAGCAGGCCAGCTAAGTAGGTGGGTGAGTTTCAGATCTCACCCTTCCTCCTCTCCTCCATATTCAACCCTTCGGTCTCACCTCCAGCTCTGTAGACTACCTGTTGTGGCCTCTCCTCACATTCCCAGGGGACTAAACAGATCCTTCTGGAACAGCCTGCTTTCCTACCTCCTGTGAATTTCCTCAACGACCCCCCACCACAACCAGCCCATCCCCATTTGTAAGTGGCAGCTCCCAACACCTAGGAACATGTTTTTACCGGGGAGTTCTTGAACCCAGAAGAATTTCCTACAAGGCAACACACAGCCACCACATTCTCCTAAGAACCAGAGAGGGTAACAGAAACCAAGTGGGTGGAGAGGAAACACCCAACAAAGACAAGACCAGTTATCAGCACCTAGAATTACAATCTTCCTAAACTCAGATGCTTCTATGCCAGCATAAATATGTCTCCACTAGAGCCTAGCAATTCTCCTAGAGTATACCCTGAGAAATCCAACATAGCTGAAGCACAAGACAAAGATCATAAAACAGCCTTTATGAATATGATATGAGGTCTTAAAGAAGAAAGGAATAAATTCCTTAAAGAAATCTATGAAAACAGAACCAGTGAAAGGAAATTAATAAGACATTTTAAGACCTGAAAGTAGACATAGAATCAATAAAGAAAACCCAAACCGAGAGAAATTTGGAAATGAAAAATTTAGGAACTTTAACAGAAACCTCAGAGGCAAGTTTTACCAGCAGAATACAAGAAATGGAAGTGAGAATCTCAGGCATGGAAGACATGAAAAAAGAAATGGATACCTCAGTCAAATAAAATGTTGATTCTAAAAAAAATCATGGCACAAAACATTCAGAAAATCTGGGACACTATGAAAAGTCTAAATCTAAGAATAACAGAAATAGCAGAAGGAGAAGAATCCCAGATCAAAGGCACAGAAAATATTTTTAACAAAATCATGGGAGAAAATTCTCCTAACCTAAAGGAGATGCCTATCAAGGTACAAGGTACAAGAACACCAAATAGACTAGTTCAGAAAACAAGTCCCCTTGGCAGATAATAATCAAAATACCGAAGCACAAAAACCAAGAAAAAAAATACTATAAGCTGCAAGGAGAAAAGAACAGGCAACATGTAAAGGCAGACATGTTAGAATAACATCTGAGTTCTCAATGGAGACTCTAAAAGACAGAAGGGCCTGGACAATTGTTCTACAGACTCTAAGAGACCACAGATGCCAGCCCAGACTACTATTCCCAGCAAAACTCTCAATTACAATAGATGGAGAAAATATGACATTCTGGGCTGGAGATATAGTTCAGGAGTTAAGAGCACTGGCTGTTCTTCCAGAGGACCTGAGTTCAACTCCCAGTACCCACATGGCAGCTCACAACTATCTATAACTCCTGTTTCGGGGGATCCAACATTCTCATAGGCATACATGCAGGCAAATACCAATGTACATAAAATAAAATAAATTATTTAAAAAATATGACATTCCATAATAAGACTAAATTTAAGCAGTATCTATCGACCAGTACAGAAGGAAAACTCCAACCTAAAGATGTTAAGCAAAGCCAAGGAAAGACAAGAAATAAACAATTTCAGGTCAACTGAATGAGGGAAAGGACACACATACTACCACAACAAAATAACAGAAATTGATAAATACTGCTTATAGACACCTCTCAATATCACTGGTCTCAAATACCCCAATAAAAAGACATAGACTAACAGGATGAACAAAAACAAACAAGCAAACAAAACAGGATCCATCCTTCTGCTGCATCCAAGAAGTACACCTTAACACACCAAGGATAGACATCACTTCAGGGCAAAAGGATGGAAAAAGATATTCTAAGCAAATGGGCCTATGAAGCAAGAAGATGGTATAGTCATTTTAATATCTGACTAGATTTCAAACCAAAACTAATCAGAAGAGATAGGAAAGGACAATACATATTCATCAAAGGAAAATCCCACCAAGAGAGCATTGCAATTCCTAACATCACTGCACCAAACACAAGGGCACCAAAGTTCATAAAAGAAATCCAGCAACAGCCTAAACCACAGATTGACCCGCACACACAACAGACAGGTCATCCAGACAAAAACTGAATAAAGAAATGCTGGAGCTAACAGAAGTTATAAACAAAATGGATTTAACAGATATTTACAGAACAGTTTACCCAAACACAAAAGAATATATTTTCTTCTCAGAAACTTATAGAACTTTCCTAGAAATCGACAACATGCTCAGACACAATGCAAGTCTCAACAGATACAAGAAAATGGAAATAACACCCTGCATTCTATCTGACCACCACGGATTAAAACTGGATATCAACAACAACAGAGACAACAGAAAGCTTACAAACTCTTAGAAACTGAACAACTCACTACTGAGTGAAAAAAGGGTCAAGACAGAAATTAAGAAAGAAATCAAAGACTCTCTTGAATCGAATGAAAATGAATACACAATACACTCAAACTTATAGGACACATAGAAGGTGATTCTAAGGCGCAAGTTCATAGCATTGTCTACATGAGAGAGAGAAACACACACACACACACACACACACACACACACACACACACAGAGAGAGAGAGAGAGAGAGAGAGAGAGAGAGAGAGAGAGAGAACTCTCCTTCTAGTAACTTAACAGCACACCTGGAAGCTCTAGAGCAAAAAGAAGAAATCACAGGCTGGAAAGACGGCTCACAGGTTAAGAGCACTGGCTGCTCTTCCAGAGGTCCTAAGTTCAGTTCTCAGCAGATATAATGATATCTGCTGCCCTCTTCTGGCATTAAGGCATATATGTAGGCAGAACACTGTATATATAATAAATAGATAAAATCTTAAAAATATCAGACCCAAAAGAAGATGACAAGAAAAAAATCAATCTTATTGCTGTGATCGATAGAATAAAACCCAAAAGAACAATACAAAGACTCAAAGAAGAGTGACAAGCCCTTATCCAAATTAACTAAAAGACAAAGAGAAAATATATAAATTAACAAGGTTAAAAAATGAAAAGGAGGACATAACATATCCAAGGAAATCCAGACATAAGGACAAATCATAAGGACATACTTTAAAAACTGGTACTCACTAAATTGGAAACTCAAAAGGAAATGTATAATTTTCTTGATAGGTATCAGTTACCAAAGTTAAATCAAGATCAGATAAGCAATTTACACAGACCTATAACCTCAGTGAAATAGCAGTCATTGAAAGTCTCACACCAACTCCCCTCAAAAGCCCAGAATTCTTCCAGACTTTTGAAGACTTAACGCCAACAGTCCTCTAATTAGTCCACAAGACAGAAAGAAAATGAATATTGCCAAATTTGTTTTATGAGGCCATAGTTACCTTGACACCCAAACCACATAAAGACCCCAAAAGAAAAAGAATTACTGAAGAATTACTGCTCAGTTTTCCTTATGAACATAAATGCAAAAATAGCCAATAAAATGCTTGCAAACAAAATCCAAGAACATATCAAAAAGTACTGCTACCATAATCAAGTAGGCTTCATCCCAGAGATGCAGGGATGCTGCAACAGATGTAAATCAATAAATATTACCTACCATATAAACAAACTAAAAGACATAAACCACACGATCATCTCATTAGATATAGAAAAAGCCTTCGACAAAATCAAATACCCCTTCATGATAAGTCCCAACGAGATTAGGGATACAAGGGACATACCTCAACATGATAAAGGTAGTTTATGAAAGGTTTTCAGTTTTGTGAGGTCCCATTTATTAATTGTCAATCTTAGTGCCTGTGTTACAGGTGTTCTGTTCAGGAAGTTGTCTCCTGTGCTCATGTGTTCAAGGCTATTTCCCACTTTCTCTTCTATCAGGTTCAGTGTGACTGGATTAATGTTGAGGTCTTTGATCCACTTGAACTTGAGTTTTGTACAGGGTGACAGATATGCATCTATTTGTATTTTTCTACATGCTGACATCCAGTTATTCCAGCAACATTTGTTGAAGATGCTTTCATTTTTGGGCATATGCCCAAAGGATGCTCAATCATACCACAAGGACAATTGCTCAAATATGTTCATAGCAGCTTTATTCATAATAGCCAGAACCTGGAAGCAACCTAGATGCCCCTCAACAGAAGAATAAATACAGTGTGGTACATTTACACAATGGAATATTATTCAGATGTTAAAAACAAATGATTGGCTTAGGAAATCTGAAGGCAAATTGATAGAACTGGAAAAAAAAAACTATCCTGAGTGAGGTAACTCAGATTCAGAAAGACAAACATGGTATATACTCACACAAAGCATAACCATGCTATAATCTACAAACCCAGTGAGGTTAGGTGTTGTGGAATATCAGTTTAATATGAGTTACATTCATCTATGCTGTGAAATATTTGTTTAATGATGCAAAGATGTGTTGGATGCTTTTATGTTACATTTGTTTAATTCTGTGAAGCTGTGTTACTTTGCCTGTCTAAAACAACTGATTGGTCTATTAAAGAGCTAAATGGCCAATAGTTAGACAGAAGAGTGAGATAGGTGGGGCTGTCAGGCAGAGAGGATAAATAGGAGGAAAAATCTAGAGAGAAGAGGGAGGAACAAGAAAAGGAGGAGAGGAGGAAGTCAAGGGCCAGCCACACAGCCACACAGCTAGCCAAAGAGTAAGAAGTAAAGAAAGATATATAGACTAAGAAAGGTAAAAAGCTCAGAGGCAAAATACAGTTAAAGAGAAATGGGATAATTTAAGTTAGAAAATCAGGCTAAAAACAAGCCCAGCTAAGGCTGGGCATTCATAAGTAAGAATAAGTTTCCGTGTATTTATTTGGGAACTGGGTGGTGGGCCCCCAAAGAATAAAACAAAACAAAACAAAAACCAAACAAACAACAAAAAAACCCAACTACAGCTAGGTAACAAGGCAGGCCCAAGAGGGCACACATGGATCTCCCTGGAAATAGAAGAGATCTAGTTGGTGGACTGGGAGCAGGTGAAGATGGAAACAGGAGGGACTGGGTCGGGGAAGAGTACTGAAAGAGATGACTGGAAGGGGGTGCATTTCAGGACTCCTACATGCAAGGGAAACTCCTACAAATATACAAGGATAACCCAGCTAAGACTCCTAGCAATAGTGGCTATCTCCTATGATCAGATTGCTGTCTACCCCAATTGTCATCAGCAAGCCCTCATCCAACAACTGATGGAAACAGATGCAGAGCCCCACAGACTAACATAAGGCTAAACTTGGGGAATCTTGATGAAGAGATGGAGGAAGGATTGTAGGAGCCAGAGGGGACAAGGATATCACATGAAAATCCACTATTATTCTAAAAGGAAAAAATGTAGCAAGAAAATGACTCGTAATGACATTCGGTTATCTGTATTCATAGACCAATACCCTGCACAGCCATCATCAGAGAAGCTTCCTCTTGGAGCAAATGGGCAAGAAATACGGAGACCCACAGCTAGATATTATGCAAAGAGTGAAAGACCTTAAAACACTTAGCCCTAAACTGGATGTTTCCATCAAATCCCTCCCCTCAGGACTCAGGGAACCTTACAGAAGAGAAAGCAGAAAACAAGACCCTTTAAATCAACATGATCAATGCACATATGACCTCACAAAAACTGAGGCAGCATGCACAGGGCCTACATGGGTCTGCACCTGTTATGATTCTAGAGCTAAAAGGAAAGTGGACATATGTCCTACCCAGAGGCTATCTCCAACTGTTAACCACTTGCAAAGGAAACTCTAGCTTCCTCCAAGGGAATCTCACTGGGGAAACAAACTATTCTTAAGGGTTGGGCTGCATATCCAGCAGCAGATGGTCAACAGAAAATGAACTCAATTATTAGAATATTATTTTCAGATGGGTTACTTTTGTTCATGCTGTGTTTGATTAACTGCAAAGCTGTGATTCTTTGTCTAAAACACTTGATTGATGGGGAAGCCTTGTTAACCAATTGTCTTTAAGAGGTGGGACCAAGTTAGGATGTGGCTTTCTGGGATCTGGAGAAAAACCCAGGTGCTCTCTCTGTGGTTCCCTCACCGCACAGTTGAGCTTGGACTTCTTGTTCCTGTTTTGTGAGTTTTTCCCATTATAATAAATAATATAATTGTTTATCTTTTAGCTAGCCTGGTTATTTCCCGAATGGAGTTAACTTCTATGATGGTCTTAATAAGGAGATGAATGGCCAATAGTGAGGAGCAAGGATAGGCGGCGCTGGCAGGCAGAGAGTTAAATAAAGAGGAGCAAGGGAACAAGGAGAGGAGGACATCAGAGGTCTGCCTCCCTGACAGTCACGGAGTAAGAGGGAAAGAAAAATATACAGAAGTAAGAAAGATAAAAGCCCAGAGGGAAAAGGAAGTTGGGATAACATAAGATAAGAAAAGTTGGCTAGAAACAAGTCAAGCTAAGGCCGGGCATTCATAACTAAGACTAAGCCTCTGTGTGAGATTTATTTGGGAGCTGGGTGGTGGGCCCCTCAAAAAGCCGAAAGAGTAAAACATCACACAACACCCAATGGTATTTTTGGAGGTACCCTGTCTGTCTCATAATGCCATGTCAGGGCTCTTTTTCTTTTTAATTTTTTCTTCTTATTTCTATTTTATCTATATAATTTTTTCTTCTTTTTACCTTAAAGGTACTTTGTGTATATATTATGGCTTCCAGTTTAGTGTTTTTATGGGATTCCTAAATATGCAAAACAGTAGGTCTCTGTTTCTTGAGTCTCTTCTTGGACCTCATTTCCTTCTGTGTGTTCTGTCCAGTTCCAATGTGTTTGTTTTTGGATTTTCTTATTTATTGTATTTTATTAGTCCAAGGAGGCTTGTTTGCTTTCTGGTGGGAGACAGAGGGAGTGTGGGTGGGAGTGGAGGTAGGGAGGACCTGGGAAGAGTGGAGGAAAGGGAAACCATGATGGGCATATATTATGTGAGAAAGAATCTATTTTTGACACAATGGAAAATGTGTCACCACGTCCCTCTATCTACAAAACCCTCTGAATTCCGTACTGTCCCTCATATGTCAACTACCACACCCAGCCTTTTCTCTCTGACACTGAGAGAGAGGCAACATAACTGGAAAGAATAATGGTGCAGTTTAGTGGTTGGAGTGGGAAGAAATCTTTTCAGATCAGATACTATTTTAGATGTTCCGATCTGTAATTATCCCAGGGTAGGAGTCTTGCTGGCTGCAACTCTAATCTAGCAGCTCTGAGTGAGAGGGCACCATAGTTCTATGTCCTGTCTCTCTCAAACCCTTTATGAGCCAAATGGCAATAGACAGGCATTTCAGATATCCATTCACAAATCTTAATAACTGGAAAATCATTTCAAATTGTAAAAATATGGGGAAAAATCACCTATAATTCCAATACACAGAACCTAGTACAAACTGTTAGCATTTTAGTGCCCTTACCTCCATTTCTTTTTAGATGTTTCCTTAAAATGAGAGATGTTTTTCAGCTTTTAATAAAACTATTTATTATACTATATACCTGGAACAAGCATTTTTTTATTTTATTTTATATTAGTTTTTGTGGTGTTAGGGATCAAATCCAGAGACTTGTGTGTGCTAGGCAACTATTCTACCTCAAGCTAAATTCAACCTTTAGTAGTGATTTAAAATACCTTCTTCCACGTGTCAACTGTACAATAATGGATTCAGGTGGGATGGTCAAAGGATGCTAACATCAGTGACAATATAAAAAGGATCAGATATTTACATACGTTTGAATTTGTTAAGATAGTGGCATTACAGTGTGCAGCAGATGCCATTTGTTGCCAAGTGTTCAAAATGAACATCTCCAATACAGGGAGAAGGTATTCCCCCCTTCTTGTTAATAAACTCCTGAGAAGAACACAACATGACACTGGAGAGAAAGCTCATGGTTGAGAGCACTTGCTGCTCTTACAGGCAGCTTGGATTTGTTCCCAGTACCCAATCGGTGGCTCATGACTGTCTGTAACTCCAGCTTTATGGGATTCAAAGCTCTCCTCTGGCCTCTGCAGGAACTAGGCACATATATAACGTACAGAAATACATACAGGCAAATATACATAGACAAAATTTTCACTCTATGCCAGGCGTAGTGGCACACACCTTTAATTCCAGCACCTGAGAGGCAGAGGCAGGTAAATCTCTGTGAGTTTGAGGCAAGCCTGATCTACAGAGCAAGTTACAGGACAACCAGGGCTACCCGAGAAACCCTATCTCAAAAAAAAAAACCTAAAACAAAAGAAAGCAAAATAAAAGGCACACCTAATATCCTTCCTATAAATGTATAGCCTTAATCATTTATGAGGAAACAGTAGACAAAATAAAATGAAAGACAGTCTATGATTTAAGTGGCCTATGATATGAGATAATTTATGTTATGTAAGTATGCATCCACCAAAGGCCAAGTATTTTAGTTGTGAGCCTTACCATTTATCGGCTAAGTCATTCTCTCTAGTCCGCCAAGTAACAACTGTAGATTAATAAAGAAGGACGTGACTTCACAGACTCCAGCACCTGATCCTGAGTCTTTCTTTGTATAGATGACATTATTGAGACAGCTGGGGAAATCTAAACAAGATTTTGTCATAGACAATAGTAATTATGCTAATAGCATGATTTTGAGATTCCAAGTGTGCTTACGTAAGAGGATGTGAATGTTCTAGGGAAATATGCAGTGCATATTTGAGGCAAAGCACAACTACCCATGCATTTTACTCACATGGTCCAGAAAAGACAATGTTCTTATCCTCACATTCATGGGGGGGGGGATAAAGATGAGGCACACATGATAAGATGTGCACACTGGAGGAACCAAGTGAAGGAAATTTACAATTCTTAACAGTTTTTACAGCTTTTCAATAAATCTAAAATTATGTCAAAATATAAAGTTAAAATAAAAATTACTTTTTTTATCATAAAATTAGACTCATTAAAAAATTTGAAACATAAAGAAACATACTAAAAGGGAAACAGTGGCCAGCCTGGGTCTCATTAATCCAAGAAGCCAAGGCTTCCCCTCTGGAGCTTTCCCTCCTGGCTTTGGAAAAACTGGTTTCTTTCCAGACTGTATGTAAATTTCAAAATGCTTCATACTCATGCTTTAGTTAATATTCTCAGTATTCCTTTTATGAGAGACAGAATCTTCATAAATTCATAAAGATTTAACTATGGACTCACTTGAAAAGATATCATGTAAGGGTGTGGTGGGACTCTGAGTAGCTGGTTGCCCATGTCTTAAAAACTGCAATTTAGTTTCTTGTTAAAAGAGAAGCTTGGGGTAGGTGATTTCTAGGCTCTCTTCCAACATTAAAATGCTACAACTGTACCATAATCTATCCTCTCATTAATCTCTCTCTCTCTCTCTCTCTCTCTCTCTCTCTCTCTCTCTCTCCACACACACACACACACACACACACACATATATATGAAATCTGTAGTGTGTAGCATAGTGTACCATACAGAGCTGGAGCAAGGTACATAAGTTAGAATGAACAGAGTTACAAACTGATCAGTTATGCTATAGAGGGAGGTTAACTATTACATATAAGGAGTTTATAAAGTATAGTTTATAATTAGAGTTAGATGTTACTGGTGATTTGGGATATAAAATAACATAAAACTAATTGGTCATTATGATAAAATAGATTACAGCCAAAAGTCAATAGATGTCACCCTTTCATAGGAATCTAAGATATTTACTACAAATTTTATTTCTATATTATACTTTCTTCAAGTATAATTCACTTTAGTCTCATCAATAACCAATTTAACCGGCTGTTTACAGACAGATGGAGAGACAAATGACAAATTAGTACTACTCAGGTTTGTGGCATGGACATAAAAAGTGAATTTATTTTCCAAATACCTTTTATAGCTATAGTCTTGCAAGTAGAAGACATCTTATCTGGTTTGCTATTGATCCAAATGACAAGGCTGAGCATCAGATTAAGGGTATGTCAGAAACCTGAGAGAAGGCTACCAACAGACACAGCAGGACGGTAGCTTCTTTCAGAATGATCTATTAAGGCTCCTGTGTTTACAAAGGCAGTTGGAAAAACACAGAACAATATACTGGGTTGTATCAGGCAGTAAGCAGTGTGTCCATAAAGGCGCAGGTCGGCGATGTGATTCCCCACACACCCATCGTGATGCGTGTTTGTTTTCAGCAGTACTGTGCAGACTTTTGAAGATAAACACAAGATACAGGGTCCCTGCCCAAGTCCACACCCTGTTTCTATTGTCCCCATGTCTTTGTGGACAAATGATAGCATTTCTAAGAGAAAGAGTCTGCTGTAAGTCAGTGGGTGACATTATCTAATTTAAGCTCCCTGCCAGCTTGAAAGGTCGAGTGCAATTCAAGAATTTCATCCCAAGATCTTTTCTGGTGATGCCAAAATATAATTTAGCTTAGTATGGTAATGATTTTTTAAAATGCCAAAATAGAGTCCTTTAAAATTCCCAGCTGCTCCTTATATACAGTACATCATTTGATGAAAAAGGAAGGTTTTAAGGCCAAATACACTAGAAAACAAACAAACAAAAAATAGCAGAACCAAGAGAAACCTGCATAGAGTTGGGGAGCCTTTTTTGTGGTTACCTTGGGATTAGCACATAGGATCTACTGCTTTCCAAACTAGAATGAATTGAAGAATTTCACAAGAATCATGACAATAGAAAAGAAGCTTCAGAAAATCCCCTTCCAATGCCGGCAGACAGACTTGGGTTGTTCTTTTAAAACCAAAGGTACTCTCAAAAAAATACCAACATTTGACACTGTTACAGACAAACAACCCAAAACATTGTAGTTTAAAACATAAGTTAAACTTTTGGCTTTACTTTGCCTTTTGTTGTTGTTGTTGTTTTAAATAGGTACAAAATATGCCTTCACCTACCATCAGATTTTAGTGGTCAACAGGAGTGTAACTGCATTGTCATTAAATGTTGCGGGTATAATTATGTTTAGAGAGATGGTCTTGGATCCTGGACCCAACTCCATAATAAACATGGATATATGATTCAATTGCCAAGTAGCTATAAGTACCTACTTTCTGGAAGGCACTGGCTTTAGAAGTGATAAGCAAGACAAATTTGGGGTTCAGCTCCTTCAATTATGAAATGATGTAGTCTAATTAAAATACAGAAACTAGTATTTACCAAGTGGTCTGCAGAACACCAGAGCCTAGACACTATTAGTTTGTGCTGGAAAAAAAAAGCTATTCAGATTAACGGATTATGAGAAATTATGGATTAGAAAAAAATAAATAGGTTTCTTTAGTGTGAAGTTTCTCAAGAGCCTCTACATGCCCTATGAATTACCTAGGTTAAATAGGCAGTATTACCTACGATTATTTGACCACAGGGTTTGTTTTTCACACATTTCACAGAAATATGATCTTCCATGTGTGCTTGCACACACGCATGTGTTTGTGTGTGTGAATTCAAGCGTGTGAATGCTCTGGTGTGGTGTGGAGGTCAGAGGGCAGCTTTGGGTGGCAGTCTCTGCTTTACATTTTGTGTAAGACTGGGTCTCTGTTGTTTTCCATTGTGTGCACAAGCTAACTGGCCTAGATGCTGCTGGGAATTCTGCTTTCATCTCCCATGTCCCAGCAGGACTGCTGGAATCATAGATATGCACTCCCATCTGGCTTTCACCGGATCTGGGGGTTAGAACTCTGATCCCTCATGCTTGTGTGGTAAGAGCTTTACCCACTGAGCCATCTTCCCAGGCTGGGAATGTCATGTTAAGGAGAAGTGATGGGGAATGCTGCACTAAATAATGGCTGAGGTCCTTTTAAATTTCATTTCTCCATTTTACTAGGAAACACACTTCTGAATCCTAAGCCTCATTAACTCGGATAAAATAAATTTGAGAAAATACGTTTGAGAAAAAGCTTTGAAGAAAAATCCAACGTAAAAGTTATTTAAGGCTATACACAGTTACTAACAAAAAATGAAACTCACCAAGAAAGTCTGCCAGCAAATGTCCCAGGAAGACAAGATGACAGGAATACCTGAAGTGGACAGTCTTTCAAATGATGTCTCCTTCTGACGTACTTTACCAAAATTAGAAACATGTTTTTGTAATGGTTTACCATATGCTATTGATGCTAAACACCAAATGTATGTTAGACTGTATGCTTTGTTCTGTAGATGTGATTGGCCTACAGCCACTGAGACGCACCTGTCTTCCAGACTCCATGCCTTGCCCCCATCTTCTACAAGCCCATGACATTACTTTCTTCTTCCCACCTACTCAAATTCCCCATCACACCCTTCACTCTCCTCTGCCACGGAGAAGAGCTATTGCTCTGGTTAGAATCAGCTGGCAGTAAACAGGGCTGTAAAGCTCAGAGCTTCCATGTGCAGTCAGGCACATCTGGGAGGATTTCTGATAGCTCACAATAAAATCCAGTTAGTCCAAGGAGACTAAATTTATGAATGATTCTGCTTAGTAATAGAGCCAAGTTCACGAGTGACTCTGCTGACTATTCTCTGTGGAATATTCAATGGGAGGAACTAAGCTTTGAAAGTGCAGAAAATTTAATTCTGAACACCACCAGTACATGTAGTTTCTATGGAGTACTGTGGGACATTGGTAGGTTTAATGTATAGATAGACAGACAGTGAGATGTGGAAAGAGAAAGCAAAAAGCAGGAGGACATTAAAAATTAGCAACACTTGGGAAGGAAATAGATACAACAGGAACTCCAATTTATAATTGTTTTCTGTGATCAATGTCCTCAGGGTTTCTAAAAGATACCAGCCCATTTTCACCTTTTAAATTTCATTTATTCTAGTTCCTATGCTTTACACCCAGCTCCCCATTCACAGTCCTTCTCAATTGAAGCAGTTTTGAAATGTCAGTTCCTTCATCCACTAGGCATGTTCAAATAGGAAAGAGGAGTCCTGTGTCTTGGGCAGGAAAAGCCTTCTTGCAGAAATTGTGTGCCTGTGAAACTAGGAGCGACCCCATGTCAATGGGAAGGTGTGCAGCTATAGCCCAACTCACATCCATAGCTGCATTGTGTCAAAACACAAAATACGAGATTTGTTGTAGTAGAAGCAGGAGTGTTTCATACAAACATCCCCTGGTGATTACACCCATCATCTTTTGTTTGTTTGCTGTGAGACAGGATCTTGCTATGTTGATCTGGTTCGCCTGATACTCAATATATAGACCAGGCTGACCTTGAACTCAAAGATCTGCCGGTGTCTGCCTCTAGAGTGCTTGATAAAGGCATGTACCACCACACTGACCTTACATACAAAACATCTGAACCCAAGATGGACCTGTTTGTAAAAGACACTCAGCAAGCTAACACTGGCCTGTAATTTATACTCTATTCATTATGCACCCACCCTCCTTACATGGAGTGCAAGTAAGTCCTTATAAGTCTTCCTCTAAACAATCCTAACTTGAATCTTTGGATAACATACCTAGGGATGGTTAATATAATTAAGACCATCTCTAGGAACATGATAGGCAAATGCTGAAAACCCACTAGAAAGAAAGCATCAAAGAACACAACACCATTGCATGTAAGGGCAGTCAGAAAAGGTGATCTTTCCCCTTGGTGTGCTCTTGCTTCTGATACAGGGTGTGGTCCACAGGAGACTGACCCTGTGATGCTCATGCCCAGCAGTTTCACTACTACCCTGGTGGGATGCCTCCTGCTTCCTAGTCCCTGATTTCTGGCTCTGGTCTTTTGTATCTCCACCATCCACATCCAGCAAGGTCTGATCTGGGCTTTGTGGGGAGGGAGATCCTCTTCCATGTTTGTCTCTCCCTTAGAAATTATCACTGGGTATAAAAGTTTCTATTTCAGTTGAGTTTTGTTTATTTGTTTTGTTTTTCTCAAATACTTCGTTTCATTGTCTCTGTTCCTATTGATGTTATCAAAATTATATTCATGCCATGTTGCTATTTTTTACATTTCTGCCTATGTGCTTTCCAACTCTAGAACTTAGATTAATTCTTTATCCCCCTCCCTCATCGTGTGTGTGTGTGTGTGTGTGTGTGTGTGTGTGTGTGTGTGTGTTTGAGACAGACAGACAGAGAGAGGGAGAGAGAGAGAGAGATGCATTCAGGTATGTGTGCAGACCACAGGACAACCTGTTCATTCCTCAGGTGTCATTCCTTAGACACTATCCATTTCTGCTTTTAAGACAAGGTCTTAGTGGCCTGAAAATCACCAACTAGGTTAGGCTGATTGACTAGAGAGTTACAAGAAATCTGCTATATTTTCTCTGCCTGAATTGCAATTCTGACCATCTTTCTTGTTGCGTCTTTGAGCATTTTCATTGTGTAGCCCCTTGTAATATTGCTAACATTCAGATCATATATTCATTTGTAATAATTGTTTTTACTCTAACTTTGAGTCTTATTTTTGTTTCTTTTCATGTATAATTTTGATTATGGACCCATAATTGTGGATGATACCTTGTTAGAGACTCTTGATTTTGTTACCTTCTTTTGGAGAGTATTGGCTATTGGATTAATCTCTTGAACCTGGTTCATATTTCTAATCCATGGCCTATATTTCAATGCATAGTTATAAGATTTCCATGGAAACCTGAGGTGTGTACCAAGCCCTCCAACTATATGGAACTCAGGTTTCTATGTATATGTCTTGATTTCCATGGAAACCCTGAGATGTGTACTAAGCCCTCTGAGTATATGGAATTCAAGTTTCTATACCTATATCTTCATCTCCGTGGAAGCCTGAGGTGCACCAACCTTGCCAACTATATGGAACTCAGTAGTTTTATAACTATGTCTTTGATTTCTGTGGAAGCCTATGTTGTGCACCAAGCCCTCCAACTATGTGGAACTCAAATCTCTATACCTATGTCATGGACAGTGGCTGAAATCACTAATCATATTTTTAAATTCAGGTGTTTGAAGTTTTCTTGGAGTTTCTATATTTTCAGTTCAAGTATTAGTGAGGATTTTGGTGAAATTTCTTTGCATACAGGTCTCTCTCTCTCTCTCTCTCTCTCTCTCTCTCTCTGTCTCTTTGATTCTTTTGAGGGGTCTTACCCCTATGTCTACCTATTGTCTTAACCCCATCTACCATATCCATGAACTAATCAAATGACGTAGCCCAGTAGTCTTCTTGATTCAAGCCTTTCTTCTCTTTAAACTATTCTTCACAGTGATGCCAGATATTATTCACTGGCAATCTTTTAACAGATAACTGGTGAATACCATCTTAAAAGATAGTACTGCAATCAAACTGCTGCAGCTACTATATTGGCTTGTAACATAGATTCAGCTTTAGGGAGACCACAAATACAAAATAGCTTAAATGTTTGTTTCTCCCTTAGAAATTCTCACTACACCTGAGAGGTAGCAGTGCTCCTCCCAAGGTTTGCTGTCCTTCCTGAAAGACGACTTTGTACTCATTGTCAAAATAGTAAACGCTTTTCTTCTAAGGTCATAAACAAGGCAAGGGATGCCCACTTTAGCTATTTCTATTTGAACTAAGAACAGAAGTTTTATCTGTTAGTTCTTAGCCTAGAAAAGACAGAAGGCAGGCTTAAAGACTAGAAAATGAGTTCATTTGTATTTGGGCATGGCATGATTATTCACAAAAAGGCACAAGGAATCTATAAATAACATAAAATCAAATTAGCAAGTTTTTAGGACCACAGATGATACAAAACATGATGAAGATACATGACAAGCACACAGAGGAAGGCGCACCATCACAGTCTGTACAGAGGGCGGAATTAAAATCACTGCACACCAAAGTGGAATAACGGCTTGATTTAAAATGACTAAGATGAAAAGGACTATGAGGATACAGGGGTCTAGAACTCTTCATTCACTATGGTTGGAAGGTGAAAGTGTGCAGTCACTTTGGGAAATAGACAGGCAGTTTCTTAAAAGTTAAATGCTTGACATAAGATTCAGCCGTTCCACTCCTAAGTATTTACCAGAGAGAAATGAGTGCAAACACTGATTGATGTATGAATGCCCATGTCATTTCTATAACAGTCTTCAACTGAAAACAACTCAAATGTCCATCAACAGACAAATGGGAAATAATGGGTAAGTTACTGACCAAGTATTACTAACAGGAAAGAATTTCAAATTAATTATAGAAAGTGAAAGGAACTGGACAAAACAAAACAAAACAGTTCAGCATGATTCCATTTGCACAGCATTTCAGAAAATACAATTCTGGAGGGAAAGAAAGATCAGTAGTTGCCTAGAGAAGGCTCTTTGGTGGGAGAGGAGAATGAAAATAGTCATGAGGAACCTTTGGAAGATGATGAATAAGCTCAGTATTTTTATTTCAATGATGGTTGAAAGAATGTTAAAGTCTGTCAAATTTTACATGGCAATTAATTGCATATCAATTATAACTTAAACCATTAAATATCACAAAGAATAGTGAAGCTAGTTTGTGAAACATTATGAATGTACTCAAACCACTACAATTTGGCCTTATAATGGTTAAAATGGTAAATTTTATGTTATGCATATTTTGGTACAATATTATTTTTGCAATGCTGAAGACCAAACTGAGGCCTTGTACATGCTACAGGCATTATTTTTTTTTTTGGTGGGGGTTAGGATCTCATGTAGTCCATGCTGGCCTCTAACTTGCTACACACACACACACACACACACACACACACACACACACACACAGCTGAGTTTACCCTTGAACTGCTAAACTCCCTGCACCTAAAAAATTTCGAGATCATAGGCAAATGCTACCACACCTAATAATGGGCACAATAAAAACAACAACAACACTTCTCACCATAAAAGATACATCACTAGGCCAGGGAATAGACTCAGCGATGTGTAAGACCCTGAGTTCTAACCCCTGCACTACAAAAGAAAACTGCTTACACAGACAGTGTGATTTGAAGTCTTATTTTGGAACTGTTTTAGTGTCCCCCTGCAACAGCATAAAAAAGAATATTGGGGTGCCAGGCATGGTGGTGAACACTTTAATTTCAGCACCCAGGAAGCAGAGGCAGGTGGACCTCTTTAACTTCAAGGCCAGCCTGGTCTACATAGTAAATTCTAGGCCAGGCAGCAGTATATAGTAAGACCGCCTCAAAAACAACATCAACAAAAACAAAACAAAAAAATCAACAAAATACTTGAAGAATTAGAAAATGTTACAAACAGACAAAGTCACAAAATAAGACTAATGGTTATCAACACATGAACAGCATTTTATTACACAGAAACAGATCAAAACAAAAGAAATGTTAAATCTCAAAATCTGACAAAATCAAATACTACTGAAGATAGAGAACACCTGGGTTGCACACAGATTGCTGATCAAACTGGAAAGTGCTACTAATATTTTAGAACACTGTCAGGAAGTGTCCACTAAAGCTAAACAACCCCACCACAGGACAGTTACACTCCTAGGCTGATCCTACGGACAAAATAACCCTCGTGCTTACAATGTCTTCACTCGCCCACATAAATGCTGTTGAGGAACCTTGGTTTAGCCCTGCTAGAGTTATTCCCTATATGAGCACTTTCAACATACACATATTAAAATTACCTAGAAATATTTTAAAGTATAAATATCTGCTTTCTACCTCAGACCAAGTGGATCAAAATTTTTGGAGGCCATGTGCTGGCTAGATTTATGTCAGCTTGACACTATCTGGAGTCATTTTAGAAAAGAGAGCTTCAATTAAGAAAATGCCCCCACCCTACTGGCCTGTAGACAAGTCTATGCTCACTGTGAGCAGTGCCACCCCTGGGATGGAGTTGCTGGGTGCTACCAGAAACCAGGCTGCACCAGCAATGAGGAGTAACCCAGTAAGCAGCATTCCTCTATAGCCTCTGCATCAGTTCCTGCCTTGAGTTCTTGCTCTGATTTCTCTGGATGATAGACTGCAAGGTGAAACAGACACTTTCCTTCCTAAGTTGTTTTAGTCATGATATTTCATCTCAGCAATAAACAGGTCAGATTTAGTTGATTTTTTAAAAGAACTGATTTTAAACTTCTCTACTCAATTTTTTATTTTAGTTTTTTCATTAAAACTTCTTTTTCTTGTGACAGGGTCTATGGATTTTGTTTGTTTGTTTTCAGGTTGCCATGGAATTCACAGTGGCGCACTGGCTAGCCTGGAACTCCTGGCAATCTTTGTGCTTCTACCTTCCCAGTGGGACTATAAGCATAAATTATCATACGTGGCAGATTTTTAAAATCTACACTTCTTCCTATTGTTATTTCAGTATGTGTTCCAAGGACAACAGCTTATAGGCTTCCCTTTACAAAGTCTACTTAGTATTATATAGCCACATTTGTTTCCATTATAGACATAAATATGCATTAAATTTATATCCTATAAACCTCATACTACAATCATTTTTGTTTTAAAACCACATGCATTTAAAAGAAATTAGGAGAAAAAAAAATCCATCCGTCCGTCCGTCTGTCTGTCTGTCTACCTACCTACCAACTACTTTCCTACCCACCTACCTACCTGCCACCTATTATAATCTATATTTCCTTGTGTGTTTATCCCACATTTTTATCTGGTATCAATTCCTCTAAAGAACTCCCTTACTATTTTTTATAATACACATTGTTTGAATGAAGTTCTCTTATTTTTGTTTTGCTCATTCCACTTTTACTATGGTTAGTTTTATTATAGATAGACTTTTAAGTAATGTGTCCTTTTAACTTTTAAAGTTATTTTACCTTTAAATTAGCACATAAAATAATGGGTTTCATAAACCAAATGGACCTAACAGATATTTACAGAACACTTCACCCAAACACAAAAAAAAGTAAGTCATGGTATATGGAACTTTCTCCAAAATTGACCACATCTTTGGACACAGAGCAAGTCTCAACAGATACAAGAAAACTGAAATCTTAAGATCCCTGTATCTTATCAGATCACCATGGGTTAAAGCAACACAAACCATAGAAAGCCTACAAACTCATGGAAACTGAATAACTCTCTTCTGAAAGATCTAGCAACTTAATTACTAGCAACTTAATAGCACACCTGAAACTTCCAAAACAAAGAGAAGTAATCACACCCAGAGGAATAGATGACAAGAAATAATCAAACTGAGGGCTGAAATAAATATAATAGAAACAGAGGACAATACAATGTAGCAACAAAACAAAGAGTTGGTTCTTTGACAAAAGCAACAAGATAGACAAACCCTTATCCAAACTAACTAAAAGGTCTGAGAGAGACTATCCAAGTTAACAAAATCAGAAAAAAAAAGAGGGACACAACAACAGATACTGAGAAAATCCAAAGAATCATAAGCACATACTTCAAAAATCTATATGGTGTGGGAAGTCCTTCTGTCTATGTGTTGCTTTTACTGGTTAATGAATAAATCTTTTTGGCCAGTGGCTTAGCAGAATAGGGCAAGGCAGGAGTTCCAAGCAGATAGAGGAGAGAGTAGGCGGAGTCAGAGAGAAGTCATGTAGCCACCTCCTGGGACACTTCTGCAGGAGCAGGCTGAAACTTTGCCAGCAGGCCACGATCTAGTGGTGATGCACAGGTTAATGGAGATAGATGGTTTAGCTTAGGATGTAAGTTAGCCAGAAAGACGCTTAAGCTATTGGCCAAACACTATTGCAAATAATACAGTTTGTGTGTTTATTACAGGACCAAGCAAGACAGAAACCTCCAACAACATCTATACTCCACTAAATTGAAAAATCTAAAGGATATGGATAATTTTATTGATAGGTGTCAGTTATCAAAGTTAAATCAACATCCCATAAACAGTTTAAAGTGACCTATAATCCCTAGTAAAATAGAAGCTGTAATTAAAATCCCCCAACCTAAAAAAGCCCAGGATTAGATTGGTTTAGCCCAGAATTCTACTGGACTTTCAAAGAATTAATGCCAATTCTCCTCAAATTATTCCAAAAAATAGGAACAGAAGGAACATTGCTGAGTTTGTTTTTATGAAGCCACAGTGACCCTGATCCCCACACCACATAAAGACTTAACAAAGAAAGAATTACAGATCAATCTCCCTTATGAACATAGATACAAAAATACTCAATAAAGTACCTGAAAACTAAGAACACATAAAAAAAAATCATCCTGGGGGAGGGGAGGATGAGAGCAGAAAAGGGAGGGGAAACTGCAGTCAGGATGTAAAGTAAATAATTAAATAATTTTTAAAAAAGGATCATCCACCATGATCAAGTAGGCTTCATCCTAGAGACGCAAGGATGGTTCAGCAGGTGTAAACCCATAAATGCTATCCACCATATAAACAAACTGAAAGAAAAAGGAAAACCTACCCGATCCAACTCATTAGATGTAGAAAAAGCCTTTGACAAAATCAAACACTCCTTCATGATAAAAGTCCTGGAGAGATTAGAGATACAAGGGGGCATACATCAACATAATAAAGGCAGTTTACAGCAAGTCCATTGCCAACATCAACTTAAATGGACATAAATTCTAAGCAATTTCAGTAAAATTAAAAGCAAAACAAGGTTGATCACTCTCTCCATATCTATTCAACATAATACTTGAAGTATTTTCTATTTTTATTTATTTTACATTCCAACCAGCTCTTCCTCCTATCCCTCCTCCTACTCCTCCCCCACAGTTAACCCCCTTCATCCCCTCATCCCAAGGGGTAAGGGCTCCCATGGGGAGTCAACAAAGTCACATTAAGTTAGGGCAGGACCAAGTCCCTCTTCCCTGCATTAAGACTGAGCATGGTACACCATCATATGGAATGGGCTCCAACAAACTAGCTCATGCACCAGGGATAGATCCTAGTCCTACTGCCAGGGGACCCCCAGAGAGTCCAAGTTTCATTACTGTCTCTGGCATATGGAGGACCTAGTTCAGTCCCATGGAGGTTCCATAGGTGTCAGTCTAGAGTTCATGAGCTTCTACAAGCTTGGTTCAGCTGTCTCTGTAGAGACAGCCCCCTCCCGAAGTTCCTTTATTGTACAATATTGTTTTAGTTATTTTGGATTTTTGTTTTGTTTTTCCAAATAAAGTTCAATATTGTTCTTTCAAGGTCTGTGAAGAATTGTGTTGGGATTTTGACGGTAATTGCACTGAATCTGTAGATAGCTTTTAGTAAGACTCCCATTTTTATTATGTTGATCCTACCTATCCAAGAGCATAGGAGATCTTTCCATTTTCTGATATTTTCTTCAATTTATTCCTTTAGAAACCTTAAGTTGTCATACAGGTCTTTCATTTGTTTTTTGGAGTTACCCCAAGATATTCTATATTTGTGGTTATTGTAAAGGGTGATGTTTCTCTGATTTCTTTCTTGGCCCATTTACTACTAGGGTTACTGACTTTTTCAGTTAATCTTGTATCCTACCACAGTACTAAAGGTGTTTATCAGCTGCAGGAGTTCCTGAGTAGAATTTTTGGGGTCACTTATGTATACTATCATATCATCTGTGAGTAACAAAACTTTGACTTCTTCCTTTCCAATTTGAATCCCATTGATCTCCCTTTGTTGTCTTATTGCTCTAGTTAGAACTTCAAGTACTATATTAAATAGATATGGACAGAGTGGACTGCCTGGTTTTGTTTCTGATTGTAGTGGAAACTCACTTTGAGTTTCTTGCCATTTAATTTGATGTTGGCTGTCGGTTTTCTGCAAACTGCTTTTATTATGTTTAGATATGTTCCTTGTATCCCTCATCTCTCCAAGACCTTTATCATGAAGGGGTGTTGGATTTTTGGCAAAGGTTTTTTTCAGCATCTAATGAGATGATTATGCAGTTTTATTCTTTCAGTTTATTTATATGGTGGATTACATTGATAGATTTTTGTATGTTGAACCAACCCTGCATCTCTGGGATGAAGTCTACTTGGTCATGGCGAATGATTTTTTTTTTTCATGTGTTCTTGGATTCAGTTTGCCAGTATTTTATTGAGTATTTTTGCATCAAGGCTCATGAGGGAGATCAGTCTATATTTCTCTTCTTTTGTTGCATCTTTGTGTGGTTTGGGTCACAGGGTACCTTTAATCTTTCAAAAGGAGTTTGTCAATGTTCCTTCTGTTTCTTTTCTGTGAAACAATTTGAGGAGTATTGGAATTAGCTCTTATTTGAAGTTCTGGTAGAATTCTGCACTTGAAGCCACCTGGTCCTGGGATTTTTTTGGCTGGGAAACTTTTAATGACTGCTTCTATTTCCTTGGGGATTATAGGTTATTTAAATTGTTTATCTGGTCTTGATTTAATTTTGCTATATGGAACCTATCCAGAAGACTATCCATTTCTTTTAAATTTAGTACTTAAGTCTTAACTAGAACAGTAAAACAACTGAAGAAGATCACAGGGATACAAATTAGAAAGGAAGAAGTCAAAGTATGTTTATTTGTAAATAATACAATTTGTAAATAATATATGTGATCTAAAAATTCATCTGGGAGACTCCTACAGCTCATAAACACTTCCAGAAAAGTACCTGAATACAAAATATACTCACAAAAACCAGTAGTCCTCCTACATATAATTGATAAACAGACTGAGAAGAAATCAGGGAGACAACACCTTTGACAATGGCTCCAAATAACACAAAATATCTTGGGGCAATTCTAACCAACCAAGTGAAAGACTTGTATGATTAAAACTTCAAGTCTTTGAAGAATGAAACTGAATATGGTATCAGAAGACAGAAAGATCTCCCATGTTCAAGAATTGGTAGAATTAATATCATTAAAATGGCCATCCTACCAAAAGCAATCTACAGATTTAATGCATCCCCATCAAAATTTCAACACAGGTCTTCACAGATCTTAAATGAATAAGTTCAAGCTTCATATGGTGCTGTGGGACAATGGTCTTTTATTCTGTCACTTGTATTATTTTAATAAAATGCTGATTGGCCAGTAGCTAGGCAGGAAGTATAGGCGGGGCGACAAGAACAGGAGAATTCTGGAAAGAAAAAAGCTCAATCTGCCGTTGTGACCCAGCTGCAGAGGAAGCAAGATGAGAATGCCTCACTGATGAAAGGTTTCAAGCCGCATGGCTAACACAGACAAGAGTTATGGGCTAATATGTTATAAGAAGCTTAAGCTAAAAGGCCAAGCAGTTTATAATTAATGTAGACCTCTGTGTATTTCTTTGGGACTGAACGGCCATAGGACCAGGCAGGACAGAAACCCCAGTCAACAATATGGAAACAACAACAACAACAAAACCAAGATAGCTGAAACAATCCTGGACAATAAAAGAATGCCAAATATATCACCCCCCAATTATAAGTTGTACTACAGAGCTATAGTAATAAAACTGTATGATACTGGCACAAAAGCAGACATGTTAATCAATGGGATTGAGTTGACGACCCAGCCACGGACACCTAAGTTTTGATAAAGAAGCTAGACATATACACTGGAAAAAAAATCATATAACAAATGGTGCTGGTCAAGCGGAGTGTCTGTACGTAGAATGCCAATAGATCCACACTTATCACCCTGGACAAAACTCAAGTCCAAGCAAATCAACATAGGGTCAGGTACACTGAACCTGAAAGAAGAGGAAGGGGGAACAGCCTTGAACTTTGTCACAGGAAAACACTTTCTGAACATGTACAGGCAATAAGATCATCAATTAGTAAACGGGACCTCATGAACTGAAAAGCTTCTGTATGTCAAAAAAAAAAAAAAAGCCTGTCATTCAGACAAAGTAAAAGCCTACAGAATTGGATTTTTTTTTTTACCAACTCCACATCCAACAAAGAACTAATATCCAAAATATATAAAGAATTAAAAAAACTAGAAATCAAAAGATCAAATAATCCAGTTTTAAAAATGGAGTACAGAGATAAACAGAGAATTTTCTAAAGACAAAAGTCAAATGGTTGCCGAGGACAACACCTAGACAACCCATTGAAAACAGAGAAGTCACGCTGGTGCCTACATGGAGCCTTCATCCCTATGTTCTAGTTACTTCGGGGAGGGCTATAAACAGCTGAGGAGAAAAACCCAGACCCTGACTTCCAAAGAGCCACTGGGTACTAAATGCTAAGAGTCTGAGTCTCGGAAGTTCAAAGCTGTAATGCTTGATGCTCATTTCTGGGTTGGTGACAAGAGGAGCAACCACCTAATAAGTTCAGTACAGGGTCATAAGTCCCTAATTTAAAAGTCTGGAACTATTAAGTCCTTAGTTCTCAATGCCCAAGGCTATTCATTCCGGCACTAGCTTCCAAAGAAACTTCAGAGAACTAAGTCTATGATGTCAAGTATTTAGGATCATAAGTCTGTGGCTCTAGATGTCCAAATTTATACTCTCTGATTCTCAAGGCCTAGAGCTCTAACTCTGAGCTTAGAGCTTGAAACCCAGGAAGACTTGAAGTTCATGGCTTCCAAGGGAGTTCTTCCTTTCAGATTGATGATTTGTATCAAAGCAGAACAGAAGGATGCTCAGTCATTTGTAAATGTTATTCTGCAGTGTTTTTCTTCCTACAAAGATACTTTCCAAAAGCTTTCCCTAACCTCTCTCTTATATTCCAGAAAGGAATGAAAGTGTCTAAGTATGCTGGGCCTATTTTGTTTTAGAATATATCTGGTGCTTTTTTCTATGAAATATATTTTCTTTAAGATATTATTGTTTTGTTTTTGGATGTTTTCTATATCAAAGTGATTGAAGCCCATCATTAAAAAATATGTTTCATCATACCATATATAAGACTGACTATCTATCTATCTATCTATCTATCTATCTATCTATCTATCTATCTATATCTAGCTATCCATCCACCCCCATTCTGCATTCATGTCACACATATCCCTTTACCTTCTCCTGTTTCATCCTCTTCCTCCCTTTAGATTGCTCTCTTGTCTATATCTTAGTCTACTTCCTACTTTTATCTCTCTCTCTACATAAATACATACTAATTTCTGCCTAGAACACATGCAGGACTTATCTTTTGAAGTCACCATACTTCCAGGTCTCCCTCTCTCGGTGTCTAGCTTTTGTTTGAAGACATGAGCTCCTAGTTTCCTGTTCCTGCTGTCAGGCTTCCACACCATGATGGACTCTTATTCCTCTAGAACTGTATTCCCAAATAAACTCTTCAAGTTTGCTGGGTCATGGTGTTTTTTTTTTATTATTGATTTTTATTGATCTCTACATTTTTCTCTGCTCCTCTCCTGCCTCTCCCCTCATGGGGACCCTCTCTCAAGGTCCCCATGCTCCCATTTACTTAGGACATATTGTCTTTTTCTACTACCCATGTAGATTAGATCTATATATGTCTCTCTTAGGGTCCTTATTGTTGTCTAGGTTCTCTGGGATTGTGATTTGTGGGCTGGTTTTCTTTGTTTTATGTACTAAAGCTACTTATGAGTGAGAACATGCGATAATTGTTTTTCCGTGTCTGGGCACCTCACTCAAAATGGTATTTTTTTAGCTCCATCCATTTGCCTGCAAAATTCAAAATGTCGTTATTTTTTTCTTTTGCGTAGTATTCCATTGTGTGTACCACATTTTCCTTATCCATTCTTCGGTCAAAGAGCGTTTAGGTTGTTTCCTAACTAAGCTATGAATATAGTTGAGCACATGTTCTTGTGGCACAATTGAGCATCCTTTGGATATATACCCAAAAGTGGTATTGCTGGGTCTTGAGGAAAGTTGTGTCCTAATTTTCTGAGAAATCGCTACACTGACATCCAAATCGCCACTGTGCCAGCTTGCACTCCCACCAGCAATGCAGGAGTGTTCCCTTTACCCCACATCCTCTCCAGCATAAATTGTCATCAGTGCTTTTGATCTTGGCCATTCTCACAGGTGTGAGATGGAATCTCAGAGTTGTTTTGATTTGCATTTCTCTGATGACTAAGGATGTTGAGCATTTCCTTAAGTATATTTTGGAGATCAGACCTCTGTCTGATGTGGAGCTGGTGAAGATCTTTTCCCATTCTGCAGGTTGTCGTCTTATCTTGTTGACCATGTCCTTTGCTTTACAGAAGCTTTTAAGTTTCAGGAAGTCCATTTATTAATTGTTTCTCTCAGTGTCTGTGCTATTGGGGTTGTATTTAGTAAGTGGTCTCCTGTGCCAATGCATTCAAGTGTACTTCCCACTTTCTCTTCTATGAGGTTCAGTGTGGCTGGTTTTATGTTGAGATCTTTGATCCATTTGGACTTCAGTTTTGTGCATGGTGATAGATATGGATCTATTTTCATTCTTCTACATGTTGATATCCAGTTATGCCAGTCCATGGTGTTTTATTTTCACAAAAAATTAATAACTAAGACAAAAGTCTTTATATTATAGCTAGTAATTTCCTTTTGGATGTATAGACGGCAATGACTTTATTCTTTTTCACCAGTGTCTTAACATGTTTATTGATTCCTTAGCTGTGATATTTTTAACTTCATGAATGATCACCTGTCAAGTTTTGTTAATTTTTATGCTATTGTTGTCCTTTACAGAAAGTAGTTTCCTATGCCTCTTTGTTGAAGCTTTTCCCTATGCTTTCCTTAGATTCAGAAACTCAGGCCTTACATTAAAGTTTTGATTAATTTTTAGTTGATTTTTGCAGAGCAAGTGATACTGGTCTCTTTCCACTCTTCTACATGTGGCTATTCACTTTTCTGATCACTGTTGAAAAGGCTGTCTTGTTTCCAATTACGTTTTTAAATGCTTTCTCACTAATAAGGTGGCTATAGTTGCATCTCTTCACCCCAGTGGTCTGATTCTTCCGTTTCTGTGTCAGCACTGTGTGTTTGTTTCTGCTGGCTCTGTAGTATAATTTGAAACCACATATCGCAACACTTCCTGCATTGTTATTATTGCTCAAGATTAACTTGGCTCTTTGATACTTTTATATGAAACTTATTTTTTTTTTTTTGAAACAGGGCTTCTCTGTAGCTTTGGAGCCTGTCCTGGAACTCACTCTGTAGAGCAGGCTGGCCTAGAACTCACAGAGATCCACCTGTCTCTGCCTCCTGAGTGCTCCTGAGGGATTAAAGGAGTGTGCCACCACTGCCCGGCTTTGCAACTTAAATTTTTTCTATTTCTATGTCTTTGAGATACTGATGGGTAATGCACTGAACTTATAGACTGCATTCGGAGTGGAATTATTGCTGAGAAGCAATATGCAGCCATTTGCATTCACGGCTTACTATATGGATTATGCCTTCCTGCTCCTCTTGAATTGTTACTTTGTCTTACATTTACCCACACTGGATTACAGAATTTAGAGGTACACTTTTCTTTTTTATTTTATTCTATTGTTTTTATTGAACTATATTTTTCATCACTTCCCTCCCTTCTTATCCCCTCCCTTTCTGCCTTCTCCCATGATCCCCATGCTCTCAATTTACTCAGGAAACCTTGACTTTTTCTACATCCCATGTAGTTTGATCCATATATGTCTCTCTTAGGGTCCTCATTATTGTCTAGTTTCTCTGGGGTTGTGTACTATAGACTGGATTTTATTTGCTTTATGTCTAAAAGCCACTTATAAGTGAGAACATATGATATTTGTCTTTCTGGGTCTGGGTTACCTCACCCAATATGATGTTTTCTAGATAGATTCATCCATTTGCCTGTAAATTTCAAAATGGTGTTATTTTTTATGCTGTGTAGTACTCCATTGTGTAAATGTACCACATTTTCCTTATCCATTCTTTGGTCATTTAGGTTGTTTCCAGGTTCTGGCTATGACAAATGATGTTGCTATGAACATAGTTGAGCACATGCCCTTATGGTAAGATTGAGCATTCTTTGGATATATACCCAAAGTGGTATTGCTGGAATATCTTGAGGAAGGTTGTTTCCTAATTTTCTGAGAAATCACCACACTGATATCCAAAGGGGCTATACCAGTTTGCACTCCCATAGAAGTGAACTTTTTATTGTATTTGTTTTTATTGAAATTCAATGAACTTTTTGTAATTTAAAATTCATGTCTTTTACTAAGTTTGGGCATTTTGTTATAATTTTCTTTTTCTTAAAGCAGTATGTATTTTTATTAGCAAAACCAAACATTTTAACACTGTTTACAGTAAATGTGTCTACCTTCACCCACTTACTCATATTTGTATAATATTTTTTAAATTTTTTTTGTCTCAAAATCACCAGCCTTGGATTTCAACTTCAAATAAAGTAGATCTTTCAACATTGCCTCACAAATTACAGAGACTTACATTTTTCTCTCACTTCATTCCTCTTTTACTTTCAGAATGAGTAATTTCCATTGATTTATTTATGTTTTAATTTCCCTTAGGCTGGATTTATCTTTAAGTTTAATAACTCCTTTCTTATCTCAGATCTGCTTGTAAGCCTTCCAATGAGACTTTAATTCTAATATTATGATTTTACTTATAGGATTTCCATTTACTTCTTTATATGTCCTATGACATATATGCACATTTTTCTTTGTATCTTTAGACAAAGTTAAATGAATCATTTTAAAGGTGTTTTCTTTCTTTCTTCCTCTCTCTCTCTCTCTCTTTCTTTCTTTCTCTCTCTCTCTCTTTCTCTCTCTCTCTCTCTCTCTTTCTTTCTTTCTTTTTTTTTTTTTTGAGACAGGATTTCTCTGTTTAGCTCTGGTTATCCTGGAACTCACTGTGTAAACCAGGCCGGCCTCAAACTCAGAGATCCATTTGCCTCTGCCTCTCAAGTGCTGGCATTAAAGGTGTGAGCCATCACCACTTGGTTTTAAAGTATTTATTAATAAAGCATCTGGGACAACACTGATTTTTTCTCTATTGTTGCATTTTCTCTTAAATAGGGACCAACTTTTTCTATTTGTCTCTCTAAATAATTAGTTTAAAAAAGACTTTGGACATCAAAATAATATTGCAGAGAAACTAGACTCTGTTATGCTACATGGTAGAGTAGTGTCTTTGTTTTAAGAGACAGATAAATTAGTTATTATCCAAACTCTTGTTTTTCTTGCACATGCAGGTAGCAGCTAACGTCTCTGATGAGGGCTGGGGAAATGGCTGCACAGCTAAGGCTATATACTGCTACCCCAGAAGACCTTAGTTTGGAGATAGAAATCAGGTTTTCATGTTTAGAAGGTTAAGTACTTTACCAGTCAAATATATCTCCAGTTTAAACGAGTGATATTTAAAAATACATCTACAAAGTTGAAAATTAGGAAAATAGATGAAAGAATATTAGATATCAAACTGAACCCAGAGCTAATTCTGATAACACTGACAACAAGAATTCATTGCTTCAGTCCTCACAAATATTTATTTTGCACCTATTTTGAGAAAGGTATTTTGGGAGACACAGATATAAATACAATGGGGTTCTATATATGAAGAGCTCATAGAACAACAGGAGTAGATCTGTTCATGAGTGGTAATATAGGGAAAAGTAGGTCAGACTCATGAGTAAGAGTCAAGTAGTATTCCTAGAGTTGCTACCTGCATGTTGTGCTCAACATTTCCTAATTTTACCTTCAAGGTGGTCAATTCCGTCTTCTTGAATATACCTATATACACTCAAAGGTCATTTAATTTTGTAAACAAAGTCAAGGCTCTTTAAATTACATGTCTCCTAACAGAATCAAAGTTTATATAAAGCCATTTCAAATCCATTAATTTATTTTAATCCCCATAGGACCTAAGTATAATCACAAATTTGAAGAATAAGTAATAGAAACCTAGAGTGTTTAAAATTTTAAACCTGTCTAAGGTACTCAGTAAGAAGCAGAGCCTTAGTATGCAAACAGGTATCTTACATGTTTTTAATTGTATAAATTAAGGGGTTTTGTTATGACATTTCCACATAAGCATATAATGTACTTTGATCACAATGACCACCTATTATCCTTTCTTATTTCACCTCTTCCTCCCCCTTTCCCTTCTACATCCCAATACTCCATCTACTTCCAGTCTCTCCAAGCACCCAATAACTGATAACTGTCTATGTGAAAATTTCATTCTTCATTCCTCAAAACCTGTATATGTATTTGTGTGTGTGTGTGTGTGTGTGTGTGTGTGTGTGTGTGTGTGTATCACATTTTGTTTAGCCATCATCCACTGATGGGAACCTAGGTTGAGTTTATGATCTTTATGATCTGGCTATTGTGAGTAGTACACAAATAAGCTTGGCTTTGTAGTGTGAAGACTATTGCTATAGTTAGATGACACTGTACATGTAAGTGTCTGATCTCGTGTTCCAATCTTTTACTATTGCTTTAGATGGTAAACATTAAGGAAAGAAGATTTATGGCGACAGTTATGTAAGATCAAATGTGCCAGTGAAGTTCAGGAGTATAAGGCCTTAGGGAAGGTATTTGAGTTGGGTGAGCAGAAGGGTGGTGGCGAGTTATGGCAAATACTCTTCCTTAAGCTCTATATAACCAGTGTTGAAATTTTAAGTCTAATCCTTCAATAACATTTTCAAAACACTCATTGTTCTCCACATAGGGTCATTTATTGTCTGATCCCACTTTCCTTGTCCAATATCCCTATGTTTTCTGCTTATTATTCAACAATCTATAGATATTAAACTATATATTCTTTTCCCCCTTGAGTATGTAGTGTATAAAAGAGCTTGAATTTCATATAATAGTAATGTTATGCTAATTCCAGTACTGTTACTCTGTTCTATTTTTACTAAAGTAGGGGAGAAAAATCTGGTGTTCCTTTGAAGAAGCAATTTAGCCCATGCATGAGTCCCCATTCTTTAGGATGTCTCATGGAAGGCTTTGCTTCATGAGATTCCACATTTCTAGATAAAAATAACTTCAAACATCCATGTTTTATTACTAACTCGTTTAGCCTTTTAATGTCTCATTTACTTTCCTAATATTAATAGAAAAATGCCCATTATTTGTTAACTCTGGCCATCGGAGAACCATGTATAAAGTCTCAATTTTAATCTCCACTTAAGTGGTTTACATTCTAACATTGTTCAAAACAAAAGGATCCAACCTAGTTTCGTACAGTGGTGTATGCATGTTGTTATGCATCCAGGTTTAAAATATCATTTGACTTTATAGAGATTTATCATCCAAAGAGATATCTAATTAAATAAAAAGAGAGGATATGTTAGCTGAGTCAACTTCAGTATCTATTCCTTTGTATAAAGGGCTTTTACATGCCTTCCTCCCCAATTCTGAGAGCATACTGTTCCTTATTCCTTTCACCATGAATAGGGCTGACATTTGACAGCTTCACAAGGCTGACAGGGTTACCCAACAGCCCGCCCTCCCTATTCTCAATCCAATTAGACCTCTAATCCTCCAGATGAAAGGCCCCACTGCTCACGCTCCTCATGACAACGACAGCTATTGATTATTTGTCACGGCGGCTAACACCTTCCCTGTCGAGGCTGCTCTGACAGAAGCAAACCTACCAAATTAGACAGCATTTTATCTGCCCTGGAGGCCAAATGGCACAACAAGTAAAGGCTAATAAATGGTATAAAAATGAACAAATCATAACATTATGACAGGCTGATCGTTGCCAGCAGACTCCCAGCTCAAGCTTGATGCTCTGTTAGACTGACTCCTTCCCTTTCCCCTCTGCTCTAGCTCTGACTTTGACTGAATTAAAGGCCAGAACAATTAAGGCATTTGACCAGCAAAGATAAGCCAATTGAAGTATCACCAAGGGACATAAATGTCAATAACTGACTGCCATTTGTCAATACAAACATTCTGGAGATGCAAATGTTCAGGCCTCTGCTCGCCACTAGGCTGCACTGATTCACTTTCCAATGAGAGGTAGCACAAAGGGACAGTCAGTCTGTGGCTATTTAACCAGAAAGGGGAAGAAGGCACAAAGCAAAGAAAAAGAAATCTGTGGTCTCAAGAGAGGAAGTATTCTATGAAGAACAATCAAGAATCACTGGGATGGGGATGGAGGTTTGTATGAGAAAAATCCAGATAGGAAGGCAAAGACAGTATTTCTGTAGAAAATATTTTGTTATTAGACAACTAGAATATCATATTTTTCATGGAAAATATGCACATAATGTAAACATGCATTGGGAAAATAACTAAATCTGTAACTGTATTTATTCATTCAACAAATATTTTTGAGTATCAACCATGCACTTGTTCTAGGCAAAGGGGTAAAGTATTGAGTGAAACAGTTTCTCTAGCTGCAGGGACACTTACTACCTCCTAACAGAAGGAACAGAGCACAGGCATGCTAAGTAAGTAAAAGCAATATTATTTTAGGTAGTGTTCAGTACTTCTGAAAAACCCGAGTTGGGTGAAAAACAATGTTTTGAGGTAAAGAGGACTATGAGACAGGATATGGGTTTCCTGGCATTTGGACCTCTGTAGAGAACTGACAAAGTTGAAGGAGTTCAACATGGAGATTCCTACGGAACTAGCACAGAAAGCAGACACAGAGCAAATGCTAGAACAGTCCTTGAATCTTAGAGGAAACACCGAAGGCATAGTAGCCTAAGGAGAGAACAGGGAAGAATAGAAACAGGTCATGAAGACAACAGAATTCACATCATGTAAGGATTTAGAGGCTACAAGAAATACAGTTGTCCCTTGATGTCTATGGATTGACTCCAGGACACCAGCAGATACTGAAATTTGTAGACATTCAAGTCTTTTATATAAAATTCTATAGTATTTGTATCTAAACCATATACTTTAAATCATCTCTAGGTTATTTATAATAGCGGACACAATTTAAATGTTATCAGTTATCATACTGCATTTTTTAAAGAGAATTTGGGATAAGAAAAATTCTTTACATTTTCATGCAATTTTTTCCTAAGTACTTTCTATTGATGGTTGGTTGCATCTGAAGAGTCACAACCCACAGATATAGACAAACAGTGTACACTTTTGATCTGAGATGGGAGTCCCTCATAGGGTAAGGAGCAGAGGAATGGCCTGACTTAGGTTATAAAGGATTGATAACATGATAATACATCTGGATGATGTATTGGTCACAGAATGAAGGAGCTGGAGAAGAAATCAAGAGACCAGTTAAGAGTTTATCTTAATCATGGAAACAGATGCAGAGATCCACAAGCAGGCATTAGGTAGAGCTCAGGGAATATTGCAGAAGAGGGGGAGGAGGGATTATAGAAGCAAGAGGGGTCAAAGACACCACAAGAAAACTCACAGAATCAGCTAAGCTGGGCTCATAGGGGCTCACAGAGACTAGATCAACAACCAGGCAGCCTGCACGGGACTGACCTAGGCCCTTTGCATAGATGTTACAGCTGTGTAGCTTGGTCTTCTTGTGGGACTCCTAACAATGAGAGCAGGGCTGTCTCTGAAACTTTTTTCTTGCTTTTGGGATCCTATTCCCCACATTGGTTGCCTTGCTCAGCCTTAATATGACGGAGGTGCCAAGTAATATTGCAACTTTATGTACCATGCTTTGTTGATATACATGGGAGGTCTGCTCTTTTCTGAATAAAAAAGGAGGAGGGGTGGATGTGGGGCAGGGAAGGGGAGTTGCAGGGGAGGAGCTGGGAGGAGAGGAAGGAGGGGAAACTGTGGTCAGAATATAAATAACAACAACAATAATAATAAAATCATTTTTAAAAGAAGGAAGTAATAATAGTTTTATTACTATTAACAAAACTGTGCAGTAAGCTAACATGAAATGAAGTTACTTCTTGTAATTTAGTTTTTCCTGAGTACTAAGTGTAATCCTACAGCCACCTCTTGAGTTGGTACATTATCCTTATGAGGAAATTCAGACTCAGGGAAGCTTAGTAACTTTTATAAAGTCACAGAGCTATAATATAATTGTAGTGCTTTGAATGAAAAATGTCCTCCAGACCGTGGACTTCCCACTGGGCAGGGAACCCTGACTGCTCTTAGGACTGGAGAGAGAGGGGGAGGGAGAGTGGAGGTAGTGGGAGGGAAATGGGAGGTGGGGAGGAGGTGGAAATTTTTAATAAATAAATTACAAAAAGGAAAAATGTCCTCCATAGATTCAGGTATTTTGAATACTTGATCCCCTTGAAACTGCTGTTGAGTGAGCGTACAGAGCTTGTAGGAGATGGAGACTTACTAGAGGACCTGCACCATTGGGGGTGGGGTTTGAGAGTTCACAGCCTCATTCTACTTCCTGTTCTCTTTCTCTATGCTTCCTGTGTGCAGATGGAATGTCATCTCTCTGCTTCCTGACTGAAGGCTGACTTCAGGCTCCTGCTTCCATGCCTTCCCTGCCATTCTAGACTCTGTTCCTCTGAAACAGTAAACCAAAATAAATCCTTTCTTTTCCCTCCCTCTCTCCTTCTCCTCCTCCTCCTCCTCCTCCTTCTTCTTCTTCTTCTTCTTCTTCTCTCTCTCTCTCTCTCTCTCTCTCTCTCTCTCTCTCTCTCTCTCACACACACACACACACACACACACACACACACACAACTTATCAAAATCAGCTTAAAAAGAAAACTATAGACACCAGCCTTCTAGCACAATACGATAGATAGAATGAAAATGATGGAGATGCTATGCTGGAAAAAAAAGGGGCTGAATTTTATGTTAAACTAGAATGTAACACTAACGAGTTTTATTGGTGAACTTCTGTCTCACACAAGCAAGCAGAAAACGGGAACTTAATACTCCTAAGCTGAACTCCCCTGCTGGTAGTTCTGTTAAAAATGCTTAAACCTCCCTCCTCATTGTTCCTCATTTTGCTCTTGGTTGTCACCTAGAATTTTGTGGTAAGATCCTATTATTGTGGAATATTTGTTTAACTATGTAAAGATATGCCGCATTTGTTTATGCTGTGTTTAACTATGTAAAGCTGTGTTACTTTTCTTCATGCTGCATTTGTTTAACTAGGTAAAGATGTGTTGCTGTTTAACCTTGACTGCCTAAGGTAGGTAGATTGGCCTAATAAAAAGCTAAATGGCCAATAGTTAGACAGAGAAGGGATAGGTGGGACTGGCGGACTGAGATAAAAGGGGAGACAGCCAGCCCACTGGGGGCCAGCCAACAGTGGCTCAGCCAGCCAGTGAGTAGCCTGAGCCAGTTGCCAGACACAGAAAAAGTAGGAAAGTAGGACATACAGAATGAAAGAAAGGTAAAAAGCCCCAAGGCAAGTCATAGATGAAGAGAAACTGGTTATATTAAGTTATAAGAGCTAGTGGGACAAGTATAAGATAAAGCTGAGCATTCATAACTAATATTAAAGTCTCAATGGCATGATTTGGGGGCTGGCAGTCCAAGAAACTGCTACACCCTATGGGTGAAGATACCACACACTTTGTTCTGGGACGTGGGGAAATCAAGCTGGTACTGAGCAGGAAACATCTTTCCTGCTGGCTAGCTATCATAGTAATGGAGTGTGCAATGTAGGCTGCTGGGAAGAAAAGTCATCAACGGTCTTAGCCAGCGACATAGTATCCAGTGTGGTAAGATATGCCAATGGATACAATAGTGACAGGCGAGCTGTAGACCAATTGCTTTCTGACTGAATTAAAAGCACATACCATAAGAGGAAATACATGCCTAGTATTGTGAATCAGGTTAAGAATCGATGGTTGGAGAGCTCATAGCCCCAGGGGATGAACCTACTATTATTATTTTGCTAAATGTTCATAGTATCAAACTTTCCTCTAAACTTGTATTTCTATACCCATTAATTTGTGCAACTCTCAGGCCTTATCAGGGCAGTTTCTTTGTGGAGTGAATGGTGGTTGGTGTGAAAACTCATAACTGGCCAAAGTACAAAGAATGGAACATACGTGGAGGGGTCAGCCATAAAAGGGACACCTATATCACACCCCTACCCCCGAAGGCCCAGGGACTAGTTGTTGACAGAGGTTTCTGTCCCTCCTGGTCCCACAGCCATTCAGTTCCAAAGAAACACACAGAGCTTACATTAATTATAAACTGGTTGGTTTATTAGCTCAGGCTTCTTATTGACCCTTATAACTTATATTAGCCCATAATTCTTGTCTATGTTAGCCACATGGCTTGGTACCTTTTAGCAGCGAGGCAGTCTTTCTCTTCCCAGAATTCTCCTGTTTTGGTCACTCTGCCTATAATTTCTGCCTGGTCACCCGCCTATACTTCTGGCCTGGCTATGGTCAATCAGCGTTTCATTAAAATAATACAAATGACAGGATAACAGGACCATTATCCCACAGCAACTAGTGAAAGAGAGAGGACCAAAAGGCTGTAAAAGCCTGAGATTTGGGGGATGGGGCCTAAAGTGTCTTTGGAAATGACAGGATTGTTCCACTCATGAAGTCATAGCAGCTGTGATTGCCTGCATAAGACCTGCTCCCGATCAAGTCAGTCTACATGCTGGAATGTAGACTGGAGTAGCCAATAAAAACTTATATTAAGGTGACTGGGTATTCTGCCTGTGTGCATGTGTGTGCATGGTTTCCAAAGAGGTCAGAAGAGGGTATCAGATCCCTTGGGACTAGAATTAATGTGGTTGTGAGTTGCCATGTGGGTGTTGTGACTGAACCTGGATCCTCTGGAAGAACAGCCCCAGTTTTCTTAGCCCTAGAACCATTTCTTCAACTCACAATTATATTTTTTAAAAATAATTTTCTTTTAGGAAAAAATGTATACATTAGCACATATTTCCTATAATTACCCTTTAGTAACCTGACTCTAGTGTAGAGGAAAAGTAGAACCCTTAACTAGCACATGAGCCTTACTGACTTCCCATACACAACTTTACTATACAGGGCTAACGGCTTCCTTGCGGTCTCTCCTTAGTAAATACCAACCACGCTTTCATCTCAGGGCCTCATGCCTGGCATTCTCCATCCCTGCAGGATTTGTTCTCTTATCACCTTTCAGTCTTTTCCTATTACTTTCTTAACTATGACTTATCTTAAACACTATATTTATATTTGTAAGCTTCAAGGCTTCCTGGCTCTCCCAGGTGCCCCACTTTTCCTATAATATGTATCCCCGTTTGACACGACATGATACTCATATTATTTCATAATACTTGCTTGTTTATTGATTGCTTTCTCTCCAACAACAAAATAAATGATGCTTTAAATCTGGGATTTTTTTTGTGGAGCTTATCTTTATTAAATTAAACAAACAATCTAAATTAAACAAGTTGATAAGAAAATAGTATAATGACCCTGAGCTCCTGGGGCTCCACTGTTCTTTCAAATTTATTTATCCAATAGATACTGATTAATCATTAGGTAATATTCTGCATCTTTGAGATGTCCACATTTGCTGAATGCTAGGAAAGATTCCAAGAAAGAACAAAGATTAAGTCACCTCAGTTTTAAGAAGAGTCTACTTCGTTGGCTTTCTTATAGCTGATAGCTGAAGAGCCATGCTACAGGAGGCTGAGTACTCTCTGACACAGAATGGTTTTGATTGATATATGCAGCCAGGGAGAGGTAATTGTCCTTTAATGGAATTGGATTTGAGCTGGGAATGAAAGGGACAGACAAGAGTCTGACAGAGGTTTTCCTTTATCGGAGGTAAGGTAAGGCCTAGTTGTAGTGTTTATGGCTACGGTGGGTCACTGGGTTGACAAACTTTGCTATTATTTTTTTTAAATTTCAGATCACTCGATGTCTAAAGTAACAGATGTCCTTATTCTACCATTTTTATATCACTTGCTAAAAATTCTGAACAATGTACTAGTCACAATGGACCCAAATGGCTATAAAGCCACTCAAGCACATATGACAAGGAAATCAGGAAGAGGAAACAAGAAAATATACACTTTGAAACACAGGCAAAATACCCAGAAAACAACAAAGCAGGCTGCCTATATGCAATAAGGAAATTGGGAGAGATGACGATGGGAGTAAGACTGTCTAAACTCACCTTTCACTGAAGTTTGACTTTTGAAAGAATTAAACTAGCAAAATTGGAGGAGGAAACATAAAAACAAAACAAATTGCAGCAAACAACATTCCATTTACAGTTTGTACCACAAGCAGAGGAGGAAAAGTTTTCCTAAAGTAACTAGTGAACATAAAACTTGACTACCTGCGGACAGTTCCTTTCAGTCACGGTGGAAGAGCTATAACCAAAGTTGGTAGTATTTTTACTCAGCTGGTATTTTTGTAATGTGATGCATGAAGCAATTCTGAGACTGTTCTGAAACTATTTCAGGAGTGAATAAATGTGTTGATGATGTTGGGAGACATCTCACTGTGGGGAGGAAAAGGATGTGCAAATGTGGATGGAGGAAGGAAAGAAAGGAAACTGTGGAATGAACTCAAGTTGAGAAAACTGGTATAAACTCTTAAGTCCTAAAATACGTGTGTACCTATACATAAAAGCAGGGCTCAGAGCACCTGATGGTATCATTTAACATGTTCTAATATTCCAAGATGGATAGAATTGGAGGGTTAACAGAATATATTCACCTTGTTTAGACAAGAATACATCAGATGTGTTTAATGTGGTTCACCCTGCCCATCACCCCTGACATACGACAGCTACCCTCTCTTTGCTTTTGTGATGTTAAGAATCTCCAGTAAGTTTAGATGTTATCCTCTTAGTGAGTCATAACATTCTCCATCAGTCTTTCTTCCTAGTAATTTTTACTTTCATTGATGGCCACTGCTCAGAATTGTTATTCCAAGGGTAATTCAAAGTGGTAAAACTATACATTTATTATTTCTCTATGCTTATTTTCTGGAAATCATTTAAAACTTTAACACATTAATTATTAATTGCCCAGAAACATAGCTTGTGCAACCAGTTTGTACAAAAAAGCCTAATCAAATGCTTGCTCTTAAAAATCCCTTAAAGTGACTTTTCTTTAATATTATTTTGAGCACACGGATCTTAACAAGCTGCATGTGTGTCTTCTACCCAGTGCAATTGCCATATTTTTGCTGGCCAGGTTGTCCAAATTTGGAAACTCCTTTATGTTGGCTTTTGTCCCCCTCTGGTATGATCCCAGTGGACACTGCTGTATCCTTGCCATTCAGTTTGACAAAAAATCCATACATTGCCATCTGTACACATGTCTCCATATCTCCATGGAGTTCTGGTTCTTCTTAGTAGTACTGAGAGATCACAGATTGTGTGATCATCAATACTGTGTTATCACTTCAAGGTTATTCATGTACAGTTATGAAATTCAAGCATGAATTTTAAATAGAAAAATATATCATCACTTAACATTTCTATGTCTTTGTATATCTCATACAGAAAACATGTACTAATGAAATTAACACAAATTCCTACTTGCTTCATCCTACACTAACATTTTGGTCCATTTATTTGTGTTGGTGTTTCAAAATAATAAAAGTATTATTACAAATAGTACATTTACTGAATATGGGTTATAGTTTTTCATAGTTTTCTTTTTGGTCTTCAGTGTTTATTTTTCTAGGATTGCAGAATTCAAATTATTGTTTTAAATTTACTTGTATATAAATATGTATAGTTAAGCTACCAACTTAATACACAGTTATGTTTGTTTTATTTTTATCAATTTTAAGGACTGTCCTTAGCAAAATGTGGTTTTCAAGTAATTATAGAAATCAAAAGTAAAATCACAGAACAAGATAGACTGGGAGAAGTTGATCTTCCGTACCTGCCCCACATGCTACATCTTTTTCCAATAGGGATGATTTTCTATTCACTTCTCATCTATTCTATATTTAGGGAATATTCTCTTTCCTGAAAAGAAAGTTCACATATCTTCTTTAGAAATTTGTTTTATTCTTTCTAACAATAATTCTAGAGTTCAGTTCTCTGCTAAAAATATTTAATTATTGTACACAATGATTTGTAATTTTTCCATGCCAGATCATTTTATAACATTACATAAAAATTTTTGTTCCTTTTTTAATAGGCATATGGCATTATGTTATGTGGTTTATTCAACCAGCACTCAGAAAGTGCATTTGCTTACAGGCTTTCACCATTATCAAGCTGCATTGAAGAGATGGTTCAGTGGCTAAGCATTTGTATTGTTCTTGCAGGGAACCTGAGTTTAGTTTTGATTATCCATGTCTGTCAGCTCACAAATCGCTCGTAACTCTAACTTCAAGTGATCTGAGGCCTCTGACATCTTGGTACCTGCACAAACCTCCATATAAATACACAGAACTAAAAATAATCAAAATCTTTGTCAGACATGGTAGTGCGTGTCTTTAATTGCAGCACTTGGGAGGCAGAGATAAGTAGATCTCTAATAGTTTGAGGTTAACCTGGTCTACATAGTGACTTCCAGGCTTGCCAGAGCTATATAGTTAAAGCCTGTCTCAAAAAACAAAACAAAAATTAAAACCAAAGTTAACTGCAACCTTGTTCTTTCATTTTTCTCATTCATTCATTCATTCATTCATTCATTCATTCATTCATTCATCTTTTTGCACTACTGCTAATCAAACCTAGGTCCTTATGCATCCTAGCAAAGACTCTACCAATGACTGCCATCTCCAGCCATTCATCATTTCTTTGCTTATCATATCTTCTTGCAAATTAAATGTCTTTCTTGTCACTCTGTAACCATATTTATTAATGTCTTTTCTCTTTGTTGTATTTCCAAAAGGTTTTCCCTAGTCTGTCTCAGTAGTTAAGAGCACTTGCACCCACATGGTAGCTCATAACTGCTTGTAATTTCAGTTCTAGAGGATCTGAGACCCTTTTCTGGCCTCCTCAGACACCAGGCACATACATTGTGCATATATACCTACATTCATGCAACACTCAAACACATAAAATAAAAATTAAAAATATGGAGAAAAGAGTTTTTCTTACTTCCAGCTTATTCACTGTAAGTCTTCTTGATATTATTAACATTTTATAACATATAATTTATATATTTATTATATATTTATAATACATATAATTATATGTAACATATAAGTTAGATATCAGTTTAAGGCATGTCTGTGTATACAGGCTCACACAGATGCACAAAGGCTGAGTACTGGCTTAGAATCTCTACAAGACAGTGGTGACCGGTTTTACATATCTGGTTAGCAGTTTCCAGTCATTATTTCAAAATACAGTCTAACATTTTAGTTCAAGTTCCTAAGAACTTACTAAGAAGTAATCTGCAGTCTCAGCCTAATAAGTGACAAAGAAATAGAAGAGATTTGAGGACCAGTGAAGACTGCTCAAGGAATAAACATGCTTGAGCCAAAAGCCCAGCCTGATGAACTGAATTAGATCCTGGGATCCACATAGTAGAAGGAAAAAACTCACACCTGCAAGTGCTACTCTGACATCCACACACATACCCGTGTACACATACATGTACTTGTATATTACACATACACAGACATGCACACACACACTACAATAAATAAATGTAATAAAAGTATTTGAATAGAAAATGTCAGAGGGGACTGGAGAGGTGACTCGGAGTTTAAGAGCACTAGCTTCTCTTCCAAAGGTCCTGAGTTCAATTCCAAACCACATGGCAACTCACAACCATCTATAATGAGATTTGGTGCCGTTCTGGCATGTAGGCATACATGCAGATAGAACACTGTATACATAATAAATAAATTAATTAAAAAAATAAAATGTCAGAGAATACAAGCATGTCTTCTAAGATCTGGAACTACTTGGAATAAACTAGTACTTTTTCTGAAAATACAGTAGTTTTATTGGTGAAATGTTAAACATGACTGCAAACTCTGAAAGTCCTTATTTAGGTACAGGGTGAATTTAAAATACATAGATACAGTCAGGTGGTGGTGGCACACGCTTTTAATCCCAGCACTTGGGAGGCAGCAGAGGCAGGCGGATCTCGGTGAGTGTGAAGCCAGCGTGGTCTACAGAGAACAAATTCCAGGACAGGCTCCAAAGCTAAAAAGAAACCTTGTCTTGAGAAAATAAACAAACAGAAATACATAGATACATAGCACAATGCCCAATACAATAAATACTTCTGAACAAATGAAATACATAATCATCAAAATCAGAGTGACAATGGGTTCTCATAGATTATACATAAATTCCGAGAGATTTAGATAATGGTGCTGGCATGGTTTGAACAGTACGAGGAAAGAATAAAACAATGTCTTCAGTTAGACAAGCTGGCAGGCTGGATTAGCCCAGTGGTAGGGTACCTGATTAGTACCTGCTAGGCCCTAGTTGATTTCAGTACTAGTGGTTAAGTTTTTTCTATACTTATGATATATTTTGACATCAAAGATTAGGATGAGAATGTTGGTGACCCATGGGCTGGGGAGATAACTGCACTGAACCAAGTAGATCTTGGTAGGCTGCATAATGGATCCAAATCGACTCACCAACCATTGATTGTTAAATATTAGGCACTAGAAGTAAAAAAAAAAAATGAGAGCCACTCTTCCATATTAAGATGCCCACTATCTGTAGGACAATCACATGTGTAGAAAACAATTTCTTTTTTGTGAGATAGCTGATAAATGACTGAAGGAAGGACACAAAGACAAAGGAGGGAGTAGCTAACTCCACCTCCTATGTAACTCTGGCAAAGTTTAAAACATTGGTATAATGAGATACTGCATTTGGGTCCAAATCTTAAATAATATGGATACAGGATGTAGTTTAATCAGTAGTAAATAGGAAGCAGATTTAGAGACAGTATTTGAAAAACTTCTCGCATGAATCAATGGTGATTGCCAGTCAACAGGATAGTCATGTTAAGCTCTGGGCTCATCAGACTGGAAGGCCAGTCTGTTGTAGATAGCCTATCTTCAAGAGACCTTAAAACAAATGGATGCTATCTGGTGAAAGACTGATGATGGACAGCAGACATGGAAGTGTATTTATTATATAAAGCACGGATAAGGAGAATGCATGGAAACTGGGAGGAAACTCCTCTGATTAAGACAGATGAAAGATTCTGCCAGCCTTTCCTCAGAAGTTCCCACTGCGTACTTGTATTTGTGACGATGACCTACAAAGCCTTATAGGATTCAGTCACCACTTCTTTACCTTTCTAGCTTCCTCTTGTCTTTCCCTCATTAAGTCCTTCGATGGCCAATCCACAGGAGCTTCTTGCTCTTCTTTAACACCCCAGGCATGCTCCCTGTATAAGACTTTGTCCCACTGTCCCTTCTCCGGTAACAATGTTCTTACTTTGGTCCTCACCAGTCTAGCTCCAAAGGTTTGCCTCAGATACTATGTTTAATTTTTTTCTTTATTTTTATATTTTATTTATTTATTTATTATATTTTTTGAGACATGGTTTCTCTGTGTAGCTTTGGTTGTCCTGAAACTCACTCTGTAGACTAGTTGGCCTCTACTCTGCCTCCTGAGTGCAGAGATTAAAGGTATGTGCCACCACCTTCCACCTTCAGATATTATCTTACTTAATATTATTTTGATTGTTTTATTTACAAATACAACCTGGACTGGTGTAGCTCAGTGACAAAGTGGTTCCAAGCATGGAAGAAACACTGGATTAAATTCCCAGCACTGTACTCATTCATTCATTCAATCACCCATAAAATCACAACCTGCATTTTTTTGCTCACACTCTCGTTTAGTCTCTTGATTCCCCCTAACTTTGATATTTTGGTTACCTGTTATTATATTTTAAGCGACCGTTTGGGTCTTGTAGAAACTTAGAAACAGAAGGAGGTGCAAAGAACCTAAGATTGGCCATAAGAGAAAATGTTGTGGACAGGGATGGACAATATGCATACTATAGGAATAATAACCTCTCCTGGTTTTTCTTTACCTCTTCAAACAGCAAAATATGAGCAGTATAAAAACAAGAAGAAAAGTTATATGAACAATTATAGTCCTATGACATATACAGATAATTAGAAAATTAATGCTCATGGTATTTTTTTGAATTGATGTTACATTCAAAATTAATTTTTAAAAGGTTAAATGAAAGTAAATGGATCTGAAGTTCCTTTTTATCAGCCATAAAAATATTCATTGGCCCGGTGCCCAGAGTCTAAAGGAAACCAGCATGAGTCTAATGAAAAACAAGCTGTAGGTCTCAGGGAAATTCAATATATTTTCTTTCCTTTCCTTTTAGTTTTTGATTGGTTTCCATGGGAATCTGGGCTTGTGGGGAATCACTGAACCTATTCATGGACAGCAGTTGCTTTATTTTCATGGCTTCATAAAAGTAGGGGTCAGTGAAGAGATAAAGATGATTAGGCAATGAATATGGCTGTGGGAAACAAGATTATGTTTAAAACAAAATTCTATAAGCTATACAGATTTTAAAAAACGCAATCTTCAAGTCTGTTCTACCCTGTCTGAGAAGTATGATAACAGAGAGTAAAAACAAATGTCAGAGTTAAGGGAAAGAGCTTTGGATCATGCTGTGAACCTGGTCAACAAGAAACAAACACTCAAGTACTGCCTTGGACGTGAGATGGGAAAACTGGAATTGGGGCACTTTCTTGGACAGAAGAACCAGAAGTTGAGGAAAGATGATGTGAAGACCAGAAAGAATGCTGAGGGAAATCTGAATGTTTCCTTTTAATGTGGCTTATCAGGAGCACTAAGATGTGAGTCAGATAACAAAACAAACCAAGTAATGGCCAAGCTAATTCTGACAACAGGGACAAAGGCTTTAAATAACTTGACCTAATTATACCCCAGTTTACATACAGAGAAACAGACAACACAAGATGAATCTGATGCAACTACAGAGTGACTACTATAGAGCTAAGCAAAGGTTTTTTTCACATTAGAATCATGCCAAAAAATTTCAAAATGATGACCTCAGTGTGATCCACATGACTAATAACAACATGCAAGTAGATGTACATGGACAAAAGCTCAACTACTAAGTAAATATGCTTGTATGAAATAACTTTAATACACAAATCCATAGATACAGAAAGCTTATCAGTGGCTGTTAAGACTGGAGGAAAGAAGCAACAGGAAGAAGCTGGTCAACAAGTAAGAAACCGTGCTTTATAGTGACAGAAATGCTTTGGAACTAGATAGAGGGAGCGACTACACATCATCAATGTACTAATGCTACCAACTTGCTCATTTTAAAATAACCAAGTTTGTTATGAGTTTTACTGAGACAAATTAAGTTTTAGGACTTATTTTTATTTATTTATTTTGTTTTTCGAGACAGGGTTTCTCTGTAGCTTTGGGGCCTGTCCTGGAAACGAGCTCTTGTAGATCAGGCTAGCCTCCAACTCATGGAAATCCACCTGTCTCTGCCTCCCAAGTGCTGGGATTAAAGGCGTGCACCACCACTGCCCGGTGAGTTTTAGAACTTACTTTTATGTGTATGTGTGAGTGCCTCCGTATACATATGTGCACCATATGTATACCTGGTACCTGTTTAGGTCATTAGGTGTTGAATCCCTTGGGACTAGAGTTATAGAAGGTTGTGAATCGCCATGTGGCTATCAGGAACCAAACCTGGGTCTGATGTAAGGGCAGTTAGTGCTTTTAGCTGTTGAGCTATGTCTAGTTAAAGCCAGTGTACTAGTCAAGCATGGTGGCATATACCAGTAATCCCAGCACCCAGGAGACAGAGGCAAGAGGATCACAGGCTTGATGTCAATCTAAGATATACAATGAATTACAGGCAGCCTGGGTTATAAGACACTCTATTCAAAGAAAATCAATGGGCAGGTTTTATATAGATAGACGACAAGGGCTTATTTCAGATGTGTTGAAACTGACATTTTTGGAAAGATAAACAGTTAGAGATTTTTAGACAATAGCTGAAAAATCAGGTCTGGAACTAGGGAGATGGATTAGTTCTAAAGACAAAGATGTGAGTGAAAACAACCGGAGGTTCTGGGGGTGAAAGAACAGTACAAAGGAAACAGGGGTCACTGTGGGATCACGGGAGTCAACAGTGAAAGGTAAGAGGAGCAAATGGTCAAGCACAAATGTCAGAGAAACAAGGAAGAATAAGGATGCCAAAAAGAGTAAGTCCACACAAATTAGGTCGTATTGTCAAAACAAGAACTACAAACACATCAAGTTCTATACCCTAGAAGTTTCATATAAAATAGAGAAGTACAAAGTATGACTAGTCTGAAGTCAATCTGACGCACAAACTAGAGTTACCTGAAAGGAGGGAACCTCGACTGAGAAGATGCCTCCATAAGTTCCTCTGTAAGGCTATTTCTTTGTTAGTGATTGATGGGGGGAGGATGGAGCCCATTCTGAGTGTTTCCATCCTGGGATGGTGGTCCTGGATATAAGAAGGCAGGCTGATGGGGGCTGGAGAGATGGTTCAGAGGTTAACAGCATTGCCTGCTCTTCCAAAGGTCTTGAGTTCAATTCCCAGCAACCACATGGTGGCTCACAACCATCTGTAATGAGGCCTGGTGCCTCTTCTGGACTGAAGAAAGAATAGTGTATACATAATAAGCAAATATACATAATAAGCAAGTCAGGAAGTACCACTCCTCCATGGCCTCCACATCAGTTTCTGCCTCCAGGATCCTGCCCTTTTGAGTTTCTGTCCAAATATCCTTCAATGATGAACACTGATGTGGGAGTATAAGTTGAATAAACCCTTTCCTCTCCAACTTGTTTTTTGGTTATGGTGCTTTGTTATAGCCATAGGGAACCCTAACTTAGACAGGCTATAAAAGATATCTCTCACATAGACAACAAAGAGGACCCTAAGAGAGACATACATGAATCTACCTAGGAAGGAAAAAAAAAAAGACAAAATCTACTGAGTAAACTGGGAGCATGAGGGGCAGGGAGAAGGGCTGAAGGGGAAAGGGGAGGAAGGGGAGTAGGGGAAAATGTAGAACTCAATAAAACAATAAAAAGGCATCTCTCCCTATATATTTTTAACTTGATTTTGTTTGAAGAATTTTATAAAAAATAATTTGAAAATGAAAGTCAAAGACATTAAGATTTGATTAGTTTCTTTATCCAAGAATAAATTTTTCATGTCTTTTGATATAGACACACAGCTTGGTTCAGGCAAATGATAGATCAGACAGGTAAGGGGCACGAGAACGAGGCAAATGATTGGTTAGAAGGTAAGAGTCATGAGAATGAGACAAATGATTGGTCAGAAGGTAAGAGTCATGAGAATGAGACAAATGATTGGTCAGAAGGTAAGAGCCATGGGATGGGGACATATGACATTTCTAAAATTTACAACTTATTTTTTGAGTCAAAGAAAAAAGTTACTTTGAAGATTAGATGTTTAAATAATATAATTTTTCTAGTAAGGTTGAAATCAGTAAATATGTCAGGGTCACTATTTCTCCTAATTAAAATTCCTTATAAAGTATAAAAGGTATAAAGTTACTTATACATTTAATACATTATTATATGTAGTTCTCAGTCTTTTTCTTTTTTTCCTGGTGCGGGAGAATTGTCTGTATTCTGTCAATCATGTTTTAAATAAACGCTGATTGGCCAGGCAGGAAGTATAGACGGGAAAACCAGACAGGAAGTAGAAATTCTGCAATGAGAACAGGAGAATTCTGGGAAGGAGGAAGTTGATTCCTCCCACTCCTGCCCAGATCACTGAAGCAGCAGGATGTGATCTGCCCCACTGAAAAAGGTACTGAGCCACATGGCTAACATAGATCAGAAAATGGGTTAATCAAGATGTGAGAGTTAGCCAGTGAGAGGCTAGAGCTAATGGGCCAATCAGCTTATAATTTATGGAGACCTATGTGTGATTTTCTTTGGGGCTAAACAGTTGTGGGTATTGGGTGGGACAGAAAACCCAAACAAGCAGGCCCTAATCATGTTACATTCTCCAAGATAGGGTTTCTCCGTGCAGTTTTGGAGCCTGTCCTGGAACTCACTTTGTAGACCAGACTGGCTTCAGCATCACATCATTCACCTGCCTCTGCCTCCCAAGTGCTGGGATTAAAGGCATGTACCACTACAACCTAACAAGTCTTAGTCTTTTTAAAGTTTGAAATCATTAAGAAAAAAATTCACTGACAATATGTTTATATTTAATGGGAACCACTACAACCTAACAAGTTCTTAGTCTTTTTAAAGTTTGAAATCATCAAGAAAAAAAAATCCACTGACAATATGTTTACATTTAATATTTATTGGATGATGGAAAATATAAGAATTGAATTAAAAGACAATTGAAAATGAAATATTTTATTAGGCACATCAATTTCTAAATGCATTGAAAGAGTACTATAACTAGAAGAGCAATTACTTATATGGTCTTCAGATAATGTTCAAGTCTGTGTGTTAAACATGCACAAGTTAGCTGCCTTCCGTGGTCTCTGGCACAGATGTTAATACTGATATTTTATTTCTTAAATATTTACAATTCTATGAAGTAGGTAAGGTAGTAATATAAACCATATTTTACAAAGCCTTTGAGACTTAAACCACCTGTGTCAGGTCAGAAGCCTAGTGAGTGATGTTCTGTGGTACCAGATGTCTTTGAATTATGAATGGAATATAAATCTCGAAACGTCAGATCTAATTTCTTTTTCATTATGCCATATTTACTCAAAAGAGAGCTGGAAATCAGTAGGTCCTTGTCATCCAATGAAGCACAAAGTTATCAGTTCACATTAGCTACCTCTGCCCTGCACCTAATCCAAGCATGAGCGTTTTATGGAATCAGTGTTGTGTTTGGGAGATGGGAAGCTATGGCCCTTCAAAGCCCTAAGCCTCCACTCATCCTTGTCAGAGATTGCTTCAACAGGACATGAACTTTCTTATCTAGTTTACTCAGCTTTAGGGCCAAAACATCTCACGCTAGGCCTGCAAATTACTTTCCCATTTGTATAAAGAGAATAGTTTCCCAGGGATATTTTGATTTATAAATAGTTGTCAGCAATATTCAGATGTGTTGTAAACTCATGCCATGCTCACTAAACAAACAAACCACTTGTCCAAGTCCAGACTCCCTCACTATACTTTGGAATGTTTTGCTCTTACTCTCCAAGAGACTTCGACTCAAAAATCATCCATTTTCCCCCTAAATTTGTGTTTGCATACGTGTATATGTATGTGGATATGTGTGTACATGTTAACATAGAGGCCAGAGGTGAACCTTGGGTTCTTCCTTAGAAACTGTCCTTGATTTTGTTTGAATCAAGGTTTATAAAAGCCTAAAACTTGCTAATTATGCTGGGTTCACAACACTACTCTCATTTAGTTCTTCTCATTCTTTGTCTCCTTTGTAAGGTTATTTCCCCAGAGTAACCTTCAATACTAGTATTTCCTATTTCTAATTCTGTTTTCCTCTAAATGTTTCCCTCTGTTTCACCTAGGCGCTGCAACTCCTATGGCTTTTTTCGCACTGGCCACTCTAGTTCAGATTTCACTTCGTAGATCCAAACACAGCAAAGTTCATGGCACCTGTCAACTACTAAGGTATTCCACGGGGCCTAACATTGAGCTTTTACTCTGACTCCTTGATTAGTATATATTATCTTTGTGAATAAAGCCACCCAATTAATTTAAGAAGTTAGTATCTAGACAAGGCCAATGGCATTGAAAATGGGAAGTATACATAAAAGCAAATGATATAGGCAAAGCGGAGCAGCAGTTCTCAAAGGGTTTTGTCAGCACCACTGTCTTTTCCTTGGAACTTGTCAAAGAAGTACACTCTCTGGTTTCATGCTGCCTCAACTGAATTAAAAATGGTCAAGCGGGTCCAGCATCTGCGTTTTCATTGGCAGTCCAGGTGATCCAGACATGTCTAGTTCTAAAAACTCAAGGATCAGCTCATGGGTATAGGGCTTTCATACTGCTCTACAAATTCAGGGAAATACAACCTTAGGGCTTACATGCTCAGGCCAGGAACCATCATTGGTTCCATCCTACCTGATCCTATGTACAAGTAATGGTTACAAATTTCTAGATGGGGGCTGGAGAGGTGGCTCAGAGGTTAAAAGAACTGGCTGCTGTTCTAGAGGTCCTGAGTTCAATTCCCAGGAACTACATGGTGGCTCACAAAGTTAGACATTTTACATTCAGTAAATAATACTTCACGTGGACTAATTCACACAGAGCAGAAGGACAAAATCTTAAGAAGACTGACACATTTTCATGGAGCTACCACATACTAAGACACAGAACATTTCTAGCACCCTGGAAAGCTCCTTCATTTTTCTCTTAGTCACTGCCTATTTTGTAGGTGAGCACGTATCTGATTTCAGTCACCAGAGATCAGTTTTGCCTGTTCCTGAAATCCCTTTACATAACATGAACACTAAAAAATAATCTACTTCATTCAATACGATGTCTATAGAATTTATGAATGTACCAACACTTAGATTTTTCCAAATTGTGTAACAGGAACAATTTTCCTGTTGACAGGTATGTAGGTTATCTGAGCTATTATTAAGACACTGGGACAGGTGAATAGTTCATTGATATAACACTGATGTAGTTTGTGAAGAATCATAAGTTCTATTCCCAGTCATGCAAAAATAGAAAATATTTTTTTGCTTTTATGAATAGAGTTTTTTCAAACACTTTTTATAGTAAGGCTTAAATTTGCAACTGCGTGTCCAGTGGGTAGGTATCTTCTACTGTTTTCTAGGGTGCGTGTACCAATTTATATTTTCATAAAAATGCTGAGTTTCAGTTCTTCCACACTGCCACCACCAACTGGGGTATCACATATCTCCCATTTTTATTTTAGATATTCAAGTGGCTCAGAAGTGATATCTTACCATGGTGTTTTCATTTTCCTTATTACTGATGATGATGTATACCTTTTCAGGTGTCTTTTGGGTATTTTTATATAATCTTTAGTAAACCAGGGCTACACATTCCAATATAAGTAAATCTCAAGATATAATGGTCAATTAAAAAATAAGTTGCAGAAATTAGTATGCATGCCCAGCCTGTCCAGGATAGAGGATGTAACTCTGCCCAACAAATGTTCCCTTCTCTCTCGTGCCTTGATTGCTGCCATGATTGAAAAGAGCAAGAAAAGGAACTGAGTGAATAGACTGTGTTGTAAATGATGTGAAATTTCTTCAGAAAGTTCTTGAGATTGGGTTTGAGATTCTTGGTATGGGGGCGGGGAACTTAAGTCTCAGCTTGAAGGAAGCCAGGTAAACCAATTGGACTTCATTTCACTTGGGCAGTAATGTAAGGAGAATTGAAAACAATGCCTCAGAGAACTTAAGGCTGACAATCACACAAATAAGAGACTGTATTTTCTCTATTTATGATAAATTTTATATTCGCTCTTGACTATCATGTTTGTGAAATATACCACAATCACAAGGGGTCTTAAGGAATTTTTGTTGTTGTTATGATATTATTTATAATTGCAAAATAGAGAAACATTTTCTTAAGGGAAAAAAGTTGCAGAATGATGAATATCACATCATACCATTCATTTAAAAATTTAAGCACATAAAATAATGTTGCTTATGTGATTGAGTACATGTTAGAAAAATATTCAAGGAATTGAAACTACCAAACTCAATCCAACTTAGGAGAAAGAGAAATAGGGGAACAGAATTTTGGATGGTAAATTGACTTTAAGTACATCTATTCTATTTAGCTTCATTTAAAAGATCTTATATAAAATATGAATAATAGTTTTATTTCTTAAAAGTGTTAGGTACTCAAATGTCTTTCACATTACTTTCACATTACTTCCTATTCTACCCATATGCTTATAATGCTTCATTAACATAAAAATGAAACAAGGAAGAGCCCGCACATATGCAAAGGAAACAAGAACAGTGAATTAAATTTTTAAAGGAAGAGAACTAGAGCTGAGGATGTAGCAATTGCCCAATATGCATGAAGCCCCAACTTCAATCTTCAGCATTGGAGAGAGAGAGACAAAGATAGACCAGGTTTCCTTATCTAATGGCAAACTAAACAAGATCCAGAGATCTGTGTCCTTCATCTTCTGAGTCCTATGTGGTAATTCACTGTTTATACCTATGTTGCTGCATGCCTAGCAGCAACAATGCTGATACCATATCCTTAGAGAACATACCTCTCCAAGAAACTAAATGTTGTAAATCTAAGGACTTATAACTCATATAGAGAAGACAGACAGTATTAGCCCACCTTATCCATCCTAAAGATAAGGAAATTGGGGGCATAAAAGTGTTACTTCTAAGTAAACAAAATACACAGACGTAGTGACATTTTGTTTATGTTTTAACAAATAAAGCTTGCCTGCCTGAAGATCAGAATGCAGAGCTAATCCACTAAAGCCAGGGAAAGATGGCACACAGAAGCAGAGGAATCTCTGTTAGTTCAAGGTCACCATGGGCCACACAAGATTGAATCTGTCTTAAAGAGAAACAGAACTCACTCACTCAAAGGCAATCCAGCACTTGGGATCCCACGCCTTTAATCCCAGCACTAGGAAGATGGAGACAAGAGTGATATGGCTGAGTGGAGAGAGGAAAATAAGGTGGAAGGAGATAGGAGAGCAGTGCAGTCTGAAGTTTGGTGGAGACAGATGGAGTCTGGAGATGCAGTCTGAGGACAGGACTACCTCTTCAGTCTGAGCACTGGTAGAGGTAAAAGGTCTCTCTAGTGGCTGGCCTCTCTGCTTCTCTGATCCTCAGCGTTAACCCCTATATCTAACTCTGGCATTATTATTATTAATATTATTATTATTATTAAGACTAACTAGGATTTGAGTTATATACAGAGTTTTATAAAACCTGTTTATAAAATTGTAAAGGGAGGTCATGGAAAATAGGAAGAAAATAAATACATCATTTATTTAAACTTTTAACAGCTTTGAAGCCCATACCTTTCATGATAAATTAATCACTGATTCATTCTTGTTTATTAAATAAGTACTGTCTATTAAGTGGCAAACTGTGCTAGAACTATAGCAATAAACTCAGGTAAGATACGGCTTCTGTCCTCAGCTTAAATGGGAGGGAGGTAAAATTCATTTAAAGAGATATGTCAGATGGACTATGTCTAGAGATACTCAAAAATAAATGTATTTCAAGTTTGCTTTTTGCCTTTTCTTTTTTTTGCAAAAAAAAAGAGACATGACTGAGTTGAGGCCAGCCTGGTCTACAAAGTGAGTTCCAGGACAGCCAGAACTGTTACACAGAAAAACCTTGTCTCAAAACAACCCCCAGAAAACCAAAACAACAACAACAACAAAAATGAGACATGACAAATGACAGTTACATTGTAAAATAATGAGGCACTAACAGATATAAACAATGTACTATAGGAATATATTTCCACCACTAATAAGCCTAAGTTAATAAAACCCTTAAAACTCCAGTATAGTTTTATATTTTAAAAAATATATAATAGCATGACACTTACTGTTTCTATGCTTTGACTGTTGCTATATGTTAAATGCATTCATTGTAAGTTACATGGGACACCTGTATGAAATTTGTCTATCTTGTATTTCAACACAGTACCAGTTATGTAGTACTTTTAATTTATGTTTGTAATTGAATCACGGTTGTATTCATGAAAATTGAATTACATAAATAGCGAATCCATGTGTGTGCACGTGGATTGTCACCCTGAGGTGTTATTCATCAGGTGTCATCCACCTTGTTTTAGACAGGGTTTCTCACTGGCCTGGAGCTCAACTACTAGTGTAGGTTGGCCGGATCTACCTGTCTCTGTATCCCAGCAGTAAGATTATAAGCATGAGTCATCATTCCAGCGCTTTGTTTGTTTGTTTGTTGAAACAGGTCTCTCTACATAGCCCTGGCTGTCCTGGAATTCACTACATAGATCAGGCTGTTCTTGAACTCACAGAGATCTTCCTGCCTCTGCCTCCTGAGTGCTGGGATTAATGACATGCACCACCATGCTCAGCTCCATACCAGCTTTATTACACGGATTCTAGGACTCAAACTCAGGTCCTCAGACTTACATGGCAGGTACCTCATCTACTGAACTATCTTCTCAGACCAAACAGCACACTTCTAAGACCACACATACCAGATTTAAATGAAATAAACAATACTGGAAAAGTTCACTGTGATGAAAGGAAAGGAAGTTTAATGGAGGCTGTACCAAGCCTCAACCTATAGCAGATATGTGCGATTTACTTTTCCTATCCTGACAATTTACATAATCATGACTACCTTGGAAATGTCTGGCAACCACTTGTTGAGTCAACACTTCCATGGTGTATCTCTTAGAGTCAACTCCACTCCATTGGCTCAACTATAATACCTCACTATGCACCTACACTTTCTTCCCCTTCAAAGAGATTTGGCTGCCATGTTAACCTCCTTACATACTTCAATCATGTAACTTTTCATATTTCCTAAATGGCTTCATTGTAGATAGAATTTTTCATTAGAAAACAAAACAAAACACAGGTATTGCATTGTGCAAAAGCCTTATACCAGTACAAATTGATATTTTATGGCTGAAAATTAATGAGCTTGAGTTAGCAAAATTAATTATCTATATGTTTTAAAGTAAGAATGAATCCCCATACAAAAAATCAATTTATTAGGGACTAAAAGACTTAACTGTGAAAGAAAATGTAAGATAATTTTAAAATAATCAATGTTCAGCTGCTCCACTTCCCAGCCACTGTTTACTCTGCTGTTTACTCTAGCTGAGCCCCACACTGCACAAGCACAGTTTAACCTTGACTAGACAGAACGTGTAGCAGGACTTTTGGGTTCCTCCTCCACTGTTCTCTCCATTCTAGCAACACCATCTATACCTTGGTTTCTTCAACCTCATAAGATTGTGAGGGCTATACTTATTTGCATTAAAAAATTAGAAAATACTTTTAAAGGAAAAAGCCAGGATGACTGTGGTACTCTTAGTATAGGCTTTCTTTCCCTAAATGATTATATTTTCTTAGAGTATGTCCATGCTGATTAATCTCAGTGCTTTTAAACACTGGGTATATATTTTTTTTCCAATTATACGAGGTATATGCACATATGTCTGGCAGAGTGCCACCTGAAAAATCAGCAGGCATGGTCAAAAAGAATGCTTTGTCACAGAAGTCTTTTCTTGGGTTCTCCTTTTCCTGGTTTGTCTCTTTACCTTTAAATAACCATTGGTGGTATATACTGTCTTCAATTTCTCCAATACTGCTACGTTTCATAGACTAAATAGGTTGTTTCTGTTGACTTATGTTCATGGTAGACTACTTCCTTCTTTGTTTGGCTGTCTTTCATTGGTAGATCATATTTGGTTTATTTTAATATGGGGGACTCCTGGAAATTTAATGCAAAGATGTTCTTTAAAGTGTGTATGTGTATGTGTGTGTGTGTGTGTGTGTGTGTGTGTGTTCTCAGAAATAGGACATCTTAACAGACTTATTCTTAAAAAATATTTCTTGATCATTCAACATATTTCTGCTTTTATGTGTGTTCATTTTTGATTTCTTAAAAATGATACTTTATTGGAAACACAAAGTCAAACATAACACCCAGGTCTGACTGGGAAGAGCAATACACTAAAGAATTATTCCCATTCTTGCTCTGGAGAGTCTAGTAGTATAACTTACAGACACATCCCTGCTCTTGTCAAGCATGTGAAAAAAGCAACAGCAAAGGGGGGTTGTAACTATCAGATACCTGAAAAAGCATGAAACTTGTAATGTATGTAATCAACTATATAAGTTATAGCAGATAGGTCTTAATTCTATTTATTTTTTGATACTATAAAAAGCCATAATCAAAAAAATCAAGGCCATCAAAAAAATCAAGGCCAACAAGATGGTGGATGTGGTAGTTTGAATGAGACTATACCCCATGGACTCAGATTTTGGAGTACTTGGTTCCATGACGGCCATCTGGTGAGGCTTAGGAGGTGTGATCTTGCTGAAGGAGGTATGTTACAAGGGGTGGTCTTTGAGATTTCAAAGTCTTATGCCTCTCCCAGTTTGCTCTTTCTGCTTCCTGTTTGTGGTTCAAGATCTGAGTTCTCAGTTGCTGTACAGAAAGCATGCCTTAGCTTTGTCATCACAAACTCTAACCCTCTGGATTAACCAGCTCAAACAAACCCTTCTATAAGTTGCCTTAATCATGGTGTTTTACTGCAGCAGTAGAAAATTAACTAATACAGTGGACAAAGGCATTTGTGGCACAAATCTAAGTTCAATCTCAAAACACAGGTAAAAGTAGAAAGAGAGGACAGACACTGACCTCCACGTATGCTCATACACCATGTATACACAACATGCATAAGAGTTTTAAAATTTAAAAATATCAAAATAGGAAGCCTGGTGTGGTGGCTTACACCTCTAGTTCCAACACTAGGTGAGCTGAGGTGGGTAAACTGCCACAAGTTTGAAGCCTGCCTATGTCACTCTGTCTCAAAACAATATACACACAGACACATACATAGAGACACACATACACACACAACCACCACCACAACAAAAGAAAACAAAATAAAAAAAACCACAAAATAAGGAAGCAAACAAACAAAAAACAAGCCCAAATTATTACTTAAACAAAAAGTAACAGGGAATAATGTGTTGCATCTGACAAAGCTAACTAGGCTGAGGAGTCAAGCCCCTCTGTCAACCACGCTGGTCACACTAACTCTCACAGTATTAGATCATCAGCTTAAATCCTTATCCCCAGTCCCCAATGATCTACATGATGTGAGGGTTTTCCAACCTATATTTTTAAAAGTTGAATTTCATACCTATGTGGCTCACAATAAGAAGTCTAAAGGGTACCAAATTCTTAATATTAGGACCATTCTTATTTTTTTATGGTAACAAGCTAAATGTAGTTAACCCTTCCAAAGTGAATAATTTAGTTATCTGATAAGCCTAGGTGAAAAGTTGTAATACTTGATTAGCAGGTAAAACTGAGGATACGAATAGTAGGGTTTTTTTTTTTTTTGGTTTTGGGTTTTTTTTTTTTTAAGTAGAAATTACTATAATGAAAATCAATTCAGGAGAAGTAACTGGGGGCAAACTGACAGACTCAATGATGAGTACATATAGCAGCACAGTGAGCCGAGCTCTTAATGTCAGTATTGTTTTATGCGTTCAGCTCATAGAAAGGCATTTTTATAACCCTTCAATTCATCAACTCTGTCTGGTCATATTTTTTAAATCAAAAATACCACTAATAGTTTATGCTAGACCTAACTCATGTTCACTGTTTTTTATTAGAAAAATATGAAGTCTAACGCAACAAAAGGAAAATACCACAGGCCAGAAGTGTGTCTTATAAACCAAAACTTTATGGAGGTAAAATGGTTTTTAGGTAAGTCTTTGAATTAATTTAGAAGCATCTTGTTTTATCTTCTTACTGTGTATATCTTAAAAATCTGAAGTCTGAACCTGGTATGGTGGCCCATGCCTTTAATCTCAGTACCTGGGAGGCAGAGGCAGGCAGATCTCTGTGATATTGAGGCCAGCATAGTCTACAGAGTGAATTCTAGGACAGCTAGAGCTACACAGTAAAACTGTATCTCAAAAAACAAGAAAAAAAATCTGAACTCAGTTACAATTACTTTAAAACTTGAAACCACTGATATTGCCAATATAATTTTATATTTTTTAAATGCTGAAATTACACTAAAAAGCTGGAAATAAATTTCTTTATGGCCCTAATGCCACAGATTTCTAAAGAGAATGAAACTTCTAATTATAAAAGTAATATTCATGAGGGAAAAAATAAACCATGCAAAGCACAAAGATTCACGTTCATTTCCAACACTAAGTCCGACCACGGGGAATGCGGTTGTGTTCTGTTTTGTCTTTATCTTTTCTCTACACATGGGTTTCATGTGCATGTGCAGGGTGCTTGCACCTGTGTGTTTGTATGTGTAGACGCTGCAGAGCAGCCCTGGTGGTTGTTTCTCAGGTGCCTTGTGTTTTGTGGATGCAGGGGCTCTTTATTGGCCTGGAACTCAGTGCTTATGTTAGGCTGGCTATTCAGTAAGCCTGTCTCTAGCTCTCCAGTTTTTAAACTTAAGTTCTGATTTGTGCTTGTAGGCAAGCACTTCATCAACCAAGCCAGTTCTTCACCAACAGTCCCAGTTACCCTGTTTTATAGAGTGTGTTATTATACCCACAGTTTACAGAGTATTTGAGGAAACACAGAAACCTAGTATTCTGCCTTTGCCATTTATTTGTTCACTGCACATTTCTACCAGTCAAGAAACAAACAGCCGGTCTCCTCTTCATAGTAATCTGGCTTCTCACCTTTTGAGCTGCAAGGTGAAGGGCTGTTCTCCGGCTATGGTCAGTCTTATTGACATCTGCTCCTGCTTTCAGAAGAGCATCTGCACAATCCAGTCTGTCTGCCAACACACAGTACATGAGTGGTGTTCTTCCAAATTGGTCTTCTTTGTCTTTAAGAGCAGGGTTTCCTGTAAGTATAAGAAAGAGTGATATTTAATAATTGTACTTATTACTAATATAAGTAGGAGACACATTAGCTAAATCCTTATTATTGAGTACTGTACTAAATCCATTGCCTATTACTTCAATTTAATTAAGCATCTCTACATTATCAGAGAAATTTATTAACCTATATACATGCATACTGAGAGTATATGGCAGAGCTAGAATACCAACTGGCTGATGACTTTAATGGTCATATCTGTATTATATTACTTTTAATACACATCTTGAGATTTGGAGTTATTCCTGTTTCTCCATTACTTTTTTCTTTTGTCAACAAATACTTATTTGGTACTACTCTTAGAGTGTGTATTGTAAATGCTTTTTTTTTTCTGTCACTCAAAAGAAGATGAGGACCAATACCCAAGGCTGTTTCCTGACCTCCACATGCATTTGCTATGGCACACACACACACACACACACACACACACACACACCTGCACTTTTACATGCTCATACAAACACAAATGCACATGCAGAATTTTTAAAAATATAAAATAAAAACAAGGTTTAAGAAATAATGACTAGAAGTGACCCAAATGTGTTAAAAGATAAAGATCTACAGATGTAAGAAGTTGAGAAAAGATCAAACAAAAGAAACATAAAGCAATCTATGTTGAGTCACTCAAACCAAACTGATGAAAGCTGATGACAAAGCTTGAAAGCAGCAGACACCCAACACTCACCTGTGAGGAGCAGCTATTTGAAAGACAGAATGCTCCTCATTTGAAGCAAAAGAGGCCAGGAGACAGGGGCACATTTTCAAGTATTGGGCAAAAACAAAACTGTCAATTCACAATTCCATAGTTAAAATACCTTTCACTAATAAAGGTCAAATAAAGAAAAACTAAAAAAATTTAAAGTCATCGGACAGTTCTCATTAAATTAATGTAGAAAGTTCTTCAAAGAGAAAGAAGGTGATAAAAAAAACTTAGACTATAAGGAATGAAGACAGACAACTCAACAGTGACTGGAATACTCTAGATTAGTCACTTCACTTTGAAAAAAAAAAGAGCATATATACTAGTATTATACAGGCCCCAGTTGTGATTCCCAGAATTCATGCTGGGTTGCTAACAGCAGCCTGGAACTCAAGCTTACAAGGATGCAACCCTCTGGCTTCCACGGGCACTGCATTCACATGTACGTGTATGCATGATATGGCACACATGTGGAGATCAGAGCACAGCTTCTGAGTGTCAGTTCTGTCCTTCCACCATGTAGGTTCAGAGCATCAAACTCAGGTCATCTGGTTTGGTAGCAAATGCCATTATTCAACTGAGCCATTTCACTAGCGCTGTAGAGGTAACTATTTTTAACACAGTAGAATACTGATCATAAGCATATTATACAACAAATATTAATGTGAATCAGGAGAAATAAAAACCTACACTAACTATTAGAAAGAACATAAAATGGTATCACCACTTTGAAAGACAATTTTTCAAGATATTAAATCCAGAGTTACAACTTGATGAAGGAAGTCCACTACCAAATATATACCCAAGAGAAATGAAGTATGGCCATGCAAAAACATGTTCAAAAATGTCCATAATAGTACTATATTCATCATAGCTCCAAAATGAAATCACAAATAACCTGCTGACGAATGGACAAACAAAATGCTGTATGTCTACAAACTGAAAATTATATTCAACAAAAGGAACAAAATCCAATATATTACAACATGGGAAGACCCTGAAAACATGATAAGTGAAAGAAGTTGGTCCAAATACTATATGCTGTATGACTTTTTTATTGATAAGAAATGTCTTGTACAAATACATCTATTCAAAAGAGAGAGGACATTAGCAGTTGCCTTCAACTTTGAGGAATCTATTGGATTTGAGCTAATATAAGATTTCTTAGCAGGGGATGGTAATAAAATTGTTTTAGTATCAAGTATGTGACTAAATAAAACCATTAAATTGTATAATTTTGATTGGTAAACTGTATATGAATTTTATCTTAATAAGAGCACTTAGGAAAGTTGACTACATGTAAGTTGAAATGGAATAGTAAAACTATTCAATGAATGAAAAGGAAGACAATGAGGAGGAAGCAAAGAGATTAGAAACAGAAGGAGCATACAATAAATTGAAAATCTTAAATCCTAACACTTGCAATGGCATTAAGTGTAAATAATATATAAGCACATTGCTAAAAAGACATGAGACAGAAAAAAGATCCATATACACTCTAGTTATTAAAAATCATTTACTATATAATAACAAATGATTAAAAGTAAAATCAGAGCAAAGACCTAACATGCAAACATTGATTAATACAGTTGAAGTAAGTTAATATCTGAGTAGACAACAGTAAAGTTGTAAACTATGACGAATTCTTTAAGTATGAAAGGGTCGAGTCAACAAAAGTATAGTAATGCTAAATATATATGTATTAAAACATAGTCTTGAATTATATAACAAAATGATAAATTAGAAATCTCTGAAAGATTCAAACTTGTACTTAGTAATTTTAACATTCCTCTTTCAAAAGTACCAACAAGTTCTAAAATCAAGACCTGCAAGGATAAAGCAGACATCACTACAAAAGCAGCAAGGTCCAACAAATATTTTAATATTATGCAGTGACAGCCAGATACGATGTTTTAGAACACTCATACAGCATTCTCCAAATAGACCAAGAAAGCTGCTATAAACGTTAAAACCACACTAAGAAAAACTGCCAGTGTGAACTTGGAAAGAGAATTCTGAATACTGGTTTACTGAACCAAGAATAAAAGACCTGAAGGACTGAAAACCTACCAAGTATGTTCTCTGATAGTAATATAATTAAGCAAATAATAAATAATAGAGTTGTAAAGGAAAATCATTAAATACTTGAGAGTTAAACAACATACTTTAAGGTAAGCCATGGGTTAAAGATAAAATTTCAAGAGAAAATTTAAAACAATTAATTATTAAATGAAAAAAATTAAAATACCGCTCTATACATATGGGAATCTCCAAAAGAAATACAGAGCACTGAAAATTTACATAAGAATAAAACTGTTTCAGATTGATAAACTATGCTTCCTCTTTAGTATACTAAGGCAAGCAAATTTAACTCAAAAGGAGGAAGAATATAATAAAAGTAATAGAGATCAGTGAAATTAAAATGTGAAAAATAGAAAAATTAATGAAGCTAAAAGCTCTTGGAAAATAAAAAAATCTACAATTAGACTTATCATTAAAAACAGATTATATTAGATGGGACACTGTTGTATTCGATAGTAGAACATTTGCCTTACATATATGAGACCCTAGGGTCAATCACCAACATTGTAAAAATAAACAAAATAATAACAAAAGCCAGTGAAAACAGATTTTTAATATGATGAATGAAAAAAATTATCAATGTAGACTTCAGACCATTAGAAATTTGAAAACAAGGGAATATCATAAATAATTTTATGCCCATAAACATTTAATCTAAGAGAAATGGTAGCAGGTTCACTTCCTAGAATACATGCCCTGTACGATACTCTGTTTAGCTGAGGGGAGTCTATGGATGCGGTAGGGTATCATTCCCATGATTATCTTCTATTTTGTGGTAAATATGTTGAGGTTTGCAGCATATTAACCACTGAACTTAAGTTAATTATGAAAGATTAACTTGAGTAGCTTTTTATTGATTGGTTGATGATTGATTGATTGCGGTGCTGGGGATCAAATTCAGGCTTGGTGCATGCTTTTCAAACACATCACCACCAAGTTACACCCTCAACCACTTGGTTTGTTTTTTAAAATAATTTACAGGTAAGGCAGCAAGGGGGTTGAAGAGATCTTAAATAGCCAGGACACTTAAACCTGCTGGCCTAAGAGCAGCAAGCTGCCAGAAATGTTAAAACCACACAAAGCTAAATTCTGCCAGTGTGAACTAGGAAGAGAATTCTGAACCTTAGATGAGATCCACCCTTGCTAACAGTCTGTTACCCTAGCCAAGCCATGTCTGGAAGCCTGACCCAGAGAAACTGGAAGATAATAAATATTTGTTGTTGTAAACTGTTCATGTTGATTCTTAGGCCACACTAGAAAACTCTTATGTAGGCCATCTGTGAAAGAAATCAACCTTAAAGTTATTCCTTCCTATAAAGCACTACCAAGATAATGTACTAAAAATTCTCACAAGCAATTTTTGAGAGATGTGTTTTATTATGGAAAGGCAAAAACGTAAAGATGGAAAGTTATTTCAGGACCAGGGATGTACTTGTTCAGTACTTGCCTACTATGTCAGGCCCTGGATTCCATCTACAGCAATGAGGAGAAGACTAAATTTGGAGCACTTTGCATTGTATGGTTTGAAGACACAGAGCTGCACTAATGAAGATGGTGTGGGAATAGCAAGGATTGCTACAGATCGATATAGTATATGGATCAATACAGCAGATCTGAGAGTATCGGAAACACACGTGCATGTACATGATTCACCAATTTTTTACAAAACTGCAAAGGCAAACCACAGAGCAGATTTTTAAAGATGTGTAGCTGGAAAAATCTGGAATTCTTAGGCAAACCAGCAAAACAAAACAAAACAAAACCAATCAAAATTTTTCTACCTTTACTTTGCAGTGTGGCCTTACCAGGTGCAGACAAACCACAGGAACTTAATTTTCGTTATTATGGGCATGGAAACCTAAGATCAAGGTGCCAGCAGGGTTGGGATCTGGTGAGGGCCCTTTTTATGGGTGGCAGACTGTAGACTTTTGAATTTTTAAACAATAATCAAAAAAGCTAGACAGCTCTCTAATCTCATTTGTGAGAGTTCACTCTCAAAACCTGAATTACTTTCCAATAGCCTCACCTCTGACGACTACACCAGGGTTAGGATTTCAATCTATGAATTCTGGGAGGACATAAACATTAGTTCATAGATAGCACAAAAGATAAAAATTACTTCTAATTGCATCATAGATTTAAATGTACAACTATAACTATATAAAACTTTTCGAAGCAAACAAAGGTGAATATCTTTGTTACCTGTGTTAAGGATTTCTTAGATATGATCCCCAAATAATCCATACACAAGTTAATTTTTTTTTATTTACAAATGTAAAGCTTTATTAGCATTGCCATCATTGTCTAGGGTTACTTCTTCTTTTTTTTTATTAAATTATAAAAGTTTCCATTTCAGCCCCTCCTCCCAACACCCTCCCACTCCCCCCACTCCCTCTCCTCCTCCCTCTCCATCCCCTAGAGCAGTCAGGGTTTCCTGCCCTGTGGGAAGTTCAAGTTCCTCCCCCCTCCCTCCAGGTCCAGGGAAGGTGAGAGTCCAAACAGACTGGATCGCCAAAATCCAGTATATGCAGAGGAAGCAAGTCCCAGTGTCATTGTCAATGGCTTTTCAGAAAGGCTCCGGGCCAGCCACATTCAGAGAATCTGGTTGGATCACGTCTTCGTTCAGTCCCAGTCCAACAGGCCTTGGTGAACTCTCATTATATCAGTTCCCTTGTATCAGTGGGTGCTCGCATCCCTCGCAGTCCTGATTACTTTTTTTATTTTCTTCATCCTTCTGCTCCTCATTTGGACCGTGGAGGGCTCAGTTCGGTGTTCCAATATGGGTCTCCGTCTGTATCGCCATCCAATGTCGGATGAAGGTTTCCACTGCCCTTGCCTTTTTTGCTCACGTTTTCTTTCCTTCTGGCTCTCATTTGGACCTAGGAAGCTAGGTCCAGTGTTCCAACGTGGGTCTCCGCCTCCATCTCCATCCATCGCCAGATGAGGGTTCTATGGTGACATGCAAAATATTCATCAGTATGGTTGTGGGCCAAGGCCGGTTCAGGCACCCTCTCCTCTGTCCAGAGAACCATCTGGGGATCTCTCCTTGGACCTGGGATCCCCTTTATAATCAAGTATCTTGTAAACCCTAAAATGATTCCCTTAGTTGAGGTATATACTTGCCTGATCCCATATCCATCTTTCCTCCCTCCCCCCCATCCCAGTCCCCTGATCTTTCCCCATTCCTCCCCTACTCCCTTCTCTCTATCCCTCTCCCCTTCCAACAACCTCCCCCCCCCCCCATGCACCCGAGGTTACCTGGGACTCTTGTCTATTTCCTACCTCCTGGCGGATAGCTAAATAATCTTCATCAGGTTCATCTTCTTATTTAGCTTCTCTAGGATCACGAATAATAGGCTCAAAGACCTTTAATTATGGTTAGAATCCACTTATGAGTGAATACATACCGTGTTCCTCTTTTTGGGTCTGGCTTACCTCACTCAGTAAAACGTTTTCAATTTCCATCCATTTGCATGCAAAATTCAAGATGTCATTGTTTTTTACCGCTGAGTAAAACTCTAATGTGTATATGTTCCACACCTTTTTTAACCATTCTTCTATTGAGGGGCACCTAGGCTGTTTCCAGGTTCTGGCTATTACAAATAGTGCTGCTATGAACATAGTAGAATAAATGCTTTTGTAGTATGTTAGGAAATCTCTAGGGTATATTCCCAAGAGTGGAATTGCTGGGTCCTGAGGGAGGTTGACTCCCAGTTTCCTGAGAAACCGCCACACTGATTTCCACAGTGGCTGCACAAGTTTGCATTCCCACCAACAATGGATGAGTGTTCCCCTCATTCCACATCCTCTCCAGCATAGGCTATCATTGCTGTTTTGAGTTTGGCTATTCTGACAGGTGTAAGATGATATCTCAAAGTTGTTTTGATTTGCATTTCCCTGATCGCTAAGGAGGTTGAGCATGACCTTAAGTGCTTTTTAGCCATTCGAAGTTCATCTGTTGTGAATTCTCTGTTCAGTTCAGTACCCCATTTTTTAATTGGGTTAATTAGAGTTTTAGTGTCTAGTTTCTTGAGTTCTTTGTATATTTTGGAGATCAGACCTTTGTCTGTTGAAGGGTTTGTGAAGATCTTTTCCCAGTCAGAAGGTAGCCTTCTTGTCTTACTGACAGTGTCCTTTGCTTTACAGAAGCTTCTCAGTTTCAGTAGGTCCCATTTATTTATTGTTTCTCTTATTGTCTGCGCTCCTGGGGTTCTGCTTAGGAAGTGGTCTCCTGTGCCTATATCTTGTAGACTACTTCCCACTTTCTCTTCTATCAGGTTCAAAGTGGTCGGATTAATGTTGAGGTCTTTAACCCATTTGGACCTGAGTTTTGTGCATGGTGATAGATATGGATCTATTTTCATTCTTCTACAGGTTGACATCCAGGTATGCCAGCACCATTTGTTAAAGATGCTATCCTTCTTCCATTGTATAGCTTTAGCTCCCTTGTCAAAAATCAGGTGTTCATAAGTTTGTGGGTTAATATCCGGGTCTTCTATTCGATTCCATAGGTCGACTTCTCTGTTGTTATGCCAATACCAAGCTGTTTTCAATACTGTTGCTCTGTAATAGAGTTTGAAGTCAGGGATGGTAATGCCTCCAGAAGTTCCTTTATTGTATAAGATTGTTTTGGCTATCCTGGGTTTTTTGTTTTGCCATATAAACTTGATTATTGTTCTCTCAAGGTCTGTGAAGAAGTTTGATGGGATTTTGATGGGAATTGCATTGAATCTATAGATTGCTTTTGGTAGAATTGCCATTTTTACTATGTTGATTCTCCCAATCCAAGAGCAGGGAAGGTCTTTCCATTTTCTGGTATCCTCCTCAATGTCTTTCTTCAAAGACTTAAAGTTCTTGTCAAATAGGTCTTTCACTTCCTTGGTTAGAGTTACCCCAAGATATTTTATGCTATTTGTGCCTATCATGAAAGGTGATGTTTCTCTGATTTCCCTCTCTGCTTATTTATCCTTTGTGTATAAAAGGGCTACCGATTTTTTGGAGTTGATCTTGTATCCTGCCACATTACTAAAGGTGTATATCAACTGTAGGAGTTCTTTGGTAGAGTTTTTGGGGTCGCTTATGTACACTATCATATCGTCTGCAAATAACGAAAGTTTAACTTCATCTTTTCCAATTCGAATCCCCTTGGTCCCCTTATGTTGTCTTATTGCTATTGCTAGAACTTCAAGCACCATATTGAAGAGGAATGGTGAGAGTGGACAGCCTTGTCGTGTTCCTGATTTTAGTGGAAAGGCTTTGAGTTTCTCTCCATTCAATTTGATGTTAGCTGACGGCTTGCTGTATATTGCTTTTATTATATTTAGGTATGATCCTTGTATCCCCAGTCTCTCCAACACCTTTATCATAAATGGGTGTTGAATTTTGTCAAATGCTTTTTCAGCATCCAATGAAATGATCACATGGTTTTTTATCTTTCAGTTTATTTATATGATGAATTACATTGATAGATTTGCGTATGTTGAACCAACCCTGCATCTCTGGGATGAAGCCCACTGGATCATAATGGATAATTTTTCTAATGTATTCTTGGATTCGGTTTGCCAGTATTTTATTGAGTATTTTTGCATCAATGTTCATGAGTGATATTGGTCTGTAATTCTCTTTCCTGGTTGTGTCTTTGTGTGGTTTTGGTATCAGGGTAACTGTAGCTTCATAAAAAGAGTTTGGCAATGATTCTTCTGTTTCTATATTGTGAAATACATTAAGGAGTATAGGTATTAGCTCTTCCTGGAAGTTCCGGTAGAATTCTGCATTGAAACCATCTGGTCCTGGGGTTTTTTTTGGTAGGGAGATTTTTAATAACAGCTTCTAATTCTTCACGTCTGACAGGTCTATTTAGATTGTTCACCTGGTCTTGGTTCAACTTTGGTATATGGTACTTATCTAAAAAAATGTCCATTTCTTTTACATTTTCCAACTTTGTGGCATATAAATTTTCGTAGTAAGATCTAATGATTCTCTGAATTTCCTCTGTGTCTGTGGTTATGTCCCCCTTTTCATTTCTGATCTTATTAATTTGCATGTTCTCTCTCTGCCGTTTGATTAATTTGCATAGGGGCTTGTCGATCTTGTTGATTTTCTCCAAGAACCAGCTTTTTGATTCATTGATTCTTTGGATTGTTTTCTGTGTTTATATTTTGTTGATTTCAGCCTTCAGTTTGATTATTTCCAGTCTTCTACTCCTCCTGGGTGAATCAGCTTCTTTTTTTTCGAGAGCTTTCAAGTGTGCTGTTAAGTCTCCAATGTGTGCTTTCTCCGTTTTCTTTAATTGGGCACTTAGTGCTATGAACTTTCCTCTTAGCACTGCTTTCATAGTGTCCCATAGGTTTGAGTATGTTGTGTCTTTATTTTCATTAAATTCAAGGAAGACTTTAATTTCTTTCTTTATTTCTTCCTTGACCCAGGGGTGATTCAGTAGTTGACTGTTCAACTTCCATGAATTTGTTGGCTTCCTGGGGGTAGCACTGTTGTTGAATTCTAACTTTAATCCATGGTGGTCTGATAAGACACAGGTGGTTACTAATATTTTTTTGTATCTGTGGAAGTTTGCTTTGTTACCCAGTATGTGGTCAATTTTCGAGAAGGTTCCATGAGCTGCAGAGAAGAAGGTATATTCTTTCCTATTTGGGTGGAATGTTCTATAGATGTCTGTTAAGTCCATTTGATTCAATACCTCCAATAATTCTCTTATTTCTCTGTTAGGTTTCTGTCTGATTGACCTGTCCATTGGTGAGAGAGGAGTGTTGAAGTCTCCTACTATTAGTGTGTGTGGTTTGATGACTGCCTTGAGTTCTAGAAGTGTTTCTTTTACATAAGTAGGAGGCTTTATATTAGGGGCGTAGATATTCAGGATTGAGACTTCCTCCTGATGAATTGTTCCTGTTATGAGTATAAAATGTCCGTCTCCATCTCTTCTGATTGATTTTAGTTTGAAGTCAATTTTGTTGGAGATTAGAATGGCCACACCTGCTTGTTTCTTAGGTCCGTTTGCTTGAAAAACCTTTTCCCAACCCTTTACTCTTAGTAGATGTCTGTCTTTGTGGTTGAGGTATGTTTCTTGCAAACAGCAGAATGTTGGATCCTGTTTTCGTATCCAGTCTCTTAGTCTGTGCCTTTTTATAGGTGAATTGAGTCCATTAATATTAAGTGATATTAATGACCAGTGGTTGTTGACTCCGGTTATTATTATTTTTTGTTTGTTTGATTAATAGAGTTTGTATGTGTCCCTTCTTTGAGTTAAGCTCGTGAAGGGTCGCTAGATGTCTGAGTTATTGTAAGCAGTGCTGGCAATGTTAGACTCCTTGGGTTGCGATTTTCCTTCTATTACTTTCTGTAAGGCTGGGTTTGTGGCTGGGAATTGTTTAAATTTGTTCTTATCCTGGAATATTTTGTTTTCTCCATTGATAGTGAATGATAGCTTGGCTGGGTATAGTAGTCTGGGTTTGCATCCATGGTCTCTTAGTTTCTGCAGTACCTCTATCCAGGACCTTCTGGCTTTCATGGTTTCCATAGAGAAGTCCGGTGTAAGTCTGATAGGTTTACCTTTATAAGTTACTTGCCCTTTTTCCTTTGCAGCCCTTAATATTCTTTCTTTAATCTGTATGTTTTGTGTTTTGATTATTATATGGCGAGGGGATTTTTTTTTTTGATCAAGCCTATTCGGTGTTCTGTATGCTTCTTGAACCTTCATAGGAATATCATTCTTTAGATTGGAAAAGTTTTCTTCTATAATTTTGTTGAATATATTTTCTGGTCCTTTGATCTGTAGTTCTTCTCCTTCTTCAATCCCTATTATTCTTAGATTTGGTTTTTTTATTGTGTCCCAGATTTCCTGAATGTTTTGTGAAGAGAATTTGTTGGGTTTGCCGTTTTCTTTTACCAGAGCATTTATTTTCTCTATGGTATCTTCATAATCTGAGATTCGTTATTCTATCTCTTGTATTCTATTAGTTATGCTTGATTCTGTAGTCTCTGTTCATTTACCTAGATTTTCCATATCCAGCCGGCCCTCGTTTTATGTTTTCTTCATTACCTCCATTTCAGTTTTCAATTCTTGATCTGTTTCCATTACCTGTTTGATTGTTTTTTCTTGGTTTCCCAGTGTATCATTCATGGATTTACTCATTTCTTTGATCTTTTTGTTATATTTTTCATCCATTTCTTTACTCAGTTCTTCAATCTTTTTGTCATACTTCTCATCCAGTTCTTTAAGGGAGTTATTCATATCCTGTTTAAGGGACTCTATTGCTTTCATAATGGCATTTTTTCCTGCTTCTTCTGAATTAAGAGGTTCAAGTCCTTCTATTGTAGGGTCATTGGGTTCTGGTGTTTTCATGTTGTTTTTTAGATTGCTGGAGGAGTTCTTGCCTTGGTATCTGCCCATCTCTTCCTTCAAATGCTCTCTTCTGGATCTTCTAGTACCAGGTCAGGTTCCCTTGTTGGGCAGGGACTTCACTGACAGAAGGCCTACCTTTCCTCAGGCAGTCTATTTAAACACAGGCACTCCCTACTACCGGGTTGCACTCACAACCCAGGCCCAGCGAGCAAGGGAGCTGCTCTGGGGAGATCTTGTGGCCCCAGAGGGAAGGGGAGAAGAGAGGAAGGTGTACCTGGATAAAGGCTGGGAAGGGATTTGGGAGAGCTCCGCAGGGAGGAGTCACCTCTGCCCGGTGACCAGATTGTCGAGGGGGGCGGGGAAAGACTGAATTCCTCCTAGCCGAAGCCCTCGGGCCAGGAGAAAACTCACCCCTCCTCCAATGGAAGTCTGCTAGAAGTTCACTCTCTCTTGCTGGCCAGGAATGTGATTGAGCTGAGACAGGACTTGCCTGTCCTCAGGCAGGCTCTCAAAGCACCGGAACTGCCCCTGCCGGACTGAGCCCACAGCCCAGGCCCAGCGAGCAAGGGAGCAGCTCTGGGGAGATCTTGTGGCTCCAGGGGGCGGGGGAAGAGAAGAAGGTGTACCTGGATAAAGGCTGGGACGGGATTCGGGAGAGCTCCGCAGGGAGTAGTCGCCTCTGCCTGGTGACCAGATTGTCGAGGGGGGTAAGGGGGGCAGGGAAAGACTGAATTCCTCCTAGCCAAAGCCCTCGGGCCAGGAGAAAACTCACCCCTCCTCCAATGGAAGTCTGCTAGAAGTTTACTCTCTCTTGCTGGCCAGGAATGTGATTGAGCTGAGACAGGGCTTGCCTGTCCTCAGGCAGGCTCTCAAAGCACCGGAACTGCCCCTGCCGGACTGAGCCCACAGTCCAGGCCCAGCGAGCAAGGGAGCAGCTCTGGGGAGATCTTGTGGCTCCAGAGGGGAGGGGGGGAAGAGAGCTACACAAGTTAACTTTCACACTAATTTACAACCTTTGTGTTTGAAAAACATTGTTAGAGGATGAAAAGACAAACATAAACAGGGAGGAAACATTTGCAAAACGCGTATCTGATAATGCCTTCTTTCCAGAGTGAAGAACTTGCTACAACTGAGTACTAAAAAGGCAGATTTTGAAATCAAAATCGTCCAGGATATGTGAACAGACATTTCACCTAATATACATATGAGAAAGCAGGCAACATCATTAATACACGGGAATATAAATCAACCCACAATGTGGCACCACTGCACTCCCATGTGGACAGCTACAGTGAGAACAAAACCCAAACAACAGCAAATGGGGAGGAGAAGGGAAAATGGCTAGATACTTGTATTTGTAAGGAATACAAAATTTTACAGCAGAGACTCAGCTGAAAATGGTCTGTTCCTTATTTTCTAAAATAAACAGTTACCACAAGGCCTAATAATCCCCTCACCTACACTAAGGAGAAAGGAAAGCACAAAAGCCAGTGTTCACAGAAAAACCTGTCTGTGGTTGTTTATGGTAGTCTATTTCATGACTGTACAGAGTAGAAATATTCCACTTATTCTCCAGATAGTGAACAAAGTGCTTGCTCAGCAAGAAAAAGAAACAACCAAAGGCTCACCCAACATGAGGGAACTCTCAAATGCTTCGAGTCAAGTGAAAGAAATCAGTCACGCAGAATGATACACTTACATGGCATTTTGGAAAAAGGAAAATTGTAGGGACAGAAAACACCAGTGGTTACCAAAGGCTGGGATGTGGGGAGGGACACAGGGCGGGGGGGGGCACATGTGACCTTGAAGGTATGTGTAACTTCTCTATATTGTCAATGTTATTACGTGTGGTTGTGATTAGTCACTTATACTTGTCAAAAATTAAAATAATTGTATACAAGAAGGAAATCTTACTGTATTATGTGTCAGTAAACTTAAAACGGGAAACAATAAAAGAACCATAGCTTCCAGCATGCACTTTCAGTGAAAATTTTTGCTGCTTTGGCCAAAGCACTTCTTTACTGCCAAGAGTAACGGCACATACACTGTGTATGAGGGAAGGCAATTGCTTGTGCAGTGACTTTGTCTGAACTCTGCTGTCAAGAGAGGCACTTACTGACCAAGTACAATGTTTTATTTGAGGAAACAGTAAAGCGAGATAAAGAGAGCACATGGTACTTCTGCCTGGACTGTTTTGTGCCTGAATTTAAGCTAATGTGTTAGGTTTTAAAAAACATAACTTCTAAAATTTGTTTGAGATTATAATGCAATTACATTTTCCCCTTTCCTTTTCTCTCTTCAAACCCTCTTATGTACCCTATCCCTTGCTCTCTCTCAAATTCACGGCCTCTATGAAGAAAAGTCTGTTGTGCTTGTGTGACTGTGTGTGGCATATGCTTCCTAAATATATAAATGTAACGTGCTTGGTTCATATAATGTTACTTTTATGTATATGTTTTTAGGGCTGATCATTTTTTATTGGCTGACCAACTGGTGTGGGTGTTCCCCAGAAGAAATAGTTCTCGCCCCTTCAGCATTCTTTAGTTGCCTGTAGCTCTTTGTCTAGGGCTGAGGCCTTGTGAGCTTCTAACAATACTGTGTCAATTTTTAAAGACTACTTCAGCACAAATTCTAAGCCTGGGTTCCTGAGATCCAGAAAGACTAACAGCTTCTCTGACGATTTACCGTTTTTGTGTATATTGGTAACAAAGCAAAGGCCACTGCTTGAAATTCAAATATACAAATATAGTCAGGCTGTGCATAACTCCTAAAGAAGGCAGGTGGTTTTCTTTATAACCTTGGTTTTGAAGACGAAAGCAGTTTTATATTTGAGTCAACATGTCTGACAACAGAAGTACGCAAAAGGCGTGCCAGTGCTGCAAGTGGTTATTTTCTCTCTAAGTGTCTTCAGTATCGAATCCAGAAGAACCCACAGAACTACCGCTTCATTTATAGGTAAAGTCTCATTTAAGGCCAGACTCACTACAGATATAAAATATAATGTAAGGAAGCATGACTATTTTATTGGTCTGAGTCCCCAGCCCTCAAGGTAACACTTACAAGGAACACGCTGTAGTAAGGCTAGTTTTGAGCTGCCTTTCATGTAAAAGGGGCACTCTGCAGGTTTAAAATTTGCTAGTGTTCCATAAAGACAGTAGTAGCCAGACGATAATGTTTATAATATTATAAAACCTTGCAAAATGTGATTCCTCCTTGGAAGCTCACGAAAGCAAACTGAACTAGATCTGAGGTGACAAGAATAAATGAAGAAAATAGAGGGATCACCATGCCCTGGCATAATCATAACTGATTAGGCTCCTCAGAGTCAAAGCGATGCCAGAGCCCTGGGGCTACCGTGTTACTCTGCTACGTACAAGAGAGCACTTTAGGCTCATAGCTGCCTCCTCTTTTGTCTCCTGTGATACAGGGAAAATATGCACTTGACTTCAATCCCTGACAGACTTTGCTTTTGTTTAACTAGTGGTTATATTTCCCAGAAGGAAAGTTTTAATTGGGTTATGTCTCCACCATTCAGTATGTTGTGCCTTTGAGGCAAAAGTTGCCTATTTGAGGAAATTGAAAGTATATACCCCTTATTCATTATTACAAAAAAGCCATCTTGTGGGTCCTGCTTGTGTCACTTGGGGGTGGGGTAGGATACCAGACACATAATGACTTTCAGGCTACTCTCTAAGTAATGAGAGTACTGTGGGGTTTAGGGGTTTTGGGTCCAAACAAAGTACCTGAGGGAGGGCTATATCTAATTATCCTAATCTCTTTGTATTTTCTTCAATTAAAACATCAACTAATACATATCAGGTCCATACAAAAACAATATTTTGGAGACAAAGCATTATGGTACCTGGAAATTTTAAGTAACATCAACATGTTGTTACAGAGGTAAGACTTATGAGAGAAACTGACTTTCTCAGGGACAGTTAACAGAAGCAGCTGGCTAGTCTGTCTTGTGGCTTTAATTATTCTATCAATTGTGGAGTTGGCTTCTCTTCCATGACCAATTGGGGCTTGTTAGAGCTGGCATTCGCTGTGTGTGAGCACAGCTCTGAAGGCTGAGTGAAACTGTCGGAAAGACACTGCTCCATCTCAGTCACTGCAACGTTAGCTGAAGCAGCAGAACCCTAGAGGCCAATGGGCTGGTTGGTGAGAGAGTCTGAGCTCCAGCTCTAATTCAAAGGAAGGGCATCACCAGCAGTGACAGCTGCGCCAATCCCCAACCACTGGATCACCACAGTGGCCCACAACCATGTCTGATGGAGATGGCAGAAGTCATAAAGCCAGCATGGTGGTTTGACAAAGTTCCAGCAAAGCTGAGCCACACGATGGCCGCCATGCCACCTTTGCTCTTCATCTCCACCCGTCGCATATTTGAGAGATTTTTAATATCTGTACAATTTGGGAATACTGGACTTATGGGAAATTTCTTATGAATCATTTATGCATTCTCCCAGGAATGCTATTTCCAATCTTCCCCAAGACAGTCCTGAACAAACTATCCCCCTCCCCCGCTTTAAGGAGATATCCTTATCTACTTGAAGGTCTTCCTTACACCTTGGAGGCTGTGGCACACATAAAGAAACCAGAGGTCTCTTTATAAGGCTATGAGACATTTTTGAAACATCTGTCCCTGTACTTATTCAGGAACAAGATAACCAAAGCAAAGTAAACTTAAAAAGGTCAACAAGATTCGGTGGGCTGGAGGAGCAGGTCACAGTTCAGATCACAAGCCTCTTCCCACTGCACACCCAGGTGATTACAGGGCATAGACAGCAACAAAGACTAGCTGAAGCTACCTCTGTCCTACACAGAGACTTACACTGATGGGCAAAATATGATGTGGAAAGATGATAAAAGTATTCCATAAAGATACAAAATATAATTATATTATGCCAAAATTTGAATAGTAAATACAGCAGTTTGGGCATGAGGACATTTCTTGGGCACTCTGACAATTAAGGGTTAATAATACACTGCTTGGGACGTGGCACCATGCCGGGGATGGCTTGAAGATTGTTTTGGTCTAATGTCCTTATAGTCAAAAAGGTGACATATGCCTTTGATATACAACTTGTCATATGCCTCCAGATTCCTAAAAATTGGGTTATGGGGTTAATAAGTAAAACTGATAACTCTGTTTATCAATGATGTCAAAACTTGAGGGAAAATGATTGGAAATGATAACTCTATTCTGTCATAGTTTATTAGTGATGACTAAAAGATGAGCAGAAGGAAGTGAAACACAGTCCAAAACCAAAAATGTTATGGTCTATGTTTTGAAACAACATGAATGTATCCCTGCTTACTAAATTCTGTATAAATTAAGAAGCGCTCTGGCTGCTGATCAGTCAGGCTGCAAGATTCTCCCAACCATCATGGCCTGGTTCACTTCCTTCCCTCACCAACTCCTTACATCTGAGACCTCTCCACCGCAGGGGACGGCTCCAGACAGGATTCTCCACTGATATCCTGCAGGCTGTTTGACATGTTATCTTCACCTGACATTATGGGTGTATTATTTCATTTGTCTTCACTTATTTCCCCACACTTTTCATACTGTCACAGAATTGGGAAGACGTTGAGGGTGTTCCAGAGTTTACAAAATGTTCAAAAGTATTTTTTTTATTATAATCATTACACACATCTGCAAAGATCACCTGCACCCAGGACTACTGAGAATTACCATGTCGGGGAGACCTGTCATTAGATTTCACTGTTGAATATGTTCCAAAATTTATGCTATTGGTGTGCTGTAATATTAAAATATGTAATAACTATACATCAATCTATTGACTTTCTTTTGGAATCCTGTAGATTTTATTTCAGATTTAACTTTTTTTTTTTATGAGGATAGGCCTACAGGCTTTATCACATTCTTAAGAGTCTATAGTCTGTGCACTCTGTTGTGTGTGAGCACACAGGCATGCCTACCTCAAACCCTTCCCCAAACACAATGCTAAGACAAATTCATTCTAGGTAATCATTCAGTTTATCAACTAAGGCCCAAAGTTATTCAGTTTTTTCTTTCTTCTTCTCTACATGTAAGTATGAAAGAGCATGTTTGTACAGAAACATGTACCCATACAGTGAAGTCCCACAGATTATTAGTTAGAAGTGTGGATTCTAGAATAAAACTACCTGGACGCAGTCTCAATTTTGCTACAAATAGGAAAAATTACTTAACATTTCCTTACCTAGAAAATAACTAATAAGAGTATCCAAAACTCTTTGAATGTATTGTTAAATTAGCTAACAAGGTGCACAACACATAACCTAGTGACTAATATATAAAACATGACTTTATGATGGTTAGCTAATTTTATCACTAATACTAGCAAGTATAATCATGTACACAGTCTTCTCTTGGTGTCCAGGGACAAGTAGATTTCCAATTACCAATATCTGTAGATGTTCAAGCCCTTTATAAACATATAGTACTGACATATAAACCACATCTTCTTCCATATATCTTATATAGTCTCTAGATTACTTATACTACCTAATAAAATGTAAATGTTATAGTTATTTTAGAATACTGTCTAGAGAAAAGAGACAAAAAAAGTCTGTACATTGTCCAGTACAAAACGAGTTCCCCTCCCCCAAATATCATCACTCTTCAATTAGTTGTAACTCCCAACATAGACGACCAACTGTACTTTAATAATGACATTTATAAAATATAAATTATTAAATATTTTGTAAGTTATAACCATTTTACCTTTTTGTTTGTTTTTCAAAACAGAGTTTCTCTGTGTAAACACCTTGGCTATCATGGAACTGTAGACCAAGCTGGCCTTAAACTCACAGAGATCCACTTGCTTCTGCCTCCCTCCTACCGAGTGCTGGGATTAAAGGCATGCACCATCACTGCCTGGCAACTATTCTACATTTTATAGAATATTCAATTTAATTTTTTTGGTTTCAGTTTAATATTTAAGGTAAAGTTTGAAGTAAAAGAAATGCTAGAAATAGTACCAGAAATAGTACCTGGATTTTGCAACTTAACAAGGCTCATTACTATATCTAACTTCTTCAGAGTGGGGAAATGATTCTGAGAAATGCTGGCTCAGGAGGTGGCCTCTGTAGTAAAAGCTATAGCTGGGTCGGCAGGTAATCTAGGAAGTAGAAAACGCAAGGCATCCATATCAGCATTGTGTCAGGTGCAACAGCAAGGACCGTGACTAAAAAGATGTTTCACTCAGAGAAGGCCTCTTCAGTTCTGCTCCAGGACAATGGATAGCTCAGAAACTGTTCGATTTAATTAGTTGTGTAAGTAAAAAGAGACAGTCAGCCGTTTCCATGGAGTCAAATGCATCCCTGGCATACTTCTCCATGGAAACAGAGATGGGAGAACAGAAAATACTAAAGTGAATGAAGTCGCTGAGCAGTTGGTGAACAAAGATCCAAGAAAAATAATTAATTTATCAGTAGTACTATGACGCTAGTTTAGGAAAGAGAAATAGCACATATGTAGCGATCATCAAACATGTGGCATGTAAAAAGATGTTTAAAATAGACTGAAATTTAAGATCAAACAGAACAGATATTTTAGCATGAAGATACACTACTTGGGAAAAGCCACAGAATAAACGTGTGGCTGTACGCACAGAAAACACAATGGCACAATGCCTAAAAGGCAGCAGTGTCCCTCAACAGCAATGACTCTGGAGTTCCTTGAACAAAGTGATGGAAAACCCAGGGATCAATCAATAAATTTATTATCTCTATACTTGTTATATGTTATGCTTTTTAAATCTTAAGAATTTTTTTTAGGGTATGTTAAATTATAGGAAAGTTTCAAGTTTTACAATGAAATGTTTCAGTTAGTTTCTATGAATGAACTAGTGTGCTTTTACTTTACAGCATACCACAGTGTGTTTTCTTTGGAAGATTGTAATTTCCATTAAAATAATGAAGAAGTCATTTTATATATTTCTTTTTTTCTTGAGGAACTCTGATTCAAATTTTTTCCCTCCTCAGGGAACTTTGTCTCAATCTGTTTCTCAATTCAATTTAATTCAACTCAATTCACTTTTAGTGCTGGGCCTCAAGGTATTCATAGACTACTGGGAAGGAAAGATAATTAACTAAGAGCTATAATATTTACTCATTTCTTCAACAATAGTTCTCCCATGCCTACTACGTGTCAAGTACTGTGCTGGATATGGTAACGAACAACTCAGTCTGCTCTCGGAGAAGTCAGACAGACATTAAAACAGCCACACGAACACAGTTACACAGCCTCTGTGAAGGAAGCCTACAGAGGGCCACAGGAGGGCACAATGAGGAGATGGACTGAGACTGGCTGCTGGAGCAGTTCTCTTTGAAGAAGCAGCCCTATGGTACTGAGCTTGGAGGGAACTAAGAGCGATTCAGACAGACAATAGCAGGTGAAAGCCCTGAATTGGAAAAGGACTTGGCAGGCAGGAGAATCTGAAAGGAAGCAAGTTTCCCTCGGAAACAAGTTGTGCAAGGTGAGGCTGGAGGGGAAGGAGGTGCAAGAGGCCTTTGAAATGCTGTTCCAAGTATGATGACAAGAAATGAAAGTGTTTATAAGTCAGGAAAGACTGTAAGTGTATAGAGTTTTTTTTTTCCAGGTCACATTGAGCTGAAACATTCAGTGAACATTCAAAATGGGTAAAAACAGTATGATTATATTATAAAGTCAAGATGGGTGTAGGGGTATAACATGTACAGAATCCTGGACTTCACTATCAAAAAAGGAAAAGAAAGAAGGGAAAAAAGGCAGAAAGAGGTACTGAAGGACAGGCCGTAGGAATCCCAGCCTGTAGGAAGAGGTTCAGGAGTTCAATGTCATCCTCAGCTACAATGGAAGTTTAAGGTCAGCCTGGGCTAAATGAAACGCTGTCTCAAATAAACACAGGCAAGAAAGTCAGTGTCTGTTGGGGTATTGACAATGTATTGTTCTTTAACTTAGTTGGAGGTTAATGGATATTTGCTTTGTATTTGTTTAAGTTGTACATGTAAGTTATATGTGCTTCTTTCTACATATGTCTCAAAATAAGAGGTATATACATCTTCTGTGTCTTGTAAACATGAAAGAATGGATTAAGGTGAGAGAAGTGGGGTTAACGGGTGCAGCTGTCTCAAGAAGCTCAGCTTTGGTGATGGAGAGATAACTGCTCCATTCATTCTTTTACTTTGCTTCTCTTCAACTGTGTACTCTGGGTTTTCATAAGGCACAGCATTATCCAGGGAAAGACTGGTTCTTCAGCCTTCTTTGTCCTAGGGTGTGGTTCTGTCCTTAATTTTAGTCTGCTTCCTTAGTGACAAATTACTTTCCTCTGACAAGTGGGCTTTGACTACAAAGACAGTATCTGTCTTCTATTCACAAAGCAAACCACATAAATGCTGGGTTCTGTGGTGCCAAGCTCTGCCAGCATCTCTGGTTGATGCTGTGGAGATTTCTACCCACCCCAGGCACCCGTGTACCTTTGCACCATTATGATCAGACAGAAGTCTGACTTCTTCAGGTCATTGTTGTGGCATTTAGCTGTGCATCCACGTAGACGGGAGGGAAAGTCGAGAGAGCTGTAGGGACGGGCACATTAAAGGACAAGGAGGATGTTTCTAAATACAAACAACAGCAGAGCATGTTTAAATGTTCTTGGGAAATTTGTCTAATAGAAAAATGGAGAAAAAGTTGAGATGTCATCAGAGGTTTAAACAAAATGGAGTAAATTCCCAGAGAAGGATGGACAGAACACAGAGTTTGTCAGAAAACCCTGAACTCCGACAGGAAACTGGATCTTCTGTATTTTGTCAGAAAAAAAAATACAGGGTGATTTGTAGGTATTATTTTAGAAGATGAGGGAATTCGTATTTAATGTCTCCATTTTCTTTAGACATCATACAGTATTATCTGAGGAAAGACTGGGAGGAGAAACTGGGAGCTGAGCTTTCAACACACAAGGAAGGCACTACGCATTTACAATGGAAAACTGTGGTATGATACAGTTAATTATTGATTATTTGAAGCAGGGATCAAGAATAGACATATTATAACTCTTCAAGCTATGTCTGATCATTCTGGGGTTGTCAGGAATACAGAAGTTAGGTCCATCCAGAGTTGGAGGTATGACAGCCAGGTGAAGCAGAACGTGAGTGAGAAAGTAAATTTTTCCAAGAGAAAGTTGTAATAGACCATGAAATCAAGGCTGAAGAGGGAAAGAGACAGAGAGAAACTGGTGGCTAAGAAGTGGGGAGGGTGTTGTGTAGGAAGGCTCGGGGAAGAGGAGAAACCACTGTTTCTAGTTAGCAAGTGAGCTGGAAGTGTTTCAGTTCAATGAAACTGCTTTAGACCTATATCAGGGCAGAACTTAGGTAGGCAGGGAAAACTAAAATGAATGCTGGGAGGAAGAAGGGTGGAGTCAGAGAGAAGCCACATAGCCCCTGCCAGAGACAGAAAGATGGCAGATGGAACTTTAGCTGGTAAGCCACAGTCATGTGGTGATACACAGATTAATGGAGATGGATTAAATTAATATGTAAGAGTTAGCCAATAAGAAGCTATAGCTAATGGGCCAGGCAGTGATTTAATTAATACAGTTACAGTTTCTGTGTGATTATTTCGAGGATAAGTGGCAGGGAACTAACTAGCAGCTTCCTTCAACAAAGCAATTTATTTTATTCTTAAAGAAGAGTTTGTTTAGTAGAGAACAAAGCAAAATGGTAGAAGGGCAAAAGCCAGGGAGCAGAAAGAGTAAAGTATCAAAGACTAGAAAGACCCTTGTGGCTTACAAAGATGAGAGTCCATAGGTAGGAGGAGTTCATGGAAAAAGTGGGAATGTAAGACCAAATTCTAAAGGAACAAGTATGAAAGTTCAAGGGGTTTTGAACTTATTGCCCAACCAATCATGAATTATAAAACACTGAAATGTATAAACATTATGAATAATGTTTATTTTTATTTTATTTGTTCTCCTTGGAGAATTGTGACTATGTGGGTTGGGGGTTTCAACAATTCTGGAAAGTTTTTTTTTTTTTTTTAGTCATTTTGGCCTTAATTCTATTTATTGTTTATTTTGTTCTAACTAGAAATTCCACGTTGGACTTCTAAACCATAAATATATGTAAATGACAGAGAAGCATCTGAATGATCTTAAATCCATCAAAAGTTATTTATAAACTTAATACTTTGAGTTAGTAAAGTATTAAGCTTATATTTAATACTTTACATTGTATAGTACATTTCTGAAGTAATTTTCACCTAATCCTAATCCATATTCTGAACTTTCAGGGCTTATGATCTTTCTGGTACAAGAACTAGAATAAAATATAACCACTAATATATTTTCACTAAAATTTTGTTTTTTATTTTTTGAGACAGGGTTTCTCTGGGTAGCTGAAGCCCTGTCTTTCCTGGAACTCACTCCGTAGACCAGGCTGGCCTCAAACACAGAGACCTGCCTGCCTCTGCCTCCTGAGTGCTACGATCAAAGGCGAATGTCACCCACCGCCCAGTTCATTAAAATGTTTTAAGCACATTGCAAATTTACGTGATCAACAAACTCCCTTCGGGGTTTTATCAGTCTGCTTTTCTTTGGTATTTGTGTATGTAACCATGTGTGTGTAGATGTCAGAAATCAGCAGTGACAGGATGTCATCTTCAGCTGGTCTTACCTTTTTCCTTGGAAAAAAATATTTATGTATTCATTCTGAGTGCATGTGTATATATATGTATGTGTATGGGTGTGCATGTCGTGATGTCCACGTGGCAGTCAGCAGAAAACCTGCACGAGTTGGTTCTCTCTTTTCCCCAGGTGGGTCTCAGGGATCTAACTCAGGTTGTCAGGCTTGGCAGCAAGTGCCTTTACTTGCTGAGCTATGTCTCAAGGCACTGAACCTTGAGCTCTTCAGTTCAGCCATGCTGAGCAGTCAGTGAGCTCTAAGGATGCTCCTGGCTGCCTCACATCAGCACTGGGGTTACAGATGCACCACACTGGCTTTTGCATGGGATCTCAACTCAGGTCCTCATGCTTGTGTGGCAGATACTTGACTGAATGAACCATCTCCCCCATCTATTACAGCGTCGATGTTTACAGGGGACTGCTTACCAACAATGAGTCTCTGAAGGGCACCCTTATCTCCGTTAACTGCAGCCGCATGAACCTGCAATGCTAATGAGGATCCAGCAGAGAGCACGTTCTCTGAAATGTTCATAGCTTTCTCCACGAGTAACCTGAAACAGCGATTGAGACAATGAGTACAAGCAGAAAACACTTCTACCACCCGCCTTATCAGTGCCAAGTAGGTCGCTCGTAAACATGATTGATTATAGATATTTAAATAGGACCTAACTACTTAACTCCTACTTCTACAGCTGCGATGACAAGGCAAATTAGGACCCTTGTACTATTTGCTTAACTGTAGAATGAGAGGATTTTCTCAAGAAATGAGAAGACATTTACATTAGGGGCAGAGCTTCCAAGTCGTACTCACTTCTAAGATTAATATAGGCAAGGTGAGTCCACACAGTTCTTATTGAGATCAGACTGTGCCCTGCTTAAAGTTACTCCATATTGGGTACAATAATGGTCTTTCTGCCTGTGCTTTGGCCCGAGAGGCTCCACTTTAGTAAACGCTTTTTAAGTCTGTTTTGAGGATAAAAGATGACTGTGCTCCCAGGTAAAGTAAACATCAGCTCCTGCCAGCACCACCCATCCAGCACAGAGTGGTAAATGACTGTGCAGAGTCATGAGGGATCAGTCATGAGGGTGCCATCCTATAAACTTTCCAAGGTGAATTGAGACCATGGAAGCATATGTGCATATAAAAATAATACTAAGGAGACCAGCCTCAAGGACTTATTAGACAAGCCAAACCAAGGATGTGTTGTAACTTCCTCATCTGGACCGTACAAAGTGGAAGAGTAGCGAATGCAATGGCAATGACCCCCACCAACCTATCTTCTGAGACCTACTGTGTGCATCAAGGACTGACAGGCAGAGTTCTCAACTCTCCTTGAGGCTTCAGCTGATGACGTAGCCTACTTGACTTCAATCTGCCCATCCACCTGCTGGCCCGTCTGGACCCGAACCCACTGTTCTTGTTCTAATTTGGTTTTGCTCTCTTGTCCCTGCAGCTGACAATATTTTTGCCCTCCACCCTGACTATCTTGTGGCCTGAAGCAAAGAGCAGCAGCTTGCTCTCCGCGGCTGGTTCGTGGTTGTTACTTATCAAGACAGACTCTACTCGAATCTTTTATCAGCTTACTTCTGAAAGCTCTTACACGCTACAATAGCTAAAGTTGTATTCATCCTGTAAATCATATATATGCATATTTACGGTGTGCTGTTTAATACGAGTGTTAATATTAGTAACTGAGATTGGAATAAAGTAATCTGCAGTTGCTTTGGCCAGATTACCAAAGCAGGTGGGATTGCCTGGCAAAGGGCTACCATTGAAACTTTTCTATCTTGTGAATCCATTGTCAGTCCCTAAAAACCTGACACTAGAAAGACACAAACATGCTTGTCTATGTTTCTGGCATAGCAGTTTCACAACTGACAAGGATCATTGAATTGTTTTAAGTTAAAAAATATTTAAATTTTGGTAAAGGTTAGCTTTTCCCTTCTTTAATTTGCTGACACCGTGAGTTAACACACTGGCAGAAAATAAGGAGGAAAATGCTGTGAGACCCTTCTGTGTTGTCTGAGCATTTCTGTCAGGTTAGAACAAAGAGTGCCATATGCAGGACTGTATCAAAGTCACGTGAGAGAAGCTACAAAACAGGGACTGAGGTAAAACATAGTAGGAAGCTACATTTAAGTGCCTGGTCCAGCTGTGTTAACGATCAGTCGTGTGTCTTCAGGCTGCCTCGGCTCTACATATTTCAGTAAATATGAGAGATGAAAAGGGCTGACTATGTTCCTCCATTTAACAAGCGAGGTGCCAAGTATTCCAGGCATCATTCTGAATTCTGAAACATCATTTTGGATTGAAAGTGAACAGAGTTTTAGGTGTGCCAGACCACACACGCGCGCACACACACACACACACACATACACACACAAAACTTATTTGAATACTTTCAAAAGTGTCAAAATAGTGATATCTATCTCTATAAATAGTTATATGGGCTTACCCATAATTCTGGCAGTTGGCACAGTAATAATTAGGTATACAGTTGGTGCTAAGTGAATGTTTTGAATCAAGTGTCATAGGGTGAGTACTAAGTTCAAAGGGTAAGTCAGAGCAATTTTAACTTTACAGAGTAATGACATTTTCTTTTCCTTGTTTTTTTTTTTTTGACACTCTTTTTTTACTGTTTCAAATAGGGTCTCAAAATTTAGAGACCAGGTTGGCTGGGAACTTATTATGTAGCCTATGCTTGCTTTAAACTCCCGATCTTTCTGCCTCAGCCTCCCAAGTTCTGGGTATGCAGGCATCTACCACCATAACCAATCCTACTGTTTATGAGTTCCTCATTTATCTAAAGTTGGGTTCTGTAAGAGAGTAGATGAGTGGTACATTGCTAAGACTACTACATTAGCAAGTAGTGGATTTAGAGTCTTGGCTCCACTACACTTTAATTTTGAAATCCTGGTAAAAGCCATTCCTCTAGGGTTCTTTTTAACAGAAAGGTTATTTTCCTTGCTGCTTCCCCTCCAATAAATAATTTTTATAGATAGAAATCAAAGCCACTTTGTTAGCGTTATAAAATGTAAATGCATCATCATCATTAAATCATTACGAAATAAGCCTGTGCACTAAATACTCTAATTATTATCTAATTATGCAAAAATAGTGGTGCTGAGCTCATACACAAAGAAAAGGCAATTCTGGTTAGGATGAAAGGGTTGGTGACTGTGACAGACATCAGTGGTGTCAAATGTCTGACATGGTGAGACTTGAGACGGGACTCCAGAAAGAGAAAAGGTAAGGCCATCTCAGGCAGCAGGGAAGCTGAAGCAAAGACTGGGCGTAGGGAGAACCACAAATGCAGAGTGCCTTCTGACTGCCAGGTAGTGATGATGTGGCTCGTTTCCCACGCACACAGACCCGGCTAGGTGTTCACAGAAGATTCTAGAAAGCTACCAGACACAAGGTTAAAATCCTCTGCTACTTGGTTAATTTGTAAACATACTGTAAGAAGTGGTCACCGGTAGGCACTGCGCTTTACAGTTTACAACAGGCTTTTCCCGCCCCGTCTCTCTTCCTTTCACAGACCCTCAGAAGTCACCCTGGAGAAGTCATTGACTGAAGCCCCAGGGAATGGCCCTCCTTATATAACGGAGGAAGTATGGCAGAAAGAAGAGGTAGCAGCTTCGAGGCCAGGGATAGAGGCTCAGGCCACACCTCAGACCAGGCGGGCCAAGAATCTGAAGCAGCGGTCGGGGCGGTGCTCGCCAGCCAGCCCGAGCCGCTCGTGCCAGACCGCTTCCTACTCACCCCTGCCTCTAGGACTGGCGCCCCGGGATGGCACCGGGAGGCACGACCCGCACAGGGCCGCCCCTCCCGCCAAGTCAGGTCACTGCACCCGCAGGGACAGACCCCAGAACACCAGAGCCCGGGAGCTCTGAAAAATCAGCCCAAGGCGCTCAGCCGCAGAGCCCTCTGGGAATTGTAGTTCCGGTTCCCCGAGGCTCAGAAGTACGCGGGCCCCTTCCAATCCCGAAGAGCCCCGCGCGCAGATGGCTTGGCCGTCCCGGGCTAAGGGTCTACTGGGAAGGAGAGTTCCAGCTCTCAGATGACGTGGTCAATGAGAGCAGTAGGGGACTACATTTCCCGAAGTGCTCAGAGGTGGGCAGGACCCGGAAGTGAGGGCGTGAGAGGCCTCTCTGGAAGTTGTCCCGGGTGTTCGCCGCTGGAGCTCCGGGTCGAGAGGACGAGGTGCCGCTGCCGCCGGCCCCCGGAGCCCAGCCCTTTCTTAGTCCGGTCCAGTCCCAGCCGCCACCTCCTGACCCACCGCGGACCCCACCGATACCATGAATCCTGCAGTCTTCCTGTCTTTACCCGACCTCAGATGCTCCTTGCTGCTTCTGGTGAGTGTATGCAGGGATGACAAACCTTCCGACTGCGTCCCTGACCGCCTCCCGCCCTCCGCGAGGGGGAACGGTGCTGCCCCTGCTAGCCTCGACCCTCCTCCGCTGGCGAGGCATGCACCCCCTGGAGCTGCCTTCACTTTGGCCCGTTCTTTTGACTTCTTGGGCCCTCGGTCCACGAGGCCTGCGGAACCTCAGTCAGGGATTGGGACCTCCAAATGGGAGAATTCGCCTTAAGGGAGTGATACGTGGGAGGTCACAGCCGAGCCCCCCTGGAGTACGTTTCCGTTTTGTGGATAGTGAGGACCTGCTTGGGGCACCAGAATCCTAAGGGACCGAGGGGACATCTAATGTTTTCTCCCACACTGGGAAGGGTGTGAACCAGACAGGTGCTGGGGTCGTGTGATTCTCTGGATCCTCAAAACAGGCTGGCAAAGCTCTCTGTTGTGGCTTCTTGTGATTGGTTGGAAACCCGGAACTGGAGACTGGTTTGGTGTGTACTGGGAGAATAGGAATTTGAAAAGATGGAGGGTGTGATTATCTGACAGGTTCTTCTAGGGCCTCCCATAAGCCCTGTTGCAGCCTATCTCCCCTCCCCGACTGCAGCATGTCTTTGACAGTGCTCTCGACTTGAGAATAACCAGCTGTCCTGCATGCATTTGTGATTAGTACTTCCCAGCCTGACGGGCATCATCCCATCTTCAAAAAGAATCTTTCCCCAGTTTCACTTCCTACGAAGTATATCTTGAGAGTGCTACTGAAGTGGCCAAATTGAGACAGAAGTGGAAGTCTAACTCCGTATGGGAAAGCGAGAGGAGTGTGTTTAGGCTGTTATGACTCAGTATTTGAAAATACTTGAATTGTGGTAGATTCTTAGAAAGCTAAATTTAAGGTGAACACCATTGAATATAAATTACTTTCTTCACAGTTTAGGAATAATAATTCACTTGCAAGAAGCTATATAGTTGGTTACTGGCAAGGCTGAATCTTGAAATAGATCTCTTAATTTGTAGTGTGTATTCCACCGTATCACATAAGAAGTTTAACGCTTGTGCTTGAAATACTTTTTATTTTCATGATGACTCGAAAGCCATTTTTAAAAGCTATATACAATAGCTTCTTTTCAAAATAAAATAGTGTAAGCTAAATGAAATAAAGATACTTCTGAAGAATATAAAGTTTTGTATAAACAAGGCAATATTAAATGATAGAATGCCTTGTTAGCACTTTAGTATAGAGCAGTAAATTCTTTATAGAAAAACATTTTCTTCTCTTTCTCCCTCTCCCTCCCTTTCTCTCCTTCCTTCCCCCTTCCTTTTTCCATCCCTCCCTCCCTCCATTTGTGTGTGTGTGTGTGTGTGTGTGTGTGTGTGTGTGTAGCTTTATTATGCATTGTGGCACTTTCTAGAACTGTCACGATGATGCTATTAGAGGCCATATACTTCTTAAGGACCCTAATTACTAATCTTTTTCTTATCATAAAGAGTTGTTTGTTAGAAATTATTTTTAGGTGACTGAAAAGTTCAACAGTCAAAAATCTAAAGACATTGAAAAGTTGAAACATTGAGTAGGAAAATGATGTCAATCAAACCAATTTTAAGAATGAGAACATTTATTTTGAAATAACTCATGCCTTTTTTCTAGAGAATCTATCAATCCCGTTAAATATCTAAACGATGGTTTTGTCTCAAATAAAGCCTATATTTCACTAAACAGTTATAAATACATTGTGTATTTATCTTCCTAAGCAAAGGTAGAAGAGAGGGCTGGAAACATAGAGAACTCCTGTAAAGATTAATGGGTTGGAAAACAACGCCTCTGAAAAGTTTTCATAAACCAGAAGTACAAGTCAAACTAGATTCAACTTGAACACAATGTTTGCTTACTTCGTTCTAATAATCTAATACTAGTTTAGCAGATATTCATAAAACATATGTCTAATCTCAGCAGTGAGAAGTAGCCTGTCTGACTGCTAATTCAGACATAATGATGAAACCTGCTTACTCAGTATCCTACCTGTCTAATGAATAATTCTCTGATGGCTCGTACAGACAGACATAGAAAACTCTTAGCTGAGATCATCATTTTTCCCTTACGTGCTTGGACATCCATATATTCTTTTACTACAATAAGAGGAACTCTGGATCTCACTCTTGAAGAGTAGCTACTAATACCTACTTAAATTTGTAGCGATTGTACAATAGTAGCTGAAATGTTAACACTGAGTTTCAGTAGACAAGTGACTCTCTTTTCCCTAATCACAGAAGTATTCTAGAATACATTACTCCATGCAATAAGAGGTGGGTCACTAACCACCAACACTCGGTGTGATAACTCTTCCTTTATGTGCTTAATGACCTTTTCTGCTCTGTGTCTGAGATAGGTTGATTGAGAATTAACATAGGTTCTTTTCTGCTTAACTGTTTCTTAGCCGTGTTCCCTGCACTGATTTGTGCAAGTTTTTAAAATGTGAGATAAGAGAGAGATGGCCAAATCAGAATTAATTTGTGTCAGATAGCCTAAGTAAGCTCTGTGCTTTAGAGATTTTTAACCCTTTTTTCCAGTTGTTTTACTGAAGGTGTCTTCTCACTAATCTCTTAATCATTATGTTCAGATATCTAGTCCTTACTAGCTTTGATAGTCCTGTGCTTGTATAAGGTAATACTTCTGCTGTTGTTGCTCTTGGTTTGTTTACTTTCTGTAAGTATAGGAAGCCAAGAAAATATTACCTAGTTTAGGAAGCTATATAATCAGAGTGCTAAGTAAGCACTTTTATATATCTGCTGAATGTATTTTTAAGATTTTTTAAATTGTTTTTATTGAGTTATACATTTTCTTTACTCCCCTCCCTTCAGTCATTATGTCATTAATGCCAACAATAAAGAAAATGTTTAATCTTCAAAAAAAAAAGTACTACTGGAAGCATGTAATTATTTCTGCAATGGTGGGTTACTTACTCTTTTTACATAGCTTGTCCTGTATCCATGGCTTACCCTGCGGTGCTACTCTTTACAACAACCTGGCGCAGTGTTAATAACCTGCAGTTCGGTGGTGTGCTGGGTTCCGTTCCCAGCCACACAGCAAGCAGACAAATAAACAAAAACACGGTTCCCTGGGCCATACAGGACACAGACATTAATTTAATTCCCCCCAACACTATTATTATACCTATAAATTTATTCATATATTACTTGATGTTTGAATATTCTTTATTGTGTCTGTTTTTAAAAGCTGATTGATCAAATCGGAGCCGTATAAATTCCATGCATGCTAGTTGGTTTGTCTCCTATAACTTTTAGGTGTCTGGAATTGAACCCAGAACCTTGAGCGCTGTAAGCACACACTGTATTACTGAGCAGCTACCAGCCCAAGGTGTATAAAGTCTGTAACTTAGTTGTCCATCTCATTTTTTTCTTTCTTGGTAAATTCTTTAGGAGCTGTGCTGTAGAACATCTCAACCTCCTGTTATCATTGGTTGTAGCCTCTTGGTATTTACTAGTAGAAATCTGTAATTCAAATTTTGTGGTTTTTCAACCACCAGCTCAATATCCATTGCGAACTTTGCTTATTTATCTTTCAAGTTAAGTTTTTGAAAGCTTATTATTTACTTCATAATGTATGAAATTTATGATCTTTTTGGTTTTTCAAGACAGGGTTTCTCTGTAGCTTTGAAGCCTGTCCTGGAACTAACTCTGTAGACCAGGATGGCCTCGAACTCACAGAGATCCGCCTGCCTCTGCTTCCCGAGTGCTGGGATTAAAGGCATGTGCAACCACCACCCAACCAGAAAATTATGAATTTTTTTTAAAGCAAATCATATTGTGTTAAGATAATTCTAATTTCTCCATCTGTTTCTTCTGCTCTTACCAACCTCCTAATATAAGAAGACTTAGTATTGTTTTTACTTTTATGGTCATTTCTTTTTTAAAATCAGTGAAGTTACTGACTTTGTCTGTATGTTTTTTAGTTTGATTAAATTATATTTATTGTTCATAGTTTTTCACCTTAAAATTATAAAAGATACCTTTAAAGTTTTATATTAAAGGTGTTGAGATGGAACTATTCCACATTTGTGTGTTCGTGTGTGTGTGTGTGTGTGTGTGAGAGAGAGAGAGAGAGAGACAGACAGACAGACAGACAGACAGAGTGCATGTGTGTGTGCAATCAGAAGACCAGAAAATGACTTCACACGTTGTCCTTATATGATGTCTACCTTGATTTTTGAGACAGGACCTCTCATTTGTTGGAACTCCTTTAAACTCGAGTTTAAAGAATTTCAACTAAAGGATTCAGTTAATCCTTTGATAGTTTCATATATGTGTATAGTGTGTTCTAGTCATTTCCACACGTGATCCACTTTCATCTCCTGGCCCTTTTCTGCTGAAACCCGTCTTCCCAAGAAGTTTCCTTTCAACCCTCGTGCCAGAGAGAGAGAGAGAGAGAGAGAATATGCATGTGTGTGAGTGTATGACTCACTGAGTTTACTTAGAGTTGCTTTCGTGAGCATGCGTGGGAAGGTTATTTACTGGGGCATAGGCTACTTTTACATGGTACACCACTGATAAAAATGATACCCCCTTCTCCAGCAGTCATTAACTGCCAGTGGTCCCTCATGTAGCAGTGTGGTCTCATGTGCCTCTCTCCCATCCATGAAGAAATGCTGAGAAACCCTGTCTTGTGCAGGTCACCACAACTGCAGTTAGTTCATGAGGGTGACAACCGTGTTATGTCCATCAGACATCTTTTTATGGCGTACCACCTTACTCTTCAGCTCCTACATCTTCCCACCCGTCTTCCACAGTGTTCCTCGAACTTCGGAGGGAACAATGTAGACATCACATTTAGACATTTAGGACTGACTAGTCCACTATCATCTGGGGTGGCACTTTGACTAACTAGTTATGAGCTTCAGCATTAACTGCTACCCTCAGCTTTAAGATTTTTTTTTGAGGAGGACTGGGAGTAGCATAAAGCTGTGGATATAAACTTCAGCAGACAGTCTGACATGGCTTTTTTATTTTTGGAACTTGCTCATTAGGCTAGGCAGGTTTATCTTGCCAACACCTTATTTTTTTATGGTGGTTCTGGGGATTGAACTTTGGTCCTCAGCTCTTGTGTTCTGCTCTGCAGTGTTGTCAGTTTACTGTTTCCATTTTCTCCCTGCTGTTACAAACAGTTCTGCAAACATTAGCTAATGCATATACAGTATTGATAGTGTACCTTTAAGATAGATTCCTGTAAGTGAAGTGAAGTTGCCAGCGGTCAAAAGGAAATAGATAGTACTTGGAACTTTGTACATGGAACTAGTACTGTGGGATTTTGCCATTTTGTGGTCTTGCCAACAATGTAAGAAGATTTCTCTATAGTCTTCCCAGAGTAGAATTGGGTATTTCCCATTGTAGTATCTCATTTAATTTGTTTCTTTTAATATGTGCTTGAAGTTTTTCTCATTGTGTACAGATGATTTGTGTATCTTTCTGTGTGACTTCCTGATTGTACAGGCACACATACAAACATGCATGCACGCACACATACATACACACACACAAACATGCTCATACACATGCACGTGAGTGCATGTGCACACAGACTCAACTCTTAAATCCTTATTTGAGTATGTGGTGTACTTAGGGATAAAAGGTATTGACACACTTCTGAAAAAAATCATTCTTAATTCAGTAGTATATCTGATGGGCTAACATTTGTAAAAGCCCAGAGGAGATGTTCATTGCCACAGTTATAGAAAACTTTAAAGTATATGACAAGATATTGAGTATTTTTCTAGTACCTAGGTCTTTAGATGCGCTATGATTTATTTACTTCATCTTTTGCCAAGATACTTAGGTTATTGGCTATTTTGATTTACAGAGTTTTAAAATATATAAAAGATAATATATTGAAAGATATTCGTTACAAATGTCTAAATTTATTTCATAGCTATATTTCATGGGTCATATAAATATGTCATCTTAATAGAGAAAAAAATCTCATTTGAATGCATAATTCTTTGGTTATAAACCAAGTTGAGTCTTTTACATAAACACACACACACACACACTTCCATGTTTTATGCTAGAGGATAACCTCAGTTGTCATTTCTCAGTCATCTACTTCTCTCTCTCTCTTTTTTTTTTTAACCGGGTATTCTTGCTTGTCTGAAACTTGCCAAGTATGCTAGGCCGTCCTGCCAGGGAACACAGGATCTTTTGTCTCCACCCTCCCAGCACTGGGATTGCTGTCATGGACCATTTCTTTGTGGTCTGGGATTCACTCAGGCTCTCACATGTCACCTTTTAGATATGTTCCTATCCCTGAAGCTTTTCATAGTTGTTGAACATTTCTATTTCTCTCTGTTTCTTCATGTTAAATATCCTTTTTTCAAACACTTGATAACTCTTTTAGTGATTCAGAATAAATGTTCTTGCCTGCTGTGAAGAATAGTTGAAGGTGTTGGTTAATTTTTTGTTTGTTTATTGGTGTCTATTCAAGAGTTTGAAGACTGGATGTCAGGCCATTTACAAGTCCCAATTCTTCATTTACTGAACACTGTAACCTTGGTAAATAATTTAAATAAAAATTTAAGTCTATAAGATAAACAGATTGGATTTCATAATTCTATAACTTTCTATGTTGAATCTTGCTTTCATAAAGGATAGCCTTCTAACTTCCCCAAACTCTAAACCTTTGGTTTATACTTTCTTAAAAATTTTGCTAACTTTATAGCAAGTTGTAGGACTGTAGCACTCACCCCATTCTCTTGTAAAGAAAAACATGCATGGCCACAGCTTTTCCAACATGGACTCTCTCCCTGCAGTTTCATCTTACTAAGGAAGTGATTGAAAACAGTTTAACTTTCCCCAGCATCTATTCTTGTTAGTCTGCCTTTGATTCTGGAGAGGAAAGCTGTCTTCATCCCAGGCTGAAGGGACGTTGTCTACAACATTAGCCTTGTTTATCTCCTCTGTCACTTGGGTGCCTGTTTGCCATTTGCTATGAAAGAGGTAAAAATGATTAAGATACATCCCGTGCTTCAAGAAACCTGCACTTCAAGAAGCTGTATATAAATAATTAGAATCCCAGAAGCAAAGAGAGGTGCCTAAGGTGATTTGGTAGACAGGTCAAAGACCTTGCTGCTCAGAAGGATGTTGAGAGTCGAGTGGTCTCACAGGACTACTGAACCAGAGTCTGCACTGTAAGAGTGTGCGCGAGTTGCTTAAACGTATGTTGAAGTTTGAGGGACACAACTATAGACATCAGGAAGAAATTATTTTTCAGTGAAAAATCTCCAGCTCACTGGAGGAAGATGAATTTGAGTATTAACTTGAAGAGGGAAATGCATAAGGTAATTTTTAGTCTTGAGAGGAATGAGGAAAACGGGTTGTGACTTTTAATAGCATAATGAATCTATTGATTGATTGAGTTGAATACCTGTGTGTGTTATATTGTTGTTTTTGAATTCTCACTTTTTTTGTTGACATGGCTGAATGTCAGAATTGATCCAAAAGAAACTAGCAAACCCTTTGGCCAGCTTCCATTAACAATTCACTATTATTTTGGAAAAAAATGTTAAAAATCATGGTCTTCAGTGGATTCTAATGAGCATTCAGGTGGCTTCATTCAAGAAGGAATAGGAGGGCTGGAGAGGTAGCTCAGTGGTTAAGAGCATTGCCTGCTCTTCTAAAGGTCCTGAGTTCAATTCCCGGCAACCACATGGTGGCTCACAACCATCTGTAATGAGGTCTGGTGCCCTCTTCTGGCCTGCAGACATACACACAGAATATTGTATACATAATAAATAAATAAATAAATATTTTTTTTAAAAAAAAGAAGGACTAGGAAAGAGTGCTACCTTGGAGTCTTGTGTAACGTCCTGGATCTTAGTCTTAGATTTCCTTGTAAGGTCTGAGAAAAATTCTAACTGCTTTGCAACTCCTGTTTATATTCTAGCAGAGAGCTCTACAGTTTTTCTAGCCAGTGATTTTATCATGTAGAATTAATTGCACATTATACTGACTGTCAGTTCTAAATGTTTAAGATAAGACTATAATAGAGAAGAACATTAAAAAAGACCCAGGAAGCTTCCTAAGAAAACCATTTTAGTAGTATTTGAACTTACTAAACTGTACTTCATGGTAGAGTGCCAATGACGGTTCCATTTCTTCTTAAGATGATCCTATTGTGGAACAATACTTTTGATAATTGAATTTAACTGATTTTAGGAAAATGTCTTTAGAAATTCCAAGGGTTTTTACCATGTGACTCTAGCATTAGTGACTTACTTCACCTGATAGGAAGTCGTAACTGCAAGTGGGCCATGTGCAGGGGAGTGGCTGAAGTTATAGTTCTCAACTTGTGCTGTACATAAACATTCACTAAAATTAAGTAAGACATGTACTCCACAGTCATAGTAGCTACATTTAAGACAAATGGCTATTATACTGAACAGTGCATGTTCTGGAACGTTCCCTTAACACATGGACTCCCGACTACATGATATGAATATATTGTTCTTGAGCCAGACTGAAAGGTAAGGAATGATGAAAATGACTCAAACAGTATCCCTAATGGGTGTGGAAATTATCAAGGCTTCTCTTTTCAAGGTACAGCGATAAACTGCAAAAATAATAGTAATCTTATCAGCATAGGTTTGGATTTTGTTTGCTAAGAACCTAGGGTGTTGCCAAAAATAAAAGCATTTGAAAATGAGAATTTGAGTTCTAATATTAGCTCTTCTCATAGTTATAAAGTCATTTAGTCACTGTCCTTAAGGCCTTGTCATAGTAATGAATAGGATTGAATAGGCTGTGAAATTCACTCTGTAGATCAGACTGGCCTCAAACCCAGAGAGATCCGTTTGCCTCTGCCTCCAGAGTGCTGGAATTAAAGGCATATGCCACCATACCTAGCTAGGAGTTAATCTTCTAATTTGACAAATCTCAATAAATGTATTTATTTTCCTGCTTACTTAAAATGGCTGGAAATTTTATGAGGTCACTAAGGTAAACTAGTGCGTTTTACAAAGCAACCTTCTAATTAAAGCAAAGCAAACTGCTGCAAAGGGTCAATAAAATACGAAGTAGTGATGCAGTATAGATCATAAATGTGTCTGTAAATAACCGATTTCATGTTTCAGCCTGTTTAGCTGTTTTGCTGTATTTTAAATTTTAAGGAAAATGGGACCTCTAAAAACAAATCACTAATACAACATTGAAATCTTGTCTCTTTGCCTAAAGAACAGATTAAAGTGCAACATAAGTATTGTGATTTACCCCCAAGAGAAGAGATTGGACATTTTTAGATCCTCTGAGTTTTATTACTGGAGTTCTGAGCTGAGTATAGCAAGATGTAAACCAACTGGTGACAGATTCATGCCCCTGTCATGACTCTCATGCATTTTCAGAACTGAGAATAAAGAAATACTTACTATTATTAAAGTGATTTCTTTGAAAAAAAAAAAAAGGTGCTCAGATTGACTAATATTTTAACCTTTCTAGGTAACATGAATATTTATTCTATTATCGTTTATCTGTGTGGATGATTATGTGTGTACATTTGCATGTGAGCACATATGATCATGTGTGTGCATTTTTGTGTATGTAGGTCAGAGGTCAATGTTGAGTATCTTCCTCAATCAGTTCTCTTTATTTTTAGAAAGGGTCTTTCACTGAATCCTGAGCCTATTGATTGGCTAGACTAGCTGGACAGCAAGCCTAGAGATGCTGCTGTTTTCTTCCTCAGCCCTGTGTAAGCACCCAGCTTTTATAGGACAGGGCATCTCAGGTCTTCTTATTTGTGCATGATACTTTACTGACCGCGCTATGTCAGAATGGCCCATTTTCCCATAGGGAGGGTTTTGACCTGCTTACAATGAGCAGAAGTATAACAGTATTGTGAAAGAGCTTTCATAGACTCATTTTCTTTAGACCTGTAGACTACAACATTTATAATGTGTTACTCCCATCCAGGATATTCATTTGTGCTTGCAGTTTGGTTTTAGGATACCTTCCAGAAGCAATTTGAAATATTTTTCTCTAAATGACAGCTTAAAAGTTTACTTCTGTGAACTTAAAGATACTGATTTTTGATATGATTTTTGGTATGCTATTTGAGAATAGCATATACTTCAGGAGTCAGAGAATCAATCTCATATCTTTTCCTTTGTCTTTTTTTCTTTCTCCTTTATAGACAGTGTCTTATATAACCTCAATCTTAGGATCTACCTAAGATTCTGTGCTGGCCTAATGGGCATGTGCTACCTCACGTGGCACTGGGACCATAACATGACTCACAGCTTAACTACTTGTGTTTCCTGTATACTCCTCTATTTTCCTATTAACTGTTGAGGAGTAATATAGTTTCTGACCCATAGGAGGTGGTGTGTTATGTTTCTATTATAATTTCATGAAACAAAGTAACCACTTTGTTGACCTATTTTTATTCCTCATCTTTATTTTAAGTACAATATCTTATTACAGATTGACTTAGATACTTTTCTATGGCTGTGATAAAATGCCATAACCAAGGCAATTTATAGAAGAGTTTATTGGGAACTTGTGGTTTTAGAGAGTTAAAGTACATGGCATTATTGCAGGGAGCAGGCAAGCATGGCTCTTGAGTGCTGCTAGAGCTCAGTCTTGATCTACACACCTCCTAATCCTTCCCAAACAGTTCCACCAACTGAGACCAGGCAATCATTTCTATGAGCCTCTGGGGGCCATCTCATTCAAACCATCATAAATAAAGTGTTCTCGAATACTCAAAGAATGGCAGGAATAGAAAAGATAGAGATCCCAGGCAGGGGTCAAGAATGTATTGGGGGCTTCTGAGTGTGAAATAATTGGGAAGGTACTCAGTTGTTTGAATTTCTTTCTGGGAGTCTCTTTGTAGTCTAGAACCTTAACCAGTGCTCATGCCTTTCATGTGGGAGTGTCCCAGGAACATTCAGGGAACACCTAGGCAGCCCTGTTGTCAAACAATGACTGTCAGGTATCAGGTGTTAGATTATATATATATTATATATATATTTAAAAAAAGCATTTGGCAAATGTTTGCTTACTGTGTGTGTTTGCAGTGTTTTCCATTCTGTGCTGACCTGACTCCGTTAAAACTTCCTAACTGGGTTGTTGGTAATATTTATTTCCTCAACTTGCTTCTGCTGGGCGTAGAATTCCCAGTCAAATAGTAGTGACCTGGTATTCTCAATTAAAACTATTCTGTGGGTATAACAGGAAACTGTCAGCTTGAAATATGAAAACATGGTGGTAGTAATTGAAGATGTTGAATAAAAGACTTTCTGATGTTGTAACTTGTGATAGCAGTTCACTTTCATAGCACAGAGCAGCATAGTCAAGAGAAAGAAAGCCTTCACCACCCACTGTGCACATTTTTGACTACCCCTTTCCAGTTGTTTTGTGTGTATTTGAATGTAGTTTAAATAATTATTTTCCTTTTTGGAAAAATCAAAAGCTGGATTCCTTTTTAGTCCTGATATAAAGAGGTAGATTACTGAAATATAGAAAGAAAAGTGTTGCATGATTCTATTCCCAAGGAAATGTGAACAAATTTCTACTTTCCCAAGATAAGGAACCAATTAGAGATGAAAATAAGGACACCATTAACGTCCATCTTGGTGAACTAATGAGTTTTAGTGTCTAAGTAAGGAGTTACAGGAGCAGAAATAAGTTGAAGACCCCATCAGCACAGAAGTCCAGCCTGGCATTAGTGGCATTCACCAGAGCTAGTCTTTCTGCTGGTGGGGTCTCTAGGCAGCTGTCTGCTCTGAGAGCGGCTCTCCGCAGAGCTTACTACTTCTAAAACTTGAGGGAGAGTGGGTTATAGGAACATCTGAAGCTTTGGAGTTAGTTGTTTGTTGACTGAGTTTTAAGGAGCTTCCCTGAAAGGTGGCTTGTCATCTTGCTTTAGAATATCCTGAGTCAGGCAGGTGGTGGTGGTGCACACCTTTAATCCTAGCACCTGGGAGGCAGAAGCAGGTGGAGCTCTATGATTTCAAGACCAGCCTAGTATACAAGAACTAATTTTAGGACAGGCTCCAAAGCTACAGAGAAATGCTGTCTCGAAAAACCAAATAAATAAATAAATAAAATAAAGTAAAGAAAAAAAAACATCCTGAGTCATAGGAAGCTTTGCACCAAGATGGAATGTTTTATCTCTGAGGATCTGAGGAAATTGCTATAGGACAAAAAGATACCTATGTGCATATAGATAATTTTCCCCTACTCTTTGGAAAGGGCTGCTAACTTACCTACCTAGTTCAGTTGTTGATTATTTCCGAGCCTCCAATTTCTCAGCTGATAGAAGGGGGCAGGAACTCATCTGTAAAATCCTAGTACACAGTGAGATGTGAATGTGCCTGTAACTGTGCTGGGAACTCTTCTAACTTCTGCCACACAGTAGGTACTCAGTAAATACTGTTAAGATGAGGGAATCAGGAAGTAAATGTCTAGTTTCATTAAAATTATATGCACTGAATTAATAAGCTCCCAGGACTAGTTTTCAGTGCCTGTGGTCTTCTGATCATAGTCACTGTACTAACAAAAGGCTAACTCTGTCATTACACCACCTTTTGTCATTGTGTTAACAAAAGATAACTTAGAAATGTGGTCTTCAGTATGTACATCTGCCAAGCTCTATCTTTCAGTTTTATCTAATTAGTATTGTATTTAAATTTGTTGTATATTTATGAAAATAGTATATAAAGATAGGTGTGGTTTATTTTTTGAAGAGTCCACTGGTTTTAGAATTATTAGAAATATAGGGTATTTTTATCCATGTTCTATTATAAATTTAGACAAATTATGTAGCTTATTTGAGTCTTGAATAAAAGCATTCAGTAATATTTTTATTTTTTAATATATGCTAGACACTACTAAACTGTATTTTCTCCTTTATAAAACAGTCATAATATGATCCCTGCTTCAGCTTCAGTGTTATTGTAATGAAGTAAAGAGATACTATATATGCTGTAAACTGTAAAAGTAAGTTACCGGGGCCCATGAGATAACTTGGCAGGTATAATAAGCCCTTAGCATGCAAGTGTGACTACCTGAATCTGATCCCTGAAACCTAGGTAAAGGAAGAAGGAGAGACCAATCTACACAGCTGTCTTCTGACCTCTACATGTATCCTGGTCTCACCCCCCTCTTTTCTTTCTTGTTTCTCATGTACACATTCTAGCTTTCTCTCTTTAATAATAATAAATCACACTTAGAAGTTATCATTACAGTAAAACATTTGTACATGCTTCAGATATGTTTCATTCCTTGTAGTCGGAGACTATACTCGTTTGTTTCCCAGCTGCCCATACTCAAATAATCACAAGAAACTATATTAATCACAGCACTGTTTGATCAGTGACTCAGTTGTATTCTTAGCTAGCTCTTACATCTTAAATTAACCCATTTCTGTTCATCTGTGTATCACTATGAGACTGTGACCTACTGGTAAAGTTCTGGCGTCTGTCTCCAGCCTACTTTCTTTCTTTATCTCTGTTGGGATTTCCCACCTGGCTTTGCTCTGCTATGCCATTGGCTGAAACAGCTTTATTCATTAACCAATAAAAGCAACACATATACAGAAAGACATCGCACAACAATTTCTGGCTTCTTTACCTGAATGCTTACTGTGTCAAGAACCTGTATTTGATGGAGAGTTGATGAATTGCAGTAGTTCTAGGGTCTGGATGCCCACAGTGACTGATAATACCAGGAGTTGCAGTGACACTAGAAGTTGGAAGACCCACTTCTCTTCTGACTCTCTCCTTAGCTGTGTGGTAGATACCATGTCATTTTCCTTCTCCTGAGCCTTGGTTTTCTAATTTAAAATTGGGTATAATTATTTTGCAAGACTATGAGGTCATCATATTATATAAAGTTCTTTGTATACTATCTACGTATGAGAGGTGTTTTCTTTTTAAGGTAAAGGGTAGGGAGGGGAAGCTTGTCAAACCCATGGAGCCATTGTGAAACCCAGAAATCCTCTTGGAGTGGCTGGTTCTTGTGCTGATCAACCCTCTGTGGGTCTGCATCCTTTGACCCTCTGAAATAGATGAATGGATGAGTCATTTTTTTAAAGTCTGATTCTAAATTGTAGTAGTTTCTTTCATAAAGCACTTATCAACTTGTCTCTTTCTTCTGGTTCTTAGGACATAGTCTTATCAAAATAGTGAAAATGTAATTATAATTGATAGAACAGAAAATATAACTTGATATACAGTTCTTTTAATACAAAAGCAGGTAAATTCCTGTAAGTGGTGCAAATGAAAGTGGGGAGACACTTTACTCTCTTTATGTATGTGAAAGGTATCATTAACTGCACATAGGATAACTTCGTCTGTTACTTGAGCATTTGGAATCTTTCAGAGGTCTTTCTGCTGTAGTTGACATAAGGTGTGTGGAAATGATAATGCTTTAGAAACCTGTCATCTCTAGTTGAATTTGGTAAAGGAAGAGAAGATTATTACTTCTGACTTGTCACCGAAAAGATGGAAAAAACTATTTGAGTGTGGAAGATTCTAAATGGCTGCTTTACATTTTCATTTGCTCTTGTGAGATTGACTTACAGACATACTTGTTACCCTTAAGTATTGCTTCTGGTGGGCTATCAACTTATTTATTCAGAAGTATGTACTTTACTGCTTTTAGTAAAATTTGGCCATTAAGCAAATTTGTTTATAGGTTCAATGAAAACTGGTATAAAACTGAATGTGGTGGTCTTTGTTTATAATCCCATCAGAAAGGATTTTGATGCAGGAAGATGCAATGTTCAAGGTTAGCCTTGAACTATAAACAAACAACAAAGAAAAATCCTGTTACGTAGTGGTGCATTCTAAAATTCCTACTAGTTAGGGAAAAAGAAAGGACCCACATTTAGGAGCTGGATGAAAGACATAAGGAGATCATGTGGACACTGCCTTGAAACTTTGTGCATATAACCAATGCTTCACAGATTAGAATAACTGATTTTTTCTTTATTGGTTCTTTGTGGATTTTTTTTTGGTACTTTTATCTTGTGTATGAAAGACAGTCAAACACAATTTCCTGACTTTCCTTGTTAGCTGGTAGAAAGCCTTTCACCTTCAGTCAGCTGCAGAAGGAGTCTTAGTTTCTGTCAGCTGGTTTCCCATTGACTGTGGCAAGGCACACACTAGTGAAATTGAAGTAGGCTGGTGACTGCACAGTACTCCACTGCCCTAAAATACTCATGTTCCCCTTTGAGCTCTGGTCACTTAAATTTGAAACATTTTTCTGACTCATTGTAGGAGGCAGAAATCCTATCAAGGTTTCAAGTATTTACTTACTACTTTCAGTCTCTAGTATTTTTTTTTTTGCCTTAACAATACATTGTAGCAATTTTTCCAGGGTTACATTGAGAACTACTTATCTATTTATTTATGAAATTCTTGAGCTAGGACAGTGGTTCTCAACCTGTCGGTCGTGACTCCTTTGGAGTCACGTGACCCTTTCACAGAGTCACATGTCAGATACCCTGTATATCAGATCTTTGCATTATGATTCATAACAGCAAAATTATAGTTATGAAATAGTAACAAAATAATTTTATGGTTGAGGTCACCATACCATGAGGGACTGTAGTAAAGGGTCACAACATTAGGAATGTTGAGAACCACTGAGCTAGAGGCTCACTCTGTCACCCAGGATATCATGGAACTATTTGGCGCAAACAGTCGTCTTGTTTCAGCTTCCTAATGTGTTAGTCACAGGTGTGAGTCTTCACACACAGCATCGTTTTTATTATAATAATTCACATCATACATAAATCATAATCTGCCCGCACATTAATGAGTGCTTGTTTCCCTAGCTATGAAGTTGGTATATCGTTTTGCCATTGGTGTATCCTTTTATATTCTTTGGCACTTCTAAAACTGTTTTGTTGTTTGCCTTTGTTTCCCACATTTCTTAACATTGGTTGAATTTATTTGTAGATGTTTCCCTCCTTTTTTGTCCATTTCAAGTAGAAAAGTCCCTTTCCTTTGTAAGGTAAAGGGCAGGGAAGGAAAGCTTGTCAAACTGTGGAGCCATTGTGAAACCCAGAAATCCCCTTGGGGTACCTGGTTCTTAGGCTCATCAGCCCTTTGTGAGTCTGCATCCTTTTACCCTCTGAAATAGGTGGATGGATGAGGCCTTTCATTTTTAAAAGTCTGATTCTAAAATATAGTTTTATTAATATTGTTTTTAATATGTTCTTAACTTTGTATACTAAATTTATACTGCAATACCTTACATATTTTCTATTTGTAGTTTGATTTTTTTTTAGTTTGACTATAAATTTTGCCATTTTCAATGAGTAGCAAGTTTACTTCGTTTCCCATATTTAAACCTGTAATTATTTCCTTTGTTTCATTGTCTACTGATTCTACAGTTGCTGAATGAATATTAAATAATGGCAAGGAAAACCACCACAACATAAAACACAAGGATGAAGAGGAAGAAGTCAGGCAAGAGGGACCATGCATGTTTTAAGTCCCTGACTCATTCACAAACTTAACTGAAAACGTGAATCCTTCTGATTTTTATTTCATGTGTTGATTACATAAGGGAGTACATGAAGTGCTTAATAATGTTTGAACTTCATTCTGATATCTCAGAACTGCCCATTGAATAAATATCCTGTTTGGGACTTCCATATAGCAGGGGACAAGCATTCCAAATATCAAGTGGTGATTAAGATCTGGTAACAGTTTAGTTTCAGCCAAGAAACAGTGGATTGAAGAATAAATTCTGTGTAACAAAGTCAAAACTTTGCTAAGAGAGTATGTGTTAAATTACACAATTTAGAAAATTTATATTCAGTAATCAAATGTTTTTAAAAATAATCCATACTTAAATTACAAAAATGGATACTAAATTATTGTTCATTCCTGAGTATGAATTTTCATAAGAATCTTAATTGCATTTATAATTGTTTTATACAATTAGTTGAGGTTATGATTAAACCACAGTTTAGCCATCTGGTGATTTGATGCAGTCTTTGAGTGGCACGCCAGGAGGCAGGAGTTTTTGCTGTTGGCTCTGGCTCTCACCATGTAACCATTGGACATGCACTTCTTTGTCTTTTCTTTGTCCACAGATATCTATGGCTGCTTTGCACTTTAATATTCTGAGATTTATTGGAGTTGCTGAGATACCCATCTCAGTGGAATTTGTTTCCCAAGAAACATTAAGATCATGGTTATCCCTAGACTAAATGCTACTTCACAAAGAATCATTTTCACATATTGGAAAATATGCAAGCATCAGCAGTTATATCCTGGCCCAGGTGAGGGAAAATTTGGAAAATATAGAAAGTTTGCCTGTGAAAATTTAGTATTGAAATTTGAGTTGCCATTTCACAAGAGAGTTATTTGATTTTTTTTTTAAGGTGATTTAGAATAAGAAAAACACTTTAGAGGAACTGGAGCGATAGATAGCTCAGCAGTTAAGGACACTGACTGCTCTTGCAGAGAACCCAGTTGATTCCAGCATCCATACAGTGGCTCACAGCTGCCTGTACCTCCTATTCCAGGGGATTTGTGACCTCTTCTGATCTCCACAGGGTCCTGGCACACATGTGGAGAACAGACATACATGTGGGTAGCATATTCATACAATAAAAATTAAAAAGAAAGAAAGAAAAACACTTTACACAGCAATCTGATATATAAACACAACTAAAAGTTTCTCAAAAATACTTTAACGTTACTATGTTCTCTGGCAGTGATATTTCCTTTTTGTTACTTTTGAGTGTACATTAATGTGTTCACATGTTAATTTAAAAAGTAGTTCTAAAAAGAGCATTATCCACTTTGTTTTAGTTAAGATTTTCATTGCCATGACAAAGCACCATGAATATAAACAGCCTGGGGAGGAAAGAGTTTTTCTCTGTTTACCACTCTAAGGTCACACTCCTTCACTGAGTGAAGTCAGGAAAGGAACTTGAGGCAGGAGCAAAGGCTGTGGAGAGAAGTACTACTTACTAGCCTGCTCCCTGTGGCTTGCTCAGTCTGTTTTCTTATAGAATGCAAACCATCAGCACAGGGATGATACCACACAGTGAGCTGGACTCTTCCACATCAATATCAACTAAGAAAATGCAGCACAGGACTGTCTGGTGAGGGCATTTCTCAGTTGAGGGTCTCTCTTCTCAAATGGCTCTAGTTTGTATCAGCCAGCATATACTTCTGTTAGGAGTGTTTATCGAGAGCTACTGTGGGCCAAAATGCAATTACAGCTTATGGCAATTGATAATCCAGATGTCAACCCACCAGATAAATTATTCTCAGATGGAGGAACCCTGCTAGGCAGGGCCTTCAGAGCTTGCAGGGCCACTGACTCTGAAAACTATTGCTTTCATCTGTAATTTCACTTGTGCAATAATAGCTATGTCATCTCCCCATTACCAGGCATCTTCATGTAATATGTATATGTAATCTCATGGTTACATTTCAGTTTTATGGGCACATATATCTGTGTGTAGTCAGGAAGATGACTTTTCATTAATTTTTTTATAATTTTGATATATAAAAATATACTAGGACATGCTTCATACCTAGATTAATTTGTCCCATGATGACTGTACACACTTAAAAGCTTGTTTTGTTTCTTTTGACCACTAACTGCACACAATTAGCTCATTTTCCCCTCAAAACAAGTTCAAACTAGACTAAAAACTTTTTGTGAATAAATCATAAGTTTAAACCCTTACAGATATGCACAAGGTCAGGTGTCCAAACCAAGGTTGCTACACAAAGCACCCTAAGAAAAACATGCCATATGTGTATCTAATGTATATGGGAAGTAGAAAAAGAAAAGATCTCCTGAGTAAATTGGAAACATGGGGACCAGGAAAAGGGTAGAAGGGGAGGGGAGAGGAAGAAAGGAAAGCAGAGAAAAATATATAGCTCAATAAAAACAATTTTAAAAAAAAAGAGAAAAGCATGCCAATCATTTACATGCCAGTCTGCTGACTATGTTCAAAGCCATTGGAAACTGGCTGGTCACAATCTTACTCCTGTAGTCATGTGTTGCCATGGCAATGGCTAAGCTCCTTATCATTTGTCCTAGGAATGTGCTCTTGACCAATGAGAGATAACTTTTGTAATTTTTTTTTCACTTCAAGGCTCCTGTTAGAAGAAGCAACAGCTAGAAGGAATTAGAAGTAGGACAGAAGAATTAGAATAGAAGCAGAACAATAAAGAGACTGATTCAGAAAAGTGCAGAGTGAGAGAGGTGGTTCATTTGCCCTCAGATACCCTAAGAATAAAGTGTTTTTTGTTTGCTCAAGTGGTGCAGGAGAATTATCTGTATTCTGTCAATCATGTATTTTAATAAAACACTGATTGACCAGGCAGGAAGTATAGGTGGGTCAACCAGACAGGAAGTAGAGGCGGGGCGGTGAGAACAGGAATATTCTGGGAAGCAGGAAGCTCCCTCAGCCATTCCTGCCCAGACCACCGAAGAGACAGGATGTAACCTGCCCAGCTGAAAAAGGTACTGAGCCATGTGGCTAACGTTGATAAGGATAATGGGGTAACATAAGTTATAAGAGCTAATAAGTAGCCTGACCTAATGGACCAATCAGTTTATAACCTAATGTAGACTCCGTGTGATTTTCCTTGGGACTTGCCAGCTTGTTGGGGTACTGGGCGGAACAGAAACCCCAACAAGCCAGCCGTCATGTTATACTCAAGCATCCAATCTGAATCCTGAAGAGTCTTGGGGCTGGACCCCAAAGGCTCTCATTATGCTTACAAGCAGTACTAATAAAAATTTTTTGAAGAGAATCTCATTTGTAAGATCTTAAGTTATAAGATCCATGATTCCATCATGCCTTTAAGACATCTTCTATCATTAAAAAAGCCAAGACTTTTGTGAATTAATCTTGCCCAAATGGCTAGCCTTGTTACATTGAAGGCAAATTTCATAATGAGTTTCTTCAACATCCATCAACCTCTGTGAAGTAATTGGTGCTTCCAGAAGCAGACATGTCTCACTGTCGAGAAAAGTCTTAAGTTCTTAAAGCATTTTAAATGCCATATTCTATGGGTCTTTGAAGTGTTGAAGATTATCTATCTAACATATCTCTGTATATCTAGCAAACCTAGCTAATGTAATTAGATGACTACCTATTAATCTGTGTTTCATCAATGAGACTGTGGCTGGAAAAGAAGGCACTTTGTGAACATTGTGTTGGACGCTTAGAACTCAGGTGAAAGATGACAGCGCTAGAGATCTCTTCCAGAACTGTGTAAGGAAAACACTTAGCTTCATTGTAGAAACTAACAAGTACAAAGTAATGACTTAGTTTATAGCTAGATTAAGAGAATAATTTTTTTAAAAAATGCTGTACCTACTAGTAAATTCTATTTCTACAAGGAGCGAAAGGCAAGTCCCACTATTGTAGAGGAGAGCATTATTCTATTTGTAAGTGAGAGAAATGACTGCAGCAGTTTCGTTTGTAGACATTGAAACAACAGTTTTAGATAGTCTTTGTCGGCTAGACAGTTTCTAGATGGAACTGTCTCAGAGATCAAGTGATCAATATAAAAGTCACAAAGATGTATTTTGTCATTTATAGTTCTCTGTGTCATGGAATGTAAAGACAGCACTGAAATAGAATAGATTCCAAAGATTAGTCAGTTATAAATTATCTTGCTGCTTAACTTCCTTTCATATTTCTTATCAGTTCTTCAGTTCTCACCAGCCTCTATAAGTCAAAATATTAGTTATTCAAAATTACAAATTTCAAGGGAATATCAAAGTTGGAAGTATTCTTTTCCTTCTTCTACCACCATTTACCCTCTGGTTGCTGTGTCCGAAAGCTTACAAGGGAAATTTAATCCATTGGAAGTTTTGTCTTACAAAACTGAACATACCTTTCTCTTCTATATGTTAATTGCGAACCTGTCATGGGCACCTTAGTAAGAATGTATCTACCCACCCTTAACTCAAGTACATGGCTATCGATGAAGGGGAACCCACAGGCATAGAAGCATTAAGACAAGCAGGGCTTGCTGGATAATCACATTCTGCCTCCCAAGAGTTTTCTACTTATGTAGGGAGATTTTCATCAACCCAGGAATCCATCACTTTGTAGGTTAAGAGGACAGAGTATTTTCTGTGCTGAAGTGAGTAGCAAAGCTAGGCTGCGAAGTTCAAAAACAGCATCATTGGAAAATGAAGAATAGTGGGGGCCATAATATGATGGATTCTATACTTCATCCTCCAGTGAACTTCCTTAGAAATGGAAGTGTACGGAGCTACATGATGCATCATTTGCTAAGGATGAGTATGAAAGCAGTATGCAGAACATGTGTGGAGGAGCATAAGATTTAGTTAACATGATCATTATTCTACGAAAAGTAAGTTTTCCTGTATCAAACTAACTTTCTAAAAAAAATAAAAGCCACCTAGTTTGTGTTGGAAAGTTCAGCAGCTATTGGCTGACGGAGCGGAAAGTCATTTTAAAAAAAAAACAATAGAAGTTAAAAATGGCAGAAATAAAACTAAGTGTATCTACTGTGTCAGTGGCCATAACAGGTTTAACTGATCTATTACAACTTTTTATGTTAAAGCACAAAGTATAACCTAGCTATTCTTTTCTGAAAAGCATACATACCTATAAAAAGAATGTGTTCCCAAAATATTGGAAGTAAAAAGCAAATATAAGCAATAAAAAAACCCAGGGCCCCCATCCTACTTAGTAACAAGGTAGAGTGCAAGGCAAAGGTCATTTAACAGTGCAGAAAGAACATCTCAGAAAGCTAAGGACACAGTTTTACAGTGTAAAATTTACTGTGTGGTTATGAAAACACAGATTCTAAAACTAGTGGATTAGTACTGTAGGTCTGTGTGATAATAGAGTCGTGGGATCTGGTAACGAACATGATTTTATCCTGCTTAAGAATAAGCAATTAGAAAGTCCAAGAATCATTCTAGAACCGAGTGTAGATAACAAGTAGCCAGGCACTTCAGTAAAAATCTGTTCTTCACTCACGGCTATGCGTTCCAAAATACGTGCTTAATAGTGAAATAAAGGCATTCTTTGGCATGTGTTCACATTTTGCAGTGTAGAAATATATGCACTAACAGTAAAAGCTGGCAAGTAGGATTAAAGGATTTGCTATATAATTAGGAGAAAACAGGGTCTATTTAGTATAAACCTTGAGGTTTTTTTTTTAAAGCTAAGTAAAAATATGGTATTTCCAAAGTTTAGTATTCAAAAACATTGATGCATTCTATCTCACCCACTATAAAATGTTGGCTGTCTTCCCTTCCTGGTACTACTTCTTCAACCCTCCTTTATCTTTCAAATATTGACTCCCTGTTTCAGCATCCATTTGCTATGGAAATCCAAACGAAGTTAGCCTGCCATTTTTTTTTCATTAAAATTCTATTTTCTAGTACTAGCTACTTGCTCGTTTTTTTCATGGTGTCCTTTTACGTTTCCCTATATTCAGTGTTTCCTGTACACCTGTGGGCTTGCATAGATAGAGTCAAATCCTATTTTTTTGTTGTTAATCACTTCACAGATGACTGTTTCCCATCGTACCTTATGAGCTCATCATGACAGCTGAAAAACAAAAGGCACGTTACAGGGCCAGTACCTACCCTACTACCTCCTTGACCTAACTGCTCTCCGTCATGCCTTCATGTGACATTCTCCCAGCTCTCAGTGAAGTCACAGTCTGGCTAGCAAATCTTCATGGCCTTTGGGGACCTTTTTAGAACTAAGCTGTAACACTCCTAAGGGATCTTTCTTTCATCAGGCATGGTGGGAAGAAAATACAGCGTGGCCCAAAGAACAGTTGGAATTTTCTCTTGGCACATATTTGCAAATATTTTCCTAGCATATAACTTGAAGGACCAGTGCTGCATACTATGGAGACCACTTTAAAACACTGCACATTGTCTCCTCACTGCCACCACCCTCATCCCCAGGTTCCAGGGTGTATACAGGAAAAGAATATAGTTGTGATCTTGACTCTTCTCCAAATTTCTCTTTGTTAGTTGCTCAAAATTTGGGTTCTAGAAGAACAAAGCATGATATTTTTTTTCCAGAAAATAATTTTTTCTACACATTAAGACTCTCATCCCTGGCTATGAAAGTCATTTTATACTAAGAGCATTCCCTCTGAAGGTCAGAGAACTGCACTGTCTTGTATTCCAGTTAATTTAGTTTACCCCGTATTTAGATATAGTGAAGACAATCAGCAGCTGGTATCAGTTTTTATTGGAAATCCATGTGCGTTCAAATAGTAGCAAAATGTATAAATTGCAGCAACTTTTATTTATTTGTATTTGCCTGTGGCTGTTTTATTGACTTAGTTTGAGATTGGAGATTATATTACTGATATCTGAATTTGGATGTGTTAGAAAAGGGTAGGTAAAAAATTGCCTTTCCTAATATCTGCATGTGTTTTCAGTTAATGGAGACTGCTTTTTATTGTTGTGATGCTTGTTCATAAATGCAGATTGCTTCTGATGGTGCCAAAATAGGTTTCTTTGATACTGGAAGAAGACTGTACCACTGAGCAAGCTAAGCGTTAAAAAATAGCTTCCGAGTCTTAGATACTTTGTTCTGTTTTTCCTTTCTCTTTGGACTTCTAGTTCATTATATTGCTCTTGAGAATACTAGCAGTATGAGATGTGCCTTGATTGATAGCCAGCTTCAAGGCCCTTAGTTCCTGTCAGCCTCAGCTTCATTTCTCCAGGGGCCTTTCAACTCCTGCTCCTTACAGCCAACTGCAAACCTTTTATGTTTTTGTTGTCCACCAGCTTAATGCAAAACTGAGAGTCGGAGTACACTGGCATTACGGTCGGGAAAGTGGCCTCCAGGGACAAGCAGCCGCCTGTGCTCTATGGCATTAGGACTTGAGGTGGTAGACTGACTGTCAATATGGATTAGAAATGCGAGAGAGCTATTGCTTGATACATCACTTATTTCTTGCTATAGGAGAGACTCAACAAGCACCTTGTAAAGGATCTTGAGGATCTTATACAACTGAAGGCTAGCAAATGTCCACTAAGCTGTTGCTACAGAATGTCTGATGGACATAATGCCCATTGGCGGCAGCAATGCCACAGGGAGAAAACATCCTCTATTCAAGATGTTATTCCAATAATTTGATGAGGAAATATCCTTTCAGATTATTATTAAGGATAAGGCAATATAGTTTACAAAAATAACATGTAAATTTCTAATAAAATTGCAGATTTTCCATATTTCTGAAGTCAAGCATTCTTCATGTGACTATAGAGTTATCACAAATTCGTTGATTGTGTTTATATTTGAGGACTACAAATTTTGTACAGAGTTTTAAATGGATATATATGCTTGTCACTAGAGTAAAAAGTTTTTGTTTTCTAAAACAGTGCATCAAAAACTTTAGTGTGCATAGAAATCACCTGGAGATTGTATCAAAATGAAAGTTTGTATTTATTGGGCCTGAGCTGGGACCTCCTAAATTCTCAGGTAATACCAATGCTGTAGGGTCAAAGGCCACACTAAACAGTGAGGTTTTAAGATACTGGTCTTTAAACAAACAAATGTATCAGAAATACATTATTAGATAGAAAACACCATAAATAAGAATCTCATTAACAGAATGGATATTTGATAACTACGTGTGCCTATTATTTTATCAGCCCTGGGCCCTAAAACTGCCATGCCATTTTCCCTTCCCTTGCAGATGATGCAGTACAGTTGTTGGGTTTCTACTGACTAGTGTGATGTAGCTGTTCTCTTTTTAGTAGTGATTTTCTGATGAGTCTGTTAATTTCCAGCAAGTAAGGATTATGTGTATGTACAGTTTACATTGTAATGTTTTGATGTATGTATACTTTATGAAATTATTCAATCAAACTAATTTCCATATCCATCACCTTACATACCATTTTTTTGTGATCTGAGCATTTGTGATCTAATTGCTCATCAGTTTTTAAGTGCATTGTTATTAACTCTAGTCACCATGCTGTATAGTAAGTCTTAGTGGATGGCTGTGTGTTGGAATATCTGGAACCATGCCAAAGTGTGAAGGGACCTGAAAGGAGGTCTTACTGGGGTTTCAGGGCAGCTGTGGAGCAGAGATTTTTGAGGGACTCCTGTGATGGGCAGGGTAGGTCGCTTCTGATATTTGTTCTAGGTCTCCAAATTTTCACCAAACATTGTGTTTTCTCTGTCAAATAATTAAATCCAAATTGTCACATTCCTTGTTTTAACCTTACTCTTCTCAAACTTGCTAAGAATATTTGTTGACTATTCTCCTTTACCTCTTTCTCCCATTTCTCATCTAAGAATAATATGTTGATGTTCTGTAGAAAGTGCTGTAGGTGTCAACATGAGAGAAATGAATCATGTCATCCGGGGCCATGAAGAAAGTCTTTGTAGAAAGGTAGCCTTTGACTTGGATACTAAAAACTAGGTAGCCTTTTCTGTCTGTTCCAACAGTGATCGTGCATGGCATGAGCAAAAAATGGAGGAATTGCAGGCACTGTCAACTTTTTACATTTCTGAATTTATAACTTAAAGGATCTGGACTACTGAATGACCTTTGGATAGGTCATACAGCAGTTCTGAGTTGCTGGTTTTATTATCTTGAGCAGAGCTTAGTGTTGCCAGTACATAGAGAGACTAGTGACTGGCTCAGCATTCACATCCTTACTCCTCGGTTCACTCTTACTCCGTTCTCATCTTCACATGTCAGGTGAGGATGTAATGCTTCATGATTTAGGATTGGTAAAGAGTTCTATACAGTTCCTTTCAGTTACTAAGAGTCTGCTATGGTGACTTTTACTTTTTGCCTAGAAAACTACCGATAGACAGATCTCAGTGAGTTTGAGGCTAACCTGGTCTACAAAGTGAGCTCCAAGACATCCAGTACTATAACACAAAGAAACCCTGTCTCGAAAAACCAACCAACAAACAAAACAAAGCAAAAACACCCTGCTTATAGAGGGAAGGGGTTGGTATTAACTTTATAAAACTCCAAGACAACGGACTTAATCCGGGGCCTCATAAAAAAGCTAGAGTTTATTTATTGGTGTCTGATGTGTGTGTATGGAGAATGATTATACACTTATTACTTGAGACAGGGTCTCACTGTATAGCCTAGGCTGTCCTAAAGCTTGTGATCCTCCTGTTGGAGCCTCCAGGGTGTAACAGTTACAAACATGCGCTACTTGGTCCGCTTAGAATGTGTAACTGTAGTTCATTTTAGTTGGAGCATAGGGTATCAGTGGAAAGCAGTAACTCCAGAAGGAAGGTGCAGCTGTTGGTGAGTGGTACTAGCTGCTTGGTAGTGGAGTTAGACTTCTGTGCTGTGGACAGAAAGCCTTTGGAGGTTTGTTGTCAGAGGAATTGCTGCACACGAAGCCCTGTCTAGAAATATTAGTTTGGCCTCCATGTGGGATACTCAGTTTAGAGACTTCATAATAGTTCCCATTAAGAATATATTTGGATGGAAATTGTTTTTATTTCTTAAATTATGTACAATTGATGTAAAATTATTTAGACTAATTCACCTTCAGTATTACTGTTGATTCATTCTTTTTTTTAATTCAAGATTTATTCTTAATCTAAAGGAGGACCTGATGGATTAGTGCCTCTTTCAAAAAGAGAGACAACACTGAGGCTTAACACTGGGTGCCAGAATGCACACATGTTGCAGCAGTGAGGACCGATATGTATTAGTATTACAGCAATTAAAACTTGATTTAATAGTGAGTGGTTAATAAAACATTTTCCAAATTTATTCCTGAAATACTTCACTTTAGCATGTAATCAGCATTTCAATGTGATAGCTAATCTAAAGAGCAGTTTAGTTTCTCAGTAGTTCCTATTGACTTCGACTACTTTTTCAGATCTTTTTATATTCCTACACCATTCAGCATACAGGGCTATTGAGAAAGGAAAGCCAGTTTTCTATGAAGAAAAACACCTTAAAGGATGATTGTGTGGTACTTTAGAAGGGGTGCCCAATAGAGTAGGCTTTGTGTAGATAGAGAAGCAAAAAGTAGAGCATGCTTGGGACAAGATCTAGGTGTTTGGATTTTGTTGTTTTGTTATTGTTGTTGTTGTTGTTGTTTGTTTGTGTGTGTGTGTGTGTGTGTGTGTGTGTGTGTGTGTGTGTGTTTTCCCAAGACAGGGTTTCTCTGTGAAAGAGTCCTAGTTGTCCTGGAACTTACTGTTGTAGACCAGACTGGCCTTGAACTCACAGAGATCCACCTGCCTCTCCCTCCCTAGAGCTGGGATTAAAGGCATGCACCACCACCGCATAGTTCTAGTTTTTTCAAGTACTGGCTTCACTAGCCAGGCAGGTAGCCCGGAAGGAAGGGAGGGAGGGTAACAAAAGGAAGGATTTTGTGGTTTTCACAAGAACCTCAGTTTTAAAAACCCTCTAGGTAATGCTGAAGAAGCTCCTACTATTGGAAGATTTTAAACATACTGTTTGTCCCTCCCTCCCCCCTTCTTTTCCACATGAGTGCCATGCCACATGGTGTGGATGTCAGAGAACATCTTGTGAGTTTACTCTTCCTACTATGTTAGTTCTAGAGACTGAACTGAGACCATCAAGCTTGTGGCAAGCCTCGTCACCACTGAGCCGTCTCACTAGCCCCACTGAAAGATTTTTAAGTACTGAGTTTTTTATTTTATTTAAATACTCGAATGCCCTTCTTTTTGTAAGATCACAATACTAGACGTCTCAGACTGACTTGTAAGTAGTTGGTATACTTAATGTGTGTTCCACAATTATCTAATGAATTGTGGAACATGGTTAGAGACCTCTCTCTCCACTGTTGTAGTGACAAAAATGATATAAAGAATTGGGGAGAACAACTTAAGTTGTAAAATACTTTTGAGTTTATGTCCATCTTTATATATATTGCCTGTGACATTTATAATATTTTACATTAGAGGCTGTGTTCTCCATGACTGTTAAGATCTACTATTTAAAATTCTCCCCTTCCCCTTCTGTGTGTATGTGCATGTGTGTATTTCTAGTTTATTTTTTTTTAATTGAAACATTTACTTAGTCTAGTGAGTTCTTGCTTCCTTTCTTATCTGTGCCCACTTATTTTTATTTCATGTGAATGCTATAGCAACTGATGCATAAAGGTGTTTTCCCAAGAGCCTTTATTTATCCCAGGGCTGATATAAAGAGAAGCAATCTGTCAGTCTGGTGGAGCTTGGTAACGATTCAAATAAACTTTCCATATTGTGCATTAATAGAAATGGTAATGGCAACAGAAAACCCCCTTTACTCCCTAGAGGGAGGAGAGATCATCGAGTCAGAAGCACTTCTCTTGCTTTGGGTCCATGCAACAAATTCATCTCCTAGCTATGCGGTCTCCTCAATTGCATATGTCCCAGTACAGTGTTTTTAAGTAGTGGTTGCCTATTTACTACATTTTCTTTATTACCTATTATATAAATATATTGTCATGTAACTATTTCAAAATAAAAAACAATTAAATTCAGAATTTAAATGTTTTACTTTCTGTAAGCATTTGTTTTTTCTTTTTGAGATAGGGTCTTACTCTGTAGCCATGGCTGACCTGGAACAAAGAGTTCCTTCTGTTCATCTGCCTATGATTCCCAAGTGCTGAGATTAAAGGCATTTGCCATAAGGTCCAGTGAAAGTGTATATTTTAATAGGTAACTTCTGAAAAAGAGGCTTCCTTGGATTACGCAGAGATCATATCTTCTTTTCGTTAAAGTTTGTTTTCTTTTTATTAAAAATAAAAATTTTTCATATGGTATATTCTGATCATGCTTTCCCCTCCTCCAACTCCTCCCATGTTTTATCTTTAGCCTTAGCATTTAACACATTTTGCCATTCTCTTTACTTTTAGTTTGAGAGCTTATGAGGCAAGTTATATCATACCATAGACATTTGTGCCCTTGTTACCTAATAGATACTTGGTAAATTCTGTTATTTAATGACTTGACTTTGATAGTAATCAGCATTATTGCTCTGTGATTTTTTGTTTGTTTGTTTGTTTCTATAGGTTTTTTCCACCACACAATTGTAAACCTTACTGTTGTAATATAATTAAGTTCCACAGTTATGTTAGATTGGACATAAATGTATATGGGAACACTTCTTTAAAAATTTATTTATTTATTTATTTATTAAAAATTTTCACCTCCTCCCCACCTCCCTTTTCCCTCCCCCTCCCCACCTCTCCCTTTCTCTCTTGTCCTAAGAGCAGTCAGGGTTCCCTGCCCCGTGGGAAGTCCAAGGTCCTCCCCCCTCCATCCAGGTCTGTAAAGGTGAGCATCCAAACAAACCAGGCTCCCACAAAGTCAGTTCATGCAGTAGAGTAAAAACCCAGTGCCATTGTCCTTGGCTTCTCAGTCAGCCCTCATTGTCAGCCACATTCAGAGTGTCCATTTTGATCACATGCTCGATCACTCCCAGTCCAGCTGGCCTTGGTGAGCTCCCATTAGATCAGTCCCAGTGTCTCAGTGGGTGGACGCACCCCTCGTGATCCTGACTTCCTTGCTCATGTTCTCCCTCCTTCTGCTCCTCATTTGGACCTTGGGAGCTCAGTCCAGTGCTCCAGTGTGAGTCTCTGTCTCTATCTCCATCCATCGCCAGATGAAGGTTCTATGGTGATATGCAAGATATTCATCAGTGTGGCTATGGGACAAGGCCAGTTCAGGCACCCTCTCCTCTGCTGCCCAAGGAACAATCTGGGGACCTCTCCTTGGACCTGGGAACCCCTCTAGAGACAAGTCTCTTGCAAACCCTAAAATGGCTCCCTTAATTAAGATATTTACTTCCCTGCTCTACGGGAACACTCTTTTGGTGTTTATGTATAGGAGAAGATTTCTAAGTTTTAAGACCTCTGTAACAAAAGACCGAGACAGGCTTATTTAATACACAGTCTAAAGAAAGAAGCAGGGAAACATTATATTCTCACTTTACAGAGTTCTGTAGAAAGAAGTGGGTATGTCCCAAGTGGACTCCAACAAGGCCTGAGTTCAGATTTCTTGGAATTTCCATTTTCAGAAGTGGGGATCCATTTTTTTTCCCCCAGGCCTAGGATATTCTCAACCTTTCTGAGGCTGTGACTACTAACTACAGTTTCCCATGTGACAGTGACCCCCAAGCCATATACTTATTTTGTTGCTGCTTCATAAGTATAAGTTTGCTACTGTTATGGATTGTAATGTAAATATCTGAGATGCAGGCTATCTGATGTACAAACCCCAAAAGGGTCACAATACGCAAGTTGAGAACCGCTGCTCAAGCTAATGTGGGTCATACAGCCTTCTTTAGGTCAGAGAATTTTTTTTTTTTAAGGCTGGTTTGGGAGAAGGAAGAAGGGCAGAGAAACTTTCTGCATCTGTTTTCTCAAATGCCAGATAGAACCTAGTGTGCCTTGAGCTACATCAGTAATAAGTGGTCACAGGAAGGAACCTACTCTTCCCAACTAACTTTGAAACATTTCTAAAATCAAATTATTTAGATACTTCCAATCACTTAAGCTTGCTTTTAAGAGAGAATGATTTATCTATTACTGGCGGTTGTAGTCAAGTTATTGGTTATAAATATCATGGTGACTTGGAGGCAAGCTTGGTGGTAGCCTTAGCCTTGTTTTAAGATGAGTGAGTAAACCTATAGTAGTGCTAGCATCAGCATGCCCGTATATCGTTGAGTTATTGACGAATTACTAGTTTGAACTGTCACGTTGTGAGAGCTGTGTCCGCGGTAGCATCCAGAGGAGGGCCTGACTGTTATTTGACTAGCACCTGACAATAGTTTTCACTCTCTGTGCTGCAGTGACTCAGTGAATGAATTCTCATACACGAACTCTGCTCTGACAAAGGATCCTCTGAGAATAATTAATACTCTCAAAAATAAGTGAAACTTTGCTACTTTGGTTTAAAATTTCATCGTTTCTCTGTGTTGCAGATGTTAGGCTGATTTTCTTTGACAAGCTAGAACTTGGATTCCACACTAAAGTGAAAGTGGAAACATCCTTTCTCTGACACTTACCCTGGTGTCTTTATCACAGAAGGGGAAGCAGTGCAAGGCTCTACTACCATCAGGTCTTCCTCCAGCCTTCCCCAGTCTCTCTCTTAGATGCATGCAGGCGCGAATCAGTGAACTTAGTTCTATAGTACTACTTTCTAAACAGCTGGATAAATTCCTATTTTTCTTAGTTATTTACAAGCTATTTGGAGGTGTTGGAATTCTTTGATCAATTTCTAGGCTCAGGAAGTTAAATATTTCCAATTTTATTGACCTAATGAAGGTTAGGATAGCTAATAATCAATCAATTAGTAGAACATATTCTAAAAACAAATAGAGTCAACTTTATTAATTTGTTTTAGACTGCTTTGCTTTTTATGGAAATGTTTTTAATTTTACATATTTAAATTTTTCAGGTAACTTCGATTTTTACACCTATTACAGCTGAAATAACAAGTCTTGATTCAGAGAATATAGATGAAATTTTAAGTAAGTATCTTGATTTTTTTAAAGTATATTTTCTTCTCTATAAATTTATAAATAAAATTTATTTATTTAAAATTTATTAATTATCTACAATAATTAACAAACTGGCATTCTGGGTCCTTTCACTGAGTTTACAAAAGCACTTTAGGTTTTGATTATTAGTAAAATTTTTTAAAATGTGTGCCCTCTTTTCTGGGTTGGAAGATTTTTAACTTTTTTGTTTATTTGTCCTGGTGTGGATACAATGCCTGACAATACATTAGGCGGTCTGCTAGGGCCCTAGAGTTTTGACTATACTCTGCTAAATATTGAGAGCCCATTTTAATTAAATGACTTATTCTCCGATCTCTTTTATAACATTGATCCAGTTAAGTTCATTTTAATGAATGTTTTGTTTATTGACTGTATGATTATACATAGAATTAACTTGGGATATTCTGATTTTTGCAGATCCTAAAGGAAAGGTGAGTGCATGGTTGATATGATAGGTGTTTGCAGGACAGGAGATTTAAAAATGTATGCAGTGCCTGTAATTCTTTCTTCCTTAAAAATCAAAACACCATGTCACTGGTTTGCGTATGATCAAAACCGAAAGTGGATTAGAGATAAGAGGAATTAAAAGGCATTAATTGAAAACATAGTTTTTTTTTCTGTTCATGAAGCTTTAAATATCAAAAGAATCTATTCCCACCTCATGAGCTCTCAATAGAATATCTATATACCAGGTATTGGAAAGACACTGAGGGCTTATTAATATTTGTGCTGTTTGGCCAGCTTCCTGGCAGAAGCTGCTAGGCTGCACCTAATTTGCATTTCTGTAAGTTCCTGGGTGATGTTGTAGCATCTGGTCCAGAAACCAGCTCGTGAATCACAGCTTGAATGAACAGGCAAGTGGACCAAATGTGCAAAGTAAAGGGAGGAACCTGAAGTGTACACTGTTCTCCTCCCTCTTACCTTCCAAATTCTGGCACATCATTGTGTATTAGTTTCACGAGTGCTGGAAGAGTTTTAGTTTCTCTGTGTTGGGTTTATTCAAAAGAAGCAGTAATGTGTCTTTTTGATTCGACATATCCTAAGATATGAATCTCAGTAGTGAGTTTTTTGTGTGACAGTATTAAGTGGGAAGGGACTGGGCAAGTAGATTTTATAATGCTACAAGGTAGACTTCTTTGCTGTTGTGAGGAGGAGCGCGGGCTGCCTCCCACCTCCCGGCTAGCTTAATACCTGAAATAACCACACAGAAATTGCATTAATTAAATCACTGCCTGGCCCATTATTTCTAGCCTCTTACTGGCTAACTCTCACGTATTAGTTTAACCCATCTTCATTAACGTGTATCGCTTGACTGTGACTTACCGGCATGAGTCTCAGGCAGGAGAACCATGGCATCTACCACACTGCCCTTCTTTCTCCCAGCATTCAGTTCTCTTTTCCACATCTACCTAAGCTCTTCCCTATCAAGAGGCCAAGGCAGTTTCTTTATTCAACCAATGAAAGCAGCACAAATACAGAATGACCTCCTACAGCACTTTGGGGTTTTTTTGTTTGTTTTTGAGTGCAGAGTTTATTAGGAGAAGGGTAAGGACGAAGACCTGCTTGCCTCTTCAGAACAGCAGGAAGAGACTACAAGGTAGACGTAGAGTGAGAAATGGTTAACTGTTCTGCTCTCTTCAGCTGAAGACAGTTCTACTTGCAGAACTGGTTTCCAGTTACTGTGTGTATGGATATTTAAAAACGAATTATTAAGCTGCAGACCATCCCACTTTATGAGAATGGATTGCTTGGAAGTTGACATGCCCAATCAGAATTTGATTTCTTTTTTGACTTATACTCATTTGAGACACAGTGAAAGTTTTTTTTTTCTTATCTATGGAGGGTAGAGAGAAAGTGTTAAGTTATATATAAACCAACCCTACCCTTATGTGTGGCCATCTTGGTGAGAGGTTATTATTACTGTGGATCTTTATTTGTCCCTTTATTAACAGGAAAAGATCATGAGGAGAATTGTATATTTAAATATGTCACATAGACATGTTTAAACAAGTAACTTTGGTTTGTTTTTCAATTTCAGATAATGCTGATGTTGCTTTAGTAAATTTTTATGCTGACTGGTAAGTAATCTTGTTTTTAGTTTTAGATTTGGTCGTCCCCCTATCCAACCCCCTACCTCTTTTCTCCTATCCTTTCTTCCTTTTCTATTTTCCCTGTCCATGAGAAGGGGGCCTAGGTTGGAAGTCAGAATTTAGGTGTGACAAGTTTATAAAAATAATGTTGATATTTTCAACTTATACACTTTTCTCCAGGAGACAGTAGCTCTTGCTCTGAATCAGATCCTGTCTTCTGTGTTTACATGATACTCTGGGACCATTTTCTTGTCACTTCAGGTTGATTATCCCCTATCTGAAGTGCCTTGTCTCAGAAGGGATTTAGTGTTTGGAATATGTAATAGACTTTTAGCAGTTGAGTACCTCTAAAGTCTGAACTGTTCCAAAATCTGAAACTGTTTATCATTTGTAATTTCAGACTTTCAGACTAGAGATGCTCAACTTAGATACTGTTTTTAAATCTGTTTGTGTCCTACCAAATAGACTTCATAGTATTCCCAGAATCTAGAGTATGATGTTTAAGTATGCTAAAGAATGTGTGGTGCAGATAGGAATGACGGAGTATTAATTGAAACACTGGCATTGTTGTTTTTAACCACTCCCTAAAAGGCTTATTGCCTGCCTGCTGCCCCACCCTGCTTTGGGCTAGCTATGGTCCTGCAGTTTCCTTAGTTCCCTGAAACCGTCTCCTCCCTGGGTTTTCTATGCCTCTAGTTTTACATATGTCCACAGTATTCTCTGCAGTGTAAGTCAGAGTTTATTATGTATTTATATATTTTATATTATGTATTTCCACAATACTCTCTGTAATATAAAGCTGATTTCTTCCCTACACTGCAAATTATTTGAGTTTATACTCTTATCTTAAACCTTCTGAATCTTTGGGTTAAAATTTAAGCCCCTTGCCTTGACCTAGAAGGCACCTCATGATTTGCTCGCTTGCATCTCTTGCTTCTTTCTGCCCCCGTATTCTGTTTGTCACACCAGACTTCTTTCAATTCTGTGAAAGTGTGTTCTCTTATGCCACTCTCCTGCCATCTTCCCAACCTGGGTGGCTCACTTCTTGTTTGCAAATACTTCTTTATTTGTTAATCATCTTTCAAATAGTAGATTAGAGTGCTGCTTTCTTCCAGACATCTTCATGTATCAGTGTTTCTACCCTTCTGTCGCTCAGTGTGCAACAGTTCAGCGTGTAACTCTCATGTAAAAATTATATGCATTCCATAGAAACTGAACTTTAAATTGTGACCTGTGTCTGGGCTAGTAGCAAGCAGTATATATTCCCTCTGTGGTGGGCTGTGGTGGCAAGGTCTAGCTCCCAGCCAAACAGGTGTTCATGAGGCAGAGAAACTGATAATCTGCACTGTGCATGTTTCTGAGCTGTGCTGTTCGAAGGGTAGGCATAGTTAATGCATTTTTGCCTTAAGATATTTTCAGTTCCCATTAGATTCCTTAACTTGGCCCATTTATAAGTCAAGGAGATTCTGCAGTTCTCGAAGCTCCAGTCTTACCCAGCTGTAGCCGTCCACATGCTACAATCTAGTTGGTGATTCCCAAATAATCATATTTGTTCTGTGGAGATAGTTACCATAACTGTTTTAAAATGTCATATCCAACACTTTGCAAAATATGTGACTCTTAAGTACATAACAATGTCTCTTGAATGAGTGTATGGATGCATGATATGGTATTTTAAAAACTTTAATAATAAAAGGTTGAAGATACACAGGAAAATACCACGTATGTAAATGCTTAGTGGAGGTAGCATTTCTCAAGGCAAATTAGGATTTAGTCATAAATTTTAGTTGAGATTATCTAGTCCAATGTACTTCACAAGTAAGGAAACTCAGATTCAGAGGAGCAAAGTACTTGCCCTGTGACCTGACCAGATGGTAGCACAGGGCAAACTAGAATGCAGTGCTCTTGGGTGAGGAGTTCTGGTTGGCATGAGAAAGCAGAGTAGTACATGCACATCTGAGTTGGAAATGTGGACTAGCAGCGGCTCTTTGAGAAAACATATACCTAAAGAATGTCTTTTACTGTTAATGATGAATTGCACTCTTTTTTTTAACTGAGGAAATTTGGGTAATTTGCTGATAAGTTTCCTGCATTTGCTTTCAAAGGCTAGACTCTATTCTCTCTGGAAGTTAGTTCTCTTATGTAGCTAGCTACCTAGAAGCACTATAATGCCACAGAGAATAATAAACCCGAGTAGGTGGTTAGTAATGCTCTGTATATTGTTATAAGGCTCAGGGTTGTCTCGCAGCTAGGTATTGTAATTTCCATTTTAGATTAGGGAAGCTGAGGTTCAGAAAGGCCATCTGGCTAGTAAGTGGTGAATCTGGCACTTTAAACTCAGGTGTGTCTAAATCTAATGTTTATTTCTCTCCCACTAGGTCATAATAGTAAATGGCACCAAAGTGTCTGTTTGTTACCTCTGTGGTTGATTGGTTAAGGATTCCTTAAGCCCCCAATTGAAGATTGGGTCAGAAGACCATGAAAGCTTTTTAATGGCTCTGTTTCTTTTGTGGTGTTACCTGTGTGAATGTAGTGTTTACCTGCATACAAAGCTGCAGTAATGATACACACTTCCCCCTTTAAACTACTCAAATAGATACTATTTTAAATATGAATCTGCTTTAAAACTTTATTGGACAGCCCAGAGAGGAGCTCTCGATGTGAGACTTCCTTTGCTCCAGAGCCAGAAGCCTTAGATCTGTTTTCAAGTAGTCCCCAGCTAAAATTCTCAGAACCACAAACCAAACCATCTCTGCCTTCCCCTGCCCTCTGCCTAGTCTATTTTCAGAAAATTTTAAGTACTCGCAGACCTTGGATTCTGACTGCTCTAGTTTTTTAATGTATCAGCTAGCTCATTTAACAGAGTCTATTGAACGCTTGTTAGAATATGTAGTTAAATAAGACATGGTCCATGATGTCCACAGACCCTTCGTATCCCAGATGGGAGATTTAAGATGCTAAAGAGGAAAGAACCATTTGAAAGCTGAGTCTGAAGATACAGATTGTGTCTCCTTTGTAGATTCTAGGACATCTCCTTAGGAAGTCAGGTGAGTAGGCTAGAAAGAGAAACAGGAAGAAATAGGGAGGAGGTGTAATGCTGCGTCCTTTCACATATTCTTCACTGGGTTATTGTTAATATGTGTAACTCACATGGATTAGAAGTTACGGGTTTCTTCAAGAAAATGTCTTGGTATATAAGGGCTCTAAAAGCAATAGTAGCAATTACAGTGTTTTACATATCTTCCTCAATGTATCTTTCCCCATGAAATGTCCATCTTCCTCATGTGGTTGTATGTATATACTATTTCTCCACCCCCTCTCACACCCCAGTTAGGTTCCTTTAATCACACACAGTATGGATTTCTGAAGTTATTGGCCAAATGAGGGGCAGAGAGGATTAGAAGTAACAATTTACTGGAATATTGTGGATATTTTGCCCCACTTTTATAACTAGATGGGAGAGGGGAAAATGTCAGGGAGTCTTTAGAAATTAGAACTTTTTGCTACTGGACATAGTATGTTTATCTGTTTGTAGAGATAAAGGCCTATTTTAATGTGTGACTATATTTTGAAGGGAAAATACTCACTATCTACTATATAGTCTTTTGAAAGAACTGTTTTTATTTAGTCTGTTAACTTGTGTCTGAAATTGATGGAATAGTAGGGTTGGTTGACCTAGCATTTGCAATAAACTCAGAGTTTGTACAGTAATATGGAAGGATGTTTATTGTTCAGTTAAAGCTGATTTCTTTTGTAAACACTCAGATCTTAGCAGTTACAGCCTAAGCAATGTAGGGAAGACGGTATGTTGCAGGCTTACATCATGACTTCTGTGAGAGAGCTGTAGCTACGTTCACCAAAACATTGGCAAAACAACGAATCAACTTGATAGTTTATGAAATATTGCATTAGAGAGTGTGATCTCTTAATTCAAGTCGGTTTCCTCTCATTCATTGACAGACATCAGAAGCATGGTTAAATTGAATGTGTGATTGTCTCACAAGTTGTTTACTGTACATATACTAAACATCAATGAATGATAACTGAAGTAAGATCCTGTACCTTCTGCGTTTTCCTGCTAATTGGTGTGCTTGTCTGTGTGTAGGTGTCGTTTCAGCCAGATGTTGCATCCAATTTTTGAGGAAGCATCTGATGTCATTAAGGAAGAATATCCAGATAAAAATCAAGTAGTGTTTGCCAGAGTTGATTGTGATCAGCACTGTAAGTAACTAAGTAGGAAGTCTGGAAGAAATGTCGTATTCCCTCCTGCACATGCAAAACCCCCCTCCTTTTTTCCCCAAATGCCCTGCTTTAAATGAAGACAAAATCTAAGAGTCTGAAACCTAGAATAAATTTCTAGTATCTTATCTTTTATGTCTTTTCAACAAAACTCCATTTTGCCTCTGTAAAAGATATTTATGCTTTTTTTGAATTAAAATGTAGCAGATCAAGTATATAGGTAGCAGCTAACTATATTTTCTACCAAAGCAAATACTAAAATCAATAAATACAATTGAACTATAGTTCTGGAAGACAGATAGGGATTTTTATTACTCTTAGAAGCATGGGAAATTTTTAATGAATAAATTAATTAAAAAAAGAAGCATGTAAAAATATAATAATCAATTTAAATAAGACTATAAAATTATACAAAAATATGATATTCATTTCAAATAAGACAGTATCAGATTTTTGTGTTTCTGTTTATTTTAAGGATTCTGCTAAGACTGGCTTTGTGTTTAAACTGTAATTAGCTGCAGTTACTATCATAATATTTGAACTATTATAAAAACTTTGGTTAGTCTCTCTAAAAATCTATTTTCTTGTGTTTTGTTTGTCTCTGTGAAATGCACTCTGAAAAATCTCCGTGGTTTTTAATATAAATAGCAGTGTTTTCTAAATTGAACAGGTGAGCTAGCAGTTAGTGCTTCCTCCCAAGTACCCTGCTCACTGTCCTCCAGCCTTCCCTTCTCGGAGTGCCAAGTGAGTTGAACTTGGTAGGTCTTGTGTTGGGGTCTTAGCTGCTTCATCAGCTGCACTGGAAGTTTTTCAAGTCAGCACTTTATTTCTTTTTCTTGATGCTCTCGGTTGTAGAGACTTAACAGCTACTGATCTCTATATGTCGTGCATTTGACAGTTTCTAGAAGACAGACTGCTCACTAAAAGCTTGTTTGCATTGAGTTCTTGGTAAGTTACTGTGTGTAAAGCTTTCTTCTATTCTGCAAATTTCCTGTCCTTATATTTGACCTGCTGATTACAGTTATTCTGCTCCTGAACACCTATTCTCTCTGTGTGTATCTCTGTCCGTCGGTCTCCCCTCTTTCCCTCACTCTTTCTTTCTCTCTCCCTCTGTCTCTCTTTATTTTTCTGGGTAAAGAAACAGAATAAAGCGACGTAACCAGTGCTGCACAGCTTAGTGTACATTAAGCTGGAATTAGAACCCTGAACTGACCAATGCCTGCACAGAGCAGTTTTGTTCTTTCGTGTTTCATTCAGAGAACATTTTGAGGATTTACTAGCACTGCTCAATGCCTGGAAGAATAGATTTTCTAATGGCATATCATTTCAAACTATTATAAGCCATTTCCCATATTTCTGTTTGTTAATTCACAGATGAATTGAATAAAGACGACAATAAAAATTGCAGGTACAGGCAGAGATGATGTCTGCACTGCTTTCTGGGGTACTTCTTCCTGCCCTTTCACTGATAGAGAGCTTGGCATGCTTGGTGTGGGGTCAACGTTCAGATCCTTATATTTTTTCTATATTTAATTAGATGCTACAATGAAAATGCGAGTTTCTGAGTTCCTATTGGCTCTAAATTTGAACCACTATACTTTCACACATGCAGTCATGGGGAGAGAATTAGTTATTTCTATCATTGGATCAATTATGTGCATCATTTATGGCATCTTTTAAACAAATTAATTTATACAATAAATAAATCTCACTATTATAAGTTTGTTTGTTTATTTTGTTTTTAGCCTGGTTATTTTGAGATTACTCCGTGTTGTGTGGTTATAAATATTTTTAAGAGTTTTTGCTGTCTCACCGTGGACCCCCGGCTAGCCTTGAAGTGCTGGGATGGAAGGCATGCACCATTATGCCTGGTTGATTTGTTTATAGTATTTAGTGACATTCTGTTGTAGGGTGATAGTACTGAGCTTGAGAATATTTTCATGCGCTCATACGACAGTGTATATCATTGATAAAATATCTATTCAAATTATATACATTTTGTTGGATTATTTTCCTGCTGCATTATGAGTTTTATGAGCATTAGTACTATTTACAGATATTTTCTCCCATTCTGCTAAGTGCCTTTTATTTTTAAAAAAAATTGGATAAAATACCTATAAATACAGTTGCCACCTGGACTGTGCTTCTGTGCAGCTCCAGGAGTGTTGTATTTGTTTGCATTGTTTTTACCCAGTTTCTAGATCTTTCATTATCCTATGAAACTAAAATGCTATAGCTATGAAACAGCGACATCTCATCTCTCCTAACCCTCAACCCTTGAAAACTACCATTCTTATTTCTATTTCTAGAATTTGACCATTCTAGATACCTATTTGTTTATTTCACTTAGCATAATATCCTCAAGACTGGTTTCCTGTCAAGGCATGTACTATAATTTCCCTTTTTAGGAGGAATATCCCAGTTTTTATTATAAGTATATAACATTTATATAATAATAAAAGTTACATGAATCTAGCTTTGCAATATATCTTATTGTACTAAAGCTTAAAGGAAATTCTTTTTGTTGGCTTATTCAAATTGCTAGAATTGCTGCTTAGCATACAGTCATTATTAAGGAGGAAAGGACTTGAACATAAGCCCTATGGTGCTATAATTGACCTGATAACTGCTGAGTGACCAATGGGCAGGCATTGTATGTATGCAGTGTGAGTGTGTTGGCTAAGGGAGACCTAATATACCAGTAGGAGGCCGTAAGACATGAGATTTCATCATGCCACTTAGAATGTGTTCAGTTTAATAGTTCAGTTTATTTCTGGAATTTTTTATATAGTATTTTTGGCTGCAGTTGACTATGAATGTGAAACTATTATATATCCCATTTTGTTTATTCATCATTTAATAGTACATAAGTGTTTCAGTTTGTCCATATCCTTGTTAATGGTATATATTATATACAAAGCTTTATGTGTACTTAATATTTGAAAACATCAATCATCTCATAGATGATATGGTTGATTTGTATTGCCTAAAGTGTAGTGATGTTGAGTATCTAAATATTCTTGTTAGTTATTGGAAAAACTGTTCTCCTTTTCTTAAAAATCAGTTTTTGTCATCTTTCTGTTACTGAATGGCTAGAGCTCTATATACTCTAAGTATTCTTCCTTTATCACACACATGACTTTCAAATATTTCTCTCATTTTGTAGGTTGTCTTTTTACTTTGTTGGTGTGTCTTAATGCATGGGTTTTTTTTAAATCTTGTAGTACAATTAATCTGTTTTTATATTTGTCACCCATGTTTTAGGTGTTATAACTAAGAAATCATAGTGAATCCAATGTCAGTAAACTCTCCTTTATTTTAATAGCTTTCCAGTCTTAGGTCTTACTTGGTCTTTTGTACTTTTTAACTTAATTTGTATGTATTGATTAAGGTAAGAGTCTAACTTTATTTTTATATGTGTAAAATATCCAGGCTATTTGTAACCATTTGTTGAAGAGACTGTTCCCCCAATTAGATGGTATTGACATCCTTATAGAACAGCAGGTGATGGTGTTTGTGATTGTTTATTTCCAAGTTCTCTATTCTGTTAGATAGTTTTATGATGGCTCTGTGATAGTATTTGAATTATGGAAGTGGGAGATTTCAGCTTTGTGCAGGGTTGTCTCTTGTTGTTATTTTCAGTTTTGTATTACAGTTACTCGTTTTTGTTTTTTTTTTTTAATTGTACATGCCATAGCATGCATGTTGAGGTCAGAGAACAACTTGAGACAGTCAGTTCTCTCCTTCTACTGTGTGAGACCTGCGGATCAAACTCAAGTTCTCAGGCTTGGTTACAATGACCTTTATCTTGCTACCCCCTCCCTTTACATGTTTTTAAAAGTAAAATGTAATTACTTCAGTCCCCCCTTCCCTCTCTACCCTCTAGTCCCTCTCATGCACCACCACTGCTTCTTCATGACCTTTAAAAAATTATTATTATTACCTATGTATATGCATAAATATATAGATACAACCTGCTGAATCTGTTTAGTGTTCCTTGTATGTATATGACTACAGAATTGATCATTTGGTGTTGGATAACCAATTAGGAGACTCATCTCTGAGGAAGACTGATTTTCTTTCTCTTTCATCAATTGCCTATAGTTCTTTGCCTAAGGGACTGGTCTTTTGAATATTCTCTTTCCTTTTAGAACCTATTGGTGTTGTATTAGGTCTTGTTTAGGCATCCACTGAGGAATCAGATATGGCTTCCTTGTTGTTTCTAAGAGACCTGCTCTCAGAGCAGGCTTCCTGGTCCTTTGGCTCTTACCATCTTTCTGCCCTCTCTTCCACAGTGTCCCCTGAGCTTTGGGTACAAGGGTTATGTTGCAACTGTATCCATTGCCCTTTGGTTTTTTGTTTTGTTTTGTTTTGCTTTTGTTTGCTTGCTTGCTTACTTGCTTGCTTGTTTGAGAGAGGTCTCACTAAGTAGTACCTTGGGGCTTAATATTTAGCCGAAGCTAAACTGAAGCTTGTAATCATTTTACTGCAATCTCCAAAGTGCTGGAATTTCAGAACTGTGGCACCACACCCACCTTAAATGTCTTAAGTATCTTTTTCTGATATATTTTATGTGTATGAATGTTTAGCTTGCCTGTATGTATGGTATGTATGTATGAATGTATGTATGTATGTACAACATGCGTGTGCACAGTCCCTGCAGAGTTCAGAAGAGGGAGTCAGATCTCTTGGAACTGCAGTTAGGGCTGTCTGTAGGCCACCATATAACTACTCAAGTCCTTTGCAAGAGGAATAGGTACTCTTAACCACTGAACCACCTTTCTGGTTCCTTGTTTTTAATTTTGATAAAGTTCTTACAAATTTTTAATGCATCATAGTTTGGATTTTTTATTTATGCAGATGTTGCAAAATTACTTTGCCTTGTTTTCTTCTCTAAAGTTCATAGCATGAAGGTTTCCATTAATGCCCATTGTTCATTTATAATTATTACTTGTAGAACAATACATGAGTTAAAGTGGGTGAGTGATTTGTTGTATGTGGTTGTCAAACAGATATGTAATTATTTGTTGGTGAAAAACCTTTCCCTTTTTTCTCTGACTGCCTTTGCATCTTTTTTGAAATAGAGCCATAGGCCCTGTACTTATGACTCTGTTTCTGCTCTTTTTTTTAATTGTTGATCTAGTTGGTGTTCATTGCATAGTTTGTGGATTTTTGTAGCTTATAGAGGCTCTTGTAAACAAGTAGTGTAAATCTTCCAACTTTGTGCTTTTTTCTCAGAGCGCCTTTGTCTGTTTTAGTGGTGTTGTATTTCCGTGGGTGCCTAGCCAGGGCTCTAATTGGAGCTCACTTCACTGGGGCCAGTTTGGGGAGAATTATTATTTTAGTAATCTTAAATCTTTTGATCTGTAAACATTCTTAATTTTACCATGTATTTAGATGTTTCCAGTTTCAGCAATATTTTCTCATTTTCAGTCTCCATATATTATTTTTCTGATACTGTTATGAACTCTATTAGTATATTTTATTTTGAGATTGAGTGCATCTGTGTGTGTTTTCCTTAGCTACCATCAACATTTTACATTACTTTACTGTCAGACCTTGGGGCTAATACTGGACTCCCCTCAATGCACTCTGATTGTATTTACCAGTTCTTCCACGTCTTTTTTCTCATCCAGTCTGTCGCATTTACTTGTCAGATCTTGGGTCTTTCTGATCATCTTTTTATCTTTATTTTCAGAACCTAGGCCATTCTAAGTAATATTGGTCACATAATTTGTAGAATATTTTTTATTTTTTAATGTACAGAGTTATTTATAGAAATTTTGAAACTATACATTGAAAACATGTAAGATATTGAAGTGTCTTATAAATGGCATTAAAGTGTCTTTAATAAAGGTTCATTTATAAATACTAACTATGTCTGTGGTCATTGTTCTAAGTGCACTTATTCTGTTTTTAATAATAATTTCCCCAAGACAGAGCATCACAGACGACACAGTGGCGCTGCATCCCATGGGTTTACATCCCTCACTGAGTTTTCACCACCTGGAGCTGTAGTATATTTGTCAGTTTTGGTTTGTCTAGGTTTCCCCAACCCCCGGGCTTCGTATTCTTAACTATGTCTTACTTTTTGTAATTGTTAAAAATGGCTTTGGCTTTTAAATTTTAATTTGTGTTTATTGTAGAAAATGAAATTAACATTTGTGTATTGCTGTGTGTTGGATTTTAATTCCAGCAGTTTTACATATACAGTTTATATTGTATGACTTTCTAGTGAAAGTGATTGTGCTCTGCACAAATAAAGTCAGTTTCTTCCCGGGTAGGTGTTCCTTTACTATAGTCTGTGCAGACAGGTGCATGTGCTTGTTGCTTCCGGATTAACTTTGTTGCGGTCAGAGGATCCGTTTCCTGTAAAGGATAAAAGGTTGCTTGAAAATCAAGATACCTTCCTGACTCCCAGTCTTGTTCTATTAGTCACCTGTTAGGTGTTGTGACTCTGGCTGTCTACTGACTCAACTGCTTCACTCCGACCTCTCATCCAGAGTCTCATGGTTTGGGTTAGAGCAGTTCCTGTGAAAACTTTCTAATTAAATTAATTGGTGAGTGTATTCATTGAGTACTTATGTGGATCTCAGCTTATTCTTACATAAATTACCTCACCTATGGCTATCACAGTCTTTTGAATTAGCTAATAGTATTTATTCAACAAAAACGTACAGACCTCTTCTCTGTAATGACATGTGATAGGTCCTAGAGATATGACAGCAAACTGAACATAGAGCTGAACACACAATAACTTCTCTGAAGAGGAAGCATTAAATATTGCAATACGTTATATTAATAAGTATACCTTACCATGGTGGGATGGGGCTTCTCTGGGGATATGACACAGATATGAAGAAAGAGTAGTACTTTTTCGTTGAAGCTCACACTGTGGTGTGACATGCATGCATAAGGGTGAGATCTCTCTGAGCCACAGTCTTACATCGTCCCCTGGGGAGAAAGTTCTGTAAGTGCTGTTACAGGTTTTCATCAGTCCTCTTGAAGAGCTGGTGGTGGTGATACTGTCCAGTCGAGAAACAGCAGAATTCAGTACAATATAAACGTAATGGCACTTTAAAAGTAAAGCATCAGTGAGCACTTTAAAGAAGTCCCTTTGGGAGGGACAGCACCTCCTTTTTTCTCAAAATAGGTTGGGAAGTCTTCTCTTAATACCGTTTGGTTGGTTTTCTGGAGTCTGCATCTCAGTGCCCGTTTCTAGGAGCTGCTTACTTGGTTTGCTGCCTGTATTTCCTCCCGTCTCCTCTCCCATCCCCTGGCAACTCAGGCAGCTCTGCTCTGCCCTTCTGAGTACGGAGCTTGTGTGGAAGGTTCACTCCAGTGCTGAGAACTTAGGGTGGAGTAGGAAAGAAACCAGTTCCACCCAGTCAGTACTTGTGTTTCAGGGTGTGAACTGCACATAGCCTTGTTCATCGCCCCTCTGTTTTCCTCCTGTCCAGCTGAGAGGTAGAGTAGATGAAGCTGGAATATCATCAGTACGTTCACTCTTTACGTTTTATTGAAATCCCAAGTACAGCTCTCATTTCACCTCTAGTTCCTAAAATTCTCCATTTGCTATACTCATTATGGGGAATGGATGGACTATCAGAGAACAGGGAAAGAAAAGGGAAGTCATGGCTGCAGAAAAAGAGACAGAAATTGACCTCGGTCCCAGCTGTTTCTGTGCCCATGCTGACAGAAGCGCAGGTGTCCTCACTGGTCCTGCAGAAGAGCAGCATGTCAGGTTGTGTTTTTGCCATCGTTCTGGCAGTTACCTTCTCAGTCCGTAGGACTTGGGAAAACTACTTCTTTGATCAGGGTATATGCTTTTTTTTTTTTTTTTTTTTTTTTTTGGACCTTGAGACAGGGTGGCAAGAATCTTAGCTTCTTAAGTTGTACCAAGTGACTACAAACTGGAATATGTGTATGCTATGTGTTAGGGATGTTAAGGTTCTTCTAAGAGTCCCGTGGAAACAGAAGTAGTATTGGAAGTAGTCACATCAGTAATGGTGATAACAATGACAATAATAAAATATAAAGCCAGGTGTGGTGGCATTTACATTGAACCTCAGCATTTGGGAGGCAAAGGCAGGTGAATCTCTGTGGGTTCAAGGCTAGTTTGGTCTACATCAAGAATTCTAGGCCAGCCTAGAATGTATAGTGAGACATTCTCTCAGTCAGTCAGTAAATGAAATCAAATGTGAGCCCTGTAAGAGGATGAACCTTATCTCTGTAGTGGCCTTTCCCAGCACTGATACCTCGTAGGTATAGTTGTTCACTGTAGTTATTGAAGAATGAGCAGATAATTGACTCCCTACCAGTAGCTGCTGTCTAACAGGTACACTGTTGAATACTTTACATTAGTTCAGTTCTCCCAAATGCATAGGAGTATTTTCTTCTGTATTTCTCCAACTCTAAGTCATCATTGATTATAAAGAACAATATTATCTTCACATGCAGAAATTAGTTATGTGTTTTATAAGAAGGAAGATCCATTCAGAATCTCTTGTGCCTCATTTGTCAGCAGAGTTGGGCTTTACGTTTCCATGCAGTGACTGACTACACATTAAGAGTATTGCTGGTCCTCTTGATCAAGGAATTTTCATTCTGCTCTTTCTGCAAGTTTCTGCAAGGTGCTGCAACTCAGTCTAGAAGTGTTAGGTCAGCATTTTCCTATTTGACCAACCTAAGAATTTGCTTTGTTCTCAATTGAAATATGTCACTACTAGTTAAATAGATTTTATTCAGAGGCAGCAAGATAGAATTCAAAATATCAATGGTGATTTTTCTATAGAGGCTAGTAATGGTTAGTAGTGGTGGCTGGATTGCAAGTGAGTCTGTTTTCTTTAGTTTGTTTTCCAAAAGTTTTTGTCATTCGTGCATACTTTATACATGCATATGTGTACATGTATGCACATGCTTCAAATATATCCTTGCCTCCACCGTGGAGTATGATCACACCACCTAGAGTCTTCTCATTTGAGAGTGTGGGAATAGAATTCATTATTCTAATGGAAATGCTGCCTTTAATCTGGAAGGTCAGTCTGCCCCTGGTAGGACCAGGTTCTCTGCTGACCTCCAGTGGCTAGAGTCTGTATGGCATTATATGTGTGTTGATCAGTGCAGAACCATCCAACCTCCTGTTAGCATTTCTTGGAAAGTTCTTGAATTAGACAATATGCTACCATATACCTGAGTTACTCCTACTGGTCCATCTTCCAATGCTACTCAAACCTTCCTTATTTGAAATCAAGAAAACTTTTATTAGAGGTGAACATAAATCCTGCATAAAGAGCACAAAAATATAAATGGCTCATGTGAATAGGACAGAGTTTTGTTGGAAAATAAGCAACTGTAAAGAAAGCCATCACTTAGAACCCATGCACCACTGTCAGTGGTTCTTAGCCGCCACAGAGGATGACCTGGAAATAGTTTGGGTCTTGCTAGCTTTCTGCATTACTCGGGAGCCTGAGCTCTGAGTAAGCTTCAAGAGTCAAGGTCATTTTTAATGTCTTCTGTTTAGGGTTTTATTTTAATGGTGTGGCTTGGGGGAGAATGTCTGTTTTAAGGGAGCATGGTTTAAGAATAGTAATAAGAGGTATGGAAACAGCAGCAGTCCTCCTGGGCTTTGAACAGTGATGACTTCCTGTTGAAACCATCTGCCTTCTTGGACTGACTCTGTGGATGATAATAATAGTGGGCCATGGATGAGACAAGAGCATGACACAGTTTCTCCATTTGTAACCCTATTGGGTGTTTGTGAAGCGGGAAGCAAAGTTAGTGACCATCGAAGCACAGTACATGTTAATTTTCCAGTCAGGACGCTGTTAACCTCCTGAAATTTCCAATTCCTCTGACATCCATTTTAACATTTGATCTATCCAGGTAATTTTTAAAAACCATTTATTATATCCCTTAAGTCATTCTTTCTTACATTGTCAAAATGTCATGCTATAATTATCTTAAAATCACTTTTGGCCAAAGCTTATAAAAAGTTACCTTTATGTCTGAAATTTTCAATCAGTGTAATTTTAAAGGTTTTGTTTCTTAATAATTAAAAGTTATCTCATTGTTCAGCATATCTGCTCTCATGATGTTGTTTGAATTTGTTGACCAGTCTCCTAATAGTCTTCAGATATTAGCTTTTCTCTTCAAAACCAGATAGTTAAGGCAGTCCAACAGTTCTAATGACTGAGTATGGAAATGGGCGCTTGCCGCCTGTACCAGTCCTGCAGTACTTCTTACTGGTGGTGAGTGTTTCGAGAGTCCAACTCCATAGCTCTCTGGCCAATTATCACAAACAGGATAGCTAGCATTCAAATTCTGTTATCAGAGCTTCAGACCCTTGAGAATCTCTCTGACCTTCCTATTCTCTACTGTGTACAAATTCTTTTGTAGTATATTAAGTTTTCATTCCATTCATTTTAAAAGGAGAAAGGAAGCTAGACCATGCATGCACATGAAGTTTGTTTGTAGGGGTAGGCAGAATCCAGGAGTTAGGGGAGGGGATGAAAATAATCAAAATATATGACATGTTCAAAGAATTAATTAAAATATTATTTTTAAATACTTGAAAGCATTATATTGTCTCTATCATTGTCTTTGCTGTCCATTTTCAAACTGATCCTGAGATTGCAAATAATAAATGCTTTTTATTAGATTAGTCATTTCATCTTAGACCTGTCACATGTCCTTTTTGCCACATCCTTTGTGGGGAATGAAAAAAGAGGAAAGATAAGTTGACACCTTCCTGGAACTTTAGACACTCACCTGATTTATCCTTATTAACATTGCATATATGCTTAAGCTGTACATGATAAGATATTTGTAGGGCTTGATATTTTGAGTTTAAATTATGAGGGGTCTTATTTGTTTGCTTGCTTGCTTTTTGCCAATGTGGTGGATAAAATTTCTTTCTGTAGTTTAATCAATAACTTCATGATTACAACTGAGTATGCTTTTATATTTATTGACTCATTTTTGTTTCATAAATTGAACAATACCTTTAGTTCACGTCTCTCAATTTTATTTGGTTGTTTATTTATTTTTGGTTTTTCAAAGCAAGGCTTCTCTGTGTAGTCTTGGCTATCTTGGAACTCTCTCGGTAAACCAGGCTAGCCTCAAACTCACAGAGATTCTCCTGCCTCTACTTCCCTAGTGCTGTGATTAAAGGCATGCGCCACCACCACCCAGCTAGTTTACTTATGTTTGAATGCATTCTTCTATTTTATAAGTGCTATCATTTGCATCTTGTGTATGTTACAAGTATCTTTTAGTTTGTTATGAAAACTCATGGTTTGGGTAGGTATAATGAGCAGGATCTTAAGTTCAAGGCTAACCTGGGCTACATAGCAAATTTGAAGAAAGCCTGAGACTCTGTTGTAGGTGGACTTTTTTGTCAGGATCACTGGTCAGACTGAGTGTCCAGTGATAACTCCCAAATAACTGCATAGAGACTTACTATTAAGTATAAATGTTTGGCCAATAGGTTAGGTTTGTTACTAACTAGCTCTTACAACTTAAATTAACTCATTTCTGTGTATGTTCTACCACATAACTCATACCTTATCTCAGTACAGGATGTTCATCTCTTGCTTTGACTCTATCCTTGCTCCTCCCAGAATCTTCTCTCCCCCAAAATCCTGCCTAGCTATTGTCCATCAACTCTTTATTAACAATGAAAGCAACATGTCTTCACAGTGTACAAAAAGGATTATTCTACAACATTTCCCTTTTTGTCCAACTAAAAAGGAAGGTTTTAACTTTAATGTAGTAAAATTATATTCAACAAAAGCAGTTATTAAGTAAAAATTACAGTTACAATATCCAGTCCATTTGTAATTGGTAAATTTAGAGAAAACACTTTATTATCTGTCTTATCTTTGTGAGTCTAAAATTTTATACCTAATTTATCTTTTATCATAACTTTATCTTTAACTCCATCAAAGACCTCAGAAGGCTGTAATATTACCTAATGACAGGGACAGCTTACTGCCTGGACAGTCAACCAGAGCTCTTCTGCAACATTGAGATATCTAGCTTCGGCCTATAGGCCTAGTGTATCTAAATGACATTTTTTAGAAGCAGGAAATTTTGAAGGACGGTTCTACTTTGTCTTGGCAACATGTAGCAGTCACTTTCTTTTGCATCCTGCTGGTCTAGTTTTGACAGTACACTGTCAGCAATTGAGGCAAGGGCAGTCTTTTGCCCAACTGGCTAGATTGTACCATAAAGAAAACAAAATCCTTAAGGAGGTTCTTCGATGCCCATTATCTTTTTTTGAAGTAAATTGGTGCTATCAGGAGCAGACGTTAAAAAAAGCCGTAAGTTATTAAACATCTTTAAATGCCATATTCTGTAGGTCTTTGAAGTGTTTGAAGACCATCTATCTATCTAAATATATCTGCTTAACCTTGAAAACATACCTATGATGACTACAAGTTTGATTATAAATGACTATTAACCTGTAGTTCTTAACTATACATTACATTAAGAGAGCTGCATAAGCACAATACCCCAAATAAGAGTAGAAACATATATAGTATAGTAAAAATAACTTAATATTTATATCAGTGAACTAGAATCTATACCAATGTAAAATATTTTGAGATTAATAGTTGTTAACAACTTGTAACCAACCCCTTTAATTAATAGCAAACATTCATAATCAATCTTTTGGAAATGTGGGTGTTGTTTTCTCTAAACTAATTCCTATTGTTTGGAGGTGCTGGTATCTTTGGGGGAATCTTGAGAAAATTTAGGCTAATGGTTAAGTCTACACTGGAATAGTCCGTGAGATTGAACCATCTCAGCTAGCATCCTTGAAACTATTCTGGATGCAGGATTAAGAAAACTGTAACAGAAGTGAGATACTGGATCACCTGGACCATTTGTTTTCAGCAGCATTTGGTTCCCTTGCTCTGAAAATACACAAACTTTTAAAAGTAACATAAATATATATCTGCATTAATAGAATACAGACTGTGTGTTGTACACAAGTTAGCCAAAGATAATTTTTTGTTTTATGTTTGAGCAGGTAAAATATACATCATATATTTTGTAGTTTTTGTAGGTGTATTTTTTTATGTCTGTAGCCAGGATTTTCAGGGGGTTTTCTTAGTTCACAGCTGATTCATATCAACCTGGAATGAATCTACAGTCTCTGATTTCCTGTGGAAATAAAAGCATATTCTCTTCCCCAACATAATACATTTTTTTGACTTAAATTTTGAGTAAGACATTTTTTAAATATATAGGTTGGTTTAATCCAGCAACCCCCACAATCCAATATGTTTTAGCAGCTGTTGCTCATTCATCAGTAATCAAAACATTAAGACAACACAATGACAGGATCCAGACTCCCTGTTTCTTTTCCATCTCTATGTGATTTATTTTTTTATTTTTTATTTAATTTTTCTCTTTAAAGATTTCATTATTTTTAAACTTGTTTTTTCTATGACTATTACCTTTCTCTTTTCTCTCCCAAGCCTTTGTATATTTTTAAACACACTGTAACTTGTTTGGAGGTCTTTTCTGTCTAGATCTGTCTTTACTGAGCATCTGTATTGTTCTCTGATCACATGAGATGAGTCTTAAACTGCTGTGTCAGCTATTAGTGCAGCTTGGCTGGTGGCTGACTCCTTCTGCCTAGGTTCCCTGAGAACTTAGCCTTATGGCAGAGGTACCAGGGAGCCACATTTACCGCTTCAACTCTGGGAAGTTTTGGGATCCATGCTCTGCACCACTCGCTGCTCATAAACCCCATTTAAGTGTTTGATGGCAGGGCCTTTGTTTGTTGCTAGCACTGAGCCTACCTGAGAGAAGGCAGTTACCAGGAAGTTGCATTTGACTCTGTTTTTGTGTTTTTGGAACTTTATGTTAAGCTTTCTCATGTTTTCCATGGATGTAGATACAGAGACATCTTGCTGCCTAAACAGTCTCCCAAAGTTCCATTGTAACTTCAGGCCATCGATCTTGAGCCTATAGGCCCATAATATTTGGCAGACTTTTCAGTGAAGCAGAAAATTTGAAGATCTGTTTTACCTTGTAATGACAAAGTTTATCTGTTGCTTTCTTCTGTGTCCTGTAGAATGTCTGGAAGTTTCTTTCATGAAACAGGAACCCTAAAGGACTATCCCACCTTGTTTTGGCAAGTTCTGTGGGTCTTGTATGTCCAGTCTATATAGCATACCATCAAACAGTCCAGGCAGGAGCAGTTTGTTGCCCAGATTTGCCTTGTCACATTGAAGGCAGATTCTATAACAAGTTTCTTTGATGCCCATCAACCTCTCTGAAGTATTGGTGCTGCCAGAAGCAGACATGTCTCACTGTTGAGAAAAGTCTAAGTTCTTAAAGCATTTTAAATGCCATAGTCTGTAGGTCTTTGAAGTGTTGAAGATTATCTAACTGAAATATTTCTCTATATATCTGGGGAACCTAACTAACATGACTAAAAGTTTGACTATGATAAATGACTGTTAATCTGTAATTTTTAATTGTACATTGCATTTTTAAATGAGCTGTATAAACACAATACCTTAAACAATAATAGAAATATATAAGAAAATTGACCTTAAATTTATATTTATAGACCAAAGTCCATACCAATGTAAAGTATTCATCTCTATATTTCATATCCGCCCCCCCTAAAGAGATTGACTGTGACCATTAACGATTTATGCCAAACCCCTTTTAATGAAAACAAACATGTATAAATGATTGCATTTTGAGAATTTGGGCATCGTTTTCTCCAAACTACTTCCTGCTGTTTGTTGGGCAAAGTATTTTTAGGGTTCACAGAGACCTTTTGGAGGGGTCTTGTTCCATCAAACCACATTAGTCTGGAAGGAATCCATAGGTTCTCATCTTCTGTGGAAACAAAAGCAGAACCTCTTTTCCAAAGCAATATTTCCTTAGATCCAAATTTTGAAGTCAAGATGCCTTTATGTTGGTTTCACTTCACAGCCCCCAGAAATAAATGTCTTTCTGCACTCAAAAAGTTCAAAGAAAATACAATAATATACATAGTCCAGACTCTCTGTGTATATTCCATCTTTATGTGGCTTGTTTTTCTTTACTCCTATAATCTTTGATTGTCTGTACTTTTATATTACTTTTACTGTCTCCTTAAAGACTTTATTTTTAAAACTGTTTCTTTTTATAACTGTCTATAATCTTTTTCTTCTCTCTCCCAAGTCTATGTACATTTACCCAAGACGGTGACCCACTCAGAGGTCTTTTCCATATGAATCTGTGTTGCATAGCTGTAATCATTTTCTGACCAGAAGCACCTGCTCTTTTCTTTTTAATGCTAAACTAGCATGGCTAGGACCAGTTCCATGGCCCTGTCTCTTTGCCCCACCCAGTTCAGCATGGCCCTGTGAGAGGAGCAGCCCACTGTCCCAGCTTCAGTGACACAGCTGGTCTTTGTTACCATTAAGCAATTTGTAACATGCTGCTCACAGACCTCATTTAAGTGCAGGACCTCTCAAAAGAGCCAGAGTTCATGTTGCCAGCACAAACCAGGAATCCCTCCCTGTCTTAAAGAAACTGTACCTCTGCTCACAATCAAAAAACAGAGCAAATCTGAAAAAAAAAAACACAGATACCAAGAAGTTGTGTTTAACCTTGTTCTTTTATGTCTAGAATCCCTTCTCAAGCTCTCTTGTTTTATGTTGATGTAGTTGTCCCATGTTGATGCACCATTTTGTAAGCAGAGACTGCTTGTTCGTTTCCAGGCTGCCCAGACCCGAATAATCACACAGAAACAATATTAATTACAACACTGTTTGACCAATAGCTCAGGCTCTTCTCATTAACAAACTCTTCCTGTCAGGGGCCAGCCCGGACATAAACCATTTCTTGTACCAGAATGGAGGCATGAGAATAAATGAGGCACAGTTCACGTGACAATATTGGGAGGGAGTTTCGGGCTTCATTCAAATCCTGAAAATCACATCCTGAAATTACCTGTGTTTATTTCCCAAACAGCTTTTATATCAAGGTAAAGGGAGGGGACAGGTAACACAAACTTCCTTAGTATTGTTTCCTAAGTGTGGAGAGGGAATGACTTTGGTCACATCTATATCTATTGTCATGTCTATGCCTCGTTTGTCACTTAGACTGAAAAACACCTCTTTCCCAGGTTATCTCTTAATTTACAATAGAAGGAGCAGAAGACATTAGCTTATCCTGACCACTTGTTAGGTTGATGTCAGGTTGTTTTACTATTAAAAAGCCAGGTGACCACCTTCTGTGTGACAGGTGCAAATTGCACCTTGTAAGTAGCTCAGAATTCTCTGACCGCCAGACAATGTAGGAATGAATATGGGCCTGCATATTTCATCTTTCATCTTAAATTAATCCATTTCTGTTCATCTGTGTATTGCCACAAGGCTGTGACCTACCAGTAAGGTTCCAGCATGTCTTCCTTCGGCAGCTACATGGTGTCTCCTTAACTCTGCCTACTCTCTCTATATATCTCTGTTCAGATTTCCTGCCTGGTTTTACTCTGCTAAGCCATTGGCCAAAACAGCTTTATTCATTAACCAGTAAAAGCAACACATATACAGCAGGACATCCTACATCAGTCTAGCAACCTCTTTCCCTCCCTCCCTCCCTCCCTCCCTCCCTCCCTCCCTCCCTTCCTCCCTCCCTCCCTCCCTCCCTCCCTTCCTCTCTCCCTTCCTCCCTCCCTCCCTTCCTCTCTCCCTTCTTTCCTCTTTCTCCCCCTTTCATTCATCAGTGATTGTCATAGGCGTTTAGGTGGTTCTCTATTTTTGAATGTTGTAACCAGTGCTTTTGCAAACATGAGAGTGTGATCCTTTGTCAACATTCTGACTGTACCTTTGGATATATACCCCAGCATATATATATATTCTCTTTTGAATTTTCTGAGGAACTTCTACACTGTTGTCCATAATGACTCTTTCAGCTCTTTTACATTCTTTCCTAAAGTAATGCAAATGTTCCACTGTTCCACCTCCTCACCAACATTTACTATCTTTTGTCGTTTTAAGAGCTAGTCTAATTGGAGTGGGTGATGTCTGTGTACTTTCCTGTGTTGCTGGAGCCATGCTAGACTAGACAGGTACTCTACCACAGTGCTGTGTCTCAGCCTCTCCTTGTGGTTTTGAGTTAAATTTCCCTGACGGGTGATGATGTTGACTTTTCTTTCCACACACCTTCAAATATCTGCTTTTGTGAACTATCTATTCAGATCTTTTACCCATTTTTAAATTGAGTAATTTTTAGTTTTGCAGTGTACTAGTTTGAATTTTGTATAAATGTTAAGTGCTGACTCTGTTTAGTGTTACTGTATATATTATTTTCCAGTTAATAGATTGTCTCTGTACTCTAAAGACTATTTCCTTTGCTGTATAAAGCTTTTTAGTTCTAGATAATCCTATTTGTCTAGTTTTGCTTTTATTGCCTATACTTTTGAAGTCTTATCCAACAAAACTCTTGTTCAGGCCAATAGCGTGAAGTGTTTGTCAGTTTTATACTTTACTCTCTTAGGCTGAAACTCTTGATTCTTAGTGACCTTACTGATATCAAATGCTTTATCAAAATTTTTTTAAATTTCAAAGCAACAGTACTGGCATTAATGTTTAAAACATTTTATATTCATGTTAAATATTTGCATCATTTCAAAGTCAGAAGTGTAAAATCAAAGTGTAAAAATAAAATCTAAATTTCTTCCAAAGGGTCTCTCATTTTCTCCCACTGGTGATCTCTTCTTTTTTCTCCTTTGGAGGTTAAAGTGGGACAGATGCATAAGCAGGGGCATGTCTGTGTGTTTATACACACATCCACGTTTATATTTCTCCCCCACATCCCTTATGCTTTCACATCTGGCTGTTTTTTCCACTTTACATGCATCCCGAGTATTTCACTTTAGAAATATACAATTTTTTTTTATTCCTTTATGTAACTTCCTGATACTTCATATTATGGTCACCGATCCTTCAGATCAGTCTTTGGGAGATGCTTGGGAAAATTATAAATTTAAAAAAGGTATTTTCATTTCTCTAGACCAACTTCATTGCTCAGAGGAACTGTTTGATACAGTTTTTAAAGCGCCATTGTATTTATATATCACTGCAAAAGTTCATTTTTCATAAATTATGTGTAATGTACTGGAGAAGTATTTGTTTTTAATAGGAAGATCATTTTTCTTATTACTAAACCACATTTTCTGTTCTTTACCTTATTACAAATGCCTCTGTCTCTAAAACTTGTCCTTGTCGTGGTGCCGTCCTTATTCCAGTGTAATAGGTCTCCAAAACATACCTTCTAATTGTAGTTTGCCACTGGAGAAGAGCTTGTAGCTAATGTACTTTCTGGTTCTGCTTTGAAGTGAGCAGCTCCTAAACTAGGCAGGTTATTGGCTTTATTAAATATGTATACATTGTGTTAATAATTCAGATGTAAAGAGTTTTGATAATGAATTGTGATTTCCTATTTATAAATCCTCCATGGTTTTACCCAGGTATTATGTGATCTAAATTATATACATATAGGCTTTTATCCACCATCTCTTTTGAGAACCCATGCTCCAACCTTAACCTCTACTAATTCTTTAGTATTCTGTAAATGCTTGTCCTGTAGAGAATACAAGGCAGCCTTAGCTTAGCAAATATTGTAAGTACTGCTGCTTCTTCCTGAGCACTTCAAAAGCCTTGGGATATATAATTCGATTTACTTCCTACTTATCACCCTCCTCCTAGCTTATATGCTATGAAGGCATAATTGTTATTGTTAATTTTTAATTCAATATCCATCTGCCATACTTACTATCAATGTGTTTGCATTGTCTCACTTGATTCATATAACAACTTTATAGGAATAGAAATTATCCTTACTGTAACAGATGCAAAGTGAGGGCATCACAGTTTATGAACTTTTAAGGTTCATGCACACCATAAGCAGTAGATTCAAAATTTAAAATCAGCCAGTGAGTCCAGAGCTTGTGTGATAACCAGTATAAAGTAATGACTGAGTGTTTTCTATTTCATTAATAAAGTTGTCACTAAATAACTGTAATGTTTCTGATCGTTAGACTAATATGCTCACCTTGACTGAGTGGTAACTAACTTCCTTTCATGCATTCTTTCATTCTTTTAGCTGATATAGCCCAGAGGTACAGGATAAACAAATACCCAACGCTCAAATTATTTCGCAATGGAATGATGATGAAGAGAGAATACAGGGGCCAGCGATCAGTGAAAGCGCTCGCAGACTACATCAGGCAACAGAAAAGTAATCCAGTTCACGAGATTCAAAGTATAGATGAAGTTACCACTCTTGATGTAAGTTAACTGACGGTGGATGAATGTGCATTGCCTGTGTAATAACACAAACAGACCATAATATGAACCCAGACTCTGCATGTTCTCTTACAGTTTACTGCAGTACATTTGACAGTTTGCATACTGGAAAGAGTTTGCCTGGGACTAATTCTCAAGGGAAATGCTAATGGTTGCTGAACTTCCAGATAAATGTGTAACATACTGTAAAGCTTCACTAATTGAATTAATGTAGTACAAAGAGATGCCTGAATTATGAACAGTTTAAGTCAAGTGTACACACCACAGTTTGCCTCTTTCCCGTGGTTGACACCTGTAAAACATCTACTTCAATCTCTCTTCAGCTTTGTTATGACTTAGCGTCCTTTAAGATAGTCCCTTTTGATAAACTTCGCAAACTTCTGTCTTTTTAAAATAAACACACCATGCACACACATACACACACACAAACACCAAGAGCAAAATACTATTGTGTAGTTTTTATTCCAGTCACTATCAGGTGACATGTTAATAAATTGGCTAGCTACCATTTTGTGGTTGTTGTCAGAGGAATATGACTCCTGGACCAGAGATGAAGTACGTTATTACTCACATCACAGCAGGCCTGTGAGCTGTGAGCCTTTCTTGTTATTGCTGTCTCCCAGCCCCTGTGTCTTGTGAGAACATGCGAAGGGCCATGATGGATGCTTATACAGGCAGTGTGATGTGGTACAGGAAGGGATGACTGTGCTTGGGGAGCTTGCCATTTTAGATCAAACATCAAATTCTTTTTTGTCTCGAACAAAACAATCTACTATACCTTAATGTAGCACAATTAATAAAAACCCAGAGACAGAAATTGGGGTTCAGCCTGAAGGTCAGAAAAGCAAAAGATCCAGCCTGGCTCTTACCTCTACCTCAGTCTGAAATGGCGATCCTGCTTCCAGGAATCTCAGAACGAGACTGAGTGAGAGCCATCTCCTCCCATCTAATATTCCTCTCTAGTGCTGGGATTAAAGGCTTGCACTACCACCCAGCTTCTATGGAGAACTAGTGTGGTTACTGGGATTAAAGGTGTGTGTCACCACTGCCTGGTCTGTAAGGCTGATCAGTGCGGCTGTTTTACTCTCTCAGCGTCAGTCATGCTTTATTTATTAAAATACAAATGAAATATCACCACACCTTAATGTTTTGGCTGCAAACACGCAGCCCTGAGAACTGGCCAGTATAGAGAGTGGACAGAGTCTTATGCAGTTAGCATATACAGTACTATGTGGAGGCATATTAGGGACCCGTGGAGGAGTCTGAATTGATGCAGTTTTAATAAATTTATAGTTACATTTTATTGTAGTAAATACTTTTTTCAAGCCAACATAATTGTCGATAGTTTTGGAATAGGCATTAAATGTTCCCACTTCATTCATAGTTTTCTTCAGTTGCAGAAAACTGAATTACAATCAGAGCTAAGTTCCAGAATAAAGTATAAATGAAGTAGCATGCTCCTAGAACCATGTATGTCAGAAAATAATTAGATACTTTATTTTACAGCGCAGTAAGAGAAATATCATTGGATACTTTGAGCAGAAGGATTCAGATAATTACAGAGTTTTTGAAAGAGTAGCAAGTATTTTGCATGATGACTGTGCCTTCCTTTCTGCTTTTGGGTAAGTATATTGACCAGCAGCCTGCTAGGAGGTGAGCTTGGCTGTCACATTCAGTTCTTGTTCTATTTGATTATGTTCTAAAGATGACCTCAATCCTTTTAAAGTCACTGACCAGTGATACATATGGCCAATCCTCTAAGGGCCTTAAAAGTTTTTTTTGTTGTGTTGTGTTTTGTCCTATGTTTCAAAATGTAGGTAAAAACATAAGAGTGGCCTAGTTAACAACGAGCTCTTTCGTGTTCTGATTTCAATTCACTGACCCTTAAGCCAGATATACTGCTAACCCATGATTGCTCACCTGACCGAGCATGTTTTCTTTCTAGTTAAGAAGCGGAGGTTTTGTTATCTTCCTTTATCTCCATATCTTTACCACCGTCCTTTATTTCTTGTCTGAAAATAGCACCCCTACCTCCTACACACTTCCCTCTGCAGGGGATCAGAAACCAGGGCCTGCACATGCTAAGCATGTGTGTTCTGTCTGTCGCCCCAGCCCTGCAGTCCACCTTTCTAAGACTGATCTCTTCACTCTTGTAAACTGTCCTTATAGCTTCTCCCTGGGACTCTGGTCCTTCAGTTCTCCCTGCTTTTTCATGGTTTCACTCTGATCCCTTAGAGAAACTGACTTCTTTTTCCAAAATCATGTTCCTCTTTTCTGACTCACTGCTGTCATCTCTTTGCTATAATGCCATCTCTCTTTCATTTCTGCTTCTGTAAAGGTTAGTTTATGCTTTGTTACCTTGACTTTCTCGAGGTCTTCCTAATAAAAACCCTTAGCTTCTTGGAAGCTGGCTTACAGCTCCATCCTTCTAATGAAGCTCGTTCCTGATTTGTTACAGAATGACTCCTTGATTGGCTAACCCAGTGGATTTTCTTCAGTTTAATCGCCTCAAATTCTCTGAAGACTGAGACATTACTCCCCACCCCCTTTTTCTTGTCAACACTTGACATTAAATCCCCCTGGTTTGCCCCTCAGAGTTCCTTTTTCTCCTTTTTGTTCTTTTTCCGTCTCTGAAATGTAATTATTAGAAGTTCTGTCCTTGACCCTCTCTCTTCTTGGTTCTCTCAGCCACCTTTGGTGTTTGTGCAGTGTGACCTCTTTTATTCGGGGCTCTTAACAGCTGTGCTAGTCTGGCTGCAGTAGCTGCTGCGGTGCCTTCTCCAGTTGATGACCTCTGCTCTGGTCCTTGCTTCCATGCTTTTGTGGGTTTATTGGTGTTTCGTTGTGAACATGATCAGTGTTTCTGAAGAACACTGTACAGCATGGGCAAGGGACACCTCCAGCTGGGGCTTTCACATCACTGCTGTCTGGCCGCGTAGCCCACCTCCAGACACTCTGAACTAGGTTAGCTTCAGCCTCCAAACTTTTGCACTTGCTGCTCTTGTGTCTGGAAGTAGTTTTAGAATTTTAGTTTCCAGAATGACTGCACTAATTTGCATCCCCACCAACAGTGAATGAGGGTTCCTCTTTTTCCAAAACCATGCCAACATTTGTTATCAGTTGTTTTGTTTATCGTAGACGTTTTGAGTGGGATGCGATGCAATCTTCGAGCTGTTTTAATTTGCAGTGCCCTCATTGCTAAGGATGATAAACACTTTTCGAGTATTTCTTAGCTATTTTTATTTCTTCTGTTGAAAACTCTCTCTAGAAACCTAATCCATATTTTAAATTGGGTCATTTGTTTCCTTGACTTTTTGTTCTTTGAGGTTTTTTTATATGCTGGCTAATAATTTTCTTTGAGATGTGTAACTGGCAAAGATGCTCATTCTGTAGGTTTCTTTTTCACTCAATTGTTTCCTTAGGTATACAGAAGTTTTTTTCATTTTACAAGGTTTCAGTTATCAACTGTTAGTCTTAAATCCTTGATTAATAGTGTTCTGTCTAGAAAGCCCTTTTCCAGGGTTGGAGAGATGGCTCGGCAGTTAAGAGCATTGGCTGCTCTCCCAGAGGTCCTGAGATCAATTCTCAGCAAAATAGTGGCTCACAGTCATCCCTAGTGGGATCTGATGCCCACTTCTGGCATAAAGTTGTACATTCAGATAGAGCATTCCTACATAAAATGAAGAAATCAGTCTTAGAAAGTCCTTTCCTTTACCCATATCTCGTGGAGCACAGCCTATATTTTCTTCTAGCAGTTTCAGTGTTTCAGGTTTTAAATACATTTGGATCTAATGTCTGCAGGGTTATAGGTATGGGTCTAATTCTTCTGAATGTGGACACTGAGTTTTCACAGAACCATTTGTTGAAGATGTTATCTCTTTGTCAAATATCAGATGGTTGTAGATATTTGGGTCTTCTGTTTTGTTCCATTGACTTCATGTCTCTTTCATGCTAATACCATACTGTTCTTTTAGTCTTCTTATGGCTCTAGAATACATCTTCAGATCTGGAGTAGCAAACCCTCCCAGATTTTGTTCGTTTATTTCTTTGTTTTGCTCAGGATAGTTTTGGCTATCCAGAATATTTTCTGATTCCATGTGCATTTAAGATTTTTTTTTTCTATTTCTGTGAAGAATGTTGTGGATATTTTGACTGGGGCTGCATTGCATTGAATCTGTACATTCCATTTGGTAGGATGGCCATTTTCATGATACTAATTCTACCAATCCACAAACAAGATGTATTTTCTCAATCTCTTTCTTCGGGGACTGGAAGTTTTCATTGTACAGATATTTTACCTCCTTGCTTGGGTTTATTCTAAGATATTTTATCTTCAATGCTGCTGTAAATTGAAAGTGTGCCCATGAGCTCTAACGAGAGCTCGGTGTTTGTTGATAGTGTGTAGAAAAGCTACTGATTACAAAAAGAAAAGCTACTGATTTTTGAACCTGCCACTTTTTAAAAAATTATTGATTGTTTCTAGAAGATTTTTGGTGGAAGCTTTGGGATCTCTTATGGACAATATTATACCATCCTCCTCTTTTTTTTAAAGATTTATTTATCATGTAGACAGTGTTCTATATGCCTGAAGGCCAGAAGAGGGCACCAGATCTCATCTTGGATGGTTGTGAGCCACCATGTGATTGCTGGGATTGAACTCAGGGCCTTTGGAAGAGCAGCCAGTGCTCTTAACCTCTGAGCCATCTCTCCAGCCCCCTACCATGCTCCTTTTTTTTTTTTTTTTTTTTTTTTTTTTTTGGTAACTTTCCCTTTAACTTTTATTTTTTTCTTCCCCAGTTTTTCAAGGCAGGGTTTCTCTATGTAACTTTTTGGAGCCTGATCTGGAACTCATTCTGTAGATAGACCAGGCTGGCCCTGAACTAACAGAGATTCCCCTACCTCTGCCTTTCTTGTGCTGGGATTAAAGACGTGTGCCACCACCACCCGGCTTAATTTACTTTTTCGTGTCCAATTGCTCCAGCTACTCTTTACAGCACTGTGATGCAAAGGAATAGGTGGGATAGTGGGCAGCTCTGTCTTACTCCTAATTTTGGAGTAAAACCGAGTTTTTCTTCATTTAGGCTGATATTGGCTGTAGGTTTGTCAAATATAGCTTTTATTATGTCAAGGTATGTTCCCTACAGTCCTGTTCTTTCTAGGACCTTTATCAAGGAAACATGTATTCTGTCAAAGATTTTTTTCCTGTATCTATTAAGGTGCTCATGTGATTTTGTCTTTAAGTCCATTTATATGATTTATTATGCTTATTATTACAGATATTGAACCAACTCTGCATTTCCAGAATAAAGACATTTTAATTATGGTGGATAAGCTTCTTGATATGTATTTGTATTCAATTATTCAATTATTCCTCAATAAATACTTGTTAGTATTTATTGAGGATTTTATATCTCTGTTCATCAGGGATAACAGTCTAATTTTGTTTTGTTTCCTGTATCTTTACCTAGTTTGGGTATTAGATTAATAGTGGTTCTAAAAACAGATTTTGTAGTTCTTCTGTTTCTATTTTCTTTGCAGAATTTAGGGACGGGTTGGATGTAGTTCTCCTTTAAAAGCCTGATAGATGTTTGTTGCAAATCCATCGGGACCTGGACTTTATAGCTGGAAAGTTTTTTTTATATATATATTACAGTTTCAATTAACTCGTTTGTTGTAGATCTGTTTAGGTTCTTGACCTCTTCTTGATTTAGCTTTAGTATTTTGGGTGAATAAAGAAATTCATCTATTTCTTTCATATTTTCCAACTTAATGAAGTTTTTTTAAAGCGTTCCCTTATAGTATTTGTATTTCTTTGATATGTATTATAATGCTCCCTCTTCCTTTTCTCCTTCTTTCTCAGTATTGCCCTCTCTCCCCTTCTCCCAGTAAAATGCCACATTTTCCTCTTCAAAACTCCTGGGTCTCAGCCCCCACCAGAGCTCCCTCATTACATTTGTACTGTCGTCCGTCTAGGTTAGCATCTTTCCTTCTTTTTCTGGACTGTGTAGTCAGAAACTGAAGATGTACTGATGTCTGTTTAATCCACAAATTATGTAGGGGAAGAAAAAGGTACTTTTCTTTTTTCTCAGAGGCTTTTCTGTAGAATTCTCTTACCAAATATTTATTGTCTTGGGTAAAAATTGTCATACAAGACCTAGTATTTGTATGCCAAATACTCTAGTAGGCCCAGGAAATGACAACGTCCAAGTACACAAACATGATGCTTTCTAAAACTGTGTTTTTATGATATTGGTTAGTTGATTCATTATTTTTTTTTAGAATTGTCAAATATAAAAAGTAAGAATTAGAAAATTAATGTATTTTTATTAATCTCTGAACAAATTAATGTCTTTATCTATGGGTGGAAATCAGTTTAGAATTAATATGGCTATCATCCTGATCTTGTCAATCCAGACTTGTAAAATCCTAATACCAAAGGAGCTGACTGTAATGTTGTTTTAGGAGTCTGCCTCAAAGCGGGTGATGGTGGTGTTTGCCTTTAATCCCAGCACTCTGGAGGCAGAGGCAGGCATATCTCTGTGAGTTCAAGGCCAGTTTGGTTTACAAGAGCTAGTTCCAGGACAGGCTCTAAAACTATAGCAAAACCCAGTCTCGAAAAACAAAACAAAAACAAAAGTCTGCCAAATATTAGTTTGCCTTTAATGTATGTTTGTCTTGGTGTTACATAGTCTAGTGAGTGGGGCAGGTAATGAACAAGTCTTTATCATATGGTTTTATAACTCATACATTGTAATGATTAGTGAATTCTGTTTTATTAAAGTATACTGTTTCAAACATTATTTTTTTTTCCTCCTATCAGAGATGTTTCAAAACCAGAAAGGTACAGTGGAGACAATTTAATCTACAAACCACCAGGGGTAAGTTGCTCTTTCATGTGTGCTCAAGACACCACAGGTAATACGTGTATAGCATAAACAATAGCTTTGTTTTAAGTGCTAGTAGAATCATAGATTGATTTTTTTTTCACGTTTTAAGTTCTAGGCATTGAGCCCAAGGCACGTGTATTATGTGCTACAGCCTGGCCCTTTTTATTTTTGAGACAGGTTCTCACTAAGGTGCCTGGGCTTGACTTGAACTTGAGACCCTCAACTTCCAGATAGTAGGAATTAAAAGCACAGTGCCATGTCTAAGTGATGTGACTTTGAAGTGTTATGGTCTAGTAACCCTTGTTTCAGAGTGAAAGTTGGCCCACAGAGGCCTGGAGTCACAGACCTGCAGTGACATTGGAATCCCCTGGCTCCAGTTCTTTTCTCCCTCTCTCTCTCTGTTGATTTCTTTCTGGGAGCCAAATATTAAAGATGCTGAGCAACCCATGTTTGTCACTCATTTGCACTGCACCTGCCAAACTTCAGACCTGCTGGAAAATAGATTAGCTTTTTAGTAATAAAGCATTTAGGTTGTTTTAAACTTTGCCGAGTTGTTTTCCTTTTCTTCTTTTTTTAAAAAACAAAAAGTGTGTGTGTGTGTGTGTGTGTGTGTGTGTGTGTGTGTGTGTTTTGAGATAGGGTCTCTCTGGTATGTAGCTCTGGCTGTCCTAGAACTTACTATATAGACCAGGCTGGCCTCAAACTGACAGCGATTCCCCCTGCTTCAGCCTCCAAGTTCTGATATTAAAAAAAAAAAAAAACCATGTGTCATCACACGTGGCCAAGGTCACAGTTTTTATTTTAATGTGTTTATAATGTTGATACTAGAATTTTTATGTAGAGAAATAATTTATCATTACTTTTGTAGCTCGTTTTCAATTCTTAATTCAGATAGTGTTTTAATCCATTTTCTATTGTTATAACATGGTGTCTGAGGTGTGGGTGCTTGAGAAGAAAAGAGGCTGCTTTTGCTCATACTTACGAAGGTCAAAGTCCAAGACTTGGTGGTTCCTCTGTTTGGTATCCTTAAGATTCCCTTTAACTGTCAAAGCATGTTGAAGGTGTAGAAAGAAGAAAACCTACAAATTGGACTTCGTGGTGAGATAGGAAACCAAGATCAGCCAAGACCAAATTTGCTCTTTTTATGACCAGTTAATCCCGCAAACCTACATTAATCCCTGTGGAGGAGATACCTTGATAACCTAATTGCTCGCCACCTCCACCATTTTGTTAAAAGTTCTACTACTTCTTGAATTACCCACATGGACCAAGTTTCCAGCCTGTGAACTTTTAGAGGGCACACAGCAGCTGTGTGCACAGCTGGACGGATGGGCCTGCCTGTGCTTTCTTAGGTTTGTTTCTCTACTCGTAGTCACTCGATGTCACCATCTTTAACTCATCAGAGCTCAGTTAGTGTAATGTGGACATTAGGTGAACTTGGCCTCTGGCCTTATGTTGTGCCTTCTGGCTGTACTGTGCTGGGAGTGTTTCTTAGCTTCTGAGTGCTTTGAATTTTGTCATTAATAAAAGTAAGTGGTGGAGGTGATAGAACATGCCATGTGAGAAGCTTGAAGAAGAAAGTGGCTCATCACCAAGTACCTGCAACAGTGCTGGACACAGTAAGCTTACTGAACTAAATGTTAGTTTTTAAATCATTTTATGTACTTTCTGTGCTCTGATTTTGAGTCAAAAAAGTCACAGGTAATTCCTACTAGAGATGTACTTGCCTTATATTCTCACCATTTCTTTTTCAAAGTGTGTTTGCCTGTTCAGAGTTTCTAACAACATTTTCAATTAAAGGAATTAAAGCTTCATTAATTCATTTGGGTAATTCTCTTTATAAAGCTGCCTGACTTTGGTGAAACTGATGATAAGTAATTGTCTTAAATCTTTTATATCACAAGTTAGATTACTAAGTTCCTAATTACCACAGATTTGTCCTTTTTTAAAATTATTTTCTTTCTTAGAAATTCATATTTGATGTTTCTGGGTTAGTAGATGGATTTTAAAAATGTGTTTTTGCCTGCAAAGATTATAGTAATCTAATTTTTATTTCTGTTTTTATAACAGCGTTCTGCGCCAGACATGGTGTACTTAGGATCTATGACAAATTTTGATGTAACTTACAACTGGATTCAAGACAAATGTGTCCCTCTTGTTCGAGAAATAACATTTGAAAATGGAGAGGTATGAACTCAGTGGGGGTGATTTAATTCCGTTGTGGAAAGAACTCACTGCCTCTGTACCAAGCTGTTTAGCAGTTTCCCTCTGTAAGAATCAAACATTGGGCACAGCTGTCTTCACAGCATTTTCACTGGCTCGCACCTCGCTATTCTAGAATCCTTGCATTTCTAGTCATAGCATAATCTTGAAAATGGATGCCCACAGTTAGGTAAAGATGTCTAAGTGGGTGTCCTTTAGAAGGACACACCTTAGTTACTGTGGGCAGTCCTTTACCATTAAAGGTTTTTCTAGTTCCTGTCTGTTCTAAAAGAATGCAAAAACCAATTGAATGGTGATTCTGAAATCTTTTTCGCTTTGTTCCTGTTCTAAAGTTGAGAAAGAGGGCAGAGTAGACTGCAGTAGTCCACCTGGTGGATGGATGTCTGGTTGTTTCTTGGTTCTCTAGACCTGTGTATGGTCAGTGTGCTTACCTTTCTTTATTGCCTTAGCTCAAAGGATTGAGCTGGGTTTGTGCACAGAGCTAAGGTGTCCAATGAGCTGATGATGGAATCTGTTGTACTAGGGGAAGGTACAAGCTAGGGCAGAAAAGTACAGAGAGAGAGGCATGGGGAGGAGGGTCAGTAAGTGAGGGTTAACAAAAGATGTAATCCAAGAGAATTGAAGAAAAATGGAATTACCAAAAGATGAATATAATGCCAGGAAATGGGAGTGTGGGAAGATGGAGAGTGAGAGTCTGTAAGGTATAAGGTTATTAGAGCGACGAGTGTGTTCTGGGGGGAGTGATGAATTTTTGCAGAACCTTGTGACTCTAACAGCGGATTGTCCACTTAAAATGGTAGATTTTTGTGGACGAAAGTGACCTCTTAATTCAAAGAAGAGATAATATGATAAGCTTGATTGTTTATCCATATATAATACTGAAACAAGTTTAAATGTGAGATAGGAATCAAAAGGAAGCCTTTTGTATCATGTGATAGGACTCAGGGATTTAAAAAGTCATTATGAAAGGAAAATGCTATGTGTGCTTCATGCTGAGGTGCTTTCTAAATGTGACCCTCAAAAGGACAGCTAATGGAGATGACTACATGAGGGGGACATTTCTTGACTTTTTTATGAAAATAGGAAGATTGCCTATTTGTTTAGATTAGAGGACTCAAATCTACTGTCTCATGTTTCTTATGCTCTCAAATAACAGGAATATAAGTTTTAATCACACTTTGTCATTTTCAAGGTGCATTGTATGTGTGCGTATTCAAGGATACATGTAGGGTAGCTGTTTGTTAATAATGTTGCTAAAACCGTCTGTTGGCTGCACATGACTGTAATGTGGAGCTTTATCTTCTGTCCTTAAAGCACTTGTCACCTAGGTCTCACATAGTGGAATGTTTTCATAATACACTTCAGAATAAGCATGGATTTATGATTCAGATTTATTTATTGCTGGCACACTTGTGTTTTCAGTGTGAAAACTGGCAGTTCTAATTAATGTTCATCTCACTCCTGGATTAAGAACTGATTATAGTTCTTTCTTTGCTCACCCTAACTTACCTCAAGAGGCTGCCCTGGTAGTCATATACGCAGTACTGGTTAACCCAGTGGTTCTCAGCCTTCCAGATGCTGTGGCCCTTTAATGTAGTTCCTTGTGCGGTGGTGACCCCAACCATAAAATTATTTCATTGCTACTTCAAAACTATAATTTTGCTGCTATTATAAATCATAATATAAATATCTGATAGATGACCCCTGTGGGCGCTGCTATCCACAGGTTGAGAACCACTGGACTAACAGATTGACCAAGGACCTTCCAGGTTAATCCATGTCTGTAACAGCAGGGCATGTGTGTATCCTTAGTGCTCATGCTTAAGATACAAATGGTTGATTTTGTTCTTTGTTAAGTCTCATTGTTTTTCACACCATTAGACCCTTTTTCCTGATTACTTGTAACTGTTAGTTACACAGATTGAGTCCACACTTGTTCCACTTTGGAAAGAGCTAAACTGAATAGAGAGGCCACTGATTTTCATCAAAAGCTTCTTTCCACAGGAATTGACAGAAGAAGGACTGCCTTTTCTCATACTCTTCCACATGAAAGACGATACAGAAAGTTTAGAAATATTCCAGAATGAAGTAGCTCGGCAATTAATAAGTGAAAAAGGTAGACTGATTAAGGTGTTTATTTTCATCTTTTTCTCACTATCTTTCTCTTCCTGTGCCTGGTACATATTTGGCCTAAACACACTTATGCAATGGGATAATGCTCTTGTACCCTGTAAAAATTTATCACTTGTATTGGTTTAATAAAACAATGTAGCCAGGCAGGAAATATAGGCAGGGCAACCAGACTAGGAGAATTCTGGGAAGAGGAAAGGCTCAGTCTACAGTCACCACCCAGATGCAGAGGAAGAAAAATGAGAATACCTCACTGATAAAAGGTACCAAGCCATGTGGCTAAACATAGATAAGAATTATGGGTTAATTTAAGTTGTAAGAGCTAGTTAGTAATAAGCCTAAGCTAATAGGTCAATTAGTTTATAATTAATATAAGACTCTGTGTTTCCTTGGGACTGAACAGCTGTGGGACCAGGAAGGACAGAAACTTCCATCTACACACTTAGGCTAAAAGTTTAACAAGTTACTTTAACATGTAGGTTTAGCTATAAGGGCAAGAAAGCAGTGAAGTTATGATGTGAAGCTGTTTCCTGTGTGTATTTGCTTCTGTTTTCTGTACCTTGGCTGTTTTATAGAGGGAAAAAAACCAAGTGACATTAAAAGTGGGTCCTAAGTAAGCAGTGTTGTTTGGGAACCTTTTCCAGTACCTTAGTGTTTCTCTGATACATTTCCAGAGACATTGCTAAGAGACAGTATACTGTGATCCTCATTAATTTCTGTATGAAAGTTGAGCCGTTGTCTGCATTTCTCCACGATATTTTAGTAGAATTTGGGATTATTAAACAGCTTCTTCTCTGTACTGAGGAAAAAGATCGAACAATGTAACTGATAGCATGCTAAAGATTTGCCTGCTTTAGTCATTTACTAAATATTCTAGATTTGAATTAAATTAAAAAAAAATAGCCAGTTAGGCCACAAGGAGCATGAAGATGGTCCCAAGGGAACCTGTGTGTTAGACTCAGGGACTTGCCGTCAGAATCTAGGGAACCTGCACAACTGCCAATTGAAGAAATAAAAAAGTCACAATAGCATTCAAATTTGAGTTTTCTTATAATTTTTAAGAAGATTATGCTCTGCCCTGAGAACTAAAAAAAATTCTGCTTCTTTTAAATATTCTGTTTAGGTTTTAGTTTCCTGGTCTATATTAATTTCAAGAATGTTGATATTGTTATTATGCTGTTTTAAGAGTTCATAATCAGAGAATACAGTTAAAATTCTAATGTAGTTCTCAAAATTCTGTTTTTCTTTCAAAGGTACAATAAATTTCTTACATGCAGATTGTGACAAATTTAGACATCCTCTTCTGCATATCCAGAAAACTCCAGCAGATTGCCCTGTCATAGCTATTGACAGTTTCAGACATATGTATGTTTTTGGAGACTTTAAAGATGTATTGTAAGTATCTCCTTTTATTCTTTTTAAAATTACTGATACATCCCACAAAGTTGAATATGAAACAATTGCTTGATTATTTTACATAACTGTATATTGTGAAAGTAATACTCAGGGTGGATGTAAATAGTTGGAGTGCTTCATTGTGGGTGTGGCACCAATGACTAGAGAATTACAGATATTAGGGACTGGGAGCTAATCTCTGAAAGAAAGATTGTGTACTGGAGAAATTAGCTTTACTCTGAGGTCGGTCTTTGGCATCAAGGTCCAGATCAGGCTGAGGCGCTGCTGGTAATGTTTGTTTGCTCATGATTGCGTGTTGTAAGAACATTAAGATTATGTTTGTACAACTCAGAATTTTTCTACAACCAGGAATTCCTTTTTTAATTTTTTTTTTATTTTTTTACATGCCAATCCCAGTTTCCCTCTCTCCTCTCCTTCCGCTTCCCCCTACCTTTACCACCACCCCACCTCCCATCCGCTCCTCAGAGAGGTTAGGCCTCTCCTGGGAAATCAACTAATATTGTCCCGGCCCCTTGTTAAGGCAGGACCAAGGTCCTTCTCTCCAACCCCCCACCCATGAACCTAGGCCAAGCAAGCTATCTCTCCATAGAGAATGTGCTCTTCAAAAGTCAGTTCATGCATTAGATTTAGATCCTGGTACCACTGCCAGTGGTGTGGCCCCTTATATTGCCCAAGCCACACCATTGTCACCTGTACTTAGGGGGCCTAGTTCAGTCCTATGCAGGTTCCCCATTTGTCAGTCAGGAGTCAGTGATCTTCCACTGGTTCAGGTCAACTGATTCTGTGGACTTCCCCATCATGGTCTTGACTCCTTTGTTCATATTATCACTTGTCCCTCTCTTTGCCAAAAGCTCGGCCCAGTGGTTAGCTGTGAATCTCTGCATCTACTTTATCTGTTTCTGGAAAAGGATTCTAGCTTCTCTGGGGTTGTGGACTGTAGGCTGACAACCAGGAGTCTCTAATGGCATGTAACAAGAACCTTTCCAAAGACAGGTACTGATAAACATGAAAGCATTATGACTGCTGCAGAGACAGAACTCTTACTAGCTTCCAGGGATGGGAAGTACACTGATGAAAAGTTTGAAGTATTAATATATGAAAATTTTAAGCAGTGCAGTTTAAGTAATTCACACTTAAATATTTCTTGGACAATTCATTTACATTTTCTAAATTTCAAAATACTATTCTGCTGAGAGGATGAATTGGAGTTTTACTACCAAATAAATAATCTCACATAATTCTGAATATTTCAATAGAGATGGGAGTTTCCAGAAGAATCTCAGTTCTGAAACCTGTGTAATGTTGAGTTCTTTCTTGAGCTGATCACTGAACTTCTGTTTCTTCTTCATGCATAAAGTAGGGTTGATCGTTGCCTAATGAGACCTTAGTGCAAATCAGTGAGAGGTGATGTATGTGTTATAAGCCATAAAGTTGTCACAAATACTAGTAGATGGTTGTATTATAAATAATAAAGTATGTCAATGGCCAGTTTTAATTTTACTTACACTCAAAGACTATCATTTAACCTATTAATTCGACTAGTGATTTTCTAAGTCTTCTAAATATAGTCATTATGCCAGATGTCAAGTGTGTAAAATCTACTGTGATTGAGTCTTCTGGAGCCTGAAGCTGGCCCAGTGCTGGGCAGGTAGTGGGACTTCCACCTGTTAGGGATGGTCTAGAGTTTAGATCTGTGGATGCTGGCCTGTTGCCTGAACCCAGTGGACTGGTTTGGAACCTGCAGTCTTGACTGGAGGCTGAGGAGTATGCAGATGTTGGCTGGATCTTAGGCTTACAGAGTAGCCTGAACCCAAAGTTAGTGGAGGAAATAATAAAAACCAGAGCAGAGAAGCTGGAGAGATGACTCTGCCGTCGTCTCTGAGGACCTATGTTTGATTCTCAACATCCATATGGTGGCTTCCAACCATCTGTAAATCCAGTGGAGTCTAATGTTTGCTTCTGGCTTTCAGTGATACACAGGCACAAATGCAGGAAAAACACTTAAAGACATAAATTAAGAAAATAATCAGAGCTGAAACAAATGAAATGGATTCTAAAAACAACAGAAAGCCAATGAAACAAATTTTTTAAAAGATAAATTAAAAAGCTTTTAGCCAGTCTGCAAAAGAAAGACTCAGGTAAATAAAATGAGAAATAGAGGTGTCATTATAAATTATGTCACAGAGATAAAATGGATAAGAGTATCAAATAAAATGAAAAAATGTATGAACATGTTGGAAAAGGGAGCTTGTTGGTTCCCAGCCAACTTAGACCCGAAATAATCACACAGAAAGTGTATTAATTAAATCACTGCTTGGCCCATTAGCTCTAGCTTCTTATTGGCTAACTCTTATATTAATTTAACCCATCTCCATTAATCTGTCTATTGCCACGTGGCAGTGGCTTACTGACAAAGTTTCAGCATATCTGACTCTGGCTGCAGCTCCATGGCATCTCTCTTTCTGCCTTCCTTCTCCCAGCATTCAGTCCAGTTTTCCCCACCTCCCTAAGTTCTGCCTTATCAACAGGACAAGGCAGTTTCTTTATTCATTAACCAATAAAAGCAACACACCACGAACAAATTGATAATCTTAAAAAATGAACAAATTTATAAGATGAATCATGAATAAATAGAATTTGTGTTCTGTTAATGATGAACTATGACCTGAAGTATAAGCTAAAATAAACTTTTCTTCTCGAAGTTATTTATGGTCATAGTGTTTTATCAAAGCAACATAAAGCAAACTTGAAAAAGATCCAAAATAAATTAAATCAGTATGTCAGCGTGATATATTCACTCCCATAATTCATTGCAGCATGTGGATGTAGAATCAGCATCTATATCTACGTCAGCTGAAAAATGGGTAAAGAAATTATCACCAGGAGTACTATTCTCCTGTCAAAGGAGGAGGGAGATCCTGTTATTTGTGATAACATAGAAAACTAGGGGAGATATTAAGTGATATAATGCAGGCACAAAAAGTTAAATTGCATGATCTCACTTTATGAGTTAGTTGATTGCATGATCTTACTTTATGAGAGTGAAATGGTGTTGAACTCAAAGAAATGAGAGTAGAATAGTGGTTGCCCAAAGTCAGAAAAGAATTGAGACAGGAACATGTACGGAAGACTGGGGAAGACTAATCAGACTGCATTAGTTAGCATTCTTACCTTTGTGACAAAATATTTGATAGAAACTACAGAAAAAGAATATTTTAGCTTATAGCTTCAAAGAACTCATAGGGCTCATCCATGGCCAATAGATCTTGTGTGCTTGGGGAAGCTGTCATGACAGTAGGAATGGATAACAGACAGTGCTGACCTCCTATCAGACAAGAAGCAGAAAAAAGGAACAGACTGGGGTTCTGGTCTGCTTCAAGGGTGCAATCCCTGTACTTCTCTACCTAGACCCCATGTCTCAAAATATTGACACGTTGCAAAACAATGTCATCACCTGGGACCTAAGCATTCAAAACCTGAGCCTATTGGGAACATTTCATACTCAGACCTAACAGGGGGCAGGAGAAAACAAGGAACACTTGATGATCTTGATAGTCAAGTAGGGAGAAGTGCAAGCAAAAGGGAGTACTTAACCACAGGATAAAGGTGAAGAAGACAGAAAAGACTGCCCAAATAACTACAAGGTAGAGATGAAACATCTGTTAGATTTGATAGTGTATATTGCAGCAAATTGAAAGTAAAAAAAATTAGAAGTTGTTGTAAGAAACTGGCCTATGAAAAGAATAAGTGAGAGGGGTGGCAATAGTTCCAGAGAGACATGGCTTAAGTAATTTTAGCTCTCTTGGATGGAGAACCTAGACGTGATTAAGTGCTTATGAGGCAGAGTCAAGGGGAGTAAAGAGTAATTGAAATGGGGAAGATGCTCCTCCATGATGCAAAGCAGAGGTCATAAAGGAGATGAGAAAGAAAGGAAAGGGATAAACAGTAGCCTTCTAACTCTGAGAGGAGGGTGTTGCAGAGTTTCTTTGTGGGTGTTTTGTGTCCTGGTGGACTGCAGCAAAAGACTGTTGAAGTTCTTGTTTTTAACTGGCAAGTAAGATCACCTACTGAGAGGGAGGAACTCAGACAGTTGAGAGAGCAAGACTGTATTGGATTTAAAACCTGAGCAGCTTACCTGTGATCCATTTCTCTCAAATCCAGACATATTGAAAGCAAAATCCATATCACATAGAGGGCCCTCAGTTGTGTGAGCATTTTCTATTGGGTGAGATCTGGCCACCCTACCTAGTTGGGAGTCTTGTTTTGCCCTTCCCAAAAAACTGCATGCTCAGGCTGAAAGGATCTTTCAAAGAGAGAGAGACCACTAATGGCTGGGCTTTCTGGGAACTCATAGGCATTGTCTTGACAGTGTTCTATTGCTGTGAAGAGACACCATGACCATGGCAACTCTTATAAAAGAAAAGAAAGCATTTCATTGGAGCTTGGTTATAGTTTCAGAGCTTTAGTCCATTGTCATCATGGTGGGAGTGCAGGGGACGGCAGCATGTAGCAAGCAGTCAGTACTGGAGAAGTAGACCAGAGTTCTATATCTGGATCAACAGGCAGGAGGAAGAGAATGAGCCACTCCAACAAGGCCATACCTCCTAATCCTTTATAGTAGTGCCACTCCTGATGACAAAGCATTCAAATATATGAGTCTGTGGAGGCCATTCTTATTCAAACACCACAGGTAACTGTAAGTAACTGTACTTAGCATTGAAATGCTCCATGACTAATGTGTCATATTTATGAAGTTCACCAGCGCACCTCTCAGCTTCTAGTTGTGAATAGATCTGAGTGTGTGTGTGTGTGTGTGTATACTTTTGATCTCTTTTTAATGAGATCACAGTCCTAATTATAAAGTCTTAAATTGTTCTTGGAAATGAAGAGGATGCTAACCTTGGTTAGGCCTGCAAGCACCATGCTCAGCTTTTTTTCTTTTTCTTTCTTTCTTTAAATTCCTGGGAATATTTGTTAACACATTGTGGGTACCCTCTGCGGGACTCCAGCTTGCTTAAGTCCTGTCCTGCATTTCTGAAGTCAGATTAACACTGGCATTTGGAATCTCATTTTGGAGTCTGAGTCTTGGAGAACCCAAATAAGCACTATCAATCATATTCCTTTAAAAATAATAAATTATTTATTTTGTTTTTATTTATGTGTGCCTTTGTGTGTAATGTATGTGAGAGTTAGTTACACGTGGTTCTAAGCCATGGGTCCTGGGAATCAAACTGAAGTCTACTCTGGAAGAGCAGGAAGAACTCCTAACTATTGAGCTGTCTCTCCAGCCCTGGGATCATAGTCTTTATCACCTCTGCCTGGTTTAATAAGTAGAGCTAATCTGCCAGCTAGTGGCATGTGATGCCTTGGGGAAAGAAAAAAGAAAGTAAATCTGAGCCGATAGGAATCTTCAAAGAAATCTAGCAATGAGAAATGAAATTTTCTATACTGCAAGTGGTGCATGCCTTTAATCCCAGTACTCGGGAGGCAGAGGCAGGTCTGCAGAGCTAGTTCCAGGACAACCAGGGCTACACAAAGAAACCCTGTTCCAAAAAAATAATACTGCATTTGAAGCTCTTTAAAATAATTCACTTCTTTAATGTCTCCTTTAGGTGTCCAATTTCCCCTTCCTGCTAACAGTTTTTTAATTGGGAGGTGGTACATGCTGTGAGAGCTAAGTGCTGTGCTATATGATGCTAGTGTTAAAATCCAATAGAGCATGCAGCAAGGTGAATCTGACACATTTAATGGCTTGTATAATTGTTATTGTGCCTCCTGGTAATTAGGGCTAAAATGATAAGCGCTTTCCATAAATTACTGTCATTATTATTACTTAATAACTTAGCATTTCTGGAGTCATTTGGTGAAAATGTGACTGTAGTAACAGAAGAGGAATCTACACCTGCCAGAGGTGGCATTAGGAGGTGGAGACTGCCAATAAAATACTTAGTTCTTTTCAGAGAACCTGAGTCTCCTTGAAGTAAAATGATTTGAAGACCACACAGATAACCAGTGGCAAAACTAGGATTTGTATCAAATCTGTTAGCCATGGAGTCCCAGCTCACAGTGCTGCATGCAGACAGTGGCATTCCTGTAACTGTAAGAAGCAGTGGACATGCTAGTGTTTAAAGAGCTAGTACTTCCAAATGGCAAAAATTAGATCCCAGCTCTGTGGGTCTTGGGCTCCTGTGTACTGGGCAAATGCTCACCAGTAAGCTGTTCCTTTAGCCCCTTTCTCCTTTTCTAATCTTGAGGGAGGGTTCTCTTGTCCAGCGTTGGCTAGAATTTGTGGTTCTCCTGCCCCAGGTTATTATTAGCTAGGAGTTCAAGCATTTGCACCATGCCCAGCCTGATAGAACTTCTTAAAAGGCACATTTTGTTTATCCTCTACTGTTTTTATTTTATCCCTTCTTACTAAGTTGACTGGTATCTTAGTCAGTGTTCTATTGCTGTGAAGGCAACTCTTATAAGGGAAAACATTTCATTGGGGTGGCTCCTTTCAGCTTAGAGATTTAGTCCATTGTCATCATGGCAGTGTGCAGAGAGAAGGAGCTGAGAGCTCCATATTCTGGTTCATAGGTAGCAAAGGAACTGTGACACTGGGTGTAGCTTGAGCATAGGAGACCCCAAAGCCAACCCCCACAACAGCTCTGTGAGTTTAAAGATCAGCCCAGCTACCTGCTGAGGCTGTCTCAAAAACAACAAAACAAGTTACAGGACTTAAGTTTAAAAAAAAAAGAATTATCTACTATGCATCAGTCTTTGAAAATAATAAAGCTAGTTTCTACTTTGTACGCTTGTCAGAGAGTAGTCATCATATACTTTTGTGTGTGTGTGTGTGTGTGTGTGTGTTTCACTGGTCTAAAAGTAAGGCATTGTAAACCAGAGGTTTAGAGGGTAGGAGAGGCTTAGCACTCCGCTCTTAGTATCCAATTAAGACTGAAATGAAAATAGGATTATTTCTTGTGCCAGTCTTCTCGCTTGTTTCCACGCTGACTACTCTAACAATTTATTGCTCATTCACTGGTTGTCCCTTCCTAATACTGACAGATCCTTTTTGAGTATGTGCTAGCTAAGAGTTCTTCCCTAATCCATCTCCTTCCTGGCCTCTGTCTTATGCTCACAGTTCTTTCTTTCCTCTTGTCATGACAAGAGGATAATTCTGAAGGCCAGGGAGAAACCTGTCTTGAGTGTTTGTCACATTTGGGATTTACTCCTTCATAAGGTAGTCCTTGACTAGAAGTAGTTCCAATGGTCTTAGGAACTTATAAAGAAGCCAGCAGCATTATCTCAGGTGTGGTAGAACATTCGGAATCTGTGGCTTGAATTTTATACTTCATCATTTTGCTGTAGGGTGACAGAAGATGATGTCAGAAGCAATGTAAATTGATCTACTTTCAGTGTTTACCTCTGGTGTACATGCAATTACTTTTGCACCAGAGAACCTTTGCAAGGCATTCTGTCAATACAGCTACCTGACAGTCATTTGTATTTGTAAACTGTGCATTTGGCACCTGCTGGTCTCTACTGCATTGGAGCTAGTGGGGAGCCAGCATGGTGTACAATGAAATTATTGGTTGGTACAGCTCAGTGGGAGTTATTGAAGGGGGCGAAAAACAACCAACCAAAACAGCACTTCCAGGACCTCAGGGTAGAATTTAAAAAGAAAAAATAGAAACTGGTAATCTTAACTGGTAATGTTTGCTATGCAAACAAAACAAAAATATTAAAAAGTCAGTCTGCTGTACCCAAGGAACTAAAGTATGTATGGTAGTGCATTTTAATTTTTGTGATAGATATAAAAAACAATAGGTTTCTATTTGAAGCATATAATGAATGTTCCAAAGCACAAAAATCTCCATAAAAGGCAGGCAGTTCATTTGCACATAAGTATAAATTAAGCAATGACAGGAAAACATTCAACTTCTCAAGAAATGTAAATTAAAATTCTGCTATCTGTTACTTATCAAATTAACAAATCAACTTCGGTTTTAAAAAATTGTGTTGGCGAAGGCTTTAGAATGGAAATCAATGGGTAGCAAAAATTGATTGGCCTTATAGGTATCATTTGTTCCTATGTTATTGGATACAAGTCAAGGAAATAATTTTATAGAAGGTCTGCTTTGTAAGTCTGCTTTGCTCAGCATAGTATGGACCACCTCAAAAGAGGGTTGTATTTCAGGGCTGATCCACAGGCTCATGCTGGGTTCAAATTCTGTGAGATGTTGGATGGTGCTCTGGTTATAAAACTGAATACTTTTACATAATTGTCCTCTAATTATATTTTTTCCCTTTGAATTCCAACATTTTTAGTGTGGATTTGGAGAATATAAGTTTTTTGTTTGTTTTATGAGTGTGTGTGTGTATGCTGCTAAAAGTATATACATTCACAGATACACACACACGCACACACGCACATACACACACACACGCGCGCGCGTGTGCACACATCAGATAATTATCTGAAGGATGATAAACACATCTGGGATACAGCATTTTCATAGCATCACCTTTGTTAATGGTAAGGATAGAAAAATGTCTATGAAACAAGTACAATGATTAGAACGTAGGGGATGAGGAAGTAGTTCAGCAGTTGAGAGCCCTGGCTGCTCTTGCAGAGGACCCAGTTGGTTTTCAGCACCTACCTGATTGCTTCCAACCATCTATAGGGGATCTGATACCTCTTCTAGCTTCTGCAGACATGAGGCACTAATGTTGGTACATACATGTAGGCACTCACACATATACATAAAATAAAAACTAAAAAATTAGAACCCCAAACTAGTATCTAGCTGACTGTAGTAGTTGTGGTAGAATTGGTGGATAGAGTCATATATTTCTTTAGAGCACTGTGAAGTTGATAAACTAGAGGTCAACTGGTTTGGACAGTTGAAGCTAAATAATTATTTGCCTTTGTTTTTAGAATTCCTGGAAAACTGAAACAGTTTGTAATTGACCTACATTCTGGCAAACTGCACAGAGAATTCCACCATGGACCTGACCCAACTGACACAGCCCCAGGAGAGGTAGGACTTATGTGTTTGCCAGGGGGAATCTTTTCTGAGATAGCCTCAGAGGGGCCTGAGCTAGAGTTTCAGCTCCTGTTACCTCTGTAGAAATCCTGAACTGAATATGTTATAACATATTCAAGTTATGCTTCTTTGAAGTTACTTTTTAAAATGTTGGCCTCTAGAAAAGTTGCAGAGTGTTGTCTCTAATTTCTCCATCATGTGAACTTGGGTAGTCTATGATTTCTGGGGCACAGTGTTAAAGACTGTTAGCTTCAACTAGAAGTAAGAAGTAGGACTTGGGAGCAAATGAACACACAATCAGTGGGTTCCAGTGGTTGTTCCTGCTTGCTCTTGAGTGGACATGTACCCTTCTGTAAGGAAGTGACGGTTGGTTGTTTCCCTCATCCATCCTAAGAACCTTCACAGGTGCAGTATTGATAACACTCAATATTAGTACTCAGTGCAGCTTTCCTGTTTGATATTTGAATGCTTAATAACTATTCATCGACATTTTATATTAGCTTTTATTCACATATAATTCTTAATTGAAGTGTTACTATATTGACTGGTGAATAGGTAGATAAACTGTCAGAATGGATGAATGCCTGAGAATTTTATTATTTCTACTTTGTAACCTTTATTACAAGTAATTTCCATGTTCCTCCTTTTTGAAAGAATCCTAAATGTGCATGTTGATGTGTTATTGTTTATAGTAAGTCTGTGACATGAAACTAAGAGAGAGATGATGTACATTAAACCCCCTGTTCTATATGCCAGGACTTAAGTCTGCTGCTTGTCCAAAGAACTTGTATTTATCAAAGAAAAAGAAAAACTAAAATTTTCCCTATCTTATATGGGAGTCAGATTAGGTCCAAAGTCAGGAGTTCTCTTGGGAAACTGATACTATGATTCATTTGAGAAATGAGGACAAATTTTTCCTTGATCATTAAGCTACTATTAAAGGGGGGAATTCTGCTAGTGACAGTTATCCGAAGGTCATTATTTTCTTCGGCCCACAAAGTTTGCTCGTTACTCTATACCAGTGTTCTCAACCTTCCTAATGCTACAGCCCCTTAATATAGTTCCCTCATGTTGTGTTGTGGTGACCTTGACCATAAAATTATTTCATTGTTACTTCACAACTGTAATTTTGCTACTGTTATGAATCATAATGTAAATATCCTATATGCAGAAAGGTCTTAGGTGACCCCTGTGAAAGAGTCATCCGACCCCTAAGATGCTGTGACCCACAGGTTGAGAATGACTGCTCAAGAAAAACATCTAGTTTACCATATTGTATTATCCTGATTTATTTCACTTTCTCCTTTAAACAATGTTTTATTTATCTATGTATTTTATTCATATTTTTGTGCTAAAACCAACTGGGTACAAGATACTGTATGTGTTTATAGTAATTTCAGCTTGTATGTATTTCAGCAGAAAATACTTTTGAGGAGGTGCAATCTGGCAAAGTCAAATAGGTGGAGGCATCTCCCACTTTCTGTTGTCATGCACATGCTGATCTATTACAGAATGTCCGGGGTGTGTCACATGCCGTCCGCCGCAAGGACTGTCCCGTGGTGAAGCTGTAGCTCTTGGGATGCTGGCAGAGTGAAAGTGGCGTGCCGACTGTGCTGCTTTTCTTCACAGTGTGTGGAGTCACTTGATAGTTCCCGGGCTTTGTCTCCTTTTGGCACACGCGTATTACAGAGGTCCATTATAGTATTGAGTCTTTTTCTTCATCACAACCAAGTTTTACTGATTTCTGGCATTGAGATAGTTGATAGCTTTATTTTTTATTTTATTTATTTATTTATTTATTTATTTATTTATTTATTTATTTATTTATTTTTTGTTTTTCGAGACAGGGTTTCTCTGTAGCTTTGAAGCCTGCCCTGGAACTAGCTCTTGTAGACCAGGCTGGCCTCAAATTACTGCCTGCCTCTGCCTCCCAAGTGCTGGGATTAAAGGCTTGCACCACCACCGCCTGGCTTGTAGCGGCTTTATTGGCAGAGTAGGGATTGTTTGTGTCAAGGTCATCCCTCTTAGCAGTGTGTAGAAGAGAAAGGTTAGGGCCAAACTGGTTCTCTAGGAAGCACTGGGTGTTGGTATTTTGTCAGTGACCTTGTGGCAGCCATGCCCTGCACAGAGTAGGGGCATTTGTGTGAGGAAACAGGATCACAAACTTAATGCTTTGGGATATTCTTTTTGTCTTATTTGTTAATAACCTAGTAATTACAAGGCCACTGCCAATCATGTAATAGTAAAGTATGATAACTCCATAAAACATTTTGGTATGAAGATTCTTTTCTTTCTTTTGTAGCAAGACCAGGATGTTGCAAGCAGTCCTCCAGAGAGCTCCTTCCAGAAGCTGGCGCCCAGCGAGTATAGGTACACTTTACTGAGGGACCGGGATGAGCTGTAGAACTCCAGCCCCGCAGGCCTTTCGACAGCAGCGTTGGCTGATGTGGTGGAAATAGTAAACCTATATTTTCATAATTCTATGTGTATTTTTATTTTGAATAAACTGAAAGAAGTTTTGGGTTTTTAATTTTTTTTCCTCCCCCTGACTCAAATGCATTGTCATTTAATACAGCCTCTTTTTAAAAAATCTGCTAGGGTTTAAAAAAATAAAATAAAAACCAGAGGCCTATCTCCACTTTAAATCTGTCCTGTACAGTTTTTATAATGTAAGCGGAAGGTGGCATTGCCAGAAGCATACCGTTAACTCACACTAGCACTGCAGAGGCCAGGGACTAGGCCTGCTTCCTGTGTGCTGTATGATTTCCTTTCTGCTCTTCTTCTCACATGATCAGGTCTACTGGTGTTTTCTTATCGCAGTTCTGAAAGCTAGGGGGATATATACTCTAGAGACCAGGGAGGGGAATAAATTAACATTTTCACACTGTGTACTGTGTTGTACTGATTGGCCGAGCATTACTTATGAAAATTCCATAGTGGTTCTTCTTGGATTCCTAATGTGCAACTTAAACATACTCTGAAGAGGAGGAGAGCCATAAGCCAGAGCATTTGGCAGAAATGGTCCTTATGAATTAAGAAAGAAGAAATGGAAGTATTATTAAATTGCTATGTGTTTTTCTGAGAAATCGGCATATGGCTGGCATTTAAAACTTTGAACGAATTAACCCTGAAATCGAGAAAGTAGAGACACCAGCGGAGCAGGTTATTACTGTGGAACTAGCAACTTTTAAGGCTCTTCCTGTCTAGAAATTTCCATTTTCAAAAAGAAACTGTATTTCAATTATTGTAAGCCTCTTTCTGTCTTTTGTAGTTTTGTTATAGTTATGTAGATCAAAGTGATGAGGAACACAATGTTTTAAATTCTTCTCCCATTTTCAACTATTGTGAATTGTTAGAGGGCCTCCCCTCTAGCTTTCCTGATTTCCCACGCAATGAGACGGTCCCTGCTAGGCCTCAGTTCTGTTAGGAATCCCAGTGCCAGAGGTCCGCCAGGCTCAAAATCTGCTTTCCTCGGGGCCTGGGTGTGGTGCTATAGGCCAAGGGTCATTCGTCCTTGGGAGATCAGTCAGTCCCAGTTTGGGGAGATCATTATTTTTAAGCTCTAAAGGTTGACATGTGCCATTATATGTAGTATGTGATATATGTAACGTCTTTCAAACCTTTTAAAATAAAATGAATATTTATAATGGATATTTAATAACTGTTATTTTTAAAAATAAGCTTCCAGTTCTTAATTATGCATGATTTTGTCCATAGTTTCTGCAGTTTTATTCGGAATAATAAATATTAATGAGGTTATAAGGGGCATGTTTAGAATATTTTGCCAGATTGTGGCTGGAAAACTAGACAGAGCTTTCTTGAAACTAGCCTTTATTCTGTCACTTTATTGCTGTTAGTCAGTGTCTTGAGTATGATCATAGTTGTTGTTTTCAGCAATGAGACTGACCAAATCTGAGGGGTTCAGAATGAACACTCACAGGTATACTACAAGGCTTCCATACAAGCTCAAAACAACACAGAAAGAATGAGCTGTAACAAATTGTGATCCTGTGATTGGGTTTGAAAAATAATAAAAGATATCACTCAAATACTGGACTTCAGACAGCTAGCTGAGAATAGTTATTAGAAAAAAGACCGTAAGGAACACATCTTCAGTGTGGCCTAAAATGATGGGGGAGGGCTGTTTAAAGTGGAAGACTCCGTGTGTTGTATAGCATTCATACATATCAGAACTTGGGCTGTAACCCTTCGCTGGATGGTGAAGCCATTAAGGACAGTGGCTCTGCACATTGTGTCTGCAGCTATCAGTTTGGACACTTAAGTTGTCGTCTATAAATGTTTATTGAAATGATAAGAAACAAAGTGGCCTCGAGTAGTTTTGATACCATGGAAAGTGCTCGGCACTCAAGAGGACTTAATGGCAATTTATAAAAAGTTCTTTACAAGTTCAGGTGCATTCCATGAAGATAATGTAGAGTAATAAAATGTTTTAAGACATAACTTTTGAGACTGTTTTTAGTCAGGTAGTGGTGGTGCACACCTATCCCAACACTCAGGAGACAAGGGCAGGGAGATGTCTGAGTTAGAGGCTCATCTGGTCTACAGAGCGAATTCCAGGACAGCCAGGGGCTATCAAAAAAAACAAAGACTTTTTCTTAGAATAAACATGGGTGAGAGCAGTCTAGATATTTGAAGGGTTGGCATTGTCTGTCTGGATCCCAGGGGTTGAATTAGGGTTGGAGGAATTCACAGAGGAGCAGTTATCAGTTGACAGTTACTCAGAGTAAGCTTTTAGATGCTGCAACTTTTTACTTAAGTTTATCAGACCATATGAATTATCACTGTAGCAAGCAATTTCAGATTAAACATAGGAAATGGAGGGAATGTGCCTGGCATAGAAGCCCTGAGTTACAAACATTCCATTGAGGAGATTATGCTGGGATTTTAAAAGCTGACTACCTGAAAAGAGGTAGGATCTGTCGTGGCTATGAGAACGTGAGACAGCATGATGTTCTAGGAACAAGTACTCCGAGGAAGGCTAACTCCCTGGAGGCTGGCTAACGTGAGCACGTGGCTTAGGACACTATACTGCAGGTCCTGGGGATCCTTATTTGAAAATGGATACTACAGAGGCAGGTCTTAGACTTTACAATTCCGCCTGAACAATGTCAGTGCTGCAGAAGTTGCCTCAATGTACTCAGTCTACTGAGCCTTAGACTTCTCAGCTGAGCTAGGAAGAATGCCAGACTGCACTGGAGGCTGGCTGAATAAGAACCGGAAGCCAGACTTCCTGCTCCTCTGCCAGGATGATGAAACAGACATTCACTGGCCTCTGGCCTCCGTGTCCATGTGTATGCTGTACACACACAGGTATGACAGGCATGCAAATGAATGTATAAGGTAGAGAATGATCATCTCAAGTGTCTTGTGGGAAACTTACTGATGAAGTCAGTTTGTCAGAGGTCGTGTGCAAAAAGAAGGCGAACTGGCGTGATTAAAGCTATCAAGGGGCATATGTTTGAAATGGGAAGGCTCGGAATGAGCTCAAAAGAAAGTGTTAATGTTGCCCAAAACCTTTGAAGAAAAAAATGCATTAAGGCCAAAAAGAATGGGTAATGGATTGATAATCGGGAATACCATAACAGCTCAATTTTTGTCTTCAACAGATATAGTCTGCTTGATCAAAAGTAAAATGACATAAAACTTAAATGTGTGCACACACACAAACAAACAAGAAACTTGTTCTGTTAAATTATTATACCTTAAGGCTCTTGGCCTATACCTTGTATCACCCAGCAGTACTCTCTATTAACAACTATTGGGACAGTCTGAGCAACCAGGATACACGGTTAACTGGGCACAGTACTTCAGTTTTCAGAATGATTGTAGTTTGCGGCATTAGGCTGTTGTACTGGATAAAGTCGTATGAACAAAGTGAAATGCCAGTTGTCTGTTGGGGAAGCTTTAGGTAGTTCTCAGAGCTGGTGAGAGCTGAGCAGAAGCTCCTCCAGGACCACTCACTGCTGGCCGTATTGGTTTATGTATTCATTAAAATAGTTTGTAGGACCTCTGCTTAGCAACTTTTTTAGCTGTGTGTGAAATTTTGTATGTATTTCCAAATAATAAAACTATATTTGTAAAATACTTCTATATTTGAGACTTTTTACTATTTCATAAGTACTGTGTTACGAATGTTTTACTTGGCATCTAGATGACCAGAGTTGGAAAAGATGACTTTTCGAGGTTCGATGTTATTTTCCAGTTCATGTCCAGTGCCTGATTTGATTCGGAATGGGGACTTGTGAGTTCCAGTGTAGTTAACGCAAGCCCAGCTTCAGTTGATGTGTCCGGGTATTCTTAAGAACAATGGGAAAGGTAGAACTGGCCTTAGACAAGAGAGGACCCTGGGAAAGTGCTGTTTCAAACTGTGTCTCTAACATCTCACTATCCCCTACATAGGCACACCCTTGTCTAGTAAATCCGCATAGTAAGTGTGTAGGGCAAGTGTCATCTCCTGGTTAGTCTTTTTACACAAGTCTAGGAAGAGGAACTTCAGTTGAGAAAATGCCTCTATCAGATTGGTCCGTAGGCAAGCCTGTGGAGCACCTGTGGAGCTTTCTTGATTCATGATTGGTTTGGGAGGGCCCAGCCCACTGTGGATGGTGCCTCCCTTGGGCAAGTAGGTGGTTCCTGGGCTGTATAAGAAAGCCAGTAAGCACCACTCATTCATTGCTTTTGATTCAGTTCCTGACTTGGTTTCTGCCTCAGGTTCCATTCATAATAGACTAAAAACTATAAGCTAAAATACGTAAACTCTTTCCTCCCCCAGTTGGTTTTGGTCATGGTATTTTGTCACAACAATAGAATTCAGTCTATACACATCTCCTATATCCTTGTAGTCTTTTGTGTATCCTTAGTTACGTGGTTAGGAGTATGTGTGTTCCCCTTATTTCCATGTGCATACAGGTGATAAGGAAAGGAGGAGAGCCATTTCTATTCCAGCCCCTTGATACTTAGAATTCAGCAGGTCTCTGATGGGAAACAGAAAAGCTAAAGTACAGAGCAAGCAAGCAAACAAAGGCGTCAAGGACAAGAAATTGTCCCTATAGTTGGAATGGATTCTGATAGCAGATCTCTGTATCTCCATTATCTTATTTAGTCAATTACAAATATCCTACAAATGAATCTGTCACCTTCAGTCCTACCTGCTAAGTCAGCTACAAACTCCAAAGACTGCCAAAAAATAAAGGTTCACAGTGCCCACCTAGCTAGAGATATGTAACTGTCAGAATGGTTGCTGTCTTGGCAACACAATGTTGAGTACTGAAATTTTTCTCCTACCTCCACATTTTCTATAAGTTAGATCTGACCCCAATTTAGTCAGCCACTTTTAGGCAATGAGTTAGTTGACAAAACTGCTGTGGTAAGCCATAAGTTTATCAGTCAGTAAGCATAAACTACCATCTCCAGGCTAAAGATTCAGCATTTAATAAACTGCCCCAACCTGGACAAATTGACCTCCATAACAAAAGCTCCAAAATTCTCAAGGCCAGGCATGTGGGTGCAGGTCTTTAATCACAGTATTGGAAGGCAGAGGAGTACATCTGTTCTACGCAGCATTTTCCAACTAGACTACTCCTAGGTATGCAGCCGAAGGACCATGAAGTGTATGTACTTGAGAGAAGCGAACCGTGTAGTGTATGTACATCAGAGACATTTGCTTCTCCATGTTGGTTCCTGCTTTGTTCACTGGGGCAAGGAAATGGAATCAGCTTAGATAAGCATCAACACATGAATGGGTAATTAAAATGGGGCTCATATACCCGATGGAATTTTATTCAGCTGTAAAGAAAAATGAAATTCTGTATTTTGCAGGAAAACAGGATTTTTTTATTAAGTGAGGTAACCCAGGTTTGGAAGGACAAACATATTCTCTCACATGAAGATCTTAGCTTCTAATTTTTATATATGTATATTTATGAGAATGAGTATGGGTAGATGCCAGGAAACTGGGAAGGGGCCCATGAGAGAGGTGGGTAAAGAAGTCTTAAGGGAGAGGAGTGGAGAAGGGTAATGCTAGGAGTGAAGGGTTTCCACTGGCATGCGGGCAGGGACATGGGAGACAGGAGGGTGTGTGGGAATGTCAACCAAAACCAAGTGTGTGTGGGAATGCCATAATGAAACCTGCTACTTTGCATGCTAAAATAAAAAATTTTAAGTATGCATAGCCTGTTACCACCATTTGTCTAGAGGAGAGGGTATATCCACTTACTCTTAAAATCCAACTATTTTCTCGTCTCTGTTCATTTTAGTGTCACCCAATACTGCTTTCACTATTCTTATAGATAAACAACACGTTTATATTAATGCACATGGTTTTTATTGCTGCGAAGAGACATCAGGACCACGACAATTCTTATAAAGGAAAACATTTAATTGAGGCTGGCTCACAGTTCAAAGGTTCAGTCTATGACTCTCGTGGCAGGAAGAATGGCGGGATGCGAGTAAACATGGTGCTGGAGGGGTAGCTGAGAGTTCTATGTGCGGATCAGAGGACAGAAAGGGGAGAGAGAGAGAGAGAGAGAGAGAGAGAGAGAGAGAGAGAGAGAGAGAGAGACTGGGACTGGCTTGACCTTCTGAAACCTCAAAGCCTACCCTCATCCCTATGAGTCTTTGGTGGTTATTCTCAATCAAACCACCACACTGGAGAAAATTATAGTAAATGCTGTAACTGTAGTCACTAATAGTTATAGTTAGTCTTAACCAACCACCATTCTGGGCATAACATACACATCATTTTAAACACTTAAGGTCACTCTGTGTTATAGGCAAGGAGGTATCAAAGGAATGGTCTGTAAAAATGTAAAAAGAAAAAAAAAAGCTGTTGACCCAACCCTACCCTTTTGTGAATAAGACTCACAGAGACAAGGGAACTATAGCGTCACCATCAGGTTCTGTCAAGAGAGGCTGTTTGGTGGAGTTTATGAACTTTAGCATCAGAAACCTGGATTCAGCTCCTGTCGAAGTGTGTCCCTCTTAGCTTCAGCCTTGCTGTTGCCTAATTCCATTCTCTGCTTGCCCAACAAATCCTTTACTCTCCTTCAGCTACATCCTATTTCAATACTAGTCTGTATTGTAAATCTCTTAGGCCCTGTGATGATTAATACTGCCAAGCTGATAAGATCTAGTATCACCAGACACCCAAACACGCCTCTGACCATGTCTGCAAGGGAGTTTCTAAATTAGGTTAATCTGGGCTGTACCATTTCATGGTTTGGGGTCCCGGAGTACATGGAAGATGCTAAGTGCCAGCATTCATGACTTTTCCAGCTCCAGATGCAATGCCAATAGCTGCTGCCTCAAACTCCTGGGACTGGGGCAAAATAAACCCTTGTTTCCTTAAGTGCTTTTGTTATTTGTCTCAGCAACAAGAAAAGCAACTAATGTAGACCCCTAGTAATCCTACAATCCAACTGTAAAACAGTAGATTGAAAAAAAATTCCATGGCACTTTTGCTGTGATGGAGATCCGAGATCTTTCTTCCTGATCAGGACTTTTAATCTGACAGAGAAATGTCTTCACCTCCAAATTCAGGAATCTTCCTGACATTCCAGTGCTTGATGTATTTCCCAGATTACTTCTCTTGACTCTTGTATCCCTCTTAATGGCAAAAGTGAGCAACCATGTCCTAGCTATCGCATATATGTTACACACCTCCAAAGTTAGGACTCAAATACTATGGCTGCATTTCATGTGTTCATGCTATTCATGCTAAAAAGAAAAAAGAAAAATATTCAAAGATAGAAACAAATGTATGGTCACATCCCAAATGAAGCTTCCAGTCTAATCAGAGAGGGCCTACTACCACTAAAGAGAAAAGTTCAACTTTGAAGAATTCAACTCTGAAAAAACCCACAGGTGAAAGTGGAGAAATGGGAGCTAGTGAACAGCATCTGTCAGGAAACATGAGCATGGCAAACTAGCCTGGAAGGGCCTGGGCACTAAAAGGTAAGTTCCATGGCTTTTCTCCACGGGTTTCCAATAAGTGTTTATGGAAGGAATAATCACCACAAAGTAAGCATTCAGTGTTAAACAGGGGAATCTCACAAATGAGAGGTGAGAAAGGAAGGCGACTACACTAAATACACCAAAAGCTCTGGCCACTATAAGGAACATTTCTGGCAACAAGGGGACCCTTTCACAGCAGTTACCTGAGACTGTCAGAAAATTCAGATATTTACATTATGATTCATAACAGTAGCAAAATTAGTTACTACATAGCAATGAAAATAATTTTATGGTTGGAGGTCCCATTAGGAAGGCTGAGAAGCACTAATCTGGAGTAAACAAAGAATTACTATATTTTAGATATATATTGCCACTCTCCTGTGTCCCCCTCGCCAGCTTCATTGTTAAGTCATCCATTCAATTCCCTGCTTTCTTGTTATTAACTCTTTGATTGTTCCCGTGTCATTTTACATTTCATGGATTCCCACTCACTTGAAACTTAAAGCCCCTCTTCCATCAGGCATATTCTTTCTTACGTACTGCTCAAACACTGAGCTCTGCAAAGCCTTCCCATTTGTTTCCAGTTATCCCTTCACTGAGGCCTCTAATACTATGTCCATCTTCTTCCTGGTGCTTAGCATGTTTTGGTGTGACATACCCACTCCAGGTAACTTCAGGGCTATGATAGCATCTACAGATCTTTCTTTCTGTATATGACACTATCATTCAACACACAACAGGAAGCCAGTTTAATGTTTGTTAAGTGGGTGAATTTTTATTGCATATTTCCTTATTCAAGCACCATTCAGCAATGTAATAAACGACAAACCAATTCAGGAAGAACTTAATTTTGCAGAGATTCTTGCCATTTAGCCTTCCCTTGTCCTTACCTTGCCAACATGTTAAAGAGGACTCCTGTGCGTTGGCTGCAGAGACACAAGTGCTGAGACTGACACTGCGTGGAAGGCTAAGAAATCGCAACTGTTTTCCTCTAAGAGCGCGTCTTTCCATTTTGCCTGATTTGGACCACTGAAGTGCAGAGAATCTCCAGCAGGCAACTTGACATGGCATAATGAAACCTAATAAAAAACACATGGAGGATCTCCCCACACTCCCATATCATTCTCTTAGATCTTACACAAAGTAGCTTTGTGGTCTTGGGCAAATCAATGGCCAATGTTTTCACTGTAATATATTTGTTTTGGTTAATATTGCCCAGGAGCATTTTTGTCATAAACTGGTTTCTTTGATGGGAGCAATGTAGATACATAACTCTTACTATTGGTTATCGACAACACTCAAGACTTTGTGAAAAGGTGTCAAACTGATGAACCCAGATAGAACCATTTGCTAGAAACACAGGTGTTAACAACAGTTATAAAACAGAGTCAGATGCTTATAACCCCAGAATTTGGGAGATGGCAGCAGGAGGATCACAAATTCAAAGTCGGCCTGGCTACCAGTAAATCCCTATTTCAGAAAAACAAAAACAAAAGCAACCCCCCGCCACACACACAGAATCTGAATGTGTCTTAAGAGTGGGTTAGAGAAGCACACTTGCCTTGCTAGACCTCCACCTACTTGGGAATGTCATCAGATCCTGTAAGCACCTGAGAACCGCGGCCACATTCTAATCTATGTTGAGAAGGCATTGCATGTACAGCAGGCCCTTGCCCCAGGCTTTCCCTCCTCTATCCTGAGTCCATGTGCTTTCAGTGAAGGGCTTAAGGGACTCTTCTGAAAAATGCCTTTGCTTACTAACTAGTCAAAGGATGGTTTGACTTCTGGGCTTTTACTGGAAGGAAATACTGTGTGCTAGATATTTGCAGTTTGGTTTCAAAACTTCTTGTGAACAGTAGGTGTTATCAGCATCCCATTCTCACGCTGCAGTAAACAGCATGGAAGGGAGACAGGCAGAAGGACATTTGTGGCCATGCAGGAGTTTCGGGGTAACCCCAGTCCCTGCTCCAGATGTACGGCCAGGTCTAGGCAGCTTCAGCATGCTCACTTTCTAGGCATATTAGGTGTCTGGCTTCTGTGTGTGAGGTAGGATAGTAAGCCACCAAGACACAAAACTGAGTTGGGGAGAGAGCAGGGTCGCAAAGGCATGGGAAAACAGCCTGTGTCTTTTCTTATGTGATGTACAATTCTTTGGCGGCAAATCCAGATGTTCCAGATGTTGTGGCAGATGTTCAGAAATAGCCTAAGTGTTGTTACCAGCACCCTACCATGTGTGCATGGCTTCCCAGGGGCATCATTTAAAGAATAATGATTAATTGATTCTAAAAGCTATGAGATTTATTTTTAAAAGTACTGTTTATTTTTAATTATATAAGACACTTTAAACAATGATCATAACCTATGATATAAACCAATGTGTAGAAGGTGGGGCAGGAGAGTGGCACTCTTCATTCTATACTTGAGTATAAAACAGAACACAGTGCAGTGCTGTGTTCTGCCATGGCCACAATGAAGAGCAGGCTTTGGACACCTGGTGAGGCACAAAAGACAAAAAAGCAAATGAACAGCAAGGGTTGTTCACAGTTGGCCTTACAGTCGCCAGGCTTCCGGTGAGGCAGTGCAGCATAGCCGAGAGCCCGAGCACCAACAAATCCAGTTCCATCCCAGTTTCCTCCTTTGGAACTGAAGGACTGCATAGTACTTAATTCCTCTGAGGCCCAGTTACCCTCTCCATAAATGCCTGCTAAAGCGCCTGGCTAACTGCTTAGGAAACACCAGTTCTTCTGTAGGGAGGTTTTCTGAAAACTGAGGGTGCCAATTGATTTGTAGACTGAGATTGGTTTAGTGGACTTAGATTTGTAGACTTAGATTGGGTTGAAATCAATATGTTGAAAAACAAAACATCAAAATGTATTCCACATAATGAGAAACATTTTTCATGTATATATGTTCAATTTTAATACTTTTTTTTTACTATGGGTTACACCAAAATTTCAGAGAAATTCTCAGATTATAACATCAAAAAGAGTATTTAGGAGTGCTACTGTTACTGAAATGAGTAATTTTATGTAAAATCTACAAATTTTACAACCTTAATTAAAGTGGTGCTTTTTAACTGGTTGAAATAAAAATAAGACATAAATCATAGAGAAGATAAATTTAACTTGACACTTCTGTGTCATATTGACTAATTTATACTTTTAAGTACTTTATATAATTTATAGTTGATTAAAAACTTCTAAGCAATTTCCACAAAAAGTTATTGTAGGGAAATGAGGTATAATTTCTAAGTAATTCTAAAATATAAAATTTTAAAGAAGACTGTAAGTTCCTTAAGCATTTAGACGGCTAGAGTCGAAAGCCTAATACTGACCGTTGATGATCATGTCAACAGTTCCCACACTGGCTCAGTGAAAACGCAAAATCCAGAAGATGCGGGTTTTAAACGCAAGCCTCACCCTGGTTCTTCGTGCTGTGGCTATTATGGCACACGGACTGAGTGGCCCTTTGGGGACTGGCAGAATAAGTACTAAGCAATGAGGAAGATGATGTAGAACACGGGAGACTAGACAATGAGACAACATTGCTTATTCTGAGAATTCCAGCTAAGCAGGCTGGACTGGCTGTATCAGAATTACCGGTGATGGAGGTTCAAGAATCTTGTTACAGTCAGGTGGTGTGGTGATGGCACTTGCCTTTAATCCCAGCACTCCAACTCAGAAACAAGTGCATCTCTAGTTCAAGGCCAACCTGGTTTACAGAGTGATTTCCAAGACAGCCAGGGATACACAGGATACACATCTTGAAAAACAAAACAAAATTTAAAAAGAATCTTTTTTTAAATCAAATTGGGATGTGTTCTGCCTCCTGCTCAGATTTGACATGTCCAACTTAAAGGAGCAGCAAGAAACAGAGAAAAAAAGATGAAGTTAAAAATAATTACTCCAAATACTTAATTCCCAGTGTCAGGCAATGAACACAATCCAACACTCATTCAAAATACTTCCTCTTTTTGATATTAAAGTCTTAAGTCAGCAGATAACAAATACTTGCTACTTCCCGATAGCTTAATACAATGTAGTGCTTTGTTTCATAGGAATATGCATCAGCAAGACTCAAAAGCATGAAAGGGAAGGATCTTAGGGTAGAGAGGGAAAGGTAGCAATCAACAGAGGCCAAACATCAACACAGCTCTTTTTTTGTTTTTGTTTTTGTTTTGTTTTGTTTTGGAGACAGTGTTTCTCTGTGTAACAGCCTAGCTGTCCTTGTAGACCAGGATGGCCTCGAATTCACAGCAATCTACCAACCTCTGCCTCAGAAGTGCTGGGATTAAAGGAGTGAGCCACTACCACATGGTGTCAACACAGTTTTTAAAAGAAGCTAAATGGTAAACAAACCCTTTGGTGCTTGAACCCATGCTCCTGGCTGACCATGCTTTCTCCTCAGGAGAGATTAAAAAATGAGGCAACCAGTGGCTCCCTCCTCCTATCTCAAATGAGTTGGGACACAGGATGAGGCTGCCTACAGTCTTAAATTCCTTTTCTCTAAATTTCAAAACTTTTTGTTTGAGACAGACATGGAACTGGACTGGACCATGTCTGCTGTCCATGTTAGCACCACAGAGCTTGTATCGGGTCTGAATCTTGGTTTTGGCCATCTAGAGCAGGAGAGAAGTGTGAACACTGGGAGGAAGAGCAGCCGTAAAAACTGCAGGATAGGAATGACCTGGGAAAGGGCAACGGCAACAGAAGTGAGGTAGAAAGCTCCTTCTCAACCCAGCCAGAGGACTGAGAGGCCCAGACCCCTTGAGACAGGTATGTCAGCCCCTTGAAGTCCTACAGTGCCCAGGATGTGATCTTGTACTTCCTTCTGCCCAAAAATGCTGGAAATATTTAAATTTGCTCTTTTCAATTTAAGAGATTACAGGAAGGGGTAACTAGAGATGGAAAATGATATGAAAAAAAACAGTAATTATGAGAAAAATCCTCATTACATAGATAGAATTCACCCTAGAAGCAGAGAGCCTTCAGAATTACCAGCTACAAGTGGGTGTGGTGGCTGGGTTAGTAGATCCAGCTATGAGATTCTGTGCTCTTATCTGGAGAGGCAGGGAAGGCTTCAGAAAAGACACCCATGTCACAATGAAAAGTCTGCAAAGAGAACATGGGCTTCTCTTTCCATTTTATAGTATTAATTTCCTTCACCAGAAAATATAAATGGATCCATGTACAATCAGTTCCCAAGTCCAGAAATAGTTTGCCTGCACCCCTTGTTAGGCGGCAACATCCCTGACAGAAAGACTCCTGAACTCACATTCTGTTTCTCCCTACAGGAGGAAATAATCTACAAACACATTGACCCTCGTGTGCCTGATACATTTCTACACATCTTAGATCCTTAGATTTATAGGTTCAATCTTCACATTTCCAGGCAGAACATTTGCTCTTTGGCAGTCTTTAAACTGGACCTGACAGCCATCCCACACCCTCGGCCCAGGCTCCTCCACTCCTAACATCTCCATTAACAGCCAGCAAACAAATACATCCAGTGATGGAGGTTCTACAGCACACGGCCATGGAGAACCGCTTGCTGATACTGTCCAGCAGCTGAGCACTCAGCAGCAGCAAGGAGCTCCTTAGGGTGGACGCACTGGCGCCTGGTGGAAGCCTGAGCTTTAGCTGCATTTTTTGTCGCTTTGGCTAGGGAGGTCTGGACAGCTGGAAGTGAGCTTCTCCATCATTTTCTGTTTCCTTCTTTGTATCAATTTTCCACCTGTGAAGCCCAACACCCCACCACCAAGTGCAGCTGCAATTCCTGCCACTTTGAAGCCTGCGAGGAGGCCGATGGGACCCCCCACCACTCCTCCGATGAGTGCACCTGCCACAGGCAGAGCTGCCAGCTTGTATTTTGCAGCCTGTAAAAGAAAAAAAAATTCAATTTAGAAATTGAGTTGAGAAAATCTGCCTGTGGTGATGTGCGCTTTCCTCTCATTACTCCTGGCAATGCCTCTTTAACAGTGGGCTCATAATTAACCTCAGAGATTATTCTTGTTGGGTGTGTGTGTGTGTGTGTGTGTGTGTGTGTGTGTGTGTGTGAAAGTATTCCACAGGTACTGCCATTGCTCCAGACCACAGAACTGAGGGAGGTTGCTCCGGAGTGGACAGCTACAAATTGATTTTACTTGCAAAACAATCAATCCACTATCTGGCTGGCTTATTTAAACAGTGTCAGCAGCCACTGGCCCCACCACAGCTTTGATTCGGCACAGGGGTTATTCCACATTAGGCACCTGTGCTGAAAACCACATCGTATGGATAATAGATGGTCACACTCCTCCAGGGCTGCTGCAGTCTCACTTTGGCTCTGCCTGGATTAATGGACCGCTCTCTCTTCTCCCTAGGCCTCTGCATATATTCCTTCATAACAACTAAATGCCTCAGAGTGAGACCACAGTTCATTCTCTCTGAGAAAAAAAAAAATCTCTGATGATAGAATGAATCTGGGAGTAGAATATTACAGCCATTGATTTCTTACACTACCTATGTGTCATTTCTTCCTTATTTCCTTAATTGCTGGTTCCCTCAACACTGAAGAGAGCAGATCAATTGGGTTAATACTAGAGATTCCTGGGAGCCAGAGTACCATTGATTTGTCAGCAGGAGCAGGATCTTACCTTCCCCAAGTTTTTGGTTCCCTCTTCAACATTCACAGCAGCACTGTTGACATGGTCTGCAATGCTGTCAATCTTCTCCTGCTGAGACTAGATGCAAAGGAATTATGAGTGAGCGGTCCTGCTGGGGAGCAGTGGGAAGCCAACACACACTATTTTAATTCCTGTAATCAGGCCCCGGGTGCTGCAGCCTTGCAGTCTTAATAGCGGTTCATTAATAGCATCTGATAAACCATGTAGAAAGTACAAATTCACTTTCACGGAAAAAGAGGGGGACTTAATGATTGGGTAATAAAAGGGTGGTACCTTCATAGCAAAAAGCACCTCACACTGGAATTCATTCAAACATACAAACATATTATTCTCCAAATGAACCGACTTTGTAGGAGGAAAAAAATCCAAATAAGCATTTACATGTCATGTTGGGTTTGATAGTAAAAAAAGGAAAACATTCAAACAAAGTCCATAACTTACCTTCTTTGGAGATTCTGTTTAAATCAAATTTACTTTAGGAGTAAAATGCCTTTGACCCAACAGATACAAATTGTTCTTTTGTAAGAATGACACTACAACGTGGTATAATCCAGCATGAGATCTTTGCACTTTGATATGCAATAGGGAGTAATGAAAGAATTTGTGGTCTTGAGTTGTACACCTTTTTACTAAATAAAATATAGTTCAAGTTAACATAGTTCAGATCAATAATATGATACAGCAGTCTACCTAAAACAGTAACACCTGTTCTGATGCAGCAACGACCATGACTCCTGGGACCCCTGATGGATGAATGGTGCAGCTGGGGACTGCCATTTCTTCTCTAATGTGTGAACCACCTCAGTGCCACTCATGAATGGCTACCGAGCTCTGCTCTGACTGACACGTCAGGCACAAGCACTCTGTTCTCACCCTGGAACCAGGATCTCATCAAGATCAACTTTATTTTAATAGGTATATATGTGTATATATGGACACTCATATAAGTGTATATATATATGTGTATATATATATATATATAGTTAGTTAGTTAGTTAGTTAACTAGTTATATACCATAATATGCACCCATATTGATGGTGAAGTGCATTAGGTCTTAACCGATGTAGAAAGGCATGTGATCACTACATCAGGACACAGGTAATTCCTTTCACTTCTTTGCAGAAAAACATAGGAGACCCTCTCTTCAGCTCCACATAATGCTCCTTATACAGTGATTCAACTGCCTTTTATGTTAAACCTATTTAGATTGAGGCACACAAAACTAAGGCTTCCTATCCCACTCAGCATTTCACAAGAGAAGGTAAGCACAATACAGCTCACAAGCCCCCAGCTGTTTCCTATTAGCATTATTGACATTCCTTCCCTGCCAACATGTACCTTCTCTCTGCCAGGCCTTTTGTGGTGGCCCTTCATCCCAGGATTCTCCACGACCATCTCGACATCCCTAACAATTCTTAAAATAGGACGTGTTCCAATTTCTTTTGAATCTGTCACACAAGGATAGCCAAGGCTCTCAAACTTGAGTACACACTAGATCACCTGCAAAGTTTCTGGAAACACATTGCTGGACCCTGCCACAAGCTTTTGATGTGGCAGTCTTGAAATACAGTCTGAGAATGTGTGTGTGTGTGTGTGTGTGTGTGTGTGTGTGTGTGTGTGTGTGAGAGAGAGAGAGAGAGAGAGAGTGAGAGAGAGAGAGAATGCACACATGCACAATACAGAAGAGGGTATTAGATCTCTTAAAGCTGTAATTACAGGAAGTTGTAAGCAGCCTGTGTGGGTGCTGGGAACCAAATTTAGGTCCTCAGCAAGAGCAGTACATGCTCTTAACTGCTGAGCCATCTTTTCAGCCTCCCATTTCACATACTTTGAACATCACTATCTTCCATGATTAAGACTGGCACAAAATATAGGATATTCTGTGGCCCTGGTATGTTCTTGGGCCAAGTATTCTCATCTGCTACATGAGGACTATGGTATTTCTCCTTCCGTGTGGTAAAAGGGGGATACAATGAGACGTCTGCAGAGCACAATGGGAAAACAGAAACACCATCCTGGTTTCACCAAGGACGTGCTAACTCTCATCTTTCCAGCAAAATAGTTTAGCAAGCTTGCTCCTGATGGTGTTCTCAGATAACAGGCCTCCCTTAGTGTTCACTGGATTTTCATTTTTACAACAGCAAAGCTCCTTTCAGTCAGCTTTCTAGCCACAGAAACAAGTGCCAGCACCAACAATATCCAACTTGTCTGTATTCCTGACCGCTGCAGGACTTGTGTCTGCCTTCCACTTTTGCCTGAAGCAATCTATGCTAGCAGGTGAGCCACTGCAGTAAAACCCTATCACCAACTTTTACATCTTTATGGCTAAAGCAGAGGATGAAGAGCTGAGGGAGGAGTCTGCTAGGGCTATTGCTAAGTCCACACTCCAAGTAATCACAGACCTCAGGAAGATTTATTTCTGTGCCCCTTCCTAAAACTTTGGATACTGCAACATTATGGCTGTCGTAGTCACTGCTTTGCTGCTGTGAGAAGACAACATTAACAGAGAAACTCTTATGTAGGAAAGCATTTACTGGGGACTTGCTTAGTTTCAGGGGCATAGTCCATCGTCATCATGGCAGCGAGCACAGTAACAGCGAGCACAGTGACAGGGAGCACAGTGACAGGGAGCACAGTGACAGGGAGCACAGTGGTACAAATGGGTAATGGAGAAGCAACTAAGAGCTGCATCCTAATCAGTAGGTCAAGGGACAGAAAATGAGCCTGGCATGGGCCTTTGACACATTACAGCCCATGCCAGTGACAAACTTCCTCCAAGAAGGCCATACCTCCTAATCCTTCTAATTCTTTCAAAGAGTTCTACTCTCTGGTAATTAAACATTCAAATAAATGAGCTTATTGGGGCCACTCTCATTCAAATCATCACAGTGATTTGTTAAGTTTAAAGTAGAATTTTAAGATAACTAATTTTTCCCTACAAAAATCCTTTGGGAAAATTAGAGAAAAGACTACCAGGAAAATGCCCAACCTATGAATACTCATTATTTCAACTGTAATGCATTCATTAGTGCAACTACCAGTCCAAGATGAGTCTATCTGTCCTGGGGTAGCCCATATCTGTTAGTACTACAGACCTTAGGAAGCTTGCTGGGACGTGGGGATAGGAGAAGCCGGAGGGCAGAAAGCCCTACCCTAGTCAACAGACATCCCTCAATTATACAAACCTAGCTGCTACTTCCTGTTAGTTTGGCTTCAGTCTTCCAACTGTCTGTATCTTTAGATTCTACTTCATGTATAAGAAGGACTTGGTGATCTCCACAATGATTGTAGTTAGCTTTCAATCACCATCAGGAGAATGCGAAACTATACTGCATTTAAAGCTAAGACCTTAGCTCTTTACACTGGGCCAAACTGCACAAAAACAACATTACCAGTCTATGAGATCAGGCTGATGGAGGAGGGTTATCTGTCTATTGTGTTATTTTCATTGGTCAATAAAGAGACTGCCTTGGCCCCTTGATAGGACAGAAAATTAGGTAGGCGGAGTAAACAGAATAGAATGCTGGGAAGAGGGCTATGAGGCAGAAGCCATGGAGCCAGCCATCAGGTCAGACATGCTGAATCTTTTCCGGTAAGCCACACCTCGTGGTGCTATACAGATGATTAGAAATGGGTTAATATCAAGATATGAGAGTTAGTCAGTAACTAACTCTCTAGAGATAATGGGCCAGGCAGTGCTTAAATGAATACAATTTGTATGTTGTTATTTCTGGGACTAAGCTAGCCGTGCGGGAGCCGGGTGAGGCGAAAAGCAGGTCTGCCCGCAGCCCCTCACTACATCAGGCTTCTCCCAGCAGTGGTGACTCAGGGCCTCTGCCCTTATCTACCCACTTTGCCTCTTTGCTTCTGATTTAAGTTTGTCTTCGTCTACCTAGACTTCTCAAACTAAACAGTTTTCATCCCCCAATACCCAGTCTGGCATTTTACTCTTTGGCACTTAGAAGTGTTCTCAGCATCCTTTTATCAATGGACTAAGTCACTTGTAAGGCACATTTTAAGGAATATTCAATTAGTTGCCCTATTGGCCTGAAAGTAGCCAAATCTGTATAAGCAGTGATAGGGGCAAATCGGTTTCAGGAGAACTCAGAAAGAACTCGAAATGTGACACACAGGTAGACAATGGTTATCTTGGCCTAGTAAAGGCAATAAGCAGGGTAGAGAAGGAACATTGCATTGGGAGGGGACTTAAGGATGTTGGTGGCAAAGGTAAGACCCAAAACAAGGTTGCAGAATAGCTGAGGTAGATGGGGATGAGAGGAGGAAAGATACTGTCTGAGGGAGTCTTTTCATCTGGTTTGCAAAACCTGCTGTCAAATAACATGCTAAAGTTCATAGAGACTATACATGGAAAAATCTAACCGAATCCACTGCAGTCCTATTCTAATGCAGTCAGAACAAAATTGGATTTCAAAAGCCACAGAGAAAAAGATGGAAGTCAAAATAGACCCAGCAGTAAGGGTAGCATGTTGTCCAACTTCTGGCCCAGAGTTCTTTAAATTCTCCTTGACGGGAAGGAAATGGGCTGGTCATAAGAAAGGGGCACTTGCACAAGCAGAACAGAGGCCTGTAGATATGAATCCACCCAGAGTTACTGGGCCACACTGTAGCCTCTCATTATCTTCGTGAGTCCTATTACAGCAAACTATGTACATCTTGATATTCTAATGACTTGCAAGCGTACAACTCTTGCATTGTATTTCATTCACAATACAGAGGCATCGGCAGCATTACCCTACAGGGCCTTTTGATCCTCCTGAGTTCAGCACAGCTGTGCACCCAGAGAAAGTTCTTTAACTATATTGTTGTCCAGATACACTCATGTGACAACAACAGAGGATGTGGTCACTCCTGTGTTCCTGCTTATTCTCTACCTAAATGGAACTTCTGTGACTTCTTGGCCATATGTCACAAGAACTCAATCATTCCGGGAATAACAATCATAGCTCTCCTTTGAGCTTCTGCCAAACAACACTGCATCTCGTGTCCTTGCAGAGACGATTATAACTAGGACATTTGTATGGAGCTGTGGCTGTGGTCGGAACCTTCCCGGGTCAGTCCATAGACTGGGTTGTGACCTGCTTACTATATAACATAACTGAACACACAATTGCTAATTCTCCACCAGCTCTATCCCTTTCTTTCATATGCCTACCCACCAGAAGAGAAAATGCATTTGTTTGGATAAGAGCTAAGTCTACCTTAGTGATGTATAATTTACATACACCGAAACACATTTCAGTGTGCAGACTGATGGCTTTGGCAAGTGCCTATATTTATGTGACCAAGCATACACAGACTTTATGAACTGCATTAGAGTGAGAGATTATTAATTACAATAATTGGATAGATCTTGATTGTAAACAACACATGTGTTGGGGGACTCCTGTATCATTCCCCGCCATCTGCAAAATAATAACAGGCCATAGAGACAGCTAGTCTGGAGACTACTAACATTTTTTTCTTTTGACTTAGAAGCATCAGAAATAATTCAAACAATTTATTGCTTTCAATTTCAGTCATTACTGTCCAGGAAAATAGCCATAAGATAGACCATAAGAAGAAAAGGCTAGCATTAGACAGTCTAGAACACAAGTCTAGAACTCATTGGTACAGGAGAGCCACAGAAAGAGAGCATTTCTAAGAAATGAAAATGTGTCTGGGTAGGTCAAAGAAACAAGAACATTTATCTCAAAACCGTGAAAACCTCTTATACTGAAAGAAAACAAACTCTTCCGTATGTGGCTCTAGAGAACAAAAGTGCCCAAGAAAAATTCTATGACAGAATTTACACAGGAAGAGCTTCCACCCCTCCTACAGCCTTCAGAAGAATAGCTAAGCACCAGTGTCACATCCGTGACTTTTAGAAAGACAGAAGTCAGTGGTCTGAGAAACTGGGGCAGAGCACTGGGCTAGATTAGCAAGATCTGGAGTCCTTCCCCATTCCAGCCCTGAGGAGCTGTGCTCTAGGAGCCTCCACCTCAAAACCAGGCCTTAGGGAAGCCTCGATGCAGAGAATCTGGGTTGCAATTCATGGCCTGAACAACAACAGGAAACCAGCCTAGCCAGAGCACAAGCGGAAATTACTTTGCACCTGTGCAAACAGGTGTTCACACACCAAACCTTCCTATAATTCCCAGGGGAAAACAAACAAACAAAATACAGTTTAAAAAATAATGATAAAAAATTTACATTTCCTACCAAAACTATAATATGCTCCCTAATCTATGACAGCAGATTCATTCAGGCCTTAAAGGTTCCTGTCTTTGACTTCACCTTCCTCCAGGTTGATCCTCAAAAAGATCCTCAAAGGATTCTGAGCATCCTTTACACTCTATAGGTAAGTGTTACTACTTTACCTACAGGTTAAATTCTTATAACTGGTTTCCAGCTAGCCACCGTGCCCATGACCTCCTCTTCATTATAAGAGTCTTCCTAAGGCACAAACTGGATCGCAGGACATCTGTACCAGCTCCTTCAGACCCACAAAGCAGCCCAAATTCAGTAGCAGCACTAGCTGACCTTCATCAATCCCTGTGTGTCCCTTGTAGTTTGGATAATAGGTACACTAAGAACTTTTTGACAGTCCACAGAACTCACCATGTCTTGTCCTATTTCACCTATTTGAAAGAACATCCCTTGTGGCCCTCTGGGAGCATTTACTCATTCTTCAAGGCTCACGTTAATACCAGCCTGTGATTGTAGCTTTAATGCTGCTGTATCATAAACCACGCCTCCCTCCCTGGAATACATGTTTCTTCTTGGAGCTGATGGGGCCTTTCACTTTATTTTGCATTTAGTTATCATGCTTGAAAACTAAGTGTGAGAGTCACAGCCCACCTCTTCCTCCCATGGAATCCCCAAAGCAGAAAGTAGACTTGATTTTTGTTTGTGTGCAACTTGGTCAAACTTCCAACACTGAGAATCCAGCAAAGTACTTTTTACATAATATTTATTAAACTGATCTAGAATTCTGGGACCATATTCATAGTTCAATACCATTTTTAAATTATAATCTAGGCTCATAGGTTAAGAGCACTTGCTACTCTTGCATTGGACCCAAGTTTGAATCCTAGCACCCATATCACAACTCAAAAACATCTGTAACTCCAGTTTCAGGGCATTCAAAACCCTCCTCTGACGTGTGGGCATCAAATACACAGGTGTTACACATTCATACATGCAGGCAAAACATTTGTACACATAAAATAAAGGCAAATGTTTTAAAAATATGTGACCTCTATTAAAATTTTAATCAAAAGGACAGTGACTGATTAGTTCTGAGCCTTACTCAGTTCAATACTTACATTCACTAGGAGGGAGAAATCAGTGACCAGGTGGCTAAGTTCGATTAAGTCCTTTAAGAAGAGAGAGAGGGAGGAAATTACTTACTTTTACATCACACAGTTACCAAAAAGAAAATGCGCTTAGCATACCGCTTCTAAGTTATCCCAGGATTCAGCAGCATTTTGGTCTCGAGGGATTTCAGGCAAGGCATATATCTGAGTCAGACTCTGAGCAGCAGCTTCGGCCTCCGCAGTGTGGAGCGCTCCTGGATGGACACAGGCCTGGTTAGAGCTTGCTTCTCAGGAAGGACAGAACACAAACTGGCTCCAAAGACAACTAGCACAGAGAATACTTATAATTCCATTCAGGCTAAAAGTAAATGGATCAATCTACGAAAACAGCATTGTGTACCTTTGGGCAGCCTGTTCTCTGAGTTAACGCAAAGGCACCAAGCAAGACCTTGTAACTGAATGATGAGGGTCAGAGGTGGAAGAGGTGGCAATGGCAACTACTACACTTGGCCAGCGCTCTACAGCAGCAGTATAACACGTTCTGCTGCTAAATGCATAGGCTTGGACTTAGCTATTTAAGTGATAAGGATCAGATATAGCAGGTGTCAAAAGCAGGACAGTGGGGCCGGTGACTCACTGACTCAGCAGGTAACACATTTGCTGCCAACCTGACAATTCGAGTTCAGTCCCCCACATAGAGATGAAGGAGATAACAGATCCCACAAAGTTGTTCTCTGACCTACACACACACACACACACACTCACACACACACATACCTCACATTATGTACACACACAGTAAAAATCAACGTATAATTTTAAAGTAGGAAAGTGGGCTGGGGTTTAGCTCTATGGAGGACACTTTGGTTTACTAGTACAGAAGGAAAGTGAAGTAGTTATGTGTTTGTAGCAATTAACATCAGTCTCTATTGGTGACAATCTCATCAGCAATGAGCACATTTGCCATAGGAATGTTTTTGGACACGTAACTCTGCTTAGAGTCATTCTTCTTCCACATACTTTATGGTTTTTTCTACTTCTTTTTTTAGTTTTAAAAATCTCTCAGCCCACAAAAACTATTTACTAAACAATACTGTAATAACAAAGTAATAAACACTACAAACATCAACCTTCAAGTCTTCCTGGGTCTCTCCTTCATGAAGCAGACACTGTGGCACTCCTAACAGACACAACAGAAGGCTACAAGACCAACCCTGAAGTGGTCTGCTCAGAAAGCCCGGTGTTAAGAGTCCCGGGAGCTTGCTGTTCCTGTTGGTAAAGGAAGCTGCTATCTATTTTGCATAGAACCTGGCCCTGCTGCTGCCACTGCTACTGCTGCTATCATGGACAGAGCTTCCATGGAACCTGTGGTACAGAAACGCCACAGTCAAGTTCAGTCAGTATTATGTGACAAGACTATGCCGCCTGTGAGTATGAGGTACGTAAGTATAAGCCTGGCCTTTAGTCCTGGCTTGTGGAGAGAGAGTAGTCATCAGGGGCTCTGGGGCCTGAGGATGAGAGAAAATAAGGCAGACGGAGAGGGGTGAGAGTGTAGGAAGATGCCCGAAGTGTCTAACCAAGGAGAACAATGTGTGCATAGGCCTGACACTGGAAGACGTTCAGACTAGCTGAGGCACAGACTGGAATGAAGGACAAAGCAAAGCTCAAGGCTGACAGCCTAAAGTGAGACTACTCGGGGGCATCGGGAAGCTTTACAAAGAGCTGTTTCTTCTCACATAATCACTACCAAACTATTAGAACTGGAGATGGCTGTGAAGCTGGAAGCTGCCAAATCAGACCTGAGCCAGAATGTAAAGAATACATTAAGGACAAAGTTGACAGGTGAGAGTGAAAACCCAGGCAGGGGGCTTTGCTACATCCAGTGCAAATGATGATCTCTAGTTCTAAGGCAGCGGCAGTGAAGGTAGAGAGGACACCAGAGCTGTCCTTACTCCACTTTAAACCCAGAACACCTACAGTAACATCTTTTTAAAATTACATTTTATTTATCTATTGTGTGCACACACATGTGTTTGTGCTATGATGCACATGTAGAGGTCAGAGGACAACTTGACAGACCTTTAGCTGCTAAGCCGTCTCACTGGCCCAGCTTTAACATTATGTGTTGTCGTTAGTATCAAGGATGAAAAAAATGAGTAATACAGAGTACCACCCTCAAAGAGCGTACATTCTAGAAGAATTAGACACACAAAGGGGTGGTCATAAAAAAGGGGGAGACTGCACTGGAGATAATAGAGACAGAATTTGGAGGGAGTTCTAATCTAGCCTGATGTGGCAGGTAGTTTAGACATTACTAGGCAAAGAAGAGGAATATGAATGCTAGATGGAGAAGCCAGCATGAGCAAAGACCTCAAGAGAGAATACAGCTAAGATACCATCGGAAGCTGGCATTATCAAAGCATGAAGGGCAAGACAGAGGTGCAAGTGTGAAAGGCGTTGTAGGAGCCAGGTAAAGACTGCGGCAGACAACAGAGGACTGCTGAAGGCTGTCTATAAAGCCAGGTAAAGACTGCGGCAGACAACGGAGGATGCTGAAGGCTGTCTATAAAGCCTATCAGGAAACGGCATGATGACTTCTGATCTGACCTGAGCCAGTCATCAAGAAGCTATATTAATTCCTATTTCCTTTCCATTCCTTTTTTTCAGCCAAGCCTAGAAACAAATGATACTTTATAAAACCATGTGATTAGTTTTATCTTCAAAGTTAATAAACACTTTATTCTTAAGATAAAAGCTTGTTTGAACTGATCAAGACGGGCATAATCAGCTGAACAAAAGATGGCAAGACAGACATAAAGATTCATAGTGGTTATTTTTCAATTATAAATGTGATCTCTCTCTCTCTCTCCTTCTTGATTTATGAGTATCAGATTGCCCATATAGACTCAGTTTTTTCTTAATATGCTTTTTAAAAGAATGTTTTTATTTATTTTTTGTCAACAATACATCTTGATTATGCCCAATAAGGCCCCTTTCTACCCTGCCTGGAACCTCCAATATTCACCCTTCCCATTTTCCTGTTCTCTCTTTTTTTTAAATATTAAGCCTAATTAGTGCCATCTGTATTGTCTATGGTTTTATCTTGAAGAACAAACTCATTAGGCACAGAGTACATTTCATAACATTATAGTAAAGAGCCAATCTTGAAAGCTTTCAATGATTTTTTTTCAAATGCTAAAATTTTTAAATTTTCCCTTCAATCAAGATAAACGAAACAACCTATGGCCTCTTTTTCATTTCACACTCTGGGTAACCTCTTGATCAGTATCAGACAGAACAGTGGCAGAACTCTGTAACTGGGCACACTTTAAAGATCTTAAGCCATAACCTATATACTATTAGAGAAGATTCGAGGGAAACAGGCAGGGTCTATAAAACAAGAAAAGATTATCATACATAATAAAGTACTTTAAAAAAAATAGGGATGGGAATTATCTGACATTTTAGACAAATATAAAAGATTTCTGTCAGGACAAAAAGGAAATGATTAGGTCATTCCCATCTCACTTGAAACCAAACTACGTATGTGTCTTAGTTACAACAAAGACGTCCTTTCTTTTCCACGGAAAACCTTGCTGGTAATTTACAACTCTGAACATCACAAATCAGCTCAAGGCATGACTGTCAAGAAAGAACTCTTTTAATTCCTAGAACCTCTGCAATTCACTGCTTCAGCTTGTCCCTTAGTGCTCCTCCTTTGACTATGAACTCTTACAGACTTGTAAAGGGATATGTGTGGTGTATGGAGTGTGTGAGTGTGTGTGGTGTGTGTGAGTATGTGTGTGTGTGTTTCTGACATTACAATTCGATGTAAAGCCTTATTACTGCTTATTCATTCAAATAAACCTTAAGACCATTAACTCCCTCTGGCTGAAGTGATAGTAAATAAGCTATCTAACAATGTACTGCCCTCTCTTTTCCTCTGCACTTTATGAACTGCAAAGAGTCTCGACCAGGAAGTACAGTCCAATACACGAGAAATCTCCACTAACCTTCATGACATTAGTAGTGTTTCTCTACAAAACTAAATAAATTCAAAGGCATTCCTTAAACTTTGCAAGTTCTGACACCTTAAAAATGAAATTCATTTACTGATCATCATTGAACATAAACCTATCTATCAAAATAAAGTGACTTCTAAGTCACAGCTTGATGCAGAAGAGGACTTTTAGATTAAAATCAACGGGAGATGGATCTTCTACATACCATCCAACAAAACAGCTCTGTGTTCTGCAGAACCATTCTGTGCACACGTATGCCAGAGGTAAAAATCTAGCATTGCTTCAAATTCTAGATGCTGGTCTGAAGTTACCTGCAGTTTTATGACTGAGATATTTTCTTTTGTGTGTATTTGCTGAAAATGGACTAAAATTCCCTTCCTGCTGTGCTGCTGATGGGGATGTTCTGGATGCAGGAATGGGGGAGACAGACAGGAACTGCAGAGAGGCACTGCTTCACCCCAGATGGCATGGACCTCCATGCTGAATGCAAATCAGACGGATGGGCTCATCATCCCTCTTGATGGGGAGCCATGAGAAGGAAATGAAAGTCACCACACAGTGAGACTCAGGGAGATTCTCACGTCAAGCAGGACTGGCAGAGACTGGCTTTTGGAACTCCCCCAATCTGCAGAAACAGCACTCACAGCTTCCCCTACACCCCCTTGGTTTTCTAGAGAACATAAGATGCCCTCTTCTTCTCATTGTTTCTAATTGTAAATGGAAGCTAGTTTTGTATTTTTTATCTCACCCATAGAAATGTGGCAAGATTGCTCCTGAATCTATTTCCAACCAAAGTATTTAGACTCAGATTTATAAAGAAGAAAGAATTTTAAGTCATTTAACTTCCATGCAAACAGCACAAGTTTCTCTGTATAGGCTGTCACTACTATAACAGGTATGTGAAGCAAAGGTAAGAAACCAGAGCGCACAAGACAAAAGCACGAGGAGTGACAGACAGTCCACAGCTAGCAGGCAGCCGCAGTATACCGCATCCTACTCAACCTCAGAGGCCTGTGGAAGTTTGCTCCTTGTGTTCTTCTCATTACTCTCCTTTGTCAGTAGTATTTCTGCAGATAAGGCAGCCGAGTGCAGGCTTACTCTGTGACTGTGGACGTTGGTCAGACCCCACTTTCCATGGACAGTGGACTTGGGGTGAAAGAACGAGCAGTCAGAATCTGAACTCTACTCTGTTAGCTATGACTTAGGTATGTGGTTTTACAAACAGAATTTGAGTGCCCTAATCATATTAGCACTGTGTTCTCCAGTGGCAATCATTAGAAATTAGAAATTAGATTATCTGATATTCCATGAATTGAGAGGCTTGAAAATCAATATAGTTGAAAATTAATTTCACATGCTGTTTCTTCCCCCTCATACTCTGTCTCCATCCTAATTTTTAATTTCTTTAATACACATGTTTCCTCAGATTCTGCCAAATCTCAGGTTTCACACTAGTCTTCTGTTTATACTGAAGAGTAATTGGCATGGAGTGGGTAACCAGGTAAATACCCAGTGATATATGCTCAACTGTGCTGCCCACAAATAGTTCAGCTTGGATAAATGCATACAATGCAACAATAAAATGCAAATTAAAGAAATTATTATTTTACTATTGTGCAAAAAATCCTGAATGAATTAAAGTATTTTGCTTCAGATAAAAACACTAGCAATGGGCTTGAAGCTAAAGAGTAGGAGACCGACACCAACTACTCTTTCCAGAAAACCCTATTATCTCCGCTGTTATTACTGCATCATTGTCAAAATGTCTAACTATAGTAGGCACTAACACTTGGAAGGAGAAAGCCCAGTCTCTACCTGTGCACAAAAAGCATCAGTTCGTACTGTGGCAGGAGCAGTCTTCCTCTGCACCATATGGTGGTGGTAACCATAGAACTGTGAAAACAGTAACGGCAAACTACCAAGAAGCACGACCCCCAAATGTCTTTGAAGAGATGAGCACTAACACTTTAGCAGTGGCTGTGCAGAAAAGTGACTGGAGCACTTTTGTTTGTTTGACTGGTTGGCTTATTTTATAGCGAAAGGCTTGCTTGTGTGCCCAGGATGACCCTAAACTCTCAATAGCTCACCCTAGTCCAATTTCCCAAGTGTTGAGATTACACGTATGTAGCACTGTGCCAGCTCTATTGCAGCATATCTCAAATGACAATGTCCCTAATATATATTTGTTTATTTGTTTTTATTTAAAATACATCTTTGAACAGTTCAATACATGTAAAGCACTGTGTAAGGTAAAAAGGCTACAAAAAAAGGTTACACAGAAATGCTAGGCAACCTAAATGTTTGGGCATTTCCTTGCAAAGTGCTGAATCATTAGCAATGAATAAATACACATTTTAAATAATATAGAGATAAGGAGTGGAAATAATACAAGATTAAAAAATGGAATTCTGCCCAGGTGCAGTATTCCTAAGTTTCCACTTTCTAATTGATTTGTAGTTCATATTTTTCATAAGGATTAAAAGTCTCTTAAGAGATATAAAATGGAAGGAAATGGAATAAATTAAAAGTAAATGATAAACAATTACAACAGAAAAGGAAAGGAAAGAAGGTCAAGAGTTGCAAAATAAAGTCAACATACTTTACAAATTTAATTTTTGGTGAGTAAAAAAATTGGCTTTAAGCTTTCTAGGAGAAAACTCAATTACAGAAACCTTACTAGTTATTCTACTCACTACTTAGGAGATTTAAATCCAAACCACCCAACTAAACAAAAAACAATTGCTTTGAAGTATTATGACATATTAAGCCATTTTTTTCTGCATAAAGTTATCAGCATAGTGTTACCAAGGATTATCAAATACATCCCTAGAAATGATAATAACACTGTTTTCATAAGGCTGTTTCTTAGAATATCAGCTCACAAAGCTGACATCATGAGCCCACCACAGATTTTTCACTTGTTAGTTAAATTCAGAGAATGGACAGTGGAGAGACCTAACGGTATGTGAAGCCAGAACAGCTAATAAGAACAGCTCCCAAACAAGTTGAAGAATATAGTAAAGATGTGTTACATTTGTTTATGCTGTGGAACATTTATTTAATGATATAAAGATGGTTTGGTTGCATTCTTTTATGTGCTTTTGTTTAACTCTGTAAAGCTGTGTTACTTTGCCTGCCTAAAATACCTAATTGGTCTAATAAAGATCTGAACAGCCAATAGTGAAGCAGGAGAAAGGATAGGTGGGGCTGCCAGGCAGAGAGAATAAGTAGAAAAGCAAGGCATGAGAGAAGGAGGAGAGGAGGATGTGAGAGGCCAGCTACCAGCCAGTCACAGAATAGGAAGGAAAGAAAGAAATACAGAAATAGAGAGAGGTAAAAGTCCAGAGGCAAAAGGTAGATGGATAATTTAAGCTATAAAAAGCTGGCTAGAAACAAGTCAGACTAAAGTTGGAAATTTATAAGTAAGACTAAGTCTCTGTGTATTTATTTGGGAGCAGGTGGTGGGCCCCTCAAAGAGCAAAGAGTAAAAACAACCAAATCCACAAACAGCATGTCCCACACTGGAGAGGAGAGAGGCACACACCACACACAAGGACAACATTATTTTTCGTAGTAACTTTAGATTTCCATTTCAACACATGGGCAAGCAGGTACTTAAAGTTCCAATCTACACAATTTTATCTTGCAAAATTTCCAGGTACACATATCAGGTCTGTTTAGGGACTTACAAGGCCTCTCTGTGTCCCTTCTACCCAAGGAGAGGGGCATTAGCTAACGGCACCACTAGGATCAAGAGTAAGACATGTTACCACCAACAGTCGTGGATCTGGTCAGAGAAGGCTGTAATAAAGCTTCTTCCTCATTAAATTGTTTCTTGAGTTCCTCAACAGACTCCAAGTGGAGCTGGAGAAACTCTGCCGTGGCTGCTGCTGCTGCTTCCTTAACAGGGTCGATCATTCTCTTCAGAAGAACCAGGTCATCCTTATGGACTTTCAAGCAAAGCTTTTCCATTTCTCGGATATTGGAGCGGAGTTGCTATGAATGAAAAAGAGAAACATTATTAGCACCATCTCTCAAGGTAAGACCTATTTCTTCTCAGAATAATTTGCTAAAGTGCTTTTGAATGCAAATTAGTACATATTGTCTACCACAGATACAATTTTTCAATTTCCCTCACCTCTCTCTGCTAGCCAAATCCAACATATTTAGAATCCATGCCCTCAAACTTTGACTTTATTTAGTCATTTTTCCTTTATTATATGTGACTACTACACTATAAATGCTGTACAACTAGCATTGTGGGACACATACGGAACTAAAATATTCTAAGGACCCATATGATCTCTATGGTTAGGTCACAAAATAATTTCTGATAAAAGAAAACAATTTCAAAATGAGTAAAGTAAAAATAAAATGAAAAAAGAACCAACAAAGCAGAAGATAAAAGCATGTAATAGAGGCTAAAAAGATGGTTCAGAAGTTAAGAGCAGTAGCTGCTTCTTCTAGAGGATCCAGGTTCAATTCCCAGCATTCACATGGCAGCTCACAACCCTATCAAACTCCAGTTCCAGAGTACCTGGTGACTTCTACCGGGTTCCATGTGCACAGCATGCACGTGGTGTACAGACATACACTCTACACATAAAATAAAAATAAAATATTAAAAAAGAAATCACATGAAGAACAGATGATATAATCAATAATTATATCAAATATAAAATTAAATATTTTTATAAAATAAAGATTATTTTAAGATTGGATAAACAAATAAAAGAGATCATTTAAACATAAAAGCAAAATGATTCAAACTAAAAGAATAAAAAACAAGTCAGATAAACCCTAGCATCCCTCTCCCAAGAATGACTACAGCAACACTACTGTCAGATAAACAGACTTTACAGCTAACACATTACCAGACATAGAGAACCACTGTACAATAAGATTCTCTTCAGAAATATATAACAACACAGATGGAATACATATCATAAAAAGCTGAAAGAACTACAAATTGCTTCCTTTCTATACGTATATGTGTGAGTATTCATGTTTGGATGTGTGTGGGTGCATGTGGTAATGAAACACATGCATGTGGAGGGCAAAAATTTGATAGCAAGTGTCTTTCTTTGTAGTTCTTCTGTATTTTCTGGGGCAGGGTCTCTGTACCTGGAGTACACTAATTCCGCTAGTCTAGCCAGACAGCTTGTTCTAGGCATTCCCTGTCTCTGCCGCCCAAGTACAGTGGTGACAGGTGGCCACCCTGCCTGCCTGTCTTCGGTCCTTATGCTTAGGTGGAAAACGTTTTATCCACTGAGCCATCTCCCCAGTCCAAAGATTTTAATTAAATTCACAGTCATAAAGAAAGGTCTTAAAAACCATAGTAATTAATAAAACAAATGGCAAGGGTATATTAGGTATAAAGTGTTTGAACAAGAAAGTTAACACAGCTTGATGTAAGTTACTTAGAACATTAACCCATATACTAGAAATATAAACATTAAAAAAATGTTAAAGCAACTTTCACAAATTTCAAAAACATTGACAGCATGTACTCTGAGCATAATTAAGTTAAATTTGAATCATTGATGAAAATATATCTATTGTATGTATAGAAGGAAGAAAGATATTTCTAAATCGTCTGCAAGTAAAGAAAGAAGTCACAGTGGAAATTAAAATCCTATGGCCTGAATGCAAAGAAAAGTAATACATGTTAAAAGTTGTAGTGCTCCGTGAAAGAGTTAGGAGTATACTTCTCCAAAGATAGATATATATTAGGGCTAGGCTATCCCTAGAGGCTGCCAAGATATTCAGATGGGTAGGCCCCTGTAGTGTTTGAATAAGAATTGTCCCCATAGGCTCATATACATGATTGCTTAGTCATCCAGGGGTGGCCCTACTTGAGAAGAATTAGAAGGTGTGGCCTAGTTGGAAAAAGTGTGTCACTTGGGGTAGGCTTTAAGGCCCAGTGGCTCTCTTTCTCTTGCTCCTGCAAATCAGCCTTTCCAGAACCATGTCTGCCTGCGTTCACCATGCTCCCTACATCATGACGGTAGACTAACACCCGATTCAATTCTTTCTCTTACAAAAGTTGCCTTGGTCATAGAGTTTCTTCACAGCAGCAGAACACTGACTAAGACAGTTCCCTTTCCTCTTTCTTCTCTTCTGTCTTTTCATTTCAGGTGCTTGACAGAGCCTACACATGCTTTTAAATTTCCTAACAGTTTGGGTTCCCTTACCCATGAGCAACCATCCTCTTCCCTAAGCCTCCCCTCCATGCAGTTGACATATACAGCTTTCTCTGGGCTTTTTTTTATTTGAAAAACAAAAAAAAAAGAATGGATACAAATTATCAAGTTAGATATCCATCTCAAGACCCCACAAGAAAATACAAAAGCAAGGCAAATGTAAAAAGGCGAGAAGGACACAGATGTGAGTAAACTTAGACGAAGAAACCGGCACACAGATTAACAAAACAGAACTGCTCTGGGGAAGAGTTAAAACCCATAAGCTTCACAAAAGTTGTTTTAAAAACAGACATGAATTACCAAAATCATAAACAAGAGCGCATCACTACAGGTCTAAAAGAACTAAAACGATAATAAGAAATTATGAATAAGCCAGATGTAGTGATGCACACCTTTAATCCCAGCACTCAGAAGGCAGAGGCAGAAGCAGATGGGTCTCTAAATTCAAGGCCAGTCTGATCTACAGAGAATTCTAGGAGTCAGGGCTACACACAGAGAGACCTTGTCTTGAAAACAAAAATAAAAGGAATTATGAATAACTTATGTCAATAAGTTAGAAAAGTTAGATAAAATGGAGAAATTGCTACAAAACTATAATTTATCAAACTGATAAATTATAAATGGTCACATAAAAATTAATTTTGTTTTTCTTGTTTTTTGGGATAGGGTCTCATCTAGTCCATGATCGCCTCAATTCTGCTATGGAGCTGAGGCTGGCCTTGACCAGGCTCCTTGATTCTCCTGTTTCTACCTCCTTCTACCTTCTAGAGATTGTAGGCACCTAGATACTATTAAATAAATTAAATGTATTTTTTAAAATTCTCCTGCCTGTTCCTTCCCTATGTTAAACAACAATCAACCAAATTGTTTTTAAACAACAAAACGAAAACCAGCAGAAACTGTGTCACTGGTTTGTCAGTTTTGCCAAATATTTATAAGAAATTACACAAATTCCTCATGGGAAAGAGTCAAAGACTTGATACCAAAAATCAACAAGAAAAAGAAGCTACCCCCAGCAAACTCATACAGTCTCACATAGTGAGTGGATAGGCCTACTTCAAAAGATGGATTAGAAGATACTGTATCAGGCAACAACAGCAAACTGCAAGCCGGTCCCAAAGACTCGCTCTGCTTGATTCAGTCTTTATAATGTTCTGAAACAAGCTGAATCAAACTGCTGTCTGAAGGGGTCATTTGGTGGCAAATTTAAACAGAGAAGATGGGAAGTATCTGCCATAAAAGTCAGGATGGTGATGCCTCTGGTGCAAGGTGGTGGTAACTGAGATGAGGCCACAGGGCCTTCTAGAATGCTCACAGCTCTCCATTTTGGTACATAAGTGTATCAAATGTACTAAGTGTAATTACTTAGGAGTATATTTATGATATAAGTATTCTACAGTACATTTGATATGGTTCAGAGTTTAATGTTTTTCGAAAAGAAATTTATATTTATCTAAGTGATAACCAACCTAAGGTTGGTTATAGATATGGTTATATATTGGTTGAAAACATGATGCAATGGAAATCTAACTGTGGAGGTATGTGAGTTATTAGCCTATGAATCTTTTTTCTTTCATTGGGTGGAAGAAGTAATGAAAGAGATACTTCTTTGGGTTGAATTCTGACCTACCAACATAAACCCATGCTGTAGGGAGAAGTTCTGTGAGAAGGCACATGTTAGCATGGAGTGACTGATAGTCAACAAAAGTAGTACTGCAGTTTGTGAGTCTCAGGAAAAGTTGATTTTATCAGCTTCAAAGAAAAAAAGCTGTATGATACCACAAGCATAAATTATTGTGATAAGATCTAAAAAGAAAGAGAGAAAGGGGTTCATCTTCTAAAAAGTGAACTTAAGACACTATAAGGGCAAATAAATCCCACGTAAGAAAAGAAAGTGACATCTAAGGAATCAGCTATGACTGCAGTTTAGGGTGGGAAATTCAGAATCTTGAGATACTTACCAGAAGGGGGCAAGGAGGGAGGAAAGTCAAGTGAACCCAAGAGTGGTGTGAAACAAGGAGAATCATGCAAGTAAGAGCCCAGAATGAGCGGGGGCTGGTGGAAAAGTTAAGAACAATAAGAGGATATAAAAATACATGTACAGCAAGAACAAGAGAGAAGGCTCGGGCCCACTGCTTTGGGGCAGATGGTGTAATGCTAACAGATGATGTGGAGAGCAGAACCACTTAGCTCCTGTTTTGCTTTTGGTTCTGTATTGAGGAAAATTTCAAAATTGCAAAGGGGTAAGAAACATGCCCAAAGGAAATCTGTGTCACTACAGAGATGTGGACAGGCTTCACAAAGGAGTGGCTTGGTGTTGTCTCTGAAAAACCGTCGTAGGGAAGCAGGACATACCAAACACAAAGCCCTATTGGTCTTCACTTCAGCAGCAGCAGGACACCTCATTGTTTCCATATTTAACAGCACTGGGCCAAACTAGCTTATACACTGGGCGAAAGCATGGGGCCAAGTGAGGTAGCAGCATCTGTCCTTCCTAGAGGGAGACAGCATGATGCCTTAGATGTCATTTGCCCCATCCTACCCTATGCCAATTAGGACAGAGGTCAAAGATAGAGTTCAGATTAATCTCATAAATATTTTAAAGAAAAAAAATCAAGTTAAATTTCTCTGAACTCACAATAACCTAAAGTAACTTCCTTTCTTCACACCAATTAGGAAGCTGCTTCTTACCTGCCATTTGCTTCCTCCCCTGCTCTCCCTGTTGATTCCTTCACTCTGAACTGTTGCCTGTTTGCCTCATTTTCACCCTTTTCTATTGCTTCTCCCCCTACCCAAACATCCCTTTTGGAAATAAAAAAGTAGAGCCAGTGTTCCCCTGCCTCCTAGTAAGATCATGAAAGGCAAACTTTACATTTACCGAGTCCTTGACTGGTTTTACTTTTGTGCATCTATGTAGCTTACAGAACCAGGCAGACTTCCTACAGGCAGTATCCTCCCAAATGAGCTCTGAAATCTTCGGACTAGTCTGCTCCCAACAAGTTCCATGTCTGTGGAGAAGAGGGGCTGAGGACATTTCTATAAAGGCCATGCTGGTTCTCCAGTGACTTACACAGTTTCCAGCACCTACACTTCCTTGTAAAAATTAGCCACAAAAATCTTTCTTAATGCTAATATTCCTTACTCCGGAGAAGAACCGTATTAAGCCTGCTCTACTTGCAGTTTCAAAACCTTAGTGACTGGTTGGCTTATCCTGTTTTCCAAAGACAGCAGAGTCCTGAGACTAGAGCGCTGGGGAGGAAAGAAACACTGTATCCCTGGAGATGCCCAGGAGCTACTGTTAAAGCAGTGCTGTGGGAAAAGATGTGAGGAATCCATACAAGGCTGGAGAAAGACTCATCTGAAGAGGTTAAAAGAAATAGTGCACAGCACTCCACAAGGCAGGAGGCAGTGCTCATCTTCACCAGGGACACTGAAAACCTTTCATCCTCAGGGCCCTGAGGGGCACTCAGAAGTCTGAGTGTGGAAAGGAGGAATAACTGAGCAGACTGAGCACTGAAGCAACTAGCCTCCAGTCAACAAATCATTAAAGTGGAACCTAGCTTACCACACTGCTGTGGAAGTCCTTCAGACAATAGCCTTTTAGATACCAGCCCACTTTGGGCATGCTCTCAGGTACTATAAGTGCAGATGAAAATCATGTGCAGACCCTTTTTTCTGTTTCCAGTTCCCAGTGCACACAGAGGACTGTGGATCACTACCTTTACTGTGAGTTTATCCCCAAATAAATAGATCTTTGTTATACTTCTTTCCGGGCTATTGTGGAACTCTTTCCACCATCTTTGTTTTACTCCCAACTCCAGGCTATTGTAGAACTCTTTAGTACGGCTACAATTTGATGCCCAACATGGGGCGGCATCTAAAAGGCTATTGGCTGAAGGAGTTCCCACAACACCACATTGGTTCTAAGTAACTAGCGACCTAATGACAAGCCAGAACAAAACTCAAGAAATATTATAGTAACATAAAAACATACAACCATTAACTAGATCAAACATCATCATACAGAAACAGAAGAACAGGAACCATAATGAGGTTCACAGACCCAGAATAGACCTGATTGACAGAGATGCTAAAGCAGTAGAAAGGGAAATTAAGTTATTATAACCGCATTACACAAGTTTGAAAAATTAAGTACCAATAAGGAAGATAATTAAAGAAATCCAAGTCAAAACTCTCTAGAGATAAAAATTTCAATGTGTGTAAGTTGACAATATATTAAAGGAACTAATGACAGATGACACACTACCGCCAGAGACAGTAAACAAAGGCAGAGCATTGGTTGTCACTCAAAATGAAAACAGAAAAGGAAACACTTTTTTAACAGCACCAGTCAGCTGTGTGGTGACAGTCAAGCAAAGGCACACATATCTGGAGTTCTTGGAGGAGACAGGAAAGGGGACAGAAGAGCATACTAAGAAGGAAATAAAGGCAGAATTCTCAAAATCAATGCAGCAGTAAACTGAGAGGTCAAAGGTGCTCAACAAACTGAAAGAACATGACAGAGAAGAAAATGCACCATGTCCAGTGAAAGTCCCTAAAGCTGTTATGAAAGGAGAGTGGCAAAGGCAATGGGAGGAAAGGGACACCTTATAGAGGCACAAAGATGGGCTGAGGAAGATTCCACAAAACAATAAACAATCCAAATGTCCACTAACAGCTAAACAGGAAAACTATGCTATATTCACATAATGCAATGCTATTCATTAATAAAAAGAAATTAAATATGGATGCATAGAACGAGAGGGACAAATCTTGGAATATTCACAGAGTGAAAGAAACTGGATTTTATGTTGTATATTATGTTTTTAATATTCTGTATAGATTATATAAAATTTTAAGAATCTCCTACCTAGGGCACAGCAGCAGAGAGACAGCTAGTGGTATGAGGGTCGGGGAAGGTATGAGCAGAAGGACATGGCAGGGGGAGGCCAAGAGGGTGCAGGGCCACAGAAGTGTAGGAAGAAGTGGTCCAAGTGATCAAATCTGTGTGACAGTGATTATGGGATACCTTTATCAAGAGACACAGGTCAAACATATCTTAAAGATTAGATACTTTAAATACGTATACCCTATGGTATGGCAGTTAAGAACACACGAAAATTATTTGAGGAAGAGGAGGGGAAATATGTAGCAATAAATTACTTATATACAGTCATACTTAAGTCAGGCAAAGATTTCATTCAGATGAAGTGGGAGAATGGGAAGTAGGGTGGAGGACGGATGCACACTGGACTTTGCTAGAACTGGCAGCTTCCTTGAAAGAGAAAAGGAACCGTGACAACTATGAGGATCTGACATAAATAAACGGTAAATGCAAGGTATTTATTATGTTATCTTACATGTTAAGATTTATTATGTTATCTTAAATGTTTCTGTGTCTAAAATATGCACATGTACAATTTTTTAAAATGTGCTTAATATTAGAGTTGCCATCTGGCAGTTTCCTGTTCTATTAGTCTTGGGGTAGGAATTCTCTAGTTACAAAGACGACAGGTAAAAATTTAGCCTATCAGGTCACGTGGGGTGAGGTGGGGTAAGAGTATGGTGTGTACTTTCACTAATGTTGTACAGCAAATTAAAATATTCTTTCCTAGAAAGGGACTTGTTAACAGGAAGTTAACAGAATTTAAAAGTTCAGAAAGTGAACAACTCACAAGTCTGAGGAAGTTCTTAAAACTCAGGAGAGTCATAGCATCTCCTGCAAGTGTACATTGCTGGGTAGAAGGGGCTCTCTCACTGGCCAAGCTGCCTGAAAGCCAGAGAGCTCCAGGGAAGCAGCTTTTGTGAGTTGTCATCCCAGCTACAGTGGATTTTCAGGGATGCAGCTGCCTTCAATTCATCCACACTTCTCTAAGTGACCCTTAGTAAGCCCACTGATCCTCCAAGCTAGACTTTGGTGGAACTGTTTCTCTGATCTATTGTTGATTCCCTGTATGGGATGAGTACACAACTGCTCACCTCTTCCCAGCAGGCACACAAAAAACGTGTCTAATGAGTAGTACCCTGATGGTCACCGTAGCCACCTTCCTCATCTGCTTGTTCCTATCCTTGTCCCTTCAAGACTACCTTTATTTTAATGGGAAAGAGATATCTTCAGGTTGTCTTAGGTCACTAAATACTCAAGACCTTCCGGAGCTTTCCTCCCCACTCTGAGTTGCTGCTTCCTGCAGGTCCTCTCATGGCCTGACCCAGCTGGAGTCTGACGTCATCTCCCACACTCCTCCTTCACTAGTCACCCGGTGGGCATGCCAAACATCCTCCCACCACAGCCTCCCTCCAGACTGTCCCCATGCTTGGAGAACCTTGTTGCTCATTTTATGCCTTCAGTTTCCTCAGGGATTTCCTAAAACGTTATCCAGAACCTTCCACAACTACTGCTTATATAAGAGTTCATTACTAGATTTTTGATCCCTGGCTTTACTTTTCTTCATGCCAAGTGTAACCATCAGTTATATTAGGTATTTATTTACTTGAAAAACTATTTTAAAAATAATTTAGAGAAAGGGGAACTCTTGGATACTTGGTGTGGAAATCTAAATTATGAAAAATGGCACAGAGGTTCCCACACAAAAATAATTACCCTGTGACCCAGCATCCCACTTGAAGGTGTATATGTAAAGGAAATATATCAGTTTGTCAAAGTGGTGTCTGTACTTCCATGCTACCCACAGCACTGTCTGCAAAGCCAACATACAAAGTCAACTTAAGGGTTAGTCAATGGTGAGTAGGCAATGAAAACCTGGTGGCAGATATACAGACAACTGGGAACTATAACACCTCCCCCCCCAAAAAAAAGTAATAAAAGCCTTTGGTTTGCAGTGTGGATGAGTCTGGAGGACCCTATGCCAGGCACAAAAGGAGCAGTGCCAAATGATCACATTGACATCAGAATCTAAAACAGCTGCTCTCATAGAAGCTGAGTGTAGAATAATGGTCACCAGAAGCTGGGGGAGAGGATGAGGAAAGGGTAGAGAGGTTGTTCAACTGGCACAAAACTACAGTGCTCGTAGTCCTGGTGCTCCTGTCCAGCAGGGAACTAACTTACCACACTTTCTGGTGTGTGTCCGGACAGCTGGAGGACTGTGTGCTGTCACCACAGCAAAATGACAACAGTTTCAGGTGACAACTGCCTGGCTGCATCACCGCATCAACACCCACTTAAAACACCCTACTCGGGGCTGAAGAAATGGCTTAGGGAGTGAGAGCACTGGATGCCCTTGCAGAGAACAGAGGACCCAGGTTCACTTCCCAGCTCCCACGTGGCTGCTCACAACTCCAGTCCCAGGGATCCAATGCTCTCTTCTGGCCTCTGTGGTTACAGAATGTATATGGTGCACAGACATACATGCAGACAAAACACCCATACTTATAAAAAATAAATTCATTGAAAAAATCACACTGCACAAATATGGACAGTTACAGGTTGTTAAATATAAACACTTTGCGCTGAGGATACAGCTTTGTAGTAGAGTACTTGCTTGGCATGTATAGTAAGGTCCTGGGTTCAGTCTCCAGAACCAGAAAAAAAAGAATAAAATTTAAAATAAAAATAAAATCTCTTGATTCTTTCCCCCTGCCACTCCCCCAAATACAAGATATATAGGAGGAGGACTTTCCTTTCTTTTGCTTCTGTTTCCAGTGTCTACAATCACACTGCAAAAATGGTGGATAAAGTATTTCTGTTCTTCTAATAGGAAGACCAGAAGGCAGGAATGCTAAACCCTGAAATGACAGAAAGGGTTCACACACATGAACCTAGTTCAATACCATCACGGCATAAACCAGTGTGGTGAGTGTTCCTATAATCCAGTACTCAGAGATGGAGGCAAAGGATCGGGAATTCACAATCATTCTCATCCACATAGAAGTTCCAGGTCAGCCTGTGCAGGAGACCCCATCTTGTAATAATAATAATAATAATAATAATAATAATAATAATAATAATAATAAATCTGCAGAAATATGCACAAATTAGAGCAATGAGGCCATAAGGGTAGCAAGCTTTTTTAAAAAGGTAAGTTTATCAATTCAGTATTTAACAAGCTTTGCAGTATACAAATATAAACTATAAACAATGCCCAAACTTTAAAACAAAAACATATCCCACCTGTTCAGATTAATAACCAAATTTAATAACTAGCTCTCTTCTCCCACTTTATTCAGAAATATCTCCAAATTCCAAATTCCTGTCTAAAGCTTGAGTTACAGTCAAACATATATTTCTCTATATGGATAATAATTGTAAAAAGCAATTATTCTAAGTTAATTGAGAATTCTGAAAAAATGGCTAATTATGTATTTGATGATTAAAAGATGAGTGGCTATGCATATATCTGCCTTCATTAAATATTGATTTAGGATTCCTAATGTGTTTTTATAACATGCAATTTTGAGAGCAAATTGTGTACAGCAGAAAACACTTGGTATCATAATAATTAATCAGATTTCTTTACAAACACGAGCACAAGTCCCGTGGTAAACATTTAAATACCACAGCAAACATACTCTAGACATAGTATAATTTACTGCTAAGGGCTCCAGAGCCATAACTATTTAATTAAAATAAATCTGGACTATTCTTTATTTGCACTGTTTACCTCATAAAGGTTATTGATAGTAGTATGATATTACACACGTTTTAGTATCAACCAGTACCAAAAATTACATATATGTAATATATATAAACTAAAAACCAAGTATTAAGAGATTGAAAATCACAGCTAGGCGGAGATCAGTGGAAGAGCACTTGCCTAGCTTGCATGGCACGCTAGCTTCAATTTCTAGCATGGGGGTGGAGGGAGCAGGCAAGGAGACTAAAACGTCAAAGGGAAAAAAGGACTTAATTCATTTATTCAAGTATTTAATGAACATCTACTATTATGTGTTGAGGGTCATACTTTAGTGCCTATCTAGTTGAGTTAACAGTAAAGAGATCATAAAGAAAATATGACTAAACATGGGAATTGGTTCTCACTGTGGCAGTGGTTCTCAATCTTCCTAAAGCTGCAACCTCTTAATACAATTCCTCATGTTATGGTTACCCCAATCATAAATTTATTTTCAATGCTACTTTATAACTGTAATTTTGCTATTTTTATGAACCTTAATGTAAACAGCTGATATGTAAATGGCCTTAGGCGACCCTGTGACAGGGCCATGACCCACAGACACCACTGTGCAATGGTGTCTAACTAAGCCTCTAGAGCACTGAGACCTGGACTCCCACACTGTCACTTACTGCTATCCAGAATCCAGACAGCTAATTTTTATAACACACCCACAGCTACTCATATACTGACTCATTCGCTCTTCCTGAAGCGCTACATCTCTACACAGATACTGACACCCAGCTGGGACCCCTCAAGACAGAAGCTCAGAGATACTTTTCATGACCTCTGCTATCAATCAGTGCTCCCACTGTGTGTTAAGATATAGAGGAGAGAGAAAAGACGTTTTTTCAAAATATTTAGTTTAGGACTGGGGAGATGGCTCAGTTGGCAATGTGCTTCTTATGCAAGCATAGAGAGATGAGTTCAGATCCCCAGCAGACACACGAAAAAGTCAGGCACAGAGCATGTGCCAGGGAGCCAGCACTGGGGAGGCAGAGACAGAACGATCCCTGTAGCTCACTGGCCAGAGAGTCTAGTCAAACAGGCAGGCTCCAGGTTCAGTGAGAGACTCAGTCTCAAAATATAAGGTGACTGGGTAAGACACCAGACACTGACCTCTGGCCTGCACACACATCCACATCCAAAATATTCATTTTATGCTTTTATATGACAGGTCAGAAAACTGGGTAAAAGTAATGTGATTACATAATCTATCTAAAACTAACACAGATTATCTGCTGCTATTACATAGGCTGTGTAGGACCTTAGCACATATGACTGACACTCTTACAATCATCCCCAGAGTTAGGGACCATTATGCTAATTTGATGGCTGAGAAAACTTAAGTTCAGAAATTGTATGTAACTTTCTTTTTTTTTCTTTTTTCTTTTTCATTATTTATTTATTTAAAGAATTTCCACTTCCTCCCCTCCTCCCAATACCCTCCCGCTCCCCCCACTCCCTCTCCTCCTCCCTCACCATTCCCAAGAGCAGTCAGGGTTTCCTGCCCTGTGGGAAATCCAAGTTCCTCCTCCCTCCCTCCAGGTCCAGGAAGGTGAGCATCCAAACAGGCCAGGATCCCAAAAAGCCAGTCCATGCAGACGAAACACGACCCAGTGCCATTGTCAATGGCTTCTCAGTCAGCCCCCATGTCAGCCACATTCAGAGAATCCGGTTTGAACACATGCTCGTTCAGTCCCAGTCCAGCAGGGAAGTTTATATCTCAACTAAGGGAGCCATTTTAGGGTTTGCAAGAGACTTGATTCTGGAGGGGTTCCCAGGCCCAAGAAGAGGTCCCCAGATTGTTCCCTGGGCAGCAGAGGAGAGGGTGCCTGAACTGGCCTTGGCCCATAACCATACTGATGAATATTTTGCATGTCACCACAGAACCTTCATATGGCGAAGGATGGAGATAGAGACAGAGACACATATTGGAACACTGGACTTAACTCCCTAGGTCCAAATGAGAAGCAGAGGGAGGGAGATCGTGAGCAAGGAAAGCAGAACCAGAGGGAGCCTTCATCCGACGATGGATGGAGATAGAGACAGAGACCCACATTGGAGCACTGGACTGAGCCCCCAAGGTCCAAATGAAGAGTAGAAGGAAGGAGAACATGAAAAAGTTAGTCAGGACCACGAAGGGTGCATTCACCCACTGATACAAGGGGACTGATCGAATGAGAGCTCACCAAGGCCAGCTGGACTGGGACTGAACGAGCATGTGTATGTAACTTTCTTAAAGCAAACAATTTCAAACATGATATTGGTGTGGGAGAATTATCTGTATTCTGTCAATCACGTATTTTAATAAAACGCTGATTGGCCAAGCATGAAGTATAGGTGGGTCAACCAGACAGGAAGTAGAGGCGGGGCGATGAGAACAGGAATATTCTGGGAAGCAGGAAGCTCCCTCCACCACTCCTGTGCAGACCACCGAATCGGCAGGATGTAACCTGCCCAGCTAAGAAAGGTACTGAGCCAGTGTGGCTAACGTAGATAAGGATAATGGGGTAACACAAGTTATAAGAGCTAATAAGTGGCCTGACCTAATGGGCCAATCAGTTTATAACGTAAGGAAGACTCTGTGATTTTCTTTGGGACTTGCTGGCTGTCGGATACTGGCTGGAACAGATACCCCAACAAGCAGGCCCTCATGCTACATGATATGATCTATTAGAAATGAATAATTTGAAAAATAGAAGTAAAACAGAAGGGAAGTGTACACAAGGTCCCACCCTTAACCAAGAAGCTATTTGCAATTGATACTTGCTGGCAAAGGGAAAATCAGTTTCCTACAAGAAAGCATCACTGGGTGTATCAACCACAGCCCAGGGCAGGCCCCATGCCCTAAAGTCGCTGGCTAACACAAAATTGACTCCATGTTTTGTTTTGTTTTTTTTGTGTGTGTGTGTGTGTGTCTTTTACTTAGTTTCATTTTCTTGGTTTTTCTCTTACTGGAATTTTTTGAGAGACAAAATATAAAGTCTAGTGGGTAGAGAAAGAGCTGAGAAAGAGTTGAGGAAAGGGAAGCAATATGGTCAAAATATACTATATGAAAAAAATTAAATAAAAGATTTCTTTTACAGGAGTTCTATTTTATATAGCATTTAAATTATTTTTATAATTTTAAGTGTGTGTGTGTGTGTGTGTGTGTGTGTGTATGAGTGCATGCGCACATATGTAGTCAGAGAACAACCACTTCTGGCAGCTGGTTCTCTCCTTCAGCCATAAAGGTTACAAGTATCACTATGGTCATCAGGCTTGGCAGCAAACGCTTTTGCTCACTGAGCCATCTCTCTGGCATTAAGATGCAATTTTAAAAAGATATATTTAAACAAGATTTTTTGTTTTTTTCTTTTGGTGTTTTTCTTTTTTGTTTTGTTTTTATTCTTTTCAAGATAGGGTTTTCCTGTAGCTTTGGAGCCTGTTTTGGAACTCACTTTGTAGACAAGGCTGGCTTCGAACTCAAGAGATTCGCCTGCCTCTGCCTCCCAAGTGCTAGGATTAAAGGCATGAGTCCCCCTCACCCTCGCCCTCTGACTCTTGACTTTTTCAAGTCAGGTTTCTCTGTGAGGCCCTGGATATCCTGAAACTTGTTCTGTAGATCAAGTTGGCCTCGAACTCAGAGATCTACCTGCCTGTGCTACCTCAAGTGATGGGAGTAAAGTTGTGTGCCGCCACCACCACCTGACTGAACAAGCTTATTTTTAAGCAACTCTTTCTTCAAGTGGTAAGTCAGATTTAAAAAAAAAATTCAAGTAATCAAAATAAAATAGGAATCTGAAAATATGGTTATACTATAAGAGAAGAAAAATGAGTCTCAAAAAGTTAAACCAGGAAAGAAAATCCAAAGGGATTACAAAAAAATCATTAGGAATAATAAGACTTTAAAAGTAATTGACTATAAAAATATATTTTGAAAACTAACTATATTTGTACATTAACCAAAAATTTAGAAAGCCTAATTAAAAGAAAGTCAACACACACACACACACACACACACACACACACACACACACACTAGGGCTCAGGAGACAGACTAGGATGGTTAAGAGTTTGGGGCCATCCTCAATTCTATAGTTGGTTTATGGCCAACCTGAGCTACATAACATTTTGTCTCAAAAACAAAATTAATAAAGTAGTTTGAAACAAAATCTTGTTTGAGTATGAGGAAAATTACTTGTACATGATACCAAAAGCATAAAACATAAAAGAAAATGTTGAAAAATTAGATCACATGAGAAGTCCTTTGTCTTAAAAGACAAGTCAAGTTGAGAAGGTGGGTTTTACAGAAGCCTAATTCAGATAAACCTGGAAAACCTATAACTTGTTTCTAAAAAAAAAAAAATCTTTTTTTTAAATCACAAACTAGCCATTAACAAGCCTATACACTAAGTCCAGAGCAGAGATGAATACAGTAAGCAAACACCAGAATCTAACAAGTTTGATCTCATTACTTCAACAACACACATAAATCTCTTATACCAGATGGAGGCCAATAATGTCAACATGATTTTAAAATTCAGTACACAAATTATCTGATACAGTCAATATCTCAATCAAATCATGCGATTGTTAGTAAAACATTAAACAGTCAAGATGGTAAGAAACACTAGTCATAATAATCACATTAACATTAACGTGCTCAGGACCACTGCACCTACACTAAATCTTGATGGCATGTGGGATCTGGGAAGTGTCGAGAGCCACCTCTTCCTTAGGCCTGTAATCTAGTTACCATCTAGTACAACATAGAGACAAGTTGTGTTTCCATCTCAATCTCAAACCAATCTGCTTTTCTCCATCTTATTTGAAGCTACTGTCTATTCCTTGCATTTCTGGAATCTTTTCTAGGGACATCTTGCATTCACTCCATATAATCTCAACGTTCACTATATTGCAGCTATATTAATTTAAATATATGCTTATATATATTTCCATTTGTGCCTATGTGTTGGTCTGATGTGTGTCAAATGTGCTTGAGTGTGAGGTAAAGAACAACCTCTGGTGTTGGTTTTTGCCTTTCATTATTTTGCAAGGTCTCTCTTGTTTACTGATACACTGAGTTATTCTGACTAGTGAGCCCAAAATCTTCTAGAGGATTTGCCTGACTTTGCTTTCCATTTTGCTGTAGGAATGCTGGAACCATGGGCATGTACTATGGTGTCTAGCTTTTTATATAGGTTCTGGGAACTGAACCCAGGTTCCCAAGCTCATTTTTAACCACTGCGCCATGCAATCTGACTTCCCACATTCAGCGAAACAGAGACTGGAATCCTTTTTGTAAGGCCAGGTAGTGCACAACTTAGACTCTGCGGTGATATAGTCTCTGTTGCAACTATTCAGCTCTGCATTTGAAATGTAAAAATAGTCAACAAACAAACAGATAGCTGTCAGGCCAGCTGCAGCCTGGGAGTCAGTTTGCTGACCCTTACAATAAATAGAGTGTGTACACATTTGTACATGTTGAGTATGTGTGACCCTTTGTGTGGAGCAGAGGTCAGTATCTGTTGGATGCCTTCCTCTCTTCCTCTCTACCTTATTTTTTGAGACAGGGTGCCAAGCTCACTGAGTGTCTAAAGTGGCTAGACAGCAGATTCCAAGGATCTGCCTGTCTTCACTAGGGTTAAGATGCATGCGACACCTGACTGACTTTTTACACATTTTATATGTACTGGGGATCTGAACTCAGGTTTCCATACTAGCCCAGTGGTCACTTTACCTACTGAGGCATCTCCTCAGGTCCCACAACAATATATATTCAAATATGACAGAGAGAGAGAGAGAGAGAGAGAGAGAGAGAGAGAGAGAGAGAGAGGCTATGAGAATGAATTAAGGCTAGGCGTGGTAGTTCATGCCTACATCCCCTGCACTTGGGGGCTGTCAAGAAGATGCCATAAGTTTGAGGACACCTGTGCCCAAGTGAGATCCTGTCTCAAAGTACAAATAAAGAAGCAAATAAATAAATAAAATTTCACAAAACTAATGAAAATTAATTTTGAGATGAAAATGATAAGATACAGCACAAAACACATTCAAAGTTCAGAGTATTAGGGATAAAAGGAGCAAAAAAGGCCCCAAGGAGGAAAAAAGCCCATTGCAAAGACTGGGGAATCAGGTGATTCAGATTTTGAAAGAATTACACAAAGAGCTGGAAAGCATTCATGCTTGAAAGTCAGTTCCAAAGGGAATTCTACACCTGGTGTAACTACAGTGAGGGCTTTAGACACACAGCTACTTAACCCTTTACCTCTGGGTGCTAACCAACAAAACAGTGGAGGAAACAAAACTGGAGGAAAACTAAATATCCATGAAAACTCAGAGTTCCTGCATAGACACATACCAGGGAAGGTTCAGGGCAGCAGTTATGCATCAGACAGAGTCCACACTGGAACTGAGTAATGAAGGGCTTAGAGAGAGAACTTCTAAAATAAAGAATGGGACAGATATATCTAAACACATGAAAATATCATTGACAGCAATAAGATAAGACATGTGGAACATCTTTTTTTAAAATTTTTTTTAATGTGGAACATCTTAACAGAACTCAAAAATACACAGACAGAAAGCCAGGTAATTAAAAATAAGGTTGTTATTAACTTCAAAAAAAAGTAAAGGTCTGGACTGTATTTCACTATTTGATTTGGCAGAAAATAATGTCCTTATAATCAAAATAATGAGGTGCTGAGTACTAACTTTACCAGGACTGCACATGTGCAATTACAAAGGAGAAGGGAGGCAGGAGAACAAAGTGGAAAGCTGGAGCTCCACCCACACGGCAGGGGTGAAGGGATGGCGTCAAAACCACACAGCTTCATGGGCTCCTCAGTAATAATGAGGAAAGATGGGAAGGGAGCCAAAGGCCTCGCAGTGGATTCTGATAGAGAACCGTAGGACTCTGCCTCTATTGTACCGCCTTAAAAAACTGTGGACTTATCTAGTGTGGGTGTGTGGGGTGTGCCTGAGTGCCAGAGCACACATGTGCAGGTCAGACAACAACCAGCTGGGGTCAGCTCTCTCCTTCCACCCTGGGTCCTGGAGATGGAGCCAGTGCCTCTACCTGAGGAACCATCTCACAGACCCTGAATAAAACACTATTTTAAAAGCTAGTTTAAAATAATTAAAACTTATTTTTTAAAGTAAATAACTAAATATGGATAATATATTTCATAGATAGAATTCTGTAACTCTCAAGTTATAGCTGCTGGTGTCTTACAAGCACAGCTGCATAACCTACATGAAGAACACTAAGAAATGTTGGCTCAAGAGATATTTAAAAAACTTTTACCCTTCAAAGCAATTTTTTGAAAAAAGTTTAAAACTGTAAATAGCATTATGTTAACCAACCAATTAAATAATACAAACTTGGGAAATACTGTGAATTTTGTAAGGATTTTGGAAAATGCATTGATTGTGAAAATATAATTTCACAATTTACTGATTGGTAAAACAGTAACAAATAGACAAAAATGGGTCAGCTAGGAAGGAGTAAGCTCAACATCCCTACCTCAAAACCCACAAGTCCTAAACATTCTGAAACCTGTCACTTTCCAGCCAGTGTGATGCCACAGCTGACTTCAAGAGATGGAACCAAACATGGGTACACTTAAAATCCGGCCATGGCCTCAGGAGTGTGTGAAACAGAAACAGACTTTGTTTACGCTTGTCTCATCTCAGACATCTTGAAATGTGCATTTTAGATAAAGGTTAATTTCCCCAAGATTGTCTTTTTTATATATATATAGATTTGCCCATACACAGCAGCCTTACCTGAACAGTGCGCCCTGCATTGATGTGTTCTTCATGCAATTTGTCCCAAATTCTGCACCGCTGATACTATTGAACAAAAACCAAAAAATAGGGAAAGTGAGTGCTGAGTTTTACATCACGAGACCATGTCCAGTTACCACAAAGCCCTTACTCATCTACTCAAACATAAGAGGAAGGAAAAACCATGATTTTTGTAATGATAATTATCTTTCTGAAGGCTTTCAATGTTACATTTTTAAAATTTAGAACTAATAGCGAACAATAACACAAAATACTATCAGACCAAATTACTTTTAAAAAAGACAAAATAAAGGTTTTGTCTATGGACAGATTCTCTGGGGAAGGGAAATACAGAGAATGATATAGAAGAAGCTGGAAGATGGACAGGACTCCTCCTCATGATCCTTAATATGTATGAAGAATTTTAGGTATTTGTTAGTAGAGTGATGTTGACTACTTAAAACTAAGATAAAAAATTTAAAAAGCAGGCAGAAAGAAAAAGATGCTTGAAATGCAGAGGAACAAAGACAAGAGTGACAGAAGTCCCTGATGAACAAGACAAGTCAGGAGACAATGGAACAACATGTTGGCCACAGGGAAGAGACTCAGCTCAACAGCCACCACCCAGGGAAGTGAAGGAGAAGCGTAGACACATATGCAGCAGCTGACCCCATCACAAGTGCACAGACACTATGAGAAATGTTGATGGTACCTGACAGAACTCATTCTCCACAAAGCAATGAGGAGTATAGACAAATGGTAAAACACAGATAAATATCAACTTTTTAATTATTTCTGAACTCTTAGGCTAGCAAGATGGTTCAGCAAATGGGTGCTAAGTCTAACTACCTGAGTTCCATTTCCAGGACCAACTCCTGCAGGTTGTCCTCTGACTTTCACATGGCACATGTGCCTGCATACACACATACACACACACACACACACACACACACACACACACACACACACACACACACTATAAGTATGTATATTGTGAATCATGAGGCAGGTGCTAAAAAGTAATCCACAAAGATTACATCATACTTAGTGGAGAAGGACCCTTCTCTAAGACTGGAAAGAAGATGAAAATACGATCTTATCAGTGGCAGTTAGTAAGACACTGGAAACTCTAGTCAGCACTATAGGGCACAACAAAGACAAAGGAAGGAATGAAGGGAGGGAGAGAAAAAGACAGGAAGAGATGCAGAGGAAGGGATGGAGAGGGGGACAGATGGAGGGAAATCAGAAAGGAAGCTCCCTTCATAGGTGCCATGACTAACTACAGAGAAAATATTAACAATCTACAGAAAAGCTAGCAGATGGACCAGTGGTTAAGGGTCATAAAGTGAGTATTACTTACGTATTGAAGATAATATCTACTCCAAAGTACCGATAAGAGTAACTGCCTCACCTTGACTACCAAATATTAAAAATACAAAACAGGAACCAACATGAAGAGCGACAGGAATGTTCTAAGTCTAATATATTAGAAATTACTGACAGGCAGTTCACTAATTACATACTCCACTTTTGAGTAAACACCTTGTGCATATATTTTTTCCATATATTTGTATGTGAGCTGTGCATATGTGCTTACCTTTGTATGACTGTTCATGTCAGGAGGTGTGAATGTGTGTGCACGAGTGTGTAGAGGCAAGATAGTAACATCAGTTATTGTGGTGGTTTGTCTACCTCAGTTATTCTCCACTGTATTTACTAAGTCAGGGTCTTGAGCTTAACCTGGAGCTTGTTGACTTAACTAGTCTAACTAGTCAGCTTGCCCTGATGTGCTGGCTAGTTCTTATGTCAATGTGACACAGCTGGAGTCATCTGACAGGAGGGGATAGCAAATGAAAAAAAAATCCCTTCATTTGATCATAAGATCAGACTAGAGGCAAGACTATAGAACATTTCCATAATTAGTGATTGATGTAGGAGAGCCAGCCAAATGTGGGTGATGCTCGCTCAGGGCTAGTGGTCCTGAGCATCATAAGAAAGCAGGTAAGTCAGCTAGTAAGCAGCATTCTTCCATGGCCTCTGCTTCAGTTTCTGTCCTGCTTGAGTTCCTGCCCTGACTTCCTCAGTGATGGACTGTGACCCACAAGCGCGGGCTAAAGTAAGCCCTTTCCTCCTGCTTGCTTTTGGTCATGATCTTTATCACAGCAACAGAAACCCCAACTAAAACTCCTGGAAATCCCATCTCTGCCTCAAGTTTTTAGATTACAAGCAGGCCACCATACCTGCTTAACTTTTATGTGGGTGCTGGAGACCTAAATTCTGGTCCTCATACTTGTTTGGCAAGCACTTTATTTATTGAGCGATCTCTCCAGTCTCATCATATAATATCTTACTCCTTATACTGATCTTATGCAATTATAATTTCACCATCATAACTGGAAAAGCTTTGTTCCAAATAGTAAAGCATGGAAGCTAAGTCTGTAAAGGTTAGGTCTACTGCATAGTGCTGTGTTAAGATGCAGTGTTTATATCTGAGGCAATGGTATCCATCAGAGCACCCGCCATAGGAGGTACCTGAGCTAGGAGCTGAACAAAATACAAAGCTTGAATGGCAGCAGATGGTAAAATGCATGCTTGCAATCTCAGCTAGTGAGATGGCTGAGCAGACAAAGGTGCTTGTCCCTAAGCCCAAGACCTGAGTTTAATTTCTAGGAGCCAAAACATAGAAGGAAGAGAACTGACTTCAAAGGTTGTCCTCTGACCTCCACATCTACAGTGCAGAGGCATGTCCACACACATACACATAAATAAATAAATGTGAAAAAAATCTAAAAACAAAACAAACAACACTTGACCAGTAAAGCTACTATAAAACTAAGTGCTATGACAAGAAAATTTGTAACAGAACTCTCAATAAAGGAAAACAGCAGCCTTTTCTACTGCTGTCTTTATTTGCCTACTCATCAAAGAGACTATATAGAAGGGATTACTGTCTCAATGCATTATCTCTTATTATAGTGAGTTATAAGAAAATAAAGAATAAAATAATTCAGTTTGCTACTGCTTACTATTCAATTTTATGTGAAATTAGAATATACTGTGAAAGCTATTATCCCAAATATTTGGTGAGTGGGGGAGCAGAGTGATATACTAATATATGTGAAAACCCCTATAGAGGCAACCTTTAAACTTGCAGTTAAGTTTGGGCTGCTGGCTAGCATCTCTAAGTGGCTGGTTTTATGCAAGATGGTCTTTGTCTGACCGTACAGCAGGACAGGCAAGTGAATTAAGGAAGAACCTCGGCATTATGCTTTGGGTTACTAAATACAAAAACACAAACTTAAGTGGCTCCAACAAGAAACAGACTCCCTACGCCACACAGAAAGCAGCCAGGAGTGTGGCAATCATCCCAGGGTAGTTCAATACAGGCACTAACAAGGTCATCAAGTTCCAGGTTCCACCTTCTGCACTTTCAAAAAAGCCCTCAGATTTGTCTCCCAATGCAGTAAGGCTGGCTATACTTCCAATACAGCATGAAGACATAACCAGACGACTAGAAGAGAGGAGACTGTTTCCTTACATGTGTATCTTTTTAAAGTAGAAAAATATTTCTGGAGGTTTCCAAATTCCTACCAAGCTTCTGGTCAAGACTTACTGGCCAGAACTGCAAGATGTGCCTATAGCTCCCTGATAACCAAACATAGGCAAGAGCTGAATTATCACATTCATCACACCTAGTACTATTCACCATCGCCTGAGTTTGGCAAAGGAAACAGTCACAGGATGGAGAGGGGGGTTATACTGTAATTACAAACAAATAAATATGAACAAATACATAAATACTAAGTCAGTCGTCTTCTTTCATTTGGTACTGCTGGGTTCATGCCGTCCATTTCACACTATTCATAAGCTACCTTTCATCATTCTTGGATTATTTTTCTATTTTTCCTTAACTGAACTGCAAGCTTCCTGAGGATTGAAAATCTATTTCTGCATATTATTCAAGGCTAGAAATCTAAGAAACAGCCAATACTAAACACCCATAAATACTTAAGGAAAGCTAATATTTATTTCCTGTAATAAATAATCTCGTTTCTCATTAAACCTGGCAGATTGAATACAAATATTCACGTCTGCTCTTTTCCAAAATCCTATGAAAGGACAATAAAGAATGTTAAGAGGTGAAAATTCACAAGAGCAATAAGAAGACAACAATAGACAAAAGCTTCCAGGCAAACTTCAGAAGCCGGGAAGAATACAGACTGTAGCGGACACAGCAGAGCAGAGAGAGCAGCCGTCTAGACTGCAGAGACGGCTGGAGGGGAGAGAAACACGGAGGCCACAGGCGACTGTCCTCCAGGAAGGCTGGACATCCAGACATACTAGGTGCAGGTGACCAGTTAAAAAGTGTGGTAGAGAGAAAAGCAGGTTTAGTGGCAGGGTTACATAAGCCCCTCACAGTTACCACGTCACTGCCCTGTCCCATAATCACAGAAGGTAACCCTCTCTTAAGGGGCCAACTAGAGAACCTGGAGCCTGGACTCCAAGCCTAACAAGGGCAAAGAGAGGATACTGTACTCAAGCAGCCTGAAGTGGTGGTGAGCCTGTCATCTTCTTTGCTCACTTTCCCTCTCTTAGGTCAGATGGATGGTCACATAATGTACAGTATACTTACCCCTTTTAGCTCCCCCAAACCCCACTTCATCCCTGCAACAGCATCACCTCTAATAAAATAACTCCATCAGATAGACTGGGGTTAAAACAAAGATGTTAACTTTGTAAATGTTAAGGTCTACTTCACAGGGTTGTGTCAAGATAATGTGTTTAAATATAAGGTGATGACATCAATCAGCACACTTCACAGGAAGTTCCAGAGCTGGGATCTGAACAAAGAACAAAGCTCGAATGAAGGTAAATGATGGGGTGCATGTCATTAACAGATGTAAGACAGAAAGCAAAATTACTCAGGGCCATACTTTCTCTACCTTCTTTACTGAGGAATTCACCTTCAAAATAGAAAGAGGCTAATAAGATCATTAGGAGGAAAATGAAGCTGGGTAGGATGGAGCATGCCTGCAGGTAATGGATGACTTCCATTACCATGAGAGATGAGATGGAGGCAAACCTAAGGCAAACAAACTTCACCCTATCTGATAAGCCATTTGGAAGTTTTCAGTCCTGTGTGTACATTCCTCACAGTAAGTTTCTTCTTAGATCCCAACAATATGAAACAAAGAAAACTGTGTTTCAAGTTGGCTATCTCGTATCTATTTACTGTGCTATACCTAAGATGCATTAGCTAGGAAAGCTGAATGCTAAGGCTTCAGACTCCAGGATCACATGCTAATAACACTTATCATGTGTAACAGTGTGCTGCTCAAGGGCCTGTGGAGCATGGCCCAGGTGTCCACAGCACACTGCTCTCATTGTTTTCATTGCTGCAGAATCACTCTGCTACAGGCTTGCCTTCAATTTCCCTCCAGTCTGGCTTTTTTCTCTTAAATTCATATTGGATGACTGATGGCCAGAATAATAAATATTTTATCTTTCTACACCTTTTCCTCAAGAAGAATATGCCTTTTGAAAGTGAGGCACCGTAAGACACCTGGAGCCTAAATTTAGTTAACTGTCCTGTTCAGAGTGAGCACTACAGTTTTTAAATATGTTTACATGTCATAGCCTATCCATCAAAATATGCTATTCAATCCTATATAGAGAAAGAGGTATTTTCATAATTAAACTAGAAACCCTACAGTGAAATGTTCAAATATATTTGAGTTTGCCTTCTTAGCTTTAGATATTATCATCTGTCTATCCATTATAATTATCTGAATGTTTGAAGGTTTCATAATAAGTAAAAATGCTAAAAGAAAAATGTTCAGGCAGAGCAGAATCAATGGTACTGACTCCAAGATAATTCTCTTGTGACACCTGGTACAACTAATTCAATCAGTAGTGGACCTATTCCTTTCACACCACCTTGCTGCAGGGTTCTCACTTTCCATTGGTAGGACTGCACACACATGTAGTGAGAATTGAAGGGTAATGCCAGCAGGCATTTTCATACAAGATAAGAAAGATGTGTTAAATCTCAAAGGTAAAGTAGGACAATAAAGGGACATGGCTTTAGTGGCTCACAGACCTCTTGTTTCTACCTTTTAGAATCAATTCATCTACCTAATGCTTACCATCTTTGTAATGGAGACATTGATATGGCTCAGGACTTTAAAACAGACCTTACCAAATCTTTTACACATTTAGTAACACTGTAACAATATAGAAACAGAACTGCTTATTTTGGATCGCTCAACTCTAGGTAGAAGATTTGATATGTTTCTCTATCTCATGAAGCAAACATGGAATCCCTACACGTTTCCATTTCAAGAATAAACAGTTTACCAGACAGTTCCTTCTGTATCCTTAAGAGCTATAACTATCACCCATGCCTTATATGTAAAGAAGAAAGGAATTAGGGATGAAAAAAATATTAATACTGAATTCTAAAAAAAAAATCCTCAGAGAAATTTCCATTGCAGACATCTTAGAAATTAGTTTCTTAGAAATTAGTTTTTTAAAAAGCACTTAAATACTAGAAAAATTGATAGGGAAAAACATTTGGTATTTGTAATGAATAAAGCTTATACTGAAAAGTTTAATGACCACATTGTTCACCCTAATCCTAAAATTAAAAAAGAGAAGTAGAGGAGAATACAGCTCAGTGTTTAAAGCAGCAGACACCCCACCTTCCCAAGCTAGGGCTCACGTCTCAGGAAACCCGAGGCTGCTGTACCTGTAAGCCCACCACAGCCTATCCAGGGCAGGGGGTACGCTGGTCTCTGAGCGATTTGTCTGCCCTCTGCCTATGTCCCCAGCCCACCTCGGCGGTACTGCTCAAAGAAAAGCAGCAGAGAAAGGAAATTCCCTCACATCACACAATTATCTCCATCTTTACACGGAGAGGAGAGTTACTGATAGGCACGGGTTCAAAACACTTGCCATGGGGTGAAGGGAATGAAGGCAGCTGCATGAGCCACGGCTCCTGTCTTCACATCATGAGCACTAGCAAACAGTTTACTTAATTACTAACTACCTAAAGCCCCCACGTGCAAATTTTTTAATCACACGTGAAGGTAGGAGTAGAGTAGGAACAAATTCTACTCCTAGCTCCCTTCTTCGACATAATAAAGGAATATATAAGAATTACATTTGTAGACCATGAAGACCAGCTTGTAGACCATGAAGACCAGCATCAGCAGGTTGGAAGTCTCAGGTTCTCTATTCAGCTGAAATCCTGAGACAGCAAGTAAGAATCCAGGCAGGTACCTGATTCTGCAGTGGAAACAAATGCTCACCTTCTCAATGTTTATCTGGTGTTTTCTTAACCTCTCCAGGTCCGTTGGGATCACTATCTTAGTGAATTTCTGGATAGCTGGCTCAAGTCGGCGTAACTTCACCTTTTCTTCATCTTCAGACATCCTAAAGCCTGTTGAGCCACGTCCACTTGTAGCGGCTCTATTCTCTCACGCAGAAACACCTAAAGAGAAAGATTTAAGAATGCTTTTACAACAGGTTCCATTGTTTTAGAAATAAACAAATGCAGGGCTGGAGAGACAGCTCATCGGTTAGAAGAACTGGCTGCTTTTCCAGAGGACCCAAGTTTGGTTCCCAGCACACACATGCTGGCGCACAACCACCTGGAACTCCAGTTCCAGTCCTGACACCATTTTCTGCCCCCTCTGGCACTGCACACATGGTGTACAGACATACACGCAGGCAAACACTCATACATGCAAAAATTTTTAAAAACAAAAAATCAACAAATATGCAATTACTCTTTACTCTAAATGCATATCAAACCCAAAACTGAACTTGAATGGCTTGGTTTTTTTCTATCAAATGATGTATATTAAAATATTCTCTTCATTAAAGTAGTATCTAGTCTTTTAAAGGACTCTTCAAACTGTTTCATTTTCATAGCACAGGTAGGACAGGAACTATGTAACTGTAGGCTGGCCTGGAAACCGTGATCCTCCCCACCTCCCTAGCTTCTCTAGATGTTCATAAAATATGAATAAGTGCAGGCCCATGAGATGGCTCAGTGGGTCAAAGAGCTTACCTCCGAGCCTGAAGATCTGAGTTCAATACCTGGAACCCACAGAGTAGAGGGAAAGAGGTGACTTCTCTAACTAATGCAGTACCTGTGTCCCACACGGGCACACGTGCATGCACACACATACTCTTTAAATAAATAAAAAGGCAATCAAAAAGTTTAAAGAAAGTGCAAAAATGAACAGAATAAAACTATCAATGATCTCTTTAACCTTAAGAACATACTCTCTACATTCTGATGGCTGTCTTCTGAAGTCTTTTGCAGTATCAAGTATGTAGGTCAACACCACTAAAAACAAGGACTTCCTGATATGCTTTGGACACTGAATAGCTATCTTTTAAAAGAATTGCCAAATAGCAGAACTGCAAGGAAAATTTTCACTTGATATTTTTGCTTATATGAAACTTCACTTCCAATGTCATAATAATGTAATTGTGTAATTATATACTTCAAGTACACTGCAGAATACAGAGCTCCTTTCACTGAAGGCCCTCATCTCCTCCTTATTAAACAAGGTGATTAGCAATGTCTACTAAATGAACAGCAATAGAACTCCAATATGAAGCATATTTATAAGGCCAGGGCATGGCTCAGTGGGTAAGGGCACTTGCTACCAAGACACAGCTTAAGTGTGATCCCCAGGTCCTTCATGGGAGAGACCTGACTTCCTCTGACTTCTGCATGCACACCGTAGCATGTGAATGACAAACACATAAATAAAAGTACCTGAATTTTTTTTAAAGAACCGGATTCTTGCAGATATATGGAGATTTTTTTCCCCTGTTTTATCAGGATTCTATAGCAATATAAAAAGTCCTAGCATACGCTTTTGGGGACAGGAAAGGAGAGGTAAGAGCTAAAAGTAAGCATGCTCCAGAACCCTACATTGGCTTAACTAGACAAATTTTACTTACATCAATTTTATAAATTTGAGCTTGTAACAGATTTTACATAAACGATGTACTCTCCTATTTAGCTAAGCTTGAATACCACCAAAGTTTATCATGCCTTGATGCCACCTCTTCAGCCCATAGCCCAAGAATAACAAAGTTGAACATATACTCCTGTTGGGTTACGGCTTCTCAATCCAGGCCTCAGCGATACACATTCATGTACTGAGTCTGTGAGACCCTGAATTTTTAAGATTCATTGTTTCCAGATTCTCAAAGAGATCTAATGCCCCCAACATTAAGAACTGCTTTAACTACATTCTGGTTTTCTCCTTTCTTCCACAGTTGAAAATCTTGAAGCAACAGCTATAAAAACGCCTTCCATTACCCTTGACTAAGAACTTGGTTCTTATGCTTAATACAAGCTCCCAAGGAAAATAAATGTTCAGGTACCACGAGCAGAATTAAAACAGAACCCCAGGGCAGACTGGAACTAGAGACATATGGAGAAGTACAGTGTGAGAAGAAATTTACTCAAGAAAAAACGAACAAACAGAAAATAGCAAAGGGCCTAGAGTTGAGAAAGTGACCAAAAAGAGAAATACTGTCAAGTCTGTTCCTAAACAGACAGAGACATACATGAAGAAGCAGACTTTTCAAAAGGACATAAAAGAAGGATTGCGTTTCTTTTTAAAAAGTAGTACGTTACAAAAGAGTGAAGTGGTAAACAGCTGGAGAGAAGACTACTGAACAGACGCTCTCAGAACTCAGAGGATAAAGAATATGAGGAGACAAAGGACATAAACTCACAACCTCAGGAACCAACAGAAAAGAAAACAGAAAACATACAAAGAAAATATTCTGAGAATTAAGGCAGAAGATCTCAAGTTGAAAAAGCACATAGCCCAGCTAGTATAAATAAAAACAAACTTGCATAAGCACATGATGGGAAACTGCAGAGCATCAAGGACAAAGAAAAAAATCTTAAAAAACAAACCAGAGCTAAGAGATAAATGAAAACAACAAAGCAGCCGACTTTTCATCAAAGCAATGTATCAAAGATAGGAACGTCTTCAAAGTACCAGGGAGCTGCTACATACCCAGGCAAATTATCATTTATGGTGAATCAAAATAATTATTTTCAGACATGCAAGACTGAGTTTAACAAACTCCTCATTAAAAGAAACTACTAAAAGGAGAGGGAGGGAGGAAAGCAGGGAAGAAGGGAGGAAGAGACACAGAAAGAAACTGTGTGTGTGTGAGAGTGTATGTGTGTATATGTGCATGCACGCACACGTGCACACATGCTTGCTCTCATGTATGTTCACAAACATTTCTTCTTGGTGCACGTCAGGATCCCTAGAGTCTGTTAAGATATCTGGTAGGTAATGTGGTCAATAAACATTAAATTCACCCTTCTGCCCTTCAAAACACTACAAAGGAATATAAAAAACATACTTGAACAATAAAGAAAATAAAAAGATAGAATGAACACAATACCCTATTACTGGACTGAATGGATGAATGAATGCTGGATTTATTTTGAATAACATGATCAAGGATATGGGAAATGTTACCATGTAGATATTTTATTATGTACTTTTAGTAGCATAGGATTACAATGTGAATGTTCCATAATCTAATCATTCACTGTGTGCTATTTAAGATGATCCCAATTTTCCACTATTATAAACAAATTGTGATTACTTTCCTCATACATTAATCCATACTACCACCAATGATTACTTAATATAGATAGCTAAAAATAGAAATATTAAGCAGACACACTTTAAGTTTAAAAATATACACATTGTCAAATATGCCATAAAAGGTTCTTCCAATTTACATTCCACCAGAAGCACTTCTACATATTCTAACCAATTAAGTATGATTAGTGGGCGAAAATGGTACCTCAAGAGACTTTTCTAGTTCAGTCTCTATCTAACAAAAAATTGAAAATACTTTCCTCTATCATTTTCTATTTTTACAAAATTATAATATATAGTCATATAGTATATCTGAGAGCATGACATTCCAATGTTATGCAGAATGTTACCGTAACAAATATTGTCTAGCATGGCATCACACCACGAAATAGTTAACATTCATTGTCAGAATGTGTGTGGAAGTGTGTTTAAATACTGACTGAAAGTACTTTTCAGCACTTTTTATTTTTTTACTCATAAAGTTGCAACATGTTATATGATTAAAACACTAAACTAAAAAATATAAAAGATCCCACACCTGTAAAAAGTCCAAAAATAAAATGCCTAAGTTCCCAAACTTCTATAAAGTTGTTATATTATTTTAATAGTTTAAAAAAGTATAAAATATTTGTGATAGAATTTATTCTGTCATGGTGAGGTGATATACAGCTATCTGCACTTGTCAAAACCCATGGGGCTGTATGCATTAAAGAGGAAATGTACTGCATAAAAATTTAAAAACACCAAGATATGGGAGAAATATAAAATGAAAAATAAGATATCAAAATAAGACTGAGTTACCATAGAACTAAGCGGAGGGTGTGAGGGGTGGGTGAGGGAGCAATCAAAGCCCAGAATATGGTCGTTTTGCTGAACCTTGAAAGGCTAAAGATTAAAACAGTTGTACTGTGTGCTTCTCTCTGTTGCAGAATATTTGTTTAACTATGGAAAGGTGTGTTGCATTTGTTTGATTATATAACGATGTGTTGCTATTTTGCCTTGCCTGCTTAGGACACCTAAGTGGTTTAATAAAAAGCTGAATGGCCAATAGCAAGGGAGGAGGTATAGGCAGGATTTCTGGGTAGGGAGAATAAGTAGGAGGAGAAATTTAGGCTGGAGGAAGAAAGAAAAAGAGGCCACCAGGGGCCAGAGAGACAGACACGAAGGAAGCAGGAAAGTAGGACATACAGAATGTAAGAACGATAAAAAGCCCCATGGCAAGCATAGATGAATAGAAACTGGTTAAACTAAGTTAAAAGAGCTAGTGGGACTAGGCTAAGACTGAGCATTCACAAGTAATAAGTCTCCATGTCTTTATCTGGGAGCTAGTTGGCAGTCCAAAGAAAATTCCAACTACATCTCTCAGTAGTATATTTTAGATATCCTGGAGTTACTGTCTGCCCATACCAGGACTGAACAAATAAGGAAACATTTCCCAGAAAATGAGTCAGTTGTCACTGTTAGACAACAAGCAGGAGCAAATACCAGGGTGAACCTGGTGGTGTGAAAAGACAGATACCGCTCTGCTCTTTTTTTAAAAAAAAAAAAAACCTATTCACAAATAAATACATAAATAAACATTGATCTTGCATGCATGGGTGTGTATATATGCATAGACTGCGGTCCTCTGTAAGACTCTGAAAGCAATGACACCCTAGTAGTAGCCATAAGCACACCCAGACCACAGGGATTGGGATCTAATACCATTCTGAAAGACAGGACCAACAAGAGAGAGAAGGAAACCAGGAGCCCTTGGAGAAGTGGCTGATTCCAGGACTGGGGCAGGCAAAACATAGGGGTACAGAAAACAAGCACAATAAAACCTCCCAATGGTCAAAGTGAGAACAATCTGATATAGTAAGTGCATAATAACAGAAAAAAAACATATGTAGTTTTGTTTTGGATTTTCTAAGACAAAGTTTCTCTGGCTGCCCTGGAACTCAGCTCTGTAGCCTGCCAAGTGCTGGGGTTAAAGGTGTGCACCACTACCACCCAGCAATCATAGGAGTTTATGTTGACACAAAGAATTGAATACAGAAAAAGAAATAGGAAGAACGGACAGCTCCTTTTTAGACAACAATTTCAGCAAAAGAAGGAGAGTAACTGAACGGTACCACAGCACCAAAGTAATGGTACTTGGAGAATCACCGGAGTAGTAATTGCTGTGGAGAATTCCCCAGACACCAAGTTTAATTAAGTGATCAAGGTTGACACCACAGGCAGCAGATCCCACGTGAAGGCTCCATGGTGGCATAAACTGAAAAGAGCCCTAGTGCCTTGTGGTATTCCTAGCAAAAAATTCCAAACAATCTCTTCACAACAAACAAGAGCCAACTTCCTACTTGAAAGGCACTACCAACTCCTGACTCTTCAAACGCACAGAAGCCACCACACGTAGCAGACTGGAAAAGGTGATAGTGTTATGAGGATAAAGAGTGAGGTTGGGTCTTAGGTCCCATTGAACACAGAATGTACTCTAATAAAGAGTGGACTCACAAGAGACCCAGTTAACTCTAATATTAATCTCTTGCTCTCAGTGACTGTACTTTGTATGGTATGTAAAATGCTAACACAAGGAAAGCTATCGTTTTCTGTATTACTTGTGTGATCTGTTTCTTGTTTTGTTTTTCGAGTCAGGGTTTCTCCTGTATCCCTGGCTGTCCTGGAACTTGCTCTGTAGACCAGGCTGGCCTTGAATTCCCAGAGATCGTCCTGCCTTTGCCTCCCAAGTGCTGGGATTAAATGCTTGGCCACCACCCCCCAGCTACTTGTGTGAACTATCAATAACTGTAAATTACTCCACAGTTTTTGTGTTTGTGTATGTATAAGAATTGCTGTTTCGTGAACGAAAAAACATTTAGAAGCCAGGACTGTAATCATTTTCCTGGCATACACACTTGCAGTGAGACGTGTCAAGTGCTTTACAAACTTGATCTCCTGGAACTCGCAACTATGATGAGATGGGTACCATTTTACTCAGGGTCCCAAAGAAGAAAAAGTACTCAAATGTGAAGTAAATGATCCCAGAGTTATTTATAAGTGAAAAAGCCCCTTTCCTAGATAGTGTCCCAAATAGTTGACAACACCACCCCTCAAAGTAACGCGTCTCCGTGGGCTTGTGGGTGGAGCACAGGGTGTTGACTTTAGGGTGCAGGCCCGGACCCCACAGCTGCGGCCTCTAGGCGTCCTGCCTGGGCACCGCGTCGCGTCGTCCCCCTTGGCGTCACCAGGGCGCACCCGGGCCACACCGACGCCCACAGCGGCGCGGCTAGGCGGGTGACCCGACGACCCAGGGCCGGGAACGTCTCTCCACAGCGATCCCGGAGGCCTTGGCACCGCGGGGTCCCGTCCTCCCCACGCCCGCTGGTGACAGCTGCTCCAAAACTGAAACCTGGGAGGCTCGGTCACTTCTAGACGCGGCCCGGCGTTCGCACCAACCCGAAGCCGGGCCGGCTGCCTGGCGCCTCTCACGGGCGTCCACACCCCGGCCCGCGGTGCCACATCGCAGCCCGGTGCCCCCGAGGAGGCCGCCCGTCAGCCCCTTACCTCCCGCCTAGGCGCTCGAGGCCGTCGACACTCACTGCGCAGGCGCGAGAGGGGCGGGGCGTCTCCGGGGGGCGGGGTCGAGCGGTCCCGCCCCCTCTCATCCCAGCGGGAGGAGAGGCAGGATGGACTGTCCCAGCCTCTGGAGGAATGGTTCCACGCGTGCTTTGGAGGTCGTCCTGTGTCCTGTGTCCACGACGATTTACATTTTGATAACCCCCTACCTGCTACAGTTTTCCTGCACATTTTCTTGTGCTCGCTGAATTTTGTTGGCGAGGACGACCACGTGTCTTTAACTCTTTAGGTGTGTGGAAACTGAAGCTCAGAGAGGTGTGCCATTCCTCTTGGCCTGCCCTTCAAAGCACCTGAGTGAAAGGCTGGAGGGGTCTTAATGGCCAAGGGCACAGATAGAAGCAGAAACAAGTTATGGTTTTGTTCAGAGCGTGCTGCAGTGTTTTGGGCGTCTGTTCTTATTAAAACGATAGTTGGTGACTTTGAGGCGCAGCACAAATTTGAAGTGACTCATTCCAGTTCAGCCTGTTTGTGACAAAGCAGAACTCCCAGCTGATTTTCCTAATTTTCTTCTCAAGTCGTTCCTGTTGGACCGGGTGCGGCAAGAACAAGCTTTGAAGTGTGTGCAGGTTACTGGCCCTCCTCTCTGAATGGTCATTCCTTCGGATCCAGTCAGCCAATGGTGTGCGTGTGTGTGCGCGCGCACGTGTGTGTATGTGTGTGCATGCAAGGATGTGCATGTGTGTATATATATATATATCAGATCGTTGCTTAGAATGGATCCCTTCATGATGTAGTTTTCAACAATCTTAAGGATGTTCATATCAACTCTAAGCAAACTCAGTTCTTTTTTGCTTATCTGTTTTATTTTTTGTTTTTCGTAACAGGGTTTCCCTGTAACATTGAGTCTGTCGTGGAACTAGCTCTTGTAGATCAGGCTGGCCTCAAACTCACAGAGATCCACCTGCCTTTGCCTCCTGAGTGCTGGGATTAAAGGAGTGCACCACCACCGCCCAGAGTAAACTCTGTTCTTAATGTCTGCAGGTGGAATGGAAGTGGAGGGAGAATTTTGGCCCTCAGATTAGGGGTTTAAGAAAGTATTGGAAGCAATTTCTAAAATAAAATAAATGACATACTAAAAGATTTAGATTTTCTTTGGGGGTATACTGGGTGCTATTGTTTATGGTACGCTTAGTTCAAAGAATGGGGTATCAATCAAATTTTCATCCTAAGGAGAAAAAAATAAAGACATTAGGCAATACCAAAGTAAACACTTTTTTTTTTATTGTTAGAGTCAGTTAAACAAGAAAGCTAGTATAGGGTTTAACTGGGGAAAAAAGCCTGCTGTGCAAGATTGAAGACCTGCGTTCGGGCACCTAGGACCCACATAAAATGCCAAGCTCTGTGGCATGTGTTTGTAATCCTAACACTTCGGAGACAGACAGGAGGACCCATGAGCTGGCTGGCCATCTGGTCTTGCTGCGTCGGTGAGTTCCAGGTTCACTGAGACCCTATGCTGTCACACACACCAAGAATCAGTTAAACAAGATCTTTTGAATGAAAGATAATTGGAATTGAGTTCTGAAAAGGAGACCTCCAGTGCAATAGGGAGCCATGACACCCAAGGATTGACTTTGGCCTTCTTGGTGGTTATATGATGTTTGCTCTAACTTAGGTGTGTCATGTAGAAAGATAAAACCACTTAATCTAACAGTTTGGCTAGCAGGTATAATCTTTCAATATGTACACATAAGCCATATGTCCTTTTTTGTGCTCTTTCCCTAAGCCATGAAGGTATTAGGGTCAGGTCTACTGCTACAAGACAAAGTTTTCCTGAGTTCCTAACTGGACCCAGGAGATTCAAATGAAACAAAACTGAAAGTAGTATACATTTTTGGAAAGAAACTAAAAAGAAATTACTGTCTGGTAGCATGCTTGTTTTCAAGTAGAGCCAGTGGGAAGGCTAATTTGCCACAATAATTTGTATATGATTGACTATCTTTCCAGACCACTCCTTCCCTGGGAAATGCTCTACCCCTCCAGATCTAAATGCTAAAACTTACAGGCCTATGGCGAGCACTTTATATGAACATGAACTTGGGCACCTGATCAGGAAATATGCCTGACTCAAACTAGAAAAATAAAATATATCCTGGAAATTTGAAATTGAAAGATTAGAAGTAAAATTTAAGTTTCAGTTTATGCGGTGTATTGGATAGTTTTATGTCAACTTGACACAGGCAGAAGTCATCTGGGGGGAGGGAACCTCAGATGAGAAGATGCCTCCATAAGACCTGGCTGTAAGCAAGACTGCAGGACATTTTCTTAATTAGTGATTAATTAATCAGACCATCGTGGGTGGTACCATCCCTGGGCTGGTGGCCCTGGGTTCTATAAGAAAGCAGGCTGAGCAAGCCATGAGAAGCAATCCAGTAAGCAGTACTCCTCTATGGCCTCTGCATTAGTTCCTGCTTCCAGGTTCCTGCCCTGCATGAGTTCCTACCCTGACTTCCTTTGATGATGAACTGTTATATGGAAGTATGAACAGAAAAAAAAAAAACCCTTTCCTCCCTAAGTTGCTTTTGATCGTGGTGCTCCGTCACAGTAATAGTAGCCCTACCTAAGACAGGCAGGATCTTTTTCTTAGAGAAAATATTTTATTTTATTTTTTGATAAAATATAAGATAAAAACAAAACTCATCACATTGAAGTTGGACAAGGCAACCCAAGAGAAGAAAAAGGGCCCCAAGAGAAGTCACAAGAATCAGAGACCCATTCATTCACACGTTCAGGAATCCCATAAAAACACTAAACTGAAAGCTGTAATATATACACAAAGGATCTGGTACAGACCCACGTACGTCCTGTGTTGCTGCTTCAGTCTCTGAGTTCAGATGAGCTTTGCTCGGTTGATTTAGGAGGCTTTGTTCACCTGGTATACCCCATCCCCTCTGACTCTTACACTTTCTCTGCCTACTCTTCTGCCGGGTTCCCTTTCCTTTAACTGTTCTAACAACCTCAGGGGAAATTCAAACAACTCTCAATCAATACACAATTGCAGACATGCAATTCTGGTATTTCTGTCGCCCTTGAATTGAATGTTTCCACTAATCAGCTTCTTTGTTCCCTGATACTTGTCTCTTGGCACCAGACAGACACACAGACACAGGCATGTCCATACACCATTGCCACCATCACCAAGCAATCTGCTCATCTTTATGAAGAGTCTAGAACTTTTTTAAAAAAAAATTACATTGCCAGTAGTACACACTGTAAGTAAATAGGGACACACAGATTTTTTTGTTTGTATTCTGTTCACCATGTGTGGTGGTTTGAATAGGTATGGCCACCATAGACTCATGTGTTCAAATGCTTGACCCATAGGAAGTGGCACTGTTGGAGGTGTGGCTTTGTTGAAGTGGGTGTGGCCTTGTTGGAGTAGGTGTGGCCTTCTTGAAGGAAGTATGTCATAGCAGGAGTGGACTTTGAGGTCTTATAAGCTCAAGTCTGGCCAGTGTGGCACACAGTCACCTTCTGCTGCCTGCGGATCTAGATGTAGAACTCTCAGCTCCTTCTCTATCACCATGTTTGCCTGCATGCTACCATGCTTCCCACCATGATGATAATAGACTAATCCGAAACTGTAAGCCAGATCCAATTAAGAGTTTTCCTTTATAAGAGTTGCCATGGTCATGGTGTCTCTTCACAGCAACAGAGCCCTAAAATACCATGCAGGCATTTGATTGCCATGTTACATGCAGAATATCTTACAGCCTCAGGTCTTCCTGTAAAACCCCTTGCCTCAGCTGCTTTTCAGACATTAGTTTACTCAGATTAGCTGTCCTCAAAATATAGGTGTCTAAGAATTTTCACATAAGGTCGTGTGCATAAAACCACACTACATGAGTTTTATGAGCAATTTCAATATCTTTCTAGGGTAATTTTGATTTTGATGATGTCAGAATTAATGTCATTGAATAAAGCAAACTTTATCATCCCAGCTCAACTTCAGCTTTTCACTCCGTTTTCCATTAGAACATAACAAACATGCTTCTTCTTGTTATTGTTGTTTTAAGACAGAGCTTCTCTGTATAACAGCTCTGGCTGTCCTGGAATTCACTTTGTAGACCACGTTAGCTTCAAACTCACAGTTTGAGCCTCTGCCTCTTGAGCGTTGGAATTAAAGGCGTGTGTCACCACCATCCAGGACAAAATGCTTATTATTAAAGTTATAATAAAAGTTGTTTAATTAGACAATTCTAATGCTTCTTGAGTAATATGGTATCTTAGTTATTTTCGTGGTCAGTTAATGTTACATGAAAGATGCACAGACATATAAATGAAGAGAAATTCCTCAAGGACCCCATCTACCTTCTAGTTTTAAATTCATTGCTCTCAATTCTATGGAAATTGAAATTCTCAATGTTTTCTGTATATCAGTCCTTTCTGCAATATGGATTATACCTTCTTCCTGGAATACTCTACCAACTGTAGCTCCCTCTCTGTATGTCTAGATCCTACTCACAAGCCCTAGGCTATTTCTTTGCTAGTATTCCTAAAGTTTCTAAATATGGCTTCTTCTTCCACCTTAAAATGTGATCTTCATTGGACAATTACTTTCTGCTTTGTAATACACCAATCAGTATGTCTTGTTGTCCCTGAAAATCTTTCAGTTTTGTGCTCCAAGTAATAATGGTAACAATGATTGTACAATTATAGTCTTTGGAGAAGCATATAACATAATACATGAAACATGCAGTATTTCAAGGGTGAGGAGAAATTCTCAATTATAAGGTATATTCAAAAAGAGATGGATCAGCTGTTGAGAGCACTGATTTCTCTTTCAGAGGACCTGGGTTTGATTCCCAGCACCCATGTGGTAGCTCACAACCATCTGCAACCTCAATTCCAGGGGATCTGAGGTCCTTTTTTGACCTCCATGGGCCCCAGATACACATGTGATGCACAAATAAACACACAGGCAAAATGCCCATACATATAAAATTTTAAAAATAAAAAGAATAAAAAGAGTAAAAAGAAAAAAGGTATCTTTGCTATGGTAATATGTTATTTGGAAGTGGAGTTAGATTAATTGCAATATATATTTATACACACATATATTATGTATATATATGTACATATATTATACTCTAGGGAAACCACAAAATAATTTTTAAAAAATATAATTGATGTGTCAGAAAAGACAGAAAGGAGAAGGAGTGTAAAGAAATAAAGAAAAAGCACAAAGAACAGAAAAATTTATGGACACGGTAGATGTTAAATGGCTTGTTTATATGTGAATTGTAATAATATACCACCTTTTGTAGGTATAACACCAAATAAACAATCTAACTCAACTACGCATTGTTACAAGAAGCTCACTTTATGTATAAAGACAGATATGTCAAAAGTAACGGGGATAGAAAAAGAAATGCCACATTATTCTAGTTTCCTAGGGCTGCCATGGCAAAGTACCACAGTCTGGGTGGCTTAATAACACAATTTTACTTTCTCAGACTCTCAAGTCTGGATGCCTGAGATCCAGGTGCTCCGGGACTGTTTATTCCCACATGCTGGGAGGAAGAAATTTGTGCCAAGCCTTCTCCCTGGTGGTTAGCTTCTCACAAAACCTTCATATTCCTTCTCTCTTCATGTCTGTCCAAATTTCCCCTTCTTCTAAGCACATCATTCACAATCAGTTAGGACTTGCCCTGGTGAGGTCATTTTAATTTAATTGCCCCTCTAAAGACCCTATTTCCAATGCAGTCATAGTCTAGAGAGCTGGGAGTTAGCACTTGACAAATGAATATTTAGAGAGACCAGATTCATCTCACCAGCGTTACCATGAAAAGAGAGATGGAGAAGCTACGTGAAAGTCAGAGAAAGCAGCCCCAGACAATGAACAATGGAAGTCATCAAGGTAGGGGGCATGGTACCAAATAATATAGGGCTCAGTCCTCCAAGATAACAGTCTTTAATGTGGGTGCAGCTAACAATTGGAGGTCCCAGTGCCAGAAGCAAAAACTAAGAAATGCAACAAGACACACACACACACACACACACACACACACACACACACACACACACAGAGAGAGAGAGAGAGAGAGAGAGAGAGAGAGAGAGAAACAGAGAGAGAGGAAGAGAGAGAGACAGAGAGACAGAGAGACAGACACAGAGACAGGAAAAAGAAAGAGATAGAGACAGAGAGAGGAACAGAGAGAGAGGAACAGAGAGAGAGACAGAGAGACAGAGAGGCAGACACAGAGATGGGGAAAAAGAAAGAGATAGGGACAGAGAGGAAGAGAGAGAGAGAGAGCGAGAGCGAGAGCGAGAGAGAGAGAGAGAGAGAGAGAGAGAAAGGGTCATTTAAACAGTGTGAAAATTAAGCCCCCGAAGCCTGCCATTTCTTCTTAGGCAGCTGTATTGTTATCAAAGATCCAAGTGAGTATAACAAAGGACAAAATTACTTTCGAGACACCAAGTATTTCGACATTTCAGTTGGAGAACTCTCTTTCACAGGATTATCGAATCCCTCCTCAGTCTTTTGACAACTGACACTCTCCCCAGTAAACCTTTTAATCCCCCAACTAGTGGAATACATTTAAGGAATTGGAAATCAACAAAATCCGCAAAGAGCCCCACCTCCCCTCTCTCTCACAGCCCAGCAAGTTCTAAATCCCATTGTCCTACCCGTTAGGGGGATGTTTCTCCTCACATGTAGGAGTACTTTCTTCAGTACTTTGCAAAAGGTTTTTGAGTGATGTTTATATTTGCTATAGCCAAAGATACAGTAATATTTCTTGGCAGATCATTATTAAAGGAAGAGAAGTCTGTACTTGTTCCTTGGAAATAAATTGATAGGTCATTTTGCTAATGTAGGTGAACGTTTGAGAAAAGCAACGCTCTGAACCCCAGTAAATGGCTTTAAATGTGGCGGTATTTCTTAAGCCCCCGTGCTTAACATCCATTAAAAGGCACAATTTTTAGCTGGAGCTTTCTAGACATCTGGTAAATGCTTCCTTCATCCTTTCAGGCGGTTTGACTCTACTGGTCTGCCAGCCACTGGAACTGTAAAATAATGACTGAGAGTTAACAAAGACCCTGTTGCTACCTCCAGGAGCTCCGGGTCTGAATAAATCAGTAGACAATGTTCACAAACCGCACAATTAGCAAGGTGAAGCACTGTGTTATGCTTGTGTTATGTTAAGCATAACATAATATGCTTATGTTATTCTGGGTTCTAGGGCCATGCACGTGTGGACAAACCCTCAGGCAGCAGTGCCTAAACGCCCCGTGGTCCTCGCGTGACCCACGAGCATACGTGGTGGCATCATCCACATATGACTCCTCAGCTAAGCCCTTGCACGCACGCTTCTGCTTCTGTTTATGACGTAGCCACGTCAACCCCCTGTGCGCATGGGCTATGCAGCTTCTAAAAGCTGGGTGCGCCATCTCTCTCTTTCTCTGCATACTGACTTCTCCAGATCTGTACACGCACCCGCTAACAAACTCCTAAGCAGGTTTGTTGTGTGCTCCGTGTTTCCTTCTCACTACTGCCAGGTAATTTCAACTGATCTCTACAGAAGTACTCCAAAACCAGCGACTTGGACATTTAGTCACCATGTCGGGCTTACCAAAGCATTCAGAGTAGAAAAGAGGCATAGTGGGAGGCTGTCTCAAAAGACGCAAAAACATCCGTGTGGTTTGTCCCCTCTAAAAACTCATGTTGAAATTTAAATCCTACTGTGAGGCATTAAGAGGTTGGGAACTTATCCTGTCTGTAGTGTTTGGAGATAAGACCTTCGGAAGTGATTAGACTCACATAAGGTCATTAGGGGGGACCCTCTGTGATTGAATCCTTGTGGCTTCCTAAGATGAGGGAGAGACCAAAAAGCCTGCACACATATGCATGCACACATATACATACTCCATTCACCAAGGCACACCTATTCCCTGTCTCTTGCTTTGTGATGCTCTCTGCTTCCTTGGGATTCTGCTGGCATGAAGTATTATTGGTCAAAATAAACCTCTTTGCTTTATAAATTAGTCTGCAGTGCTACTGGCAACAGAAAACAGATTAAGACTAATGTCCCTTATGATGCTTATTGCATAGAAGAGGAAAGCAGAATCAGACCCCATGCACAAAACCTTATGTTATAGAACATCAAAGGCTCATGACACATCGTGTGTTCCATGTGAGCAGTGCCTTCTCCTGGAACTGTATAATGCTCCCTGTCAGAATAGGGGGCTGCTGGTCCTGAGATTGGGAAAGATCCTAGTGGTGGCCTCCACCTCAATTCTATTCCTCAGCCCCACTCTGAGCCAAGGTGAGAAAAGCACAGCCTCCCCACTGAGCGATTTCTGCTAAATTCTTGTCATCAGAAACCCCATAATGAGGAGCTCTTGTCACCAGATCCTGGTTCACCCAGTGGTTTCCTGCCAGACTTGGTCCTTACATCAGCCACAAAAGAGACCACAAAATCTGAAGAAATGATTTTTTTTTTCCCAGAGAAATCTTTGGTATAGGGAACCTGAATTTCAGAAAGAAAGTCAGTTCATTTGTAGATTAACTGATCTTTGGTCATTTGCCATTAATAAAAGTGTTTATAAAGAAAGAAAATACTATTTGATTTTAGATTATTACTGTGTGTGTGTGTGTGTGTGTGTTGTGAAATTTAAAGGAACCAAGGGGTAAAATAAAGCCACATCAGCTACAAAAGATCTCCTAGCACTACTAGAAAGAATGGCCCTTAACAATGGCAGTCTTTATTGTTCTTGAGAGATGATGTGATGTCAGTGGAATGATCTATTGAGGGGCTCTTGCACATATATTTAGAGAACATGGTGATGTCACAAGACAACCAAAGTAAGGAAAGAAATTTTTTCCTCCCAGTGAAATTGTAGTGAGAATGAAAAAATAAGACTTTAGCACAAGAAAGTGTGTTATATTATATAAAATTTATGACATTATTTTTATCGACAGAAGAGATACACAAAGTGAATATCGGGGAGAGGGGTTGAGTGAGAGAAAGAGGCCACATCCCATTTAGAAAACAGGAAACAGTATGTCCCACTGGGACAGTTCCTTGCTGCTGTGACAGAAGATTTAACAGAAGCGACCCAGAGAAGCTGATCTGGGCTCACAGTCCCAGAGGGACCAGCTGCCCATCATGGTTAAGAGGGCATGGTATCAGGAGCAGCTCCATCCCTGGCAGCAGGAGCTTTTGTGGAGTACCTGGCTCACATCCTGGCTACTAACTAGACAGTGGATCTTGGAATCAGAAGAATAACTGGACTAAAACTCTCAAAGGCTCATTCCAGGTGGCCCACCTCTGCCAGCCAGGTTCCACCTCCATAAACAGATCTACCAGCTGGGAAACATTCAAACACATTGCCTAGTGGTGACATTCTGAATTCAAATCATGGGGCTGGTGAGATGGCTCAGTGGTTAAGACCACTTCCTGCTCTTCCTAAGGACCAGTGTTGGATTCCCAACATCCACACGGTTGTTCATGGCTGTCTGTAACTCCAGTTCTGAGCATCTGATGCCTTCTTCTGGCCACTGTGAGCATATGGTACATAGACATATCTGTGGGCATACACATAAAATAAAAGAATTAGAATAAAAGAATTTTAGAAAATTAAGCCATAACATTGCATTTAATCACGGTATGGTCTGAATAAAGTTTGGTTTCTGCACTGAAGAACAGGGACTATGATCCTTGTCCTGACCGCAAAGAATGAATTGTAAGAAATGACGAAGTCTTGTGCTCTTGTACTTGGTGCACTTATAGAACACAAACAAACAAACAAAACAAACAACTAAATAAACAAAAACAAAAAGTGCTGCTTTGACAGCTATGGCTGGCAAATACTATATTAGTCTTGTTGCAATTAACTTTAAATACATTGGTGTTCAATAGTACTCCTGGCAGGGGAAGGCCTTCTAGAGAGAGATGACAATTCGGGAGGTTTTAGTCAACTTTATAGAATGACTGAGAGCCTTTCTGAAGGAAGTACATCACTAGGGTGGGTTTTGAGTATTGCACAGCTTGGCTTCACTTCCTGTTCTGTCTGCTTTCTGACAGCCAGGCAGGCCTCCTGTTCCTGCCGCCTTCCTTCCCTGTCATGATGGACTGCATGGCCTCTGCAAGTGTGGGACAAAATAAAACCTTTCTCCTTCAAGCTGCCTTTTGTCGGTGTTGTTCCGCCATAGCGACAGAAAAGCAACCTAGTAACAGCTGATCTTTCCACCTCCATGAACGTAAGCCAGTCCTCCAGGAACGTAAGCCAGTCCTCCAGGAACGTAAGCTAGTCCTCCAGGAACGTAAGCCAGTCCTCCACGAACGTAAGCCAGTCTTCCACTAACGTAAGCCAGTCCTCTATCCTCCGCAAGCGTAAACCGGTCCTCCAGAAGCGTAAGCCTGTCCTCCAGGAGGGTAAGCCAGTCCTCCACGATAAGACTTTTAAGACTTGAATATGAATTCTCTCCTCAGTTTATTTATTTATTTCTCCTTGCTTCTTATGAAATCTTGTTGTATTATAAGTAGTTTAGTAAATCATTTTCAATCCATTCTGGAATGAGGTAGATTACTAATAGAAACAAACTCCTATATTTATTTCTTATTTAATTAACTTTCTGTGAAGATGAGTTGAACCATCCCTAGGGGGAACTGACACAGACGGACTGTGTTGAGAAAGTCACATTACAACCAGTACTTTTTGATGCTAACACTGTCCCCCAGCTTTGAAATTTTGGTCAAAGTAATGTATAATGGGATACTTGAATATAACAAATCTATTGACAACTAAGTATTTTTGCATTCAAAGTTTGAATTTTGTTTTCAAAAGAGTTTAAGATGAAAAGTTAAAATCTTTAAATTTTTTTATGTGTGCTGGAAAAATTCTGTTTATCAGTATCATTCCTAACTACTTTCTAAATACTTACTGCTTAGACCCACAGATGTGGCTCCCACATCTCATCCAAAAGCTTTGTTTGTTTAGAAACAGGGTCTGGCTATGTAGCCCTGGCTGTCATGAACTTGCTCTGGAGACCAGGCTGCCCTCCAAAGAAGCTTCTTTTTGCAGCAGAAGAGACAATCACAGAAAGCCACCACTAGTGCCCGGCCCCAACAGACAAACCGACAGTAAAACCTGTCCTCAAGTCAGGAAGCATTTCAGAAAAGGCGCCAGGAAAGTTGTAAAAGCCAAAGGGTCGGGAAATCTGCTTCAAGATGGTGTCCTCTAGACATTCAGAGAAGTTACACCATGAAATCTAAACAATACAGCTGCTTAGACCAGACCTGAATGAGGACAATACCAGCTGACTAACAACATAGAGGGGGGAAATCTCACTGAACCCAACCTTAGATGAAGAGCTACGGGCAACCAATGATTACTGAGAGACGGAGAATTAGTCTTCACCAGAGATGAGCCCCCTAAATGGTTACCTAATCCAAGCGGTCAGTCCTAAAGACATAAACACACAAGCCGCACTGAATGGACTCAGCAGGTTGCACTTACATATTTGTTTGCATGCTTTTATGCAACAGTAAGAATTGCAGAAAATGAAGCCATGAATTTGAGAGGGGTGTGTGGACAATGATGACTTGGGAGGGGATAAAAGGATGAGGGAGAAATGGAGAAATTATATGATTATATTCTTAATAAAAATCTGCTTAACTTTAAATAAAATAGCTAATATTTATAGTTGATGAGGACATTAGAAGATGAAATCTGCTACCTTGATTTTTAAAAACAAACACGTGAAAATGCTTGTGAAATAAATGTAACTGGTCCTGCTACTAAACTATTCATATTGTTTAGATTATAAAGTAAGATAGAAGAAAAGAAGGCATAGAAAAGCTTGTTTGTGTTTCTACATCCAATCTTTTCTATCATTTAAATTTACAACATGAACATTGGGACAAAAAAGTTTTTAAGAACTTGAAGATATCAAAGATATTTTATTCAATTAAAAAAAAAACCCTTAAGAGATCACTTTCACGGCTAATTTACAAGACCCACAATGAAATCGGTCCTTTAGTTTATGCTTAATCTTTGCTTTCCTATCACATAGTTGATCAAAGTTCATTGTTGTGGAATATTATTTTAATTAGGTAAAGATGTGTTACATTTGTTTATTCTATGCTTGTTTCATTATGTAAAGACAGGCTGCCATTTCGCCTTGCCTGCCTGAGGAACTTGATTGCTCTAATAAAAAGCTGAATGGCCAGTATCTAGGCAGAAGAGGGATAGGCAGGGCTGTCTGGCAGAGAGAAGAAATAGGAGGAGAAATCTAGGCTCAGGAAGAATGGAAGGGAGGGATGGAGAAAGGAAGAAAGAGAGGAAGGGACAAGAGAAGGAGATGCCCAGGGCCAGCCAGGCAGCTGCTAGTCAGCAGTCACAGAGTAGGACATACAGAATGAAAGGTAAAACGCTCTAAGGTGAAAGGTAGATAAATAGAAACGGGTTAATTTAAGTTAAAGAACTAGCCAAAAAACAAGCCCAAGCTAGGCCGAGCGTGCAAAACAAATAATAAGCCTCCATGTCACGATTTGAGAGCTGGTTGGTGACCCAAAAGAAAAAGCCTGGTACTGTTCATTCATCTTGTTTTTCTTGTGTATTTTTAAAAGAGATTTTGTTTTTGAAAAACAAAACAAAAATCCATTCAGTCTCCAAATGGACAGTGACTTTCTGGCTGTGAAAAAATAAAACACAAGTTTTAGAAAGGAAATCGGAAGTTAGGTGTGGTGGTATGCACCTGTAATCCTGGTACTTAAAAGGCGAGGCAGGAGATTGGGAGTTTCAAACCAGCTTCAACTAGGAGAGTTCCGGTCAGCCTGGGCTACCTGATGTCTTGTTTTAGAAAAACAAATAAAGAGGGGAGGGGTGGGGTTTAAATCAAGGTAGTCTCCGGGAACTGAAAAGATACCTTCTAATCCCAGAAGAGACTACAAGAACTGAGGGTGGAATTTGCTGGACAAAGTTTATTGCTATTTAGAATCTATTTGGAACACAGTAGCCGAGTGTGGTCAGGCACAGGACAGAAAGTACGCGGTAGCCGAGTGTGGCCAGGCACCGGATAGGAAGTACACAGCAGCCGCGCGTGGCAAGGCATGGAAGCAAGCCCAGGAACTGCACACTCAGTGAACTTTGGAGATTTACCTCAGATTCATTTCCCTGTCCTTCCAGATTCATTTCCCTGTGTGGACATCAGAATGTTTGTATGTTTCTAGGGCTTAAGCCCCTCTTCTTCTATGGTGACATCGTTAGCATCTCAGGGATGACTGGCTGCTTATTGAATACTGCCGAAGCAATTCCTCTGGACTTAGGGACTTTTGAAGTCATGTAAAGTAGTTAAGGGCACTTAATTCCTTCTCCTCTTGTCTTGAGACAGAGTTCTCTGTGCTTGTGTCTCTTTTGAATTCCTATTTCACCTCCATTTTCTCCAGAAGAAAATGGAAATCAAGTTGAAATTGAGTATAAAATATCAGAACTAGAAAACCCCATTAAATCAAGCCTAGATAAAGAAGCAAAAGAGGGCTTTAATTTTGTTCCTTATGGAGACAAGTACATTGGACTGCATCGGAGACAAAGCTTTTAGACATTTGAATTATGTGCTGCCTCTCTTGTTCTGAGTTATGCTTCTCTGCAGCAAACTTCTGATAATAATTGGCTTTCTGTGTAGTTCTATCTGGAGATGAAATTTTTCTTTATCAGAGGATCCAAGTGACAGTTACACGTACAGCAGGTGAGCTTCTTGTTTTGTGTATCAGGGCTTGCTAGTGTGTGTCACAATGCTCTGTGTGTGTGTGTGTGTGTGTGTGTTCCTATGTTATTAAGTCAGGTTCCTGAAGTATAGGCTCTGATGGTCATGTTAGATTCCCTTTCAGGCCTGTTTGGAGACTCAAAACCCTTCTCCGTGGCTCTTCTGACTATATCTTGGGGCTAGGTATCCATAAACGTCTGCTTGATGAAGACCATCCAGCTCTTGGTTTGTAAGGCCAGGCATGAGCAGCTACCCTCTGAGAGGCAGTAGTTACTGGCCACGGCAGATTGTCTCTTTCTAAAAGCAAATCCCGGAATCGTCTTACCTGCTGACACCTGCGAATCTTCTGAAATACGGCACGGAACAAAGACTGTTGTTTCTGCTTTAAGTGTATGACATGAAAATCCATTTTTACAGTCGCCCAGTGAAGTAGGTGGCTGTGCAGATAGCTTCGGGAATGAAGAGAGAGTACAATAGACTCCTCGCCAACCCTTTTAGGGATTCTTCAAATGATGGCGTCTAATTTGAGAGTTTGATACATGTTCCAAAGCCTGAATCCTAGACCTTTTTAAAACAACGAGGAAAAAGGATCGAAAACACCTAAATGCTTCTATACCCATTTTTAAAGATGCCTGCAAAATATAATTATTGGAAAATACTATTTGGAGCCATGTCATGATTAAGGATGAACCTGAAAATGAAGTGGCTTGACAATTTTGAGTTATTCACCAACTTTAAAAAAATCCATTTGACGGACTTTAAAATGATTTTGTATTTAGAACGTATGCATCTCTATCCAGGTTGACAGCTTAAGTACCAGGCTCTGTCCAGATAAAATCTGAAGTGAACTAAGGCAGAGCTTCTCAAAATAAGAGCAAATTGGACCTGCCATTCTAATCACCGCCGTGTCTGCAGGCAAGGTTCCATTAGCATTTGCGTTCCCACCTGACCTGGGAGTCCCCTCAGACTCACAGACAAACACCGTGAACCGGTGAACTGTTCAACAAGAGCAGGGTAAAATCAGCGACGGTTCCTAGCACTCTGCCCTTCCGCTAGCCTGGGTAGGATGGAGACTCGTGTAGGATTTATAAGTTCAAGTCTTGGATGCATTGGAAGACAAGACAGTGTGGTGGCTTCTCTGTCTGGACGCCGGCTCAGAATACCCCGCCCGCCACCCCTCCCCCCAGCGCGGACTTGCCCTCCTGGGCCATTGGCACCTCACGCTTTGCTTTCTTACCTGTTCTTGAGTCACATCTCTTCCTCCGTTGCTTCCACCTGAGTTTGTTTGTGCTCCTGGTTCTGTGGAATCAGTGTTTGAACTTGATTGCTATTTCTTCAGATCTTAGATCTTAAGATTCCACTTTGGTTTACGCTGCTCTTTCTGAACCTAGCTACCTCGGTCCTTGCTCTTGTGAAACTGGTTTTTGACCGAGTACATTGAGCTGCTTGGCTTTTTCTCTGTGTCTACAAGAGTGTAAGGGGTACGACAGGGTGGAGGGGAGTTCCAGGTGTATACATACGACAGGATGGAGGGGAGTTCCAGGTGTATACATACGACAGGGTGGAGGGGAGTTCCAGGTGTATACTTAGCTTGGAAAAGTCATCACTAGAATGAGGTGGGGCAAGAGAGACAGAATGAGAGCCAGAGAGTATGGGGAAGAGAGATGAGGTGGGGATTGGGGTGGAGAGAGAACAATAGCTAATAAGCATAATCAAGACAGTAAGGAAGTGAGAGAGAGAGAGAGATAGAGAGAGAGAGATAGAGAAAGTAACAAATTTTAGTTCCCTTTTGACCATCCTGAAGGCTAAAGAAGATTTCTCTTAGGTGTTGATTTCCCTTACCTTAGGGGTTGACTTCCCTGCCAAGAATTTTATCTCAGCCCTTAGATTTTGCTGTCCCCTGGTGCTAGAATGTTCCAGAAGGTGATGGCTAAATAGTTTCACAAACTCCAGAAGAAGCAGCATAAATGAAGATGATGGATACTTATTATATAAATAAAATATTAAAATGTCTAAAAAAACTAGCTTAATAGAATAAACCATGAATATGGTAAGTCCATCACAACAAATTTATAACAGGTATTAATGCAAATCATCATGTAATTTTGAGATATAAAGCATTTCTGGGGGAGTCCGATCCATACTGGCCCCATTTGAGCCCACACTGACAAGTCCTGCAGAATGCTCCATGTTTATACACATTTACAACAAATATTTTGTCCCAGTCAATGGTTTACACTTCCCACTTCAGTGGGAAAAATTGATTATCTCTTTGTTCTAACTGGAACTGGTTATATATACATAAACTCCTTTTCTTTTGTGGACTGTATTGGTTTCCTTCTTTTTCCAGTCTCCATGCTGCCTCCACTGCTCCTGGCTCCTCCTCTAAGCAATATCTACTTCCATTGTTTCTCGGTTTTCCAACATGATATCTTTTTTCCTCTTCTTCCTCTTCTTCCTCCTCTTTTTCCTCCTCCTCCTCCTCCTTCTCCTCCTCCTCCTCCTCCTCCTCCTCCTCCTCCTCCTCCTCCTCTTCTTCTTCTTCTTCTCTTGGTTTTTTGAGACAGTGTTTTTCTGTGTAACAGTCCTGGGTGTCCTAGAACTTGTACTGTAGATCAGGCAGGCCTCAAACTCAGAGATCGGCCTGCCTCTGTCTCCCTAGGATTAAAGGTAGGTACTACCACTGCCTGGCCCAACTTAACTTTCAAAGAAATGCTATGCTATTGGGCTCCCAAACAGAGCAGGACTTCTATGACTTGGCATTTGTTTTAGCTGTAGAGGGACATGAAAAGAATTTCCCAAGGTCCAGATAAGAGAGAGGTTCGGCTGTAATAGCATTCATCTGAGGCAAAGTGAATTTTCCACAGATGACCCAAAGGATCATCCTCACCACCCCGGCTCTTCTTACAATGTGACTGACTCCCTTCCACGGAAAAGTAGAATCTGTGTTCTGCTTCATGATGTCTGGATGGGCCTTGATTTTAGAGGATGTTACATGACTCTCAAGGCCAGATGAAACGCGATAACTGTTCTGCTTGGCTGTTATGAAATACTTTCAGAGCATGGCCATGAAGCAGCTACAAAGGAACTCAAATTAGCTCATGCAGGGACATCTTATCAAGAGGTCACTTGTCCTTTTTCCAGCCAACAGCCCGACTGAGGTCCCCAACAAAACCAGTATCAACCATGGGTACCTGTTCCAGCTGATGTGATGATCCAAGCCACGGAGTCCCCCCAAACCAGCCCCCAGCCCCCATGCCTTCACAGCTGAGGCTTGGTCATCAGAGAGCAGACACGAGCCATCCCTGCCATGAGGTCAAAAACTTCTGGGACACAGACTGTGAAGATAGCAAAGTTTTGGTTTATGCCACTGAGGTTCTAGCGTGACTTTTAGGTGGGCATAGCTATGGACTTTGTCTTCTCAGTGAGTTACAGATTGTGGGGAAGCGAGGTGGCTCAAATTACAACCCCTCTGATCCTGGGAGGTGAATTCCTGCCACGAGAAGAATCTCCTTCAAACGGTTGGAGTCCTTTTTCCTTGCTCACTTATTGAGAGTCTGGCTTCTGACCAGAAACCTCCCCACAACTCTGTATTTCTTTCAGGAGATCTGGGACTTATTTCCTTGAAAATATTTCTGCTTTTCATTTCCAGCCCATTTCTCATTATTTAATATTGGCCATTCATTTGGGACAAGTGACATTGGAAATTTTACTTCTTCAGAAGACATTCCAGCTGACCTACAAAAGTATGACCTCCCCTTCAGGTTCCAACAAGGCTATTAAATGCTGGATGACCCAGTGTCAGTATTTTCTAGATTATTCATTTTTACTGCCAAGGTAATGGATCTGAGATCTATTGAGATACTACGGGTTGTGCTAAACTCCCTCCATGGCCCTTTGCTAATTTGCCTAAGGTGGCATTGCCTAAGGTTGAGTATCATCGAGGTCTGACATAGCATCCTTGTCTTAGTCTTATGGTCCATGTGTTGAGCATTAAGTATCCAGTAATCAATGAGTCAGTGAGTTTGATCCTTTTGTAAACTATACCAGGGAACAGTGGGTGTTTCTTTTAAGGCCCTCCTGCCTTTCTCTTCCTCACACCTTCCCATGTGTGCACACAAGGGCACTTATGTCTCCACAAGACCAGAGTAACTCTAAGTGTAAGCCTCTAGTTCAGTTCTTCTGTACAGAGAAAGCAAATATTTCTCCAAAGATGCAAGAGCCTGTGGCCTCGTTACTCTGGCTGCCAAAATCTTTCCAGGACGATATACCTCACAGCACGTTTGCTTCACTTTCACTTATTTATTTCTTTATAAGGCTGAGGCATCAGCCCTTTGGTTACCTCGGGAATAGGTGAATGCTGGTTCTGAGTAAAGGGCGGATTGCTCCAGACCTCTCTCTACCTACAACAAAGAATAATCTGTTTCCACATATCTTCTTGTAGGGCAGAAACCACTTGTTGCTTCTCTGTAACAGTGCATAGCATTGTTCCATCGGCCAGAGCCACTGGGGTGCATAGCAGGCTCCCTGGGGCAGTCAGAACTCTCACTCCAAGCCTACTAGTGCTGCTGTAGCCAACGCTACTTCTACTTCCTTGTAGAAGTCTACCAACCAATCCTTCTACATGTGTATAGGAAGAGAATATTTTTGCTGAAAATCTCTAAGGGGTTAATGAAAGAATGTTTCTATGACAAAATCATATTTCAAATCTTAATAAAAATCCATTTAAATATATCTTCTCTTTCTCCCATTTTCTGTTGTGGGCAGCAGGCTTCCTCTGCAGAAACTTCTCTCTCCCTCTACAACTGTCCTCCAGACTCCTGTGTCTCTGCAGCCTCATTCCACATCTGCCCATCACTCCACATCTGCCCATCTCTCCACATCTGCCCATCACTCCACATCTGCCCATCTCTCCACATCTGCCCATCTCTCCACATCTGCCCATCTCTCCACATCTGCCCATCTCTTCACATCTGCCCATCTCTCTACCCTCCAGTTCTCAGATCCACCCATAACAGAAGTATTTCCTTTAGAAGCGGGAAGACCATGTATATAGCAAATATAGTTTTTCTAGTAACAAATACATTTTGAAACAAATAACTGGATGGGAAAACTTCTGAACATCAATGTTTAAAATGGTGAACTAAGCCTTATACACAGAGCAACAGTTTACTTTTTACATTTATTTATTTACTTGTTTTGTGTGTATATGTGTGTGTGTGAGCACACATGTGTCATGGCACATGTGTGAATGTCAGAGACCAACTTGAGAGAGACTTTTCTGTCCCTCTGTCTTGTGGATTTCCGAGAATCTATCTCAGGTTGTCAGGGTTGGTGGTGAGGGATTTTCCCTCTGGACCATCTTGCTGATTATATATATATAATGCATATATACATGCGTGCATACACGTATACATACATATGTGTATGTATATATATATATATATATATGCATGTGTGTATGTATACTAAAAGAATAAAATACTGATTCACAAAACCCATGTCTGGCTTAGTGAACTCATCTTGGTTAGGCTGGGAATGGGGATTTCTCAGTTGTGATCTGGACTCAGGGTCATTGTTGGCCTCAGAGGGGAGTGTGCACAAGCACACAGTGGTTATACCCTGAAGGCATCACTGTCTGGATGAGTTAGGCAGAGGTCCTAAGTGTTAGATTTCAAACCTGGCACAAAAGGCAAACCCAGGAGCCTACTTAACATATCAAAGACATTGGCCTCCAGGTTCTCCCAGCAGCCCTCAGTTCCTACCTGTTACATGGCCTTCCTGGCTGGCATACCTCACCCCCTACCCTAAACTTCTCTAGCCCAGAGACTGGGCTACCCTTCCCTCAGCTGCCTTTTCCTATATAATCCAACCATTTTGGTTAACTGAACTTTTTTTTCTTTTTTTCTTTTGTTAAGGGTGTTATTGTTTATTAGAACATCAAGAAGTTTTGATTCCTGGTTAAAATTACAGCTTTTCTTTTCTTTTTTTATTAATTAATTTTTAAAATTGATCTTATTGAGCTATACATTTTTCTCTGCTCCCCTCCATTCTTCTCTCCTCCCCTTCTACCTTCTCTCTGATTCCCACAGTCCCAATTTACTCAGGAGATCTTGTCTTTTCCTATTCCCCATGTAGAGTAGATCCATATATGTCTCTGCTAGGGTCCTCTTTGTTATCTAAGTTCTCTGGGGTTGTGAATTGTAGGCTTGTTTTCTTTGCTTTATGTCACAAAACTACTTATGAGACAGCATATATGATATTTGTTTTTCTGGATCTAGGTTACCTCACTCAATATGATGTTTTCTAGGTCCATCCATTTGCCCACAAATTTCAAGATGTCATTATTTTTTCCCGCTGTGTAGTACTCCACTGTGTACCACATTTTCTTTATCCATTCTTCAGTCGATGGGCTTTTAGGTTGTTTTCAGGTTCTGGCTATGACAAACAAAGCTGCTATGAACATAGTTGAGCACATGTCCTTGTGGTATGATTGAGCATCCCTTGGGTATATACCCAAAAGTGATATTGCTGGGTCTTGAGGAAGGCTGTTTCCTAATTTTCTGAGAAATCACCATACTGATATCCAAGGGGCTGTACCAGTTTGCACTCACACCAGCAATGCAGAAGTGTTCCCTTTACCCCACATCCTCTCCAGCATAAGCTGTCATCAGTTTAACTGACCTTTTCGTCTGCTCTCTTTGGGCATCCTGGCTACTGCACTTGGTCCCCGCCCCTTCACATGGCACAGCTCAGTCTGGTCATGTTCACTCTGGACTCTCCCAGATGTCCCTGCCTCTGGCTATGCTTTCCCATGTATCTATAATAAACTTTCTCTTCCACCATACCTAGGAGCAGTCATATCTTTTCCTTTCTTTCTTTTTTCTTTCTCTTTTTTCTTTTTCATTCATCTGGTGCCCAAACCTAGGCCCAGTCATTTTCTTTCCTTTTATTTCTTTTTTTTTAATCCACTCATCACAGTCCTGCTTGTCCTTCCTCTCCTTGCTTCTGCCAGTCACACTTCTTATTGAGTGCCTACTCTACTGCAGCCCCAGGGGGTTCTTTGCTGAAGCAAAAGCAATGTTTTCTCTGATAAGGACTGGTAGGGCGAAAGCCTTTTCCTCAATGCCTGCTAGTAAAGTTCACAAAAAGCAGGCGTTCAGGTCAACACAATCTAGTGGTTCTCAGAATATCTGGTTAGAGCTGTGACTAACAGGTCACATATATGTGGAGTGTATGCACACAAGAGTTTGGAACAAAATTGTGTCATCCTTTCCAAATTACTATTCTTCAGGAAACAACCTATGGCTTGCTCCTGGGCCCCAATAGAGACTAACTGCTTATCTATGGAACACGGAGCTATCACGTGACCTGAGCTGCCCATCAAAGTATTTCATGATTGACCCACTAAGCTATACTGTTGAGTGCATAGAAACACTTCACCATCAAGCACAATGCATGGAATCGATCTCAGATAGACCTGAAGACACAAAGAAATTGCATTACAAGCGGCTCAGATCTCCAGGAGCCCTGCTTCTGTTATATTGTCTCTCTTTTCTTAATCTGTGCTCATGGTCTCACAGGGTATTCCTCACGGCCAGTTGATAGAGAAAGAAAGCAATAGGGATAAACTTACAGACGTCTTTTAAGAATGTTGGAAGAAGCTGGTGTTAGATGCTTGTAGTGCTATAACTGCACTGAGATACAGCCGGGAAAGATGGTGTTGAAATGAGTATCTCAGGGCAGCATCCTTGGTTAGTCAATTTGTCTGGTTTTGTCAGCTTGAGACAAGCTACAATCATCAGAGAGGAAATCTCAGCTAAGAAAATGCACTATCAGATTGGCCCGTAGGCAGGCCTATGGGGGATTTTCTTAATTGATGATGGATGTGGAAGGACCCAGACTATTGTGGGCAATGTCATTCATGGGCACTTAGTCCTGGGGTGTATAAGAAAGCAAACTGGGTGGCAGGAGAAAAATAAAGCAAACTGAACAGGCCAGGAGGAGCAAGCAATTAAGCAGCCCTTCTCCATAGTCTCTGCGTCAGTTCCTTCCTTCAGGTTTCTGCCTTGATTGCTTTCCCTGCCTTCCCTGAGTGTAACCCAAGAACTTAAGCTGAAATAAAACCTCCCCTTCCCCAACTTGCTTTTGGTCATGGCTTTCAATCACAGCAATAGAAACACTAACGGTCACGGTTACAGTGTGCCCATGTATCCATTTATGAACACTTTGGTTGACTGACTGTTCAGGAAGTGAGAAGAAAGCTGATTAGGAAATTGGAGATCGTGGTGTCTAGAGAGGTGTTGTAAAGACAGACTTTCCTAAATGAACACAGCCTTTGTGCCCCAGGTGAGTAATCTCACCAGAAGATAACCTTACCCGGTAGACAAGATAACTTTGTTTCTGGCTGTCAGTCTTTTTTCCTATTTACCCCTCTTCTTGCTCAGTATACCTATAAGGTAGCCATGGCTTCAAGGTGGAGGGTCTCTATCACCGTGGGCTTTCTTTCACTAAAGCCAGTTTGGTTTCTTCCACGGTTATGTCCAGCAGCCAACAGAAAACACCAGCAAAACTGGTACCACTTTTCAGGCCAGTTAGTTGAGGATGCTAATAGTGGGTCGTCTCTACCACAGAAAGAGAAGCTCATTGCTCTTACAGAATGCCTCGTTTGCTAGGGCCCCACATGTTTCCCACAAAGCCTGGTCGCGGGACTGAGAAATTCATTTTTACAGAGAATGAGCAGACTAGTCTTGCCAAGAAAGGAGTAGACCCGATAGCCTTTAGGAACAGTATTTAAAGGCTCAGTCCAGAGTCAGATGAGTGGCAAAGCTCACTAGCTGAATCCTGTTCTATGGCAGTGTGATCTTGATTTGTGCTTATTTGGGAATTAAATATAAACCGAAGAAGTGACTATGTTAATATCAAGTTGACAAGGATGGACTGTTCTAGATTGTTCTGTGCCAACGTGGATATCCTGAGAAATACGTTTTCTCAAATCCCACTTCTTAATGGGAATTTTAGGACTGTCAAAGAGCCTGAGCTAGACCTGAAAGGCAGAGATGGATTCGCTTTCCTTGCTTCTTGGAGGTTGCTGGGTTCTGAAATGGAGATTCATAGCTACAGAGGTGTCCAGAGGTGCCAATGTTGTCACACATTAGCATGCAGCATGCCTTTCTTATCTTTAAAGCCTCTGCTTGGCTCCGTGCTCTTCGATATTCTCCCATTCTTCTTTCAGGCTGGCTGTGCTCATATTCACCCTTCATCCTGGTTTTCTGTTCCTGCCTCTGCAACCTCCTTCTCTCTGAAGCCCCCTGGACCGTTCCCTGCTGTATTCATTCACGATGTATCTATCCAGATGTTTCCTCTGAGTTTCAGATTTGCATATTTGGCGGCACATTCAGGGTGTCTACATGGGTGCAGGTAGGCTCAGTGCAGTCTGCTTTTAACTCATTTCGTCGTATCTCCCCTCAAAGAGGCAAGTCCTCCATTTGTCAGAGAATCACACTGCCATCCAACCTCGTGTCCGAACCAGGACCAAGCCCGAGAGCTTCTCCATGTCTCCCTCTCCTTGGCTAGGCTGCCTTTACCTCTTGTGTGGAAGAACGGAATAGGCGTTCTGAATCCAGGAAGCTGTAATTATATGATACATTTAGAAGGCACCATGCAAACCTTATTGTTTGTCTTTGGACAGACACATCTTAACCCCAGGAGGGTGGGGAGGAAATCAATTTCATAGCCATTCATGAGCTAAGATGTGCAGAAGGAAGATGCCTCTGTGTGGCAGTAGACCTGGTGGCAATGCTGTGCTGCATCCACACATATTTATCAAGTTCCTCTCGTGCAGAAGAACTGTGTGCCTGTAGGAGAGGCATCCAAAGCAGTGCTTCACTATGCTCTGAGCACAGCGCTGCGTAATACACAGAGATGGCAAAGATGAAAAATTCACGGTCTCTATTCCTGAAGTGCGCTTGACATCTTTTGCTTGTGGCTCCCGTTCAATGGTGTCTCAGATGGTCCCACCTAATGTGAGCTCCTCCCCTTAGGCAGTGTGGTAGTGAAGTTGCTCCCAAGACCTACTATTTCAGAGAATAAATTAAATGGAGAGGAGGAGGAGAAAGGTCCCATTTCAAAGTCAATCTAGAGACAGATGTGGGCTGTTGTCTAGATGCAAGGATTCTTTCCTAGTGACACATAGGACCCACCTCCTGAAGACCTGAATTAAATTGCGAGCAATCTCAGTAATGAATTCAGCCTTGTGTTCAGCCCATTCCCAGAACCTCTGGCTTAATTATGAGAAGAAAACCTATTTATTCTGGGACATCACTACTTTGGGATAAATTCCTGGAAGCCATCAGAAAAGCATAGGGAAGATCTTTCTCAGAGTAGCTTCTTTGGATTTCTGAGAAAGGAATATTTCATGTTTGGCCTGTCAAGTTGCTTTTAGTTTCGACTTGTGGATTCACCCTTTATTTAATTCTCTTTGAACTTAGGTCTCCCTGTTCATAGAGAGGCCTCCTTTAAGAGAACCAAGTCTTGTCTTTCCATGACACATGTTTATGTTAGTGGTTGTAACAAAATAATAGTATTTTTTATAGTACCTCATATCTTACAAAACTCCTTTCAAATATTTTGGTTCACTGCATCCTAACAGTAACCCAGAGAGGCAGAGCTAAGAGGCAATAAAGACTTTGTTCAAGATCACAAAGCTGTAAGGTGACAGATTTCACAAAAGACCTGGGTATTCCAATTCCTGTCCAGGTCTCACCTTTTCTTCCTATAGCCATCCTGTGACCAAAGTTGTTTCTAGCCACCATCCATTTTGAAATGGCTCTGAAATCTGAATAAAACTTGTTGACATTAGGAACCAAGGAACACCGCTGTTTCTCTTCGCAACTAACTTGGTTGTGGGAACAAGAGGAGTCCCTGTGTAAGTCTGAGCCAGGGAACTTTCCAAGGGCAAAGAGATGCAAGAGGGCCTCATGAAGCTGTGGTTCCCCCACTGATAAAACCTGGGAACCTCAGAAAGGATGCTGAATCTTGCTTACAGTCTCAGAGATTCTGCCCTTAGTCACTCAGATATTTAAGCTCCCTGGACGATACTGATATGCACCAGAGCCTGAAAAACGTTACCTAACGGCTTTTGCCACTCACCTGCACCTTGTAGGACCTGTGGGCTCATTATGTCTTTGCTAAATGTTTATTATACCAATCATAAATGACCACAGAGCAAAATCTAGAAAGTATAGATTGCTCATTACTAGTGTTCATAATTATTCCACAGAAGAAAGATTATGTTACCAATTAGGTGTGTATTGTCCTATGTATACACACACAACCCTAAACCCATTAATAAAGAAGACTATTCATAATGTGGTATAGGTCCTTTTTTGGTCATTTTCATTAATTTAATTTTATTAAGTTCAAATAAATACCATTGTCAAGGGCTTTATAGTAATCCATGGCTGTATTTCATTTAGTCTTCAATAGCTGGAGATTTATCTATATCCACTAAATTTTGTCTCTCTCTCCTCCCCTTTCCTTCTTCTCTCCTTCTCTCCCTTCCTCCTTTCCTCCCTTTCTTTCTACTTCTCTCTCTCTTCCCCTTCCTGTGGGTTTTATGTGTGTGCATGATGAATGGCGTGTATAGCCCATAATAGCAATGGATTCTTCATGTAGCAGAGAATAACCTACTATTTCCAATCCTCCTGCCTCTTCCTCTCAAGTGTTGGGATTATAGGTGTGGACCACCATGCCTGGCCATTTTCACTTCTGTATGAAGAGACACTCGAAGCATCATTAATAGAATCTAGTAGAGAGGATCAGATTTGGTCCATCCTCTTGCTCTCTGAGCTAAAATTTTAATATAATATTTTTACTTATTCTTTGCGATTTCATACATGCAAATGCTGTTTTCAGTCATGTTAACTCCCTGCTCTCCTCTCCAACTCCTCCTTCTCCTCCTCCTCCTCCTCCTTCTTCTTCTTCCTCTCTCTCTCTCTCTCTCTCTCTCTCTCTCTCTCCCTTTTATAACTCACTGAATCCAGTTTGTGTTGCCCATGTATTCATGAAGGTAAGGTCCCCCACTGGATCATGGCCAATCCACCATGGACCAGTTCCCAGTGAAAACTGACTCTCCTTCCCTTAGCAACCCCAGTTGCTAATAGTCCCTCAGTTGGGGCTGGCACATGACCCTCTCCCCAGAACCTTGGGCTTGATCTTGTGCAGGTGACCACAGCTTCTGTGACTTCACAAGGGCAACGGTCTGGTCATGCCCAGAAAATACTGTTTCATCGTGTGTCTCCCTGGCCTCTAGCTCTTAGAATCTGTCCACCATTCCTCCATAATATTCCCTGAGCTTCGGGTGGAAGGTACAATAGAGATATTTATGGCTGAGAATTCCACAAAAATACTTATTCTCAGCAGTTTGGCCACTGTGAGCCTCTGTAGGAATTGCTGTCCCCTGCACAAAGAAGCTACTCTGATGAGGACTGGGGGCTGAGCTAATGTGGATGCCCTTCCTTCTCTATGGTGGACCAGGAGTCTCCACACTCCTGGTCTGGGCTCTATGTAGTACTGATTTCTCCAGGCTTGTTTTTCTGTTATGGGCTTCAGCCACATTCAGAGAGTCCAGTTTGACCACATGCTCATTCAGTCCCAGTCCAGTTGGCCTTGGTGAGCTCCCATTAGATCAGTCACACTGTCTTAGTGGGTGGACACACCTGTAGCAGTCCTGACTTCCTTGCTCATCTTCTCCCTCCTTCTGCTCTTCATCTGGACCTTGGGAGCTCAGTCCAGTGCTCCAGTGTAGGTCTCTGTCTCTGTCTCTGTCTCCATCCATCGCCGGATGAAGGTTCTATGGTGATTTTTCAAGATATTCATCAGTGTGACTATGGGACAAGGCCAGTTCAGGCATCCTCTCCTTTGTTGCCCAAGGACCTAGCTGGAATATGGTATGTACTCGCTCATTAGTGGATTCTAGCCATAAACAAAGGACACTGAGCCCATAGTTCATGATCCTAGAGAAGCTAAATAATAAGGCGAACCCAAAGAAAAACATATTTATCCTCCTGGAAATTGGAAGTAGACAAGATTGCCTCCCAAGCAGCTTCTAAGTCGCCCTCTTATCCAGAAGTCCCGAGATAATTTTAATTTACCCAGAATAATCACAGGTAGTAAAATAATATAATAATTTGGGAAAAGGCCTTTACTGGGAAGTGTCAAGTTTATTAATACCCCAACCCCAGTCATTTTAAAGAGCAAAAGAAACTCTAGGTTTTGCAACACTCAACGTTTCATCACGTCTTCAGTTACTTGAAATTTTTTCGGACTTACAATTTCTGCATAACCTGGGTAAGCTTACCAAGGAAGGGGAATGGCTTCATGCCAGCAGCGATAGCCACTAAAACTGAGGGCAGAGCACATGCTCCACCTCCGGTACCCAAACAAGCAACCACGTAACAATTACCATTTACAGATCACTTAAGAGTGGATAATTCTTAAGCTAAATGCAAACTAATATAATTTATTAAGTAGCCCTATTGAGAATCGATGTGCCAGGCACTGAATTAGGTCTCTAATCTAGTCCTCTGCGATGACTCATAAAGTTGGTACACAGCGGCGTTATTATCCCCCTCCTCTAGGTGAGACAGACAAGGCCCAGGGACAGCTGGTTGCAGACACAGATTGTATCAAAGTCCCACCCAGCGCTGTGTTTGAGAGCCTACTCGGTGCTCTGCATTGTATCTAGCAGAAGGGAGGGTTTCGATGTGCCGCAGGTGGATGAGAGATCACCTGGCTCACGTGCTCTGCCATTCTTCTTACTGGTTTGATTTCTGGACCTTCATTCTCTGTCAGTGACCACGTATGTGACAGTGACTTGGCAGCGCTCGCGTCGGCTTTGTTTCCTAAGGCAAATCATTCTCAGAATGGGACTGCTGGCTCAATAGCATCGGCCGCGCCTGTAAATTTGTTAGAAACGCAAATTCGCGGACCCCTCCTCGGTCCGCCGAATCAGAATCTCTGGACATGAGTACCAAGAAACTATCTTTCGATAAGCTTCCTAGAGGTTCTCTATGATTATAAGGATGCGCATTGCTGTTTAAGAACCACATGCTACAGATGAGCATGTGTCTTTTGGTCCTGAGGCTCACAATGGCGAGCTTGCATTGGGTGGACGGAAGAGAGCCATTTGTAGTGAGTGGGAAGACGGAAACAGATGTGAGTTTGGAGACAGAGAGTAGATTTGGGTCTAGGGTGCCAGACCACCCTTGAAATAGACAGATGAAGCTATCGGGAAGTATGTGATGCTCCACTCCCAGACCTGGAGTTCCCTATTGGAGGTATAGGTTTCAAAGCAATGGCTGACACCACAGAGAAGATGGTCCAAGAGAGTGGGAAGCGTTAGCAGCGAGGCGGTCCGCTGACCGCCTTCAGCAGCAGTGAGGCGGGTCGCTGATAGCCTTCGGCAGCAGTGAGGTGGGCCATTCACTGCCTTCAGCAGCAGAGAGTCAGGCCACTGACATACCTTCAGAAGCAGGGAGGTGGGCCATTCACTGCCTCCAGCGGCGGTGAGGTGGGCCGCTGATGTCCTTCAGCAACAGTGAGGTGGGCCGCTGATGTACCTTCAGCGGCAGTGTTGACTCAGGAGAGATGGGGAGGACTGTGCAGAGAAAGCACTGGAAGATAGCCATTCTACCTTCTGAGTGACCTGCATTGAAATATTTGCCTCAGCTTCCCCTCTGGATTGTAAGCTCCTTCAAGACAGGGACTGTGTAAACTTCAAAAAGTCCCTCAAACAAAAGTACATTGCTGCACTGCCTGTGAATAATCAGTGAATTCCCACCGGGATTCTTCTTTTGCAGAAATTCAATGTGATCAGAGCCACCAGTAAGACACAGCCTCCAAATCACTTATATGATTTCCCAAAGGACATCACGGCAGAATAAAAACAAGTGAACAAATAAGGGGCATCCCATGTAATCCGCCGATATCCATGCTAATCACATTAATCAGAGTGAATTAATTACACCTGAAAACAGATGCGAAGTTACAGTCCTTAGGAAATCAATTCCTTAAACTCGGATTGGAATGCACAGTCAACAGCCCCCGTGTTTCAAAACTATCAGGCTGATTTGTGGCAACTTCTGATTTACTAACGAAACTGCTTAAAACATTTTTAAAGGCAATTACAATTACTGTCTGGCATCTGACAGAAAGAAATCTCGTCAGCATTGTCCCCGTGTGTCAACTGTCACAATTTTCTAAAAATTTTGAGGCGAAAAATAGGCAGGCTCTACTATTTGCTAGCCTCGATTAGGGTTAATTCAATGTGTGTCTGCAAATAATAGTGTTTAATGTAATCTCTCTAATTACAGATAAAACGCATTTTCAGTCATGCTCATCACCGACAGTATTTTGCAATAAGTTAAACTGACAGCTGCTTTCTAAAGGGAAGGCAAAAACAAACCTTCCTCGGGGTTGTGTTGATTTTCTCTCTCTTGCTAGCTTGCTCTTTGGCAATGAAGTTCAGAAAAAGATGAAACTAGACACTTTGGCTCTGGACACCAACTTTGAGAATCACGCCATGTCCTTCTCTTCCTTGGGAAATGTTCACATTCTTCCACTTCCAATGCCCATCAGGGAATGTCTAGTCTGAATTGACTCAAGAAGAATTTTCTAAAAAAAATTTCCACCTAATCCAGGTGTTGTGTTTGTTACTGGAGAGGAAAAAATGACCCCACTGAACCCGTGACTGCTCATACCCACCCATAGCGTGCACAATATTCATCAGGGTCTCCAGCCTCTCCGGGGTGCAACTGCCCAGATCTAGATGATATTTTGGATTGGGAAGATGGAGCAGTAGGTAAGTGCTTGCTGCAAGCATGAGGACCTGAAAATTTGGGTCACCAGAACTGCTAGAAAAAGTTGGGCGTCGTGGCGTGATCTCCAGGGCTAGAGACCCAGAAGTAGGCAGATCCCTAGGACGGGTTGGCTAGTCAGCCTAGATGATTTGGTAAGCTCTGGGTTCAATGAGAGACCCTGTCTCAAAAAATAAGGTGGAATAGTAAGTAGGGAAGATATCTGACATTGACCTCTGGCCTCCATCCGAATGCACATGCCCACACATACATGATCTCTCTCTCTCTCTCTTTCTCTCTCTCTCTCTCCCACACACACACACACACACATTTTCTAAAGGGTCAATGCATGTCCCTCTTCAACCACAACTGACTGAACCAGTTACTAAGGGAACCTATTACTGAATGTCCAGCATCTGCAATGCAGACAGTTAAACATGGAAAGTTAAGCTAGAAGAATCAGGTTTTTTTTTTTTCTCTCAGAAATTGAGAAATGCCAAATGGGATAGCTAGAGATAAATAAAAACATAAGAGAAAAACCATGAAACAGAAGAAAATGTTGAGGACACATCACCAGGTCTACAAGTTATGAAGAAGGAGAAACGTAAGGCCACACTCAACATTGAATGAATAAAGAAGAAATCCACGTGATCTTAGACAGTGTCCTCGGTGACTTCAGCTCTCCACTTGATACAGCCCAGACTCACCTGAGAGAGCCTCTATCAAAGAACTCTGGTCGGCGGGCTTGCTGTGGCAGACTATCTTGATTGTTGACTCAGACCGGAGGGCTCAATCTACTGTGAGTGGTGGCCTATAGGAAAGCTAGCTGAGCATGAGCCAGTGAATGAGCCTGAGAGTGAACCAGCAAGGAGCAGTCCCCCACGGTTCTTGCCTCCAGGTTTCTGCCTCTGACTTCCTTCAATAGACCTGAAGGATAGACCATCTAAATCCTTCCCAAATTCTTTTGGTCAGGGTTTTATGACAGCATCAGAAAGCACACTAGAACAGACATTTTGGTAGTTTATTTTTAGTATCTTCAAAACATGAGTGACTCATATGAGTCATTGTCCTTAACACTCCTGAATCTTTTCCACCTGTCTTTCACACAAGCATTTTTCTTGCGTCTGATGTGTTCTGTTTGGGATATAATTTGACTCCAGTAACCATGGTTCAACTCAGAGTCCCTTTCCTCTCTTGGGAAATCTATTGATAAGTTATCCAGGGCTGACAGGGTAGCCCTACTTCATAGAGTCGTCAAGAACTCAACCCCTTCCATCTCACTTCTCTGTGGTCTGCAGAAGGTACTTTTGTCTCCAGGGTCTAAGGTAGCATCCAGGACCCCGATGGAAGGATGGATAGAAGGATGGAGAAGAAAAGGCAGAAAGCACCAACTGCCACTCTGTCACTTAAGATGGGTTCCTAGACTTTGATAAAGTCTTATCGCTAATGTGTGAGTGAAGACTATGAGAAAGGCCTAAGTCCTTCTAGAGCTGCACACGAAACAGATGCAGCACCAGGAAAAGAGCAAGAAGAGGCGCGAGTAGAGCTGATGGAACAGAAGCGGGAGCCTGAAGCCAGAGCTGGTACAGAAACCGGCAGAATCTGTAGCTATCTTAGGAGGTCTTTGGACCTTCCTATTTGTGGAACCGAGTTTAAAATAATCTCTTCTCGATCCCAGGGAGAAAAGGCCTTAGCTAACATATGGGTTACAATACAAATCAGATGGATTCCAATACCAGTCTTCCATTTATTTATAAACCATCCCAAGATACCGCCTATCATGAGAGTGTCCTTGACTCTCCTCCAAGCTGATATTCCCTCACACAGAGCCATCTCTGGGCCAAGCGACAGTTGTACTGTCTCAAATGCCATCTAGAAGATGCCAGGGCATGTGAATATAGTGAAGAAATTTCTGGTCTTCAAGATGGCAGAAAGTACACCCTCTTGGAAATGGGAAGTAGAAAAAAAAATAGAAAATGGGGGACTGGTTAGCTGGGTCTGCAAGGTAAGGGGCTAGCATTGCTTTGATCGGATTAAGTTTACTCTCTAAAAAGAGTAGATATAAGACACCATATTATGTTATTTTGTAACCACTAGATTAATAGTTATAAGTGGATCCCACTGGTCTAGGATGAGGGGCAAAAAGTTACATTTCTAGAATGATCTCAGAGGAAGCAGATGTTGCTGGTATACGGATTGCACTTTGAAAATGCAGCAGAATTCCTGCCTGTGTTCATGAAGTGATGTATATAAAAATATAAAAATGCTCACAACACGCATTTGAAGTAAGAACCTGAGCACAATGCATTGGCTGAAGCAAAATGAATAGAGAAATTATAGCATATTAAGAGAGGTACTAAGGAATAGTCAAAATTAGCCAATAAGAGCTCTGTACATCATGGACAGATCTTAAGTAGAGTTTTGACCCAAGGAAAAAGTAATTTCTAAATACTAATTATTTAACCCATAATATTAAAACTGTACACTGCTTAGGAATATATATCATAGCCAATAGTAATTCAATATTCATACTATAAGGGAGTAAGGGAAATTTAACCTGACACTGGAAATTCTAGATGTTCTTGTATTGGTGATTAAGTTCAGAGTGCTTATTATATCATTCTTTTCGATTGTTTAAAATATTTTAGTTGTTTTTGGCTTTTCAATGGAGTTTTTTGGTTTATGTTAAATACTTCACTTTTAAATCAGGTATGCATTTCCAATTATTGTATTATTTTAATTTCCCGTAGAATCTTGGCAACATGAGAAACAAAAATATAAATGTAAGGGTAATCAGTCTTTTAAAATAAGAAAGACTGGGCTGGCAAAATGGCTCAGTGGGTAGAGGCATTTGCTGCCAAGCTTGATGACCTGAGTTCAGTCCCCTGGGCCCATGTAGTGAAAGCAGAGAAAGGACTCCTGAAACTGCCCTCTGGCCTCCATATGAGCTTCACAGCATTCATGCTCCCCATAAGTAAGGCACAGAGAAGTGTAAAATAAAAACATTAAAAATCACTGAGTGATTAAAATGGTAAATCTTTAGAGGTCTGGCCTGATGACTTGGGTACTAAAATGCTCATGTGAAAATCCAGGACCCGTGCATTCTCAGTGCTTGTGGGGGAGAGAGGGCGGAACAAAAGTCCAGAGCTATGTGACCTCAGACTTGTGGGTAGGGGTGAGGGGTGGGAAGGTTAATAGAGTCAGGAAGATTCCCTGGCTCTTGCTAGCCAGTTATTGTAAATGAACTGGTGAACACCAGGGTTCAGTGAGAGACCCAGTTTCAGCAATCAGATAAACAGATAGAAAGAAAGAAAGAAAGAAAGAAAGAAAGAAAGAAAGAAAGAAAGAAAGAAAAAAAGGCAGACAGGAAGGGAGGAAGGAAGGCAGGCAGACAGGGAGGGAGGGAAGGAGGGAGGGAGGGAGGAAGAAAGGAAGGAAGGAAGGAAGGAAGGAAGGAAGAAAGAAAGGAAGGAAGGAAGGAAGGAAGAAAGAGAAAATGAAGTGAGATAGAGGAAGACACCCAACATCAAGTTCAGGCCCCTGTATACCAGTACACAGGTAAACACACATGCACACACACACACACACACACACACACACGCACGTGTGCGCCTACTACCCCCCACAAATAATAAAAATGAAAACCTAATAAATATACGTGTATTGATAAGGAAATTATCAATATAGCCATATTAGGATTATATATATGTGTGTATACACTGTCATATATGAACATGTTCTTACACATTTAGACAGGCATGAATTATTTAATAATAAGAATATTGTCTTAGGATTGTTTAGAGTAGCAGTTCTCAACCTGTGGCTCCCAACCCATTTGGGGGATGGCACATCAGATACCTTACATATCAGATATTTACATTATGATTCATAACTATAACAAAATTGCAGTTATAAAGTAAAAATAAAATAATTTTATGGTTGGAGTCACCACGACATGAGGAACTGTGTTAAAGGATGGGAGCATTAGGAGGGCTGAGAACCACTGCTCTAGAGTAACAGAACTTATAGAACTCTCTTTCTCTCTTTTTCTCTTTTTCTCTTTCTGTCTCTCTGTCTCTGTCTCTGTCTCTCTCTCTCTCTCTCTCACACACACACACACACACCTTACAGGCTATAGTCCAGCTAGTCCAACAATAGCAGGCTGTGAATGGAAAGTCCAAGGATCCAGCAGTTACTCCTCTACAAGGCGGACTATCTCAGCTGGTCTTCAGTATACACTGGAATCCAGAAGTGGACTATAATGCCAGTGAAGGGTTAAACTTACTAGACAAGGCAAGAGCAAGCAGGCAAAGAGAAAAAGCTTCCTTCTTCCGTGTCCTTTATATAGGCTTCCAGCAGGTGTGACCCATATTAAAGGTGTGTCTTCCCTCCTCAAAGATCTGATTGTCCCACTTCAAATGATTTAATTAAGCAAAAAAAAAAAAATCCCTCACATTTTTGGATTTTAGTTAATTCCAGAGTAGTCAAGTTTGACAACCAAAATAGCCACTGAAAATAAGTCCTGAGAGTGATCTGTAGGTAATGTGTCAAGTATGCAAACATAGTGTCTGTGTATGTGTGCCCACAGGTGTGTGTGTGTGTGTGTGTGTGTGTGTGTGTTCACAGGGGGTGTGGATCAGTCACAATACATGGCCTCTGATACAAACAGAGGGCACAGTAAGCATGAGATGTACAAAGTCATTGCTGGAACACACACTGCACACTCTAGCACAATCATGTCCTTGGTTTTTATTCATCCTTTGGAAATTTCATACGTGTATACACTGTCTGTTTCTTTTTCCTCAGAAAAAGTCTCACTATTTAGTCCTGGCTAGTCTGGATCTCCCAGATGTCCACCTACCTCTGCCTTTTAAGTGCTAGGACCAAAGGTCTGAGCCACCAGGGTTTTTAATGCAGTCTATATATCTATTTATCTGTCTGTCTGTTGTCTATACCCTTCTTTCAAATTCATGGCCTCTTTTTTCAGTAATTGTTTTTACATGCATGCATACATACATATTTGTATGTATGTATATATATATATATGTGTATGTAAACACATAGATACAATCTACTCAAGTCTATATAACATTACTTATATATCTGTTTCCAGGGGTGACCATTTGTTATTAGAATCTACTTGGAGCACTCTTCCCTGGGGAAGACTGTTTCTCTCTCTCTCTCTCTCTCTCTCTCTCTCTCTCTCTCTCTCTCAGAATTCTGTAGTTCCCTGTAGTTTTTTTTGTATAGGGTTAAGGACTTTCCCCATCCACCTTGGTGTATCTATTGCTGTTGTCCTTGTTGGTCTCATGTTGGTGAAATTGTATGGGTGTAGTTTCTGAAATCCCTGGGAGGGCCCATCTCATAGCAAACTCCCCGATGCCCTGGCTCTTAAAGTTGTTAGGTTCACAAGGACTCCCGAGCCTTAAGTGCTGGAGTTGTGTTGTAGAGGCATCCATTGGGTCTGGGCTCCACAACTCTGCTTGTTGATTGGTCGTGGTTTTCTCCATTGCTCTCCCCACCTGCTACAAAGAGCTGCTTCCTTGACGAGGGATGAGGAACACACCTGTCTCTGGGTCTAAGGACGGTGATTTAGGTGATTAGGGATGATGTTGATGTAGTAGAGTAGGAGTTGAAGGTTCTCTTCCAAGACTGATGACATCACTAGTCCCAGGTGGTGGCTAGGTTTTTAGTCTCTAGTCTCTGGTTCTTGTTGAGCAGGCTTTAAGTCCAATTGGAGAGCTGTTAGTAACCACCAAGGTATACATTTCACTACTGCACCCTTAGGGTTATTGTGCCATGCTGGTTGTGGTTCATAGGCTGGGAAGAACTGCTGTATGCTTCCCCCTTCTGAAAGCTCGCATGGTACCTTCTAGTACGATGAAAGCTAGGCCTCAGGGGGGAGGCTTTCAGGTCAGTTCCAGCTCAGAGACCTCTGGCCCTATGTCTAAAGTGCATGCTGTCTTTAGCAATGGAGACTTAACAATGTATCTTGATTATATATACCCCTCACTTCCCCCAGGTACCTGTGCCATGTCTCTCTCTCAACTTCATGTCCTTTTTTTTTTTTTAAAAAAAATAATGTTTTACTTATTTATTTTAACTCACTAAGTTCAATTCCTGTTGCCTATCTACCCACAGACCTGGGGTTGTCCACTGGGGCGAGGAGACTTTTGGTAGCCACTTGCCTAACAAAAAGTGACTCCCCCTCCTAGCAGCCATCAACTGGGAATAGCTCCTCAGATGTGGAGTTGGGCCTCAGGAGTGGAAGTTTTAAGCCCCCTGAACTTTGGGAGGCAACGGTGATTTGTGGGGGTCTGCTCTAAGGAGAGAGAATGCTGGTGTTTCAAGAGAAGCATCTGAGGTTCGCAAACAATGGGCCTTGAGGACTGCGGGCGCTGCATGGCCTGTGCCTGCAGAGAATCCAGCAGTTTGGGGCGTGAGTAAATCAGGAAGGACAAATGGGTGCTGGAGTCTGGCTAAGGTTCTGGGGTGGAATTACTACCCTTTGCTCATGAGTAAGGAACTGACGTTAAGTGGCTTTAGGTCTACCCAGGAGCAGGTGGTAGTTAGGGAGTTCCAGAAGGCAATGAGGGATAGCAGGGAAGTGCCAGCCTGTATTCAAACCCCATAAGCTGTCTGAGTGATCTTGGGTTATAGCTTAACCTTTCCCAGCCTCTTTCCTCCTTTTTAGACCTAGGAAAGCCACACTGTCTGAGAAATACTAAGCATTAGAAGGCACCATGAGTAAACGGGCTTGCTAAAGAATCTGGTGTAAAGCGTAGGAGCTTAATCAATGAGGGGTGGGCACATCACAGCAGGTATGAAAGGACTGATGACCTCTTGACTATGATGGAAGCATGAAATGGTTCTGATATAGAGAGGGAAGCAATAAATAAGGTTGGGAGGGCATCATATAGCAACATGAGTCATGGTATCCTCATCAGTGTCACAGAACAACTTGGGAACAATGTCGAGGAAGGTTCTAGGAAACACTTCCTGAAGAATTCTTAATTGGAGTTTTTAATTGTTGTGAAGAGACACCATGACCACGGCAACTCAAAAATGAAAACATTTAACAGGGCTGGTTCAGTTACAGTTTCAGAGGTTCGGTCCATTACCATCACGAGGGGAGCAGGGCAGCGTGCAGACAGACATGGTCCTGGAGAAATAGCTGGGAGTCCTACATCTTGCAGGCAACAGAAAACGGATTGAGACACTGGGCAGTGTCCTGAGCACAGGAAACCTCAAAGCCTGTGCCCACAGATATATGCTTCCTCCAGCAAGGCCATACCCACTGCAGCAAAGCCACACCTAATAGTGTCAATCCCTGTGAGATCCGCCCAGTTACATACAAACTACCACAAATTCTATGCACCTATGGGGTGTTAAGCACCAGAAATACAGAATCATCTTTTGACACTTGGGAGTTTTCAATTGACTGAGGACTTTCAAAGACAAACATCTGGACCAGTCCTGAAAGCCTCTCAGATTTTAGTTTTTTTTTTTCCCAGTTGTTAGTCTAGCTTTAGAACAAAGGTTTATATATATCCATGATTGGGGAGAAAATTTCAGATCTTTCCTATAAGAAGGAACTAATGGGCGGATCTCCTGAAATCATTTTGCTAAGACAAAATGAAAGCAAAACAAAACACAAAACTCCAAATCACCAAACCAAAACAATAACAAAATGCACATATAGCCAAGACTATACGTGGAAAGTGTTTAAATTATACTTAGGCCCAGAGGCCCACAATTACTGGGAGAGAGAAAGCAGGGTGTGGGGACCTGGGACACCTCTTTTTGCTATTCACCTGTCGGCCATCATAGCCACAAGGTGGGTAAGTCCAAGTGTGCACTGATAGAGGAAAAGCAAAATATGGACTAAATACAGCGGAGTATTTAGCTTTAGAAAAGAAGTGAATTCTGGCACTTGTTGCAGAACGTTAAGTGAAATCAGCCAGACCAAAAGGGCCAAATCCTGTAATCAATGTACAGAGGCAGAAATAGCTCTCAGGGGCTCTGAGCAGAAAACGGAGAGTTGTTGTTAATGGGTATAGTTTCAGCATTGCAAGACGGGAAGATTCTTGAAACTGCTTGGTCACTGTAAGTGTCCTTACTTAACACTATTGAAAGGTACAGTTAAAACAGTGGCACTTTTTACCACTATTTCTGCTATGGAAAAAAGTCAACAACAAACTTTCTGTGTTTACCCCTGTACATTTATAAATTTCAGCCACAGGCAAATCTGATTTATTTATCCCTGGTCTCCTGTCCCTTCCTATTCAAACCAGGCCTTTGTCCCTGTGGTCTCCAGAAAGGGGCTTTAGTAATTATTATTAGTGGTATTACTATTGGCTTACTGTTTATTTTAATTCATATACAGCTGAAGATCTGCTGTATCTCTCCTTTGTTTCTTTCTAAGCATATTTTATACTTGAGCTAATGAAGCTGCTGTAGACCAGTATGGAGAACAGCCTGGCTCCTGAGCATCACACTGGATGTAGTTGTCACAGAGCATGCCTGATGTGGGCCTGATGATCTTCCTTAGAACAACCACAATATTTCTGCTTTCAAAGGATCAACTCACAGGAAGACATACTATACGGAAACTCTAAGAGGTTTGGGGATGAGTTTGACTCGAAATTGAATTTGTGACCTTCAGAAAGAAGGAACTTTGGTCCAGGGAGCAGCAATGGAATAAAAGAGGAGGAGGTGGTGGGGTGGATTTGAGCACACTGCTCGGTTTTGGAAGACTACAGCCTCGAGTCTCACAATTTTGGGTTTACAAACAATATCATCTTGATGCAAAGATGATTCTTTCTTGTCTCTACGAAGACTACTAGGCAACAAATAGTTCCATCCACATTATCTGCAGTTGGAAAAAAATGGAGTTTTACACAGTGTGCATGTGTGTGTGTCCTAGGTGCACCCAGCATGCCTTACCCCCAGGAAACAGTCAATAAATGGTTATTGAATTTAGCACATCCTTCTTCCCAATTGCTGAGGTTTAATCTATCCCTGATCCAGAATATCTATTAACTTTGCAGCATCACTAAGCCTTTAAAAAAAGATCCATTTGTGGATGTGTTTAAAGACTTTACAGTAAATACTACTATCCCAATTAAGAGAAAGCTGCTCAAGGAAGCCCATTCAACACACCGGTAGCCATTGGTAAAATGTAATTTAATTTAATTATTTAAATTTACATTGTTAATATACAAGAGCATTTCTTTCAAACCACAGGTTAACACACACTAAAAAGCAATGCTGTTAGAGGAGAAGGGCTTGGGGAAACTCAGCCATTGGAAACAAAAGCAAGGCACTCTCCAATAACAGCAGGTAGATACCCAATTTCCAGCTGAGGGTGGCTTCACACTGAGAGAGCACTCCCTCAAGGGGAGGAGTCACCAGCCTTAATGCTTGTCCTCCTTAGAGCTAGGGAGCCATCCACTCTGCGTACACTTGTGTGTCAACATTAAAAAAAAATTGAACAGCTAGATGACTTGAGAGGCTCTCATAGTTGTGATAACTACGGAAGACGGAAGAACACTGGCTATATAGTCTTTCCTTTTAGCCCTAGTGTCTGGCCCTGTAACTAAAACAACTCCATTATTTCTTCAAACCAGTAGGCAGGATGCCTAGACAGCCCTTTCCCTTTCGTCTGATGGGTTTGACAAAAAGGAACAGCTTTTCCTTAGAGCACTGAGCCGCTGTTTGGCTCTCCTTTTCGGACCGGACAAAAACAAAGATTAACTTTCGAATACTCAAAGGTGCACGAGAAGGTTATGTACGCTCAGTACTTCTAATTTATTCAAATTCAATTTGAATTTGGTCTGAAGCGGTCCTGTGTGAAATGTTAGCTTTCCTGATATTTAATAATGTTTATTATGTTTGCATATAAGCTCAACAAATTAATGCCGAAGTACTACTTTGTTCAGGGCTGTCTGCAGGTATAGTGTTAGTATGAGTGACTATGTTTAAGAGTCTACTTCCTATGGATGCAGTGAGTGGTGGGGGAAGGACTAAGCAAAGGTGAACGAGGTGTTAGTCTCCATTCTGTTGCAGCTGCTTGCCCTGCAATGGGCCCCAGTCTTCTCCTCCATGAATTTCAGGAGATCTGATCAGCTGATGAGTCAGGCCCCTTCCAAGTCTGAGGTTCAAAATCCTAACATTCCAGGCCCTGCCATCTTGATAGAAAAGTAATATCTTTCATAAAAATCTCACACAAAGTACACAATCAAATATCCGAATGATTTGGGGGAAAAAAGAGGAAAGGATATGATCTGTTCTCTGCAGCTAACTGTAGAGATAATTACTTTGCAGCAATTAGGCAATTCATTTGGCATTTGTTTGATTGTATAATTTAATGACAATATAAACAACATAGTTTTGTTATTTTTTTTAAAAAGACTAAAGCAAACATGATTTAAAGCTAACAAAAGCTACTGTGACATTAGTTTGACATTCAAAGTTTGATTCTTAGCAAAACGGCCAAAGGTATTTTGACTTGATACAGAATATATAATATAAAGACTTTTAGACCTAAAAATCTTCAAACATTATTTGAATTTAGCAAAACATAAGCAAAATTTTCATATCAAAGTGCTAAACAGTGCTGCCTTAAAGGTCACTGCAAATGAAGGATAACATAATGGCCTGGGAAGTGACGTCTATTGTACAAATGGTTAATAAAAAGACACATTATAAATATATATGTAACCTGCTATGTTTATATATATATATGCTTATTTAATTTCTAACTGATGTATCCAAGTCACCATGAACACCCCATTTGATTATTCTGTAACTCAGCCTCCAGGAGCTGGTGGTCTTGCAATAAATACAGGCAAAGCTATTACAATATAACGTGCATACAAATGTTCATACAAATAAGGACACTATGCAACAAATTATTTCATAATAATATGGTATCAACAGTAGAAACATATAAAAGGGGGCACAAACACGGAATGTTGAACCGCAACCCACTAATCTTTCTAGTCCTCACATTAATACTATGGTTTTCCTTTTTTTAAAAAAAAAAATGATTCGCTTGCTTTCCAAAATTGTCTCTTTAACCAATAACAAAAATTAAATTTTATATGTGTATATATATATATGTATATATATACATATATGTATATATAAATCCTTATCACCTCTGGTGCTTACCCTGTGTGACCCAGTTCCTACTTGTTTGCATGTTCTCCTTGAGGGGAAGCAAAAACTTGATTGGTTCACCCAACACTCCTTGGGCTCCTGAATGGATGAACCAGAAGTTGCTACAACCTTAGTAGGTCTAGAGAACTCTGTCCAGGTTGATAGAGTATAACAAATGCAGTTGTACACAACCCATTCTATAACCCGACCTCCTTCAGGTCAGCTGGATAGTCAAAGGGGTCAAAGTCCATCAAGAATGGCCTGCAAGTCTTAGATGGGCCGCACCTCTGAAGGGTTCTACAGGGCAGGTGGATCAAGCCTTTGCTAGGAAAATGAGCGTGTCATTTGCTAACATGTCTGCCTCCTTATTTTCATATAAGGGAGAGTTCACCAACAAGACTTAGTAAGACAGCACTTTAAAAAATTGCACTTGTATATGGAAGCAAACAGCCATTATCATTTTGCTAAGTCTGATTTGTAGATAATCTTCCATTTTTTGCCATTTGTTTTTGTTTTTATAAAGAAGAAGAATGAAATGAAGGAAAAGGACTTTTCTGCCTTGCTTGCATGATGTATGTACCCTTGATATAGGAAGTATATCCCAAAGGGATCAGTCTTAAGACACAGTCTACCCTGGTGAGCAGCCCTCGGCTGGTCTTGTTTTTCAATACAAAGCAACCATAATTGTATTTTCCAGAAAGTTTTTAAACAGTTATATTATCCTTCCCCCTCCCTTGCTGGGATAGCATCATCCAAAAGTGCTTTGTCAGCAATTTCTTAGAAAAGCCTCATGAACTATATACCCCCTCCCACCCCACCCACCAAAGCCTAGATATAAAACACAACCCCAACACAATACTCTGCAAGGTTTCTGGCTTTAGGTTGTAAGGAAAGGTACCAGAAAAAAAAAAAGTCTTTTCTTTCTACGGAAGCTGCTTTTCCCCTGAAGGAAGGATGCAGTGGCCGGTGTTCAGATCCATCCTTTAGCTAGCTTAGTGATCAGTTGCCAGCAGAGCAAGGGGCTCCCTGCTCAGAAAGGCAGGGTATCAAGGAAGAGCTTGTCGATGATGGAAGGTGGGGCCACCAAGTCCTCCAGCTTCAGGTAGAAGATGCGCTGGAGGCCCTGGGTACAGATCTTCCTCAGTTCCACCAGCGCACGAAGCACCTTGGGCTCGGTGGGCTCCAGGGCCTGCCCCTTCCGCTGGTGCTCCTTCAAGCTGCTCGTGATCTTGCTGCACAGCTCCTCCACTCTCTTTGGTTCTTTTAACCCATGTCGCTCTGCAGAAGGACAGAGGAGGGTTAAGTTTTGGGGGACATGTCAAAAGGCTCGAGAGGTCAAGCTCTTTCTCCTTTTCTGCCAGATGGGTTAGGCAGGCATTGCACAAGCAGAGTCCCTGCTGTGGACTGGGGTGGCAGCTTGTCTAGTAGCTCTGTCAGGACCTGCTTTGGATTCCCAGGGACTGCCAGGTGTGGCACATGCTTAGAATTCCAGATTTGGAGAGGCAGGAATGGGAGTACCCCTGAGGCTTGCTGGCCAGCCAGTCTTGCCTCTTTGGCCTGGCACAGGAAAGCGAATGGATGTTCCTGTCCTGAAGCGGGAGGGAGCCACCGATGTGCACCCCTCAATGTCAGATCCTATGTTCCCATGCTAGCTGGTTTTGGGAAAAGTCAGCCTTCCTTCCCTGTTCTGTTTCTTCCCTCAGACCTATGCCTGGTAACTCTACTATGAGACACACAGAGGCAGAGAAGAAAAGTTCACAACAGAGAGGGGGAGGGGTGAGAAGACAAGGGGCAGGCAACTATCAAGATTCAGAGAGCACCCCTTAATTCCACAAAGCCATACAGAGACGTAGTCTCATGTTGATCATTGGGATCTTTGTGGTAAAGTTAGTGACGTTCTTCACCACACGGTTGCAGAAAGCTGGTATTGGAAGCCCATCTTCCAGGCAGAGTTTGTTCTCTGGCTATGAGCCCAACATCCCATACAAGTGACTTTGCTGTCGCAGCCTGTGTAGAGCAGAACCTCATTTCTAAGGGAAAAGTGGGGTCTCCTTTATCCCAGTTTTCCTCTACCGGTATATTTCTAACTAAAAACCATGTTGGTTGTGTGTGTGTGTGTGTGTGTGTGAGTGTGCACGTGCACCCATCCATGTGTCTTCCTTAAATAAAACTGCACTTTTTGAGGAGGCAGGTATCTTTCTAACAGTGATAAATCCATTAGTTCCTAATTTCTTCTCTATTTAGTTGTTTTAGTCACAGGTTTTGTTAGAAAAAGCTATTTATTTCCCTGAAGCAAAAGCTAAAAAAAACAAGAACCCAGGCATTTTTCTTTCTTGTCCCAAATAAATGAGACCTGTGGACCAGGAAACCTGAATCTTCAGTGTGGCTAGGGTATGTGACTTGGGTACGTACTTTCCTCAGTAGGGCCTTATTAAGGGGGGAGGCTGGAGTTAAGGGGCCCTAAGACCCCTTCCAGAGCTGATGGGTTAAGATGTAATTACATACATCAGAGAAATCACTCCTAGTGTCTCAGTGGATTGGATTGTGGCTTGCAGGTTTCTGGTCTAATGAAGTGTTCTATAGAGAAAGAAGCCTGGGGTTTGGCTCTGAATCCAGTTTTGACTCTGCTCTTTACCCCGTGGTCCTTCAAGACTCAGTGTCTTCCTAGGAAAATGGGAATTACAGGGTGGAAAAACACACGAGTCTGGGTCCTACCCTTCCTATTCATCTTAAGCATTTCACAATGAATTGGCAGGAAAGTGTGATCATCTGTACAAATGCCCTTCAACTAAGACGATGTGACAGATGCCACCTGCAGAGTGCTGCACCCGGAGACAGTCAGCACCCGAGACAGTGGCTGAGGCTTGGTGAGGAGGACACAGCTAGAAGACAAATCAGAGAATGGAACCCGACACCCCCAAGCTTTGCAGCGCTTGACTCTGCTGGCCCCCAGGAAACTATTAGTTGGTTTAACCAGGCGCAAACCTCCCCATATGCATACATAGCCTCTGTGCTTGAAGTGTTTCAGAAGAAACACTGAAAGGGAAGGGAGGAGTCCTGCTGACAGAGGCTTTCTACTGAAAGTTTTATTTGTTCGCCCCAAAGCATAGAACCAGGTGGGAAACTTGGCAGTAAGTGTCGAGAGACATCAAACATTCATAGCCTCTGACCAAGCTAACCCATTCTTGGGAATTTATCCAAGGGAGTCAACTGGAAACAAGAATAACCTTATATGTATGGAATTATTTGGTGCAACATTTATCTATTGTCACCTCACACCTAAGAAACCAAACAAAGGAAACACTGGGGGAGATACAGAGTTAGAGAACAGGGGAACTGCTGAGTAAATAAATAGTGGCATGTCCATACAGTAGGAGATCCTAGCACTGTTGGGGATAAGTATGAAGATTACTAAGCAAGATGGGGAAAATATAAATAACATTCAGTGAAAAAGAGAATATTAAATAGTACCTAGGCTGTGATTTCATCTATGCCAAAATAATACTAATTATCTGGGGTTGACGAGATGGCTGAGTAGGAAAAGGTATTTGGTGCCACCCTGATGACCTGAGTGTAGTCTCTGGTCTCCACATGGTAGAAGGAGAGAGATGGATTCCCCGATGTTGTGTTCTTGACCTCTACAAATGTACTGTGGAATGTGCATGCATGCACACATACACACAAAATAAATGAGTGTACAGTTCTTTTCTTCACATAAAGGATGAGAAGAAATGAAACGCGAAAATATTCATGAGATAACTGGATGGCTCTTTTACCTATTTCTTTTTAAAATTTCTAGGTTAGTGCTATTTGGAGCACTATTTTAACTATTGTTAAATGCTATTTTAACATTTTAAAATAGACCAAAGTGGGAGATAGTCATCCATGAAGATCTGTCGTATATGTAACATGGCCAAGCACTAACTTGCTGGTATGAAATTCTATTAGCACTGAGCTACATGAAATCTGATTTACAAGCTCAGGAGAGGGGGTGTCTCTTACAATCAAATGCCACTCCATTAACTGAGGCTTTCCCATCCTTCCAGGACCTCCTGTCTCACAAAACATCCAAGATCCCACACTCATTATCAGGATGAAGAAGCTGAGCAATTTGTCCAGTGTGATGCGGGAGGGGGCGTCAATTGATTGTGGGTCCTTAGAGCCAGACTTTCTCATGGCCAAACTCACAGACGGGCATGGAGTTTTCTCTGCTCTCCAGCCGCTTGCGGCTGCTCAATAACTATGGCAACCATTCTTTATTCAGCGAATTGAAGTGGAGATCGATACCTCCTGCCAGCTGGATCAACCGGCCTGGAATTCCTTGAGGAATTCATAGACACTCCTGTCAGGAGCCAAAGGCACCTCACTCCTTTCTTGCTGTAAACACTCAGAGTCTGTGGCTTCTTCAGTTTTCCAGAGGAGCAAAGATAAAATTCAGGCTCTGTGCACACTCGTTCTGGCATCCAGCAAGGCTCTCAGATCACCAGGGAGTCACCAAGTATCTGGAACCTTCTCAGCAATCTCAAATTTCTTAAAATCCTAATCACTGACATTTAAGTGAAGGGACACCCACCCCCTCCTCCTTTGCAAATTGGCAAAGAGCTGCAGAGCTGAAATGCAGAGTTCATAAATACAGAGGGAGGGGGCAGCCAGATAATTGGGTTTTCTCCTTTCCTAGAGAACCATGCATAGAAGAATAAGCTTTTTCTGGGCAGGAGGGATGCGACTTAGTGGTAGAGTACTCACCTAGCATGTGTGATGCACATGGTCGGATACTCAGCAATGGAAAAAAATTGCCCCCCATGATTTGACCCATCAGGCTTACCGCACTGAATTTATACAATATTCATCCTGCCCTTCAGTATTTTAACTCAAGCATTATGTTTCCAAGACGTGAAAATAGAATTCATAGTCACGGTTAAGCATTAGACGTGTGTCACAAACATTGTGTATGTACATTGGAAGGGCTTGTGACTTGCTCTGTTTAAATTCTCACCTAAGAGAGGACTACAACACCAGAGTCGGGTTCCAGCTAGATGGGCAGGTCAGTCATTTCAACCTGCTGATAAAATTCATCTAATAGCCCTAAATTATAGTCTTTGACTTAGATTATTTTAAGAGACAGAAAGAGACGAATGATCTGTTATCTCTAATTACTACGTAAGAAGATTCAAAGAATGAAGCCAATTGCCTACAGTCGAAAGTCACAAATGGTCAGCTTCTTTCAAGCCAAACCAGAGAGAACTTTGCTCACAGCCGCTGACTATCTGCCTTTGGCTGCCTCTAATGGTTAGAAAGTTTTGCCTCCTTCTGATCTGAACTGGCCTCCCTTTAGTGTCCTCCTGCTTTCTGTGTATCTAGTTAACTGGTGGCTCATTACCTTTTTCCAATAGATGTTTATTAACTATCTAGTCTGTGGCTACCAGTGCTTTGGGCAGTTGGATTGGAGCAGGGGAGAAAACAGCACACTCTACCCAGTGGGGCAGTTCTCTAAAGACAAGTTTGGGTTCCTAGGTCTGATAGTTATCCATGTTCTGCTGGGCAGGAAGAAGGCAGGAGGGAGTCGGAGGTCAAGAGGAGATAGGAGGTGAGAAAGGAGGGGGGGAGAGGGAGCGGGTGGGGTTTAATGAATAAAATAACGTAAGTCTATACTCATGTTCTTCCCATCCAGCTAGTTCAGATTCACCCATCTCAGACCCAACATTTCGCCAAGGAAGCTTCCTTCTTGGTGTCTATCCAGGTCAGAATCTCTTATATAGAATACAGGATCCACTTCCCTTCGCAGGACAGGCAAGTTTGAAATCCGATATTCATTTGACAATCGCCTGCCTCTTTCATTAGATTTAAGCTCCCTGGAGAAAACGCCCTAGATTTGCTCCCTGAGGTCCCATCTCCTGCACCAAGCCTAGCGCATCAGGGATGCCCAATATGCATCTGATAGATGAATCTGTAAGACGGAAGACCAAAGTCCCCCAAGAGATGATTAAATGGACACTAAATGCGGAAGTTGCTCAGGTGCAAACGATGAGTCGGGAGTTGTTAAGACGCTCCCAACAGCAAAGAAGTTGAACTCTCAGACTTACCCTGCAGGAGCACCCCCTCCGAACCTCTCAGCTCTGGCAGCTATTAGCTGGGTGACCGGGTCTGTTTCTGTCAGCTCTGTCAGCCATTATCTGGGTGATTTGGGTCAGTTTCCAGGCTTGTGAGAGGGGGCTAAAATGGCAGTTGCCTCTTGTCTTGCTGTGAGAATTAAATGACCTCTACATGCAGAGTGGTTGGAATCATGCCAGGCGTATAGTAGGCACCTAATAAGTACTTGCGGCTACTCTCCATATTTAAAACCCAATTCATTACCATTCACGTCAGCCATGGCTCTGAGTTTATCTGCACGGAAATCCTTCCCCAAACTCTCCTAGGGAACCCCTTCTTGGGGGTGGGGCCTATTAATTTAACCTATCCCAGTAACTTTAGAGACTCTCTGTGTGGCGTTCCCAGCATCTGTGTTCTTCTCTCAATTTCAACTTCCTCTGGAGAAGATCTCTACTGTCTGCTGCCTATGTTGCTTTAATTGCTTTTGACTGGCTTCCTGGCTGTGATCCATCCCAGGTGCTTCTAAATTCATCAAGCAACATTAGGATCATTTATGTAAAGTTCTTGACACAGCACCACGTACTGGCTAAAAAAAAAAATTAGCTATTATTAATATCAAAGGATCCCTATTACCAATAGGTTCCATTGTTCCTCAAAGAATGGTTCGCAATCCAGCAGCATCAACATAAGCTAGCAGCCTGAGAGAAAGGCAGAACCTTGGGTCCCGTCCCAGGCCCACACAACCAGAGCGTGCAACACTATGTCCCGTCTCTGCGTGATAGGTGGAGAAGATCAACCCTAGACAGTCCTTGACCCCTCAAAGCAGCTGGCAGCAGCTCTACCCTGGTTCACCTCGTCTCCGTACACTTCACTCCCCAAGACAGCTTATTTTAATTTCACATAGTTTCGCCTGTGTTATCCCAGCCTCCAAGAGTTCTGTCTTAGCTTCTTATTTTGAGTTAGCTTTCGCTGTTTTACAGTTCTCATTTCTCTGCCTGTTGGCTGATAAAAGAAGCGCCAGGCTCTCTTCCTCGGAGCAGAAAGCAGTGGCCGAAGAAAGAGATGGGCAGTATTCCACAGTAGGCCACCAGCCAGCTTTTGGAGTAGGATCTTGTGGCACTGGCCAAATTAGAGATAACACAGAGCCAGCAAACAAGAAAGGGAAACTGACTGTTACCAGAACAGCGAACACTCAACGGGTCTTCCTGCTCCAAGCCTCACCTTTTTCTCTAGGAGTCATGCTGCCGCCACTTGATGTGTTATGTGATGTGTCACGTGTCCTTTACTGACCGGTGGGCCGTCCCAGAACCCACGCTGGCCAGGAAGCCACATGTCAGGTCAAGGCGTCCAAGTGCTTGTCTGTCTTTGAGTCGGTGTCTGTCTCTCCAAAACCATGACTCTTGAAGGAAAAGGGACTAGACACCTGGTGTGTGGCAGATGCGCCACAGACAGCAACTGAGTTCATCTCAGTTGAACTTAGGCAGCCCTTGAGAAGTCAGAATCTTTTCTAATAACAACGGCAGGCTAAAAATAACTTAGGCTTTCCTAATTTGAGAGACTTACTGATATTTACAAGCCATTTATTCAACTAATATTGGTCATGTGCCAGACACTAAGGACATTTTAAAGATTAATGAGATCCTCTTTGCCCTAAGACTTTGGTATGGGCACCAATCTATATCCCAGGTGCCTAGAATGAGCCTCAGAAGGAAATCTGTGTGTGTGTTTTTATGAGCTTGTATGTATGTGTGTGCATGTGTACATATATATGTGGAGGCTTTATCACTCTGGATCTTAATTTTAGAGCCCAAGTCTCTGAATGAATCTAGAACTCTCTGATTCAGATAGGCTGGCTAGCCAATGAGCTCCAGATCTCTCTCTCTCTCTCTCTCTCTCTTTCTCTCTCTGTCTTCTTCCATTGCTGGGGTTGCATGGATGCTGGCGATTGAACTCAGGTCCTCATGCTTGCACTGAGCCTTTTCCCTCTGGGCTGTCTCCCCAGACTCGGTAAATATAATCACACTGACATGAACTGAATGATAAAACACGTACCACCACAGAAAATTGAGACACTGACAAATGGTCACAGTCCGTACATGGAGTGGCAGAGGGATGAAAATGGAACTCCTCCACAGTTTCTCCAACCACTGCTTTGTCTGAGAGAAAGCATGCATGCACCATTACATATTCAAAGACTGAAGGGACTTAAGCCACGATATTGGCATCACCGCCCTGCTTTTGTGAAGCCCCTAAGAAGGCATAAACAAGTGTATCATATCTATGCAGTTGTATGGAAGCTAAATACATTCATAGATTCTGAGAACAGTTAGCTCTGGCTGGAAGACAACATTTAGGATAATAATAATAGTAAAGGGTTGGATGACTTTTCCCCCTCTGTAGAGCTACACACTAGTTTCTTCTTTATAAGAAACATACAAATACAGGTTATGGTCTGTATGATATTACTGTGCTCCCATTCATGTGCTGATGTCTTACCCTCAAGTGACAGTACTGGGAGGGGGTGCTTGGAAGGGGTGTCCAGAAGTGCCAGACAGGAATTTCTATTGGCTATAAGTTACTCGTATGGTTTTTTTTTCGTTATAGCAACCTAAATGGTCTAAGGCCTGACCTCTGTGAGTAAAGAAAACACTGGCTTTCAGATAAGATGAGGGATTGCCCAAAATCACGCAGCTAAGAAGTGGCCAGATAAAGACTTGAACTTCACTCTCCAATCTCCAGATCCTGAAACTGACCCCTTTCTTTTCCAAACTATATTATTCTGCCAAATTTCACCCGTACTTGCCTTTGCCACGTGACTTCATAGCCATATCTGGTGAAAACTCAGAATGGCCAGGTATTCAAAGTAAGCAGATGAGCTCTGGAAAGGCAGGTAGAGGGGTTGGCCAACTATTGATCCTGCCACAGCCCCTAGATCTGCCTTTCTTCCTGCTCTGCCTTAGAGGTCATGTTCTAAGGAGACCAGGAAAAACAGAAGAGAAAGGACTCATTGTATTACCTGTCAGAAAACTTGAGTCTGGAAAGGAATGCCTTGGGGAATTTAAAAAAAAAAATCCATTTGGGTATCAAAATTTCCTCCACAGCCTGGCTCTACAGAACCTGTTGGAGCACATTTCCTTATCAATCACGAGATGGGAAATAAAAGCTTACAGTCCAAGGTTAATTCATAGTCTGAGGCCACAAGGTAAATATCTCAAGGAATGAGTTTCCCTGACAATGCTTTGCACTTTCCCAGAGCTCAGAGACTGCTCTCAAGCTGCTGCCTTCAGAGGCAGTGAAACTGTCTCCCAGAGGGGACTCCACCTTTGCTTGTATGCTTGCTCCAGAACATATGGCCATTTGGACTCTGTGAAATATTCTCATCATTTTGCTCAGTCATGAATGTGATTAAATACAGGAAGAAAAGAATCTGGCCATCCACAATTTCCCCACAACTGTACTGGGGTGATTCATGGTCATGCCCTGGACCTCTGGTTCCCATGAGCTGGAAGACTCTTTATGTCTAGATGCTACTGCTTTGGGAAGTAATTCATGACCAGAACCTCTAGTGTTCTTAATTCCCCAAAATGCAGCAATTATCCAGCTGTCCTCTGCACTGACTTTGTCCCTTTAAGAATCTACACACTGCCAGGCATGATGCCACACACCTTTAACCCCAGCACTCAAGAGCTGGAGGCAGGCAGATCTCTGTGAGATTGCCAGATCTCTCTGAGAGGCCAACCTGGTCTACATAGTGAGTTCCAGAACAGCCAGGACTACATAGTGAGACACTGTCTCAAATAACCAAACCAAAACAAAAGAACCTAAACACTAATCACCGTGCATAGAGTTCCTTATCTTCTATCTTGGTAGATTACAAATGTCCTGAGAGCAGGATGCACGCCCAGTTCATCTTCTCTTTCCCACACACTGACAGTCTGGTATGGAGAGGCCCCAATACCTAGATATTTATCAAATAAATCCACACTTACTTTCTGTTGGAGGACTGTAAGCAGATAGCAACACTCTGTACCCCATCCGTGGCAAAGAAAGAAGCAAAGCCTTCCCATTGCTCCAGGAATTCGACTTTGGCAAGAGACAATGGTTAGGGTGGGTGAACTGGGGACCCAGAAAACCACAACTGTGGGAGACACCCTGTTACTGTAGGAAAGGAGAATGATCAGGAAGAAATTATTTCCTGTCCCGTCTCACCACTCAGGATTTGATGAAGGGGATTAGAGAGAAGGGAAGGAAGAAGAAAAATAAATTAGAGGGAGACATCCATGTTTGGATAAACTATCCAACTCCTGAAGCCGTCTTCTGGAAGCCACGCTGGCTAATGGTCTAAAATCTTTTCCCTTTCACTAGTTCCTCTCTGGTTTCAGAACAGACAGTTCTCTGGATGAATATTCTCATTCCTAGGGCTCCTCCGATGCTCCACCACCATTCTTTCTGATCACGTGGCTTCCTGAGACGCCAAAGCTCTTGGGAATGCACACTCAAATGGTCCTGGATAATCGCAGCAGTGGGCATTGCTTTCTAGGCATTTTTCTTCCCCTGTTGTCCAATACTTTCATGCCACCCAAACCCTTCCCAGATGCCAAATCCTAAAAGTTCTGTGAGATTTGAGGGCAAGTTCTGCTTGCATAATATCTGCAGCATCTCTCACAGTGTGCTCTGTATAGGATGGCGGGAAGAAAGGCAGGAACTTCAGTTACCCTGTGGGAAAGATCTACGGACAAACCTCTCAGCCCATTGCCAGTCTAACATAATTGCTTGGCAATCACTGCCCCCGCTTGAGTCTCTCAAGTGTCTAAGAAAATCATCACCAAACACACTATACTGCCCTGCTCTGTTTGAGACAGACTGGCCTGGAACTCACCATGTCGGACAAACTAGACTTGAACTCATGAGCCTCTCGTCTTAGTCCTCCGAGTGCAGGAATTATAGGTGTGAGTCACCATGCCCAACTCTTATAAAGCTGCCTTATAAAGCTACCAACTTTCTTCAAGACAATGAGTTTCATTTTGCACTGGCCAAGGTTTCCAAAGAGAAGGACCGTATAAGCCCAACTGGAGCGAACCTCTATCATCACCAGTCCAAGGAGGAGCATAAGTAGATCTAATGTCTGCCACGAATCCAGTTTGGCTACATCAGCAGCCTAGTTTTCTGTAATCTACACTGCCACCCCATGGAATGGATGTTATCATCCCTATTGTGTGGATGGAGAAACAGAAGCACAGAGAAGGAAAATGCGTTACTCAATAGCCCTTGCTGACGAAACGCCAGACTCCAGATTAATAAAAGAGTTGCTAGGACTGGAAGCCCATGCTTTTACTGCCAAATTGCTCTAGGACAGCCATATTCCCAATAGCTTCCGGAAAACTGTATTTATGTCCATAATTATTCCCTCCACAGTAGCCTGGAAACACTCTCTGCTCCCGCATTTGCGATCTCTTGACACTTGGTCCCCACTCAACCCTCTGCATCCTACACATTCTGTCTCCTCCGGGGATGTGTGCCATCGTGTCTGAGAACCCAGTGACATACGAGACAGCCCCTAGACCAGAGAACATAGATTCAGCTCCCATTTCCATAGTGACATGGCAGTGAGCTGGTGTTAGTTATAGAAAGCTAAAGCAGTCTCAAAAATTGTTGTCTTTTGTAAATGAACTCAGTTCTATACATTCCAGTTCTGGAAGCCTAACTGTCCCAGCAATGCCCAATGGCTCTGAAATGGAGAAGAAGAGCTAGGTGATCTTGGGGCTAATCTCCTTAGTTTTCGGAGTCAAGGGCTTAAACACTGATTATTTTAGGTGCTCTGCTATGATACCGGAAAGCGCTGTCAGTGCAAAGACTAGGGGAAAGAAGTCAGGCACATGACCAGCCTGGCCTCTAGAGGTGCACACATACATCTCACTTTGGCTCAGAGGTGACCTAAGCAGATGCAGGTAAACCGCATTTGGAAGGCTGAGAACCACTGGCCTAATGCTGTGACCCCTTAATACAGTTCCTCAAGTTGTGTGTGACCCCTAATCATAATATTATTTTTATTGTTACTTCATAACTGTCATTTTGCAATGGTTATGAACCGTAATGTAAATATCTGCTATGCAGACAGTCTTAGGCACCCCTTGTGAAAGGGTCATTCGACTTCCCGCCCCAAAAGGTGTCATAACCCACAGGTTGGGAACCCCTGGATTAGGCAAAGCGAGGCTGCATCAGAAAGGAGAGGCCAGCTGTGCTGAGATCACAATCAGTACTCCCTACCTACCTGGGAAATGTTTCCTTTAGCCAAGAGCATATCCAGCCAGAACTGGACCCTCAGCCAATCAGTCTGGCTGGTCTTGGGTCTGACCCAAAAGATGGAGATGAGCTTCAGATCTTGTCACTGTCTCCCCAGGCCCCAGTATAACGGATTAAGATGCAAACTAATAAGAAACTTCAAGGATGAGTGATGAAGGGGCAGGGGGGGTGCAGACCAGCACCCCCAGAGCGCAGGGTGATGGGCACGTAGAAGGAGTACAGTAACATAGAAACTGAACATTTTTTATATGCGTGTATTTTCACAGTGTGTGTGTGTGTGTGTGTGTGTGTGTGTGTGTGTGTAGGTCAGAGGACATCCTTGGGTATCTTTAGGAGTGCTACCTACGCTCCTTGAAATAGAGTTTCTCCTTGACCTGGAGCTTACCAGTGAGGTGAACCTGGCTGGCCAGTGAGCCCTCAGTGATCCTCCTGTCTCTGTCTCTCAGTGCTGAGATCGCAAGTACATGCCGCCACATCCACCTTTTTTTATACGGGTTCTGGGGATTGAACGCAGGTCTTGGCGCTTGCAAGGCAAGTCCTCTCCCACCTGAGCTTGCTCTTCAGCCCCAGAAACTGAATGAATTTTATACTTCTGCTTTTGAATGTTTTAAAAAAAAACTGTGGAGTTGAGTTGTTTTCATTTTTGACAAATAACTTTTTTTCTCTCTCAATTTCCTCCCAGTCAGGATTAGTAAGTGAAGCTGTCTTCCATATGCCTGCAATTTTTTGGTTTACTTTAGGTCTCGAGGCAAGAATTGGGAAGGGATCCATAGGAATGGCAGGGTGATTAAGATTATCTTTCTGGAAAACTTTTGTAAAAACAGCCTTGAAGTAGCTAGGTCAACTGCCAACAGAGCTCCAGATCAATTGGGCTTTGATGCTAGCTCAATAGTGCCAATCCCCTCTCCTATAAACTCGGATGAGTAAGTTATGGATGTATGAACTTCAGAATAGTGGCAGCCATTTTCCTAGTTAGCTGTAAAGAAGCCCAGAAGCCACCTGAACCCAGGCAAGAAAAAAGGCGACACAGTCCCTGCCTTTTGGGCGCTGGTTCTTACCTGTGATCATGCTTAGTGCTGACAGGCAGGCTAAGGCTTGGATATCAAGGTTCAGGCTCTGCAGATTTAAAGAAAAGTCTTTAATGGAGTCGAGCCACTCCCCAAATCCACGAAGGCACTGAAGTCGATGCAGGACAAGTCCATTGCAGAACACAAACTTATCTTCAGCAGGGTTGGACCTGGGGGTGGGCAGAAGAGGGAGAGACACAGTAAATAGGTCCACTCAGTCCGGCTAACACAGCAGCATCGTAACACACAAGGACCAGCATCAGCAAGGGGCAGCGTGGGAAACTGTGTGCGGTACCATCACGAGCAAAGGCGTGCTCCTGGGAATGGACGACCTGACCGGCTGTCCCCGGTAATGTCCTTAAGGAACAAGGGCTGACACCTCTGCTGTCTAGTGCTAGAATCAGTGGCTGCCTTGTCTGGGATGGAATGTGGAGAAGCCCTCGGAGATTATGGAGGACAGTGCTTCCCAGCCTGTTTTCTGCAACCCCTTTGGCAGGGTTGAATGGCTCTTTCTCAGGGGTCACCTGAGGCCATCTGTGCATCGGACATTTACATTATGATTCATTACAGTTGTGAAGTAACAATGAAAGTAATTTTATGGTTGTGGGGGTCACAGGAGTCCTTCACAACATCAGGCCCAGTAGGGTTCCCTCACAGGAGTGAGGAGAGGGTCGTGAGAGCCTCACCTGAGATTATAGTCACTGGCTCCCTCCCTCCCTTATACAATCAGAAGTGCTTAATACTGTCCCACCCTGTTGTATGCAGTCAAGGGAGGTGTTGGAGTTTATAGAAAGTAAATATTTCAGAAAACTGTCTGAAGGGGGGTGCCCTTCTAGGCAACATTTGCGAGGTCATTATCCATGTGAGGTGTGACATTTGGTGACATATCTGGGAGTGCACCCACGTTCCAGTAATCAAATCTTCATATATGCTCCTGTTTGCCCAGTAAATGTACTGGTTCACTATTCTGCACTTGGATGAAAGCATTTCTTTGACCTATTGATCCCCTCTGTGGGGTGAATAGATCTTTGTTATGAGGTTTCCTCAAGAAAAATCAGACAATGGCCCCTCTCTGCAGTGAACAGGAGACTTCCCTTTGGGGCTCCGGAGTCAAGGCTGCTCCCTTATTTTCTTCAATGCCAGAAGCTGATAAGGCCCAAGGCTAGACACGACAATTCCACTATGTAAATTCAAAGCAACAAGTTTCTCCAAGTGCCAATCACAGAGTCAAAGGTGGCAGAACATTTTACCTCCTTGAGCTTAAATAAGGGGGCTAGAGAGGGATGTTTCTAAATGTGTCAATAGTTCATGCTGTGTCGGTAACCATCCCCTTTCTCGCTTATAAAAGGTGCCCTGGAACCTCTTCTCGGACATCTTAGCAGGGTGACCTTGAGCCCTCCTTTCATCTCTTTGGACTTCCTTTCTCTTATCTATGAAACAGGAATTCAATCATAATTTCCTAACATTGCAGAGGGAATTAAATAAAATGAAGGTTTGGTTTTTTTTTTCTTGAAAGCCCATGCACAGAGCCTAGCACACAAGAGAATTCAGAGAGTATTAGGTATAACTCATTCTCAATTCTGTGGGATGCTGACTTTAATCTCAGCTTTCCCTTAACTTTAAAAGGTCTTGCTCTCTCTCTCTCTCTCTCTCTCTCTCTCTCTCTCTCTCTCTCTCTCCGTTGATTGCACTCACAAGCCAGTGTCTTCCTAACTGTACTTCTGGAAGAATAGCTGTATTCATTCCCCCACTCAGCGGGTATTTACTGAGCACCAAGGATGTGCTATTCCTGGAGACAGGCTACGCAGAGAGCTTGGTGAAGAGTGGCGTCCACCTGCATGGGGCTTATCTTCTGCATAACCCTTTGCTACATGCCTAAGATGACAGGCAGGTCTCCACCAGCTCTCACATGCACTGGATTGACTGTAAGTTAAGCTAAACCCTTGTACTCTAGCTACAAACTCAGCCCCATCTCTCCCTGGGATCCTCCCGACAGGGGGCAGATGGACAGAATTATATATATATATGTATATATACATATATATAATAATTTTGATATACATATTTAAGAAGGACATGCGTGGAGAGGAGCTTAGGTCTGAAGTTCAAGCTATTTGAAAAATCACTTCCTATTGGGCATGGCAGTGCACACCTGGGTCCCAGCACCCTGGAGGTTGGAGCAGGGAAGATTCCAAGCTCAAGATCTAAGGTCAGGCTAAGCTACCTAGTGGACCTATTTATCTATAAATAGACAAATAAATAAAAGATAGATAGATAGATAGATAGATAGATAGATAGATAGATAAGAAGGCAGGTAGGTAGGTAGATAAGTAGGTAGATAGGTAGGTAGATAGGTAGGTAGATAGGTAGGTAGATAGGTAGGTAGATAGGTAGGTAGGTAGGTAGGTAGGTAGGTAGATAGGTAGGTAGGTAGATAGATAGACAATAGATAGAATTCATATACTCCTCATGTTTGCTGCCACTGAACACTAGAGAGCAAACCAAATCTTTTGACCCAAGAACTCAGCTGTGGAACTAAAGGGAAGAGCCCTTCAGGAATGTTGCAACAGTCACTTGTGAAACAGAAACTCAGAAAGCAAACCCAGAATTTCCACAAATAGCGTCTGCACCCCGAGAACAGTTCTAGAACCACAGACTTGAGTGACCACAAAAAGCCATCCTCTATTTTGCATAGGAAAGATCTGGATTCCTAGTGAGGCAATACTCTGCTCAAAGCCTCTCGCTGTGCCTACTCCCGCCAGACCTCACGTACTGGTACCCGGAGTCCTATGCCACTCCACCGTTCCTTCTCTCCCCCACTGCTCAGTGCTTTAACGTCTGAATACATTTCATCTCCACTTGGTCAACAAACTCCCCGCTGTTACAAAGGAGAGGGCCGAGGGAAGATAAAATCATAGAAGGTACCTGATGGAAAGTCTAAGAACAAACAGCTCCAAAAAGGCTGATTCTATAAGTAACGTCTGATCTTCTTTCGGGAGATCAGTGAATCCCGGGATCTTTTCTGCCCAGCTCCTGGACACGTCGATGGAGGCCGTCAGGAGGTTGTAGAACTGCTGCACGTGCTCGGCATCTGTGCCTGCAGTGGCCTGGTCGGTGGGACAGTACTGGAAGGCAATGCACAGAGAGCATGACCCTGACTGCATGGGGGGTGGCGCCATCTTTTGAGACTGACTCTGTCTAGATGTCAACGCCTGAATCCTACCTCCCTTTATAAAACCCATTAACATTCACAGTCTGGTCTGATCCCCCAATGACCCTGGGACATCAAATAAAATGAATTTATTGTTATCATCCAACAGACAGAAGTCCCTTCAAGTCCCATCAGTCAGGGACTTGACATCACTTGGAGAGCTTTAGGACACACTCGTGTCTCAGTCCTGCCCCCAGAGAGGCCAATTTAAGTGGTCTGGAGTGAGGTCTGCCCTTTGAGAACTTTAAAAGCTCCACAGATGAAACCACGGAGCATCCCATAGGAGAAACCCCTGTCCACATGGGAACCATTGCCCTAGGGTCTTGGGTCTGAGTAGGACTTCTGGCTCTATGGGTTTTGCTGTAACATTGTGGTCTCCCAAAAAGATGGCCCCCAATAAGGATCCAGAGATTTAGTCACTAAACCAGTAGCACCAACAGCACCTGGGAATGTGTTAGGCATGGCAACCTGAGGCCTGCTTCATCAGAAACTCTGGGGGTGGGTCCAACAGGCTGCTTCTTATCAGACCCGATGGTTCTAATGTACACGGAAGTGTGAATAAAAAACACACAATTAACCAGTAAGAGAAAAGATGATTGATTTTTGCTTGCTGTTGATGGATTTCTATGAGATAAATCTGGAAGTGTATGTGGTGGGTGGTGGCAGGGTTCCTGCGTGGCAGAGCCCAGACAGCTATTGGGGATTGTGGCTGCTTGTATTAATCAAAATTAGATCAAATCAAGACTTCAGTTCTGTTATCACACTAACCATATTTCAGGTACTTAAAAGTCAAGGGGGGTGGGGTCCATGTTCATCATCACAGAAAGACATACTAGATAGCACGGACCGAGGAACATGGGGGCAGCAGGCGGGGAAGAAGAGGAGAAGACAACATAAAAGGAGGAGGGGGAGGAGGAGGGAACTGAGGGGGAGGAAGACTCTCCAAAGCTTTAGGCTACTCTGGTAAAGGTGTTTGCCTGATTGGATGGAGGTGGAACCTTTTCTGCATCAGGCAGGATGATCTAGGCAGCACAATGAAGATGGAGGGAAACAACAGCCCAGAGGTGTGAGAGATGCGGTGTGAACAGCGGTGTGAATAGGTGCTTCACTTCCCTAGTGTTCACTGTGCAGAGCAACCTTGCAGCCCTGCCCCTTGATCCTCACCAGACAGGGCTTTTGGTCCTTATTTTATGAGTGAGGAAACCGAGGCTCAGAGAAGCTCTGAAACCTTCCCAGGTTACATAAGTGACAATGGCAAGCTGGGTTTATGTGCCTGGGATTTTAAGTCCTATGCCTCTTGACTTTGGCTTTTATATTTTGAGACGGGGGCCATGGCTGGTCTGAAGCTCACTACATAGACTAGGCTGGCCTCAAACGTACAGCAATCCTCTTGTCTCTGCCACCTGCGTGCGGGGACTACAGGCTACCTGTTAGTTAACATGTCTGATGCTAGCTGAGGATGTAGTTTCGCACTTACACAGAATGACTAAGGCTCTGGCATCTAATCCTCAGCACCCCTGAAACGTTCTGGAAAGGGTTGAGGCAAAGGATCAAACTCACAGTCGTGTTCATGTTACACGTTACCTGTACATGTACAGGTCAGCGCTCTCCCACTGGACTACATCCCCACTGACTTTCTCTTTAGCACAAGAATAGTCAAGGGGGGTGCCTAAGTTTGCCACAAAGCCCAGACCTGATTGGAGGAGAAACAGCTGATGAGAAGCAGTCAACGAACAGCAAGGCACACCTGTAAAACTTGCCCGCGTGAAGAGGTGAGACTCTACAAGTAAGTTTTCCCCCAGAAGCAGTAAGATATAAAAGCACAGACGCCGGATGTTGAGCCTATGGACCTTAATCCTGGTTTTATTTGGGCCACTAATTTGTGAAATATTGTATTGAGGCCCAGTTTTCTTCTCTGTGGAGTAGGGATAATAACATCTTTAGAGCTCTGTTGTGATGGCCTTGCTATGGGAAGGGCCTGCAATATAGCGTGAGCTAAACAGCAGATCTCAGTGGCGTTACTGATAAGCAGTTCTAACAGTGTGGTCATCCCTCACCTTCCATATTTATTGAGTGGGGGCTGTGCTGTATTTAAAGACAAAGCTTTCTAATTTTCACCTTAACCCTCTAAGATCTTGTAGCATCCGGTCTAGTTCAGAGCCCTGTGTCCCTTTTTTCCCAACAATCCCCCAGTTTGCCTGGGATTTTATGAGGCCCCAGATACTGGGTGGTACCATGAAACAGGGGAACAAGTCCAGGAGACAGAGGCAGCTCCCTTCTGAAAGACCTCTGACAAGGCCGTGAGACCCATGAGACCCTGGGTGAGTCTGCCATTTTTTTTTTTTTTTTTACACGTACTCTCTTAACTGGAGGAGAACAGAGAGAAGAGATCAATGTGCATCTCTAGACAAATCACATAGCGGCTGCTCCATGCCTGCTGTCACCTCTGGGTGCCCAGCGGGTTAGCTAACTGCTGTTTCTCCTGCCTCGTGCGTTTGAAGCTTCTAAATATTGCTAAGCCACACTAGATACGATGCTATGGCCTAGAGTTGAACGCTAGTCCTGCATGAGTTTGTTTTTAAACAGTGACTTGATTGGAGGAAGAAAAGTCTAAAGGGCTTGTAAACTCCTCACTGAGAATAGGAGTCCCAGCTTACCGCAGCCTACATTGACTTCCCCTAAACCAGGGCTCAGGGATCAACCACAGTTCTGCCTCCAGTGTTGGCACAGCAGTCACTGGAGCTTGCAGTTTTCACCAGGGTCCTCTGGAGGCAAAGCCCTGCTGGGCTCACAGTCCATGCCTCCTGCATGGTAAGAGCAGCCCCTGCCTGCTTGGGGCATGAACTTTGCTTTCATAGATCTCGGCAAAGAAAAAACAAAACAAAACAAAACAAAAAACCAAAACACAAAACCAAAGCCCAACAGGCCCAGCTTGCCCAACTGCAAACCTTTTGGGATTTACCTGCAGTTATTCTTGTCAAAAGTCCCAAAATTCTGGAACCAAAACCAGATACAAGCTGAATTACCAGTGACAGGTGGGTCAGCACTCAATGATATGGAGAGAGAAGGATCACGTGTGTCCCTCTGGACATATAATTTAAAGAAACAGGCCAAAGATTCCAGATACTTTACCTGGTGTAGCCATTTAACCTAGCCATGGGAGAGCTGGAACCCGTCTGTGCCTGTTACAGTGGTTTAAGATCGCCAAAGAAAATCCTAAAAGCTATCTGTTCATTCACTGTTGCACAGAAACATAGACCGAATACAGAAAGAATTTTTTTTTAATGAACTTTTGTCTCTGTTTCTGCTAATGCTTAATGTCAGCCTATTAAGACACTTGGTCCACCGGAATCTGACTTTAAGTTCTAGTCAGAGGTGTAGCTGCCTCTCCACCAGCAGCATGGCAGGATGCAGACTTCTACAAAGGCCCTAGAAGGAGAATTGTTTGGTGCACACAACAGCAGATGGACATGGGCTTTAACCCCCACAGATTGCACACTGCATTCAGCAGCAACCGTGGGGGTCAGGTTTCAGCAGTGGCCCAGGCCTATAAGTTATTCAACTGGAGAAAAGCACTCTGAAAATTAGCCACGTGATGCTTTAGTAGCAGAACGGAGCTGAATATGCATCAGACTCTCGGCTCTTGATAAATATGTGAAATATCTGAAGGAAATGAATTCCCTCCCCAGCCCCCCCTTAGTATGTTACATGTCTCTCAGCCTTTATATCTCTATAGATGATAGATTTGATCCTTATATAAGTTAAACTATGTATACATAGTCTTGGGTTCTTTACTTTGAAGTGTGCCACTTTAGGGCTGGAGAGATGGTGGAGTGTATAAAACACTTGCCATGTAATCATGAAGATCTTTGATAAAACTCAGGTGTGCATGAAGGCCCACCCATAATCCTAACCTGCTAAAGGTGGAGGACACAAGAGATCCGGAAGCAACTTGGCTAGCTAGATTATCTAGCTCCAGGTTCATGAGAGACCCTGCCTCAAAACATATGGTGGGGAGTAACAGAGGAGACCAGACAACAGCCTTTGGACTCCACAAGCCATGTGCATGGTCACCCCCACACGTACTTGCATACACTGGAACATGTATACACACCACACATACACATACATGTGCTGATAAGCAAAGTGACGTTTTAAAAATTGGTACTGAAAAATATAGGTGATGAATATATTTTTCCCAACTTCCTCCTTTTTTGGTCTGTCAGTGTCCCTCTACCAGGAAAACTAAACAAAAAACAAACAACCAAAACCACCGCAGGTGATATTTCCAGTACCTTCTTTCTCTCCCTGGCAGATAAATTCCCTGAGGGCAGAGCTTTGTCAGATCCACCATCCACAGGTCCCTGCCCTATGTGTTTGTTAAGTGAATTTAGGGCTTCCTGGAAGTTTCATAGCTCATCCTTTCTCATCCCTAAGAATAGCTTGGGCATTCAAAGTAAAGTTGAATTGTCATTGGTGGCTCTCAAGCCTTACAATGCCAAAGGATCATCAGAGGCTCTTGTTAATAAAGATTATTCTGGCCTTCTACTTTCAAGTCTGAAATCAGTAAGTCTGGGTGCAACTTGGAGGAACCTGCTTGTTAAAGCAAACACTGCGGTCCTTTGTGGTTGAGGCAGTCTGGGTACCACACTCCAGGAAACTGTGGTCCACACTCAGAGTGGAGCAGCTGTAATGATGGGAGGGTTGGGAATAAGAGGACTAGAAGGGTCCACGGAAGTGCACCGGGTCTAATCTCTTCACCATTTAAACTGGAGGCCTTCACGGTAGGAACTGGTTGATGCCACCCAGTGAATTAACTGGGAAACATCCTTCCCAAAGCTTCTTGAAACCAGCGTTGACAGCCTTCACGCTGTGGTCTCTGTAAGCCTACCATGTGCTGGCCATGTTGGGTCTTAAGGCTATCTCATTAGCATTTAAGTGACATTTGCTGGTGTCTGGTTTGATGTGAGCAATAGTTCTCGTAGTTGCAGTCTGTTACTGCACTAAGTGGCACCGATTACCAGAAAACATCCTGGCGTGCTGAAAAATACTTGGAATGACCAACTAATGAGGACATTAAGTATATTTCCTCATTAGTAATTATGCAGGCGCTGAAGCCAAGCCTGGTATCTATATATACTTGTATTGCTAAATTAAAAGCAACTGTGGGGCAGGGAATAGCAGCATCGCGGGTGGAAACAAATCAAATGTGACATGTTTTGACTGCGCTGATGTACAGTGATCTGAGCTCATTTTTGAGAGAGAGAAGTTTGGCCCACAGGAGAAGGGAAGGTTCCAGAGCCAGGAATGCGTCACAGAGCTCAGGAGCGCTCATCCTGGCCTCTTCGAACATTCGCTCCCTCTGAGACTTGGAACAAAACCTTTCCTTTTCCCACATTCGGGGAGAAAAGGGTTCACTGAGTTTCTACCTTTCAGGCACATACCCTGCTACATGAAGATTAAAAGGCACTGGCTGGCAGACACTTCTTTCTTTGCTGACCTAATCACCGTGGAGAGCAGCTAGCACTGTTAGTAGACTGTACTGGAAAAATTGACTGTCAGGCTCAAACTTGACAGGACAACTCCTTGTCTAACATACAATAAGCTATGAATACATGCTAAAATGTTAATATCAGTAGCTGAGAGAGGGATTGGGTGGTTGTCAAGGTACAGAAAACAATGAGTTTCTTTGAATTTATTTCTAAGTGAATTGATTTTTTAAAAAGATATAAGGCTGGAGAAATAGCTCAGAGGTTTAGAGCACTTGCTGCTCTTTCAGAGGACCCGGGTTCAACTCCCAGCACCCACATATGGTCCCACAACCATCTAACTTCAGTTCCAGGGAAGCAGATGCCCTCTTCTAACCTATATGGGCACCAGACACCCACGTGGTACACAGACACACACTCAGGCAAAACACTTATATTCGTAAAAAAAATCTAATAATATTATATAAAACTACCATAAAACATGAGGATATAATATAAAATACACATTACTATTATTGTAATTTTTTTAAAAATCAAATTAAATTCCTACTTAAAAACTAGTAAATTGTCGTTAGCAGAGACGTATGACGACGCAGAAGCATCCCCCTGAGTGACTGTCTCATCTCAGCCCCACCACCAGTCCTAGGCTACAGAATTTGCCCTGCTGAGACTTCATTTAGTTCTCTGCAAACATGGCGGGGGAGGGGAGGTTGTCTTAGATGATCTCAAGGTCATTCAGTGCTGTGATTTCATAATTAAAAAATTTTAAGGGGAAGGTATCACACAAGCTTAGTTTCAGGCAATGACAATCTTTAAATAAAGTACTGGCATTGTAATTTTGGTGGCAGAGTAGAGGACTTATGTGAAAATATGTTTATGCTGGTGTCTGGCTCAAAGTAGGCATCTTGTTTCATTCATTTAGGAAAGTTCTTTTATTTTCCCTGTTTATTTGTTTGTGTGTATGTGTGTGGGCACCCCAGTGCCATGGTGTGGGTTTGGTTGTCTCCATTGACCATGGAGTTTCTGGAGATTGAACTCAGGTTATCAGGGTTGACAAAAAAAGCCTTGGCCCATTGAGTCATCTTGTTTGTTTTACTAATTTTGTGTTCTAAGTGTGTCTGTGTATCTGTACATGAGAGTATAAGCATATATGTGCATACTTGTGTGTGTAGAGACCAGAGGTCAATGTCCAGTGAGTTCTTTGAAAATTCCCCACGTTTAAAAATTTCTAATTATTTGAAATATATTAAGTCTTTGAAAATCTCGTATATGCTTTGTCTTAGTCACTTTCAATAGTTGTGGAGACCCCATAACCAAGACAACTCACAAAAAAAGCACTTAGTTGGGGGTGTGTACACAATATCAAAGGTCTAGGCCATTATCATTGTGGCAGGAAGCATCACGATACACAGGGTACTACAGCACTGGTTTAGAGCTATAGCCTAATCTGCAGGCTGAGAGAAAGAGCCTGGGCCTGGTGGAGGCTTTTAAAGCCTCAAAGTCCACCCCCCAGTGATGTGTTTCCTCCAACAAGGTCACACCTACTCCAACAAGTCCATACCTCCTAATCCTTCTCAAACAGCCACTCCCTGGTAACTAAGCATTCAAATAATATGATCCTATGGGGAGCATTCTTATTCAAACCACTACATGCATACAATGAATGCATTTTGATCATATTCACCCCAACTCCTTTTCCTAATTCATTTTAATTTTGAGAAAGATTCCCACATGAAATTTGGAGCTTACCACTGGCTAGACTGGACAGCTAGTAACTCCCAGGGATCCTGGGGCACGGCCACCTCACCAGCTCTAGAATTTCAAGTATATGCTTCTGGGGATTTGAACCAGGTCCTCATTCTGGGGTGGTATGCACTTTACCAACTTAGACATTGCCTCGGCACCAGTTCCAACATTTTGTTAGATAACAAAGTCAAGTTACATAATCATGTATATTTTATATATATGTATGTATACACACACGCGAGATATACATGTTCTTTTATATTTCTGCATGTAAGTACTTACAGTAAGGAACCAAAAAGTAAACTTCAGAATCATAAAGCCTTTAAGAGTTTGAATGGACTTAATGTCACGCACAGAACCCTTTGTGGAGAAGTCTGTCCTGTGCTGTCCTTGAGTACTCCTTGGCTTGCTGATCTCACTCTGAATCAGTTGGTGTGGACAGAAAACTAGTCTTCAGAGCTGCTTTGAAGACATGCTCTCCCACCCCCGCCACCATCTTCTTTCTCTAGATTTGCCAAGGGGAACAGAAGTATTCTTTTTCTTTTTGATACAGGGACAAGAGAGTGAGAGCGACCTAATTTCTACAAACCTCCCTTTCTGTCTATCTATCTTCCTTTTTTATTCTCCAACCATCTCTTATAAGTTTCCATAAACAGTGTATCTACATTCCCCTTAAATCTGGTCTTGGATTGAGCTCAATCCTTGACGTGTGATCTGAAAGGACAGAGTCCATGAGACCATACGGAATTGAATTCTGGTTCCATACTTCTACTACCACAGCAGGTAATTTAGCATCCCTCCCTGCTTACACACACACACACACACACACACACACACACACACACTTTGTTGGATCATACTAAGTGTCTGTGGAATAAACTCCTGAATGAACCACTGACAAGCCAAAGCTCTCCCCTTTAACAAAATCTAAATGTTGAGCTTCACATTTATTTTTGTTAACTTTCTTCGTGATGGTTTCAGCCCTTCCTGTTCCAACCTGTCGAGATCGTTCTGAATGTTGGTACTGACATCCATCATATTAGCAGATCCCACCCAGCTTTCTGTCATCTGCAAATGTGATCAGCATGCTCCTGTGTCTTCTTCCAAGTTTTTGATGAAAGCTCACTGTATTTTTTAAAAAGTCTTTTAATTTAGTTGATTTTGGTCCAATTTTTTGATAATTTTGTAGAGCTATCTAAACGCAGGAGAACCCAAATGATGAAGTTCAACCTGATTCCAAAACAATGCAATTAAAATAAATTTGCTTTGCAGAATTGAGCTAGGCCTCAAAGGTAGCATCAGCATGACCCAGACGTTGACATGGGCAATCTGTATTTGGGGCAAAGCTAACAATTAAATTGGATAAATGTTTGTTGATGAAGATGATGACTCCAGACTAACAGACTGAACAGTGCAGAGACAAGCAAACACACTGGATTGATTTTTTTCAATGTAGAGACAGTTCCCAGCTGGGACAACCTAGCGGACTGGGGAGATACTGCCACTGCATGAGAAACCAGGCCACAGAGACTGATAATTAGATAGTTTGTGGATTCAGTATCATTCACGCTGGGGTGTTGGGGGGAGTGACTTTTCTGGATTGACCATCAGTAGCAATGCCAAATGCCCTGGGACGATGTCAGATTGTGTGCCACAGCCTTAGCTAAAGCAGTGTCTATAAGCCTCCTTGATGCAAAGAATTACAGAGGGAGAGGCAGAGGTGCTTTGGGAGGGGGGAGCGTCTTCATGCCCAAATAGTAATCCCGATCCTCACTGCAAGTAGAGAGTATGAAATGTGACTCCTAACTTGGCCTCTGATAGATGTGTTTTGCTTTGCGACCTTGGGCCAGTCAACTTTTTCACCTCTCTTTGTTTTCATTTCCTTATTGGACCATGGGGACAAAGACTTATCTTAGTGCTGTTGCTACATGGCACCAGACAGTGTAGTGCCTATACTTACTAGCACATTCGATAAACAGCCAAAGTAAAAAGTTTGGTCAAAGTAACGCTATACAAGGTACCATGGTGAAGTTTTGACAAATGTCATCATAGTTAATCTTCACAAACAAACCTGGGAAGCTGATAATATTAGCAAATGACAAAATGAGGAAACTGAGGCCTTAAAAGATCAGTTTCTCAAGGTCACCTAGCTAGTCAGTGCTGACCCTGGGATTTTCATTTAGCCTTGCCTGCTTTCAAAACCTGAGTCCCCAGTCAGTGCATTATTCTGTTGTACTATTATACTATTTGAGACTTGACTTTCATCAAGAGATGCTACTTAAAATCAGAGTAAGAGTCCTCAACCTTTGGTGCTGAGGATATACCATACTACTTACAGGGAGTCTTGTGATCAGGTGTAGAGAGGGCTTTGCTGCCTAGAATGAGGGTAGGGAGGAGGGCAAGAGGATCTCAGCACATACAGTATCATTTCTGTCAACATTGTAACCTAAAAGGAGTCCACCCAGCAAAGGCATACTGCTGTTCTCTGCCAGGCATTCACCCAGATGCTGCAAATGATGAATTAGCCATGGGGAAGGCAATCAGATCGACCAATGGGATACCCCCACACAGGTCTCTTTCATTTGTGTTTCTAAGTGTCTTCAAGTGGAGGTAAATTCCCCTCCAGCTCATAGCAATGATACAGTGTGATACAGTGTCTAACATGAAGAATTATTCAATAACCAGGACCATTTTCTTCTCTCTCACCTGTACTGACTGTATTTTACTAGAACTCTGCTTTCCAGAGTCCTATAAAAATGACTTTATCATGCTGGAATATTTCTCAACAATCTTTTATGGCCCTTCTCAGTGCTATTCAAATTTAAGGAAATTTGTAGGCTTCATACTGGTGAGATTTTTTTTTATGATGTCCTACATTAAATTAAAATGTTGATATGTTTTGGTTGACTGAAATAACAACACTGGTAATCATTTATGTTTTTTTCAAAATGGTTCCATCAGCCTTGTGTGACTGATGCTCAAAACCCTCTTCTGGTGTTCAATATGGTAATCATTTTCCACTGCAGGGAGGAGAAAGCCAAGCACAGGAGCCAGGTGACACAGGCAAGAGACAGAAAAGACAGCGTTCTATCCAGACCTCCTGATGCCAAGGCCAGGACTTGCTCCTCTCCATGGCCTAATCCCCCAATATAAGCAGCAAGCTAATCAATGAAGATGCAGTTGGGTAGACTGCTTAAGGATAACTTGGGGCTCACCCAGAGGGTAGATCATAACGTGAGAAACACAATAGTCACGATTTCCAAAGAACTACAGGCTGTAGTTCATCTGTTCAGCTTTTCATTGGCACCACCAGGAACCCTGCAGCCATGTGTGTGACAGGTGTAGCCCTGTCAAGGTCATCGTTAAGGCATTTAGAGCTTCAATAAGGCGAAAGTTATTTGGTATCATGAATGAACTAGTTGCTAAATGAAATGAAATCTATAGAAATGGAAAAGGGAGGCCACTGACTAGCACCGTGCCAGGCACAGTCATCCAATCAACTCTTGTCACTATCGTCATGAATGGAGCAGCGTAATCACTCAAGAGCATTCGTAGAACTTACTCTGGAATAATCCAGATCTCTGGGTGTCGCATCTGACAAAGCGCGGACGAGGGCATTCATCATACAGATGGGAGGAGATGGTGGGGAAGGCTGCGAGGGCTCCTGCTGCAGTGGGCTCTTTGGTTTGGAAGGCAGCCGGCCTCTCCTCCCTTTCAGGCTATCTGTACGCACGACTGATGAGACACAGAGAGAAAAAGCCATGTTTAAAGATCGCATTCGGAATAGGCATAAATCACGAAAAGGAATCCAAACACATTAGAACTTGGCACTGATGAATGAGAGCCACCATTTCAAAGCAGTGTTAAGTTTGGAATAATGCTCAGCAGTGATTGAGTTGAAATAACGAGGGGAAGAAAGTTATCCCGTACTTACATTTGGTGATGAGTTAGCTCTGAAAATCTCCATCTCAAATAGAACAATGGCTTTTTTTAAAAAAAAAAATTGATTTTTGAGAAATTAGAATAAGCTGTCCTCAGTGTTACGTTAGGGTAAATATTGATACCATTACAAAGAAAATGTTTGAAGGAAAGAGACACTAGTAAATTTGCTGCCTCGACGTAAACATTACAGCTTTCACTGTTTGAGGTTATGCGTAAGCAAGCCGGATGAAAAGCATGTGTTCTTACCTTCTTTAACCATGCCGACGCTGAGACACTTCTGGAATCGGCAGTACTGACATCGATTGCGGCGTCTCTTGTCCACTGGGCAGTTTTTATTTGCCAGGCAAACATATTTTGCATTTTTCTGCACCGTTCTCTGAGAAAACATAATGCAGAGATAGTCAACTAATAGTTTCTGGAAAGAGGTAAGACCTGACAAGATGTATTTTAATTACACCGTGAAAAGCGACAGTGCAATTTGTATAATTAGATAAATTTAATTTCCTAACACGCTAGCCTGCAGGAAAAACAATTTTATTAGTGTTCCTGGCTGACAGTGGAAATCATCTTGGGTTGTTCTGAAGCGAGTCTCAGGAGGCACCCAACTCTGAATGATAAAATCATATCTGAAATTACCAGGTCAACATATCGTACCTCAGAGGATTAGATTATCTCCACTTTTAATATCCCCCTGGGAACAATTTTCTACTTGTTCTACTCCCCTGATTATTGCTGACCTTATTAAAATAAAATCAGAATTATCTGGGCTGTCCTATGTATGGCATCACTATTGTAAGCCAGATAGCACAATAACTGATTTTGTTACCCAATAGCGATGAAATCATACAGAGTAAAGTCAAGAGCTTGTCTTGTTAAAATATATAGGAAATAATATTTTCTTTCTAAAATATGTAGGGAATCATCTTTTAATTAAAAAAGAAATCCACGTGATTGCACTACCTGGCTCACTCTCTCTTTAAAGGATACATGTAATAAACTGTCCATTTCCGACTTCCAATTCTTAAAGTTGGATAGAAAAATCACTATCATATCCATGAAAGAAAACCCAAAGCCGGGTAAGAACAAGAGAAAGATATATGAATGTCATATACATCCCAGTATTTCACAAATGACTGTTATTACTGACACCAAAAAGAACCACATTGTCAAAGACACATTGTTAAACTCGATGTTGGAGATAAAAATAACATCACAGTTTTCTGAATCACGTAGAATTTTGAAATAAGACACGGAGCAATAATTAGACGTAATCTTATGCTCCAAATGTAAAACGATGCTTTAAGAAAATAAACCACCAAAAACCCCATGGAAACCTCTGCACAGGTGGTTGCGTTTTTACCACTTAGGATAGGATGAATCGCTCTGAAAGGACCTGACCTACACAAGTTCACCCAGAGCAGAACTCTGAATTTACTTGGGAAAGAAGTCTGGGCTATGCTTTAAAAGAAGTACAGGTCTGTGCTTAGTGACCTGTTTGGGGTTCAAGATTCTAGTTTTCCCCTGACTCTTTGTTTTCCACTCTTCTCATTTCCCAAGTTTCAGTTTTACCCTGTCACCTTTTCGTTTCATTTAAGGGAGTGATTACACACATACAAAGCCGATCTACACCAAGTCTGAGACATGGCTGCTGGGTCTAAATGCAAAACTCAGAGAGGAAGACTTGTGGGGTTTCTGCACCTCCATTCTCTGCGTCCACAGGAGCCTTGGAAGGAAGCACTTTCACAGAACATGCCCCTACATCCTAGCACTCTTTCTCGACACTGTCCTCAAGGCCATGTGCCCATTTACTTTAGATAATACATTTCCCCGATAGCCTGAAGCCTTCCCCACATCTGTGTACATCTGCACAGTGTAAGGACACAGAGATCGTTACAGTTCAATCACCGAATTCCCATCATTAACTGCACTTCATGTCACATTTTTAAAGAATTCAATTTAATGGTAGAAAGCCACTGGGTAAATCCGGCTCCGGTTCCCTTAATTAACAGATCTGTGGGGTGGTCCAACCCCAGCCTGCCCCCACCCTTTCAAGTATAGATCTGTTTCCAAGGGGACGGTGAAGAAAAGGGAGGTTGTTGGGGGAATGCTGCTGCACATTTTTAGACTTGGGATGCTATGCTGCCATGTTGCGATGAGTTCTCATTGATTTGGGAATGGTTCTACCATAGTCTTCATCAACTCTTACTGGAATGTCTTGCTTTTCTCCCTTCCTGCTGATCGTTCATTGCCCTTCAGCATTTTCAGTGAGATGCTATAAAAAAAAAAAATCAAACCTGCTAAAGGGATGTAGTTATGTGGAAGTAGCTTTGGGAAATCTTGAGTAGGTAACAGGAGGTTGGGGGGGGGGGAGAGATAAAAAGGGAGAAGGCTAGCCTGGGGTTGGGCTCTTGCTCAGTGGTAGAGCACCTGTCCAGCAAGCACAAAGCCCTGTGTTCCAACACTGAGAAAAAAAACAAAGGCTAACCGTAAAAGGAAGTTCTGCCCTTAAAATGCTATCAGCTTGTGTATCTGTAGGGATTTAACATGGTGATATCTTTATTCAAGCATTCTAGAGAATTCAATGCGTGACATGATAACCATCATCACATCAAAACTAACTGCCTGTTGGATATATGTCCAACTACAAGCGTGTACATTGTCATAAATACTTCAGAGTTTCTGCTCATTAATAACTAATGTTTTATGGCTCTTTAAAGACTAGGAAGTGCTCTTGTATGCTGATATCTTATTTAATACAGGTTTTCTCTAGGTGTGAGTCACTGGCTGAGAAATTAAGATCTAGCAAGAAGACTTATGGCCAATGCTATAAACTGGTAGGTGGTGACGAGTTAGGATTCCTATTTGAATCTTTCAGCCCCAAGTTCAGCATGCTCCTAAATATACTCTGTTTGCCCCCACAATCCTAGTCACCCAATCAACATTCTACTTCACCTATGTCATCTGTGTGGGTTTGAGCATACCTGAAATATCAGTAGGTTAGGGTGTAAAGAGAGTAAGACACAAATCTCTAGAACCATCAGAGATTCAACGACAAGACAAAGAACAAGAGAATAAGTAAGTGACAACCCCCCCCACACACACACACAAACACACGCACCCATCAGAGGTGGAAAGACTATTAAATTCCAGGGTCAAGCGAAACCAGCGACCTCTATCCCACACTCAAGCCACGTTACTGCACAAGCCTGCCTAAGGGGTACTCTCTAGGGTTCAGCTTTTTGCTGGTAAATATGGGGAGGTTGCTGACACGCCCACTGTACAATTCTACACTGTGTCTATGAGAGAAGGATCAACGTGGGTACTGTGTCTGGGCACAGACCTAGGGAGGCAAGTGTTTCTAGAGGACAAGGTAGATTGGCCAGACCTGAGTTCTACCTTCCTCCCGTCTATGGAGGAAGCTGTCCCAAAATGCCTCTAGCTAGTTTACCCCTGCCCCTACTTTGCCATTGCAGAACTATGAAAAGGAGGCAGGTTAGGAGCACACAGGTATGAGTGGACCCCCTGTCTCCACCTCACTCTCTGAGATGAGTTCCGTGACAGCTGAATGACCTCTCTGAACCTCTGTTTTCTTCTCTAAGAAACAAGGGTAATTACCCTCTATCTTCAAAGCACAGGGAATACAAACAGCTACTGAGGGACCAAAATTCAAGTCTGATTCCAGACTTGCAGCTCTTCTTGTGAAGACCGAGAGACAAATGCCTAGGTCTGCCATAAAGGCATTATTCTCTTAGAGGCTCTGGGTATGTATAGGCAAGGAGGGATAATGACGTTTGGGCATTATTGAAGTTTAGATACTTTAGAAGTTGCAGAAGTTCCTGCCCAAGAAACAAACAAACAAAAACAAACAAACAAAAAATCAAACAAATAAAAGCCGAAACACTCAGAAGGCAATGTCAGGTCAAGAGGTTGGGGCGGACCCCTCAAGTTCATTGCAAGCTTGAGTTTAAAAGCCCTGAGAAAAATGGGTCTGAAGTCCTAGCCTAGGAATAGGAATGCATTGTGAGTAGGCTTTCATACTGGCAGGGGCAAGAATGTTGCTACACTCCCTTAGCTGCCTCAGCAAGGGGCCTGACTGCAGAGCGGAGGATGCACCTGGAGGAGGCATGCTCTCACCTTGAAGAAGCCCTTGCAGCCCTCGCAGGTGCGTACCCCGTAGTGCTGGCAGGCGGCATTGTCCCCGCACACGGCACACGTGCCCTCGCCGGATGATGAGCTCCTGTTGGGTGGCGATGGCAGGCTAGGGCTCTCTCCCAGAAGGCTGGACGCCGTAGGGGAGGCTGTGAGGCCCAGCGGTGGAAAGGTCAGTGTGGCCGTCCTCTTGGCCAGCGGGAGCCCGTACGGGTGGCCCTCGAGCGCAGCAGCTTGGCTGCCTGCGGCAGCCGCGGCTCCTAGGGGCAGGCTGAGTGCAGCGGCGCCTGTGGGGTCGTAGCCGAGGTGGTGGCCGCCCGCTGGGCTGGGCGCTGGAGGGTGCGGCGGCGAGGGCTTGAAGTGGAAGAGCGGGAAGCGCGCCGTAGCCATTGGGGGAACCGCCTTCATCTGCGGGTCCAGCAGCTGGCCCGGTGCGATGCAGCCAGGCGCCGCGGGCAGCTCGTCGTCCCACAGCGCCCCCGCCTGCGGGGGGAAGCCTGGCGTGGTTGGCGTGGACGGCGGAGACTGCTTGAAGTACATGGAAGTGCTGGGCACGACGTCGTCCTCAGGGCCAGAGGGAGGAGGAATGGACGGCTGCTGCTGCTGCTGCTGGTGATGGTGGTGGTGATGGTGATGGTGGTGGTGATGGTGGTGGTAGCCGTGTTCACGGCCCTCTTCCATCTTGATCAAAGGCCGCGGCCCGGAAGGCGGCATTTGGTACAGGCAGGAGGGCTTGAGTTCGCAGCTACTGGGGTAGCCCTCCATGAAGGTACTGAAGCTGGGCAGGGACGTCGTGGCGGTGGCCATGATCCCTGTGCTACCGAGGTCCATGGTCAGCTTGGCATAATCGGGGTTCATGATTTCTGTGGTGTATTCCGAGCCATACGTCTGCGTGGCGTAAGTGGACCCCGGAGGCGAAGGGCTATATTGGGCTTGCACGCAGGGCATATCTGCAGGGACAGAGACAAGGGCTCAGAAGCCAGTGCACACTCCTTTGCCAGCTGGATTCACTGCTGGCAATCAGGAAACAGAGGAAGTGACATCCTCTTCCACCTGCTGGCAAAGACTGAGTGCCCCAAGTTTACTTTCTTCCTTGAATCCCTGATTGACAAAGGGGCCACAGGAGCGATAGAACCTGACCTGCTCGGGATGACATTACCCTCCTTTGCTCTGTTCAGCAGATCTGGATACAAATGTTTTCTTTCCCTCAAAAGCCCAGAGAAATTTTAAAAAGTAGTTAAAATCCTAAAAAAAAACCAACTGGAGTGGTCTCCCTAGCCAAATCGAAGGCCAAGGGAAAGGAAGGGAATGCTTTGTTAGTTAATTTGGGTAGAAGGAGGCCATTGGTCCCCAACCAAGACTTACACACATTAATTTGTAAACCCATGTGTTAGTGAAAAAGATGTCCTGTGTGGGACAAGGGAGGCAGTGACATGCTAACATTTCATGAGTGCCAACTAAGGCTGCCCACACAAGTTGTGGTGGTGGTGGCTGCTTCCCGCCCACTCCTCCAAACAGGATTAGCAGCCTGCGCAAACTGGACCCCTATTGATGATTTCAGCCAGCTTAAGTGGTGAGGTGGGCACGTAGGCCCAGGAAATGGACTCGGGGGAGTTGATGCCATCTGCAAAGAGAAAGATCAGCTGCAGCACAGCACACCCACCAAGCCCGCTTACTCTCTGCTGTGCTGTGCGGGCGCGGATGCATGTATGTCTACTAGGCTGCTGCTTCCCCATTCTGACTAACAGGGCATTCTGATCCAGCAAGGGTAGAGCTGTTTTATGACAACAGTTAACAGCTCTTCTAACAGGCAGGGCTAGTCTAGGTATTTTCTCATGATGGGAGGGGAAAAAAGAAGAAAGCAAGTTCAAAGCAGATACAGTTTCTCTGCCAGTTTGCCTCGGTTGGGCCCTGGAAGCAGTTGGTATCTGAGGCATTTGCTGTAATCCCAGAGGTTGAGGTGGGTGCGAAGGCCCTGGGAGTTACTGGCTCTACTGGATGATTTTTCTAATAATTTTCCTTCTTATGGCTAAATCAAAGGGGCAGCATGGGGAGTTTCTGGTGGTTGGTTTTTCCGAGTCAAAGGAAACCCAGGTGCCTAGCTTCTTGGAGGGTGTGGCGTGAGGGTGTGACTAACAGAGAAGCCAGGGCTTCACATTTCCTTTGACATCTTCCTCTTACCCACATTTCCAAATCTGATTGAGTCATGCGTGCATGGGATGAAATCTTGACTTGAAAAAAGGTGCTGAGGGCCTGTTGGAAGAAGCAGTGGTGAGGAGGAGCCAGTTCAAGCCTGCTTTCTTTTCAAGCCAGGCCTTGTGAGCTAGCTGGAAGCTAAAGGATTGCTTATCTGGGTGTCTAGTTCTTAGGCTGAAATGAAAGCTGGTCATTTAAAAGAAAGAACACAGCCCGGTCTGTCCATCTTTCCCCTCCCTTTGCATCCCTAGGATTTTCCCCTTAAAACCACCTGCCATTCATTCTTCCTTGCTGTCTTCTTCCTATTGCTCTTTGTCTTTCTGAAGTCTCCAACAGGAGGATGACACTATCTTTGGTGCACACAGGCCGGATGCTTCCCATCCCTTTAACAAACTTGTACAAATCAAATCTGAGGCCTTTACATTTACATCTCTGTCTTCGGCTCACATGGGTTTCCTCCTTGTCTCGGAGACTCAATTCTCCAAACTCCTGCATTGGGGTTTAGACCAATAAATGATTGGGGGTTTAGGCCAATAAAAGTGTCCCCTATCTCTCCAAGTGATTCCTTAAATGAATATGTTGGATATAAAAGGACAAAAATAAAGCCATTAAAAACAAAATATCCTAATCTCTTTGGAGTATTTGCTTTTCTTCGTAAGAAACATTATTTTGAGAAATGGTTCATATAATCTCACTGCTCCACTTGGTAGCAACAGGGTGTGGTATACAGCGGAGCTTCGTGCCAGGAAGCCACCTGTGCTGTGAAATCCGGGGCCAGCAGCCTTGTGTTGGTACTGGGCGAGTTGACCAGACTGCCTGTGGGGTGCTGGTTTCTCCACCATTTCCCTTGCTTCAGACCTACCTGGAGGGTATCTTGCGCGCTGAATGGTGGGGCTGGGGGTCTCTCCAGCGGAGGCTGAGAGTGTAGAAGGCGGGGACGTCGGACTAGGCGAAGCAGTCGCTGTGCAGCCTGGCTCTGCTGAGGATTCAGGCTCAGAGCCCGGGCTTGTCGGGCTGCGCTCTCCCGCAGTGGGCTCTACAGGCGCCGAGAGAGGGGACAGATATTGTTTGTGGTAAGACTAGGCTGGGTCATCTTTCTCAGGGTTGGGTGAATGGGGTGGGGGTGGGGAACCTGTAGAAATGCTAGTTAATTACAAAGAATTATCATAAGATTAAGTGAAAATGCGTAGGGCACACAGAATCCCTGGGCAAGGAGCATCACACCGTCGTGGGTCGCTAAGGGAAGGTTTGCCTTCACCTGGAGAGCTAACAGACAGCCCTTTTGTGGCACGCAATCTGATGCTAAAAAGCCCCACGGCCTGTCGTCGCCCAGAAATTGATCTTTTCTACACTCACTGTTGGTTCCCTGCTTGCGAAGTCAGGGGGACCGAAGAAATGAGAACACTTGAGGAACGAATATAGCCCGAATTTGGGGGGTGGTGATGTCAGTGAGTATACAAGAAAAGAAAATAGCCATTTTTCAACTCCGACGGCCCCCACTTCTCAAACACAAATTTTACACGCCGCGTAGGAAATGCACAATGTCCGGAACGAATGCATGAATGCCCGGAGGAATTAAGAAAGTCTGCGCTTTTCATTCTAAATGCTAATGGAGCTTCCCTTCTATTAGTCGCTAGTTTCGGGGGCCAGGGGTCAAGCAAACAAAAGGGCACAGAGGAAAGCAGGCCTGTTCTGGGAGCCGCGCGCGCTGGGCGGACAGCTTTGGCCACGGCTGCAGCGGACCAAGGGAGGTCCCCTGCACTCAGCGGGCGGTATCCCCGAGGGTGGGCGCTTTTAAGGCTCCAGGCCATCGGGTGGCTCAGAGGGGGTACATTCCGGAGGGCGCCCAGAGCGGCTCCCGGGCGAAGGTCCCGGTGCACAGCCTAGAGAAACTTTGTAGCTGGAAGCGCAGCTTGCCTGGCAGGGAGGACTCCAGCTGCCCCAAATTCCGGCTTATAGCGCCCCCTTTGTCAGGGGTGGGTACAGCTCAAAGGTTAGGAAAGTGCCCCCCCCCCCGGGGAGGGGAGACCAACCCTCAAACTAACTAAAAGACCTCTGGTGAGCGCAGGATCTAAGAGTAGGGTAAGTCTTATCTCCTGCCGCTCCCGCACCCCGAGTTTGCTTTTAGAGAGAAAGGGGCTCTGATCCCCCAGGTCTAGGAAATTCTCGATGGCCAGGAAATGGGGGATTCCCTTGCCATCCCCAGCCCGAGGTACTCCGACGGAAATCTTGCGCTTGCTGAAGCGCTGGCACGAGTGGATCTTTCCACAGCCGTAGCATGTGCTTCTCGCCCTCCCCCTCTCGCATCTTCAAAAGAGGGGGTGTCCAGCAACCCCCCTTCCACTGTGTGCGGGTCTTCCCACCCTCCCCCGGAGCCTTATCCAGAGTAGTCTTCTTTCTCTAAGGGGCAGCCTCTGAACTCGGGTGGGCGGGGGTAGCGTCTCCCCAGGGAAGGGGTTCCTCCTGGAGGCCCGCACACCGCTCACGGTACAGCCCAGCCCAGCACCCCATTGCTTTCTCCGCCCCCCATCGGCCGGTTACCTAGGCAAAGCCTCTGCGCCTGGAAACACGTTCTGTCGCTCCGGCTCGTGGCCGCTGGGGCCGGGAGCACAGAGCCTCGGGGTTGTAAATTAGGAAGAAATAACTACCTCTGTCAAAGCCCCTTTCTTTCTCGGGGGCAGACGAAGGGAACACCCCCGTGTTCTCCTCCCCGTGGTGAAGTGTGTGGAGGAAACCGTGAAACACACCATTGTGACCCCGGCTCCTCCGCGGAGTTTCCAACCCTGGGAGCGGGGGCGGAGGTTGGGCGGGGGCAAGAGAGGTGGAAGAGAGACCAGCAGAAAGGGAAAGACAGAGATTCTCAGAAAGACTTAGGGAGCCCAGACAACCCCCGGGGGAGAATTTCTGTGAGCGAGTGCTGGGTCCCGGGGGTGGGGGGCGGGCGTCTGTGGAGGGAGGGAGCTATGGCCCCGGGAGTCTTTGGCTTTCAAGTTATGCTTATCTTATTCGGTTAAAACAACTCCAATAAAGTAATTTCATTCACTGTGTTCAGTATGCGCGCTGAGCATCTTTTCTTTCCCCAACTCGGTTCTATAGAAACATTTTCCGGTTGTTGGAAGAGAATCACTAGAATTAAAACAGCGAGGGAATGGCTGAACCGAACCCTGTGACCTCTTTCCCAGCACCCAAGGCCCTAGGAGAAGCAGCTCAAGAGTACTGATGACCACACACTTCTCGCGGCTCTTCCCTCGGGAGAACCCGGGCACATAAACAAAAGGCCACCTCCAAGAACGTTCTTGGAAATCAAGGGACCAATGATCATGAGCTCCCTCATGACTGCCGGAAGCCTCCAACAGGTTTGAGAGGTGCCTTTGAAAGCCAGTCTCCGCAGGCTGCGCTCGCCTGCTCAGCTCTCCCTCTCACCACCCAGAACTTTCCTTTCTACTAAGAATAAAACATTCGGAGCAACTTCTCCGAAAGCGCATTGAAAAGTAATGCAAGCCTTTTCCACACCAGCCAAGGCCTGGAGAAGAAGGACGCCGTCCCCACGCGTGTCGGGGCGCTAGAGTCGGCAATTACACCCGATTACCTCCGTGGGGAAAAGTGTAAACCAGTAAGTCGGCGACGCCAGGCAGACGTGCCTAGTGGAGCCCCAGGCTCATTTCAATACAATAAGCCGCATTCCTACAATTACACCCTCTTTGCTGAGCTCCTCCAGCGCCTCTGCAAACTCTGGCCGCTGCTGCCCAGGCACCGTCCCTCCTAAGCTTTCTCCCAGACAACCAGCTCCGTTTCACCATTAGGCACATTAACTTGGACCCACCAGAGTCCCCATTTTCAATCCCACTTAAAACGCAGGAAAATTACTGCCGTTCATCACCGGGGCTCCAACTCTCTGCCGCCGCCGCCGCCGCCGAGAGCATCATTACCATGACAACTAGAGCCGAAATACCCTGAATTACAACGCTGGAGCTGCTACAGCACAAATCCAGGTCCTCCTCTTTGTTAGAGGCTTTTCGCCTCTTTGGGTGGGGAGAGGAATCTCACACGCTCCAGGGTCCCCGAGGGCCGGCTACAGGGGAAAAGTTTCAGATTGGAACCCACCCGCCGCTTGGCGAGCAAAGCCAGAGTGGGGAGGCAAGTGTGTGTGGGGGGGGCACCCCACACTCAAAGTTGTCAATTTAAGGAGCGACGCTTCCCAGCGCGCCAACTTTTAAGCAAGTCCCCGCATTAACTGGGCAAATCATACGTACTTGGGTGCTGTGGCGGTTCCGTCTTTAGAGCGAGTTTCTAGAGAGCGGCCCCGAAATCTGGACTGGGGGAGAGTCACAGCTGCTGTCCCGGAAGGGCTGCGGTGCACAAGCCCAGCGGCTCCCAGAGGCGGTGAGCGGCTGGCGGGGGATGCTGCGATCCCAACTCATGGGAGAGCGCCGCCGAGAGGTTCCACCGGCGTCCAGTCTCCTGCTGCGACCCGGGGGTAGGATGTCGCTGCGGTTCCCACCTCCACGGCCACTGCCCGCTCTGTCAGCGTTGCAAAGTGAGCCCGAGAGGGGCGTCCGGCTGCGGCGCCGCGCAGCACCGGCGAGGGCGCCGGGCGAGAGGGGTGTGAGCGCGCGGGAGAGAGTGGAGTGTGTGTGCGGAGCGTGTGAGCGCGCGTGTGTCTGTGTGTGCGAGTGAAGGAGCGGGTGTGAGCGTGTCTGTGTATGGGGAACGGAGGAGGAGCAGGCGCTGGAGTGGTGGGGGGCGGGAGGCAGGAGACTCGGCTCTCCCGGCTGCGCGTTCGCTCGCTCTCTCGGCACGTCATTTATGCCACAGGAGCCCTAGCGGCCTCTCCATAGAGTGCCTGGAATGCGAGACGTCAATGTGACGCCATGGGACGCTACGTCACCCTCCTCCTCCCTCCCCTGGCCCAGCCGGTTCCGCGTGTGCGAGGGTGTGTGTGTGTGCGTGTGTGTGCTTGTGTGTGCGCGCGCGCGTTTCCCCGGTCATTCGCACGGCCGCACAATGGAATCCGCGGGGGAACTGGCGACCCCAGCCCCGTGGCTGCCAATCTCTCTGCCACGGAGCCGCTCGCCCGGCGCCCGTCTACCGGAGGGTGCAGCAGCCAGCCTGCGGGTCAGGCGGGACCGCCCAGCTGTCAGGCTCCGGGTGGAGTAGAGTTGGAGGAGTGCTGCTGGCTGGCCTCCGAGGCTGCCCCGGGGCAACGAGCCAGGTCGAGGGGGTAAGAGAGAGGACAGCTCTTCCGAGAGGGAAGGCTCCGCCAGCCAGCTTCTCCGAGTGACCTGGCAGTCGCTGCTAAAGGAGTCTGGCACCAGCCCGAAGACTCCCCGAGGTGCAGCTGTGCTTTCCTCATGCAGCGGTTCTGAGGCTGTTTACGTCCCTCTGGCCCTCTGCGCCTGGGCTCATTTGCCGCCACCTCCTCCTCCTGTCTGTTGCTAGTGTTTCGCACTGGGATGCAGACGGCTCCAGGGACAAGATTTTCTTTCTTTATTCTATGGTGTGGGGTTCTTTACTGGACACTTTATAACCCAAAGAAGTGCACATCCAGCCACGCGCGCGCTGCACGAGAAACTATATATAAAACAAACACACCACACGTGTCGAACAGCTGAGCGAGTATGACTGTTAAACAGAGCTTCTCCCCTCCCCAGCACCGGGGCAGACAGGGAACTCTACTCGCACTTTCACTTTTTTTGAGGGTTGTAGACGCCTCCCCTTCCATCTCTCAAATGAAATATTTCAAAATCAATCAACAGGGTTTATTAATCTGTCTCTAGGGGATTTCCTATGGTCTCCTGGGACACATTTGTCTTCCTAGTTATGCAGAAAGCCTGGGCGATTGTAAGAGGGGCAGCAATTTCTTCTTGGAAATGAACTTAGGGTATCATTTTCTTGCTCAAAACAAAACAACAAAAATCGTATCCGAGTTGAGAACTCTTAGTTCCAATGGTTGCTGCTAAATGAAAGTAACCTCTCCCAGGAATTATTTTTTACGAAGGAAATGTTTGAATGAAACAATACAGACAGCTGCGGTCTCTAGCGGCCTGCGAGAATCTCAAGTGGCGTTTTTCTTTTGACCTATTCCCAAGATTTGAGCGTGTGGCTGTCAAAGTCGGGGGAAGAGGACTCCCCTGCTGTAGCACAGGCTTCAGAATGGCAGAAAGTTCAAACTAGGACCAGAAACTCGAAAAATAAAGCAACAGTGTGCATCATGTGTCTGTAAGTCTACGCCTCCACTTTCACTTTAGCAGGCTAGTGTGCCTAAGACCAGGAGAGGACGCTCCAAAAGTTGCCCTAGCCGGGGGAACCGAGCCCCCTGCCTGCGGGTGCGTTCCCATCCCCGCCCAGAAGGAAGGAGGGCGCTCCTACATTGTCTCCATTCAAAGGCTGGGGGTTGGGGGAGCAGGACCTGGAGCCGCGCGGCGCTGACGCACGCGAGGCGCGTGATTGACGCAGGCGATGTTACTAAATTGGGCGGTTGGCCGGGCCCTGGCGGCGGCGCGCGCGGCAGATAGCGGAGTAGGTTCCCCTCGGTCACCCCCGCCCGTCTCCATTCAGCGCGGCGCGGGGCGGGGCGGGGCGGGATGCGCGCGGCCGCCTCGGGATCCGGCGAACCAAATATAGACGGGTCCCGGCTATTTTTAGTGGGTCCTCGGGAGCGCGCTCGAGCCGCAAGTAGGGGCGCCCCGGACTCGTCCCGGAGCGCGATCGGCGGAGTCGCCATCTTGTACTCGGCCTGACCCGTCTGGTGCCGGGCAACGGGGGCGTGGAGGGCCGGGGGCTGAAGGGAGGCGCGGGCGCGAGCGGGGGCGCGCTGCTGGTGACACGCGCGCGCTCGAGGCCGGGCGCGGTGATCCCCCATCTGCCCGCCAGGGCACCGCAAGCCTCTGGGCCAGGTCTCGCCACCCGGCCTACCGGGCGGGCCCTGACTCGCGAAGGGGCGGAGCTGCCTGCGGCCACCACTTCCTGAGAGCCGGGGATACCCATCCCGGACGTCACGGAGGAGCCGAGGCGGCGGTGGCGGCCCAGGACTCAGACTGCACTTGCATCATGGGTGCAGCAGCAGCTGCCCCGCTCCTTTGTGCCTTTTTCCCCCCTATTGAGTAACTGCTTTGTTAACTGAAAATACCATGACGGACCAGTGCGATCACCAGTTCCAGACCTCAAAGAAAGTGAAGCTGTCAGGCAAGACGAGGGAGACTCCCCCAGCCGGCTGCGATGGTATCTGGTGGGTGGGTGTGTAGAGAAGCACTTGACAGTTTTCCACGTATTACTTCTTGCCTAACTCTTCACCCTTAAGGTTTAAAAATACTTTTATTTCCATGCTGTCAAAGTTTCATCCGTGTTCTGCACCCCACCCATTCCCCTTCACTTCAAAAATCTCCTACAGAGCTGGGATCACTAACCAGGAACCCTAAAATCAGGAACAAGTTTTAGGAGCCGTGACATCTTTCCATGGATTTATTATACAAAACGTTACATTTTCTAACTTAATATGTAAAAGGCCCTTGCTCAGTCAGCTATAAAGTCACTAACTTTGTTCATATGAATGGGAGGCTTCTGAGACAAAGTTCACTGTGCTACTCTAGCACAGAAGCTAAACATTGTTATAGTTTACCAAATATATGATACCACGCGCATGTATGTAGGTAATAAAAGCCAGCATCGTAGACGTCCCTGGACTGAAGAAGTATCCTCTCCCACTCTTAGTACTGAACTGTGTAGGGCTCCGTACTTAAAAGCAGTGATGTTTTCCCCCCTGCCTGGCGGTAGTGGAGGGGAAACCACTATCCTTGTTTACCTTAAGAAAAGTACAGTTCACCTTTAGCTAGCCGAGCATTTCTAGCGATAGATTCTGTCTCTGAGTGAGTGTCTTTGAAACCTATCCTGGCTAATCTCGTGCCTCTTTTCTCCTGTGTTTTTTTTATATCTTTCCCGTCCCTACATCCATCAGATCCCCAGCTGCAGTTCCCAGATGCTCGGTGGGCATGAGCCAGTCTGCTGTTCCTGGCTGGGGCTCCTCAGAGTGGGGAGTTGGGCTCACCACTGGAGAGTTTCCAGGGGTCATTGATAGCTGGCACGTCTTTGAAACTCAAAAAGAAAGTCATGGAAGCAGAGATGGGGGGGCTCTCTTCCAGACTTGGACACCCTCCTCTGCTTAATCAAAGGTCCCCAAACGAATGCAGTTTTTCCTGCTTTAAAAAAATATGTTCATAATCCATTCTTTTCTGCATTTAAAGGCCTGATTTATTACAAATAGGAAATAATATTCTATGAGGTCCATGCGATTTTCTTAAAAAAGAAATCTAGATTACTTTTTGATTATCGTGTTTTTAAGTGAAATTCAGTACTAGATACAGCTAAATCTTTAATTTTGAGAAACTCGATAGGATAAGTATCTTAATCTGTGGCATAATGAAAACATTCCAGGTCTGGTTCTTTTTCTAGGAAAAGGGACATTGTATGTTCTAGTTTGTACACATAAAGTAAAGAAAGCCATTTCTGCTTTTAGGGCAGGCAGTCTGTCAAAAACTTTCTATACAGTATAGAGTTGTAAGATAACTATTATATTATTTTCATTTCATTTGTACCTCTAATCTGCCTGCAAGAAAGAAAGATAGATTTCTCTTGCAAAATAAAATGAGGGATTTGAGGAAATTTCTTGTGTGTGATATAAAACAATTGTTTTAGTAAAGTGGGATTAAAACGCCTGCTCGGAGAAGAATGACATGTAATCTTGTTGATTTTGCTAGTGTGTAAGATGATTACTGTTATAATAAGGAAAGATGAAAAAAGAAATATATATTCCAGGAGCCGGGGAGACGGCTCAGTGGGTAAGCAATTGTGAATGCCTTGCAATCATGAAGACCAGGGCTTGAATTTCCAGCATCTGTGTTAAAAGCCATGTATGACTTTGTGTCTGTAACTCAGCTTTGGAGGACATGGGACCTGTAGATACTGGGAGCTTGTTGACTAGCCGGTCTAGCCAAGTCATCTTGAAACTCTCTTCTACAAGAGACCCTGTCTCAAGAGAATAAGATGGAGAGCTACAGAGGGAAACATCATATGCCCTTCTCTGACCTCCACATGCATGTACACATGTTCATGCACCATACATGTACTTATATGCATTGTACACACACACACACACACACACACACACACACACACACTGAAGCTACAAGCCAGAAGTCGTCATCTAAGAAAAAAAGTTTTGAATTTTAAGTCCATGTTTTCTAAAACCAGTGCATAGGTCCTACACTAAACACACTCATGTAATACTCCAACCAGTGCATAGGTCCTATGCTAAACACATCACGTATATACTCCAACCAGTGCAGAGGTCCTATGCTAAACACACGTGCATACTCCACCAGGTCTATCTAAAATTTCCTAACTTCAGCTGACATTCTGCATTCCTCTCCCCACCTCTGCAGCTGTACCTGGATTTTGTCTCCTCGAAGCCCAAAGGCCTGTTATTTCTAGACTCTTCCTGTCATAGCTAAACTGCTATCCTCACACAGCCTTCGACACTTTTGTGTTCTGTCTCTCTTTCTTGTGGTCACCCTTCCCCTCCTGCTCCACTTACTAAGATCTTACCCAGCCTCTAACATGAGCTTATGGTGAACCAGATCGTGCTGGAGTTTTTCATAATGTTTTTATTTTTCTGTTCTTTAATTCTCATTTGTCCATAACTTACAACCTTGTCAAATCCCAAGCTTCAAAAACCTGCTTCACTCTGACTCTTTGGAATTTCTGTGGGACTCGAGAATGTTCCCAGATAATAAACAGCCAGAAAACATGTCCTGTATCTAACTTGACTGCAGAAAGACAGCCATAGTAAGTTCCGTGGCAGACATGTGGATAGGGCATTTTTGGCGTGGATGGGTATATTTGAGGTCACTGGCGTTGTTTGCTTTACCTGAACTTTTCATATTCCCGACTGAACACAGCTTGTCAAGGTGCCCGCCAGGAGCACAGACAGCTGCGTGGTGACACAAGGAAATGACAGTTTGGCTTGTTGCGTAGGAAGCTCTGCTATGATCTTTTCCTTTCTTTCCTGGCAGACTTTTGGTTTGACTCTTACTGTGCTCTAAGTTGTTTCCTCTGTGTGTGTGCTTTCTCTGACGCCGGTTTCAGCAGTGAACTCCAGCTATCGACTTGCAGTCCTTACTGTCCTTCTCCACCGGGAACGACGGCATCTATGCTCAGTCAGTTAAATGCAAAACTACTTGAATTCCTTACCTTTTCAAATGTTGAAATAGACTTGTATGCCACTGTGTTATGTGGGAGGTGAAAAGGGTGAAGGTTTGGGGATTAGGCTTTGATCGAGGGTCTTGTGACTTAGAATCTTACTTTTCCAAATCCTACTTTAACAAAGAAAAGGCAAGACAACAAGTAAGAAGAGCCTTCTGATTTTATAGAAAAATTTCTAAAATGTACAAACCTGAGATGGAGAGAATACTTTGTGGTATAAGGGTTAACAATGCTTTATGGTCTCATTAATGGCTTCCCATCCACCTGTAATGCTAATGGCCGGGACAGGCTTGTAATCTGGTTTAAAAGATAATTTGATTTCTCAATCGCATTCTCCCGGGTCACTGGCAGCTGGAAGGTCGCAGTCACTTCAAAGGGAGAGGTTATTGCCCAGGTATAATAAGGCAGTTGGAATTTTAGCTAGCTGCTCACTTCTTGCCCATTGTCCCAGCTGTGAAGAAAATACTGCCCTGTGTGTACAAGTTCAGTTCCTTCCATTTCTCCAAAAGTGAGAGGTAAGGCCCTACAGAGCTATTGGCTGTTTATCAGAGGCTAGGGCAGGCCTTGGCAACAGGGAGGCCACCCAGCCTTGGTAAATTAATCTTTTAAGGGCCTGTCAGGGTCTGTAAATGACAGTGTTGAGTTCCCTTGATGATCTTGTGGGTCCCAAAGTTGAATGCTCTTTTGAACTAGTTAAATTCTGTGAATCATGAGTCTTCCTGCCCCAACCCTTAAGTAACTACGACCTGTTGTGGTCAGGAGCTCATTAACACTTCACTGAAACACACGTGCTTTTAGTGGTAGTGCTACATTGGTAGCAGTGTTTTATTGGGCTGCTTTGGCTCGCACGGTAACGAACTCCAGCCATCAAACGAGTGGGATCTCGGTGGTCTGAGAGTCAGCGTACTGCCAGCTCCACAGCCCTTTCCCTGTCCGCAAGCTAGAAATGAGCAGAAGCCTGGGGAGTCCAAAAGTCATTTTATATTTAGTCTTGGAATTTGTCTTTGAACATTCATCTGAATATGGATGAGTCACAAATTGACTTCATACAAATTAGCAAACTTTCTTGGAGCTGATTCTGTTGTTTGCTGCTCTTCACTCCTTCCTGATCCTTCCTGCGTGCTAGGCATAAGCCATTTCTCACGAGTGGCAGCCGGGCCAGAGCTGTCCTCTGGCTTCTTCCTAGAGAAGGGCTGGTGACGCCGGGAAGAGATGTCAGTCTTTCTGTGTCCTGCCGAGTGTGAGTAGAGAAAGTAGACTCTCATGGCAAGTCACCAGGAAGTCCCAAGAGCGTATCAAGTTGAAGAAATGCTGGCAAAGTGACGAGGAAAAGCTCAGTGGATTCTGCTTGTGAACTTGCTTGTTCTGTGGTTGGATTTATCCTTTGGCTGAATAACCCGGCTTTGTAAGCTTTGGAAAGTTATGAATTTTAGCAGATTGCAGGTTTCTGTATTGTCTAAGTCAGGTTTGGATAGTAAAGACACAGTTTGTCCATTAGGGTTATTTTTAAAAAGCCTGTTCCACATATTTAGGTATCTGGTTTCCTACTTAGATCATGTAATTAGTAACTGATTCTGATTTTTTTTACCATAGTTCATTTTCCAGTATTTATTCTGCATGTTTATAGTTTAGTGCTGGAAAATTCTTCCCTGACATCTGTTCTAGATTAGTTCCCTAGTCCAGTTATGTTTCCTGTTTTATCAACTGTGGCGAGGAGAATAGAAAAGTCATATTTTAAAGATCCCTGCTATTCAATTGGAGTAAAATGGAATAAACTGTCTTATTTTTATAACTTCTGAAAATAATTATTTAAATTCACTTGTTAAATCACCATCTTAAAAGACAATAGAAAAAGTAAATAAAAATTTGCAATGTATTTATCATAGTACCAATACCTTTTTGTAGTTGTGAAATGGATGTTTTAATTTTCAAACTTTTTTTTTTGAGGCAAGGTTTCTCTGTGTAACATCTCTAACTGTCCTAGAACTCACTCTGTAGACCAGGCTGGCCTCAAACTCACAGAGATCTGCTTGCTCTGCCTCCCGAGTGTTTGGATAAAAGGTGTGTGCTATCACCACCTGACTCAAACATTTTTTGGAGTGCTTATCTCAAATTTTTTAAAAATGTCATCCCGTTCCAGTTGTCTTGGGCCTCTGTAATTTTTGGAATGACTACTTTATTCTCTTCTCTTCTCTTCTCTTCTCTTCTCTTCTCTTCTCTTCTCTTCTCTTCTCTTCTCTTCTCTTCTCTCCTCTCCTCTCCTCTCCTCTCCTCTCCTCTCCTCTCCTCTCCTCTCCTCTCCTCTCCTCTCCTCTCTTCTCCTCCCCTCCCCTCCCCTCCCCTCCCCTCCCCTCCCCTCCCTTTCCCTCCCTTCCCCTCCCCTCCCCTCCACTCCCCTCTCTTTCCCTTCCTCTCCCTCTCCCCCCTCTCTCATTTACAGGGTTTCTCTCTTTCTCATTTACAGGGTTTCTCTGTAGCTTTGGAGCTTGTCTTGGAACTAGCTATTGTAGACCAGACTGGTCTCGAACTCACAGAGATCTGCCTGCCTCTGCCTCCCAAGTGCTGGGATTAAAGGCACGCACCGCTGCTGCCTGTGACCGTTTCTTTTAAAGAGTTCACTAGGCCCTCAAAGTAGGTGCTCCATTAACATTTGACGAACACGTGAAATGATTGCAAGAAGCTTATTAAAAGTATTCTCTTCTTCATCCTTACCAGCCTGTGGCCTTATTAGCTTTCTGAGGTCATTTTACTCATGTGTTGGGCGTAAGAGGAGCAGAGAGAGCCTGGTGTGCACCCACTAGTCAGTGCGCCTACCTGCAGGTAACGCATACTGACATTTGTGTTCGAATGCAGAACCAATTCAGCTTTCCAAAGGACTTGTTGCACTAGTTCTTGTGCGCACATGGGTGTGTGTGTATGAATGTGTTTGGTTGTGAGAATATGTGCTCATGTCTGGGCAAGCGGCCAGAGGTCTGTCCCTCTTTATTTTTATCTATCTATCTATCTATCTATCTATCTATCTATCTATCTATCTATCTATCTATCTATTTTTGTGGCAGTGTCTCTTACTGAACCTGGAATTGTTAGACAAGGCTAGGCTAACTGGCCAGTGAGCTTTGAGAATCTTGCTGTTTCTACCCAAGTTCCCCATCTCAGGAATTATGGATATACACAACTCAGGTAGTATGGCTTTCTATGTAGCTGTGGGGTTCCAAACTAAAGTCCTCACGCTTGCATGGCCTGCACTTCACACGCTGAGCCGTCTCCACAACCCTGCGCTGGTTTGGGACTCCCATTTCCCAACCCTAAGGATTCATCTCTGGCCAGTCTCTTGATCTTGATGAGCGACTGGTGTTGTTTTTGCATGATTTCATTCTTCCTTCTCTTCCTCACTGTCCCCGTCCTTGGCATATGTGTTGGCACGAGTGACTTTCTCACGTGTAGTTGTCAGACTTCCAACCGTGACTCTCACTGTGCTTTCCAGCCCTTTGTGCCTCTCTTCAAGGCCTTCAAGTCACTTCTTGAATGTGCTACCCACAGGCTGAGGGTCCCTAGACTGGAGAACATTGGCTAGGTTCTTGAATTATAGCTATGGCACATATTTAACATTTTAAGACTAAAGTTTTGAAAAGGGGATCTAGTCACATGGTGCAAATAACTAAACACTGAATAATGAAAAGTTCCCTTTTCTCCGTCTCCCACCTGCTGAGTCACCCACCTTTCTTTTAAAGATCGTTTTCTCCTTGAGCCAAGGTCTTACACTGGAGTCTAAGCTAATTTCCAGATTGTGGTTAGGCCTGCTTCTGCTTCCCAAGACTGCAGCTTTTTTTCCCATCACGCCCAGCTTTTCTAGAGGTTTTAAATACATCTCAGAGCTGTTACAGATATGAAGTCAGCTTTCCTTGTTATACAAACAGGGCATTTCCATATTGTTCTGCCCTTTTTACTTAACAGCATATCTTGGAGTTGGCTTCACAATAGTGAAAGGGGTCCTAGACATTTTCCACTAATAATGTATCTTAGAGATTGCCCCCACAGTCATTTATTTAGGTGGTCCTATACCAACAAACGTTTAGAAAGCTTCAAGTCTGTAGTTAAAAGTGTTGCCACAATCTGGGCATGGTGGTGCACACCTTTAATCCCAGCACTTGGGAGGCAGAGGCAGGCAGATCTCTGTGAGTTCAAGGCCAGCCTGGTCTGCACGATGAGTTCTAATACATCTAGAGCTACATAGTGAGACCCTGACTTGAAACAAACAAACAAACAAACAAACAAACAACAGAAAGCCCCACAACAACAATAGCAAAAATCCAGAACCAGACAGTTTTAGCCTGGTGTGGTGGCACATGGCTTTAATCTCAGTGCTTGGGAAGCTGAGGCAGAGGCAGGTGAATCTTTGTGAGTTGAGGCCAGCCTAGTCTACAAAGTGAGTTTTAGGACAGCCAGAACCGTTACACAGAGAAATCCTGTCTTGAAAAACAAACAAGCGAATAAACAAACAAACAAAACAAAAGAGTTACCACAGTAAATATCTATGCTATGACGATGATTTCAAACATGTGCAAATATATTTATAAAATTCCTAGAAGTGGGTTGCTGGACCACATCATAGTACCTTGATAAATAATGGCAAATTGCCTCCCCAGAAGTTGTAAAACTTAAACCTTTCTTGACATATAGGCAAATGCCCAATTTATGCATATTCTTGCCAACAAAGTAAATTTTTTAACCATGGGGTTTTTTGTTTTCAGTCTGGCAAGTGAAAACTGTTGGCGTGGTTTTACTTTCTGTTTCTCTTATGAGTAAGTGTGAACACTTTTCCCTGTATTTGAGAGCTATTTCTCTTTCCTCTTTGTGAAGTGTCTCTTAGGCCTTTTGTATGTTTTGGGAGGTGGAGGGGATTAAACATTCCTGTGTGGTCCCTGTCACGGTATGGATATCTGCCTGTGTAATCTGAGTTGCACCATACTTTCCCCTAGTTTTTCCTTTGTCTTTGAACTTTACTTCTAGTTTTATTGTTATGCAGATTGAAAAATATGTGGTTGGATTTGTCAGCATTCACTTCCATGACTTCTGGCATTTGTCAGTTAGAAAAACCCATTTTACTCCAAGTGTATGAATGAATTTATGTTGGTTTGTATCCTTTTGTCATGTCTATTTTAGATTTCAATACTTGACTCTTTTGTCTTGGTGTATGCCATGGAGAAGGTCCAACTGGGTGTTTTTCCTGATGGCTCTTCAGTGGCCTCAGTGCCGTTTGTCCACGTCTCTCCGGTTGCTGCTCACTGAAGCAGGACTGAATCATGCACTTGCTGTTCTCCCACCTTTGCTGTGATGAACACGAACACAGTCCTGCTTGCCTTCCCGTAGAGCACCTCCGCACTGGTGCCAGTGTCTTCCACCATGCTACTTCTGCCTTCCTCAGCAGCTCCAACGGTCTGGCAGTCATCCTACGGGTGGATACAGGCTGCCCAGAAGGCTTGCCAGTTCGCATGGTGCAGTAACTGGCTCAAAAGGAATCCTAAGTAACTAAGGTTCATTCACAAGACTCTTCAAACCTGAGGTAGGTCCTGACTGTCGATGGTCACTGCTAACCAGATCTCTAGAAGTTGAGTTGCACTGCCTGGGTCCTCTCCTCCTTAGGTCTGATTTGTTTCTCTTCCTGAAGAATCCCCTCATCTGCCACCTCTGCTTTGTCTGACCAAATAGGATTTTTACCTCCTATTTTCCAGGGATACCAAAGTGGCCAGAAAACAGTGCCGATGTCTCTATCCTGCCCTGGACAGCTCTTTTTCCTCCTCCACCGGAACTGTAGCTGTGGATGGAAGGAATGAAACCTCTCACCTGAATGAGAAGCAGATTATGTTTTTGACCCCAACTTTGTCCTACCAGGTGAGAGTGTCCAGGCCACTAGAGCCGAATCCACTTTGTCCCTGGTTCCCTTGGCTGTTCTTTAATAAAATACTTCCTTTCATTTTGAACCACTGCCCTAGGCATTCTTCTCTGCCAAGCCTGCCCAGGCCACCTTGCCTGTTCTTTATTATTGAGCCTTACTTTGTGATCCTGTTTCTTATCTCAGGCTTCAGACCTCCCTCTGAGGGTGATGGGACATTGTGCTCAGTACCAGTCTGACTTAGAAGCCATTTTGGTCAAATAGGCTTCAGTCAAATGCAAACTGATTAACTGGAAAAGTTGGTTAAAACAATTTGGTAAAATAATGTATCTTAAGTTCTTAAGCTTTGAGTAGTATTAATAGTGTATTTTGGGAGTGATCAAACACTGACTCACTCTCGAGCTGTTTTCTAGTCTCTTAACTGTTAGTGACAGTGGCGTGCTGTTGCTTGTGACATGAAAACGTTCAAGCAAGCTCGTTTAGCTGCCCAGCAGCTGGAGAGAGTAGACAACTGTAATCTTAACTAAGAGGCAGTAGAAGCTGGTTGGAACGAATCAAAACATCTAGAAGCAAGATAAAAACATGTTGGCTTGATTGTTTTCTTTTTCCTTCATTAAAAAGGTCAAACTTGTACAGTACAGGACACTCAGAAAAATACAGATAAGGAATACAAGGAGAGAGAGAGAGAGAGAGAGAGAGAGAGAGAGAGAGAGAGAGAGAGAGCTGCAAATGAGTTTATGAGTAACTGATGCTGTCCTCTGTGATTCAAAGGTATTTTATACACCAACTCTGCTTACTGTCATTTGCCCCGATTGGCCTAAGCATTCTTAAATATTATGTTATCATCTTTTGCATAGGTTTCTGTTCATGTTTGCTTTTTTGTTTTACACCTGTAGTCTAGTCCACTTTCAATGAATTAAAATTAGATTCAGTAAGTAGGTTGCCATTCTCTTCCCTTCTGTCCATTCTGCCTCAGCTTGTATGCAGCCTGGGCCCTCAAGACACTCGAGTTTACTGTAAGTAGGACACCTTGTAGCTGAAGCCACTCTACCAGACTCTTCTCTACAGTTCTCAAAGGGGACCAGTTACCAATTCCTGGAGAACTTTCCCTCCCTCCCTTCTTTCCTTCCTTTCTTGCTTCCTTCTTTCCCCTTCCTATATTGGATATTTATGAAATTCATTCTTGCTGGATATTGTGCATATAAATTGCATAGTGGAAGTGGATGCAAAGGAATAGATTTGCCATACAGTGAATGCAGCTTGCTGCAGAGAAATCCATCTCAGTGGAGGGAGTTACTGCTCTGAGATGTGCTCTCGCTGTGTAGTCCAGATTGGTCTTCAGCTTGAGTTTCTCCTGTTCTAGCCTCCTGAGTGCAGGAATAACAGGTCTGTAGCACTGCACGCAACATGGAGGAAGTTTGCTAAAGAGATTTTCTCTGAAAGCAAAGTTGTCAAATATATGCTATATGTTGTACCTGACTCTGAGTCCACAGAGTATAAGCCTACGAGTTACCATTTCTCTCCAGACCGAAACTGATGTTGGAATGAATCATTTTCAAAACGAGGCCCCACAAAGCTGTCCCCTTTGCAGTTAGTGCCATGGAAGTTGCTTACCATTCTTGATCTGTTACATTTTTAAAAATATTTATTTTTTGTGTGTGTATTTACATGCAACTGAGTGTATATGTGTGTCATATATGTGCAGATGCCCACAGAGGTTGGATGAGGCATTGAGCCTCTGTAACTGGAGCTACAAATGGGCACTGGACCCCTGGAACTGGAGTAACTAATGGTTGTGAGCCGCCATGTGGGCGATGGGATCGAACTCAGCTCTTCTGCAAGAGCATGAAGTGCTCTTAACTGCTGAGCCATCTGTCCAGCCCTTGTACATTTTTTTCCCCCAAAGCAAATCAATCAAAAAGGTTACTGTGTCTTCTAACTGACAAATTCATAATGGGCTGTGGACAGATAGTAATCTGAGTTTCAGGCGAAGCTCAACCATGTTAGTTATGATCATGGAAGCAACACAGCTATACCCTTGGTGTGGGGTGACAGTGATGTCCCAGGAATACTCATTACCGTGAGTTGCCATAGTGATAGGTACCCCAGCATTTATCCTACTTCAGGTGATTCTTAACCAGCATGGGTAATCTCATTTTTTTTTGCCCATGAAGGATCAGGTGACCTGTAAGCTATTTTGGCCAATAAAATGTGGAGAACAATGTGGAGAGCAGAGGTGGACAAAACATTTTAGGAAGCAATTCCTTGACATTACAGGAGGAGGGGAGAGGCAGAAGTATCGCCTCTTCTTTGTTTTAAGGTGTGTGAGCTTTCTGGCCAGAGCTCCTCCAGCCACCATGGGCTCCTGAGAAAGCTGCTTTGAGATGGAGTCAGTCTCAAGGATGTCAGAACAGACGGCGGCAGAAACCTGAGGCTGACCTTGTGGAGTCGCTGACCACGTCGTGCCTTTCCTCTGAACTTCCAGTTCTGTGAGATAACACAGTTCCTTGTGTGAGTTAGCAAGATCTGGGACCTTGCCGCCTGAAGTCAAAGCATCCCGAGTCCCAGGCAGGTCCAAGTCATGAGGATTTGATCTTATTCTGATAGCTTTCCTGTTATCAGAGTTCTTTCCTCTGTCTTCTGACTTCAGAACTTGGACACAGATTATAACTGGCCATCTCTTGCTGCCATCTTCTCTCAATGACTATGTTGTAGACCAGGTTTCTCCACAAAACCCATCAGAGAATGAATCAACAGTACTGTCTCCATTGCAGCTTCTCAGCTTTGTTCATCTTACGGTGGGTTTATCCCCTTTGCCATTCATTCTTAATTTTGGCTCTGATTCTGATCGCTGGCTTTGATCTTGGATCCCCGTGCTGGGTACGGGGTGACTCAAGATGGTAGCTTTGTTTCTCTCTTCCTTCTCCTCCCCCTCTTCCTTTTGTCTCCCTCATTGGCTTTCTGCTCACTTAGTGCCTGGATGGATGTTCTCATGGGGCCAGTGGAGGCTTTCCAGCAGTGAAAGGAGTCTAATGAAATAAAACCAACCAGCTGGTTTGCTAGACTAGTGGTTCTCAACCTGTGGGTCACCACCCCAGCCCTTTCACAGGGGTTGCCTGTCAGATATCCCGCAGTCCGATATTTCCATTATGATTCGTAACAGTAGCAAAATTACAGCAATGAAGGAGCAACAAAATAATTTTATGGCTGGGGTTGCAGCGTTAGGAAGGTTAAGAACCGCTGTTCTAGATAGACCCTTCTGATCAGGAGGAGGCAGGTCAGTATTTGGGCTGTTTCTCACCCAGCCCGTTTTATTTAAGTCAAAGAAAACGCAACCTCAGAAATGGTCTTTACTGTGGCCTCACCAGTTGCTACCGGAAACCTTGCAGATCTTATATGACGTTGAGTTTCTTCTTTAAAATTTATTACTGCCTATTTTTTCTATTTTTTGAAGTAATTATGACTTAAATGAGAGCTTATAAACCTGATAAATTAAAAAAAAAGTAAAGGCTTGGCGGTGGTGGCTCATGCCTTTAATCCCAGCACTCGGGAGGCAGAGGCAGGCAGATCTCTGTGAGTTTGAGGGCAACCTGGTCTACAAGAGCTAGTTCCAGAACAGGCTCCAAAACCCTGTCTCGAAAAACCAAACAAAAACAAACAAACAAAAAAAGGAGAAAAATCTGCTTAAGTTTTTTTTTTTTTCTGATTTTTTCCAGTGAACCAATAGTAGGTCTTTAGAATGAGCTCTGTGTAGCTTGTTGGTTGTTTGGAGAAAGGCAACGAGGTACAACCTGAGGAATGAGAGGGACGAATTGAAATTTGTATTCTTGATCACGTAAAGCCCGAAGAAGAAGAAGAAAGACAGGGCACACTTACAGGGAAATAAAGGTCAGCATGCTTGTCTCCAGGTTTCTTTTCTTGTTGGACCAGAATTTCTGGTCAGCCAAATTAGGAGACAGTGAAATACCCCCTCTAGTGGCGAGGGGCCAGATCCTACCTTGGCTGCTGAGTGTTGGAGTGGGTGGTTTCTAGGATGTCTGTTTGCTACAAAGAATCTTGAGTATCTGGAGGTTATGATCTTTAGGGCAGGTTTCATTCCCAGGAGACCCAACATATGGGTCAGGACAGAAACCCATCTGGAAATGTAGAGGCTGCAGTAGGAGGGAGATCTTTAGAGTTCACTTTTAAGAAGAGTGTGGACAGATCATGAGATAGACTCGTTTGACTAAACTTACTATTAGAAAGAAGTGATACAGTGTCTTTCTAATTCCACCCTGAGAGGGAAAAGTCCTATTCAAAGTGGCGGCTTGGGTCTTGGAGGTGGTTAAGAGAGTAAAGACACTTTTTTTTTCCAAACCCAATAACCCAAGTTCAAGCCCCGGTACAGTATGGTAGAAAGAGAAAACCAACCCCAGCAAGTTGTCATTTGACGTCCACAATTGCTCCATGGCACAATGTGCTCACACATGCATGCGCGCACACACACACATAATAAGCATAAACAAATAAAAAATTTAAAATGTAAGTAATGCCATGCAGTGGTTTCCATCCGTTTTCATGTAGCGCAGTGGCTGTTGATTTCTGCAGTGTGACTTGGATGGGGAATTTTTAGTGGTGATTCTGAAAAAAACAGATGTTTGGTTTTCATATTAGAAGTGATTTAATTTCTTCCTATGGGAAGGTAGTGAAGCTAAGTATACTAAATAGCGTATTTCCCATGACTCATGTAATGGATGTAATAATAGAGGTTGTGATTGTTTATCAATCTCAGTCCAATTATGTTTTTTTAGATCAGCTCTCTTTTTTATTACATTATTGGTCCTAGGTGCATCCAAATGGCGTTCATGCCACAGCATACATGTGGAGGTCAGAGGACAGCTTGTGGGGTTGATTCTCCCCTTCCAGTGTGTGGATCCCGGGCATAAAAACCAGGCTGGCAGGCTTGAAAGCAAGCTCTTTGTCTGCTGAGCCATCTCATTGGCCCCGGTTATTTTGTTATTGTTTTAATTTCTGTTTGGGAAGAATTATTTTAGGCTGATTTAAAGATTTCTGAAGAGGTAAAATTTCAGAGAATAAGATTTTGATGGCACTCTATTATAGCTAAGAAGTTTTTAATACCACTTGTCTCTAGCACAGAAGAGTAGCTAGGTACAGGAATGTATTTATCAGTATGCCATTTATTTACTTGAGACAGGTTCTTACTATCTAGCTTTAGCTGGTCTGAAACTCACTATGTAGACCAGTCTGGCCTTGAACTCAAAAAGATTCACCTGCCTGTGTATCTGGAGTGCCAGGATTAAGGCTTATGCCCTCGTGCCCAGCCAGCCTTATCTATTTATTTTTTAATGTTAAACATTCTTATCTTGAAGAAATTTGAGACTGTAATTTGAGGCAGAAATGATAATAAATACCTAGAAAATAAAAATATACACTTTATGTGAACATGAACAAAGTGAGATTGTGACATGCTGGGGTTGATTTTTGTGGAGCTAATGTACTTAGGTTATGTCTATACCCCATGAAGGTGTTTGATCTCTCAGACAAGAGGAACTAGGAGTGTGGGGAGGTCAGGGTCACCTGTTGGGGAAAACCAGGAACAGGAGGAAGAGGTCAGTGAGGAACTTAGCAGAGAAACTTAGGCCAGTGAGAGGGAGAATTAGGATTATGGTAAGTGAACTCACGGAGAACATGGGAAGCAAATTGATTCGAAATGATTTGTTAGCATCTCTGGAGGTAGAAAGCTGGTCAGATGATCTTGATTGAGTTAGTGTGATTGTAGTAAGGTTGTCTGGTCAGGTGTTCTCTGCTGACTTAGTGAGACTGTAGTAAGGCTGTCTGGTCAGGTGTTCTCTGCTGAATTAGTGTGACTGTAGCAAGGCTGTCTGCAACAAGTGACTAGATCCCAGTAGCCAAGAAAGCATGAACCTTAGTGGTTTTTCATTTCTATAAATAAAAGTTGATATTAAGAATTAATATGATGATGATATTGCCAAAATTAAGCATGAATTGATTTGTGCAAAGGTTTGCAGTAAATGGCTTGAGCAGAGGGCCCAGGCTCCAAAGCTCATTTAACATTTCATGCAGCAAGTATAGGTCATAGCTTGTATTCACACAGGCCCAGTATTCTGACAGTTTTATTTAAGCATTTTCATTAAGATCTCTGAGAGAAAGCCGTGCATCTGGAGGCACAGGGAGGGTAATGGAATGAGTAAAGTATAGTAAATAGGGCTTAAATGATAAGGGGTACACAGATTCAGGGCCCCACTAAGATGTCTTTAGTCACTGTGCTAGTTTCCTGTGGTTGCCATGGAAAAGGACTGTAAACAGAGTGACTTTAAAGCCATATCCCACTGTTTTGGAAGGCAGAGCTCAGCAGGGTCACACTCCCCGGAACTTCTCTGCTTTTCCTAGCTCCTGTTGCTGTTGGCATTCCCTGGCCTGTGGGAGTCTCACTCCCTTCTCTACCTCTATGGTTATGTGGCTGTCTTCTTTCTGATCTGTGTTTTCTCTTTGGTCTCTCTTCAGTCCATTTCTGCCTTTCCACTTGTCATTAGATTCAGGGTCCTGGTGGTAGGTGAAGAAGAAGGGGCAAGTAGGTTAGGGAATTTTCAGCTAGAAGGTAGAGAAATGTTAAAGTATTTCTGACTGGTGCTAAGTGCGTATTCAACTTTCAGAGGTCGGACATCTTCAGCATAAGCTGCAGACAGAGTAAATTGTTTAGTATAAAGTGAAACGTGCTATTCTCTCTGCAAGGCCGTCACTGAGAAAGCTCCCACATCAAGCTGAAGTTCCACCAAATTGTTGTGCCATTGTTTACATTTACAAAATTATAGTTCAAACAACTAAAATAAGCTAATGTATTGTCCAGTTTTGTGGGATTGGCAAGGTTGAAAGTTGGTTATTTTATTTATTGTGTAATTATTCTAAAAGGTGGAGTGGGGAAGGGGAGACTTCTATAAGTGGGTGTAGGCAGTATGATTAGTTTTTCCCATGAGATTATGTCGGCTGTCTCCTTTGGGCTCCATGCATGTAACTTCTTTGGGGATAGGGACTTGGTGAGACTTGTATGCAGTCAGACTCCCAGTGTGGATGTGCTCAGATGACATTACTCTGGTGACACCCAGGTCCCATCAGATAGCCCAAGTCCCATCCTGTTTCCTTTCTGGAGAATCTTGGGTGTTAGTAGAATCTTCTCATTACTGGACCATTTCCTGCTCCTTTTCTCTATATGTAACCTGTTCTTTGTGAAAGCTCAGGCTTTTTCAGAACACACTGAGGTGCATGTCTGTCTCATTAACTCCGACCAGGGATGTGTGTCTTCCCGGCCTGGCAGCTGTCTCCTCCTGAGGGCAGTGCTCCCATGTGTGTGGATCACTTTCTCTCTGCCCCGCCTTTGGCACGTATTTTTTTCTTCAGCTCTGAAAGGCCTGCCCTCTAGGTCTCTTCTTTCTACTGTTTTTACTTTTGGTTTGGATAGTGTGATCCTCAATCACTGTTTTGCAAACAGATTTGTCATTGGAGCATCTGTATCTGTAATATATTTTATTTTCTCCTTGGGAATTTAAAATTTATAAATCATGCCTGAAGAATTCCCCAATCTATTATTTTGTTGCTAATTTTGGAATTCAGTCACACGTACAAGTAAAGCCTGAAAGTAAACATGATTTACAATAGAAATGTGAGACTATGTTTTTCCTTGGGAAACATTAGTGCCATATACAGCCTTAAGAGATTGAAGTCCCATCCCCCACAAAGCTGGGTGTGGGGACACACACCTTTAATCCCAGCCCTTGAGAGGCAGGGCCAGGTGGATCTCCGAGTTTTAGGCTAGCCTGGTCTACAAAGCAAGTTCCAGGGCAGCCAGGATTACACGGAGAAATCCTATCTTGAAAAACTAAACAAAACAAACAAAAAAATTAAAGCGTCGTTTCCACAAGATCTTATAACAAGTACCAACATTTCAGCAGCTTAATACAATAGAAATTTATTCTCCCCTCAGCAATAAGTCCATGTTGCCACATGGCTTTTCTCTATGTGGTGGTTCAGGCACACAGGTTCCTTTCCACACAGGACTCCACTGTTTCCCACGGTCTTCAGTTCTGCTTCCAGAGGATGACGTTGCAAACTAGGGTGGAGGGTGTTCAGTTTCCTTTCAGGTCACCTTGGCCTGTGCATGACACACATGATTTCTGTTTATTGTTCCACATTCTATTGCCCAGGACTAGACACGTGATCTCACCTGTGTGCAAGGTGTGTGGGTTGGGGGGCGGGGTGGAAATGGGAAATAGTTTCTGGCTGGGCAGCATTAGGTAAGGCAATAAACAATCTTATCTATAGTTGGCAGGTGTGGAATTTAGGGACACTTTGATAGAGGGCACAGTAGGAATTTATGTTGAATTTGAGAATAAACATATTCTTTGGTCTTGAAATTCTCCCTGCATCATGTTTTCCCCAAAAGTTCCCTGAAAATATGTGCTTACTGCATTAAGATACGCCTAACAATTCTGAAGTGATAAAATATTGAAGCGTTCTGAGTGTCCATTAAAAGGGCCTGGAGGAATACAATGCTATGTATCCATGCAGTGGGGGCACTCTGAAGTCACTAAAACGAGCAGGGCAGGGACATGTTTCTGCTGATTATAGAGAGAAAATTGATGGAGGAGGGTCATCTGTCTATTGTGTTACTTTCATTGGTTAATAAAGAAACTGACTTGGCCTGATAGGTCAGAATATAGGTGGGTGGAGTAGACAGAACAGAATGCTGGGAGAAAGAAGGCAGTGAGGCAGATGCCATGATTCCCCTTCCCGAGACGGATGCTGGCTAAACCCATGCCGGTAAGCCACGACCTCGTGGTGACATACAGATTATTAGATATGAGTTAGTCAAGATGTGAGAGTTAGCCAACAAGAGGCTATAACTAATGGGCCAGGCAGTGATTAAAATAATACAGTTTCCGTGTAATTATTTCAGGGGTAAGCTAGTCAGGATCCGGGCGGGAACGCAGCCTGCCATTCCTTTAACAGAAAATCGAGGCACAAACTCCGCATTGTTCCCTCTCATCTAAAGGGAAGAAATGATACGTAGATGTTCATTCATTCATTGAACTTTTGTAGCAGGATCACAGGATGATGACATCGTACTGGTGACAATGGCTGCTTATGGCTCACTCCGAGGTAAATGACAGGAAAGTCGGGGTGATGTAGATCCACTATGTATACTTTTGTCTTCACTGTGACCTGCTTGTAAACATCCGTTGTCGGAGCAGTAAAGAACATGGGAAGATGTCTGGACAGTATGGGCTTGCTCATAAATAAATGGCACCTGTAAAAACATACATGTTTTTCTGCTTGTCTGTGTTTTCAGCCTTTCATAATGTACACATCACCCATAAAATAGGTTTTTCCAAAAACTACAAAAGTAAGTGAAACGTTTAAAAGGAGCCTTTGGCTGACTGTATGGCCTCCCTCTGTTTCCCTAGTCAGATTAGGGAATTAGTGAGTTAGCGATGCCTCCCTTTTTTGGTCCTTGCCTTACTTTCCTATACAGCAACCACGCTCAACTTCATCACCATATACATACCTAGCGCCCATGCTCTGTGTATTCCTGGAGTCCTGAATCACCATTCATCTAGGTCTTCCTCTTTGTGCCAAGAACAGTGTCTTTCCTGTAAGAGGTGTGCAGAAAATACTGAGTTGGCAACTAGGGCAGGGAGTACATGGGCAAATGGCTGTGCCTTCTGGACCTGTGTGATGTCGCCAAGTTCAATGCCAAACCCCAGAGATCACTGACTTATTTGTAGTACCTGTGGGTTTTAAGGTGCAGTTCAAAGCACACATGCCAATATTTCTGTTCTGAAATGATCCCGGTGGTCTCTGGGGACCTCTGTCTCTGAATCTTAAGTTGGTCACATGGTACAGCCACAGAAGCAAATGTAGTAAGCAGTGACCATGTTAGAAACGTCAGAGTCAAGCTGCTACTGATGTCATGACTACAGTCCATGTTCTCGATACAATGAAGTGCCATTTCCTTCCATCTTTCTCTATGTATTATTTCCTTTCTCCATTTTTATTTGTTTCTTGGACACTTCAACATAGTTTTCATGTAGAATTTTAGGAGTCACTAATAATGAATGAGAAAAAACACAAAAGTCGGGGAGCTGGCGGCGTTATTTTCAACTGTAAGTTTTTAGTTAAAAAGTTCTTGAGAATAGAGTTAGAGGTCTGGGGTCTCTTGGTTCCCAGTCTTATCCCCCACGTCATTTTCACCTATGTTCTCTCCCTAGTCACATGAGGACTACTTACCATAGCCTAGAAGCTTGCCCTAGGGACTTTCCTCAGACTTCTTTTTGGGAAGTCGTCTGCATAGAACCATCGATCAGGGTTTTACCGTGTGATGGTTAATTTTATTGGTTAACGTGACCGGGCCACATGATGTTCAGGTTATGTGGTTAAACCTTATTTCTCCATGTGGCAGTGAGGGTATTTCAGACACACACACACACACACACACACAGATAGAGAGAGAGAGAGAGAGAGAGAGAGAGAGAGAGAGAGAAAGAGAGAGAGAGAGAGAGTTGAGAGAGTTGACTCTGTGGTCCTCCCCAGCATTGGTAGGCATCTTGAAATCCACAGAGCCTGAAGAGAGTAATGATACTCAAAAAGTGGAAATCCTTTTCCTGCCTGACTGCTTAAACTGGGACTTGGGCGTCTGGGTGGAGTGGGGCCCATCACACCTTCAGTCCCATTCTTGGGCCTTTGCATTTAAACTGGAACTCCCGCTCTCAGTTTGGAGTCTCAGCCTTGGACGCAATGCTGAAACCACACCTCTGGCTTTGCTGGATCTCCAGTTTTCAGCCCACAAACCCTGGATCTCTCAGTCCCTGCTATGTGAGGACCAAATTCTCAAAGCATCAATCTTAATCTCTCTTCTCCTTCCTCCCCTCTTCCCCCTCCCCATATCCTACCTCCCCGTTTCCCTCTGTCCTTCTGTTTCTGTTGGTTCCCTTTCTCAGGAGAATCCTGACATAGCTATCTCCTAAGAAGCTACTGCAATGTCACATAGGTGCCTTGTGTAGGAGCCCAGGGTGAGTAATACCACCTCAGAATCCTCACTCTGGTTACCCCGCTGTAAATGCTTCAGAGAGATGACAGACACGAGTTCTGAACTTTGTGAAGTAAAACAAATCTCAGGCACCCTGAAGGCACAGTCTGGGAGTTTTCATAAGTGTCCCTCAGCTTCCTCCACTTCAGTCTTCTGCTTTCCTCCCTAGTGAGTCATGTGAGAAACTTGTCTCTATATTTCAGGTAATGGTACTAGTTGTAGGTTCCTAGTACTAATGGCTAATGAGCCAGCAAAATATCTTATGTGAGTCTCCCTTTAAGAGTTGGTCTGTTAGCTTGGACATCTGCCACATTCTGCCATAGCCTTGTTGTTCTGTCCCCCTTCCCCATATTCCCCAGATTTTTCCAACTTTAGGGCCCAAGTGGGAGTCTTATGTTGGAGGATGTTGTGCAAACCACATGCGTAAAGAAAATAATTTACATTTTTCCATTCTTAGCTTCTGGAACATCAGTGATTCCATCCTCCCACTTGTATTGGGCAGAAATTGAGGTATTCTCCTTATGCTCCCTCATCTTCTCCAAAACCCACCACACACACACACACACACACACACACACACACACACACTTCCCTGCTGTACGTGCAGCATGGGTCTAGCATAACTACTTTTTTCTCTGATCCAAGGGTCCAGGAACATGCAGTATTTTTGACAATAAGGGATGCTTTAGCTCCTGACTCTTTTTTTGTCTCAATTCCAACCCTTTCCATTCATAATTGTCTGTTTGATTTTTCCCTGTTTTTTTATTCATGACTTCCCTTTTTAGCCTCTGCCGAATACCTTGTGTGTATAGACATTCAATAAATGATTTCAAACGAATAGAATAAATACAACATACAGATTCAATATCTCAGCACACTATGGAAAGCAAAAAAAAAAAACCTACCTTGCTTTTTTTTTTTATGAGACCACATTATCCTTATGGGTTGCACACTCTCTCTAATCATGTGATCACAGTTACCCCAAGTGGTGACGAGAACACTGACGGGCTCCACATCAGAGGCCGGTGTGCCCTGCGACATCTGTTGCACCTTCGAGATCTTTGCAATCTATGACTTCACAGTCAGCACGTTCCCACAGATTTAAGGACACAGAGAAAGTCATACATTGGAAAAGGCGTGCAGTACAACGGTGGGAAGGGATGGCAGAAATAACTTGAGGAAGTATAAGATAACTAGGACAGTCAAGTTCATTGCTCCAGTGCACCTTCTAGGTTAAGAACCATGTGCATCAGTTGCTCTGCAGCTGTCTAACAGACTGAATCCCCTAACTGTAAAGTTTTATTTGGCTCTTGCTCACACCAGCAGCGTTTTTGAAACCTTGTCTCTTTGTTGTCTTCCAACCCTAAGTTCCCCACGTCCCCTTTCTTCCATCCTTACAAATATATTCTTGGATTTTAATTGCTTCATTTTGGTTGACATCTTTTGTTGAACAATGTGCTAAACCCTACAAAATTATAGCTATGGTTGCCAAGCCTGGTGATCAGGAGTAGACATGTTTCATCATTCTTATTTTTTGAAGAGTTTGGGCTTGTTTAGACAGTGATGTTGGGACTTCCTTGCACACTTCTGCTGGTTTTTTAGTCTTTGGAAATGTGAAGAAACAAACACAAACATTAGGAGCTTACGTTTATGAAGAGTAAGTTAAGACTGAGTAAGACTGATCTCGGTAGGTTGAGGTTACTTACTGCTCTCAAGAGGACCTTAGTTTGGTTTCCAGCCCCAATGTTGGGTGACTCCAAAATGCCTGTAACTCCAGCTCCAGGGACCCCAACACTCTTCCATTGTCTGGGCACTCAAATGCACATATCCTCCCCCAACATATACAGTTAGAAGAAGAAAATCTTAGAATACTCTTAGTGTAGCATTAGCAGCTCAAATAGAGTGATCATGACTAAGTGGACTTTATTCCAGGAATCTGAGACTGTTCATGTAAAAACCACTTAGTGTATTTCAAATGTTAGCATGAAGTCCTCTCAAGTTCAGAGACATTTTGTGCACAACTCAACACTTCTTGACTCCTCAAGCTAGGAATGAAAATTTAGCCTACAAAATTTCTATAGTGATTTCATATTTGACACTGAAAAACTGGAAGCCTTCCCCAAATGACGGAGAATACCCTGTGGATGTCCTTTCTGCCCATTTCTATTTGACCGCTCCGGAAATCTTGCCCTCTTTTTTTGTAATGGGGTAAGTAAAAGAAATATAACTGGGAAAGAGAGATTAAAAATCTTTATTTTTAAGTAGAAATAGTTTTTATACAGAAAATCTTAAAGAAGCTACAAAACAATTAGAATCAACTAGTAAGTGAATTTAAAAAATCCCACAGTACAAGGTTAATATATAAAAATGGATTGTGTGGGCTCAGTGGCTAGGAGCACTTGTGGATTTTGTTCAGTACTCAAGATCCACATGGTGCCTCACGCCATCAATAACCCCTCAAGGGTGAAGGGCATCCAGCAGCCTCTTCTGACTTCTGCAGGTACCAGGCATGAACATGGTGAATTTTCATACATGCAAGCAAAAACACTCATGCACATGAAATTAAATAAAATGACCTAGAATTAATTTTATGTTTATAGATCTTTGGTGAATAATTGGGAAAAGACAATAATGCAGTTCTTCATAAGACAGCATCATGAAATATGCATTGTTGACCCAGACATGAAATTTAAACTGTAAAGCTTCTAGAACAAAATTCAGGAGCATCTCATCACAAATTTGGATCAGGATAAGATTTCTGTGAAGAGGTATGGCAGCGCCAAATAGAAAAAGACTGATGAGTTGGAATTTAAAACTTTTGTTTATCTGTGCTTCTAAATGAAAATGAAAGCATGTGGATGGAAATATTTGCAGTGCACATATCTGATCTGATAAAGTGCTTATGTCTATGATAAAAACATGTCTACATAAATATCAGCAATAAATAGCAAGCTATTAAAATGAGTACAAGGTCTGAACAGATTGGTCAGGAAGACATACAAATAGTCAATAAGCACATGAAATTGCTCTATACTATTGTTTGGAAAATAAAAATTACAATGAGACACTATTTCATTAAAACAAAATGCTAAAATTATAAAGATGTACTAGAACACATGGTGTGGTTATGGAGAAAGTTTTGGTGGAAGATGAAATTGCAAATCACTGTGGAGCCCATAGGAGGTCTTGGAGTGGTTGAGAGGGAGGTGAGAAATGATATAAATATAATGCTCATATAGGAGAGTCTTGGAAAAAGTCATATATAAACTTTAGGTCCAAGAAAAGGCAGTATATGCTCTTTCCTAATGTCTACATTAAACATTTACAAAAATATATACAGTGAGCCAAAAAGAAAATGTCTCATAGTAGTAAATGCATAGGCCAGAGTCTCAGACTACAATGTTATGACAATGTGACATTGATTAAAAATTTACAAACAAAAGAAAAAAGTCCTAAACTCCAGGATGTTTTAAAAGACAGTCTTTTAAAGCACTTTGGGACTGTACATGATGGTCCATGCTTTTCATCCTAGCCTTTGGGAGGCAGAACCAGATGACTCTCTGTGAGTTCAGGGCCAGCCAGGGTTACACAGTGAGACCCTTTTTCAAACAAAACAACAAAAAAGACTTTCTTGGAGCAAAGAGAAAATGTGAACGCTGTTACCAATGAAACCTACCCTAAATACTTGCAAGTATACACACATGGAAACCAAAAACCAGAAAAGGTGACCTGGGATTATGAAAGAAGAGGAACTATTTATATCGAATGGAAATGGGGGGGCAGGGGAAAGGGTAGAGAAATTGGAACGGAGGATGAGGACTCATAACCAGTGTGTTGGATATGGATATATGACTATACCACAGTGAAACTCATATATCATACAAAGAACATGTGTCAATAGAAAAAAATCTTAGAGTGTGTCATAAGTAGAACTCAAAGCAGATGTCTTATTATTGCATATAAAAATTGAGAAGAATGGATGAAGAAATTGGAAACATAACTGTAAATACCACTGAGGACTAGGAAATAGGAACTAACACAATTAAATGTAAAATTTACTGAGTTGATAAATCTACAAAGAGTGGATAATAAATTCATTTGTTATACTGAAAAGTATCATGGAACCTTTTCCATAGGAAAAACAAAGGAGAAAGGAAAGCAGACACGGCAATGAACTGGGAAGGGGCACGACACCACAGACGTGAGTGAGAAGACATGACACACACCTGCAACTAAGGGGTGGGAAATGACGATAAGATGCCATTTTCCAAGAAAAAAATAACATTCCCCCACAATTAAAGCAAGTGCACATCAAAAGCCATAACGATGGTCAATTGTTTTTAAAAATCTGTCTCACCCAGAAAGCATAGGATGAACGAGCTTATGCAGACTACCTGGAGATGTCCAAGGACTCTCTTTTAAAGGAGACAGTTTTGATATTAGAAATATATAGAACTCCTTTCAATACACTTTTATTTTTCTTCTCCAAGACAGGGTTTCTCAGTGACTGTCCTGGAATTCACCCTGTAGACCAGAGTGGTCTTCAACTCACAGAGATCTGCCTGATTCTGCCTCCAGTACTAGGATGAAAGGCATGTGGTACTACGTCTGACTCAATTCACTTTTTGAAGTATATATAGTTTGGGTTATAATATAACTAAACTAGTTTGCAGTCGTACACAAATGCATCAGCCTTACCTATGCTTGTGAGAACAGTGCAAATATTCTACAAGAAGTGTAGACACTGATCAGTACACTGGCGTTTAGACAAACAATTAAACTACCATCATAGGTGTATTCCTGAAATTTTTGAATGGTTTAATATGAAATATACTCATGCATTTCATTACCACTAAAAGAGGTGCAAAAAAGGCACTTAGTGAAATATGCCACCCATTGTCACATAAGCTCCAGAAAGGAGGGACCAGAAGCAGATTTTATTTAATGATGAAGTTTTAGGTATGTTTGATTAAAAGTGCCAAATGCTTCTGAAATATTTAAATTATCAGGCGGATTTCTGGTTATTGGCTTGACTATAAGTGTTGGAAAGGAAGAAACAGAAAAATCATCACCAGGAAAATACTAAGATAATATGAATAAGATAATCTGTACATATGTGTTCAAATGTGTGTTTACAGCACAGCCAGAAAATATAATAGAAAATATCCCTTTCACAAACACAATTAAAAACACAAAGTTCCAAGAATTAATGAGAAATGTACTGAAGTGTATGAAAAAAATATCAGCAAACTTTTTGAGAGATTAGAAGACTCGGGAAACTGGAGGGACAGAGCACAGATCTGAATAAAAAAAGCACAAAACTGCTGAAATTTAATTCCCTTCCAAAATATTCAGTAAATTCTAACGAGTCTCAAGGTGGGCATTGGGAATCTGACAGTGCGATTCTAAAATTTAAATGGAACTACAAACATACAACTAAACCTAAGAAAAAGGATTTGAAAAAGCAGTCAGAGAAGGCCTGTCCCGTGTTATCAGGACACGTAACGAAATGTGGAAACGTGTCCCCTGAACCACAGCAACAGTCGCAAGTGTGGATGACATATGAGCAAACAATGAAAGTTAGACATTTTAAATTAGTAGGGAATGTGACACATTATCAAAACTGCATTGGGGGATTAGTTAATTATCTTTTTAAAAAATAAAGCATTTCTTGGGCAGCAGTTTTTTTTTTTTTTAATTTCATCATTATGAACGAAAGCGCTGAGCACAGAGTTGTCCTGGATTCGGTCATTCAGTGAGTACATAGTACACCGAAGCGTTATCTGCACTTCTATGCTCACTGCAGCCTCATTCACAGCAGCCCAGACACAGAGGCCACCTAAAGCTGTCCCTTGTAACCTGAATGGACGAGAACAGCATGATGTGCATGGCTGGAGAGGTGCTTCAGCAGTTAAGAGTGAGTGCTATTCATCCAGATGGCTGGAGTTCAGTTCCCAGCACCCAGACCTGGTGTGTCACAACCACCAGGGCATCTGATACCCCTTTCAGGCTTTTACAGGCAGGACCACATCCTTATGTGCATACATATGCACACACATACACTTAAATCAAAATAGAGTACTATTCATTATAAAAGTCTGTCATTTGTGTCATGACTCATGTGTCATGAGTGAGCCTGAGGGCACGATGTCCAGTGAAACTGGCCAGGCATAGACAGGCCATACCACATTTGTATGTATAATCTCAAGGAGCTGAAATCACAGAAATAAGGGGCTCATGGTGTTTATCAGGGACTGGGGGAGGAGGTCAATGGAGAATGGGCTGTATTGACCAAAGGACACAAAGTTTTGGTAGACAGGAAGCGTGCTATAATGACTACAGTGTTCATGTTCTGTGTATTTCACAATGGCAAATTTTAAATGTTTTCACAAGAAAACCCCATTGTGGCAGCAATAGACATGCTAGTTAACTGTGGAAGAAGGGGAGGCATGATTGTAGGAGCCAGAGGGCCAAGGACAACATAAGAAAATGGGTATAGAATCCATTAACCAGGGCTCATAGGGGCTCACAGAGATCGAACCAACAAGCAGGGAGCCTGCATGATACTGACCTAGGCCCTCTGCATATATGGTACAGTTGTGTAACTTGGTCTTCTTGTGGGACTCTTACAGTGAGACTCTCAACTACTTTTGGGACCCTCTTACACCTACTGGGTTGCCTTGAACAGTCTTAATATGAGGGGACATGCCTAGTCTTGTTGCAATTTGATATGCCATGTTTGATTGATGTCCCTGGGAAGGCTGTCCTTTTCTGAAGAGAGATGGAGGAGGAGTGGATCTGGGGAGAGGAATGGTGGGGGGAAGGGACTAGGAGGAAAGAAGAGAAGGAAACTGCGGTAAGGATGGAATATATGAGAGAAGAATAAAAAAAGAAAAAACGAAAAGAAAACTCCAAGTGTGGTGGCTGCGGAGGTTTTTAGTTAGCTTGATTTGATCATTACATAATATAAGCGTATATCAAAACACCGCATTGTGCCCTATAAGCATACACAATTGTTATTTATGAATAGCAAAATTATAAACATTTTAATTTAGAAATGTCAGAGTCAGGAGGATACAAAATGTACCTAATAAATCAGCCAAGATTTCAGATGAAAAAGAGGAAATACATTTCATAGTAATTCTAACTGCCTCTTTAGCCAGCATTGCCACACACGGTCGGACCCAGCCGTGTCTTCTTTCCGTTTCCTAAGTCTGTGTTCAGGTTCATCATTCTCTTCCTTTCCAATGTGGAACCTCACAAGTCAGTTGGCCTAATGCCTCATTTACATAAAACTGTCCTTCCTTATTTTATTGGATTGGACGAAATGCTCCTTTTAGAGGGCTGTTTACGGGGAACTGTGTGATGAATGGGGTCGGTTATCATCAGGCAGTGGTAGAACTTCTTTTGTGGGTGGAAAGAAGAGGTAGGGACTACTTGATGCCTATATTTCATCATGGGTAGAGTTGCATTAACTGTGGATCACTCGTGAACTGGCATGCAGTTATCAAAGGAGAAACGCTGACAGATTAGGGTGGCTCAGGGGCTGCCCGAGGGAGGAGACAAGGACACTGCAGCGCAACATTACTCCCAACAGCTAAGACACAGGGGCAACCTAGGTGTCCACCATAAAATGTGTGGGTAAAGAAAATGGGATACACAGACAATGGAAAACTATTTTTAAAAAGAAGGAATCACTGTGAATGAACCTGGAGGATATTGTTAAGAAATAAGCCAGGCGTGGAGGGAAACATGCCAGGCAGGCTTGGCTTCTGAAGTACGCTGTAATTATGGCCACCTTTGTTTTCGTTAGTATACAAAATAGTGGGGGCCGTCATTCACGCGTGTGCATTGTTACGAGTGGGTCATTGTACTCTGCTCATATTTACCCCTTCATTAATTCTCAGCCCTGGATATTTTGCTTCCGACAAGGTTCAGGCTAATGAAGAAGTTTTCTTCTTAGGTTTGAACTCAGCCAAAATGCTGAGATGTGATGGGAAATTCACTTATGAACGCAACTTGATCTAAGTGAGCCTATGGCAGACCTCCTTGAACGCTCACAGTTAACGCAGCTAGGCTCACGGCAGCCAGCAGAGGTGTCTAGCAGCAGAGGAACAGCTTAGGCAGATGTGGCCTAGAGGAACAGTCGGACTTTATTCGGCTAAGATGGAGAATGAGATTATGTCATTTGCAAGAAAAAATGATAGAACTAGAGGTTCTCATGTTAAGAGAAAAAAATCAGATTTAGGCTGCTATGGCTTATTTCCTCTCACACAGAGAAGCTGAATTTAGAAGATTTGAAAGTAGAAAGGTAATTATTTGAGAAGAGGATGGGACCTAATCAAAGTAGACAAGACAGGAAAGGGAAATGGGAGTGGTGAGTCTGATCAGAGTACGCCATATACAAGGCTGAAAATATCAGAATAATCCGCATTATCATGTGTAACCGAAATATATACATATGCTTCTTCCAAGTGTTTGGAAAGTCATTTAAAGATGGATGTCAGGGACTGGGGAGTTGGTTCAGTGGGTAAAGTGCTTGTTGCATTAAGCACGAGGACTGGAGTTTGGAACCCTAGCATCTACACAAAGCTGGGGAGGGCAGTGTGTGTCTATTATTCCAGTGCGTGTTGAGGCTGCGGCAGGCAGGGGAAGAATGGAGACGGCCAATCCAGTCAAAGCAGAGGGACTCTGCCTCAAAAACTAGGGTAGAGAGCCATAGAGGAAGAAGCCTGACATTAACTCCTGTCCTCCATGTACAGCCACGAGCGTATGCGCACGTGACGTGATATACCACAAACCCCTGCCACCCACACGTATCTAGAAAGTGTGTCTGAGGTAAAGCCCAAGGGGGGGGAAAAATCTCCCCGTGGTTTATATAACAAATATAGATAAATGTAGATCAGGGGAAACCCCTTCGATTTCATCACTGAATTAGTAATGAAAACGTTCAGCAGGCAGAACTGATTCAAACGCATGATGTGAGAACTACAACCACACGAGGTGCCTAGTAGCTGTGTCTGATTCTCAGGAAGTGAACAGCCCTACCCGTTTCACTCAGTAGCACAGCATCTAGTGATTACCTACTGATCCACACAGAGCAATACACACAAACTGAAAGAAAGCGTGCCGTTTAATAAACTTTCACACGGTCGGTCGCCACCCAGATCACAGCACTCACTCCAGGGAGTCCCCTCACGTGCTGGCCCCCTTGGGAGCCCACTCACATCCCAGTTCTAAAGCTTCCCTGGGCGATGGTTGCTGGGGAGAGGGCGTCGCATTCCTCACTATGTAGCTGCGGCTAAGTTGCCCTTGTTCAGGAAAATTACCCCTGCCCAGCTCGTGAAGACAACCTTTATTAAACGCAGTGGGCCTCAAACAAACAAGACGTGAGAATAGGAGGGGAGATGGGGAAGAAGGGTTTGGTGGGAGGAGGAAAGGGCTAAGAGAGGAAAAGTGAGGGCAAACACAATCAAAGTTCTTTCTCTCTCTCTCTCTCTCTCTCTCTCTCTCTCTCTCTCTCTCTCTCTCTCCCCTGTCTCTCTCTTCTTTCTTTTTCTCCTCCTCCTCTCTTTCTTGAGACAGCATTTCTCTGTGTAGACCTGGCTGTCCTGGAACATCCTTTGCAGATCAAGCTGGCATCAAACCCACAGAGATCCACCTGCCTTCCAAGTGCTGGGATTAAAGGATAAAGTAGCTATGGGGACTGGGGAGGTGGTTTAGTCAGTCAAGCTGTTGGTGTGTAAATGTGAATTAAGATCCCTAGAATCCATGTGAGAAACTGGGTTTGACAACTTGTTTGTACTCCCAGTTCTGGGAAGATGAAGACAGGAGGATTCTAGGACTAACTGGCTAGTCAGTTGAGCCAACTGGCAAGCTTCCAGTTCAGGGAGAGGTCTTGTCTTAAAAAATAAGGTGGAGAACCTTACGAGGTGACCAATATTGACCTCTATCCTCTATAGGGAGCACACGTGTGCTTGTGTGCCCACATACACACGTACATACACAAGAATTAAGTGGTTATGAACAGTAATTTTTGTGGCGGACACTTTTGTTTCTCTGGGGCATATACCTAGACATAAGATTATAGAATTTGTGCATCTTCAACTTTTCAGAGTTTTGCCAAATTTCTCTTGCAAGAATTTGCATTTCAAATGGCAGCGTGTGACAGCTACTCATTCTTTTTCCCACCACACGTAAACAGACAAGACAGTCTTTTCTCTATGGGAAGACACAAACCCAAAGGAATATGGCAAAAACTGCCTCTCACGTGGTCCAGGATCTCATTCAAGGGAGGCGTGCAGAGGAGCACAACAGCAGGTTAGGGGACAGCTCCTGTTGTGGGTGGCAGTGGGAATTTGGGTTGCCAGCCTAGGACGAGTGGGGGTGAATCCTGGAGGGAGGAGTGTGGAAAGCCAGTCTTAGGAAAGGGCTGTCGATGAGAGGCCAGGCTGCTGTGGCTTCTGGCTATGCTCTCAGGGGTGGACCACAGCTCATTCGGGGAGCTGGCGGGTCTTAGACAGAGGGCAGATCTAGGAGCTTGCATGAGTTCCATCTTCACACGTTCCATTTTTACTTGGATGTTTACCTCAATACCAGAGTTGATGCTTTTTTTTTTTTTCTGGGCATACAAAGCAGGAAGTTCTTTTTGTGCCCCTTTCCATGGTCTTGAACTTGTGGTTGAATCTTATGGACAGAATGGGCAATGTTGACACAGGGGTAATCAGTAGTCACTCCAAATGCACAGCCAAGTCCTGGAGAAGATTACACACCCATTTTCAGCAGGCAGCTGTTCAAGGTGCATGAATCAGTTGCTCTCCTGGGGCTATGTCCGCAGTTCCTGACCCAACTTAAGGAAGGAAAGATTTATTTAGCTCCTGTCTTCAGAGGGCTCAGTCCATTGTGGGGAGGCATGGGAGAATGTCTCAGTTATGGTGAACACTGCATGAGGAGAGGCTGTTCACATCATAGGGTTGGGGAAGGAGGCTGGAGTCATGGGCTAGGATATCACCTTGAAAAGTATTCCTATAGAAACATACTTCTGCGAGCTTGGGCCCACCTCCAAGATTTCACAACCTTTAGGAACGTGAACTATCAGAAATTCAAACTATTAACAGAGTTTGTCATTATGCACACATTATTTTATTTTATTTTTAAACAAATATCTTAAGTATTTTTATTTGTTTGCAACTAACCTTGTTAACACCACATACTGAAAGAGTACTAAGGATAATGTTGTAGTTTTTGGTTAGAGCCAAATCAAAGACATCCATTAATAAGGAATCTTACGTTGTGAATACCTCAGAAAGGTTTGTAAGCCTTATGAGTCCAACAATGGCCTCTGAATGGCGCCTTGCTTTACTTTGGAGGGGATTGGCCATCATTTGAATTTAAAACTCATGAATTTTCCAAAATGTAGTCATAATTGATAAAACTTTTATGTCCAAACTAAAACGATTTTAATAAAGCTTTCCTTTCTAAAGCGACAGAGAAGGAAACAAGGCATTTTGTGAAATGTGATGCCAAACAAGTCACAATAAATCAATATGCTTACTTAACTCCCACCTTCTCAAGACAGAGGCTCCACAGAAAAATACATCCACCACCATCCCCGTCTCTTTCTGCTCCCCAGCTGCTCCCATGGAGTCTCCCCCCCCATGGAGTCCCTTTCTTCTATCATTGTTATATGCACATATGTATTCCAATGTATAAATACAATCTGCTTATCCAATGTAATGTTGCTTTTATTTACATGATTTTAGTGCTGACCACTTGGTATTGAATGACCAATTTGGGGGCTCTTCCCCAGAGGAGATGCTATTTCTTCTGTTCTCAGCATGCCTCAGTTGCCTGTAGTTCTTTGTCTAGCATTGGGGTCCCATGGGATTTCCCCCAATCCTTATTAGCATTTCTGTATTGATGCCATCCTTGTTCAGGTCATGTTTAGGTAGCGATATTGATTAGACTTCATGGCTATCGCTTCTCTGACATTTCTATGAGACACAGTCTCACAGCACAGCAAATTCCCCGTTCTTCTGGCTCTTAAAATCTTTCCTCAATCATCTTCAATGATCCCTGAGCCTTAGGCTCAGTAATTGTGCTAGAGATGTGTCGGTTGGAACCGGGTCCACACTGTCATTTGTTCTCTGCATTTTGATTGGTTGTGGTTTTCTGGGATGGCTTTTGTCTGTAGGTTTAAGAATAAATATTTAGAGGTCCACATAGTGACTCACACCTCTAATCCCAGCACTTGGGAAGCAGAGGCAGATGGATCTCTGGGAGTTTGAGACCAGCCTGGTCTACATAGTGAGTTCCAGGCTAGTCAGAGCTACATGGAGACCCTGTCTCAGGGAAAAGAGAAAAAAAAAGAATAGATTTTTAGAGTATAGTTAGGAATTCTGCTTGTTTACTAAAAGGTGAGTTGTGGGTTCCCCTCAAAGATTCATGACTTCACTAACCCTAGATATCTGGCTAGGTTTCCAGTACCTGACATGATCTCCCTCTTGTTGAAGGGCCTCAAGTCTAGCTACCTACTGTTGGTTACCTCCAAGGTATCTGCACCACTATTACATCGTTGGGATCATTGTGCCAAGCTGCTAATTGCTGTAGTTCATAGACCTCATAGCTGGGAAGACCATTGGTTGCTTCCTTATCTTGGAAGCTTGTATGGCACCTTCTGGTACCACAAAAGTTGATCTTCAAGGAGGAGGCTTTCAGGGCAGATCCAGCTCTGATGCTTCCAATTCTGTGTCCAAGGAACATAGTGCCTTCACTAAGGAGACTCACCTTCAACCTCTGGAATGCAACCAAAGGCAACATCAATAGTCTATATCTCTTGGACAACCCTGACCAATAACTCAAAAGAGAACTTCTCTTCCTGGTGTTCTGGCTTTTGTTAGATAGTCTGTGGTGTTTGCAGGAAGAATTATCAGGTCAGATGGGAAATTTTTATTTAAATTATTATTTGTTTTATTTATTCATTTATTATTTATCTTATTTTCCCTTCTTCCTCTATCTTCTGTATTTATCTCTTTCCCTTTCCCTAACTAAAGCTCCTGCTATTTTTCCCATTTTCCCTTCAGATTTCTTCTACCTGCTATCCCCTTTCAACTGCTCCTTCTTCTGTAGAATCCCACTTCAGTTTCCTGTTTTCTGTGACTGCTTCAGTTTGTATACTCACATCTGAAGATTTGGAGCTAGCTACCACAGATGAGAAAGAGCATGTGATGTTTGTCTTCCTGGGTCTGGCTTACCTCAGTCAATATGAGTGTTATTGCTTTTTATTATATCCCTCAGTAGCCCAGGCTTTACTCAAACTCATAAGCCCTTTGCCTCAGTCTCCCCAGTTTTTGGATTGCAGATGCCCATCACTATACCTAGTCAGGAAGCTCTCTAAGCACATGGGAAAACTCATCCTAGATACACCTGAGAACATTAGGTATGCTTGTAAGAACAACTCCTAAGTATTTGTTGGCTGCTGGTGGTGGGGTCCCAATGATGAGAGTGAGAACAATGTCACATTTTCAGGTCTAATTCTGCACAGGTTACTCACAACAGTCAGGCATTTCCCACACGGGACCTGTAGGATGGCCTGCATCCTACCAGCCTGGACAGAATCCAATGCATTTGTAGACACCATTGCAATGTCAAAAGGTCGAACGCCTCTGGAAGCTTAGGGCATCTCTGAGTGATAGTTGATGAGTGAGATGGCCAGAAGTCAGTTGATTCTCGTTCTATTCTCAACACTATGAATGCATTGGCTTCCTTGGGACTTTATGGCCATTATTTTAGCCAAAGCCACCAGCATATTTCCTTTTTTTTCGGGGCTTGACATTGAGCCAGGGCCTCACGCACACTAGGAGAACCCCTATCACTGAGCTACATCTCCAGTCCTCCGCTAGCCTCTTTACTGGCTGGCTTCCTCCTATCAACTTTGACCTCACTCAGACTCATCTTTCCGACTCTGGGCACCTGCGCTCTTCTCAGATACATGCTGCTGAAGTTTCAACAGTTGTAGCAGTTTTAGAAGCATCTGCCTCAAGACAGATACATGGATATTAGAAACTGGGTGGGTTGTGCATATTCAGAAGACTCAGGTTCCAATTCTGGAACATTCACTAGCTGCCTCTGGGATTGAGCCACCCCCCTCTTATCCCCTCAAGTTTTTATTTCCTGAACTGTGAGTTAAAATGTGGTCCAGGATCTCATTCAAGGGAAGTGTGCAGAGGCCCACAACAGCAGGTTAGGGGCAGCTCCTGTTGTGGGTGGCAGTGGGAATTTGGGTTGCCAGCCTAGGACGAGTGGGGGTGAATCCTGGAGGGAGGAGTGTGGAAAGCCAGTCTTAGAAAAGGGCTGTCGATGAGAGGCCAGGCTGCTGTGGCTTCTGGCTTGCTCTCAAGGGTGGACCACAGCTCATTCAGCGAGCTGGTGGGTCTTAGACAGAGGGCAGATCTAGGATCTTGCATGAGTTCCATCTTCGCACGTTCCATATTTACTTGGATGTTTACCTCAACACCAGGGTTGATGCTTTTTTTTTTCTGGGCATATAAAGTAGGAAGTTCTTCTTGTACCCCCTCCTGTGGTCTTGAACTTGTGGGTGGATCTTATGGACGTTTTCAGTGGGCCACAACACTGTGACGTTCTGTGGAACTGACTTAGAGGAACTCTCTGGAATTCTTGCTGGAGACAGAGCAGAATAAGGCCCGGGGGAGGCATTTCAGACATCTCTTCTGTCTTTCTTCCCTGAGATGCCTGGCATCTTTGGAGACAGTTCCCATCTGTAGGGCAGACCCATGTGAAGATGTTCCCGGAGCAGTTCCTCCTTTCAGCAGGTGTGCCAGGAAGACAGAGGGCTCCCAGCAGTGGAGGGGAAGTCTGTGGTTTGCTTTTACACTACTGGTGTGGGTTCTTGTTGAGTTCTCTGTGCCTTACTGTATGCGCTAGAAGCCACCTGATCCAGGTCTGCTACTAGAAGTCTCTATGTCCCGCAGAGGTATGTTGCCAGCAGGATTCCAACTGAGTAGTGGATGTAGACATATATGTTTGTACAGTCATTTTATTTTATTATTTAGAATAAGAACCATGACATAGAAGTACATGCATATTGGAAGACATATTAATCTCCTTATTTTGGTATTATACTCTAGGTAGGTGAGATGAAACCATTTGGGGAAGGACCCCATCTCTTCTACCATTGTGAATCTTTATCTCAAAGATTAAAAGTATGTGTAAATATTTAAAGGTGGTTTGTAGGATTCTGTAAGGACAATTCCATAATTGAGTTGGGGGCCTCACTATCCCCCCAAAACATGCAGGCTGCCTTCTTGTGCTTATTGTGCAGGGGGTTTTCATAGTGTTGTCTATCAAGTCTGTGTTGTGTTTGATCAGCAGCAAGCCAACCTTAGAAATCACACGGTGCGTGCCAGTCCTTTCCGATGCCTGCTTTCCAAATCTTGCCCCATTTTTTCTCTGCTTTGAGGTTCCCCAGTCTTCCCTGGCTCTGGAATGTTCCTTAAAGGTCCGAAGAGTAGCCAGGCTGATGGAGAGCAGGCTGGCTGATGGCTTGTCCGCATTCCTGAGGGGAACAGGAAGACTAGGATGTGGCCCTGTAGACATATGAGGGTTCAGGCAATTCAGATTCTACTCTCTAAAGGAACTTACGGGTTGAGAATATTGAAGGTTCTGAAAAGAAGAGGGAAAATTGAGAAATAAGCTTTGCAGGCAGAATGATGTACCCTATCTTCTCAAAGAAGCCCGTCTCATGCTTAGAATCCGAACATGGATTTCACATGGCAAAGAGGAATTAAGACTCTGATCAACTTATATAGTACAAGGAAGCTATCATGGTCTGCTCTAATGGCTCCATGTAGTCATAAGGGTCCTTATAGGTGGCAGAGAGAGACGCAGAAAAAGCAAGGGGTGACAGCTGGCGATCCCAGTGCTGGTTTGAAGAAGGAAGGGACATGAGTCAAAGAATGTGGGTGGGCTCCGGAACTAGAAGCAAGGAAATGTGTTCCTTCTAAAGCCTCCAGAATGGAGTGTGGCCCTGCCAGCACCTTGGTTTGAGTCGAGTCAGATACAGGTTGGGTTTCTGGTTTATAAAAATGCAAAATAATAAATTTGTGCTATTCTAAGCAACGAAATTTGCATTAATTTACTATAGTATAATAGAAGTCATATACCATGCTGATAATCTGAAATAAATATCTACTGCAGCAATAATATTTCACTAATTAAGGGAGGGTCACGGCTCAGGAGTCGGGGAAGAGGATTCTGGGACTGAGCAAAGCAAAATCTGAGGTGGTGGGCTGAGCAAGGCAAGAAACTCAGCTTAGGGTCTTGCCAGGCAATGGTGGCACATGCCGTTAGTCCCAGCACTTGGGAGGCAGAGGCAGGCCGATCTCTGTGAGTTCGAGGCCAGCCTGGTCGACAGAGTGAGTTCTAGCACAGCCAGCCAACACAGAGAAACACTGTCTCAAAAACATAATCAAAGACAAAAACTAAACAAAACAAAAATAAAAACAACAACAACAAAAGACTCAGGGTCCTATGGACTAAGGGAGGAAAGCATTAGGGGTCCAGTTCAGGGGCTGGCAAGGTGGCTCCGTAGGTAAAGGTGCTTTCTGCCGAGTCTGATGACCTGAGTTCAATCCTCAGGATCCACACGGTGGAAGGAAAGAACTGATTTTCTCAGGCTGTCCCCTGACCTCCACATACATGCCACGGCACCCATGCACCCACACCTAACCGTACGTAAGCTAAAGAAACAAATGTAATTACAGGAACCTCTTAAAAGAAAAGAATCAGCTTTAACTATATGATCCTAGGAGCAGTTTTAGGGATTTGGGACAGATGAGTTATTATTAGCATAAGATGAGACTTGGATGGGAAAGTACCCACAACAATGGTGGATTTGTAGTGGGCTAGGGAACACAGAAAGGCTGTGGAAGTGTTTACCTTTCTATCATGAGTTCTTTGGCAGGGGCAAATGTTGAAAATTTCTAGTTTAGTATAAAATGGGGGTAAAGTATTGGAATTTCTTTGCAGATTAGAACAAGTTGTATAAGACTTGATAAAGGACCCTAGTGAGGTCTTCAGGAAGAACATGTCTGTGGTTACAGCATTTCAGTAGTGTGAGGTCAGCGTCTTGGGCTTAGCCCCATTTAGAACCTGTGGTAAGCAATGGAGTATGGCTTCCCCCTCAGCAGAGGAACTGTGTTCCACCTGTGAGCACTCATCACATTGCTAAACACGGAAGTGATGGCCACAGCAGGTGCCAGTGCTCGGCGGCCAGAGTGTCTTGTAGAGTTGTTTGTATCTGACGTGTTTCACGGCAGCAAGTTCAAATTCTTTCCCTAATTGCCATTTCTTATTACTTGGGACAGAAAAGTAATGGGCCAAAAAAGAGGGGTAGAGGACTATGGATCCCCAAATCTCTCCATTCTGGAGCATTAAAGCCTTCCAGAAACCTAAAACATTGAATTCAGTAAAAATATCTTTGCATTCTGTTTGATTTTTGTACACTTTTCAGTTTCCCACAAACCTTCTACTGACAGAGCATTGTAGCAGCTGCCAGTGATAGGGCAACCAGAGGGGTTGGCAGCTTGTGGGTGGGAGTTTCAGGGTTTGGGGACTTGGCTGCAGTTAGATTGGGCTGTTGAAGTGGGCGGATGAAACTGTGTATTGATGATGGTCTTTGCTTTTCCTAAATCACAATTGCATCACACGAGGGAGCTGGGTTTATGTGGAGCATTGCAAAAGCCTCCTGGGAAAAGGGCAAAACGGGTGTGAGTGCGTAAGGAATTTATTTATGGCAATCACGGTATCGAACTGAGATGGGATGCTGTTGAGAATCTGGACCGCTCTATGGTGGAGGGGAAGAAAAAAAATCATTTTTAGTTTTGTAAGTAAGCAACATATAGTAGAGTCGCTTTGTAGTTAGAATGATTTTTTTTTGAGTCTTTTGTGCTTTTCATAGGGCAAGAGATAGTATATTCTTATTATACTGATTCAAATAAGGATGGATTCGGGGAAGAAATACCAGCGAGGAAAGAGAAAGAATAAAGCTGAGGAAGAAAAGGGCCAGCTTCCCGGGAAGGCTTGGAGGCTGTCAAACACAGTTGGGCAGTTTTCTTGTGACCCACCTGCACTACAGCATGGCATGACTGACTCCTAGACACAGGGTCACAGCTCTCTGTGGGTTTAAGGTGACTCACACGTTAGGTCCCACCTAAGGTTTATCTGCCAAGATGCAATACGGCTTCTCTTTGATTTGATTTTAGTTTGTGGTAGTCTGGTTTCTAGTGATCATATTAAGTGATAGAAAGAAAATTATACCAGTTTTTTTTTTCAGCTAGCATTATAAAGCCAGAGTTGTCCCTTCATCCTGGCACCTTGTTCTTTAACGTGGGTCACCTTGGGGGAGGTTCAGGAAAGTAGGCTTGTAGCACAGTGTGTTGTGACTCACTGACTGACATCTGAGATGGCATGTCTAAAGGACTTCCCCACACCGCAACTCTCCACTCTCTTCCTGTGTAAGAAATCTTACACTTCTGTTCATGGCATCTTTAATACCAGAGTTTTAATTGAGGTTCAACGGACATACAAGTAGTTACACATGTCTGAAGAGTGCGTCTGGATGGATTTGAACAAAAGTGTGTACCTGTGAATAATGCTGCTCTCCAGTGTCCTTCTGCCCTCTCCCCTTTGCCCAGACTCCTAAGCTGCTTCCATCACTAAAGATGAGTTCATATTTCCTATAATTTCATAGAAATTTAAGCATAAAATATGTGCCACTTAAAATCTGGCTTGTTTTGTTTTCTATAATCCTTCATTGGAGTGGCATATATTTCAGAACCAGTAAGCCTGTATTGACACAGAGGTACCCAGGCCCAGTGTTCTTGTGCATTTTCTTACAATCTGATATTCATCTGCCAGCGGAGCATCATATAGAATCTTTCTCTGTCCCCAATCCTCTGTGCTTCTGCCTTTTCTCCTTAAGCCCCATGCAACCACCAACATCCTGATCAGTCCAATCGGCCATGTAAAATTCTTCCCTTAACCAATTGTTGGAGGGACCCAGAGAATGGATTAGAGGGAAATGAAGAAAGAGGAGAGAGAGAGAGAGAGAGAGAGAGAGAGAGAGAGAGAGAGAGAGAAGGCAGGGTAGAGAAGAGGGCAGCACATGAAGGAGAAGGAAGGAGGAAAGGGTGGTAGAGCACAGGCTCTCCAGCCCCTGTCCCCCCCCCCCCCCGGTTCTAGACCAGGGAGAACCCAGGACTGGAAGACTGAGGACTGGAGTAGGGGTATTTGGATACAGGAGGTAGCAGTAGCCTCACACACTTGCCCACCTGCCAGTTTGGGGGAGGTGCCTTGGTCTGGCTCTGGTCACTCTGGTTCTTGATAATTCTGGTGGCCTCTGCTGATGTGATGGTCTCCAATTTCTAACTTGAACTTCTTAGAGAAGGTTAGGGGAGGTCTGCATGTACACACAGAGACATCTCTCTGGTAGGGTGTCACTTTATTTTTCCTGGTTGCATATGTGACACTGTTTACTCATTGGCCCTTTTCTGTAATCAAAGCCGTGGAGATTTTCTTCCATTTCTTGCGCACTGAGAAATGTGGAGGTACCCCTGCGGTGTCTATTCTTCTTTTGAGGGATTGCTCTATTAAATCCTTGCCTTCAGAAATTTGCAGTCTAAAGTGGGCTCAAGTCTCGAGGATCAAGAACTCCCTAGAACTCCTTTATCAAGCTCTACTTTGTCCATTCACCGGGCAGAGGGATGTCTAGCTTCCCTCTTACAGCCTCTCCTGGTTCTTCAGGGGATTGTTTGGGCGTGGCACTAGGCCTGCTCCTTCAGGGAACTTGGCTTTATGGAAGAGGGTAAAGAAAAGGTCCTCCTTGTGAATAAGACACTGCACAAGAATGGGGGCTCCGATTATTTCCTTTTTTGCTGTTTCTCAGGTGGACTAGAAAAGGGTGTGGTTTGTGATTCTTATTGCCTTCTGGTGAGTCTCAAGGAAGATGTCTACCCTCTAGGTATGGAGAGTTAGTGTGTTGAGTTTCAGCTGTAAATCCGAGTGCCCATCTTGAAATCACAGAAAATCCCTACCCAATATTCTGGTGTATATCTAGCTTTCGTTTGGTGATGGAGGAGGGCTAACTGTCTATTGTTACTTTCATTGGTTAATAAAGAGACTGCCTTGGCCTTTTTGATAGGCCAGCCCTTAGGTGGGTGGAGTGGACAGAACAGAATTGTGGGAGAAAGAAAGCAGAGGCAGGCAGATGCCATAACTCTCCTCTCCGAGACAGCTGCAGGTTAGAATTCTCCTGGTAAGCCACCACTTCGTGGTGCTACACAGATTATTAGAAATGGGTTAGATCAATATGTAAGAGTTAGCTAATAAGAGGCTACAAATAATGGGCCAAGCAGTGTTTAAAAGAATACAGTTTCTGTGTAATTATTTCAGGGGTAAAGCTAGCTGGGAGGTGGGCGGCGGGAAGCGGCTCACCGCTTCTTTTACAGTTTGGCAGTACTCTCCTGCCTGCCAACGGCCAGTCATTGTTATTGGATGGGGTGACTTTTTGTTTGTTTGATTTTGTTTTAACCTGTCAATTCCCATTCCTAGAAAGGCCATGGTTTATAAAAAATAATATCAGGCTCTGCTTTCTTTAGTATTATTGTCTGGTTTCCCAGGAAATAGTTGATTGTCCTAGTTAGATGCGGTAAAAGCAGTAAGAGTTTATATTTAGGTTGTTTATTATGGTAGAGATTTATGCTGTAAGTAAAATCACAGCCTTCAGATGTGGGGAGTATAATGAAAGCTCTGGGTGTCTGGGGTGGTAAGGAGGTTCACTGAGGAGCCAAAATGTTATCGGCTGCAATCAGCAGCTGTGTGAGCTGGGGGGTTCTTTACATCTTCCCCACAAGTAACCCAGAAACAACACTTCCCACTGATCTCAGAGTTAGTGAGCACTCCATTGAGTAACGGGTGATGCCTGAACCAGAGAAAGTGTACAGTGAGGTAGGCTATGTCTGTCAACTCTATGATAGAGACTAATGCCCTGCTGCAGCATGTCAAGACCCGACAGGGGAGGCCAGGACCAGATATTCTACTAGACAGAAAGAGCATGTATCGGTGACAGAGGCGGGAAAGGACTCAAGTGCAGGAGATAGGGCAGAAGGCAGCAAGTCCTTCGCAGAGACAAAGGGGTCCGAGCTCAGGGATGGAGGTCTAAGAGTGTGGCTAAAGATTAGTGTAGTAAGCATGGCTAAAGTTTGCATCTGAAAGACGAGGTCCCTAATCATCTGGGGATTGCTTGACATGGACTGTAGAGTGGAATAAGGGAGGGCCTGGGACCACAGTGCTGCTCAGGGAGGGAGAGCGAGGAACCAGCCCCCTACAGCTTTCTTCCTACAGCAGAGGGCTCCTCAAACATTTCTCAGGAGTAGCAAGTCTCCGTCTCTTTGTCTCCTTTCTGTTGGTCTTGGCAGGGATGAAGTATAATTAAGCATTATTGAAAAAAATTATTGCTGGTTGGGCAGGCAAAAAAAAATCTTATTCAAATTAGTGGGTTTTTTTAAAGTATGATATATATGTGTTTGTGATTGGCATGGCTACTTTGGTGAAGTCTCTATTTTTGCCATTCATAACCTGTTTATTAATCTGTACATTCTCTGGCTATATTGATTATTTTTCAGTTATATTTACTCTATTTTTTCCCGATTTATATTTTGCATTTTGGTTTTTATGTCTTCTACTTTGAAAACTTTCATGAACTTTAAGGTGATGATCATGATTTTTTTCCTATTGTATATTAATATAGTATACATTTTCACCCATGGCTTTTATCTTTTATTGTAGGCAAAGCTTTCTGGGTTTCTTGAACTCTGCTCTCCCCCAGAAACTTATTTGTGAGGCTCAGACACATGTGTACACAGGCCTACTTATTGTGTTCTAGTTCCTCACCGCACTCATTGGCCATCTGCTTTGATCATATGTTAAACTCATGTGCGATGAACCCTGTTTATCTATAATTTCTGCTACAGATTTCAAGAGCACCAAAGAGATTCTCACAATACTTTGGGGTGTTGAAATATGAATAATGAGCTTCTGGATTGTGTATTTGCCTGTGGCATCTCTTTTGGGCACCTTGGTCATTTCCTGCAAATAAAAACTCAGTTTTTCTGTTTGGGGTCAAAGTACAAAGCCATGGGCGCTGATGAGAAACAATGGATGTTCTGTTTAGTCTCATCGGTGAGGAGACTAAATGGAAGAGAAAGCCCGCTCGGCACCCTTTCTGGGGCTTTTAGTTGCGATCATGCTGCATTCATTCTTGCTACCAGTGCCTGTCTGTGCTTCCCGTCCAACAGCCTGGTGGCTGTTAATTCAGCAAACTCAATTTTCCAAGTGAAAAATGTTGCCCTTATTCCCAGTTGGTAATTCTTTTATTATCAGCTTCATCTATCACATAAAGGCAAGTGGCCAAACTATGAGATTAAACATGACAAAGACTGTTATGGATTTGTCTTCCTTAATTTCACTAATAGATTTTTTTTTCTTTCCACTTTAACAATGATGTATCTGTCTACACATAAGACTGTACTGAGCCCGCATGCATGTTCAAAATTAAGCCATTTCAGATCTGTGCTTAGAAGTTTCAGTTCTCTAGACATTATTTATAAAGTAACTCCTTTCATTTAAGTATGCTAATCTTTGGACAAAGTTCTTGCTTGCCCAGTGATACTCAATCTGAAATCCGTAGCTGTTAAGTCATGCTGGTGGCTCAGCCTCACAGAAGAATACTCTAAGTAGCTTTTCCAGCATTTGGCCAACATATCCAATCTCTGCCTTCATTTGGATCCCTGATCTGTCTAGTGTAGAGGACTGAAAGGAACAGTTGCTTTGTTGCTTGAAAGTGGATCATCAACATTTAGTGTCTTACATTTCTCTGAACAAAGGTCATGGAATTTTCCAGCTATCTTCAAGTTTCCTGATGTGATAGGCACTGAATATTTGCCAACTTAAGTCGCCAAACCATTGTTTCTCCTCATTCATTCAATATAAGCTGGAATGACAGCTCAATTGGGTTATGTTCAACTGAGGTTTGATTCGTGGATATTATGGAAAAAGGAGACTTATTGGGTCACAGACTTGATGAGGTTACAGGAACAATGGAAATTTTCTTTGGAAAACAGATTTTATGATGCCTAGGAACCAGGCAGAGTAAAGAAATAGCTACAGCTATGTGGGTATCTAGGGATTTAGGGAAAACTAGACAACCATTTCTGGAGCTTTGACATTTCTAGGATTTGTGGAATTGAGAGATTTTGATAGCCTTACCTAATATATCAGAGATTTCTTTAGTAACTTCAGGACAAGATGGAGGAACTAGGAAGGACCTCTTTCCAATGCCTGGCAACATGGGATCATAGGCCGAATACCCAGAAGGCACAGTTCCTAGTCCCTGGAGATGTCACTGGGCTGGACTTTCAAGCCTTGATAAAGAAGTACCCAGGAAGAGGGCAAACAAGCGAGAGGAGGGGCTGAACACAGCTAAGCGCATGTGAGTTCAGACCTTGCGATTCTGTTTGCTTTTGGAAAGTGTGAATTTTCTTTTCTCTGCTCTGCTCATTGGGGCAGAGGTGAAGGTTTACTGGGTACCTTGCAACATTTGAAGGCGATCAGATGAAGCTGAGAGGGCCAGGTCTTGACGGTGACAAGTTCCAAAAGAGAAACAGTTGGGTGGGAAACCCTGAATTAAGTGTGGGACTAAGGCTAGGACGAAAGAGGGACAAACAGACATCAGAATCAAGCAAGGCAGCAGGGCAGGAGCAGGAAGAGTTAGGCTTCAGGAAGAAGGGGCTTCAATCCAGATCTTAATTTTTAGAAGAAAAGAGTGGCATATATTATAAGGCATAAACACAGATGTAAACTAAAATTTGATGTCTGGAGATCTTAATTGTTAATATAAGCTAAAAGAAAAAAATGCATTGTTAGTAATTTTTCTGTATATTCCCTGTAAACTTTCCTCAAATTTTGGTACGTAAGCATATCTTAAATATATCTGTGAATATATCTTAATCTCTCTCTCTCTCTCTCTCTCTCTCTCTCTCTCTCTCTGTGTGTGTAAATATATACACTAAAGACTGTATATAACAAATCTATTTAGATGTGTAAATATGGAGGGGGAGAGGGAAAGAGGAAGGGAAGGGGGAAGGTAGATCTTGTTTCTCTGGAAATCAATAGTTTAATATGTATATATATTTTACAGAATTAGCTTGATTCCCTTCCCAATTGTGTGCTCTTATTTTTGGATTGCTATTTGCAATAAATGACTCAGAAGCGGAAGTGAAAAATCAGTTTACAGTTTGACTAAAGTTTTTTTTTTTTTCTCCTGGTAGGGTTGTTGTAATTCTTACATAATTCGAGTACAAACCTCTCCGTGTTTATTAGATGTCTGCTGCTAGGCTTCTGTGTGGAACAGCCACACCAGCCCCCAAACTTCCAAGCCTCTGTAATTACGTGTGAACTTGTAAGATCAGCAAGTCGAATGATTCACCACCCCAAGGTATTCTGCTGAAGGCGACATTGTTACAAGACTATTGTTCCTTGATGAATATATTTATTTTGAGCCTCGGTTAATTTTTTTATTTTAAGAATAAGCTCCAGATCTCTATCTGTGCTTATTATATAAGGAGTGATAAACACTTGAGTGCATTTTTCTACTTTTAAGTTATTCTTCTGAAAAAAATGCGAGGGCCGCTGAATTCTTAGCAGTGTCTCTTTAGATGCGTGGCTCTCAGTGCTGGCACTACCATCAACGCCACAACCACCGTCATCATCTGCTCAACTTTGGTGACTGATTATTTAATTGAAGTATTACTGGAAGGTCCAATGACATTTAAACATCATGGATTGAATAACAGAATTCTTGCTCTCAGAAAAAGAGAGGGAGTATTAATGGTCAAAATAACTGGAGTTCTTAGTTTTCAAATGGCCTCGTTGTCAAATTTTGTTTGTAAGGGAGTTTGCTCCATCCGTCCATCCATTCATCCGTCCATCCATCCATCCGTCCATCCATCCATCCGTCCATCCATCCATCCGTCCATCCATCCATCCGTCCATCCATCCATCCACGTAACCATCCCTTCACCGAGACAGGTCTTATTATGCAGCCTTGACAAGCCTGGAACTCACTGTGTAGATGATACTGGCCTTGAACTCACAGAGTTCCACTTGTCTCTGTCTCCTGAGTACTGAGATTAAAGGCTTGCATCCGTACACACAGTCTGAAGCTTCTTTAATCGACTAATAAGAGGTTAAAAAATGTTACATAAGAGTGGATAGTCACCCTATTTTAATCTCCCAAACCCATTCAAGGACTGAAACTCTATGTGCTTAGCCTTCACCTTATGAGAGTTAGGGTCTACTGGTAAAATCTACTGACTCAGCAGAGTCTTCCATTAGAGTTGGGAAGAGTGTAGATTCTCCTTCTGTAGCCTCTGTCCACATCTCCGGGAAAACATGAAGATGTATGTACAGCTGCTGTTGTGAGTCAAATTGTCTCCGCATAGAAGATGATGGAATCCTTATCTTGGATACCTGTGAATGTGGCCTTGTTTGGAGAGTGGGTCTTTCTTTGTAGATGAAAATAATTCATGATGAAGTGATTTTTGGATTGGGGAGGTTTCGGTGTCCTCAATGAAGAGGAGAATTTGGACACAGATACAAGGAGAAAACCATATAACAACAGGGGCAGAGTCTGTGTGTGCAGGTCAAGAATTCAAGAAGAGCCCAGAATTGTTGGGAATTACCTAGAAAGACTAGAAAGTTGACCCTGCCCCACCTTGTCTGCCAGGTGGTGAAGGAAAGGTGCTCTTCCCCATCACCGGTTACCACCTGCAGCAGATGAGAGAGCTGGCCCTACCAGAATAGGAAAGCTAGCCCTGACCCTCACCAGCTACAGGGCATGAGAAAGCAGCCTCTTCTTCCTGTCTGGGAAGCACACTAGAGCTGACCCTATTGTGTGTGTGTGTGTGTGTGTGTGTGTGTGTGTGTGTGTGTGGAGGCGGGGGGGGGGGGAGAGGGAGTGCAGGTGAACCAGCCCTGAGGGTATGAGATCAGGAGAGCGGACCCACCCCTCCTACCTTCAGTAGGCCCTGTTCAGCAATCTGGAGAGAGGGTCCTGCACCTTGCCTGGGCAAAACAACAGAGCTGGTCCTGGCAATATGAGTGAGGGGGACCTGGATCTGAGAGCCCGTGAGAACTGTCCCCTCCTCCCCCCACTTCTTGCTGTAGGCAGCATTGGGTGAGCTAGCCCAGGCAGTCCTGCTGAGCTCACCTGAGTAGTGATGATAAGGGAAAGCTAGCGAGCTGACCAATCCAGCTACCACCCAGGCCCGGAACCAGGACTATGTGTTAACCCACCCAACATCCCCTGAATCTGTGAACTGTTGGAGCATGTGAAGGATGTGTGGCAAAGAACAGAGGCCTCGAACCAGACCAATGACTCATAACAATGAGTACTTACAAATGAAGATGTACAGACTAAAGGGCAAACTGTGTGACTCACCGGGGCCGCACACACTACAGTTTCCACACGATTCTTCTTCTTTTTCAATTTTTGTTTTGGTTCTTTGTTTTGTTTGGTTTTTGGTTTTTCTTTTAAATTTGGTTTTGATTTGGGGGGAAGTTGCAAAGGCAGAGAGTAGACATGAGGGGACAGGGGGATAGGTGGGATTGGAATGCATGATGTGAAATCCACAGACAATAACAGCAAACAAACAAACAAACAAAAACCCAGAAAACAAATTAAGTACTTTCTTACTTCAAGTGGGAAGAACCAAAGCACAGTCACCATCTGAATAAAGCAAAACCAAACTCCAACAGTGTAAATCACTCAGTGTTAATATCTGGGATTCACTCACAATCTTTTAGGCTTCTCCAAAGGGCCTGGGCCACTTCTCAGGACCCAGTCACTGTAGGGTACACAGTTAGTCTTTAAGGCTCAGGCTGACTCCACTCCATGGCTGCCGCTGTCCTTGTGGTCAGCCCATGGTACTGGCATCTCCAAAATACTGTGTCTCTGCTGCAACTGGGCCACACTCTCACTAATGTCCCTTCCTGGGTCTCTTTATGGTGCCAACAGGCATCAACATTTCTGCATGACTCCTGTAGTCCTGGGCCTTCAGCTACTACTGAGCCTGTGTCTTCACTAATATCCCTTCTTGGCTTCTCGAGTGCCAAATGTCGGTTGATTCCCATGATCCCTTCATGGCTTCAAACCCAGTGCTACCTGGGTGACTCTTACACTACCAAGTTCAGCTGCCAGTGCCAGGTGCAACCTTGCCCGCCTCTAGAACTCTCCAGAAATACCTCCCAGAAGATTTCACCTCCGTGATGGTCTCTTAATGACCCCTAATGTCTCGGCTTCAGCTGATACCATTGATTGTCCCAACAAAGCAAAGGGTCTCATTAGTAATTCTGGTCTCTTGTTAATGATGGCCGATTTTTCAGCTGCAGCTGACCAAACCACCGATTCTTAACTCAAAATACGCCATGGCCCCTAGAGAGTCTTTACGCGACTCTCAAAACTTCCCCCATAAGCCAGGCTCCTTTATCTGCATTGCTCTCAACACTTAGCTCCCAGGCTCTCATAAAACAACTTACCCAGCTTTGAATACTCAATTGCTTTTCTAGCCCAGAGTTCCAAAGACCTTCCGTGATCCTCCCCAAAGTAACATGGTTAGCCTGTCACAACAATACCTCACTATCTTGGTACCAATTTCTCTCCTAGTTAGGGTTACCCTTGCTACAGTGAACACTGTGACCAAAGTAGCTAAGAGAGGAAAGGATTCATTTGCCTTATACCCCCACATCACTGTCCATCATCCAAGGGAGTCAGGGTAGGAATTCGAACAGGTAAAGAACCTGGAGGCGGGAGCTGATGCAGAGGCCATGGAGGGTGCTGCTTACTGGATTGCTCTTCATGACTTGCATATGCTGCTTTCCAATAGAATCCCAAACCACCAGCCCATGGATGGCATCACCCACAGTGGACTGGGCCATCACCTGTCAATTACTAATTGAGAAAATGCTGTACAGGTTTGTCCATAAGGAGGTGTCTTCTCAGTTGAGGTTTCCTCCTCTCCAATGACTGTGGCTTGTGTCAAGTTAATGTAAAACTCGTAGGACAAATATTAAAATTTGTCACGTCAATCTGCTCCAATGAAAACTTTGGAAATGGCCTTATCGATACAGAATTTAGTGTGTGATTTACTTTCTCTTTGAGCACAACTGTGATGGTAACATTGAAATAACTGCTATTAGCATTGGAAAACGTAAATCTATTAGTTCGTTAATAATTTTGAGATATATGACAATATATAGTGAGTCCTACAATTTGTGAAATTATTGACAAGACAAGACTATATGAGAAGCACTAGAGACCGTATAACTGGGATCAAGTCAATTCTCACTTTAAATGGAGAACACATATTAAGTAAACTATATATAGTTAATTTAAGAGAAGATTTTAAAATTTATTATTCTTTTTCTCTTTCTTATGGAAATATGGCTTAACTTCAAGTTTCTGGAGTAGCAATAGTATTTATATTCCTAAGGCTCTCAGATGGTCTAAGGATCCAGGGACTTTAATGAATTCAAAGAGACCAACTATCTTTCCAAAGATCTCACAGAAAAAGAAAAAAAATGGAAACTCATTTTGTTTTTTACTTTTTGTGCTAGGCGTTGGACTCTTAGCTTCAAGCTTGCCACACACAGGCTTTCCCGGCAAACTCCAGCACTGGAAAACATCAGCCTCCTGTTGGGTCCCATAGTGTCTGCTGTCTACAGGCTCCTGGTCATTACTCGATCCCCATTTGTTTCCATCTTTCTCACCCCTGGTCAGCGACCCATTGCAGTGTGGTGCTCCTCACTCAGACCTCAGATCTTTAAGTCTTGCTCACACACGCTAGGGTAGGCTTTAAAGTCTGAAAATCCTGAGCCCTACTATGTGACTTACTAGCTGTGAGAGCTTGGATAAGTGATTTTGGCTCAAGCCAATTTTCAGTCTTATAAATAGTTTACCCAGCACTGTATTAAGACTGGTTACACGTATCAAACGAGAAACGCTTTCTAAATACGCATAAGAAGACATGGCAGAGAGCAAAATCTCTAATAGCGCAACAAAGACTTGAGAGCAGAGGCGTGTTCTTATAACGCTCACAGAGAGATTTAATTATGTGTATGTGGGGAGCCTTGAGAAAAAACCTAAGGACGAGACGAATGAAATTGTACATATAGTGTGATTTTCTCTGTGTGTGGCCAGGAGAGTGGCACTCGCTAAACCTTTCACTCCAGGTCTTTACCATTTTCTACCTTCCTCCTTTCACCTGCATTTACCCCAGGCAGTCTAGCCCATGGGCTGTGGTGGAGGTGAGAGCCTCCTTCTAGGATGACAGAGAAGAGTGGGTCAACTCTTGGGCTGTTTTTGGGTTTAAAGGAACATAGCTACATTTGCATCTTATGACATGTGCATTAGCCTGGGTCTTGAGGAATTAAACCCCTACTATCCAGGTAGATAGATAGTAAAAGAAACTATGCTTTGTGCAATTAGGGCACTAGGGTTGGGGGGGGTGTTAATGCAATCCCTTGTTTTATTGCTGTTTTTCCTTTTTCTCCTTCTTTTATTCTTCCCTCCCTCTCTCCCTCTCCCCCCATCCCATAAAGAAAAAGAAAAGGTCTCATGTAGTCCAGATGGCCTCAAATTCACTATGTAGTCAAAGATGATCTTGAACGTCTGATCTTCCTGCCTGGGAAGGGGAAACAGAAGAGACCTCTTGGGTGAACTGGGGGGACAGATCAGCATGGGAACCTGAGGGACCGGCTGCCAGTGGGTGGGTGGAGGGGGAGGGTGCTGAGGGAAAGGACTGGAAATGGAAAGGACTGGAAACCTCTATGGGGTTGGGTAGAAGCCTGGCGCAAGGGAAACTCCTAGGTGTCTACAAGGATGGCCCAGGCTAAGACTCCTGGCAGCAGAGGATCCATCCCCTGTGATCAGATTGGTGGCTACCCTGATTGTCAGCAGAGAGGCTTCATCTAGTGGCTGATGGAAGCAGATTTAGAAACCCATGGCTAAACATTAGGCCAAGGTCTGGGAGTCCTGCTGAGGAGATGGAAGATGGATTGTACGAACCCTGGAGGTCAGGGCTGTTGAAGGAAAGCCCACAGGAATAGCTAGCCTGGTCCACGGGAACTCACAGACTCTGAACCAACAACTAGGGAGCCTGAGTGGGACCTACCTAGTCCCTCTGCATATATGTGACATTGTGTAGTTTGGTCTATTTGTGGGACTCCTGGAAATGGGAGCAGGGACTGTCCCGGTGCTTTGGCTGGGACCTATTGCCTTGCCCAGCCTGAATACAGGGGCAAGTGCGTGATAAGTCATGCTTTGTTGATGCCCACGGGAAGCTTATCCCTTTCTGAGTGGAGGAGGAGGGGTAGGTTGAGGGGGAGTGGAGGGAAAGTTGGGGGAGGGAGTGGGAGGAGAGGAGGGAGGGGAGGCAGCAGTCAGGATGTAAAATAACAAATAAAGTTAAAAATAGTGACAGGTATAGTTCATTGTAGTTTTGATCAAATTGGCAAAGTAAGAAGCTCTGAAAGGATCAACAGTAATTATTCATAGTCAATATTAATGATGATTTCTTCATACTCTAAAATTGATAACTGGAACTTTCTGTGGATTAGGGGTTAGAAAGCTGGTGGGCCAGATTTTGATTTCCAGAGGAGGGAAACGCCTAGATATTGGGGGGAGGCCTTGGTTCTGTCTCAAAGTGATGTGCCAGACTTTGTTGATTTCCTGTGGGAAACCTTACCCTCTCTGATGAGTGGATGGGGGGATGGGGTGGGTGGAAGGTGGAGTGAGTGGGAGGAGGGGATGGAGAGGGAACTGAGATTGGTATCTAAAATGAGAAAAGATTTTTTTTTTTTTTTTTTTGGTTTCTTGAGACAGGGTTTTTCTGTAGCTTTGGAGCCTGTCCTGGAACTAACTTCTGTAGACCAGGCTGGCCTCGAACTCACAGAGATCCCCCTGCCTCTACCTTCCGAGTGCTGGGATTAAAGGCGTGCACCACCACCGCCCGGCCAGAAAAGACTGTTTTAAAAACATAAAATAAAAGAGAAGGTAAAACTTTCTAATCTTGAAGTTTCGTACCAAACATGTTCATCAGTCTCTCTCTAGTCACCTAAGATCACTGGTGACACACTTGTCAAAATCACCCCTGTGACTGCCATCCTAGATCACAGGGCTGTTTTTAATGTTTTTCTTAGAAACTTATTATACTTTAAGAATAATGTTGAACATTTTTTTTTCCAATTTTTGTCTGGAAAGACGTATTTGTATAATGTAATCATTTCCAGCAACCTAGCTTCCTTTCCCATTTCTTGGGTAACATATTCATGAAGTAGACTAGGCTTGTTTTCGCCAGCTCTGTTGGTGATGTCTCTATTCAGACTGCGAGTGGATGGTTTACTCCAAAAGTCAGATCTAGACCATAGCAAGGCCTGGAGGTATCTGCCTGTCATCCCAGCCCCTGGGAGGCCGAGGCCCCAACCAGTCAACCAACTAAACTGATGTAAACATAAGATTTGTTTAGATTCTAAGTCACTTGTTTTTATTTATTTTTTAATGAAGGATACTGTTTTGACTTCCTTAATATGACATTTAGATGTAGGTGCTCACAAGAAATTCAAATTATATTGTTTGCTTATTGGCCCTGAGATAAATGCTAATCAGGAGAGTGCTGGATGAGACTAGGGAGCAGTCACCTTTTTCTTCCAAATCCCTGCTACTTAAGACAGACGAGTAGAGATGTAAGCACTATGGAATGGATGTCAAAGGTTCATAATTAACATTTTCACTTTAGCTTGTGTGTGTGTGTGTGTGTGTGTGTGTGTGTGTGTGTGTGTGTGTAAATCTCCTAACGTAACCCGGGTTGGTCTCCAGCTTTCATTTCCTTCTGTCTAAGCCACCCGAGCACTACGATTATGTACATGCACCTGCCAGCTCCACTTATTAAAAATATTTCAAAGGGAATTTGAAAAATACAGAAATGGAGAATGTATTACATGTAGTTTACCACTGAGAATAAAAGGACATATACACAAGTACCCAATGAATCGAAATGTACACGTTTAAATGAACAACTCCTAAACAGTGATGGTAAACTTAAAAGTAGTTTAGCCTGAGTACTATTTACACATTAGGTGGACTCAGCCACTTGCCTTTATGTCTAACTTTATTGCCCAAATGCAAACAAACAAACAAACCAAACCAAAACAAAAACTATGGTTCATTCAGAGAAACCTTGGAAGGAAAAAAAACACGGTTCATCCAGGGAAACCTTGGAAGGACAGAATGTCCTTCCTCCTCCTCTCACCTCTGTGGCAGGAATGTGGTGGAACGAGGGAGGTGGGGCAGGAAGGGGTGAACAGGAAAAGAGGTTTGAGGGAAGTAAGAAACCGGAAGTAAGAGGAAGGGACAGAAGGAGAAATGCTCGGTGGAGGGGAGGAGACCGTGAGGAAGGAGCAGGGTAGCCAGGAAAATGAGAGCTGGGGCAAGTCCCAAAGAACCGAGGCCCAGTACCTCGCTCACAGTTCCCACCACACCTGCTTTCCTGGTTTGGTTCTTGTGGTTGTTTCCCTTTCGATCTATGGCAGACTTTTTTTCTGAGGGCTCTGTCCACTATGCTCTTGAGTAAGTAGAAAAATAAAAGGTTTTCTGAAGAAAAAAAAAATCACCACCCTCAAATTTGACTTGAGGAATTAGCCTCCTCATGTTTCTTCTTATCAACTTGCGAGTAAGGATTCGGAGGTGCTCCTCACAGGCAGTTAATTCTCTAGTATGTCCTGGCTGAGTTGTGTGAAGGGAATATTTCCTCTCTGGAGAGAGTAGAACAGAGGGTATTTCTGAGTGTCTGTAAAACTATCTAGCCCCATGTTTTGTCCACATGGATTTTTCAATGAAAACTCACAATATTATAAAGCTCCCTTTAGATAATGTCCCCTATACATAATATTTTTTCTAGTTAACTATGAGAATTGTGTGGACTTGTAGGCCAAAACATGTGTGTGCTATGTTTATATCATCTTTAAAATAATTATTTTTATTAATATGTGTATGGGTGTGTTTGTGTCTTGGGAGTATACATGTTTTATGTCTGGGTGCCCAAGGAGCCCAGAAGATGGTATTGGATTCCCCAGAGCTAGGGTTCCAGGGAGTTGGAGGCTGACCTAAAATATAGGCATTGAGACTCTAGCTCTGGTCTGCTGGAGGAATAGCACTCTGAATGGCTGAGCCAACTCTCCAGTCTCATTTTCAACCAGATTTTTACTGCTAGTTTTAGCTTTTAAGCTTAATTTGTTTCTTTATAAAATTAATATAATAAAAATTTCAGGTAGAAAATTCAAACAGTACAAGGCTGAACAAAGAATACAGCATGTCCTGAGTCAGTTTTTCAATGTCTGAGTCTTGTTCACTCTTCTGTTTTGGTAGCTGTACACAGCAGACATATATTAACTTAAAATTATTATTATTTTCATTATTATTGTTGCTATTGTTATTATTTTGATTTTCAAGACAGAGTTTCTCTGTGTAACAACTCTAGCTGTCCTGGGAGTCACTTTGTAGACCAGGCTAGCCTGAACCTCACAGAGACCTTCCTGCCCCCATCTTCTGAGTGCTGGAATTAAAGGTGTATGCCACCACTTCCCCACTACAATTGTATTCTTTATGTGTGAATGACTTCCTACTATGGGAGTGAGGATGTAGTTTCTGCTACCATCTATTTCTTTAATCTGTAACTGCGCCAGTAACAGTTTTCGTTAAACTGATATTTAGACGAGATGCTTTTTAAGTGTGTTGCTAGAGATGGTCCCTGGTATTGTGTATGTTGGGCAATCACCGGACCACCAAGGGACATCTCTAGTCCTTACATTAACATTTAGAAGTCCTTTACATTTGTTTTGTGTTGTTATACTTTTTGTATTCTGGAGTGTATCTCTGGAATTTTCCTAAGAGACCATAGAGGTAAATGATATATTTATATGCATGGATTGTCCTTCTAGTCTATGAGTTAGAAAAACATAGACTGGAGTTAAAAACTCAGCACTGAAGATTTTTGTTGTTAAAGATATAGGCAGGCAGGTGTACTACCGGTTACTCAGGAGGCAGATGCCGGGGAATTACTAGAGCCTACGTGTGTGAGGGAGCCTGGGCAACATCGCAAGACTGCCCTCAAACCCAGCCCAAAGCAACACAAACCCAAATCTGCCTGTTCACACTTTAAACACTCAAAAACAGGGAGTTTTTTTTTTTTTTTTTAAGAGACCCCATTCTTTTTGCTGTTTTTGTATTTTTTTTTTTTAAGACAGCGTTTCTTAGAAACCTTGGCTGTCCTAGAACTAGCTCTATAGACCAGGCTGGCCTCGAACTCACTGAGATCCACCTGCCCCTGCCAAGTGCTAGGATTAAAGGCCTGCGCCACCACCTTCCAGCCGGAACCCCATTCTTTTATAGTGCCAGCAGCCTCTTACAAGAAGAGCAGCTTGCACAGACTTCTGCTGCTGCTTCGTGTGGGCCCATTAAGAATTCTTGATGTCAGGCATATTTTTTCTTCTGAAGTTTGTGTTTGGACACACTTGTGGAGTTTTGACATGGGCTGGATGCGTTCACTCGCCGCTCTGTTTTTCAGAGAACCCTCGCCGTAACATCCGTGCCGCTGCCCAACCTGACAGAAGCGCCCTTCATCTTCAGTTTTCATTTCTCGTGCTCAAGTGACTTATCATGGCTTTCATTTCCTGCCGTTCACAGGCTTTTTCGTGAACTGTTTGGTGTCCACTTACACCCTTGGTTAGTAGATTTTGACCTAACCAGATGATGGCAGAGATTACTCTAGATTCGAGCAGAGGTATAGAGCCAAATCGCTGCGGAAGGAGCTCATGAGGCAGCAATGCTTTTCCTCAGGGCTGTGATGCACACCTAGACCGGACAAGATAAAATAATGCCTCGGAGATTAAGGTTTTTAAAAATTATTTAACTGTACAGATTAATAGAATAAATGTGAAACTCTGAGATATGAAAACAGTGTGTAGTGACAAAATTATAGTAGCTAACATTTCTGTCTTCTAATTTTTTTTTTTTTTGGATTTAGCACATAGTCCCATATTTATAGGACAAAGTGAGATATTTCAGTGAATGTGAACCACAGTGTGCTGGTCTGTCTGAGAGACGCTAGTCTTTGTCTGTTCTCAATATCGTAAAGAATCTTTTGCCCATAGAGGTACCTCAGGAATCTGTTTCTTGCGCCTTCTCTCCGGACTTTCCCGCTGTCAGCGGTACTCACAGCTGTCTGGAATCAGCTGAGTATGTGACATGAGCGTCTGACCGTCCACGGGCTGTGTAGTGACATTCTGTGACAGCCGCGAACATAAGAGGCTTTAGAATTTAGGACTGGGAAATTCTGAGATCAAACCAGGGAAAGGGCGGGGCCAGAAACTCCAGGGAAGAAACTTCAGGTCTCATGGCTCCGCAGGTGTTGGGAGGAGCCGGGCTGTGTTGCGTGAAAACTGAAACTTGGGCATGGAAACCCAGTCACAGAGGAAGCCAGAGACAGAGAGAAGAGAAACCAAACAGAAAGGCAGCGATTCTAGCTCTCGCTGAGGGAGGGTTGCACTGTAAAGCTTTCGTACGTTCCGATATCGTACTTCTTTCTTCCCTTTTCTAACTGCATCAGATCTCTGGCCTGTAGGTATTTGGGCCCATATTGTGAGGTCCTTTAGAGTTTTCTAGGCAAGGGCCAAACATTAGCAGTTTTTGAGATGTGCAATAACTTAGGTATATTACATGGTGGCAGCGCACGCCTTTAATCCCAGCACTCGGGAGGCAGAGGCAGGCAGATCTGTGGGTTTAAGGCCAGCCTGGTCTACAGAGCAAGTTTCAGGACAGTCAGGAGTGTTGCACAGCGAAATCATGTCTAGGAAAAGAAAAAAAGAAAAAAAGAAGGGAAGAAACAAAGGAAGGAAGGAAGGAAGAAGGAAACTGATCTGAGGAATTATTAAGATGAAGCATGTGGAAATGGTTGAAGCTAACTGAAGCTGTTTGGGGCATGAAAACCAGAGAGATGTTTAGTTTTGTGTCAGTCTGACTTTCAGATAGTGTTTTAAAAACTATTTCGTTAAATTTAAATAACTTCTATTGAGTTTCTGTTACGCTACCTCTAGCTTTGTACAGTAGAAAAATAAGACAGGGTGAGTGCCCTTGGAAGCTCCTACTTTTCTACTTAGGAGGGAACTTTTGTCCTGGAGATCTCTATTCCAACAGAACCTGGAAGAACTGGGTACTGAGGATAGAGTGAGAGCAGGTATAAAGACAGGGACTAAGAATAAAGGATGGGGACACCTTAACGGAGGAGGAGCTAGAAGAAGTGGAGTCAGGAGAGCTGCAAAAGTCCAGGGTTAAAAGCAAAGACAAAGAAAGGGATGTGGCACACGGCCATGAGTGACCTTAAGTGCTGTAGAAAGGTTGGGAGGAGTTGGTTTGGTGTGTAACAGATGGTTCATGATTCTAGAAGGAATTGTAAGGGGCCAGTGAAGAAATCAGTGCAGACCATTATCATAATCTGGGCCTTGGAGAGATAAATGGAGAAAACATGGCAGGAGGCACAGCAAGGCCTAAAGAGTGCTCTGGGGAGTTAGCTCTAAAGACTGGTGTCGCTGAGAAAGCAGGACGACCCAGGGCTCCTGAGAGACTGAAAGAAACAAGGATGCAAGGAGATAGTCTGTCTGTTCTCTCTTTCCCTCCCTCCCCCAGCCCACTTTTTCTCTGAATGAAGGTCAAAGAGATCAGCTTACCAGGAGGTATTCTGACGTGGAACCAAAGAGAGAAAGACTATAATGCACAGAGGAATTCAGAGGGGAAGAGAAAGGAAGTGAGACACTTTCCTCAGAACAGTAGCAAGCTAGAAGCAGAGTCTTGTGATCGGGGATTTTGGGCACCTAGAGGAAGAGAAAGTGTTGAACGACCAGCAAAGGGATGGAATATAGAGAGGCAAAAGGAGGCTTTCATAGGGTAGTGAAGAGACAAACAGACAGGAATCCAGAGAAGAATCAAGAAATGAAAGCCATCCCAGGTTCTGGGAGTACCCAATTTCACACTTTCCCCCTCCCCGAGCCATACCATTTTACTAAGAATTTAATTCCAGAGCAGTTCGGCGTCTTACGCATGAATTTGTTGGTGTTCTAATCCCTACCCGCTTCTTTCTTGGAAATAGGTAGCCTATGGAGTTAATTTAGGGAGCTAATGAAATCCGAAGTCTGGCCCACTCAAGAGGTCAGTGCCTATGTGTGTTAAACAAGCATCCATGGGAGTGAGGGAGTCAGGGGGTCATGGTCAATGGTTCAGGAATATCCTACATATCAGAGTGTGTGTTGTGGATAAGAATATTTTGTCAAATGTTTACACCATCACACTTTCGCATATGAAAATTGCATGTGTGGTTTATATGTAATAATTGCCCGCTCCCTCGTCTTCAGAAAGAAGGGCATTGTTGCAATGCCTCTTTTGCAATGAAAGTCTAGGTTTCACTGTGGAATTCAAAGGTTTAGAAGCCATCAGTCCTTTCTGGTGATGGAATAAGTGTTTAAAGTGTCTTAAACGTGTGCCCAGATCTTAAGACTTAGTTCCTTCCATTTCTGTAAGTCATCTGAATAGCTCTGAGTGTCTCAGGACTCATTTTTCAGAAATTTCCAGGATGGCCGAGTCCTCTCACAGGGAGCCCTGGCCTGATATTCTCATCTGTAAGTAGCCAGCATCAAATCCGGACTTCTAAACTGGATTTCAGAAGCGACCATTGGGGCCAAATGAAATGATTGAAGACCATCTCTATGTCGTGTCCACGTGCAGTCCAAGTGGCCACAGAATAGGCAACTGTGGCAGTAGTAGGCATGACTTTATTATTACTCCTGACTACAACCGTCTCAAGATTTTTATTATTTTTGATTTTTCACTTGAGAACTTCACACCATATATTTTGATTATATTCACCCCCTTGCTACACCTCCTCCCAGATCCACACCCACTTTCTCTACCTAGCCAGCTCTGAGTCCTCTCTTTTGCTTTTAAACCCCATCCAATCCAGTTTGTGCGGCTCTCGGATGCATGGCCTTTCTCTGGAGTGTGACTGACCTCCTAGAGGCCACAGCCTTAGAGAAATCTTGCTCTTCCTCTCCAAGCAGCTGTCGATTGCCGGGAGCGCCAGGCTCAGGGTGGCCCTCTGTGCCCCCTCCCCTCGCCGTGGGGATTGTGTCTGGCTTAAACTTACACAGATCTTGTACCCGCTGTCACACCCACTGCGAGTTCATATGTGCAACCGCCCTGTCATAACTGCCCTGTGGTGTTCATATTTTTATGTGCTTGCTTTTCAAACATTAATTGCTGAAACTAAAGAGAATGCGATTCTGGAAACAAAAAGAGGTGGAAGTTTCGTGTTTTCAGAGCGCACTGTGATCATTGGTTACTCTTCACCCTGCTGGGACAGCAGATGGGCATGTCGTCAGTGATGTCCATGGGCTTCAGCGTGAGGTGGGGTCAGAGAGTGCCCTGGCCTCCGGCCCAGGAGATGGAGAGGAATGACTCAGTGTTTCTGGCTGAGTTCCAGGGAGGCCCCAGAAGAGCCCTTCGTACTGAGCTGGTTCTGAGGCCGTTAGCATTTATCTGAACTGGCAGACCTTCTCCTGAGACTAGGCTCAAGGCGGATGAAGCCCATGTCTACTGGTGCGTGTGTGTGTGTGTGTGTGTGTGTGTGTGTGTGTGTGTGTGTGTGAGAGAGAGAGAGAGAGAGAGAGAGGTGTGTTTGCCACTGCTGTTGCCAGATCTAATTCATAATTCCACAGAGGACAGTGTGTCTCCCGCCATCCTGTGTCTCTTATGTTTCTGCTTGGGGAGGGGTAGTCCGTATTTCAGATGTATTCCTAATCAAGGAGTGTGTGGCTTTTGTGTTGAGACATTGGTCATCTCTGTGCACGAAGCCCTGTTTTGGCTGGCTAAACTCTTTGACCTAAAATTCTAGCCATTGCCCACAGATGTCCTTATTTGTATCTCCTTTGTGCTTCATTTGAAAGGTAAGTCAAGAATGGCTACACACACACACACACACACACACACACACACACACACACACACACATATATATATATATATTTGTTTTTACATCCCAACCAAAGTTTCCCCTCATCCCTCCCACCCGCCTCCCCTCTACCCCTACCCTATCCACTCCTCCACTGTTTCTCCTCAGATGCAGGCAAGCATACATGCCATGGATATCAGCCAACCATGGTATATCAAATTGCAATGAGACCAGGCACCTCCTCTTCTATTAAGACTGGATGAGGTAACCCAGTAAGAGGAATGGGTCCCAAAAGCAGGCATCAGAGTCAGAAACAGTGCCTGCTCTTACTGTCAGGAGTCCCACAAGAAGATCATGTTACACAACTGGAACATATATGCAGAGGGCCTACGTCAGTCCCAAGCAGGCTGCCTGGTTGTCAGTTCAGTCTTTGTGAGCCCCTGTGAGTCCAGTTAGTTCGTTTTGTGGGTTTCCTTGCAGTGCCCTTGACCCCTCTGGCTCCTACAATCCTTCCTCCCTTTCTTCCATAGGACTCTCTAAGTTCCGCCTGATGTTTGGCTGTGGTCTCTGCATCTGCTTCCATGAGTTGCTGGGTGAAGCCTCTCTCATGACAGTTGTGTTGGGCAACAATTTTGAGAGTAGCAGAATGTCATTAGGAATCATTTCATTGATTTTTTTTCTAGCCGTGTTTGGCTCTATCCTAGGTCACTGGGGTATCCGGCCTCTGTGTCCTGGCCCTCACGGTTGGACACCCTCTTAGGGTATGGGTCTCCAGCTGGGCCAGTCCTTAGCTAGTCCCTCCCACAATTTCTGTGCCATATTTAACCCAGCACATTTTGTAGACAGTACAAATTATAGGTCGAAGGATTTGTGGCTGGGTTGGTGTTCCAGTTCCTTCGAGGAAGTCTTGCCTGGTTACAGGAGATGGCCAGTTCAGGCTTACTAGCCCCCATTGCTAGGATTCTTAGGTAGGGTCACCATCATAGATTCCTGGGAGTTTCCCTCGCTGTAGGTTTCTCATCCCAGAGATAGCCCAGAATTCAGTTGTCTCTCCCAGGAAGAGTGGCTACTTTTTATCTATATGTTTAAGTTATCTTCCGCTCAGTCTGTGTAGACCCCTTGTAATTTACTTCGTGCTTTCAGCATAAACATTTACTTACTCCCCATTGCTAAATCTGTACCAAGAACTCTGAACAATATCTTCACATACAAATGAGAATTTTCAATGGAAAGGCAGAAGGTCTACCTTGGCTCCAAAGTTCAGGGCCTGTCACCAGAATGGCTTGCAATGGAGCTGGAGTTTGATGTCTTTGCTGTCCCAGACCCAAGATTGTTCCTTTTCACAAACTCAACATCTGGATCCTTTATCAGCCTTTATAGTGGTTTTCTTGGTTTCCATTTCTGGAAAGATGGCTGGGTCGCTGTATGCAGCCATCAGTATCACGGGAGACCACCATGGGAACTGGAGCCAATGAAATCTGGCTTTGAGCTTTGGATAGGCACTGCTTTTTGATGCTGTGCTTTACTTTGGATACAAAGTATCTCTCATAAGTTAAAATCTTGGTCTCCAGTGCAATGTTCAGAAAATGAGAAATGATTGGATTGTGGCATATGGGTGGGACTCCTGACCTACTCAACATGTTGATATGCAGATGAATTCACAATCTGAGGTTGTTTTTTTTTTTGTTTGTTTGTTTGAGGACTTCCACTTTGGAGGAATGAGTTCATTTGAGGGGTGGTCTGGAGGTGTTTGTCTTCTCTATCATCCCTTCTTGCTCTCTCGGTCTCTCTTTGTGCTTCCTGGCTGCAATGGGGTAAGTTGTTCTGCTCCTCCACATTCTCATACTGTAATGTTTGACCTCACTGTGACCCAGGAACAACGAAGCCAGTGACAGTGGACTGAAACCACTGAAGTCATAAACCAAAATGAATCTTCCATCTTCAAATTGCTTTCTCAGCCATTTTGGCTCAGTGATAAAAAGCTTCTAACATACCCTGCGACCTTGATCTGTAGAAACTTCTGAGTTTTACTCTTAGTGACAAGTGGCACACACTCAGTAAACGATACCTGCATTCATCATTTCCCTGGATGTGGAAGGTAAGAGTTTGTAGCATCCTTCCTAGAAGGGCAGAAAGCAGACAATACTTTTCTGAGTCTGGAAGATTGTGAGCCTGTTTGGCCTATGCACTCCTTGGCTGTCTTTCAACACCAGTCAAAAACTCATGTCTTGAATAGATGTTCCGCCCGAGGAGCCCTGGTTTTCCTCTGTGACCTGATGAGGGTCTCTGGTTTGTTCAATTTTCACAACTTTCCTGCAGTATCTCCAAGTCAAATGAGGAAAAAAAAACATGCATTATCCTTGAACCCAAGAGCAACACCAATTTGACTCTTAAAGATTGTCAAGTCAAAGTTTATTATGTCAATAATAAGGCAGTTGGCTTGATATCCCATACCAAGTTCTATAACTGTCACTGTGCCTATCACTCCAACCACTGATACGGGTCCCTAGGTTCTTCTGTGATCTGCCTTTCTTCCTGCTAGAGAATCTGACACAACTCACTGTTCTAACAATTCAGTATGTTAGAAGCAATGGCTTCCAGTCCTCTGTTTCCTTCCAACTCATGGACCATCTCGTTATGGTTTCTTTCATGAACTGGGCATAGTGCAAGCCATTCACAGGGCCTTCATGCTCTCTCTACTCAAGCACTGGTACAGGTGCTTCATCTAGCACATGGCTGTCAGAGAGAACTTCCATACAAGAGCCCTTGGCTCCTCCCACACCTACTACCCACCTGGATGAGAGCAGAGGGCTTTCACTTATGGTCCTCTGAGGCAGGTGCTTCATGGACTATCGTTACCCCACTATGAGTGAAGCAGTCAGTGTGTGCATAAATTCTCAGCTCTTCATATATACTTAAGTTTCTTATGTTAAAAAACTACCCCTTTTGTAATCTTCTGGCTTAGAGCATGATGGGAAAATTTTTAATTGTCATTTTAAGTATGCAGGTATTTTGTCTACGTATCACATATTTCTATGTATCACATATGTACCCGGTGCCTGTGGAGGTCAGAAGAGAGCATTGGATACCCTGGATATGGAGTTCCAGACTCTTGTTACCCATCCATATGGGTACTGGGACTCCAACTTAGGTCCCCCGGAAGAACAGCAGATGCTCTTAACGGACCAGACATTTCTCTAACCTCTCAGCATGATTTTCTTTTATAAAGCATGAAACTGCAAATGTGGCTACTTCCCTCCTTTCTCACCTGCTCTTGCCACCTTGAGATGTTTAGCTTCCCTTCACTGTTTGTCAGTGAGAAGCCCTTATGAGCTGAGCTCGGCCAGCACTTCCTTCTGCACATCTCACCACTCTACAGTATTTTCTCTCTCTGCTTTCTGCAGAGAGCTCATCGGCATCTCATCCTTATCCAGACTTCCTGGTCTTCCCTGAGCTGCAGGTCCTCGGCTCGCCTTGTTACCTCGATGAACTCACAAGCCTTGTCTTGTCCTAGGAAAGAGATTCGTTTTCTCTCTGCTTCCGTGAGTCCTGAATTACTTATTTTACATTTATTGAAGATGTGAAATATAAGAGAAACAACGCATTAAAAATTAAATAGAAAATCTTTTTTGGCTTCAGCATATGAATATATTCATTTTGAATAAATATTTCACCTACCTACTTAGAGTGAGGTAAATTACTAGGTTTTAGCCAGAGAACAGCTTGAATCAACTATTTTTGCATTTCTCCATCTCAAATGATGCATGGTGTATTGATTCATGCGACTGAAGAGGGACTGTATCCCACATTAAAGGAGTTAGTTGCCTTGTTCAGTTTCCAGCACCCACGAGGCAGCTCAAAAACACATGTAGCTCCAGCGCCAGGGGATCCAATGTCCTCTCTGGCCTCCACAGTTACCTGCAGCCATGTTCACGTGCACACATGCACACACACAAACACATATGATTAAACATTATAAAAATAAACAGTTTTTTAAAAGCCCAGTGAATAATAGCAGTAATCAACAGAATGGAAAAATAAAAAGTCTGGTCTCCTCTGATGCTGAGAAGGATGGGAAGCAGCAGTTAGGATGTTTATTTATGATTACTAGGTGTCTAAATGCCTCAACCCCTTTGGAAAGTAGTCAAAAAATACTTACTAGGGAAACACTGAATTTATTTGTCACCCAACAATACCACCGCATTCCATTTTTTTTTGCATTTTCCCAAGAGAAATGAAATACCAGCCACAAAGCACTTGCACAGGGGAGTTCATTACAGCTTACGTCGTAATAAAGGCAGGAAGCAGCCTAGCTGTCCATCTATAAAAGAATGGGCAGGGAAACAATGATAAATATGATGTATTCAAATGTTGAAAGTCACTTAACAATAAAGATAACAAATTTTTCATGTATGCAGGAGCACACAAAAAAGAAAAAAAACCTCAAACACAAGACATATGCCCAGTGGAAAAAAGTAGACGAAGTTAGTATTTTATGGCTCCATTTTTATGAAGTTCCAGAGCAAGGAAAATTATCTCTGATGACAAAATCTAAAAATGAGTGATTATCTCTGGGGGAGTGTGGGCTGTGAGAGGCTGGAAAGGAACATAAGGGAGCTTTCTTAAATGATAGGGATATTATATAACTTGATAAGGATTTGGTTAAGCCGACATGCATTTGTCAGGTTCTCCATGCATTAGCTTGGAGAGTTTGTCTTTCACCAAACAGGAGTTTTCATCTCAAAGAGGTGCTAAACTCCAGCTGATGATGTGCGTGGTGGAGTACACGGGTGGACAAGGCTCTGATACTGCAGGTTACTTTATAATGCACTAAAAATAGGATGGACTTATGAACAAAGAGTGAGCGCATGGATACAAGGAGGTAAATAAAGGAGATGTTGGGTACTGGCTTGAGCTGGAGGGGTCTGGGTGCTCGCTCGACAGCTCCTTCAACTTTTTAACACCTTTGAAAATTTACACAATAAAATATTGTAAAAATAAGCAGCCAACAAAATAGATATCCAATGAATTCATTAATTTGAACATACATAGTTAGTGAATGTTTTTCATGAGATAAGTTAAATAGAAATTTATTTCCAACTCATAATACATTACAAAAAATACATTGTTTTCAAAGAGTATTGATTTCAAACAGTGATATCTCAGAAATATTTTACATTAAAATGTGTATGTGTTAGGCTGGCAGTGGTGGTGCACGCCTTTAATTCCAGCACTTGGGAGACAGAGATAAGTGGATCTCTTTGAGTTTGAGTTCAACCTGGTCTACAGACTGAGTTCCAGGACATGTTCCAAAGCTACAGAGAAACCCTGTCTCAAAAAAAAAAAAAAAACCCTGAAAAAAATTGTGTATGTGTGGATGGTCATGGTATCACTAAAAAGTAGAGCAATATAGGCCATTCTCATGGTTTGTCAGTAAGGACAGCACAGTGAGGTCATCAGCAGTTCACAGCCAGCCAACAACTTGTTTGCTCCCCAAGGGATGGTGATAAAGGCAAGCACTTGGGAGTGCAGAAATTAGCATAGATGTGGACGAGGACGATATTCTGCAGTGGACAGCTGATCAAGGAAGTGAATGATCACTCCCAGTCATCCACTAGGATTTGCTGGAAATTCTTCAAATGGAAGGTGATGAGGCTGCCCAGATGGCCCGGCCAGCAAAGAGTCAGCCATGCAAGCATGAAAGCGGAGTTTGGATCCCCATCACCCATGAAAGAAGTGGGCACAGTGGCACACATGTGTAACAGTGGCAGTGGGGAGTGGGGAGACAGAAGGATCCCTGAACCTAATTAGACAGCTAGCCTAGCCAAATTGATGAGCTTCAGGTCCAGGGAGAGACCCTGCCTCAAAAGAGAAAAGTAGTGTCTGGGTGCAGTCATTCAGGCCTTTAATCCCAACAGTCTGTAGGTAGAGGGTCTCTGTGAGTTCAAGGCCTGTCTGATTTGTAGAGAAAAGCTGGACCAGCTAAGCCTACATAACAAGAGAGATAATTAAACAATAACAACATCAAAACAAACAACAGAAACAAACTAACAAAACCCAGAAAATAGACATATCTAATACTGACTCCTGGCCTCTACACTCACACATTCACACATGTGACATGCAGGTGTATGGTCAGGTGTCCTGCAGTCATGGTGATGGCTATGGCATGCAGCTGTCAGTGGTGGCTACAGAAGCACTTGTAGCAGAGTTCCTAGGCATCACTTAATGGCAGAGCCTGCCATGGTATGTGAAGTTACGAAGTCATGTCTCAAAATCTGTCAGGGAGGGTCCAAGGTATGAGGCTTTCCTGACAGATGACTTTGGCAGGACTTCTGGCCACAGTCCTTGGTTTCTGTTTGCATTTTGAGCCCATTTCTTTAGCAGCAGTGTTGACTCTGAGAGTTATCGGTGGCTTTCATTGAACTTATTTTTCACTGAAACTAGCCAGGGTTGGGCTCCCATTGATTGACACCTGGAAGCTTTTCTGGTGCACCGATTTTCTGAGATCCACTGATCCTGTTCTACCTCTACCACAAAGGCATCCTCTATGTTGCAGCAAATGCATTGGCTGCAGGGAAGTCCCACCGTTGTTTCCTGCAGTCATTTAAGTTTCAGCTCTAAAAGTCTAGGCTTCGTATGCCCAGCCGCAATCAACTGTGTTTCTAATCAGAAACTTGCTGTGTAAGTAGCTCTTGTTCATTTGTGGTGTACTAGCTAGGTGAAGGGTAGGCTTGGGAGACACAAAGCTAAGTAAAACATGGCCCCTCTGGTACATTCCAGTTTTTATTTAATTTATTTAATTCCAGGTACATTGTTTTGCGTTACGAGTTGATTTTTGTTCAGAATGTGTGGGAGAGAGAGAGAGAGATCTGCTTTTAGTTTTGTACACACGAAGTCCAATTTCCCCAGCACCACTTGCAAAACAAAGCTCATGTTTTCTTTAGTGTGTTTGTGTAGCAAGATGGCAGCCTCTTTCACAGACTGGACTGGGATGCCAGAAGTTTCATGCAACTTCTTTGATTGGCACAACTTTCAAGAGAGCGTCTTGATAAACTAAGTTCCGTCTATGCTGTCTCTGCCTAATTTAGTCCTCCTCTATTTTGCCTTTCCTGGCCCAGTTCTTTTACATTCTTACTGAAATAAGTAGGCAGAGAGGCATTTTCCCCTAAGATGGAACTGGTCGTGTGTCCTGCCCCCGCTTCAGCACCTAGCGTGATGCTCGCTAGCAGTATTCTAACTGGACTTTGGGCTGCAGCATTCTTCTTGGCCCATCATCTTCAAGGCATGTTCCTGTCCTTTCCCTGGCCCGAAGTGGTGTCATGAACTGGGTTTGAGAATCGCTCCCTCTTAGTGGCACAATATGATCTTTACACATACTGTTCACGTGCCGCCAGTTTCCTGCCCACCCATGGGTGTTCGCCATCCCTGCTGGCGCAGAAGTAGGCTCGAACAGGAGAACACTCACAAAACTTCCCGAGTCGTCCCCAGATTATTCCCCACCTGTCTGATGACTGAGAAAAATGATTAATAACTCCGGTTGTTATCTGATGGTCTTCCCTGCGTGTACTTCTTTTAGACCTGGATTATTAAATCCTTACGCAGATTCTTCAGCCCATTTTGGGTTTTAAAAATGTGTCATAAAAAGTATTTTTATTACCACTGGAGTCTTTTTCAAAGTATCCTCAAATGATATTTGGTCTAGATTTCAGTTTATAGCCAACCTGCTGCATTCTGCGGTTTTATATGTTTTCCTTATATGGGCTAATTTTCTATCACTAAAACCCGATTTTTATCCCTATAATTATCATTTTGGCCATCAGTTATGCAGAATGGGTTCTGTTTGTTTATTCCTGGAAGAGATTTAATTGGCTTTGGAGTGAATGCGCTCTTCCCAGTCTTATGTACGACTGTGTTTCTGAATGTGTGACTTCCGATGAGGTGTTATGACAACAGTCCTCAGGCAGCTTATTTTTTCTCTTGCTCGTCAGTTACTTCTAGCCCCACCCCAACGCATTTGCTTATGTTGAAATCAATGGCCAGCCATGGCACCAAATAAAGACTGGTAGATTGCAGTTCTGGTGTGGTCTGGTACAAAATCACTGTGTGGCTTATGGTCACAGGAGTGTTTAGGGACTAATTTCCTCATCTGCAAAATTAGGAGCGATTACTTACCCAATGAATGTTTGCAAAGTAGTATCATGAGGTGGACATGGTGCCACTCGCTGGGAAATGTGTAGTCTAGCTTTAAATCATCAGCTCTAAGGCCTTTCAGCAAGCTCACAGCGCTGTATGCATCATGACCTGTCTACTTGCTGGGAAGTGTGTAGTCTAGCTTGAAATCAACCCTAAGGCCCTTAGCAAGTTCACAGCACTGTCCTGTGACGTCATGACCTGTCTACTTACTTGCAGAGATCTTTTGAAGATATTAGAAAAAAAAACAAACCTATAGTAACCAAAGTTTGTTTCTGACTTTTTGGGGACTTACAACAAATACTTCTAATTTGCTCGAATGGGAGTTCCATTAAACAGGCCTGAAAGGATTCAGGCCAAAAGCTATGTCCCGTTTGAAAGCTAGTCTCTGAATACTCTTGGGAATACACTTTGGATATCAGCTTTCAAAACACTTTTTTTTTTTAAAAGAAAAGAAAAGAAAAGATTTAAAGCAACAGCAACAGTTAGGGATCTTCACTTAGGTGTGGGAGTCAGCATTCAAAACTTCTGGAATTGCAAGACGGTATATGGGTTATGGCGATAACTCAGTCAGTAAAGTGCTTTTTGTACAAACCTGAGGAACTGGGTTTGGATCCCTTTATCCCACATAAAAAGCCAGGTATGGTGGCATACACCTGCATTCGCCATGCTGGATCAGTAGAGACAAAGGGACTCCGGGAGCTCCCAGGTGGATCAACTTGATTCCCAAGTGAGAGACCGCGCATCTAAAAATAAGATGGAGAGAGGTTGAGGAAGTCGCCCAAACTTATGTGTTCACAGTTTACTAGTGTTTCCAGAGTCCTTAAAATATTTATTCCAAGTATGTCACTTTTCTTTTGCATTTCATTTAATTTAAAGTTTGGCATTTGTTAAGATGCCATAGGGTAGGGAGTGAGAAGTTGGAATTCGCTGAGGTCACTTCGGGTCTTTTGCAGATGGGAGCCACCCAGAAGGGCTGTTTGCAGCAGGCGACAGCTATCGGGGAATATAACATAGAGGGAATAATGCAGGCAACATGGAAGAAAGTAGCCACGGAGATAGGAAATTCAGAGAACATCCTGCATGAAAATCAACTCCTAACAAGGTTTTGTCTGATTTTGGAAGAAGTAATAAAATAGTAAATGTTAATTTTTGTCTGTTTTTCAGACTCTTACCAGGGATAATAGTTCTTATTTCAATTCTTAATGATCACACTTGCCTTTCTTTTCTGCTCATGAATATTCACATTAAAATTTCTTACCACCATGCCTCTAATTTCCTTGTCTCTTTAGATCAATCTTCTAAAGATTCAAGAACAATAGCCAGCTGCTGGAAGGAAGCGTGTTCCGGCCTGTGACACAGACATATTGACACGTATGCTAGGGGACTGGAGGCTGGAGCCCAAAGCAAAGTGAGGGCAAAAACTGCCAAGATTTGAGCGGAGAGGAAGACTAAACCTCAGGAAAGGGGAAAGTTTTGCATTTTCTTTAAAAGATAGTAGAATTGCCCAGTGGTAGTGGCAAACGTCTTTAATCCCAGCACTTGGGAGGCAGAGGCAGGTGAATTTTTGAGTTTGAGGCCAGCGGCGGCTACATTGCTGGAATCAGGACAACCAAGGCTACACAAGGAAACCGTGTCTAGAAAAGCAGAAACAAATAAACAAAAAGATAGCAAAACTAGGGCATATGGAAATATAGGGAAGGAAAAATATTACTATGAGCTAGGAAGTATATTTTGCTTGCGATGAACTGAATTTTGGTTCAATTTTCTGTAATTCCTAGTTTCCTCTGTAAAATGTGGAAAACTAATAGCAGAACCTTGCTTCAGGCTTGTTTGTGATTAAAAAGGATTAGTTGGATGTCAAGTCTCTGCCCAGCTGGACTGACACAGGCCTCTTCCTCTTGCATGCATGTATAGAAGACATTGGAGCAACACTAAGCAGCAAGCTGCAGACTTTGTCCTGCTTCTATTATTTGTTAGTTTTCAAAACTTGCTCAGCCGTGGTTATTTCTTCTGTAAAATAGGGACAATTATGACAGCAATTTTATAGGAACCGTGTGAAGAAGAAACAAGCTAGTTCATGTAGAGTGCTTGTAAAATATGCGGTGCCCAAGTATTTGCTTTTTATTTTATTTTATTTTATTTTATTTTATTTATTTATTTTGGTTGTTTTTCGAGACAAGGTTTCTCTGTAGCTTTGGTGCCTGTCCTGGAACTAGCTCTTGTAGACCAGGCTGCCCTCGAACTCACAGAGATCCGCCTGCCTCTGCCTCCCGAGTGCTGGGATTAAAGGCGTGCGCCACCACTGCCTGGAAGCATTTGCTTTTCAGTGACCACAACTGATGGCCAATGATTCACAGAGCTGCTGCTCTTGCAGAGACCCAGGATTTGGTTCCCAGTACCCATAATAGCAAGTGGTTCACAACTGCCTGTAACTTCCAGGGGATACTGTGCTGTCTTCTGCTTCCGAGAACACCTGCACACGTATTGTGCACACACATTCACAGAGGCACACATAAAAGAACTAATTAAAAATAGCCATTTTTCAGGTCTCTGGGAGTTTGAGGTCAACCTGGTCTCTGGTCTACAGATCAAGTTCCAGGACAAACAAGACTGCATATAGAAACTGCCTTGAAAAACTAAAACCAAGCAACCACCCAAACAAACAAAAAACCAAAGAGAAAAAAAAAGAAAAAAAAGGAGCAATTTTTTAAAATTAAAAAAGTATTTTGATGTGTGTCTGTGTGTGTATGTCTGTTTGTACAGGTTTGTGTGCACATGTATGCAGAGGCCAGAGGTCAATGTCTGGTGTCTTCCTCAATTACTCTTCACATTATTTTTGAGACAGAATTTCTCACTGAATCTGGAGCTAGATGATTGGCTAGATCATTCAGCCAACAAGTCCCTGAGAGCCTCTTGTTTCAGCATCCCTAGAGCAGGAGGGTGGGGATTGCTTATAAGCACATGCCTGGCTTTTTCATGCGGATGTTGGGGATCAAACCCAGCTTCTCATCTTTACAAGGCAAACACTTTATAGACGGAGCCATCTCTCCAACCCTCACTACTATTTTTGAGCAGGTACAGAGGATCCAGGGGTGGACCGGAAGCTGGGAAGAGAACCAAGTGTGGTAGGAAGGGGTTCTGATCGGTTGGTGGTTTCCAATGGGAACTGAGTGGGGAAGAGCTGAGGAGAGACCCAGAGGGAGTAAGGCTAGCTAAACACACTGCTGCTTAGAGACTGGAGAGCCCGATGAGCAACCGTGGGAGGAGGGGAGGAGAGAAGCTGCTCATTTACACTGGAGACAGAGTCTTCAAACCCCAGTGTGCGTGACTCACCTAGGGAATCAGAACATGGATTCACCTCTGATCAGCCTGGATGGACCCAGAGATGCTGCCATGATTAACCAGATCTCAAGAAGGGCGGAGGATGTGTCGGTCATACCAGCAAGGATGCTGAGGGAGGACTGATGGGATTTGATGACTCATTGGTCATCAGGTGAAAAAGGTGTTTTTGCTTGTTTGTTTTGTTGTCATTTATTGTTTGAAAGGAACTAAACTAAAAATGAGTTTACCCTTCTGGGGTTGGTTTCCTGAACTTAGCGTTATGGGATGTAGAACAGTTTAATGACAAAAGGTTAGATTAATTTTCAGATCAGGGTTGACCCCTTCTTCACAGTTGTGAAAAGATGACTCTGGGCTTTGGCCTTTGTTCTCCGGTCTCTTAACTGGGAGGTTACAGAGATTAATGGAGGCACTCTGTTGTGAAAACAGGGGTACCACTTACTGAAGGAGTAGAAATCCTCTCTGCAGATTTCACAGCTCCCAGTGAGGCGCATGTGGGCCTTTCTGCATACGACTTTTCTATTCAGATGTAGGATACCTCAGCTGATTCTGTGTTTTGACAACCTTCTGAACTTGGTGTTTTCTAATTATTCTTTAGCTGACATAATTTTCAGGGCCCTCGAGTGCCAGGATTGGCGGCGGCTCCACCAGGGCAGCGTCCATTAGGAAAGTGCAATAGTTAGATTCTTCCTTTTAAGGTACTTCTCCAGGAGCGACCATCTGGAGTAAAGAGGGGAGTATCTGGTCAAACTCACTTATAATCACAGCCCAATAAAGGTAAATGGCAGGCTGGGGGGCAAGCTGTGACCTCTCAGTTTTCCAACCAGCGGCAGCGTTCTGATGACTGGAGAATTAGCTCTTCAGAACTTAGCTTCGTCTTTGTGTTGAAGATAAAAGGAATGATAGAGAGTAAACATTTTCCCCTTAAACTTGATCTGAACTTTCAAAATTGTTCTTGCATCTATTGCCGGTGTAACTTTTTTGGTGTGTATGTGATATTAAGGATTGAACCCAGAGGCCCCGCACATGTTAGGCACAGGCTCCATCACTGAACTACACCCTTACCCACAGCACCCCTGTATGTAATTGAGTCTGTAAGACTTTTAGGGACAAGGTCAAACTGAAAGGAACAAATTTATTACCTACAAAAACTTATGGAACATACTTTATTCTGAAGGCCTCATGAATAGCCATTTACAGTACTAACAGATGGTGGTTATATTACCATGTCCCTGGACTATCCAAGAACAACGTTTTATCTCTTGCTTCGTGAAAGAGATCAGAGAGCAACAAAAATAAATAAATAAATTCCAGGCCACATTATCAAGATGCTATTGCAGATATAATGGAGATAAAGAGTCTAAGGACTCATTAAGTTCTAACTGTTTCAAAAACAACGTATCCTTTCCCTAAACTAAATTACATAAAAGTATTTTTATTTGTTTTGGGCTCAATGACAGGGACACTAATAATGCAGATTTGGAGAAGGCTCTTCATTGGTATCGTCTGAGTCCAAAGACGTTCGGAATCACATGTGAATTCATTGCTAAATATACCATCTAAATTCCTGCCCCACCTCTCTGTATTTTCTTGTCTCCAGCCTCCTTCTTTGCTGCACTCCAATATTTTCATCCAGCCTAAAAACATCCCACCTTTGGAGGCTGTCAGGGCTCCAGAAGGAAAGCTCTACTGCCAACATTATTTTAACTTTGCTTGAGTAGTTGGCTGAAACCCTTGCCAACCTATTTACCTTAATTAGCTCCACAGGTATGGTTCCCTCAAGAGGAACTCTAAGTGTAGTTGACTCCAGATTCAAAAAGGGAAACCCTCCATCTCCTGAAATTACAGAACCATTAAGGCTCTTTGAGGCCTCCTCATAAGCAATACCAGATTTCTTCTTCAACTGAAAAGCTGAGCCCCCGTCGAAGACTTTGCGTGCACGTGGAGCTAATCACCATTAGGTGCCAATGGTGAATGACTGATCCTTGCTACCAGAGTAGTTGTCGATTGAGTGGATTCCACCATCTAGGTGTCTCATCCAAAGAATCCCTGAGACTTCTACATAGATGCATTATTATTTGACACCTCAACTCTCCCCTTCTTGTTGTATTCAGGGTCCCTAAGCATAATCTACCCGATAATTTGAGAAACCTGGGAGTTATCCAGCAATCCTCCATCCCCCTGTACCCAATCATTTCCCGGTACCTGCTGGTTTTCACATCTTACACATGTGTTGACTGTTCTCTCCCTGGCCCCTTCTGAGGATCCTTTTTAGCTTAGGCTTGACATTTCTCTCTGGGCACACATGGCAGCTCGCTAAGAGGTTTTGCTGCCTCCAATCACGGCCTCCTCTATCAAGATTTCAGTGACTCTTCACCCCAGCTTTGCTAGCTCCTTCGCGTAAAATTCGCAGCTTCCCACGATCCAGTTTTAATCAGGTTCGTCTCCTACCTGCTGCCCACTGGTTCACGCTTCATCTGCAGCAGGGTTCCTCAGTCTCAACACTATTGATGTTGTGAGTCAGATAACTCTTTGTAGGGGGGTGGTGCTGCCCTGTGTGTTGTGAGGTGTTTTAGCATCACCCTGGTCTGTCCCTTCTGACTGTCAGTGCTTCCCCTTTTTCCAAGTTTTGGGAACCCAAAGCAAAAGAAAAACACAGGACTTGGATGATTGCAGTTGGATCTGTGACCTGAAAGCTTTTCCCTGAAGTCTAGCTTTCAAGCATGTCCTTGCAGGGAGGGGTCAAAACTCCCCAGAACTTAAAAACAGGGGGTGAGTGCTGAATCCTACTTTTTTTGCACACACTATGCTATCAAGTGCCTTCATTCCCATGCTTCTGTTTATCCCATATTCCTTTTATTTTATTTTATTTTTTTCACTTAACATAGGGAAGGAGTTTGTTCTTATATCCACTGCCTTCACTGTTTTCCCTGAAGAAGGACGAGCATTTGGTTGGCCAAGATCTAGGGATTGATTGGAACCAAGTGTGAAGGAAGGAGGTCCCTTTGAAAGGCCACTTGTAAGTGTGTAACCTACTCCTCAGTTACCCGATTAGTAAGTGAATCCGTGTTTAAAAAATATAAACAATACAGAACATAGCATTGAAAGTGGAAGTTCCCCAGAGTCAAAGGGCTGTGCTTAAAACAAAATGGACTTACCCCAACATCACCTTCCTTTGGAGCCCTGTGTGCTGGCTCTAAGGTTGTGGATAGATTGAGGTTAGGTCAGCTCTAAACGTGGGGCAGTCTTGACTTCATGCTGTATGTCAGGGTTACCAGAGGAGGTGATGTGCACCTCCTGTCTGTCTAGCTCAAAGAGACGTCAGCAACACTCCACAGCAGCCACGGCCACCTCTCACTCAACCACCCCTTCCTCACCTCTTCCGGTTCTTCTTCCTTCCTTCACTCTAGAAGGCGCCACTCACAATCACCAGAGCTATTATCAGGAAGGAGAGGATCCTGACATTTTGTGACTTATCAGGTTATCAGTCCCAAGTCTACTTCATAAGGTCAAGGGTCAGGGTCAGGAGCAGGGGAAGCCATCCGTGGGTGAAGCCCTGAGTGAATGTGTGTTGTTGGCGCTGTATGGGCACAGTCAAGGGCCCTACTCTCAGGCCTGTGGGAAAATGGCAGAGCCCCCACATGTGTCCACCATAGGATGGTGCTCAGGGGGAAATGATGAAGCCTTCCCTTCTGGTCTAAGTGTGCATGTCCACCATAACCACATTTCATATTTGTGGCCTAAAGACTGCTCCCTTACAGAAGTAACTCTGAGGTTAGTTATGCCCGTCTCCTTGATCCACTATATTCCATACACCCTACCTTCTTGTTTATTACCCCTCCTCCTTGTCTAACCATATCCAATAACACTCCTGTTCTGCTCAACTCTATATAACAAACATACATGCTACGTTGCAATTTCTCAATTTAAGACCCCAGCCCACCCTACCTCAGCTTTCTATCCTTCTGTCTGTGTGTCTGTCTGTCTTTTCTTTATTCCTTTATGCCCCAGTCAGGGCTGTCCCTGGAGCCATGCAAGCCTGTGCTAAGTGAGTCTTGAGATCTGTGTTTTTGAGCCTTCAGGACCTGGAGTCTGATGGGCCGTGAATTAAAACGGGAAGTACTTGGGTGCCTGATGTGTTGACAGCTCAGAGCAGCGCCTCACATTCACAAGGATGGAGTACCTACCGCTTCAAATTCCAGGTTACAGGGAACCTTCAGGGCAGACGAACGGAAAGATGTCTCTACGTGAATGTCCTAGAGGTTTGGAAAGGATTTCAAAACACAGTCCTTGAAGAGAAAACACAAGCAAGGACACTTTCTTAAGGTAGCAAACCGATGCTTGATAGTGGGGAAAAGTGACTATTTTTATAAAACCAGATAGGAGAACAAAGGGTGAGAGAAATCCTTTCTATTCAAATTCAGAGACTTCATCCTTTCAACCAGGAATTTAAAAACAGCCTCCCCGTTCTGCTGCTGATTCTTTTAAATCCTCCACCATCCCTTCAGATCTCATCGGAGTCACTAAGAATGGTAATGTGTTGACAGCCACAGACTCAAAGGCAACAGCGCACACTGTTAAAAAAAAAAAAGCTTTAAAAACCCTAATCGGAATAAACTTGAACACCAAATTCTATCTGCAGCATGATCACAACTAACAATTCTGTCTGCATATGGACAGGGACTGCAAGGGAACCGGGGGAAAAAACTGTCAACAGTTTGGTTGGTAGGATGGCAGGATTTCGGGTGAGTTTTCCTTCTTTTAATTTCGAGTTTTGTTAATGTTTTTGTAATGTTTGTGGTAAACAACACTGTAGCCGCGGCAGCTGAACCTGCTGACTAACTATTGTTAGAAAGAGCAGCTTTGCAGCACTCTGTCAGCGCTGAAACTGCTGCCTCGGGCAGACAGTCGCCAGCAATGATGACGTCCGATAACCTTGACCACCAAGTCCGCTCCTTCCAGGACGGACAAAGATTTTTTTTCTCCCGCACCACAGCTGACTCATTCAGACAGGCGCAACAGGAGTGAGTTCAACTAAGGCCATAATGAGGGTTCGGGGGGGGGGTGATTTTTGTTGTTTTAATTCACAAGTTTTAATATGGTTGGATGGTTACTTTCGACCTAAGAAAGGCAGACGATGAAATCATCTCCTGCAAGAGAGTGAAAAACTCCGGGTCCTGTGAAGAGCATTTGTCAAAGTGTGTGTGAGCGCGTTGGAATCCATCTTGAGGGAAATGTTGGCACCGCACGTGAGAACCCCTGCGGCTTACCTTTGTGCAGAAATATGGTGGCAAGAACGCAAGTCAGTCAGGCTCGCAGAGACGTGCCAGTGGCGTGCCAGCCGCTCTTCCGGCACAGCTGCTGTTCCAAACAGGCGCATAATCAGCACTGCAGACGACTGGCGCTCCAGGCACTTGTCAGTGAAGCCCATCCTGAGGTGACTTGCGACTGCGTGCCCTCCAAAGGCTCACCTGAGACGCGGGATGCTTGAGGGAGATGATTTCATGGATAGCCCGATTCTGTGTCGCTGCACTAATCTCCATTGTAGAAACTTGGTGTAGTGTCAGACAGTGAGGCACGTGGGCAGGGTTGCCTCTGTGCCTGACGGAGATGGCACATGGAGCTAAACGTCTGGGATTGTGTAGTATTTTCTCTGACCCTCTCTGAGAATCTGTGTAAGGACTGACCCTTGGAATAATGTGTTTGCCTTCCCCCCTTTTTATTTTCCTTTGTTATTTTTTTTTTCAGATGCCTTTGCTGTGGATGTTTTATACTATGACACCTAAAAAGGCCATCCTTTAAAAAATGATGGGAGGGTCGGATGTGGTGGTGCATGCCTTTCAACCCATTACTGGGGACATAGAGGTAAAGTGAGTTCGAGGCCAGCCTGTTCTACATAGTGAATCCAGACCATCTAGGGCTACATGGTAAGACTCTGTCTTTAAAAAATGATGACAAGTTCCTTCTGGATTGAGGGCATTACGTTGTTAAATTGTGTTTCTCTCTACCTTCAGCTACCATGGAACTCATGCTTAATAATCCTACCACTCTTCTGAGAACAGCTTCTCTTGTATTAGAGAAACAGATGTGTTCAACTGGAACCTGTGGGCCGAAAGGAAGAGCCCACTGATGCCCATTCAGTTACAATGCATACTATAGCCAGGAGACATGTTTTCAACTCTAATGAGCTCATTAGAAATTTTTTTCTCCAAGAATTTGTTGTTCCTAAAGTGCTAGATTTTCATAAAGGAAAAAAAATGCATTTCATTTTCTATAAATATCAAAATTAATTACTCATCGTTATAACTATTCATTAAAATTTAAAATTAGATAAGGATGTTCTTCGTGGATTTTCGAGTCTTGAAGAGATTCATTTTATTATAGCATCTAGAGCATTGCTATTTAAGGAAATCATGACATAAGGTTCATAACTAAATTAACTCAATACCTTCACCCATATTCCAGGAGGAAAGTAGTGAAAGATGGTAGGTGAGTGTCAAGAAGGGAAGCTGTGAACAACGGTGGAGAACCGTTTCTGTGCCTCACCTCTATGAACATGCCAGGAGCAGCGTTCATTCATTCGCTCTTCCACTCATTCAACCTGAGGGCCTAGCATCATCTCGGGATCGGGTTAGGTGTCGAGGATACACCAAACAGAACAGATTGAACCGCCCCCAGCCTTGCCCTCCTGGAATGTGTATTTTTGTGAGGCAAGAGAGTCAATAATAAAAATGCATTAAGAATTCCATGGAATGACAGTTGGTGTTCATCGCTGTGGAGAGAGTCAAGTAGGTAAGGGAGAGGGTGAATGGTGTGGGGGTGGCATTTGCTATTTTAAACAGCGTGATCAGGTGGCATCTGAGCAGAGATCGGAAGGAGAGAGTTACGTGAGTGTCTCCAGGAAGAGTTTCCATGCCGAAGGAACAGTTTGTGCAAACTTGTAAAGCAGGTGTGTACTTGGTACATTTGAGGAAAATTGGGAGACAGGTAAGGCAGGAGCAGGTAGTGTGGTGGCCTCTAAGGCCCCTCCTTTTTCATTTCTCTGTAGCCCAAGTACCATAGACCATTGTGAATATCCTTTCCCTGAATTATGTTTTCAAATACCATCCATCTATAGCGCCCTCCTAAATTAGACTGTAAAACCCTTGAGGGCTAGAAGGCATTATCTCTTGCATTCCCAGCAGCACTTGACACAGGCTGTAGGCACTGTGTACAGCAAGCACTCAGAGAAGACTTGCTGGTTGGATAATTTTGCTCGTGAGGCATCCATCTTTCTCCACACCATGAACACCACGGAGAGGGGAAACGCATACTCCCCTTAACTCTTTAGAGTGGCTGAGTTAACAGACTAGTTTCAATCTTGATATTCTTAGGGAAGGAGTGGAGAGCAGCTATTCAATGAAGAGAAGAAAATGTGCCCATATCACACTTTTCTCCACTGAGATTCTATTCGGGTATTAAGTCTATCCAACAAGCTGAAAGCATATGCTCATCAAACATCATGGGCAATAGAATATAAAGAATGTCAAGTTGGTGGCTTCAAAGAATGAAAGACTATCAAGGATTAGACCTTCTGTTTTTCTAAAGTACTTCCAATAATGAGAGAATCACATTAATTTATGTCCATTATGTGTGTGGACTTCACAGACAACTAGTAAAAGCAGTTCAATGAGTTCCTTGCCATAGTCAGTTAGAGGTTTAATAATACATGTCCGTCTGTCCATCCATCCATCCATCCATCCATCCATCCATCCATCCATCCAACAAATGTATAATGAATACATACTTTGGGCTGAACAGTATGAAAGTTCAGTGGAGGCTTATGAACTTCAGAAGCTCACAGGTGAACTGATGTAACTGGTAGAAGAACGGATCTCATCATAGAGTATTCTGTGTTAAATTCTTTATAGTGGCAAAAGCAAAGCTCAGTGAACTTCAGCAGGAAATGGTAGCTTATTTCTTGGAAAGCTATGAGACCTTGCTTAGGCAGGTACCCTTTATGTGTGTGAGTGTGTGAGCGCATGTGTGTGTGTGTTTCCTTCTCATGCTCCCCCACAGTGAGGCAGCTTATTTTCCTCTGCTCTTTTCCCATTCTACCTGCTTACAGCAATACAGCAATATCTTTTTAATTATAATGATTTATGGTCTGCTCTGCCTGACAGAGTCTCTGACAGACTCGCCAACGGCAGAGGTGTGTCATGTTCATGGGTGTAAAAAGCTAGCAGACTTAAGAGGAGTGACTCTTGGAAGATAATTTGAAAATTTTCTAGCCAAGTAAGATAAGACATCCAAAGACACAGGAGCTTGTGAGGAGTTATGGGGCAGCAAAGTACACTGTGTGTTAGGAAGGTGGTGAGTGGGCTTACATGAGTGAGGAGGAGGGTCCTCTTGTGGGAGGAGAAGCTGACTTAGGAGTGATGTAGGATGTGTTGATGGATCATTGGAAGCAGCCACATGAAAACATTTGGCCAACAGGGAAAAATGCTTGAAAACCTACTCATAATATGTGGTACAGCATCCTCAGGTCCCACTCCATCCTGAGCATCACCTATTCTGTCTATGTTCTGCCTGCTTCCTTCTCAAGGTCCACAAGGCAAATTTGAATTCTAGTCTTAACTATGTCCAATTTAGATCACTTAAGTTGCAGACAAAGCTCCTTATTTGAACAATCCAACTTTATACGCTTTCTAAATGATTTCATGAGAAGTTAGATGCTTTCCCGATCACTCACTCTTCCTAGTGACTGCATTCAGGAACCATCCATCTAGTTTCTGGGTCAGAAATCTTGACTTTATCTTCTTTTCTTTTCTTATAGTGTTACTGCCAAAAGGAAGCTTGGCCTTATTCTCTTGTTCTTATTCATACAGCCTAAGTTCAGGCAACTTTTATCTCTCCTACTATTGCAAGAACTGTTAATGAACTGGTCTCCTGACTTGTGTTCTCCTCTCCCTCTTCCGTCTCCATCTCTAGATAGAAATATCAATCTGGCAACTGCAGAAGTTCATTGAACTTTGCTTTTGCCACTATAAAGAATTTAACACAGAATACTGTATGATGAGATCAGTTCTTCTACCAGTTACATCAGTTCATCTGTGAGCTTCTGAAGTTCATAATCCTCCACTGAACTTTCATACTGTTCAGCCCAAAGTATGTATTCATTATACATTTGTTGGATGGATGGATGGACGGACAGATGGACGGATGAATGGATTGAAAACTTGGGAAAATAATGAATACCATAAAACTTATTTTAATCATTTTCAGAGCACAATTCAGTAACACTGAATTAGTTCACATGGTTGACCACACACCACCAATGCATTGAACTCTCCAGAGTAACTCCTTAGACTCTGGCAATCACAGTTTGACCCTCTCTGTATGAGTTTAAATTCTTTACACACAATAAAAGTGAAATAATGGAACACTTGTCTTTTTGTTCCTGGCTTATTTAATTTAGCACAATGTGCTCAAGATTGGTCTTGAGAATGGGTCAGAATTTTCTTCCTTTTTAAGACTGAACGATGGTTGATTTTACAACCATCTTGACAAAACAAGAGGCCATGTTTTGTCTGGCCTCTCACGCAGCAATGCAGCCACGCTCATAACTTTACAGAAGTGTTTCTTGTTGCTCTTATGATTTCAGGGCCTCAGTTGATGCTATAGTGTTCATCCTCTGTTCTTCTCACATGGGTTTCCCCTGATGTTGCCACAGACTTTTCCATGGCTGGGACTCAGGCTTTTCTTCGGTTTATAGTTTTGCCCCCAGGATAAAGTCAACTTGAACTTCAGACTTGTCTTCAAATGGTATCTTCTACCGGAGGCTATCCCCATCCCACCCTCTTTTTGTGAAACATGCCAAATTTATTTCTACCAGTATACTGGCAAAGTACCCAGAGGTTGGCATACTTGGGCACTCAAGAGACTTTTGTTGGTGTGAATGAATGGATGATGGAGTAGAAAGTGTGTGGAGTCGTGGGTGCCGTGGGAATCCGCAGAGGAACCTGTGGGAAAGACTAAATCTAGGTCACAGCACATGTGAAGAGGCAATCCTACACAGCACACTGGCCATGAACTCCGTCTGTGGCCATAACACACGGACTTGCTCACTCTGCACACAGGGCAGAAGGCTTGCAGGGTGAAGACTTGTATTCTCCAGGTCTCAAATCCTTGTAGGTGTTTTAGGACTTTTAGGACCATCTTAATAATTTCCTAATTTGTAAAAGATGCTCACACTTTTTTCTGCTTCCATTCTTTACCCGGTTTCCCTCTTTCTCTCCTGCCATCCTGGACTTGGGAATAAATCCATATGTTTAGGTCACTTCAACTCAAGTGAGACTTATTCTGTGAAGTGTGTAGCTTGTAAAAGGCTCAATGGGCTATTTTGGATCAAATAACTCTGTTTTCTTTAGCCATTTAAAATAGTCTATTTTCATTTTTTCAGCCACTGCCTCATGAAAGGACCTAAGAATATCCTCAACTTAGTGTTAGATCCCGTAATTACATTTTCCCATTTTGAAAGCAGTTATGCAGTCCTTACAATAGAGTCAGCCCTGCTAAAAATAAACTCCAGGCAGTTCATATTAACTGTGTAATAATAACAGGCAACAAGGAGGCTCGGTGTCCAAATATGATGAAAACAGGAAGTTCGTTACACAAGCTGTTCTTTCCTGATAGATCTGAATTCTTAAAGCCTTAACTCAAAAATAATCCCTTCAGGTTATAAATAAAATCGGAGGATCTTCTCTTCTCTCTAGCTTAATGGAGATGATAACATCGCGGCTAAATAAATCCACGGTTATGGATAGGTTGGCGAGCCAGAACACCGGGTTTTGTGGAGGAAGGAGTCAGCGTGGAGACCCTTGTCCTCACCCCTGGGTGCTGGAGGCATCTGCCCCAGGCTTTCCTCTTTTCTTAACCCGGGAACAAGTTGCCAAGGGAATGCTGCTGTAGCATTCGATGACAGCGAAACGGAGTCTCTTCAGGTGTAGGGAGGATTCTTAATTTTCTCTGAGGAGAAAATACCCTGAGAGAACAAACACAATTCCAAACGCCTGTCAAATATCATCCTGCCTCTTCAGGGTCACAGTGAGGTCCCAAGGTATGTAAGTCCCTCCCCTTAGAGTGAGTGCCATTGGTTGCCAGGATTCACGTGAGGCGAGCCTGGAGGAAGATAAGTCTCCTAGGCAGCCAGAGCAACCCCTCTTCCTGTATACAACTCCCAGCCCTCCAGGGTGCTATGACTCGGTGGGGAGGGACTTGGGACTCTGCCATCCACCTCCTCCTTGGGAACCTTTCCCTACCTATTGACATAGCCACCAAAAGTACCTCAGTGGCCAGGACAGGCATTCCAGATTCTCTCCATTTCCTGTCACATAAAAGGGACCAGGTTGGAAAGCCTACCCAAGGCTCGTCTATGGGATGGAATTCAAGTAGGGGAAAGGAATAACAGAAGCGTGACCACAGTGGACAGGGAGGTGCATATGCTGACCCGACTCAGTGGGTGCTGTTCGCTTCCTCCGCTCGCGCAGCAGTCTGGTTACAGGAAGGCTCGCCTCTCAGTGGTCCCAGCGTGGGGGCTCGCGCACCTCTTACCTCTTTCCGGGAGTGTGACCTTCCTTTGCTACTGGGGTCCAGGAGCAGATTCATGGAGGGATATTCTTCCTGATTGTGGAGTAATGGCCCTCATGGGTCATGACGCCTGAAACTTGTGTCCTTTAACAGGGTGACAGTAGCTACTGGGTGCTGTGGATTTTATATACTGTGTACTCTCATGCTTCCGCATCTATGCATCTATCTGCTTATCTCTCCATATTAACCCTTTAGGATGTATCCTAGTTTCAGAATTGAGGGTTTGGTATTTCTTCATTTTCTGAAATCCTGACATTTTCAGAAACCGGAGCTGATTTGACCTTTAAGTGACCCCAACCCTGACCTCTTCCACCACCAAGCAAACCCAGGAAGAGTGGTGGAGACTTCTGGGAGAGGAGGGACGAAGGAGACAAACTTGTGATCCCACGAACTCTCCCAGGCAGCTTGTTAGAAGCGCCACAGAATGCTCCACATCCCTGCCTATACCCAGGTTCTTGGCTCAGAGAGTCTGGGACTAGTCTTTGGAAAACACTGCGACAGATTGTACAGGGAACTGTCGGGGCTGGGGTGGGGAGTCAAAGAGGGAAAGAGGTCCCCTTTAGGAAACAATAAAGACTCTCCCTGGGATCAGTGAGGAGTCTGTCTGTCGTGGGGGAAGATTCCCCCACTAGGATCATTAAAGAACAAAGGGAGAAAGAGCAGACGGTGGCGGGAAATCGCTTCCCATTCGAAGGAGCAGACTGTGCGGTGAGCAGCTTTGCCAGGGGCTGTAGGAGAGAGGTGGCTTCTGGGGACCTCACTGTGGGAGATCACAGAGCTGAAAACCACTAAGTGGAAGATCTGGGAGGCCTGGTGTAGGAAGCAGCCCACACTTGCATTCCCTTCAGTAATGACAATCACTCTAGACCTCAGCCTGCAGCCTGCTTGCTGGTGCGTGCATAGTGAAGACATGCTTTTAGAAGTCTTTATAAGTCTTCTCTCTCTCTCTCTCTCTCTCTCTCTCTCTCTCTCTCTCTCTCTCTCTCTCGGAAGAAATATTAACATTCTTAGAGAATGGAGGAGCTATTCTAAGTATGTGGGAAGGAGTGTTTTATTAGATTTCTGAATTACGTGGAGTGACGTCTCCCTACTGGTCAATTGTGTCTGCTGTTCTCAGTCCGGCTGCCGGAAGGGGAGTTCTGTATCGTAAAGATGTAGGAATATGCACGTTTGCTTAATTTCCATGGCCCACTGATAGCTCACAGTACTACAGATCCAGTATCCAGTACTCTCCTGTGTCTTTGTGTGTGTGTGTGTGTGTCTGTGTGTATTCCAAAACCTGTCACAAAGCCCTTCCTATGGGTGCTAAACACATCTATTTTGTATATGACTGAACAGTTATTGGACTTCCTTTGGTTCTCAATATCAATGGTTTCTGTTACATAAAATTTTCTTAACTTTAAATTCTACTTCTTGAGTTTTCACTAATGATAGCAACCGTGTTCCATATTTTGGAGATTTCTGCCTAGCAACTTGACTGGGAGCCATTTGAGTGAGCAGCACAATCCTCAAGCTTTCTGGATTGCGAAGCTCTATTGTTTCTTGACTTCCACATATTATCCGTGGGTTTTTTTTTCTTTTTCTCTTTAACAGAGGCAACATTTAAAGGGAGGGAAGTCATAACAGCTCCATTTCTATTTTGCTTGTTTTATTTCTGTCCCAGGTAATGGTTCCCAAGGTATATATTTTAAAAAAACACAAATATTGTTTGCAGAACTTGTGCCTGTGTGTTTTATATCCAGAGACTCAAAAGATAGCTTGTTGGAATAAGACAATGGTTTTAAGAATTATTAGTACACATTACTTATGCATAAATGGGTTTGTCATGACATTTTCATATATGTACATGATGCACTTAAATTATATTCAACCCCCCAATACCCTTTCTTCATCCAATGTTCATAATGCCTAACATATGTTGGATCTGTTTTGTGTTTTGGGGATTCAAGGGTATCTAGAGCAATGCCCCTGTTCTTAGGGTGGTGTGGGAGAATTGTCTGTGTTCTGTCAATCATGTATTTTAATAAAATGCTGATTGGCCAGGCAGGAAGTATAGGCGGGGCAATGAGAATAGGAGAAGGCTAGAGAGGAGGAAGATCCCTCGGCCATTCCTGCCCAGACCACTGAAGAGGCAACATGTGAGCTGTCACACTGAGAAAGGTACTGAGCCGTGCGACTAACATAGATAATGATAATGGATTAATATAAGTTACAATGACTAATAAGAAGCCTGACCTAATGGGCCAATCAGTTTATAATCTTATGGAGTCCTGTGTGTAATTTTCTTTGAGGCTTGCGGGCTGTGGGGTACCCGGCGGGACAGAAACCCCAACAAGTCAGCCCCTCATGTTACATTAGGGGACTCGTGTTCTCATGGTGGGAAGAGACAGATTATGGAGGAATGACACGAAATTCTCGTGTGTTCCACCTTATACTGCTTGCAGAAGGGTTCTGCAGTAAATGACATTTAAACAAAGACTTCAAAGACGTGTACAAGCCAAGTGCTTCGATAAGAAGAGCTTTTCTGGAGGAGGAAACTCAGGCACCAAGATGTTGGCATGGACAACTGCCTTGAGGAATGTCAAGGTGGCCATAAAAGTGGAGTGGAACAGATGCTAGGGAGCAGGAAGGTCACACAGGTTCCTCTAGCCACAGGGAAGGCCTTCAATATTTATTTAAGAACGTTTGTCTTATGTGTATATTATAAGCATACCACATGCAGTGTCTGCAGTAAGGGATGTAGAATTCTGAGCCCCTGGGTGGGAGAGACTGCATGAGCATCAAAGATGGAGGGAGTGCTGGCCTTAGGTGAGGGAAGCGGGGTGGCCGCTGGGAAGGGGAGAGGCGATGACGTGGTGTCTAGTGACAAAGAACTTCAGCTTGAGAAAGAAATTATTCCCACAGTGAGACAGTAGACAGGCGCTTTTACAGCCGTTCTGGATACTGATCACATTCTTGGGAACATCTCGGGTAGTGTAAATTCCAGGTACTGCTAGGAGCTATGGCCTCCATTGCCTGTGGGTAGGACTCACAAACTCAGTCAGAGCAGCTGGGGGAAGGGCTCACTTAACAACTGGAGTTTTGATAGCCGTGCTACATGACCTAAGGATGGAAGCCAAGACTCATTAGTCCAGAATAGGGATGGAATTAGCTTAGACTAGAATATAGCAGGGGGGTTGAGAAAGGCTTTCATTATGGATTTATTTTGAAGGCAAAATACACAGGATTTCAAATGGATTACCCACAGAATGAGGGAGGAGAATGAGGGTAACTCATTAGCCTTGTCATTTATTGAGGTTGGAAAGACTGTAGGATGGGCAGATTTAGGAAGGGGTTGACAGTTAGAAGCTCTGTTTGAAACGTAAATTGGAAATACTTTGTCAATGCTGAAATAAAGACCTCAAGTAGGCAATTGGAGGTGAGTGTCTGACGTTGTAAATGTAGGACCTGGTCTTAGACTCTGTTGTACAAAGTAAATATTGGGCAATAGAGGTCAGTAAGTCTTCTGGCCACTCACAGCATCATTTCTAAGTAAAGGACTCAACAGGTGGTTTTGAGCAGCCTACTATCTGCTATAAAAATTTGGAAATAGCGTGGGTTCACCAAGTCTTCCTGCATGTTGGTTGTTGAGTGGTGGTCCAGGTTCTGCAGTCTTCATGTGCCTTGATTTTATACTGTGTTTGTTAAACTTATTTCTCCTGGGGCCTGGAGAGATGACTCGGAAGTGAGGAGCCAATGCTACTTTTGCAGAGAGCTCACATTCAGTTCCTACACTTACACCAGGCAGCTCTCACAACCACCTGTAACTCTAGCTCCCGGGGATCCAACACCCTGTCCAACAATTCCTGGCCTCTTTGGGTACCCATGCTTATGTGTACATACCCGTACAGCGATACATACACATAAAGAAAATTAAATATTAAAATAGTTTTACAAAAATTACGTTTATGTGTTCTGCCCACACATATGTATGTGTACCACATGCATGTGGTGCCCACAGAGGCCAGAACCACATGTATGTGGTACCTACAGAGGGCAGAAGAGAGTTAGGTCTTCCTGGAACTGGTGTTGCAGAGAGTTGTGCCTTGCTATGTAGGTTCTGGGACCAGAACAGAGGTTCGCCTGCAAGAGTAGTAATTTCTCTTAACTGTGGAGCCACCTCTCCAGCCCCAATAAAGTAAGTGTTAAAAATGTATATATCACACATCACTCTACAAAATAAAGAGACATAGGTTAGAAAACAGATTAAGTTTTTTTGTTTGTTTGCTAATTGAGTTGTTAGCCATATTTGAAATCAGAAACCTAAATGGCCATGTAGAAAATCTATTGTCCATTCTGAAGGTGTCATAGTCTCAGGAAAAGCAGCTACTATTCTGGATTATAGAGGCCAGGACTTCGAGAGAAGGCAGTAAACTCAAACTCATGATCTGAAATTCAAGGGGGATAGAAGCAAAGCCCACGGAAGGCTCCCCCTCCCCCTTCACAGCTTGCAAGCGATATCCTTGCAGCAAGGAATAGAATTAGCAATTTTTAAAAGACAACTTTTATTTTTCATTAAGCTGGCTACAGCATTAAGACTGCAGGCTTCGCAGCCATCTGCCTTGGTCAGAATTCTGGCGCCGCCATTTGTTAGCTGCGCGCTCTTGACTGAGCGTCTTAAAATCTGCTCAGTTTTCCTTACCTGTGAGACAAGGGACGGCTCCGAAGTGGAAAGCTGCAGCTAATATTGTTAGAATTAGAGAGTTAAGGTACTCTTAGAGATAGGTACTCAGAGCAGTTCTTGGCCGAGTGGGCACTGGTTGCTCCAAAATTAAAAACAAGCTAAGATAAAGCAGGGCTGAGGAGATGGCTCCATCGGGAAAGTGCCGACTGCATAGGCTTGGTGATTGGAGTTTGAGTTCCCGTACATAAGGAACACCAGGTATGGCAACGTATACCCTGCCATCCCAGCACAGGGGAGGTGGAGGCATGAGGATCTTTGGGGGTCTTTGACTAACTGATGAGCTGGTGAGACGAGACCCTGGTTGAGAAAAGGAGGTGGGGATGTTTGCGAATGACACCTGACACCAACTTCTGGCTTCAGTGTGCAGATGTGTACAGGCACCCCACCCCACCCCACCCCACCCCACCCCACCCCACCCCACCCCCCCCCCACCCCATCCTACCCAGTTATGGCAATCCTCGGGCACAATGGTAGGAGTGAGTGGTCAACACCCAAATCTACTGTTTTACTTTTAGGATTTTACAATCAATTCTGGGTGTGCCTATAATTTTAAACGTGTTTGAAATGGTGAAGGGTGTAGAACTGTGCCAAGGGCAGAACGTGCAGAAGACTGGGAGAGAGAATGTGTCTTTCTCCTTAGAACGCAGGCCTAGAGACTGAAATAAACCTTGACAACTGGAGATCCTGTCACCGACAGAGCCAGGAGCACAGCAATGGAGTCACGGAGGACAGGTGAGGAAGAACTTTGATGTGCTGTCGCTGTCCTGGGCAGAGACAGAAGGCACACTCACTGCCCTGGAGCCACAGGTGAGCCTGATCCTCGGGTCTCAGCTTCATCATCGGAAATCAGAGTTCAGTCCAGATGTGCTCTAGAGTCAAACAGGTCTCTGCGTGGAATGCCTGTTCCTGGAAATGAGGCCCTGAGACATGACACGGAAGACCGTCAGGTCTGAGGATGCCTACGTTGGTTTTGGTTGGGACTCAGCCTGAATAATACCAAAGATCTCTTTTCTTTCATTTTTTAAAAATGTTATTTAAATGTTTTTTCACTTATTTTACATACCGAATTCAGTTTCTCCTCCTCCTGTCCTCCCAGACTGTTCCTCCCAATGTACCCCAGCTTCCCATTTACCCCACTCCCCTTCCACTCCCTCCCCCCTCTATTCAGCAAAAGGCAGGCTTCTCATGGGCTAGAACAAAGCTTGACACATCAAGTTGAGGTAGAACCAAGTTCCAACCCTTGTGTCAAACTGGCAAGGTAATCCAGCATGGGGAACAGGTTCCCAAAAGCCAACTAAGTGCCAGGACAGGTCCTGATCTCACTGCTAGGAGCCTTACAAAGAGACCAAGCCACAAACTGTCACACGCACACAGAGGGCTTAGTTTGGTCCCATGGAGGCTCCCTGACTGTTGGTCCAGAGTTCATGAGCTCCCATGAGCTCAGGTCAGCTGCTTTTGTGGGTTCCCCTGTCATGACTCCTCTGGCTCATACAATTTCTCCTTTTCTTCAGCAAGACTCCCAGAGCTCAGCTCAGCACTTGGCTGTGGGATCTCTGCATCTGTTTCCATCAGTTACTAGACAGACTATCTCTGATGACAGTCAGGATAGTCACCAACTATCTCTTTCAATCTAAGACTCTTGGGACTGTCTTAAATATTGTAACTGGCCTTTTTATCCCTCATTCCTACCCACTGGCCTCATCTCCTCAGTGGAGAGCCTTAGATTTAAATATTTACCTAAGAACTCCAGGCGAAGGCGTGACTTCCATTCAGCAGTAATTCCCAGGCACATAAAACTCAGGGCCCTGAGCGACCTCCTGGGAAAACTCAGGGCACCATTTTCTATGGTGTCTAAGCTATCACAGCAGAATTTCTAGATGACCACGCTATCACCACCACCCTTACTCTGTGTTGCAAACGGGAAAAATGAAAAGTCCCAGGGTCACTGCCTCCCTGGGAGCAGGTGTCAGACTTCATGGCTGTGTCCTGAGAGCTGGTGTCCAGGCAAGGTCAAGACGTTCAGGTAGTAGAGTGGTTGCCTCAGAAGGAAGAACAGGAGGTGACTTTACACAGCGATGGTGGATTGGCTGGCAGCCAGAAGTCACGGAGCCACAGACAAAATGACAAAAAGATTCAAGGGGTAAGAGAAAAAAGTACCTATAAAGTTGCATTGGTCAAAACAAGGAGATTTCAACCGTCTGTAGATGCTGGAGGTACTGAGGAAGGATGACAGAGGTCCCAGGGACTGAACAATAGCTCTGGGGAAGGTGAGTCTGCAAGACGTGGCCTCTCAGAGAGAAGATCAAGCTATAAGGTCAAGCTGGGAGGCTTGGGCTAGGCAGAACCTTAGGGTTTAGTGTCCTCTGAGGAGAGCAATTGAAGTGTTACTGTTACCACAGTGTGGTTGCTTAGCTAACAGAGTGGCACTTGTTTAAGAATCGATTCAAATTAAGTCTAAGGCTAGCTCTAGCCCAAAGGTGAGAGGCCCTTCATTGTCAATGTCTTACCACAAGCAGAGAAACCATACTGAATAGCACTGTAGCTTTTTCTAGTGAATACTGATTCTAGAATTAGATTCTACAAGAACCACCCATCTGAAAAAAAAAAATAGACTGATGACCCTAAAGCATCAAGATACTTCCTTTACTTTTTCTCTAAAGAATTAGTAATTTGTTTCTATATTTGAGAAGTCACAGTGTGTTCCTGTGACCGAAACACAGCAGACTTGCACCATGATTCCAAATGTTTCTCAAATTCAGGGACACTTGTCTCAACGCTGAGTTAGCACATTAAAAATGACTTCTTTGGCTGAGACCGTCTCTTTCATTCACAGGTGCCCCCCATTAGCAGACCATATGCCAGCTTCTACCAGAAACAATGAGCCAAATCGGGTACTTCCATATGCCTAACTGACTTCAGCCTGGCCCCAATGACACAATGCAATCGCAAGCTGAAGCACTTAGGTGAAAGCCAACTGCATTCCCCTCTTTGTAAAGTCTTCTGAGAGAGCAAAGTTTGGATCCGTCCAACGAAGGTCAAATTCAGAGTTGTCTTGTTCTAGGAACAAATAGAAAAGTTTAAACAATGATCTGTATGGTTTGTACAAGTCATTATTCATTAAAAACGTAAGCAAGACCTCAGCATCACCCCTCTGGGTCTATGAACAGCTGTATGGGTGGGTACCACTCTCTCACGGCCTTCTTATGTAGTTCTGCAACCGACCATGTGACTTTGGACCACTTTCTCACAAGGAAAAGCTCCCATCCTTTTTCGAGCGTCCCCCTGACTCCTTCCACCCCATGTTCATTGTTTCTTCTGAAATGATCCTTGTCCTACCATAGGATTTGACCAACTTTTCAAATGAGTAGACTGACTTTACCTCCAATCCAAGTCCTGGAGGTCCATTAAAGTCTGGTCTAAGCCAAGCTTTAAATACCCCCAGAAGTTAGGACACAGTAGGGAGTTCAGGGAAGGCTTCAGTTTTAATTAATTATGTCTTCGGGAAACCACCTGGAATCTAAGGTTTTTGATATGTAATTTATATACCTGGATATAGCGAGCATCCCCACATTCAGTCCATTTTATGATTGCCCATTGAGACACAGGACATTTTCATCAGCCTGCCATGTTCCTCAGGCTCTCCATTCTTACCCCCAAATAACTACAGACCTATTTTCCATCATTAGGAGTGACTTTCGTTTGTTCTGAACAACAATGTGTGTATGTGTGTGTGTGTGTGTGTGTATGTGTGTGTGTAAACACACTGTATCTGCTCTTTTGCATCTTATTTCTTTCGTTGAATATAGTTGTTTGGAGATGTGTTCATGCTGTATGGAGCAGTAGCTCATTCCTTTATACTGCTGAGGAGTATTTCATTCTTTGAAAGTACCACTTAAGAATAATTCATTCTGTCAGTGTTCACCTGGACTATTCCAGTCCTCCAAACTACTATGACCTTCTTATATAAAACTTTATGTAAACATATCTGAATTTAAAGATTTGAACGTTCCATGGTATACAAATTATAACCCACTGTTTAAAGTATTAAAAAATGATGTTGGTAAAAGCTTAGATTTCAAATACCACTCATGTATGTCTCATGACAAGAGCGGAATTGCTGTGCCCAGCGTGGAAATGTTTAACACTCAGGAGGCACAGCAGGATAGAGCTGCAAAATCAAGGCAGCCTGCTTGACAGAGTAGGCTTCATGCAGGCAAGTATATAGAGTGGACCCTGTCCCAAGAAAAAATCCAGGAAGAAAGACAGAAAGAATGAAATGAAGGAAGGAAGAAGGGAAGAAGGGAAGAAGGAAGAAAGGAAGAAAGGAAGAAAGGAAGGAAGAAAGGAAAAAGGAAGGAAGGAAAAATTTGTGAACAATTTCTAAAGGAGTTAAGCCATTTTAAACTCACTCACTGGCAGTAAATGAAAACTTGCATTGCTCTATATTCTGCTTAACATTTGCTGGTATTGACGTCTTTAAAAACTACAGTGTGTGTGTATGCGTGTATATGCACCACGTGTGCTTGCCTCTAATGGATACTGGTGTTTCAATTTGTGTTAGCTGACAACTGAAGATGCTCGTGCTCCTTGGCCATTTGAGGTTCCTTTGTGAGCTGCCTGTTCAAGTCCTTTTTCTTATTTTAAAAACTGGGTCATCTCTTTATTATTGAATCATAGGATTTCTTTGTATGTTCTGGGCGCAACATATTTGTCACATATAAACACGTATAGAGATTCTTCCTCACTGTGTGGCTTGTTATTTATTTTCTTGATGTGTTGGATGAGCAAACATTGCGTGGTTTGAGTAAGTACAATTTATCCATGTTTTCTTTGTATGAGTCATCTCTGTCCTTCTCAGAAAACTTTTGCTCATTGCCAGGGTCAAATACTCTTATTTTAGACTTTTATGTTTTTTCCCTTGTGACTTGATTGTATTATTCTCACATTGAACTTGATGGCCCGTCTTAAATGGGTGCTGTATGTGTGTACAGTGTGAGATGGGGTCAAAATCTTTCTGCCATTAAAAAAATATATACATCCAGATAGTCCCAATTAGTTGTTGAAGAGATTTTCTTTTCTCTGCTGAATTACAAAGTGGCTCCATTGTAGGTGTGTGGGTCTATTTCTGGACTCTCTATTCTGTACTTAACCACGTCTTCTCAAAGCGTTAGCAATAGTTTTGAAATAGGAATGGATTGAGATTCCTATCTATACAGAGTTTTATGAGTTAGTGCTGTCTTATGCTAAACATTAAAAAGATTATTTTTTAAAAATTATGTGTGTGTGGGTATGTGCACCGGAGTGCAAGCTTCCACGGAGTCCAGAAGGTGGCATAGAATTTCCTGGAGCTGGAGTTTCAGATAGTTGTGAGCCAGTCAGTTTGGGTGCTAGAAACGAAGTTTAGGTCCTCTACAGGGGTAGTTAGCACCCTCAGCTTTGTCCCCAGCACCAGTAACCACTTTTAAAATCACTTTAAAAACTCATGTTAATGAACACAATTTTATTTGATTCTCGTGGAAGTCCTTGAGGGTAAGTGGCTAGCAACAGCCAAAGTGTGTTGTGTGTTTTGGCGTTTACTTCCCCGCAGTAAGCAATGTCGTGCACAAAAGGAGATGGAACCAGGGAAGCATTAGCTGGTTTGAGAATAGAAACAGAGGGAACAGTGAAGCCTGGAGAGGCATGGGTGTTGGCAGGGTTGGAAAAACTGTCTGCTCCAGATCCCAAATAAGCTGTTGCCTTCCTGCCCCAGCCTGTTATTTCAAATGGCTGTGTGGCAGCTGCCCTGAAAGTGGAAAAAGCCATCTTACATTTAATCCTTTGCAATTAATTAAAACAAAAATGCGAGTTCTTATCCTTTGTATGTGGTACCCACGCTCTCCTCCAGTGCTCTGGCTCATGAGTTTATGTCACACACAGTTCACGTCCTTGCTCTCTTCGGGAAGTACCCTGTCTCCTTGAGTTCAGACCCCTTGGCTCCTGCCCATTGGTTGATGGCTCAGGTGGAGCTGTGCCTTGTAGTTCATCCAGGATCTTATCGTTAAGAGGCTGGGGTAGATCTTTCCCAGTTTTTACATCCCTTGTGGAAACAGCCCCACCATGGTGACTTATAACCGCAATCTTCACTCTGTGTCTCAAGGTACTGTCATATCTGTCTTGCAACCCCTTTACCACCCCCGAGAATCTGTGTCCATGTTGACTCCAACCCACCTGCTTCTATCCCTGCACCTCTCCTCAAAGGTATAACTTGGTATTCATTCCTGTTATCAATAAGATGCACAAACTTTGGCAAAACAAAATTGTTGATTAATTGATGGAGAGAATGCCTTTGCCAATCTTTCCACTGGCAAATAATCCCCATCTTTCAGACCAGAAGCAATGTTGTTTCCTGGGAGAAAATGAAGTTTCCCTTAGGAAGACTTGGTTGTTTTATCTATGCATCTACTTAATACTTTGTGTGTGTGTGTGTGTGTTTTTTTACATAAACATAGCATTTTCTGGTTACAGATTTGTTGGAAGTGTAAATCAGTTGTTATTTGTTACAACATGTGGGGCATATAATTATGACAGCTTCTCATACATACATTTTTTTACAATTATTTATTCATCTTTTTACTTATGCTGTATATGTGTATATGTGTGTGTTTTTATCAAGGTACACATGTGTCAGTCAGAGGACAACTTACAGAAGTCAGTTCTCTTTCCATCATGTGGGTTCTTGGGATGGAACTCGGTAGGTCACGAGGATTTGTGAAAAACACCTGTATAACTGAACCGCCTTGCCGGCCCACAAAGTAGGTTTCTCAATCAAATAGCTGAGTGCCTTTGTTGAATGATCATACTGTTTGCATCCGTTCAACTTTTAAGTACATAAAGAAGTGTCTTTGTGATGATTTGCATAAGTGTATGTGTTTTGCCCTCTAACGATGTTGACAGTTACAGAATTTGCTTAGGGCACACATCTGGGGCCTGTGCCACCCTTGGTTATAGCATACCATGCCAGACAGACCACAACAGTTCTTTTCCCTAGTGATATCAGACATGAATTCAGAGTCCTACTTCCCAAAACTCCATCAGTGGACCATCTTGGGATAAGATTATTTTCTCCTTCCTCATCCTAAGAGAAGTCTCAAGGTCGCCTTTGATGACCTTGCTGCTGGTACCTAAGAGAAGACTCTAATAAAGCTGCAGACACTCCACAGATTCCTGTCTCTCAGAACTTAATCCCATTTGCATTTTGGCTATGATCAGATGGTGGAAACACAAACTCCAAACTGTCAATCAACTTGGGCTTCTTTTCCAACTTTTCATAAATATATTTCTTTAAAAATTGTTGAACATTCTTGATACACTAAAACGGCACAACTAACTTTACAAAATTATTGCAATGTTTTTAATCTATATATTATAGTTCATAACCTAGAATTGTTCATTGCTGAAAATCCACAATGTCCAAATGAATATACATGTGTGTAGATGCATATGTGTGTGTATAAATGTTGGCATTCTGAGATTTGAGGAAGAAAAGAGGGGAGATATTTACTGAAAATATATTTTTCATATTGTCCAGTTTTTACCTTTAAATATCAGTTGAAAACATTTTTAAAGTATATAGATTTCTGGCATGTAATTTATCTTCAAAACAGAAATTAAACCTAACCAGTTATAAATTTGAGTTTCTTTCTGAATTAACCATGTTGGCATTACCCCAGTTACCTCCTTATGTTCGCATGGTTGCTTCCAGACTCTATGTAGAATTTTATGCCTCTGTAGTATCAAATTTGTTAAATGGCATATTTTTATATCAGTAATTTTTATAGCATATTGTTATTCCAGACTTTTACATGTCTCTAATTTATTCTTAACTTCAACACAGCAGTATTGATTTTTTTTTTCTAAGTTTGATGGCATGAGCTTTCGGTTGTGATTTAGAGTCCCTCTAGCACAATCAATAATTTCCACTTCTTTTTTTTTTTTTGTTCTTTCTCAAATCTAGATGTTTGAGCAGGTGCAACAGTGAGCATCAGTGTTCCTTGTTTCTTTTTTTTTTATTTCCCTTTGAGAAACATTTCAATTATCTCTTGCAATGATTGAGATTAAGCATCTTGATGACTCTGAATTATCTAGGGCACTTCAGTGCCTAACAGTAAGAATAATTTTGTTTGCAAGTCAAATGGGACCTGCTTGAGTCTCTATAAAGCACACCCCTCCTTCCTAGTCCCCCTAACAGAGTCAGTTGGTCATAATCTTTTCCGAAGCCCTGAATTCATTGTTTTACAAAGCGTGGTCATTGGGTTACATGACTGGCCTGGGAAGGATTTAGGGGCAGTGTCCCTGCAGGTGCTGAAGCTGTGGGTGTCAGGATTAAGGTGGCAGGGACTAAGAAGGCTGCAGGGCTATCCTAAACGCTGCACAAAGTAAGGTTTCCAAGGATCTCAGCTGAGAGGATGATTTTGTCCTTAAATGCTTCGTAGTTGACACCAGCTGTCCCAAATAAATGTTCCTACCTGAGTTATTTAGGCCCTGCTTCAGATAGTATTGATGGAGACCTGCACAGAGCATCCGATATTTTGTTTTAATTGTACCATTTATGTTTTGGCACAGAATTATGGCCATATTAATGGAAATGAAAATGAAGAAGAAAAATTAAACTGAAAATCAAGTCTTTTCTATTTTCTCTTGCTATAACTTATGAGGAGCTGTAATCATAGACTTTATAATTTTCTATTCTAGTTTATACATGTTTTAACATTTTTTGAGAGAGGTTCTTGCCATGTAGCCCAGGATGAGTTCAAATTCATGACCCTGCTGCTTCAGTGTTCTGAGTGTTGGTGACCATGCATCACCACATCTGGCTTTTCTATCCTAATTTTTAAGTAGCCTATGGAAATCATGCTTTTGTTGCTACAGACTATTTGTAAGACCAACTTTATATGTCACATATTTTCACATACCAATAGATATTTTTTGAGAGAAATCAGCTTCTTAAATATTGGATATATATAAATTACTAAATTTTTCACAAGTTACAAAGAGCTACCAACATCAATACCCAGTATATTTGCCATCCAGTTGGAAAGAAAGAACTATCATCCACATCTCTAAGGAGCCCCCTGTACTTTTCCTAGCTCATCCTCTTGCTTCATCCGCAGGCTACTTAGTCACTATTTTGTTTTCTGATTTATTATGTTGTATTAGTCAGGGTTCTCTGGAGAAACAGAATGCACATCACGTACATACACACATATGCAAACACATACAGATTATATATATATAGGGGGATTTGTTAGAGTGGCTTACAGGCTATGATCCAGTTAGCCCAACAATGACTGACTGCAACAGAAGGTCCAGAAATCCAGTAGTCGTTCAATCCACAAAGCTGAATGTCTCAGCTGGTCTTCAGTATGTGCCAGAATCCCTAATGCCAGTGATGGAGTGAACTTGCTAGCAAGAGGGAGAGCAAACAGGAAAAGAGAGAAAGCGTCCTTCCTCCATGTCCTTTATATAGATTCCAAGCAAAAGGTGTGGCAAAAAAGGTGTATCTTCCTAATTAGTCAGGGTTCTCTAGAGTAATAGGAAGGGGATTTATTAGGATGTCTTACAGGCTGATCCAACAACAGCTGGCTATGAACAGGAAGTCTAATAACCCAGTACTTGTTCAGTCCACAAGGTTGGATGTCTCAGTTGGTCTCCAGGAGATGCTGTCATCCTAAAGAAGTAATCTCTAATGCCAGCGGCAAGGGGAGGGAGAACAGGCAAAGAGCAAAAGCATCCTTCCATGTTCTTATATGGACTTCCAGAATACACGGCCCAGGTAAAAGTGTGCTTTCTTGCCTCAATATATGGATTAAAGGCATGTGTTTTTCTGCCTCGAAGATATAGAGTAGAAATGGATCTACCTACTTCAAATGAAGCAAAAATCCTTCCCAAGTGTGCTCTCCATTTTTGTATTTTAGTTGATTCCAGATGTAGTCAGGTTGACAACCTAGACTAGCCATCACACTTCCCACATTAAAAAAAAATCTTAATTAATGGTGAGTCTTTCTATCTCAAAAAATCTTGACTAAAAGTGTGTCTTATTACTTCGGATGACTTAATTAGGAAAAAAATGTCTTACAGGTGCACTCAACTGCTTGAGTTTTAGTTAATTCCAGGTATAGTCAAGTTGACAACCAAGAAGAGTCATCTTAAGGCTGCCCCTTAGCAATTTGACACACCAATTATAGGTATGTTCTTACATCATACCTAATTTCCAGTGAAAACAACAACCAGGTCATAATTACACCTAACATGATATAACCATCCCACATACAATCACAAACGTGTTATAAATTTAACTAGGTTACAATTATGCCAAGCATGATAGAACTATCCCTAGTACAGCCACAAACGCATAATAAATTTTAGGACAGGTGGCAATGTGCCTTGATGGACATTTTTTAGCATCTCAAACTTAAATATGATAACCGCTGATATTCTCTTAATTATGTTACAGTATATGATAAAGATATCAAGAAAAGAAAACAGAAACATCTCTAAGAAACACATATGTGGCAGAAACACTGATATCAATAATCTTAGTTTCTACAACTGGTCATGTGATCTTAGTTGGTTTGTAACTATCTTTCTCTACCACCCATTCTGTATTTCCTCCCCCTCCAGCAAGTACCTCAACAGGTCTTGGTTCTTTTCCTAGAGGAATGACCAATATTTTCTTTCCTGAAGGGTCTGTGCTGTTTGTCATCCTGCCTGGATTAGGCTGTTGTAGTTTTCCACTGACTTTTATCACAGAACATGGTGGCACCAAGAGATGCTCTAAGGGATCACCTGCATTCCAGACACCATCTTTCTTACCTTTGTTGTGGAGAAGCAATCCAGTTTCCCCTTGGTAATCTGGATCGATATCCCCTCCTAACACTGTTATTCCCTTCTTAGCCTGTTGGCTTGAGGGCATTAGAAGCCCGAAGTGGTCAGGGGGATGTCTGAGCTTGCAGTTCAATGGAATGTTTCTTGTGGTTCTGGACAGCAGCACTTCCCTCTCTAGAGACAAAACTTCTAGGCCAGCAGAGCTTAAAGTTGTAAGAATAGGAAGCAAAAAGTTTCCTAGTGGATCACTAGGGGTGCTAATGAGTGGTCCACCCTTTGATTCCAGGACCTGTGGATTTTGGCTATGGGAGAAACCATCCCATATATTGGACATGGCATCAAAGCATATACAGCCTTCTGGAGAACCCTGCCCAAGCCCTCCAAGACGTTGCCACCTAATTGGTGCTGTATATGTCCTGAAAAGGCCATTCCATCGTTCTATCAGGCCAGCTGCTTTAGGATGATGGGGAACAAGGTAAGACCAGTGTATTCCATAATCACGGGTCCACTGTCATACTTCTTTGACTATGAAGTGATTTTCTTGGTCACAAGATACTATGTGGAATATCATGATGGTGAATAAGGCACTCTGTAAGTACATCAGTGGTGGTTTTAGCAGAAGCATTACATTCACGAAGGACAAATTCATAACCATAATAAATATCTACTCCAGTAAAGGCAAAACCCTGTCCTTCCCACAGAGGAAGGGGTCTAATGTAGCCTATCTGCCACAGATTGCTGACTGGTAACCCCGATGAATTGTGTCATGTCTGGCATTCAGTACTGGTCTCTGCTGTTGGCAGAGCTGGCACTCAGAAGTAGCTGTAGCTAGGTCAATCATGGTGAGTGGCAGTCCACATTGTTGAGACCATGCATAACCTCCATCTCTGTCACTGAGGCCACTTTGTTCATGAGCTCATTGGGGAATGACAGGAATGCCTGGGGAAAGAGGCTGACTGTTCACAGAATGGGTCATTCTATCTACTTAAGTTATTCCTGAACTCTGCCTCAGCCAAAGTCACCTTTTGGTGAACATTTACATGAGACACAAGTATCTTCACATCCTTTGTCTGTTTAGAGAAATTGATCTACATACTTCCCCGGATGTCTTTCTCATCAATTTTCCAATCCTGCTCTTCCCAAGTCCCTGACCAAGTCCCTGATCCATTGGCTACAACCCATGAATCAATGAACAACCACACGTCTGACCATTTGTCCTTCTAAACAAAATATATGACCATGTGTACTGCCCAAAGAGCTGCCCACAGTAAAGGTTTCCCTTTGCCAGTGTCTTTCATGATTCTTCCAGAAAGGGGCTGTAATACGGCAGCTGCCCACTTCTGGGTGGGGCCTGCATAACGTTCAGGACCATCAATAAACCAGGCTCTGGTCTTCTCTTCTCATCAACTGATCATAGGGCAACACCCCATGAGACTATGGGTGCAGACTTGGCAGCAGCTGACATCGTAATGGGAGTAGAAATCATAGGCATTTGGGTGACTTCTTCATGAAATTTGCTTGCGCCTTCAGGACCTGCTCACCTGATCATGTATATACCACTTCCGTTTAATAATGGATTATGGCTGTGTACACTCTACTTTATGACTTTGTACCACACTTAATACCTCACTCATGATGGGCGACTTGGTCACATGGTAACTTGGTAGCCCATTGTCAAACTTTCAGTTCCACTAAGGTCGCAAAGCAGGCTGAGCAGCCTTTCAAAAGGAGAATAGTTGTCCGTAGATGATGAGAAAGCCTTGTGTCAAAATCCCAAAGTCAAAGATCTCCAAACAGCATCCCTATCTGCTACTGACACCTCAAGTACCATCAGGTCTGCTGGGTCATATGGTCCAAGTGGTCGAGAAGCCTGCACAGCTGTCGAAGAGCCTTCTCTTGTTCTAGACTCCACTCTAAGCAAGCAGCTTTCTGAGTCACCTGGTATATGGGTCTGGGGATCCCAAAGAGAGGGATGTGCTATCGTCAGAATCCAACTAGGCCCACTAAACATTGTCTTTCTTTCTTGGTGGTGGGTGGGGCCAGGTACAATGACTTATCCTTCATCTTAGAGTGAATATTTCTGTATGCCCCACACCACTGGACTCCTAAGGATTTCCACCAAGGTAGAAAGTCCTTGAATTTTGGTTGGATTTACTTTGCATCCTCTGATACACATATGTGTTACCAACAAATGGGTCACTACTTCCTGCTTACTTGGTTCAATCAGCATTATGTCATCAGTATAGTGAACTAATATGATATTTTGTTGAAGAAACTGACGATTAAGACCTCTTCAAACTAAGATATGACACCCGGCTGAAAAGTTCATAAATATATCCTTGAGGTAAAACTGTAAAGTTATACTGCTGGCCTTACCAACACAAAGAAAATTGCTTCTGGTGCTCCTTATGGACAGGCAAAGGTATTTTCTAGGTCAATAGCTGCATCCTATGCACCTGGAGATGTGTTAATCTGCTCAAGTAAGGACACCACATCTGGAACAGCAGCTGAGGTTGGAGTCACTACTCCATTGAGTTTCCAGTAGTCAGCTGTTGTTCTCCATGGTCCATCTGCCTTCAGCGCTTGTCAGAGAGGAGAACTAAAGGGAGATGTGGTGGGAATCACCACCCCTGCCTCCACTGAGTCCTTGATTGTACCACTCATTTCTTCAATCTCTCCAGGGAGGTGATACAATCTTTATTCCCTGTTTTCCCTGGCAGAAGCAACCCTTTCTAACCCTAATAACCCCCACTCAACATGTCAGGGAATCAACGTGAGATTCCTGCCTGGGTCTGAGTAAACAACCACAGGATGAATTTGGGGGCCCCCCTGGACTGACTGTGAGTCAGACTCCAGCCAAAATGCCATTAATCACCCGACTTCCATAAGCCTCTATTTTAACTGGAGGGCCATGATATTTCTTGGTGTCTCCTGAAATCAGCATCAATTCAGAATCAGTATCCAATAGACCCTGGAAATTGTCCCCCCAGTGAATAGTTACCCTTTTAGAAGGTACTAGGTATCTCTAGAGAAGGACTAGAGACAAGTTGACAGTAAAATTTGTAGGTCTTTTATCAAGATCCTTCACCAGGGGACACCATCTGTTTATGCAAGGGGTTCTAAGTCTGTAAACTGACTCAAGTTTGGAAATTGTTTCATGGGCCAAATTTCCCTTTGCCATGATCCAATATAGTCCTTCTTTCATGTGTTTTGGAAGTTTTCTGCTTATACAGATTAAACAAAGTGCACTAGGCTTTTAATCTGTTTCATGCCTGGGCACACCAGGATTGATCAGCCAGTACAAAGGTCCAAAGGAATCATGCCACCATGAAAAATTCTTTTGCCTATGCTGCTACCCATTATAGGTTAGGCCATTGTGGACATTTCTTTGTCTTTGCTGTCTATTATAAAAGCTGTTATCATCTTGTGTTTGGTGATTCAGTGAAGCTCCTTGTCACCTATGACTTTGGGGCCCAATTGAACCCATTGCATTTAATTCATCCAACTGAGCAGCAACGTCTCCAATTCTAAGGTCTGGCACTGAAAAGGGGCAGCAACAAAGTTTTGGTCCTGGTGCCCTCTCACCATTCTGGATAGGTTTTATAGGATTAGTGAACGGTGGGTCTTCTGGGCTTTCCTATTGTGGAAGATTAAGTTTAACACAGCGTACCTACTCCACCATTGCAATTTCCCTGAGTCATAACATCCCTTCTACACTAAGCCAGCAGCTATCAGGCATCTCCAGCTCCTTCTCCGTAGCCCATCCTTCCACAAGTGCTTCAGCCAATCATTCAAACAAACTTTGACACTTTTTTTAAATCGTGCAAGCTTCCATATTAGACCTAGGCTCTTCACTCAGTGGACGTATATCAATGAAGTCATCCTGATCCAGCTTTACCTTCCTTTCACTATTATCCCACACCTTTGAAATCCATTCCCATACACAATCCCCAGACATCGCTTGAATGAATTAGCAACCTTGCTAAGCTTTTTAGCAGTGTAGCACACCTCCTCCTGGACTACACTTTTTGTTTCTCCTCTAGGAGCCTGCTTAACCTTTCGTCTGGTTATTGTTGAGGTGTTGAAGCAACTATTGGTGTTTCCCAAGGGACATCAGTATTGTCTTGCCTGATACCTCCTTCAGAGAAAGTCACTTCTGGTTTAGCAGATAGTGAGGGGTTAATCTCTGCAGCCAAAGAAGGGAAAGGCAGTATTTTATGGGGTGGAAGTAGGAGTAAATCTTTGCTGAGAGTGAGAGACTCCTTCCTCAGGTGAGATAAAGCCTTGAGAATCCAAGGGTTCAGTTTTCAGCTTCAATAGGGTCCTCCTACACATTCCCACCCCAAGTTACAGGATCCCTTTCTTTACCAATTAATGCTCTTCCTTCAGCAGCAAACACCCTCTGAGGCTGGGCCTTGAATTTTCACTGTATCTCATCTAACTTTATAATAAGGGCTTTGGTTGGCTTTCCCACAGCTTGAGTTCTGTGGCTGCTGGTGAGAAGATTCTCTTCCAGGGTTTACAAACCTCTCGACTGTTGTGCACATCTGGAGCTGGTCAGGTTTTTCATTGAGCTCATTGTTTTATTTGACCATATTCTAAGATGTTAGGAGTTAGTTAATCTTAGCATGGAGCTCATTCTTTTCCTTTGTCAGTTTGTTTAGAGATGCTAGAAGCAAACGACCGGCATCATAATTTTCCTTATTTTCACAAATTGTCAAAAGTTCAATATACAGAGTCACCAAATCTGTTGCCTCTCACAGCTGGTGAATCACAATAATCAAATGCATTTGTCTCCTTAACTTTGTAAAATAGTTCACACCAGGGGCTTTCAGTTTTCTCCAAGCTTCCAGGAGAGGCTTCAGTAACTGTAAGTGGTGGCAAATTGGAAGGCCTATTCCATATACTCAAAATATTCATCCTTATATTCTGTTCCTCTAGAACTACTTCTAATACCAACACCTGTAATAGTCAGGGTCTTCTAGAGGAACAGAACTTATAAAATGAATATATATCTAAATGGGGATTTATTAGAATAGCTCATAGGCTGTGGTTCAGCTATATGCTGTTCAAAGATGGTTGTCTACCAACAGAAGGTACAAGGATTTGGAAGTTGCTTAGTTCACAAGGCTGGATTTCTCAGTTGGTCTTCAGTATATGCAGAATCCTGAAGAACAGACTCTAATGTTAGTGAAGGAATGGACTTGCCAGTGAGAGTTAGAGCAAGCAGGCAAAGAGAGAGCAAACTTCCTCCTTCCATGTTCTTTATGCAGGCTGCCAGCAGAAGGTGTGGTCCCGATTAAAGGTGGATCTTCCCACCTCAAAAGATATGGATTGAAAGTGGTTGTTCCCACTTCAAATGATGTCATTAAGGGAAAAAAATCCCTCACATCTGTACCCAATGGCCCGGGTTTTAGGTAACACCAGATGTAGACAAGTTGATAACCAAGAATGACCATCACATTTATCACCCACTTAAAGTTAATTCTTCAATACTTTGTTATATCCATAAGATATTTAAAAAATCTATATTCAAATAGGCTTATTCTACATGTATTTTGGGTTTGCTTTTATTTCACCCAATATTAAGTATTTTTCTGTATCATTGTGTATGTGTGGTATTCATTTTCATTGCTCTGAAATATTCTATTGTATGAACAAACCATAAGTTATTGCCAAATATATTTGTGCTTGTTGTATTTTTAACCATTACAACCATTTTAACTATTATAAATAGAAACACAATTATATAATTTTTGTTGTGAATCCCCAAGAATCTCTTCATGATCTATATATGATTGACCTTGCTGTTCAGATGGTAAGTAGCCCTTCAAAAATAGAAACAATGCCAGGTTGTTTCCTAAATGATTGTCCCAGGTTCCACTTCCCTTAGCAGTGTGTGGATTCCAATTGTTTCACAAGCTAGCCATGCTGTGAGCAGCCGAGAGTAGAACTGTTGCTAATCTTGTGAGTGGGGATGCACTTTCTTAATTGGTTTTTAACATATTTTTCCAGTAAGTAAGGAGGCAGAACATATTTTCGTATAGTTTATCATTTGTGAAGTGCTTATTAAAACTTTGTTCATAGCCTTCTTTTCTTTCTGTTGGATTATAACAGTTCTTTTTATTTTTTATTGGGAAAATAGTTTTTCCTACCATATATTCTGACCACGCTCTTCAGATCGTCCCCGCTTCCCTCCCTATCCAGCCCCACCCTTTTTTCTCTTACAGAAGTTCTTTGTAGATTTTGAATATTATTAATTTTTCAAGTTATGTGGGTTCAAATATCTTCACCATTTCTATGGTTTTGGCAATGAACAGGCCACCTTAACTTTAATGTAGTCACATTTATCAAACTTTTCTCTTGATAGCCATGCCCCTTAAGTCTGGTTAACATTTTTCTCTTTTCTATATGTTGAGGACATCTCTTGCATTTTCTTCAAAAATGTTTTAGTTCTGTCTTCCACAAATTAGACTTTTAGTCTACCTGGAATTGGATTTGTATGTCACATAAGGCAAAAGCATTTCTCTTTCTTTTTTTCTTCTTTTGCATTTTGTGCTGCTATCTCAGATGGTCACAAACTGAATAATTTATAATGAACAGAAATTAATTGGTTCAGGATTCTGGAGTCTTAGAGGCCCAAGATCAACAAACCTCCATCTTGAGAGAAATTTTTGATATGCTACCATGGGATATGAAGAAGGTCAAGAGTAGGGAAGGCTCCCAAACAGGCCTGAACTTTCCTTTTTAAAGAAACCAACTCATTCCTTGATAATAGCTTCAGTCCATTTGCCAAGCCAATCTCTGAAGTCCCCCTGCCCCCCAAACACTGTTATGGAGGTGCTTAAATCTTAGCTTGAGCCTGGGAAGGGAGATTCAAGGCACCACAATAAAAATGGTCAATGGTTCCAGAATGACAATAACAACCCATTCTTTTCTTATAGATCTACAATGATGTCTCTATCTTATACTTGTTTTCCATTCATGTGAGGATCAATTTCTGGCTTTTATAATTTGTTCTTTTGGTTAATTTGTTATCATACTGATATTGCATTGTAAAAATTAGCTTTATAGAGAGCATTGGTATTGGGTAAAGCAAATCTCTTTATTTTCTTTAAGTTTTGAAGAGGTAGAGCAGAGCAAAACCTGTTGGAATTTTATTTGGAATTTATTGATCTATAGACCAGTTTAAGGGACATGGCACCTCCTAAATATTGACTCTTGAGTTCAGGGAATATGATATATGTTTTATTTTAGTTAGTATTCTTGAGTGCTTTGTAATAATTAGTAAAGAAAAATTAACAGAGGACTTATATATCTTTTGTTAAGTGTTTTCATGACATTATTGAAAATGGCTTCTTTTAAAATGTGAAGAAGGGACTAGAGAGACGAGACAGCTCAGCTATTAAGAATATCGGCTGCTCTTGAAGAGGACCCAGGCTCAGTTCCCAGCACCCACATGATGACTCACAACCATCTGTAATTCTAGTTGCCAGGGATCCAACATCCTTGTCTGGTCTCTGTGGGTACTAGGGAATCACATGGCACAGAGACCCATATGTGAACAAAACACTTACACACATAAAATAAAAATATATTAAAAATGTGATGAATATTCTAAATAGTTTTTGTCTGTAATAAAAAATGCAATAGAAAAATGTAATAGAAAATTGACTTCCGTATATTGGCCTTATATTTGACCAAACAATTACATTTTATTTTTAGTCCTATTGATTTACCTGCAAATTGCTTTGGATTTTAGCAAGTGCAAAAAGTGCCAGTTCCAGCCTTTCTTACCTAATCATCGAGTAAGTTCTTCTCTACCTGCCTGCCTGCACTGGTTTGGACTTTTTCTTGCCGTGTTTTCTCGTGACAGTGATAATAGGCAGTTTGGTACATGGCCTATGGCCAAGGGAAACTGCTGGTGTCTGTGTGTTCTGAGGACTTCTGGGAGCACACTTTCTGGTTTTTTGCTTGTTTTTGAGACAGGGTTTCTCTGCATATCCCTGACTGTTCTGGAACTCACTCTACTGACCAGGCTGGCCTCGAACAAACAGAGATCCACCTGCCTCTTCCTCCTGAGTGCTGGGATTAAAAGCACGCACCACCTCAGGTTAGCTACCATTTTTCTCAAAAATAAATGGATGTCTGTCCATTCATAATTTTCATCCATCAAAATAGTTGCATTATTCTCATCCTTTGAATAAGAATTACATTGATCTTTTTTTTCTGTCATTGAACTAATATATTGCTACCACACTCGTGGTGGAAACTGGCCTGACTTTTCTTTTGCAGGTTGTTGTGGTTTAGAATCATGCAAATCTCTGCCTTATAAAATGGAAAGGTAAGTTATAAAGTGGCCCCTTATTTTTTAACTCTCCAAAAGGGTTCCCTACCTGTGGAATTGTGTTTGAATTTCTAGATTTTCCTTTTGTTCTTTTTCGAATGTGTTTACTAACCTTTTTCAAATATAACTTCATTTTCAAACTAATTTATTATATCTCTTATGCTATTAAATGTGACTGACCTGCTTTTAAAACATAGCAGCTCTGATTCTGCTATTCTTTCATGTACTGTAATATGAAATGGTTATGGCTTGTTTTATTATAACGGCTTGCATTGTGGTTAGTTTGTATGATGCATATGTTCATACATATGTTGGTACATACATGCCATGGAGCCCACATAGAGGTTAGAGGACAACCTGGGATGTAAGTCTTTGTCTTCCACCTTGTTGAAAGTAGGATCTCTTGTTTCCCCTGTCTAGCTAAGAGGGCTTTCCAGAGATGAACCATCACACAAACTTTAATTATTTCACAAATTGAAGAATATATAGGATATCACAATTAAATAGTCCAATTTTTGTACTAAAAACAGGCATAGTAAAAGACCATATATAGTATGAGTCAGTTTATTCTATGTATCCTAAATGAACAAAATACATAGACAGAAGGATTAATGATTGTCTGGGGGTAGGAAAGGGACTAATTGGAAATGTTAATGGGACTGAGGGTGTTGCTTTCATGGATGATGAAAATCTTTTAAAATTAGATTGCGGAAATCATCACGCAACTCTGTGAAAGTACTTTAGATGGATACATTGATTATGTGTAAAGTATATGCCATAAATTTTAAAACTTTAGCACAATATAAAGAGAAATGACAAAAAATTATGCTAATAATTTAAAAGTTTCCTTCTTGGGATGGCATTAGATACCAAACAAAAGCTGTGAGGTCAGAAAGAGAGAGAACATGTAGGAAATGTTTCATGCATCTTTGACTATTGTCTTGTGAATTTTGAAAAAAAGAGTCCTACATTTTCACTTCCTTTGTCTCTGTCTCTTACATCTTAGATATGGAAGAAGGTACTTAGGTTGTGCCAGAGGGCTTGGGTGTGATTTCCAAGCCCTGGATTCCTCAGTGAGCTGCTTACATCTTTCTAAACTTCGTGCATAGATGATCATACACACCTTCCCTTCGTTGTAAGAGGGTCCATGTATGTATCCCATTTGCCCCTTCAGATCCGATGTTTTCAAAGGCATGTGAAAAGGCAGATATGCATGTCACACCTTTGCTTTCATTGTCATGGTTTTTCCCATGTCAACTCTGCGGAACACAAGAGGCAAGCATAAATATTCACATAAAACTTGCTTTGGAGAACTTGGGGAGGGTCCCTCCTGGAGTCAGAGTGTTAAGGTCCCACCAGCCTGGGGGCCGGAGTGAAATCTGTCTGTCATAATAATGGGACAGAATAGTCAATCATCTGGATGAGGCTCATCACTTACTGAGAGCCAAACACTGCCTTGTCTGGAGGAAAACGTATCTGAGTGAGACTTTGTGGGTGATGCTGACCCACCACACTGAAAATCTCTTTGTGTGAGGGATTTGCTTCCTCCTGCTGCTGTGGGGTCACCAGTCAGGCGAGCCAAGCTTCCTCATGTGAGGAAGTAGAGGTGCAGTATGCATTCCGAGGCACCTTCGTCGGCTATTGCAGCCTGGGACCTCCTTTCTTCAGCTTTAGGGTTTTGCCCGAATTACTTTTTAGTGAATTACACCTCTTTTCTGATACATCAGTCTCCTCTATCCAAGAAAGCATCGTTTTGTGGTTTTGTTACTCATGGTTAACTGTCAGTTAACTACAGTCTGGCAATACAAAATTCTAGGAATTTTTAATTCCATGTTATTCTGAGCCACATGATAAAACTTGATGCTGTCCCATTCTTTCCTGAGCAAGACATGAATTGTCCACTGTCCTGGGTATCCACAGGGCAAATATTTCCACCTGTTAGTAACTTAACAGCTCTGCAGGTTCTCAGACTGACCATGGGGATATTGCAGTGTTTATGTTACATAACCACTATGCAGCCTAACATGTTCACAAGGCCTTCTTTCCTCTCATCATGAGAGTATTGTGCCCATGTGTACAATCACAAGAGGGGTGAACGTTGTACAATCAGGTATCCTAAGAGGAGAAAGAAGAGGAGGAGGGAGAATATTCATGTATTTTTACTACAAGTATAATTATAACAATGTTATGACATCATATCATTGCTATCCTCTCACCGTGCTTACTTATAATTGAAACTTTATTATGATTATTCCTGGGAGGTCTTGGGACCTCCTCCTGTGGAGAAGGGACGTCAGCATTCAATACCTTTCCCTAACAGGCTATTAAACTCTCACTGAAGAGGTTAAGTTATTCTTTCTCTCCCTTCCCTACCGTGTGTGTGTGTGTGTGTGTGTGTGTGTGTGTGTGCGTGCGTGCATGTGTGAGTGTGCACGCGTGCGTGTATGCAGGAAGGTTTCTTGTATTGTTTCTAATCTCTACTTCCTTTAGCACATTCACATTGGTTTCTGTTTTAAATATTGGAGTTTTTCTTGAAGTGCCTGGTGATACTTGACGATCCATATTTTATTACAGAGAAATAAAAAAATGAGGGAAAACTTCTCCTTTGTGGGCAGAACCTGACACACTATCTACCGAGAAACAGCCGATCCTTTAGTGATGGCTCAATGCCAGGTCTGTTTGTTTGTTTTTAATTAAAATTACATTTTAAATGAGCTGCATAATAATAAGCACAATACCTTAATTGAGAGCAGAAATATACAAATAACAAAATTGACCTTAAATGTGTATCAATAAACCATACAAATGCAAAGTACTCATCTCTATAGCATATCCCCCTTTAAATGTAAACAAACATTTATAAACACTCATTTAGGGAATTTGGGCAGTGTTCTCTTCAAACTGCTTCCTATTTTTTGTTGGATGAAGTATTTGGGGGCTTTATGAAGACTTTTCAGGGGGCGATCTTGATCCATCAAACCATATTAGCTGGTAAGGAATCCACAGCTTTCTATCCTCTGTGGAAACAAAAGCAGAACCTCTTTTCTAAAGTAACATATCCTTAGACCCATGTTTTGAAGTCAAGATACCTTTATAGACCAGACTGGTCTCAAACTCACAGATACCTGCCAGCCTCTGCCTCCACAGTGTTGGGATTAAGGGTGTGAGGCACCGCACTAGGTTTCAGACAACAACTTGGCAGAAGTCAATTTCACCACGTGGGTCTATGGATTGAACTCAAATCAATCACATTTGGCACCAAGTGCCTTTACCCACAGAGTCATGCCATAGGCCATAGCTCTTTCAAAAGAAAACAAAACTGTATAAATGTGTATATTCAAGTTCATGTGTGCACATACCAGGATACATACTATTGGAAGTCAAGGCGACTTCAGGTGCTAGTCCTTGCCTTCTGCATGGTTTAAGGCAGGGCCTCTTGTTTGCTTCTGGAGAGCCAGGTTAGGTGGCCTTCAAGCTCCTGGGAATTCTCTCGTTTTCACCTCCTGTCTTGCTGTAGAAGTGCTGGAACTACATTGCTGCCTTATTTGCTGCTTTTAAGGTCTGTGTACTTTGCTAGGGTAGAGCCTTTTCATCTCTTGCCCTCGTGGAGACAATAGATTGAAGCATCCCTCTCAGAATGCCATGACCTGTTTAGGGAAGAGCCGACTGGAGGCTCACAGGTGACTGGCTCCAGCTGTTTCAGTGCTGGAGGCTCACAGGTGACTGGCTCCAGCTGTTTCAGTGCTGGAGGCTCACAGGTGACTGGCTCCAGCTGTTTCAGTGCTGGAGGCTCACAGGTGACTGGCTCCAGCTGTTTCAGTGCTGGAGGCTCACAGGTGACTGGCTCCAGCTGTTTCAGTGCCGGAGGCTCACAGGTGACTGGCTCCAGCTGTTTCAGTAAGACATCTGTCTCACAGTTGCTCTCAGCGATCCGGATTCTAGGTGACCACAAACAGGAGGAGTGTAAACAAGCATGTGCGAGAGTGGATAAATAAAATGAGTAAGTGTTGATGGAAGTGTATTTTGAAACTAAAAATAAATTAGTGTGAGTGCTTTTCATTAAGGAAATTATTTGTGTGTGCACACATGTAGCTATGGGCCCTGTGCATGAGAGTGTGGAGTCAAGAGGCGCCTTTTGGAAATCGATCCACTCCTACTGTTCGGGGACCAAACATAGGTCATCAGGCCTGCAACTGCATGCAAGAATATCTTTAAAAAATTAAATTAAATTAATTTAAATTAAAATAGAATTACATCATTTCCCCCTCCTTTCCTTCCCCTCAGTTTCCTTCCCCATGTACACCCCTTTGCTCCTTCTCAATATCACTAACTGTTACTTGTACATGTATGTAAGCCCAGCCTTCCCAGTTCCTTAGTGTTACTTGTGTGAAAACGACTTCAGGACTGACCGTTTGGAATGGGGATAACCAATTCGGAGCCCATCCCTGGGATAAACTCTTCCTCCCACCCTCAGCACTCACAGTTACTGCTGTCACTTTTAACTGCTGAATCATGTTGCCTGTTCATGTATACGCTCTTCTTACCTGCAAAGCCCACTGCCTCGAACAATTGGTTGGGATCCTATGCAAACTATTTATTAACCCTATTATGCTACCCTAGGCACCATTAAAGCAAGGTGTGCAGAGCTTTTGATGACACGTTGTAAAGGGCCATTGGCAAACTGAAGACAGGTGGGGAGATTGATAAAGCTCTCAGAACAGAGATGGCAAACTTCAGGTCAGATCCAACCAATTTCTGTGGGCCACAGCCACACTTAAATTCTCCATAGTAGTTTATGCTAGAAATGCAGCTGAGGGCTTGTGATAGGAGGCTTCCAAATCCCCTGGCCCTTCACAGAAAAATTTCCAACCTCACGTCTAGAGGTCACATTCTGTCTAACGTATCATGGATTTAGTTTGAGATCCACATAAGAAAAGATTAATAATGTAATAGTTAATAAAAAATAGTGTCTAAGTTGGATTCGGTACACGCCTGTAATATCAGCATTTGGAAAGTGAGACATAATCCAGGCAAGGATAATGAATTTAAGACCAGCCTGTACTACATAGCAAGAACCTCTCTTAGAAACAAATGATCACACAAAAACAGAAACAAGAACCCCGGGGCCATAGAAGTAACTCAGTGGGCAAATGTGCTTGTCACCAATCCTGATGACTCGTGTTTGACGCCTGTGACACACAAGATGGAAGGAGAGAACCAAGTTGTCCTCTATTTCCACTAACATGTCTTGGCATATGTACCCATACATAGACACCAGACACACAAACATACACACACAGACACGCACACATGTATGCCCGGTAGGCAGTCGGGCACCCATGCACACAGGCACGCACACACTCTAAAATAAGAAAGAAGTTTCTAATAGTTACTGCGTATTTACATGTGCCTAGCGATTAAAAATTTACATGATTATATTTGACAACAGTTAGGAATCATTTTTCAGATTAGACTGCACAGACAAGGTCAGGTTTATAGCTAAAATGTGGAATAGACCCCAGGTAATGCACACTCTCAGAGCGAGTCTGGTGAAGTAAATGGCAGTGGGTGTCACATAAAAAGAGGTGAAGGCTTTTTCCTGGAAATACAACCATAAGCTTCAGGGAAACTGATTTCAAGCCATCAAAGAGAACTTCCCCCAGGTTTTATCAGCTCCCCAGACCATGGCGCTGTGGGCGGACTATAGTGCTATCTTAGAACCAATAGGAGGTCTGGATCAGTTGGTGTGTGTCCCTGAAGAGGAGACTGAACTCCGCCCCCTTTCCTTCTCTCCTCCCCCCCCCCCCCCAGCCCCTTTCACTTTCTGCTGTAGTGGGAGGGCTTCCTCTGCACCTTGCTCGCATGGTGATGTCACCACAGGTCCCAAGCTATGAGTCAACTGAGGGTAGACCGAGTCAAAACAAAACTCTTTTTTCGTATTGTTTTCTTAGGCATTTGTCACAGTTCTCAAAGGTGACCAAGGCAGATGTCTGTGGCCCCGAAGAGACTCACGAAAGCTTGTTGCCCATGCAGAGATTGCTAATATGTGAGAGTTTCATGTGGGATGAGCTAAAGGCCGTTATGGCTTCCAGAATTCTATTACTCAAACAAGGAGCGAGAAACTCAGAGCTTAGGGTTTAGAGATCTCTTTCCACCACACGCTGCTTCCTTTAGAATCTCCACAGAGGAGGAGTGAGAAAACTGGTGTCGTGGAAAAAATTCCTCAGTGAGGATCAGGAGAATTTGGGTCATAATTCCACTTCTGCAACCATTTTTTTAAATTATTATTATTATTATTATTTTTAAAGTTTATTAAAATATAAAAGTTTCCATTTCCGCCCCTCCTCCCAACACCCTCCCACTCCCCCCACTCCCTCTCCTCTTCCCTCTCCATCCCTAAGAGCAGTCAGGGTTTCCTGCCCTGTGGGTAGTTCAAGTTCCTCCCCGCTCCCTCCAGGACCAGGAAGGTGAGTATCCAATCAGACTGGATCCCCCAAAATCCAGAATATGCAGAGGAAACAAGTCCCAGAGTCATTGTCAATGGCTTTTTAGAAAGACTTCGGGCCAGCCACATTCAGGGAATCCAGCCTCCTCCAGAGAATCTGGTTGGATCAAGCGCTCCTTCAGTCTCAGTCAACTGGCCTTGGTGAACTCTCATTAGATCAGTCGCCTTGTATCAGTGGGTGATCGCTCCCCTTGCGGTTCTGATTTCCTTTTTCATGTTCTTCCTCCTTCTGCTCCTCCTTTGGACCTTGGGGGGCTCAGTCCGGTGCTCCAATGTGGGTCTCCGTCTGCATCGCCATCCATCGCCGGATGAAGGTTCCCTCTGATCTTGCCCTCCCTGCTCACGTTCTTCTTCCTTCTGCTTCTCGGTCAACCAATTTAACACGTGAGTGCAGCAAGCGCTTTAATCTCCCAGGGCCTAAGTGTCCTCCAGTGGCGGAGTGGTATTAGATAATCCCTCAATTCTCTTTTGGTTCTAAAATAATTTTATCCCGTGATCAGCAAGGCCCCTCCTGCTGAAAGGACAGGCTAGTTCAAACAAGACACTGCCTTGTGATGAGCCGCCGGAGTTCCAGGGGTTTGCTTTTGGAAACAATTTGCTGCCTCTTGACCCCAGTTCAGTCTCGTTTGGCTTTCTGGTGCTTCCTTCTTGGGAAGTTAAGATAAACCAGGCTGTGGTCTTAGCCTTTCCTTAACAGGTTCGTTGTTAAAATACGGTCCTGGAGGACGTGTAAGCAATGTCTATACCTTCTCCTAAGATACAAATGGCTCACTGAGGCAGGGTTCTGTCCAAGTTCATCCTGGGAAACCAGTGAGTTCATTGGGCTTCCTCACAAGCTTAGGAGAGGAGGATACCTACATGCGTGTGGGTGCTCCCTGAGCCTTGCTGTGCTCGGAAAGGCTTTACCCAACAGGGATAAGGGCTTTTCAGTAGCCACACAAATGGATCCCCTACCAGTGGTCTCCCTAGCCCCTCTAGACTCGCTCTCTAACACACACACACACACACACACACACACACACACACACACACACTAGCCCCTTTCTCCCCAAGGCCACAATCACTTAAGGCTGAGGTAATTGGAACAGGCGGTAGATTGGTAGATTTACTGGTGGAAAACCAAATGTGTGTGTGGGGGGCCTTGTGACCCTCTCCCACTTCCGAAATGGAAGTTAATAGTTAGTAAGCCCAGCTGGCATGGTTCTTTTGCAAGAGGGGCAAACGAGTTCTTCAACATGGTGACGGCTTGGCCTGGAGGACAGTCTCTAGCAACGATGTGGAAGGCAAACTCTTTCTTGCTGAATGTCTTCTCACCTTTGAACTGCTCCACTCCTGGGATGTGGTGGATCTAACAATGGCCTCGCGCAGGCGATGGGCTTCCTTCGTGCAGTGAACACGGAGAGCTCATGTTTCTGATTCTCTTCTCAGTGGAGGCAGATTCAGCTCTTAGAACGACATATTCACCCATTTTTATATCGACAGTCTTTAAGAAAGTTTCTTCCCAAAATGATGGCAAAAATTTAACTTTTAAGAGACCTCTCACGGGGCAGCATTTTTCCTGTCTCATTCACGAAGATATCAAGCTGCTTTTGCGCAAACAATACAGTCTCAAAATTTTCCTTTGACCTCGTTTAATTGATTATTAGCAGTTGCTCGGGCTCCACACTAGATCTGACCACGTATCTCATATTGATTCTGAGCAGCCCTAAAAACTGCTGCGTCATGCTAACAGCTCCTTTCAGCCAAGGCATGCCAATGTGTGTTGCCAACTTCCAACTGCTTTTCATCCCAAAGATTAACAAGGCCACCACATGGTGTTCTTTCTTGCAAAACGTTATTGCCTGCATTCTAGTGAGGATCTGATGTGTTGACATTAATCCCAAATGGGCAGGATGGTACTCTTAATTCAGTCCTGGGGGAAAGCAACTGGAGCTCTCTGCCTAAGCCTTTTTATTTTAGGAATACCATTCTCTGTCATCATTTCTAGTAGGGATCTTAGTCAGTTGTTAGGAATTTTTCTTTTCTCCTGAAAGATAACGTTCTTTCTTTTCTCTTTGAGACACCCAGAATTCACATCCTCGATGAATAATCTCCAGCATTGATTTAGTTGCTGAATGCCCTCCCTAGTCATCTTTCAATTATTCATTAGGAAGCCATAGGAGTTCCAGCTAAAAATGGAGTCTGGCTAGCAGCCCCCCCCCCCCATGAAGTGTTCTCAACTTTCGTCTAAAATGGCTATAGAGACAGAGGGCAAAAATAGGTGCTTTAAAAAGCAAAAGCAAAAACAATGGACAACAAAATTCCAAAGGGAAGAAGCTATGCAATTAAAGAGCAAAGCTGAGGCACATTGTTTGTTTTTCTCTGTGATACACTGGCACCTTACTGTCGGGCACAGAATTCTTTCAAAATGAGGAGAGAAGATTCCGGTACTCATCACTTACCCATCTTTGGACCTGGAGACTCAAGTTTAGCACTAATGAGAATCTGGGCGTGTGGACCAACGTGGGTTGATTTGTGAGGCTGAGAATGGTGTCACCTTATTCTATACCCAGAAAAATAAACAATTTCAGTAAAGACTCAGATGGTAGGTCAGGTTTGGCCTGATCAACCTTCACACTCTCAGAAGGGGATTTCTTGCAGGCAAAGCCTTTCAGTTGGATTGGAAATGAAAACAAAAATAAGAAACTGTGGTAACAACACATGATGGGAATTAGGGATTTTTATGTGCATTGTGGATTCACAGCATCGGGAAATCAGTGTTTGTGGGTTGATGGAACTTCACCGGAAAAGCTGTATAGCTTAGAAAGCAGTCCTGAGCCAGATGTTATGCACATCAGTGCACAGCATAGAGCCAAGGGAGCCGCAGCTCTACCCAAGGAGTTCTGGCATGGTTTGACTTTCCCTGTGGAAGGGAAAAGAGAGCATATATATATATATGGATAACTGATTCCCCTGAAGAAAATACTAAAACAAATGGAAGAAACACAATAATCAAAGAACTAACAGGAAAAAAATTCATGAACAGAAGTAAGACCCAGATTGAAAAAAATCATTGTGTTCCAGACAAATCAATGAACAAAGGCACACATGATGATGTATCCTGGCAACAGTTTTAATTCACAACCATAAGAAAAAGCTTTTATAAGTATTTAAGCAAAAGAAACAGAGTACCTAAAAATATAACAAAAATCTGGCTGTTCTCTGGCTTTTACTCTAAATCCTTAAATTTAGAAGAAAGTGATGTATTGTATGCAAAGTTTTGAGAATTGAAGTTGTAAGTTACTGCTTTTATACCCAGCCTAGTCGTCTTTAAGTTGTGAAACAACAGAAGGATATCTCAGACATACAAGGACGCAGCAATGAGCACCCCCTTGAAAATGATTTCTTGTAGGAAAGCAATGAACAGGGGACTTTGTGTCCTGCAGAGACTGTCCTCAGAGTTGGAACCAATTAAAACAGGGATGTGCCCAAATCTATGTCTGGAAAAAATTCTGTCTTAAAATCCTTAATCTAGAAAAAAATCTTTTTTTGAAAACTAAAATGAAAAAAAGAAAAAGCACAATTAGGAAAAACATGGAAAGAAAAAGATCTAAATCATTTTGCAAGAAAGAATTGTCATATGATTAAAAAAAATAAGAAGATTAAAAATAAGATGAAAGAGTAAGTTATACTAAAGTTCAGATAAACTGCTCTCTAAAAGGATTTGTTTTTATTTAATGTTTATGAGTGTTTTGTGTGTGTGCATGTGTTTGTGGGCATGTGTGCATGGTTGCTGTGTGCATGTGTGAGTGTGCACGTGCACCATGTGTATGTAGTACCCACATAGGCCAGAAGGGGACATCGGGTCAGCAGGAGCTGGAGTAACAGACAGCTATGAGCTGCCATGTGGGTGCTGGAACTAAGCCTGGGTCCTCTGGAAGAGCAGTCAGTGTTCTTAATCCCTGAGCCAGCTCTCCAGCTACGATAAGATACATTTTACAAGATGAGAATTCTTGAGTTTTTAAAAGCAATATGAAATTCAACTAAGTTCTGTTTGTAGGAAATATATCTAAAGTGATATAAGGAGGTTAAAACAAAAAAGAATATTTTTATTTTAATAAGGGATATAATTCCAAACATATTTAAGCAGACCAAATAATGTTGCATAAATTGCTCAAAATTAAATTAAAAGTAATTGTTTATTGATTATGTTGAAAGCTTCGTTAAGAAAGTTATTCCAGTTTCCATTCATGTATATAATATTATTTAACTTTTGTTTTTATTTTTAGGTTTTTATTTAAATATATACTTACATGTTTATTCTTTGCAATTTTCTACCCCAATGTGGCTATTTTAGACTTTTTGAAATGTTTAGTTATATCTTTACATAAACATATCATGAATTCTTGGTAGTTCTGTGTTTTCCTTCACTTCCAGAGATAAAGGATCACTACACAGCCCTGGCTGACTTGGAACTTGCTCTGTAGATCAAGCCAGTTCTTGAACTCACAGAAATCCACTTGCCTCTGCCTCATGAATGTCATCGTTAACTGTAAAAGAATAATTGTTACAGACATATGTAGCAGAAATTTCATAAATTACATTCTGACTACAACATATTAACATTGAAATTAGCAGTTGAATCTTTCATTAAACAAGAAATTATGAGTGTGTCCTTAGACAGTACAGTTTTCTTGACCAGTGCTTCCAAATTTTCTAAACTCAGCCCTTTACAAATATAAAAATTCAGGGAAGGATTACTTGAAAATAATTTGTATTGAGGTATGCTATGCGTGCAAAAAAATATCAAGTGGAATTTGATGCATTTTAACAACATATGAATTCAAAGTATGGATTGAACTTTATTAAATGCGGACATACTATTCGTATTCAAAATCAGTTGGTAAATTACACCAGCTGTGATGAGAATTTTAGCTGCTTCATGTCTTTGCCAACATTTGCCATTTGCTTTAAAGTGGGTTTTTTTTTTTCATTCTAATGAGTAAGATACAGTATCCCATCATAGACTGCATTTACATTTTCCCCAAAGACTAATGAGATTGGGCACTTTTCCATGTGCTTATTAACTGTTCATATATCAAGTCTCAATGTTTATTTATTTAATTTCTGATTTATAGGATGATGTATGTGTATTGTAAATACTTTCAGATGTGTGTTATGAATGCTGTTTCCCTGTCTATAGCTTATCTTTTTCTTTAATGATCTCTTCAGATAATCAGAAATTTTGTTTAGATAAAGTCAAGTTTGGTAATATTATATAATTAGTGCTTTTCTGTATGTGCCATCATATATGGATGTATGTATGTTTATGTATTCATGCGTGTATGTACATGTATATGGAGGACAAAACTGTAGTGTGATTAATAAAAACCCAGAGACAGATATTAGGGTTCAACTTGAAGGTTAGAAAAGTAAAACATCCAGCCATTCTTACCTCTACCTCAGTCTGAAATGGCGATCCTGCCTCCAGAATCTTAGAATGAGACGGACTGAGAGCTGACTCCTCCCTTCTTATATTCCTCTCTAGTTAGTGCTGGAATTAAAGATGTGCACCACTACTGCCTGGTTTCTATGTCAAACTAATGTGGCTACTGGGATTAAAGATGTGTGTCCCTACTGCCTGGTCTGTAAAGCTGACCAGGGTGGTTGTTTCACTCTCTGATCTTCAGGCAAGCTTTATTTATTAAAATACAAATGAAATATCACTACTAAAATTGATACTGGCTGTCTTCATCCATCGCTTCCCACCTGCTCTCTTGAAGCAGGTCTCTCACTGAACCTGGAGCTTTCTGATTCTGTTAGAGTAGCTCATCAGCTAGCTCCAATAATTTGTACTAAATTTCACTTTGTGTGTTGTAGGATTTGAAATTCAGTGTGTTTATCACAGTCATCTGGTTTTCATTATTCCTCTCATCACAAAGATTTTTCTTCCCCCAGTGACCTGCCGGGGCATTATTGTTGTAGTTGGTCAGAGGAGGTCAATTTGTGGATGTCATTTGATTCATTTATTTTACCTTATCACTGTTGATTATGCAACTTTATCTGTGGTAAGTCTGTCTGTCTGCCCGCCTGTCTGCCTGCCTGCCTTCCTTCCTCTTTCTTTTTTGACAGCTTCTTGCCATGTAGCTCATATTGGCTTTCAGCTTTCAACCATTCTTCTGCCTCAGCCTGAGTGCGGAGAGTACAGGCTGTGCCACCACATCCGATTTGACAGCTTTAAAAGCAGCCATTGTACTTTCTTCCGACTTTGTTCTACTGTTTCAAGACCGTTGTGACTGTTTTAGATTGCTGTGGTCCCGTATATATTTTAGAATCAGCTTCAATTCTTGAACTAAAAAAGCTCTACTTGATTTTACTTGACAGTCTCTAAACCTATATATCAATTTGGAAAGACCAGAAAATTTGACAGTGTTGAGGCTTCCAAGCAATAAATGTTTGTGTCCTTTTATTTTTTTCTTTAATTTTTCTTAGACATATTTTCAGTATTCACAGTAGAGAAAGGTCTACCTTTTGTCAGATGTACAAGATATCTGTTTGCCAGATATCCTTTTGTTCTTGTCATGTAAAAATGTAATTGTTTTAGTGTATTTGCTTTGTGTTATACTTTTGTAAAATATAATTCACTATTAGTTAATATACTGCATGGAAATGCAACCTATTTTTGTATAGTACTGAGTATATTGTGTGCCTTAGTTAGGGTTATTGTTGTGATGAAACACCTTGACCAAGCAACTTAGGGAAGAGAGAGTTTATTTGGCTTACACTTCCTTGTTACTGTTAATCATTGAAGGGAGTTAGTGCAGACACTCAAACAGGGAAGGGACCTGACGATAGGAGCTAATGCAGTGACCGTAGATGGGCACTTTCACTTTTTACTGACTTGCTCAGTCTGCTGTCTTAAAGCACCTAAGATCACTTACAATGGACTGGGCCCTCCTCTATCAATCTCTAATTAAAAAAAATGTTCTACAGGCTTGCCATCAGCCTGATCTTATGGGGGCATTTTCCCAATTGAGTTTCCCTCCTCTCAGATTATAATAGCTTATGTCAAATTGACATAAAACTAAACAGCACACCATAGCCTTGCTGACATCAACTTAACAGGACTGAAGAGATGACTCTGAACCTCTTGTAACTCTAGTTCCTGGAGATTCAACAACCTCTTTTCACCTCTGCAGATACTTGCATGCTCATGAAAAATATACAAAAGTGCAAACACACACACACACACACACACACACACACACACATGTAATTAATAAAAAAATAAACCCCACTTACCATCTGTAATATATTTTTGGGAGTCTTAGGATTTTCTACACACAATTGCCATGATTTCTTCAAATAAAGTTAATTTAGTATGTGTTCATCAGCACAATTATGCATTACTTTCTTCTATAACAGTGTCTCGCTCTTTCATAGTTTGGACTCTCTTTACACTTAAAGTCTGGAGACTTTTCTGCATGTAAATTTTGTAATTACCAATTTTGTATAGCATTTGCTGACAAACCATTTTCCATCTTTTTTTTTACCTGATCAAAATAACTGTTCATCTTTAGAACTGATGTTTAATTTGAAAGAATACCAAAAGGTATTTATTTGCTTTTACTATTTGGACAAATAAATATTTTTCTATCATTGAAGTACATAGTGTTGTGGGAGGTCCTTCTTTATATGTATTGCTTTTATTGGTCAATGAACAAAGAATCTGGATTGGCCTATGATAAGGCAAGAGTAGAGCTAGGCAGGAAAAACTAAACTGATTGCTGAGAGAAAGAAAGCGGAGTCAGGAGAAGCTATGTAGCCCCACCAAAGACAGACTCCAGATGGAACCTTTCCAGTAAGCCACAGTCATGTGATGATATACAGATTAATGGAGATGGGTTAGTTCAGAATATAAGAGCTAGCTAAAAATATCCTTAAGCTATTGGCCAAGAAGTGATTCAAATGATATGGTTTCAGAGTGATTGTTTCTATCTGAGCAGCTGGAAATGAATAAGTGGACTCCCTCAACAGATAATGGTGTGGGAGGTCCTTTTGTATATGTGCTGTTTTTATTGCTTAATAAAGAAGCTTCTTTCAGCCAATTACTTAACAGAATTTAGCCAGACTGGAAGAGCTATACAGTTAGAGAGTAGGCAGACTCAGGAGATGCCATGGAGCCACCAGAGGGATTTCCTTCCATCTCAAATACAGAGGTTAATAGCAGATAATGGGAATAATTCTATCCAAGATGAACTTGATGGTCCAGTAGTTAATGTGCTTATGTGTAGAAGCGTGGGTGCAGGGTTACTTATAGAAGTGTGGGCGATCCTTGATTTCTGTATTAGTCTCCCACAACATGGGTGATGATTCATGAGAAAAGTCTATCCTAGCATGAGTGACGGCTTTCAAAAGATGTATGACTCAGGCATAACTTCCAGTCATCTCTACCAAAGAGTTGCCGCTCCTTCCGTAGTTTTTTCCTGTTTATTTAACCCTGGGGAGGGACCTCTGAAAAGTCTTCTGATTCTTATAAGTTTTGCAGTTCTTTTTAATCTTTCCTGTGAATTTCAGGAACCTTTGCTTCCCTCCATTAAGGTATTGTTTCACTTGGAGGAAACAATCATACAACACACTATCTCTTCTTTTGTATCGTTCAATCTTTCCACTTCTTCTATAGTGTTTCCTGCAGTGGGTGGTGTTGATGCGTGATTATTTTAGTCTATTTGGTGCTGAACATTGGGCTTCTATGCCAGATCAATTGTAATCTGTTCTAGCCGGTTGACTGGTGATGAGTCTCTGCAATAATCATTACACACTACAAAATGAAATCTCTTTAATCAAGGCTGACAATAGGAGCAACATATGGCTATAAACGTTGATATAACATATCAATGTTAAAAGGCAGTTTCATAGATACATTGTATCTATTTGATAAAAGGACACCTATAGCCTTCTCCATGGGGCCTATTACTATCCCTGCCACAGTATTTCGCCTTGACTTGTAGTATAAGACACAATTCTTTCCTATAGAACAGGTATTAAAGACAATAAGAAAGTAGTTGGTTGTACCCTGAACAGTTGTGCCACTATTGCAGAGTCAGACACATTTTGCTTTTTCGTGCTGATAACTGAAACTACTGCTGCTAATTCTCTCCCACAGCCTGAGCAATACTTTCTGGCATTATGGATGCCAATCAGTCATAAAAAACTCAATTTTGTCTAGTCCCATATACTGAGCATCAAACACTGCCCCTCACATGCTATGTATCTAAATAATATCTGTTGATCTCCTGTCTTCTAGTCCTCAATATTTATAGGGACTTCAGCTAACAAAGAGTCTTTAATGACTCGTATGAGCCAGTCAATCAGGTGCTAATTTTTCTTCTTATTGCATCAGATTATGCTGGCTTTGTCTCAAGGGGGGATGGAAAACTATTGTTTCTTATCAACACAGCTCTTAAACTGACCCCTTCTCCTTCCCCCACATCCTGTAGCCTCCCAAAGGAGAGGGTCTTTTCTTTCTTGCTTCTTGTTTCAAACTTCTGAAACTCAGAAGCAAACTCTTGACTAATTGTCATTCTTTCCTGGGTTGGGCTACTTTTAAGGCCCAGTCTGCATGCTGAATCATGAATTTCCCTTTTCCTCTACATTAAAAGTTGAACTTGAGGTGTTCAAATTCACCCCTTCTTCTCTGCCCAATTCTTCCCAGTAATCCCAAGTGTTTGGATGTTGGGGAAGTCTGTCTCACACAGATAAAATCTGTGCTCTCTCTGCATTGGGGCCCACCTGCTTTAGGAAATAACAAGCCAGGCCACGGCAGCCATCTTTCAGTAACGGGTCCAAACGACAAACACAAAAGGAAAGAGGAGGGGCACTTGCTAAGTTCTCTAGGCCTTTAGGAAACATGAAGTTACTCCCTTGGCCACATACATACAAATCTACAAGTGGGGTGATATTGTAGACTTCAGGGGAATAGGCATTGTTCAAAAAGGAATGCCCCATAAGTGTTACCATGGCAAAACCAGAAGAGTCTACAATGTCACCCAACCTGCCATGGGCATCACTGTAAACAAGCAAGTTAAGGGCAAGATTCCTGCCAAGAGAATTAGTGTGTGGATTGAACACATAAAACACTCAAAGAGGAGAGACAGTTTCCTGAGGCAGGTGAAGGAGAACGACCAGAAGGAAAAGGAAGCTAAAGAGAAGGGTACTTGGGTTCAGCTGAAGTGTCAGCCTGTTCTGCCCAGGGAAGCATACTTTATGAGGACTAACGGGAAGGAGCCTGGGCTGCTGGAGCCCATTCCGTATAAATTCATGGCCTGGTGTACAAAAGAAATAAAAGATTTGGACTATCTTTTATTATAAAGAGTTTTTCTTAAAAAAAAATGAATGAAAAGCCAACTCCCCTACCCCAGTTTTCTTGTCAATTTAGAGGCTAATGTGGAGGCTATCAGCCTTTTAATTGCTGTCATTTCTCCTAGCTTCCACATTTGTTTGTTTGTTTTTTATTGTAATTTATCTCTTGCCTGAGCAATTTTGCTCTGGGCATATAGCACAGTCTCAGTCCCATGCATTGTCACCTGCAAGAGGTGCCCTGTCACTGTTCCCACAGCCCGCTTTGGACCCACACCATATGCGGAGCATCACTGCAGCCCATGAGCTGTGACTTCCAAGAGCATGGGTGACTCTTGGGAAGCCATATCACTGGTATCTCACATCTCTGAACAACTCGCAAGCAGCTCCCCTACCAGATGGACACCCTAGCAGCTATTACTCCTGTGTAACCTGGGGGAGCCGAATGAGTAGGTTTTGCCATCCTTCTCAGTCTTAACATTTTTATGAGTTTTTGGGGACCTCTCCCTCCCTGAGGGAAGCTTTAACTGGGAGAAAATAGTCCCACAAAATAGGAAGTTTACTGTCTTATGAGAAGTTTGTCAACTGTATCATCTCTATAAGGTGTAAGATCATCCGAACAGACACCAGATATTTATTTTGATATGGTTATAATACTGTATAAAATATACGACTAGTATACTTTGGCTCACTCTTTAAATGAAAATGTAGGAAAGATGAAGGTAAAATTTAACATTCTATCGAGCTGCCGCTGCAGCTAGTGTGTTGGAGGTGACAGCTGGAAGAACATCTCAGCCGCCTGTGCACACATCCCAGTTCCATGTGTGTATTATGTGTGAGTTTTGACTATGCCTCAGTGCGCTTCTCTTACCAGCCATGCCAAGATTCTTTGACATCTACAGAAAGATCATTCATTCTTCAGAAAAGTGAATTGAGCACCTAGTGAATTCTAAAATGAAAAAATGGTGGAACCACACAGTAAACTGAAGAGTTTTGTTCTAAGAACAGGTAAAGATTTGAAAAATTTGAAAGTGTTTTTAAGGAAATGAAAAGCCAGATAGGAGATTATTGAAATAATAATCGACACATATCACGTAAAGGTTTAAAACATCTGTATAAAATAAATAGCTTTCTAGGAAAGAAAAGTATTAACAAAATTGCGTGAATCAGAAAGAAAATCAAACCTTCAGTAACCACCAACAAAATGATAAAAAGTGATAGCTAGCTCCTGACAGTCCTGAGGCTGACAGAATTGAAGATAATCTGTTAGCAACCTTCCATGAATGATTAATTCCTTTGTATAAGCTGCTTCATAATAAACGGTGGTAGACTCTTCTCAATTTCATAGACTAACATAGCAATAACAGTTGTCATGGGGGTAGATCAGAAAATCTTAGGGATATTATAATGGATAACAACTATTTTTATTTAAAAATTTAAAGGAAGTTTTAAAATATAACTGCTGGCAACAGGCAGATGGCTGTTTTGTTTGCTTACATCAATTTAAGTGCTGGGTTTCTTGAAATGTAGAATGAAGCTGAACACATGGTGGGTTGGTGGAGGAATCAGACTCAATCTCTGTAACTTAACATAAAAAACAATCCATTTTTGTCATAATGAACTTATGTGTACAGATCATGTATAACCTTATCTCTATATGGATATAAGTATGTAAGCATTTTCTATGTCTCTATATAGAAATGAGCATGTAAACATTGTGTGTGTGTGTGTGTGTGTGTGTGTGCGCGCGCTCACCTTGACAGTCAAGAAGTACTGTGTTTAAAACAAACACACGCTGTAAACAGCATCCGGAATTGAAACCTCTAGATGTTGAGGCCACAGTGGGGGGAAACTTTCTTTACACAAATGCCACTCTCTACCAAGTGTCAGACTCATCCCTTCCAGGCCATCCTCTCGTGTGACTCCAGCCTCGCTCAGCCACCCACCTTGGCAGCAATAGTGTCATTTCCCATATTGTCCTTAAATGGTGACTTTTTTTCTTTACCAATGATAATTTTACTCTCGACTTTTCTTTCTTTTTTTTTCCTGCTCCCCTCCCTGACTCTCCCCTCCCTCCTTCAACCCTCCGCCAAGGTCCCCATGCTCCCATTTTACTTAGGAGATCTTGTCTTTTTCTACTCCCCATGTAGATTAGATCTATGTGAGTCTCTCTTAGAGTCCTCATTGTTGTCTAAGTTCTCTGGGATTGTGATTTGTGGGTTAGTTTTCTTTGTTTTAAGTTTAAAAACCACCTATGAGTGAGTACATGTGATAATTATCTTTCTCTGTATGAGCTACCTCATTCAAAATAATGTTTTCTAGCTCCATCCATTTTCCTGCAAAATTCAAGATGTCGTTTTTTTTTTCTGCTGTGTAGTACTCCGTTGTGTAAATGTACCACATTTTCCTTATCCATTCTTTGGTTGACTCTCGGTTTTTCTTATATATTGTATTACATATTATATATAATATATCATGTACGTATTTTGGAGGTTCCCCTTTAGAATAAGTACATGACATTACAAACATAAAATTAAATTGAAAAGTAGATGGAGTTCCCACAGGAATCCCTGCAGCAAAGGGCTCTGAAGCTCCACCTTTATTACCTTCCCCGAAATTCAGCCCTTGCCCTCAACCATGACAGGAGTCCCCCAGTCTCTTTGAGGTGTCTTACTTCATTTTTGCCCTGTCAACTTTGATTTAAGATGTACAGCTCCAAACCCATCACACGCATGGCTCTGGTTAAACTTTGGGTCACAAAACAAAACAGACAGGACTGTAAGAAAGAGAAATCTATGGAGAAGGGCTAGGCTGGTGGGGGAGAGATATTTTAAGAAAGTAATCATGATGTCTTTTACACAGGGATGAAACTGCCAAAAGACATACTTAATTAAAAACATACTTTAAGGGGTTGGGGGGATGGCTCAGAGGTTAACAACACTAGATGCTCTTCCAGAGGACATGGGTTTAATTCCCAGTACCCACAAAGTAACTTCACAATTGTCTATAACTTCAGTTCTATGGGATCTGATCCCCTCACACAGACATACACAAATGCAAAACACCAATGCACATAAAATAAAAATAAATTATTTTTTTAAAACATACGTTAACACACATTTAAATAAATGTTCAAAAATTCTCTGTAAGTGTGCATGGGAAAAAAAACACAACACAGAAAAATATCACAAGAGCCCAGGTGTGAGGAAGGAAGCCTGACTGTAGGCCTGCTGTGGACGCAGGCCCTGAACTCAAGCCCTCTGCAGAGTGGCAAGGGCTCTCAACCTGAGTCATCTTCCAGCCCCGGAAGATCTTCTTCTTTACACACACTTCTATGTAAGATGCCATTGTGTTTTCACTCTACCTGTTAAAGAGAGAAAGCATCCGCTCATTTCCTAATTGCAACCAGGCTTCTCCCTCGCGGCTCATCTGACCCCGCTCAGGTGAAGCCTTCTGAATTGTGGCTGCTTCTCAGTCCTCACCCTACCAAAGCTCAGCTTCCAGGAGTCTCTGCGGATGTTGCCATCATCCGCCCTTCTGAGCACTGCTCCACAGTCCATGTTTCTGACTCCCTTGTGGTTTTTTCCTCTAAACCTCTCAGGTTTCTGTTCAGCCTCTCAGGTTTCTGTTCAGCCTTCTTTTTTTTTCAGTTCTTTTCACTGCCATCTCAGAGTTGCCCTCATGGCTTTGCTCATCTCTGTGACCATGAGTTGTCATGTCTGTATTTCCTATCTTGACCTGCCAACTCCCTCCCAGATATATTTTTTCATTTTAATTAATTAATTAAAATTTAATTTTTTTGTTTTTCTAAAAACTCTCTTTTCTCATTTTACATACCAATTCCAGTTCCCACTCCCTCCCTTTCTCCAACTTCCTTCCTCACCTACTCCCCAGAGAGGGTAAGATTTCCCATGGGAAGTCAACAAAATCTAGCACATTACTTTGAGGCAGGACCAAGGTTCTCCCCACTATATATAGGCCAAGCAAGGTATCCCTCCAAAGAGAATGGGCTCCAAAAAGTCAGTTCAAGCACTCAAGATAAATCCTGGTCTCAATGTCAGTGGCCCCACAGTTTGCTCCATCATAAAATTGCCACCCACATTTAGAGGGCCTAGTTTGGTTCTATGCTGGTTCCCTCACTGTCAGTCCAGAGTCGGTGAGCACCCATTAGCTCAGGTCAGCTGTTTCAATGGGCGTCCCCATTATGGTCTTGACCCCTTTGCTCATATTCTCACTCCTCCCTCTCTTCAACCGGAATCTGGGAGCTCAGTTCAGTGTTCTGCTGTGGATCTCTGCATCTACTTCCATCAGTTGCCGGATAAAGGTTCTATGGTGACATTTAAGAGAGTCAACAATCTGACAACAGGGCAAGGCCAGTTCGGGCACTCTCTCTACAATTACTTAGGGTCTTGCTGGGGTCATTCTTGTGGATTCCTGGCAATTTCTCTAGTGCCAGGTTTCTTACTAGCTGCATAATGGCTCCCTCAATCAATATATCTTTTTCTTTGCTCTCCCTCTCTGTTCTTCTCCCATCTTAACCATTCCCTTCCCTCAAGTTCTCCTCTCCTTCCCCTTCTCTCCTCACCCTCCTTCCCTTCTGCTCTCTCTTCTCCTCCCACCCCCACGTTCCCAATTTTCTCAGGATATCTTGTCTAGTTCTCCTTCCCAGGGGATCCATGTATTTTTCTTAGGGTTCTCCTTGTTACCTAGGTTCTCTGGGGTCATGGACTGTAGACTTGTTATCTTTTGCTTTACATTTAATAGTCATTTACGAGCGAGTACACACTGTGTTTGTCTTTCTGGGAACGGGTTACCTCACTCAGGATGGTATTTTCTAGTTCCATCCACTTGCAGGCAAATGTCAAGATGTCTTTTTTATTGCTGAGTAGTACTCCATTGTGTAAACGTGCCACAATTTATTTTTCCATTCTTCGGTTGAGGGGCATCTAGATTGTTTCCAGGTTCTGACTATTACGAATAATGCTGCTCTAAACATAGTTGAGCAAATGCCCTTGCAGTATGATTGAACATCCTTTGGGTATATGCCCAAGAATGGTCTTGCTGGGTTTGGAGGTAGGGTGAGTCCCAATTTCCCAGACACCTTATATTGACTCCTCAAACACTTCACCATGACTGTGTATTTTACTCCTACCCGCATCACACCTTGGTTCTAAGTCAAACTTGGGTTTGACTACAATTTTCTTTTCCTGTTGAGATTTTACTGTACTCTCAAGGTCAAGCTAAGAATGACATCCTTTAAACCCTCCCCTTAATCTCTGGAACCAAGTCATCACTTGAGAGCCTGTGTCCCTTTAATTACACCATTTTGATGGATCTCTGCTGCTGTGTTCCGTCAGCCTCCCTGATTTGAGAGGTGTTTGGAGGCAGAGCCCAGCCTGCTCATTCTCTTCCCTTCGCCCCCTCCCTTCACCTGTTCACCTCTGAACAGAAGCCCTTACAGACAGAGGAGCAGCCAGAAGTGGTTCTAATTCTGGCTTCTGAATTGAACTAGAACAGGAGGCGGGGCTTGGTGCATCACATAGGTAGTTTTAAAACACATGAAAGAAAGTGTTCTTTGTCACAGCAGGGGGTCAACTTGTTACTCATCTAGATAGAATACAGATGAAAAAGCGCATAGAATTTAACCGAACTTAAGTTAGTTTGGAGAGATTGCATAATCTGTTATCAAGCGAAAACGGGGACGTGCCTTAACTTTCAAGGGGGCCATGCTTGACCGTAGCCACGATTGCTCACAATCCTGGCTCACACAGGACATCTAGTCACCCACAGATTTGGCAACCATTCAATTATTCTGTTCGGTTCAGAGCAGCAAGCTGGCTAATCCGCGCTTCCCCCTTGACTGCAGTCTCTGGAGACACAGACAGCCGTCCACACCCAGAAGGAATCCAAGCCGAGGTGCAGCACAATTCGTTATTTGTCTTCGCTGCATCTGAACCTTGTGAGATTCAGCCACCTCCTGGGAACCAGTCGTCTGGCAATGAAGCAGGAATAAAACAGAGAAGGTTCCAGCTGGCATCACCTGCTGTGTTTTGCCTTATTTCTCTACACACATTTCTCGACTTCTGAAATCCAGGGGCTTCTCTCAAGAGGATGCATGTCCCACGGGCTGGGCCTCTGAGACCTTGGCTCTGTTTTCGAAATTTTCAGTTTTTGAACCTCAGCTTGATTCAGGTATTAGACAATAAACTCAGAAGACCAGCCTTCAGATTTTATGTCTGGTTCTGAACAACGATTACCTTGGCATCCAGTAGCCACCTAGATACCAGGACTCATCAGGACCTAAAAATACTTTTGCTTCCTAGCCCACTTTTGAGGGTTATATATGCTCTGCCAAGATTTCTGTCTTGACCCGGAGTGTGGCCATTTGAGTTCATTCTTCACATTTGCTGTTGCCATGACAGTGTTGGTCTTCTCTTTGTGATATCTCTCAGAGAGTACATGGATTGGTCCTTTTTCATTCTCCTTCTGCTCTCTTGGTTCAGACTCTTGGGATACCCTGCTTGTCTCTGCATGCCAGTTAAGGCTGTTACAGTTAAGGGGCTAGGTCCCAGAGACAGATAAGTTTAGGCTTAAATCCCAGCTCTGTCATCCAAATAGCTGAGTTGCTTTGGATGAGTCATGCAGTCTTTCTGCTGTGTCTTAGTTTCTCATCTGGTAGACTATGGATGGCTGTCATGCCCATCTCCTTGGGTCATGGGGACGATAGAAGAACACTGTTTGCTCTTACTATTGCCTTGTGATCTTTGCTACTTCCAAGACACTCTGTAGAGAGCATTGGTGTTATTTTTGATTGAAAATAGGGCTACATTGTATAATCACTCTTTATGTTGCCAAGACAAACAGACAAAAAATAGAATTAAAAAAAAATCAAGATCACGTGAGCCTCTGGTAGGCGGAACACATTTGAGATGAATTCAGTAAAGACAAGGCCTTCTAAGCGTAGGTAATCCTCAGAGATGAGACTAAACAAGTAGATGACAGATCAGGCATCGAGGATCTTCAGCACACTGCAAAGAAGACAGATATCATGATGCAGGCAGAGGAGAATCCTTGAAAATTCTGGGAGGTTATCTGCTGAAGAGATCTGACTTACTTAAGAGAGCATGCAACTTGTTTGCCTGACTGGCCCTGTGTCTCATTGTCCACGAATGTTTCAGTTGGCTTTTACTACAGAGGTCGGATACTTTCTAGATGCTGAGACAGATGGTGAGAAGCCCTGAACTCACAGTTAATGTTGTGGTCCATAGGACCATAGGAGAGGAGCCGCTGTTAAAACAAGGAGGTCTTTCCCTTTCTTTCTTTCTTTCTTTCTTTCTTTCTTTCTTTCTTTCTTTCTTTCTCTCTCTCTCTCTCTTTCTTTCTTTCCCTCTTTCCTTCCTTCCTTCCTTCTTTCCTTCTTTCCTTCTTTCCTTCCTTCCTTCCTTCCTTCCTTCCTTCCTTCCTTCCTTCCTTCCTTTCCTTCTTTCCTTCTTTCTTTCTTCCCCCCACAAATGAGACATTATAGAAAGTCACCACTGGTCAAAATTCAGAGAACAACTGACCACAGGGTGCCCAGGCCTTGTTGATAAATCTACAACACAACTCGTGTATGAAGGTCTCAGGGAAGAGGGGGTAGAAAGATCACAGGAGCCAGAAGACCAAGACATCTGCAGAGAGACTCTTTTATACAGCAGATGGAAGCTCACCCATAAAGTCTCAGCAGTATGACTGTCTAAATAAGACCCAAGCAATGGAAACACCGGTTGACATGCCAGTGTAGATGGGAACTCTCACAAGGCTCCATCCCTAGATGTAGGGCTACAAGCAATTAATGACTGCTCAGAAAGAGAAAATCCATCTTTCTCAGAAATGAGTTGATTGGTTATCCAACCCCAGTGGTCGGTTCTAAAAGTGTATACATACAAACAATATTAAATAGACCCAGCAGGTTGCATTTCTGTATCTGCATGCATATATAAATGACACTAATAATTTAACAAAAAAGAAAGCAACAGAGATAGCACATGAAAGGGAAAAGATGGTTTGGAGATAAAGCAAGGGGAACAAACTGTGATAAGAAAGGGTTAAAGGTAATTAAATTGTACTGTATGCATAACACGTCATCATGAAACACATTACCTTCTCTAATTAACAAATGCTAACAAAAATGGCTAATAAGCCCCAAGAAGCTATAACAACGCATACGTAAATGCTGCAGCGTGTATGGAGACCCGCTTTTCTGTTCATCTCATCCATCCACTTCAACTGGAGGACTGTAGGGTGGGTGGGGAACATAGGGGTGTGGAGGGCATAGGGTGGGGGGCATAGGGTGGGTGGGGAGCGTAGGGTGGGTGGGGAGCGTAGAGTGGAGTGTAGGGTGGATGGGGAGTGGGTGGGGGGCATGGGTGGGGGGCGTAGGGTGGGTGGGGAGCGTAGGGTGCGTGGGGAGCAGGCCGGGTGGGGTTGCTGTTGCACCTAATTCTTGAACTAGTACCTGGTAAATGTAAGTCATTTGTTTCTTTTTCTGCTGCGCATTCCAGTATCTTGGGGGAAATTTCTCATTACTTGAGGGTGATGTCCATACACGGCCTCAGCTAAGACTTACTAGTTCATCCCTCTTGCTAGGATGCCTCCCTCAGGAGCTGTTCTGAAGAGAAGCCTAGACTGAAGACTGCAATAACAGGTCATCACCTACAGCCATCGAGACTTATTTTCCGCCATTATCAGAGTTGTTTGCGTTGTTTCTCTGAAGTACAATCTCATTCTCCCTGAAAACAAGCAAGGACATTTTTGCTGCTAATTCCTCCTGTGAGGCTGTGGTGTGGAGCAAGCCTGGCGAACAGCAGAGAAATGAGGTGGGAGTCCTAAGCAAAGCAAAAGTCATGCTTTCTCCTAATCTTCCAGTCACATGGACCAAATCAATCTTGTCAGGGCTCAAGCCAGTTGGAGTTAGGTTTACCGCTGCTTAGAATGCAGAGTAACAATAAAAGTGTAATATTTGATTCAGGAGCTGTGTTATGTGGCATGTTCAGGGTGCTTAATAGAGAAGAATGATCAGGGGAGGAGGGATGTGTGCAGGGTATGAAGATCTCTTCTTATACCTAGAGGGGATGTGACAGATAGGAAAGAATATAGGCTTTGGAATTGATGAACCTGGTTTTCAGTTCTAGGTTTGTTACTTACTGTCCCTCAAGTGGTTTGCTTATTCATTTTTAAAAGGGAAGAGAGGGTTGTACATAGAGTTTGTAAGAGTGTGAGAGACTTACTGGAGCTCATTAATGACACCAATCCCGCCCAGCACCTGGTGGTACGCTGTGAACAATGCTCGCTGCTTCCAGATGAGTGAACTCCACAGCCACAGTGTTTGAATCTGTTTGGGCTCAGACCTGAGTATGAGTATCTGGAATAGCAAGGAAGAGACGAAAATGGGAGGAGCCATTTCTGGGAGGGAGAATTGCCTGGGTGGACTTCTCTTGTGTAGGTATGATTATATGGAAATGCTGCTCTTGAACAGTGGAAACGTGATTTCTTCTTTATTATTGGCTAAAAATTGACAAATATCTACAGGTCAGTTCCTTTCTTATCAATGTGATCTCAAACTGGGTAACTAATAAAGTATCTATTTCATTCATTTGAGTCTTCCTAACAATTTATTCTAGTTTCTTTGAACAAGTTTGAGAAAAACTCTGACAGGATTTGGTAGCTACAGGGTTCTTATCAGCAATGCTTTTATAAAATTTTTATTGTGATGGTTTGCTTCTTCATGTCGTATAATTTAGGACATGTTTACTATTCACTGATCTAATTTTAGAGGAGCACTTTGCTTTGCTTTTTCGCTGAATGCAGGAGAATGATGTACAAAAATCAATGACCTAAACTTCTCACCCGAGGTTGGACACTGCAGCCTTACCTGTGAGGGATCTATCAAAAGCGGGATGCCTACCACCCACCCCTGCCCCCACCGTGTCTCTCCTTTATATCTGAATCGCTCTAGCTTCAGCTGCAATGAAAGCGAAATTTAAAAAGCATAAACAACTAAGTCTAAATACTTTTGATTTAATTAAGGCTTGAATAAAATTGGCATTGTCTGATCTAATTTTGAATTGTTTTTTTCTTCACTTTGCTGTAAGGATATTGCCTCATTTTTCTCATGCTAATTTATGAGTACTGATTCTCATTGTGTGAGTTTGTCTCTCCACCTTTGGTATGAATTTATTTGTCAAAATCTTAGTACTTTGGAAAAAGAATTTGTGTATCTATCTCCTATGTGAATATGTGTGTGTATGTATGTATGTTTATTACCATCTATGTATCTATATATCTTAGTATAATTTATTTTTCTATGGGATGCTCAATTCTTTTTATTTTATTTGATTTTTTAATTTTTTAAAATTCATTTATTTATTTTACATCCCAGCCATCTTCCCCATTCACCTCATTCATAGCCCCCAATCCCATCCTTTTCTGTCTTCATCCAGGAAAGGGCAGGCCTCCCATGAGTATCAATACAATATGGCTTATCAAATTTCAGTAAGACTGAGCACTTCCCCATGTATTAAGGCTGGGCAAGATGATCAAGTATGAGAAATATGTATCAGGTCTTATTTTGGCCACTAGTCAGCTCCCAAATCATGACACGGATACTTACTATTAGTTATGAATGCTCAGCCTTAGTTTATGCTTGTCCCACTAGCTCTTATAACTTAAATTAACCTTTTTCTCTTCATCTATGTATTGCCTTGGAACTCTTACTTTCATTCTGTATGTCCTACTCTGTGTCTGGCGGACTGGTGACTGCTTGTCTGGATGGCCCTGGGCATCTCCCTTGCTTTCTCCCTTGTTTTCTTTCCTCTTTTCTCTCTTCTTCTTAGATTCTTCCTCCTATTTATTCTCTCTGCCCACCAGCCCTACCTCTCCCTCTACTGCCTAGCTATTGGCCATTCAGTTTTTTATTAGACCAATCAGATGCCTTAGGCAGGCAAAGCAACACACCTTTACATTGTTAAACAAATGCAGCATAAACAAATGTAACACATTCTTACATGGTTAAAGTGGTATTCCACAATAGTTCCCCCTTTTTGTTTAAATAAAAGAAAGATTTCAATTTTAACATAGTAAGACTATATGCAATAAGAACAATTATCAAGTAAGAATTGCGTTTACAATATCAGTCCATTTGTATTTGAAAAGTTCAGAGAAAATACTCCATTATTTACCCTATCTTGGTGAGTCCAGAGTTTTGTACCTAATTTATCCTCTATCATAACTAAGAAAAACTAACTATAACTATCTAGTCTTTTACTCCATCAAAGACCCGAGTAAACAGGAACTGTGGTGAAAGTCACTTCCAAAACTATAGAAATGATAAAGACATCTGGCTGCCTGGACAGTCACCCAAGGTTCCTCTGCAATATTGGGGCATCCATCTTTAGCCTACAGGCCAAGAATATCTGGCAGACTTTTCTAGGAAACAGGAATTTTGAAGGATTTTCCACCTTGTCTTGTCAAAGTTTGACAATTGCTTTTTTGTGTGTCCTGCATGTCCAACTTGGAAGGTATACTGTCATTATTTGAGGCAAGGATAGTTTCTTGCCCAAATAGCTAGTTTTGGCACAATGAAAGCAAACTTTGTATGGAGGTTCTTTGATGTCCATCATCCTTTTATGAAGTAGATTGGTGCTGCCAGGAGCAGACAGGGACACTCAATTCTGGATGTAAGTCTTCAAGACTTATTTTTTGTGTTGAAAGACCAAGGTTACTGCAACCTTCATAAACTCCATAACTATCATTTTCCAATCATACAGAAGCAAGTGTCAATGGCTGCATTATGCCACTCCTCTCAGTTGGGGAAAGAGAGCATGGTCTTTGGATGTAAGACCCACATTTGCAATTTACTTCTGTACCCTCGTAAGATCACAACCTCTGAAACTCCATTTCCTCATCCATAAGGTGCATGTTAACTGGCTCACAGTAGAGTTGTGAGTGTGGTGAGGGCTCACAGTCTAGCAGTAAGATGATGTCTGTGCAAAGTGACTACTCAGTAAATTTCATTTCTCCGATCCTTCACTTCTCTCCCCTGAGGCTGATTTGGACTACCGTTATTTGTATAAAATACTAATTATTATAATTTAATCACCACAACAGCTTGTTACATACTTTAAGCTTTATCTTTAAAAAATGATGCCAAATATTTAGACTTAAACGTAAAGTTCACTGAATTTATTGATGCCCTAGAATATTGAAGAAACTGACAGCCAAAAATTGATTGTTGTCAGTGATCTCTGATAAGGCACAGAGGACATAGGAATTCCAGACTTTCAGAATGAGCCAGGACTCCAAGTTTCTAAAGGACAAACAGAGTAACTATACACCCGAATCCCGAATTTTTGAAGAGCCGCCTTGACAATGAGAGTAATTCTCAAAGTTCAGTTCTGCCTATAAATTGGAAGCACTCAGAAAAAAAAGTGGTTTTTCAGAACTGGTGTGGCTTTCCTAGGACTAAGGAAATACCTTTTTTTAAAAAAATTGTCTAAGCCCCATGGCTCACATTACTACTAAAGGCCTGCATGTTTGACATAGCTAAGCACGTGTCAAAATTTCTTACATGATCTTTGTGGATAACATCTTAGAAAATGTGGTTATATTTTGTAATAGATTACATACTCTCCTCTATTTGTTTTTATTGTTAGTTGTGTGTGTGTGTGTGTGTGTGTGTGTGTGTGTGAACACAGAAGTACGGGTGCCCATGGAGGCCAGCTGGTGTTGGGCCTCCTGGAACTTCAGCTACTTTTCTGCTCTGGGATAAAACATCATGACCAAACACAACTTAAGGAAGAGTTTACTTGGGTTTGCTGTTCCAAACACAAGCAAGAAAAAAGCAAATGGGACCTGGGACGAGATAACAAAGTCTCAAAACATTCCCCTAGTGATATATTACCTTTAACAAGACTATACCTCCTAAACTTCTCCAGATATCCCCACCAACCAGAAACCAGTGTTCAAATACCCAAACCTATGAGAGGCAGCTGTCATTCAAACTCACACAAGCTGGGAATCTAGCTCAGTCATCTGTAAGAGCAGGACAGGTTCTTAACTCCTGAGTCATCTCTCCAGCCCCTCATCTTCCATTTTTAATCTTTCCTTTTAAATGATTTCTGGTGCCTTTAATAGTGCATAAAATTCAGTAAGATAAGGCACAAGAGAGTGAAGAGGCTAAGGTGAAGGGAAATTAAGACTATGGAAAAGAAAAGAAAACTCAAAGTGTGGGGTTGGTCTATAAAACATACGCCACGATGTACTGTTATTCCATGCTCTGGTGGTCTGCGGATTTTCCTGTGGGATCCTGCTGGTATAAGCAAAGAGAAAACGTTATAAATAAAAGTGTCTTTAAGAAGGAAAACAGTACCTAGAGTAGAGAGATTCTTCTTCTGGGTCCCCGTAATGAGAACACGTGTCACGTAGTGCACCATCGGCTCAGTCCTTCCTGTGCGAAGCGCAATCATGAGCCTCAAGAGCATGGACCAAAGCATTATGGGTGAAGCAACCCTCTGGGCAATTGGGGGTTGAAAATCTTGCAAACGATATGAAAATTTGCAACTCTGCTAGTCAGGGGAAGATTTTCACCATGAAGATCTTGGCTGACAACTGGTCCTTGGTTAAAAAGCTGATAGACTACAGAACTCTATTATGTTGCTGGTTACTCAGGGTCAACATCAGCGTGACACTCGCGTTCTCTTTTAGAATGAGAATTTGAGAGGGACAGTACGTATTAACTACATGATCTTGATACCTATTGTTTTGGGTTAATGCATACAAGGCAACAATTTGAAGGCCTGCATACACAATACGGTGCCTCTATGTTGAGAAAAAGTTCTCAAGTGACAAAACCTGGGATGCCCTAGACAGCAAGTGAGATTGTTTGAAAAGGAGGAGCTGGAGAGAAGGCTCAGCAGTTAAGCTCATGTCCGCACATCCTGCTGGGACAGGAGGGTGGCACCGTTTCTAGGAAAGCTCAGGCTGCACCTTTAGCATGGCACTGTCGTACTCTGTCTTGGCAAGGTCCTATGTGGAGCTCTGTAGTGAACTGTTGTGACCTATTCCAAAAGAGATACCCATTCAAAGGCTGGTGTCTGGGATGCTGAGGGATCGGGAAACTTGGAGAAACTGTGAGCCCCTCTGAATGAATCAGGGAGGTGTGAAAAGACTGAGTGATTAATTGGGTAGGGATATGTCAAGGGGAAAGGTATTCTAATGGTCAGGCTATTTGATAAAGCAAAATAGCCTTCCTCGTGACTGGTATACTTCTCAGCACAGGCAGAAAGAACTCGAGGAGGGTCTGGAGGGACAGCAGGGATCGTGCAGGGGACACTTGGGTAGGGATGAAGGAGTGTTCTAGATCACCGCCAAGCTCCCTTAGGATTCTTAAGATTTTGTGCAGCTTTGAGACGGCAGAAATTTAATAGTTAAAAAAATCCACAAATTATTAAAGGAAGAAAATCAATGGTGTCTCAGGCTATTGTTAGTGTCTCAGAAGATCTGCCCCCAGATGACTCAGTGAAAACAACACAAGCGGAAGATGATGAGTCATGCTGCTTTTCCTAATGGTCTCTAATGTCCAAGGCCCCAGATCACAGCTGCCATTTGGCGTGACTGCTTGGGGATGGGGATCTAAATTATGGTAGGTATAGGACTGCGATGTTTCCAGCTGGTTGCTGTGTGCTTGTGATTACTCAGTATTCCTTACAGCTGATTTTTAAACAGTCACATGGAGTTTAAACAACCCCCCCCCATGTATCTCAAAAAGCACTGTTTTGTTTTTGAAGGAGTAAGCCCTCACACCTAAAAGTAGGGGCTCTTCTCAGTTTTGTAAATGCACATGGTGTGTGTGTGTGTGTGTGTGTGTGTGTGTGTGTGTGTGTGTGTGTGTACTGTGCATGCATGCATGCACTCTGAGAGTCACTGGAAGTCTCAGGTGAAATCTTTATTTGGGTTCTACTGTGCCTTACTTTTTGAATTTGAGACTGAGGTAGGGTAATGAGAATGGAGAAGGGGGTTCTTTCAAAGGCTGACCAAGGAGAGGCTTCAGCCTGGGGATAAACTTTCTGAAGAGTCTGTAGATTACAGAGGAGGAACTAGGACAAATGGGCCCGCATTACTTTGTTCCCAGCTTCTTTCTTTATTCTCCTGGGGCTTGAATGAGGAAAACTTCTGAGGTCCCATGTTCAAGCTGGAACAGGGACCAGAGGGAGGTCTGGTCCATCAGACCATCAGAAGGAGGTCAGAGGGGCACCTAGCTATCAGAAGGAGGGCAGAGGGGTACCTAGCTATCAGAAGGAGGGCAGAGGGGCACCTAGCTATCAGAAGGAGGGCAGAGGGGTACCTAGCTATCAGAAGGAGGGAGAACATTAGGGAAGACTGTCTACCCTGGCTCTACCAGTGTCTGTATTTCATAGGTGAGATATTTTTAAATTTTTACTTTTATTATAAATTTTATTTATGTTTTGAGAATTTTATATGTATTCTATTTACATCATTCCCCCTCCCTCTTCTCCCTCCGACGCCTCCTATTTCCCTCCCCTCCCCTCAGTCTCTCTCAAATTCGTGACCTCTTTTTCTTTAACTGTTACAGTTACATATATTATGTACATATAAATACATAAATACAACTTCCTGAGTTCATTTAGTGTTCCCTTTATGTATATAATTTCAGGGTTGACTAATTAATATAACTGGATAACTAATTAGGGAGTGCATCCGTGGGATAGATTGATTCACTTTTTCTTTCCTCTTCCTCTTCCTCTTCCTTTTCTTCTTCCTCCTCTTCTTCCTCCTCCTCCTCCTCCTGATTTGGAGGCAGTGTTTCTCTGTAGCTTTGGTGTCTTTCCTGAAACTAGCTCTTGTAGACCAGGCTGGCCTTGAACTCACAGAGATCCACCTGTTTCCGCCTCCCGCGTGCTGGGATTAAGAGCATGCGTCATCACTGCCCGGCGATTAGTCTTTTCTTGGCAGTCATTAATCCCCGTAGCTCTTCATCTATGGGTGAGACCCTGTGAGATTCCCCCATTTACACTGACATGTCAACTGATGCTGTCATTGTTCAGGACTGGATTAAGCATGGTGCAGTTTCTCTGTCTTATATAATAGACACAATCTTGAAGTAGATGATCTGGTCTTCTGGCTCTTACAGTCATTTCACCCCCTCTTCAGGAGGGCTATTAATACATCACATCAGGTATAGCTTATAGATCAGTGACACTGACCAAGTCAGAGGTGCCCTAGAAGCTTGCCTATCAAAGATTGAGTAATTCATTGATGAGTCAAAGTTTGTTATTTCCCTCTAAGAAATGTCTATGTTGCATGGACCAACCAATGTAAAGAATCTGACTCCCTTACAGCTAGCCAGTAGTGGTGCTGATATTTGCTGAGAAACCCACAGGAATTTTGGTGAACCATTGTTGGTTTGTAGTGAATTTCATCGCTGGGAGAACATGCTAGATGATCCCTCCCTAGACCTTCCTTGGTAGCTCTGCAGTCTGTCTGTGTACAGGTGACCTTTGGGAGACACGGACATAGGCTAAGGATGGTTGATCTTGTCCAGCATGACTTTTCATTGCCCTATTCCTCAAACATATACAAAGTCTTCAATGTATATTTGCTTTTTTGATTTTTCTGTGTAGTGTGTACCTCTACATGCACATGCATGTGCACTTGCTCTGGTGTGTGCCAGGGAGGCTAGAAACCAATGTTTGATGTTTTGATTGTTTTTTCTAATATATGTTAATCATCCACAGGAATTAATTTCATTCTGACATGTTCATACATGCCTGTAACATGCTTCACTGCCCTCCTGTTGACCTCTCTTGTCTCCTGATACTGCCCTTTCTCTCCTGTAGGCAGGGACTGTTTGCTCGTTTCCCAACTGCCCAGACCTGAAATAATCACACAGAAACTATATTAATTGCAATATTGTTTGGCCAATAACTTAAGCGTATTTCTAGCTAGCTTTTACATCTTAAATTAACCCACTTTTTATTATTTTATACTTTACCACAAGGCTCGCGGTCTGCCGGTAAGGTTCTGTCTGGCCGCTTGTGACTTTCTCCTTTGGTGGTTTCACATATACAGAAGGACTTCCCACATCACTCTTTCCAACTTTTTTTTCCATGTCCTTCTTTGGGTGACCCAGTGAGTTTTATTAGGGTCATTCACAAGAGTATGAGTGAGACAGAGTTTGTTTACAGGATTGTGGCCACTTTAGTAATGCCTACCCTGCTGGAGAAAATGTCTCTCTCCTATCCACCACTGACTTAGTGTTAAGCCTCAGGAAGGAGTGAGACCCTCCACCTCATTTTTTGACAAGAGTCTCTCAGTAAACCTGAAATTCATCATCTCGGTTAGATGACCTGACCAGCAGGTCCCCAGGGTCTATATGTCTCTGTCTTCTTAGCTTTGGGGCTATAGCTATGTATGAGTGTGCTCAACTTTCACATGTGTGCTGGGGATTTGAACTCAGGTCTTTATGCTTGTGCCCCAAGCATACTATACTCACAGGGCCCTCTCCTCAGTTTCACAACCTTTTCTAAATTCCTGGGAAGCCAATGCACCTGTCTCATATCCTAGGGAGGTCTACATAGCTCCCATACTTAGAAAGTCATACCATTGGCTTACTTGCGGTATTACTCTCATTGGATACTTTCTTAAACATACATTTAATTTCTACCAACTGATAGCCACATTTCTCTGTTCTTAATTAGTCACCACAGTATGTTTAGTCTTATAATTAATTGCAAATGGCTTGTTGGAATTCTGGAGGAGTCCTCTAAAGGCTCCCTTGGGTGCATGTGGCTTATTTTATGGACGGGGTCTTCCTTTAATCCTTTTTTGATGCCCTGTTCTTTCAGTCTGATGATCTCCTTGATCTCATCTCTTTTTCTCACCCCCCCACCCATAAAAACTGTTCCCAGGCCAGAAACTGCACCTTCAAGCTTGACACCCAGTCTGCTCACTTCTGGCCACCCACACAGCTGCTCTCTCGGGCCAAGTCACAGTCTTTTGAATTCTTCCAGGCTCCTGGTTTGCTTCTTGCTTCTATTTTTGCCCTCTGAAGTTATCCTCCCCAATCCCAGTCATGTGCTGCTGTTGCTCTCATTAGCACAGATGGGATCCGTGTCCCTCAGACAGAATGATGCAAAGTCCCGTGGCCTGGCTTCTGGTTGACTTTCTGACATCATCTGCTGCCTCCCAGCTTCCCATTCCAGGCACATTGGCCTGCATTCTCTACTGAGAAGCCTGTTCCTGCCTCAGGGACACCGCCTGGAATGCGCCTGCCCTGCTGTGGTCCATTCTTTCCTTGCTTCCTTCCCGAAGCCGCCCTTTTATACTGAGGACTTTCCTGTTCATAGAATCCCCTCCTCCCTTCATGGTGGTACTTACCCTGCTTTTCCCTTCACTCCACAATGCTCATCACTCTCTCGTCTAGTTCATTTGTTTTGTTCTCTGTTTTCTGCAACAGAGAAAAGGAAAAGCTCCCCAGAGACAAAGACTGTTCCTTTCGTCTCCATTGCTTTATCTCAAATTTCAAGCATGGTGCCTGGGCCAAAAGAGACACTCAATAAATATTTGTTGTGGACTGGATCTGTGGGTTCCATGTCTAAAGACACGCTGAGATGTTACTCAGGGCGCTTAGATGACAGAGAAAGTTCAGAGCCACTTGGACACTTTGAGGTGCTCAGGGAATGAATCGTGGCTGTGAGATGATTCAGGGCTGGGAAATAACAAGACTGAGGTCAGGTAAGACCCCAGAGGCTCAATTAGCATGACAGATGTTCTTCTGAAGCTGTCTTCTGATTGTGTTCTCCTCACTTGATGTGGGCTGGAGCTGGTTAGGATGATGGAGAGAAGGGATTGAAACCAGCAGAGGGTTGTGAAGCATTGTGATGAGAGAGCTCAGAAAAGACCCCTGGGAGCTAGGTGGGAGGCCCCGGGAGAAGACACAGACTCATCTTTTAGATCTTAACCCCGCATATCCTATTACTTTCTATTGTGCTTATATTAATCATTACTTAAAGGGTGTTAGAAGGAATATCTGATTCTGGTACAAATTGATAGGACAATATAGTCCCTATATAGTATATTTTAAAAGAAGATTATAGAATGCTGTCTTAGGTTTTCTATTGCCATGATAAACACCATGATCCAAGCAACTTGGGGAAGTGTTTATTTCTTCTTACAAGTCACATGACATCCCTGAGGAAAGTCAGGGTAGAAATTCAGTGCAGGAGGAATCTGGAGGCAGGAACTGAAGTAGGGGCCGTGGAGGAATCCTGCTTACTGGGTCGCTTAGCCTGCTCTTTTATACCAGTGTCAGCCACTTCCCCAGGAGTGGCACTGCCTTGAGTGGGCTGGACCATCTGTGTCAATCACTGATGAAGAAAACGGCCCGCAGGCCTGATCACAGGCACCTTCTCAATTGAGGGTCCCTTTTCCCAAATGATGCAAGCTTGGGTTAAGCTGACAAAATACTACCCAGCACAAATACTGTAAAGATAGAAGTCTTGTCTAGTTATTAAAAAATACATATATGTATGTCAATGTATAAATCATATTTATGATAGACAGTGTTTTACTGATTACCCCTGAATGTTGAAACTGTTTTTGTTTCCTTTGATTTTGCTTGCCTATGTCTCTAATTTCTAACTGATAAAGCAAATGTGAACTATGCTTTTATAATACGTTAGGAACATAGCTTTGGAGTCATTATTTTGTCTGAAGGCATGTGATATACTGGGGAAAGGTCATGGGGTCATTGTTGGACATGAATCTTATCTGGAAGGTCTCTTCAATATCCTTTCAAGTGGCTTTACACACACACACACACACACACACACACACACACACACACACACACCTCCAATGGCTGACCTTTTCTTGTGTTCTGAGGCCAGTACATCTACTGCCCACCTAAGACTTTTGGTACCAGAGGAAGTTAATATCCTTAGGAATACCAACCTCTAGATTAAAATAAAAGATTTATTTTCTCTGTATGGGGAGTGGGGAGTTGTATGTGCACATTAGTGAAGGTGCCTGAGGAGGCCAGAGGCATTGGATCCCCCTGGAACTGAGGGGACAGCCAGTTGTAAGCTCCCTAATATAGGTACTGGGCATCAAACTCAGGTCTTCCGCAAGGTCAGAACATGCTGCTACCTGATGGGCCAGCTCCCTCACCTCCGAGACTCTGGATTTCTGTAACAGCCTCCTCGTGTTCCTTCATTCCCGCCCTCTGCTTGCATTCTGTTTTCTCTCCGAGGCCTTCTAACAACGTGACTTATCACACCACTTTTTCCAGCTCCTTCGGAGAAAACTCAATGACTTTCTATGACTTACCAAGGTTCTATTATTTTAATTCATCTTTGGCATGAAAATCAGATCCCTTAATGATTGCTTATACCTTTGTAACCCATCACCTTCCTAGGCGCTTCCCTGTGGCTGGCGCTCTCCTTTGAACTGTCTCTTCATGTTCTTCTGCTTTGGAAGTAAGGACAGTATTTCCTGGGTTACACAACAAATGAGACCGTGATGCTATTTTCCTTTTCCTGAACATCTTACTTACTGTGAGTAAAATGATCCTATTTTGAAGACTTGTTGGGAACGCAAAGAAGGAGTGAGATCCCATTATAGTTTCTGATTTATGTATTGATAATGGCTATGAGACTTTTCTCATGCTGAAACATATATAGCCATCTAGCTAGATACATGTGCATATGCACAAATTCTCTCTCTCTCTCTCTCTCTCTCTCTCTCTCTCTCTCTCTCTCTCTCTCTCTCTCACACACACACACACACACACAGACACACACACACACTGTTTCATTCTGTGTGAGAGAGAAAGAAGGGGTAAAGGCAGAAGAAAGAATTAGAGTTAGGAGATCGGGAGGTGTGAATAAGTGGGAACTTGCCGGATTATAAATTAGCAATAACCGTTATGGGGAATGGTATGGTGAATGTGGCATACGATCCAGCTATCTCTCACTGGGCATGTAGTCATAGGAAATGAAACCATTGTATCAAAGGGGTACCTGTACTCTGAAGTGTACTATAGTGCCATTCACAATGGCCAAGGCAAGGCATCAACTTAAATGCCTGACAGTGGATGAATGGACAAGAGTCTGTTGTGTATATATACACAATGGGCTATTGTGCAGTCATAAAAAGACCAGAATCCTTTCATTGGTAGCCAAATGAATGGGACTGGAGAAAATTGTGTTAAGTAAAATAAGCCAGGCGCAGAACGACACATACCACATGTTCTCTCTCATATGTGGAAGCTAAAATAACCCATCTGAAAATAGATTACTAGAGATTGGAAAGAATGGTGACTATAGAGAGAACTCCTTATCCTAGAGGGAGATTGGACACTGGATGCAGAAATACCACTCAATTGAAGGAACAAATCTATAGCACAGCAGGGTGACCACAGTTCACAGGAACACATTACATATTTAATGAAAAACTAGAAGATAGGAGCTTGGAGGCTTCAAAATAAACACTACAAGATGGAAATGCTAATTACCCTGATTTTATCTGTATGCATTGTGTCCATGCATTGAAATATCACAGTGTACCCTATGAGTATATCAAAAAATATTGAATGCAAGGGAAAGCTCAAATATCAACTCAGTAGCCATTTCCCCAGTTAGCATTTTCCTGCTTCCTAAGTTGGATCAACTTTATTTACAAACCGTAACTTTTTGAGATGACCTCATATGCGAGACTAAACCCTAGAGGCAATGATAGAAGTATGATCAACCCCAGTTGAACACACCCTGTTATTTTGAAGAGCTTATGCATATAACATGTATTTGCACAATTGCTTCCTGTGGAAGAAAAGGTATGGTGGACACCATTTTTAAAGGCTACCATCAAAGGAAGGAAGGAGAGAGACGGTTAGACATTCCTTCCCCCTCGAAACATACTGTGGAGTGAGGGTTACCTTGAAGCTTTCTGAGATGAGAAATATTGGTCCAGGGCCTCACAGTAATGGCAGGACACTGATGTTAATATTCCACTCAATAGATACTTGCTTCAATACCTAGTTATGGTTTGCATTTGCATTGTCTCCCTGAAGAGTACACGTTGAAATCTTGTTCCCAGCCTAACAATGTTCAGTGGTGGGGCTTTGCGGGGTTGAGGGTGATGTCATTAGACATTGAAGGCTCTGGCTTTATCAGCAGACTGTAACACGAGGGGCCGGTTTGCTGGGTACCTGTCCTGCCTGGTACCCCACAACCGGCAAGTCCCAGAGAAAATCAACCACACAGAGATCTCTATAAGTTATAAAGCTGATTGGCCCATTAGGTCAGGCTACTTATTAGCTCTTATAACTTATGTTACCCCATTATCCTTATCTACATTAGCCACATGGCTCCGTACCTTTCTCAGCTGGGCAAGTTACATGTTGCCTCTTTGGTGGTCTGCGCAGGAGTGGCGGAGGGAGCTTCTGCTTCCAGAATACTCCCAGTCTCTTTGCTCCACCCCTACTTCCTGTCTGGCTTTCCCACCTATACTGCCTGCCTGGCCAATAAGCGTTTTATTAAAATATGGTTGACAGATACAGACAATTCTCCCACACCAGCAGACTTCACTGATGAGCTCATAACCTAATGGGATATTGATCCTGGGGATTTTAGGAGTTATGACAAGGTGAAGAAGGTTGAAGAGTGGCTTTGAAAGTCATAGCTTGTCCTCTGCATCATTCTCTTCTTCCTCTCTCTCCCACCTTCCCTTCCTCTCTCTCTCTCTCTCTTTCTCTTTCTCTCTCTCTCTCTCTCTCACATACACACACACACACACACACACACACACACACACACACACACACACCCAACTTTACGTTTCAAAGGTTACTTTCTTGCCTCCACTATTCTCAGGTTGACTCTGCATAGGCCAAGGGATCAGTGACCCTGCTAGAACACCCCTGCCGGAATCACAGCTCTCTCTAGTCACTTCTTCAGGATGCCCAGGTGCTAGGCCCTCCCTACCAGAGCATTTCTAAGCCCTGGGAAACAGTGGAGCACAGGGTAGAGTTGGGGTTGATTTTGATTTTTTTTAAATTAAAAATAGACTCTTCTCTCATACAATACATCCTGACCACCAGTTTCCCCTCCACTCTCCCAAGCTCCGCCTACCCCTCCTCTCTCCTGGATCCCCCACTGCTCTGTTTCCATTCAGAAAAGAGCAGGCCTCTAAGAAACAACAGGCAAACAAGAAAAGCGATGATATAATAAGGCAAGGCAAAAGCCCTCATTTCAAGGCTGGACAAGGTAACCCAGTAGGAGGAAAGCAGTCCCAAGGGCAGGCAAAAGTCAGAGGCACACCCACTCCCACTACTGGGAGTCCCACAGAAACACCAAGCTCACAGACATAGCGTATACACAGGGGACCTGGTGCAGACCTTTGCAGGCCACGTGCTTGCTGCTTCATCCTCTGTGAGCCCATGTGAGCCCCGCCGTGTTGATTCAGTGGCCATGCTCTCCTGGAGCCTTCCTTCCTCTTGACTCCTACAGTCTGTGGGATTCCCTAAGCCCCTAGGGGAGGGACCCAATGGAGACCTCCAATTTAGACTCTCTCTGCATAATGTCAGGCTGTGCGTCTCTACATCCACTCCCATCTGTCACCAGAGGAAGGCTCTCTGATGATGACTGGACAAGACACTGATCTATGCGTATAGCCAAATATCATTAGGAGTCATTTTTATTGTTTTTTTCCCTTTTGTGCTTGGTTCTGCCCTATGTCTCTGGGCTATCCAGTCTCTAGTTCCTGGCCTTCCAACGGTGTTAGGAATGGGCACCCTCTCGTGGGAGTGGGCTTCAAGTTAAATTTCCTAAGATTATTTCCTCCTCTGTACGACGGTACCTGGGGTTGTCATGACACTTCAGAGTTAAACCATATATAGGGCATAACATGGGGCCCTATATATATATACAAGGAACAGCTACTCCAAAAGTGTTCATTCCCCATTTCCCCTCCATTCCTACTATCTGCCTGAATAAAATAATGATGCTGTTTGGGCATATTGTCTGTGATTCTTATTATATACATCTATTAAAGATCTAGTTAATCTATTTTGGTTACCTCAAAGCAAAGGATTGCCATCAAAATGTCTATTTATGAAAGCAGAATGGAGTACTTTATTGATCTACCAATTAGTATTCTACTATTTTGGTCTAGTCTCAGCTTTTGGGAGAGTCTGCTATTATTAGCAGGATGTCAGTAAATAAACAACAAAATAAATATATTATATGAAATTAAAACTAGCAAAAGAGATTATTGAAACTGCTTAGCTTGTCATCATGGGTTTTATAATGCTTGTTTTAGGTGCTTTTCTATCACTAATGGAGTTTGAGGACAGTTGATTCTCAGATGTTCACCGCGCCAGCAATTCACTTTACAGTATTAGAAATTAATTATGATTTATCTTGCCAAAGGATACCTCGCTCTTTCCACCTTAATGAGCCAACTTGGCACAGTGAGGAGCTTCTTCGACTTGGATTTGTGTTCAAGCTTTATAAGAATCAGAACTAATTCTTACTTAATAAGGCCAGTATGCAGATTAAATCAGTCAACATCCAAAGAATCATGGGTTTGAAAATGACTGTGAGCCGTTATTTCTCAGGCTGATGCACAAATCATACAGAAATAGTCTCTCTAGCCTTTTTCTCGATGTATTTATTGTGTTTTCCTCCGTGCTTGCCCTTTCAGCAGTAGCAACAAAAGGAAAAGGCGAGAACGATCTTTTAAAATAGTAGCAAGGCAATCGAATCAAATCTTTTGTCACTTAGCTAGCGTGAGGCTCATAGCTGTTAGCGTTCTTGGATGAGAAATGAATGAAACGGGCGCATCCCGCCCTGGTGATGAGAGTGGAGTCATGGCAGCTTTTAAACCCGAGACATCCCAGCCCCGCAGAATGCGAGCAAGGATCTGCGAAACTGCGACCAGCCGCAGCTAGCCCTCTCCCAGCCCTACACGTGATGAATGCTACGCGCTTTAGGTTGGCTTCTGTTCATTTTCACTAGCCTGTATTTTTTAATAGACTTCACATTTATTCTTTTCAGGTCCTTAAGCAGTGTTGTTCTGATGGCTTGCGTTCCAGAGTGGTGTTAATTCTATGCTGTGGATAAGGAAATTCTGTAGCTTGCTTCAGGTGACATAGAAGGGAGGAAAGAACCTTGCCGTGAGCTCAGGTCCTTTGGGCTGAAGCCCAGGGCACCACGGCTGAGGGCTCCTCCCAACACTGCCGCTAATGCGGTCCTTGAGTTCTCTGTTTCCCTGGGGCCTAAGATGAGACACTGGGAGGCAATTTGGTTTTGGAGGTGTTTTGGAGGGGGAAGCTGGCTGTTCTACAATTGTTTGCTGAGCCATCTGCTCTCTCTTCCTCTTCAGAAATGATGCATTTGTTACTGTGGGCTGCTTTTGTCGAATATTTGGATTATGTCACTCTCTCTGCGTGTCACATGTGGGGCATTTGGTGACACGCAAAGCAGCCTACGTTGGTTTCCCTACGTAATGCAATAGGTCCAGGCACACTTGCCTTCCGCTCACCGTCTGAACAATTTCAATGTCATTTAGGTAACAGTCACATGTCCGCACAACAATAGAAGCCTCCAGATTTTCAAGTTCCTTTTTTTTTCTTTTTTTTTTGTATGACACTAATAAGAATCGGGGAAGAAGCTATCATGTACATACACACGAACAACAGAAGCAAAGCTCAGGAACCGACCCATTCCGGAGGACACTGGTCCACGTACCGCTAGTTTTGTTCAACAAGGGTGTATGGGTTATCGTGTGTGGTCGGCTGTTTTGCAGATTAGTATCCCAAACTGTTTGTGTTTACTGATGGTTACTCACAGTCAAAGTGAATCAGTGTTTGAAAGGCGTGTGTGTGTGTGTGTGTGTGTGTGTGTGTGTGTGAACTCATCTGCATCTCTGTGAAAATGTTTAGTGAGAGGGTAAGCAACAGACACGGGTGAGTTGTGTTACTGATTCCCAAGGTGGTACAGTCTCACTTCTTCAGGTCTTGGTATCTCCTTGGTACAATGTCCAGTTCAAAACGATCTGTTAATTCTGGCCCTGGGACTCTATGGTTAATTGATTTTGTGGTATATAAAAACAGGAGATGATAACTTATGGATATTGTGCTGGTTATCGTAAAGGGACCCAAACATCCTTTCCACCATTGCTCTCTGAGGGCTGAAAGAAGTCACAGGAAGGTGCTCAGACTGTGCTTGTCTTTGAGCACAGAAAGAGAGCAGAGATCGTTATCTGGTAACAAAGTTTGCATGAAGCAACATATTGGAAGACAAAGATGGAAATACGCATTCTAAAAATGGGTTTAGTTTACTTACCGTGTATTCGGGTACACAGAATCCCTCCAAACTTGATGTGTGGCAGCTTCTCCGGTAGGATTTGTTCATTGGATTCATCATTTTTTTGAAAATGTACTGAATAGTCAGTCACTGGGCACCAGTCCCCAAGGATGCGAGGGCCAGCTTATTCCATCCCCTGACCTGGAAACACGCTCAATCTGAAGAGGAAGGGAGGTCCATAAACAGGGCAGGAACATAAAGGGCGAATAACGGCACACAGCCAGCAAGGAGGCTGGAGAAACAACCACGGAGCTGGGGAAAGCTGCAGAAGAAATGATGATACAAAAGCGGAAGTCTTATGGGATGTGAGGGTTATTTCCAGGCGTGTGCAGTACAGGATAGGGAGATGGCAGGGAGGAATGGTTTGAAAAGAGGGAGCGGCTAGAAGGAAGAGACAGAGGTGTGACTGGGTGGCGGAGGATAGGACGGCGTGGATTGAAAAGTCTGGAGGCAGATTAGGTGCCACACGGGAAGAACCTTGACACCAGCCGGAAGAGTTTAGGCTTCACTCTAACAGGGTGTTAAGTAGCGGACATATAGAAACCTGGCCAACTTCAGTGAATGGAGGCTGCCAGCTCGCTTTAGGCACTGACAATCCTTCATGGTCTCCCTTTCGGAGACTGTCTAGTTGCTAACGATACAGTCTTGCCAGAAAGCAGGTGATTACAGGAGTTTGGTAGCAGCATCGGATGTGGCAGGGCAGGAAGTGAAGTCAGGTGAAGTCAAGGGTTCAAACTGAAGGTAGACCAGTGGTTCTCAACCTGTGGATCACAAACCTTTGTTGTGGTGTGAGGGGGGGTCACACAACAGATATTCTATATATCAAATATTTACATTGCAATTCATAACAGTAGCAAAATGTCAGTTATGAAGTAGCGATAACATAATTTTATGGTGGGGGGGGTCTCCGCAGCATGAGGAACTGTATTAAAGGGTCACAGCTTGAGGAAGGTTGAGAACCGCTGCTCCAGACTCTAGAGCCTAGAAGGAGCCTGCAAGTCAAGGAGCAAGCTCAGACAGCAGCCTAACAAAGGGACCTGTCCCCAGCAGCCCGAGGACTTCTGACCAGAGCATCACAGTGGATGTTTTCTTTGGAAGTAGAGCAGACGCAGCTCTCTCTGGCTGGTGACAGAATGGGGCATCAGTTTTCAGGAGCGCTTCAGGGCTTCCTGATCAGATAGTCATTGTCAGGCCCATAGCCATGGAGCATGCTTTCTGGACAGATACATGTGTATGTATTATGGATATATGTGAGTATATACAGTACATGTTTTCTGGATATATTCATATATATGTATTTGTGGATGTATGTGTACAAATATATATGGTGTATGCTTTCTGGGTATGTAATATAACATAGCATGAAATATCAATATATTGTAAATATATATGGCCAAGGAATGTGATATACTTAAAGTCTTTGGGTTTTTTGTTTGTTTGTTTGTTTTTGTTTTTTGAGACAGGGTTTCTCTGTGTTGTCCTGGCTAGAACTCACTCTGTAGAAGAGGCTGACCTTGAACTCACAGGGATCCTTCTGTCTCTGTTTCCTGAGTGCTGGTATGAAAGGCGTGTGCCTCTGCTGCCCAGCAATGAAAATGTCTTTATGAGCTCCATCAATTCTTGCAGTGAGCAGATACTAGGAAAATTGTTTTAAAAGTTAAGAGTGGGTCAGAGAGTTAGCTCGGTGGTTTAGAATTCTGAATGCTCTTACAGAGGACTCAGGTTTGATTCCTAGCACCCACAAAGTGGCTGACAACCATCTTTAACTCCAGTTCCTGGGGATCTGATGCCCTCTTCTGGCCTCTATGAGCACCAGGCACATATGTGGTATATAGACAAAACATACAGGGAAAATGTCCATATACATTTTTAAAAGTTGAAATAAACAAGTAGCCAGTTACTCTCTAGAGTTCTGGAAGGGTTGGCTATGACTTCCTCCCCTTGACATTCTTATTGGTTTTATGAAGATAAATTTGTAGAGGCCTTTACTTTGTTCTTGAAGGTAAATTTCTTACAAATGCTTTTACAAAACCCATTGAAAGACGGGCATGATTTTTAAAAAAATTACTTACTGGGTAACTACAATGATAGATTTCTTTTGAAATCTTGGAGGGACATTTATGCGGTCGTGATGTTTAATTTTTAGATGAATATCCTTTTAAATCCAGTAAGTTAATATTTCATTTGAGGAGGTTTGCATCTTTCTTTGCAGACTTTCCCAGTCAAAGGTTTTACTTTCTTTTTCTCTTCCTCAATTGGTGAAATCAGATTATATTAGCTTTAGAAAATGATTTAGATAGCCTTATCTCATTTTCTTTTCTTAAAACCAGTTATATAAGACTATCTGTTCCTTGAAAGTTTAGTTTGTTTCTATGAGAGTTGTGGGATATTTTTATTTTCACACAGGGTCTCCTGTAGCCCAGACTGGCTTCACACTCTCCACATAGCTGAGGTTGGCCTTGAGCCTCTGATCCTTCAGCCTCCACTTCTCAAATGCTGCATCACGATACTCTGCCTAGATGGAAGTGTAATTTCTGTAATTTTGTTGTGTCTCAGATTTCAGCTTTTTAAAAAATGTCTCTGTGGCCTTCAAACCAATGGAAACCTTGGTTTTGCATCTAAATAGAACTATTACAGGAAAAAATAATAGTATCATGTACCGTCACAGAGTAAGTCCAAAAGTTGTTTCTTTTAATTTTTAAGTTGAAAAACTTTCTCTTTTCTTCTGTTACTTTAATAGTGTATGTGTGTGTATGTGTGTGTCTGTGTGAGTGTATGTATGTGTGTTTATGTGTGTATGTGTGTGTATGTATGTGTGTTTATGTATATGTGTGTATGTATGTATATGTGTGTATGTATGTGTGCCTGTGTGTATATGTATGTATGTGTGTGTGTCTCTGTGTGTGTATGTATGTACATCTCTGTGTGTGTATATTTGATTTACTTACTTTAAACTGAGACACTTATTCATACAGAGGACTTATAAAACTGAAATTGAACGCATTCTTTCTCTTCTGTTTTCTATGCCAAGACCTTTCTTAGACCTACAATTTCTTGTGTGCAAAAATGAGCCCAGTTCTTAGTGTTGGTCCAAAACCCACTCAGTGTAGATCTGCTCCCTAGAGGTGTTCGATTCCAACGTCTCCTCCCGGTTTTCTGATCTCCTGACCCGTGGAGTGATGACAGGCTCCAGCTCTGCTTCCCAGTGAACACTCGGCTGCTGCCCCAGACTTGTCTTAATATGAATCTGTTTGCAGTCCTTTACTGAGAAGACTTCCCATGCCAGCAGAATGGTACACCCTGGGCCATTCTCTGGTATAGAAATACTTCCCTTCCCCCTTTTAAGTATCTTTCTAGAGGCGCCTTCTCTGAAGACATAAAAAAGAAGGCTGAATGAAAAGTCATGAAGAAGGAATATGGCGTGACAGGAGAAGGATGTCTACTCAACAATCTGGTCAGTCCTGATCCTGCCATATATATATATATATATATATATATATATATATATATATATATATATATATATATGCTCCCTTCAGACTGACAAGCAGCTTGCGAGCTTGCGTGTGCATCTCAGTGTCTCGGCTCTCAGGGCTGCTTTGCATCTGTGGACTTCTCTGTCTTGGTAATCTTACTGCACTGCTGCAAGGAACCGCAGCAGGGCTTGCCAAGTTGATTCCAGTTAAAAAAGGAATCCCATCGCACAGGAATCTACAAATGAAAGTCTCTGCAAGTTGTATACAAAATAGATGAGATTGTCTTTTGTGTTTCACTAATTTTTAGATCAACCTGTGAAGCTGTCTCATTGTTACGCTATTTTTCTCTTTTATCCTGGGACTTTTCTTTTTTTTCTTTTTTTAACAATATTATACCAATTTTTTTTGTCTTGTTAAAGCCTTTTTAATTTTTTTTTTTAAATTTTGGTTACTGGTACCATGAATAGCTTGTACTTAAATTTCTGACTACACAGGATGGAGAGAAGTCTCGGTGCCTAGGAGCATGAAGTGCTGTATCAGAGGCCCTGGGTTCAGTTCACTGCACCCAAGTTAGGTGGCTAACAATCCCTGTAACTCCAGCTCCAGAGGATCTAACGCTTCGGCTGCTGTGGGCGCCCCCTACTCCTGTGCGCATACCTGTCTGCCATATACATATGATTAAAACTCTTGAAAACCTGCTGAGTACATCTAATAATAGAAATGATAAGGAAACACTGATTTTTTTCCCCTTAAATATACAACTAACGTTTTCTCTCATTCCATACGATGTAAGATGTCCCTAAGTGTCACTGCATTTGTGAGACGGAAAAGTATTAATTGGTAAAGAATGAGAACAGTATTTAAATCTGTACCTAAGAGGGTGTGGCTGGTGCAGCCTCAGGTGTGCAGAATGCTAGTTGGTAGTTTTAAGTGGATCTTCCTTTCATCTGAATAAAGCGCAACACAGTAAACATTCAATAACATTTTTAAAAAGTTAAAAATGAAATATTTTTCTACCTCTCCATCTTTTACTTCTGACAAATTCAGGCGCTTTATTTTAATCAATGGAGTAATTTATTTAAATCTAGCCTTTATTGCTCGCATTACTGATATGGTATATTGTTTGGATAATTTTTATTAAATTGAATATTTCTCCAATTTCTGTGGCAGATTCCCTTGCTCACAATGTGTTATCTTCTAGCAAGTAGGTTAACTTTCATTGCATTTTGTTTAGCATTTTCTGTGCATATTAGCAAATGAAGTGACCCGTAGCTTATTTTGTATCCTGTTTTTCGGGTTTTAGGTCCTAGATCATATTTTATGTAACATTTTATCATTTTGCTGTATACTCAGAATGATTCATTAACCCTGATACTATTTCCTGACCATTTTAGAGAATTTACCTATGGACTCAAATAATTCCTCTGCCTTCTTTGAGATTATTTTAAAATTGTTTTTCAGTTTCTTCTATTTATGAATAATATTTATTACATGAAATTCACTTTAATGCAAGTGTTCATCTGCTCATTTTATCTTTATTTTGCTTATATAGTCTCTCACTTCTATTTGATTTAGTTATATTTTACTTTTGATTATTTTTTACTGTTTTTCTGTTATTAAGAGCTCAATTTTTCAGTATGCATATTCAATTTTATTTTTTCTTTTCTTTTTTGTTTTTCGTTTGAGCTGTCTTTTGAGGTAGAAATGAATTGCTTTATGGATTTGCAAAGGTTTCCTAATTGTCTGAGATAGCTCAGGAAGGGTTTTTAGGCTAAAAACATGGACAAAGGTGAATAAGACTTTGTTACCCCACAAAATGTTTGTGTGTGAATGTTATGTGTGTTTATACAACATTATACATATTGATTATTCTGTTAACCTTAACTTAACTTTAAGTGGACAACAAACACTGTTAAGTATAGACATAATACTGTACAACAAAATCTGAAAGCTATGACAAAAAAAAAATTTTCTCTTTTTTCCTGGCAAACTCACTTACTGCTTTTTCAGACACTGTGAGTAGGGACATACACTACATTTCATTCTGGTGCTGAATTTTTTTTCCAGCAAAATATCCTCCATGTTATTGTGTAAGGTACATATCACTTTATCGAGGCTGAATAATATTGCACCGTGAAAATACACTGAACTTCTTTGGACAGTCATTTGCCATTGGATGTTTAGGTTGTTCCACATCTCCGCCTTCCACATCTTCCACATCACAGAATAATTCTGTGATAGATAAATGAATGCGAATATCGTTTAAAATTCCAATTTTAATTCTTTTGGACAAGCACCCAGAAATGGGGTAATCAATCATATAGGAGACCTACTTTCAGGATTTGAGCAAATGCCAGTCCATTTTTCATATGGCTGCACAGTTTTACATTCTTGCGGTCTCGTGCGGTGGCAGGATCGTGCGGGTCTCACTAAGGTGTGCAGTCTTGGTATAAAGTGGACGGCGCACCGCAGCTTAGTTTGGACGTCTCTGCTGGTAGAAGGATGTTGGACAGTGTTTCCCAAACTTGCCGGCCGGGTTTGTGTCTCCTCTGGAGAATTATAGGTTCAGATCCTTGGGCTAATTCCAATGGGTAATCTGTGGTTTTGCGGCTGAGTTGTAGGGATTCCTCATGTGTTTTGGAGACGAAGCCCGTGCGGATGTGTGGTTTACAGTCTTTTTCTCTCCTTTCCCAGTTGCCATTTCAAGTCGGCGCTTGTCTGCTTTCCAGGGCTTTTGGTTCAGCGTAGCCCTGTCGATCTGTTTTGGCTGTGTTGCCTGTGCTTTTGGTGTTACGTTCACAGAACCATCGCCGACACCAATACCATGAAGTCTCCCTAATGTTGTCTTTTGTAAGTCCGGCTGTTTGGCGACCTTATGTTTGCATCTTGAATCCATTTTGAGCTGAGTTTTGAACATGGTAAAATGTAAGAGTCCAGTTTCATTTTTCTTCACGTGTGGATGTTCACACATGTTCTCTCAGTACTGTTTAGTGGAATAGCTGTTCTTTCCCCTTGGGCTGGACCCATGCACATGCCAAGATAAACAGACCATTCTGGACTTTGTCTTGTCCCATCGATCTACATGTCGATAGGATTTTAGTGTATGTTGACGTCAGGAAGTGTGACATCTCCAGCTTCATTCTTCTTCCTCAAGATAACTTCAGTTATTTAGAGTCTTTTGTGGCTACGTAGTTATACTAAAGTTGACTGTTTAAATGTCTCTTAAAAATGTTATGATGGGCTTTGAGTTGAATCTATCAGTTGCTGTGGACTGTGTGGGAAATTTAAGGATATTGTCTTACAACCCATAAGCCCAGAATGCATTTCCACTGTCTTTCCTACTGTTCCATCAGTATTTTGTGGTTTTCACTGCACCATTTTTGTGCCTTTTTGTATTTATTCCAAAGTATTTTGTTCTTTCTGATGCTATTACAAATGGGACTGTTTCCTTAATTTCTTTTTGAGACAAGTTACTAATGCAAGTATTTTTGTATGCTCCTTTTGTATCTTGCAACATTGTTGTATTGGTTTATTTATTGTCTCAGCATGTTTAAGGTCTTTTCTTTAGAATTTTGTGTAAGATCATCTCATTTACAAATAAAAATTATTTTCTTTTCATTCTGATTTGGATTCCTTTTGGGGTATCTCTGTGTTATTCCTAATATTACAGAGAAATGCTGTTTCTTTATTTTTTTAAAGTATAGACTACACTGTGAGCTGTGCACTGTTTGAGTTACACTACGATTGAAATGTATTTCCACTTTAAAATTGTGTTGAAATTTAATCACCAATAAATGGAATCATTAAGAAGTACTAGGACACGAGGGCTCTGCCTTCATGAGTGGGGTTAGTATCATTATATGAAGGTGATCTCTCTCTCTCTCTCTCTCTCTCTCTCTCTCTCTCTCTCTCTCTCTCTCTGTCCTTCCTTCCCTCCCTTCCTCTCAAGTGACGATTCAGCAAGAACACTATCACCAGCAGCTTCTGCCTTGGGCTGGGCTTCCCATCACAGAACTATGAGAAGGTACATTTCTTTCTGTATTCCAAGGACTTCTCAGATACTCTGTAATAGCTCAAAACAGTAAGACAGGGTGTCTTTATGTCTTTTAAAATATATAAATGCCATTCCCTTGAGTTCAAGGCTAACCTACTCTACATAGTGACTTCCAGGACAGCCAGAGTTAAGGATATAGAGTGAGACTCTATTTTTTGAAAGATGATTAATATATAAAAACAAAATCCACACATATAATAGAGAACCATCACAAACAATAAGAATTGATATGTAAAGTGTATTTCTCATAAGAGTTTTTGGTCTGTGTGTATTGAGATGGGTCTCTTATAGCCCTGGCTGGCCTCAAACTCTATATAGATTGATTGACTTTGAACTCCCGATCCTCCTGCCTCTGCCTCCAGGATGCTAGAACTAAGGGCATGTACCACCTCACTGTAAAGTGCATTTCATTGGCTTTTTCTCTCTCATTTCGTGGTTGGTGAAGCACCTTTCAGAGCTATTTTTACTCCAGTCTCAGAAGGGTTCTGTGAAGCAGGCAGGGGGCGGGCACGTGATGTTAATCCATTTTATACGTGAGAACATTAAGACTCCTGGAAGTCAACACTGTCTTCAGGTCCTCAAGTTTCAGTGGGCTGTCTGGAAGTTGAGCCCAAGTCTCTTGCCTCTTAGTCCTATATTTATTGCACAATGTCACAATAATCCAAATCCATTCCGAACTGAAACACTTCAGTGTGGAGTCTTTTCTCGTAGTTGGCTACAAATGATATATAATTTTAATAACATATGCTTATTTCCAGAGAAAGGATTTTATCTCCATTCTATGCCAATGTTATTTTAATGTGTGACATTACATAGCAGGCTGCATACTTTTCCATGAGAAAAAAAATTAGAAAAAATGTTTGCATGTATCTATTTTGGAAGATCATTCTAATTTAAGGAATCGTGATGATTGAAACCCCAGACTTCAGAAAAAAAATTAGAATAAGAATCTTTGTTACATCTTGACTCTGGCCTCCTTTGAAGCCAAAGCCATTCTAATGAGAAGCCCGTGGAAGAGTCTTCAACTTCCACCGCGAATTTAGTGAATGAAGTCACAGGCCAGGTGGGTGTCGGGATCTAATGCCTTTTCAATCCTCAGCGCTCATCACTGCTGCTTCCTTCAGGGGTGAGTCACTCTGTAACAACTGGAGTGACAGCAATACCCATCCTTATTTCTACTTAAGCCTTCCGAATTCACAAAGCCCGTTCCCAGTTACTTTTCATAAAAGCTGCGAGAAAGGCAGGCTGGGTTATGAACCCTAGTTTGGAGACACGGCAACAGCTCACGGCTACAGAGTCCTGTCTCAGTCCACATGCGGCCTGACCTTGCACTCTTTGGATCTCTGGGAAAGATCTTTGATGCTCCTCTGCTTTTTCTTGTTCGGCCATGTGCTTGTGTGGAGGTCATTGTGAGAACCAGGAATGTTGAATGTTACCTTGTTCCACGCTGCCGTGGCAAGATCATTGATCGTCTTACAGTAGCGAAGCGACCATTTCTCTTTAGAAGATGTCAAACACCTAAAGACAAAAATACAGGGCGTAATTGTAATCTGCCACTATGAAGTATGAAGTGGATTCGGGGACTGAAAAAAATCAGAAACAAAAGCTGAAACACGTTTATCTGTCTGATTTCAGTGGTGCTATCTTTATAGCCAATTGCCCATTTTCTTTTCTTGGTGTAATACTCCTAAGTATCTATTGTATTTGATGAGATTAATGTGCCCACAGATCAGTTTGTGCATGCACACACACATGCACGCATGCACTACACACACACACACACACACACACACACACACACGAGAGCAGTGATGACCTTGCCCACATACCCAGATGTCCATGTGCATGTGCCCGTAGGTACCACAATGTTTTCCACAGTGGTTACAAAGAAGCAGGATCCCAGAGTGAACGCTGTTTCTAAAACAGGAGTCAAAATGCTGGTCTCCCTGGCCACGTCCATAGGCAACGTGAACACAAAGGCGGCCCTCCAGGTTCTTAGAAAAAGACTGTCCAGTTCCCTGGGTGGGCAATAAATCAGGATGTCTCAGCTTTGTTAGCCGAGGGTGGGGTGATTTGCAAGGGAGTCAGTCTCTCTCAGTTCTGAAAGCAGCCTCTATGCCACACAGTGGCTTCTTTCTTTTTCAACACATTGTGATCCTCACCGCCTAGCTGTGTGTTCTTTTAAAAAGTGTCTACTTGCTAACACCCTTTTTTGGAATGGTAAGTGGCAGGGAGGAGGTTCTCTGTCCTCGAAGGCTTAGTTAAACTAGTGGGTGACAGCCAGTTGCGATGTGCATGTGCTTTGCTTGTCATTATCCTGACTCTGGCCTGGGATAATCAGGCTATGCCTCTGTTCTGCACGGTGATGGGGCCATCGGTGTGACTATTCTGGAGCAGCTGCCCTGCAGCTCTGCATGTTGTGACATCATCCACGTGAGCATGCTCGGGCAGTGGGGCTCTACCTGTGCTCTGCAGGCCTGTGGAGTCATCAATGGGAGCATCCTGGCAGTGGCTCAGTTGTCCACTCAGTCGGTATAGTCTTCCTCAGGATTGGGGACCTAGTCCTGCTTCCCATTCTTTTGCAGGTCCTGTTCTCTAGAAGGAGCAGACAGGGCTCACCAGGAGGAAGCATGGTTTGGGGAAAGCAGATCTCTGTAGCACAGGAGGCTGAGCCTTAAATACTCTAGGAAAACAAACAAACAAACAAGGAAACCAGACACCACCCCAGGGTGGAGGGAGGAAAATGGCAAATACCTCATTCAGTTTGGACAGCACTAAGACGCCTGTGAGTCCCGATGGAGTAGGCAGGGAGAGGGTGCATCTCATGTGCTTCAGCTCTTCTCACTAGACACACAGACACACAGACACACAGACACACACACACACACACACACACACACACACACACACACACCAATTTATTTGATATGTTCCGATAAGTGCAGACAATAGTTTGGTAATTCCCATTTCTTCCCATAGCAAGTGCTAATTGTGCTGTTTGATACATGTGCCTTCTACCTGAAATGTTTGGAAAGCTTCCAACTTCCTGTATTCCCTGAAGGGACAATAAAGGGAACATAGTTCAAAGCTGCTGATGATAGTGGTCTCATCAGTGTGCGAGTCACAAATCTAGGAAAGGAGAGACTCTATTACAACTTGGGAGACACGGTGAGGAACAGGGACACTCTGAGACACCTAGGGGACACGGTGAGGAATAAGACATTCTGAGACACATTAGTGACAGCTTGGGACCTCCAACAGCGGGTTTTACAGGCTCAGATAGGATGAAGCAGCTCCTTCCCACAGTGAATATCTGGCAGGAGGGCTAATATTATAATTATTTCACCAACCTTTACATCCGTTGCTTTCCTCAATGGCTGGCCTAGGTCAGATCATAACTTCTTAGATACAAAGATGTGGAAAGATAGTAAAAAAAAAATCAAGAGAGTACAGGCTTGGAGAAGTTCTCAGAGGCTTCTATATTTAGACTTTTAAAGTCTCATGCTTCTAATATTGACTTAAGATATTTTACTGTTTTCAAAGCTATGGAAAGGGTATGCTCAAAATACATTACATACATGTATAAAATTTCATAATGAAACCCATTATTCTGAATGAATATACTCTAAAATATCATCAAATAAATGATGTATAATGAGAAGGCCTACAAACAACAGCGATGAAAGCAGGGCACGCTAATAGAAAGATGGATGTCTCTTCTGCACCCCACAGCTCCAAAGCCTAGGTTTTCTACAGATCTACCGTGATTTCATAATCTGTTCAATGTCCATAAACATCACAAACATTATCACATTCAGAAACTTAGAAAATTTGTCAAAATCTCCCTTTAGTCATTTTTCTTTCTGACGGTACATTCTCAGTTCCCCTTTCCTATCTTTTTTGCTGGTCATATATTATAAATAGGTTAACATTTTGGATACTTCCATTCTATCCCATCCAATCACAAGTCTTTGTTTTTCTGAAGAAGCTGAGGGTAAATTATAGTTGATATATTTAATGGAAAGGCATGTTCTAGGAATCTATAATAATTCCATAATAATTCAAATCTTTGGGGATTTCCATGATGAACTGTTAAGAACTGTAATGAAGGGCTGGAGTGATGGCTCAATGGTTAAGAACACTGGCTGCTACTCCAGAGGCCCGGGTTCAATTCCCAGCTCCCACATGGCAGCTCACACCTGTGTGTAACTTCAGTTACACCCAACACCCTCACATATGCATTGCAGGCAAACACCAATGTACATAAATAAAAGATAATAAAATAAAATAAAAAGGAACTGTATTTCCAATTTGTGAGATACAGTATTTTTGACACTCTTACACCAGACATAAGATAAACTAAATGCTTTAAAGTTTATATAAATCTTTTCTTTGAAGAAAACACTTACTTTTGCTAAAACCGGACTGGATAAATAAACCGCTCTCCGCATTACGGAGTCTCCCAACACAAATTATTTTATGTACAGCATAGCATCCCTGAAGGTGTTTGGCATGGTCCACATGAATATTTATTAGTGATTTCAGATCCAATGACTACATATTAAAGTTACATATTTCAATCTTTTTCTAAGTGGAATTTCCAATGGTTGAATTCTAAGGAATAGTATTTCCTTATTTTAGGCTGTCACAGGAAATTTCAAGAAATCAAGGGTAGAGAAAAGAAAACCCATTAGAGTGTAGAGTCCAGAATGGTTGTTTGCTGGAGGTAGTGACCTCCACGGTGTCAAACAGAAACAGAGACTATCTGTCTTCTGGAGTAGAGCAAACAGTGTGGAAGCTCACGGAGCTTTGCTCAACAAATGCCATATTTTTTCCTGAGTTATGTTATTGGTAGTGCCCTCTTCTCCAGATAGTTCCCCCTGTCCTCTCCACAGACTTCCATAACCTCACTTGCCCTCAGATGAATTTCTAACAGAAGGTATTTGAATTTGGTTTTCTGTGTAGAGCCGCATGAAATTAATGATAGTTGTTTTTCCCACTTAACTGAGAAAAAAAAAGTGGTTTAAACTTCTGTTATTCAATCCTTTCTATAAACACAAAGATGATGGTGAATATTAATAGGGGATTTCTCTACTTTAACCGCAAAGATTTTTTTAACTTTCTTTTCATTTATTCTTTGTCTTTCACATTATGCCTTCTGATCTCTCCACCCCCCCCCCACACTCATAGTAAAACAAAATGAAATTTAAGAGAAAAAAAAGTGGGGAAAAAAGGAGAAAGGGAAAATCTTATTATGGAAGCTGCAGTGTGACATGGGGAGCCAAATGCAGTAAACCCCGTTGTCCATACATTTTTACATGTAGGCATGCATGGCAAAGAATCACTGGTCTGGTTCAAGGCCTCTGGTCTCTGCTGCACTATCGATGCTGGGCCCTCACTGGGATTCTTCCTGGACATCCTGTTGTTGCCCTGTGTCGTGGAGATCTTACAGTCCTGGGTCCGCAGAACCACCCCCACCCTGTGCTCCAACAGATCACAGATGGGGTGGATGCTGGGGTGGGCCTACATGCAACCTTGGTTCTGAGCCTGGGCAACTGTAGGACTGGTCAGCCTGTCAGCTTTCCCTCGCCTTCACCATCAGGATGGACTCTCTAGCAACACTCTGACTCATCCACCCCCTGCAGCAATGAGCAAGGGGTGGGGCCAACCTTCCTGACCCCACATCCTCAGGGTTTGCTCTCCCATGCCCACACCCCCAGGGCCAGGTCTACTGTATTTTCCAGGTGATGTGTGGGGGTCACTCTCCCAAGTGCTGCAGCCAATGAGGGGCAAGGACAGCTTTCCTGCTCCTATGACCGCACAGCCAGCTCCTCTACCCACTTCAGACTTTGATAGGCAGGGGTGGGGTAGGGTGGGGTAACTCTCTCCCCAGCCCATACCACCACCTGACAGATGAGCAATGGGGAAGCCCTGCCATGACCTTGGGACCAGCTTTCCCACACCTCTGCCAACAGGGTTGGCTCTATTGTGCAGCCCAAGTGAGGTGCAGGGCTTGCTCTCCTGAGGGTTGCAGCTAGTGGGGGACAGGGACAGGTCTCCCATTCGTATGACCTCGGGGTCAGCTCTCCCACCTGCCTCAGGCATTGATGGGCTGCGGTAGTAGGGTGAAGCTCTTACTGGCCAGATTGCCCCAGTGTCCCTTGGGAAGGATGTCAGGCTCCTATTTAGCTGTGCTGCTTTCAGCTGGATCATCAATGTTCCTCACACAAGAACAAGGTGTTGGAAATGGTTTGGTTGCTTGATGGAGAAGGGTTAGAAATGTGGTGTTATTATTTTTATAGTATTCATGTCTATATTTCTGAAGTTGATTTTCTTTTTTAAGGCTTTTCACACAAGTAATGGTGCAGTAAAAAGCATTCACCATCAAATGTGCCCATCTTCAACATTGTAACTGTTTATTCCTAATTTCCCCCCTCCCAAAATGAATGTTTTCTTTCCCTTTTGGGGCAGCAGTTTCAGGAGGCAAAGAAGAGAGCCAGGATCTTGACAAAAGAGAGCCCTTTCTCCACACAAAAGACGTGAGAAAGAAGAGCGGTTTAATCAACCAAACAAAAATGCTACCCCACATCCCGACTCTCCCTGGGTAACTTGTATTTGTTGGATGCATCGTCTTAAAAAAGAAAAATGCCTTTAAGGAGGGTTTGTGAATCCCCAGAGCTTCAAGTTCAAGTTTGGCATGGTAGACAAAGTGGGATTTCCAACTCATTTAATCTGGGGACTTTAACCCCCATGAGTCTTGAATCTGGTTACCAGACCCTCTCCTAATTTTGTTGTTCTATGTTTTTTTTTTCTCTCTTGTTGAGGATGTTATTGGGTGAAACTTATAGTACATGACTCATCTTGGCACGAGAGGGGCCAGCTACTGTTCTATGACGTGAAGTCTTTCAGAGGTTTGTATCCCTGGCTGATTTACCACTCTGACGACCCCCATCCCTACCCCATGTATTGTTGCTGCACAGTTTAAGATCTAAGAAAGATTCTGTTCTAAAAGATACTATTCTCCTACATACATACACATCTACATAAATCCTGATGCCCCGCTAGGGAGCTAGTCTCAACGCGGTAGCTAATCCCTCCTCTCTTATGCTCTTTTATTTCGGCAGCACCTGGAATGAAGACCTATTTTCCCTCTAGAACGCAGGTTTAGTTGACTGGTTACAGACAGCACAGAGCTCGTGCTGGGTACGACAGAAGACAGACTGTCTCCAGAGAGCAGTACCCATCAACCAACCAGAGAGCAGTACCCATCAACCAACCAGAGAGCAGTACCCATCAACCAATGCAACTCCTTTCCAGGGCTCTGCCTTATCCTCAAGCTTCCAGACAAACGAGGCTGGGGTCTTCTGTCTCTTGCTTGGCTCACGATGTCAGCCATCTTGCCCACTTCCAAGTCTCACTGTCGACCTTCTTCTCACCGCAGCCTGAGGCACTGCTCGTCCTCAAGGCTCCTCAGCACTGTTCTTCCCCACGCGGAAGTTGCCTTTTTCTTTTCTAATTATTCAGCGTCTTGTCCACATTCCTTTCCGGTACTTCTGGATTTTCTTTTCTTGTCCCCATGGTTAATTTACTGCATGGTTTCCATATTAGAACCTGGGGATGGAGCAGGAATTATATCGAATTTTCTTCCCCTCTTCCTAGTCCCAGGCACAGACATGGAACTCAGCGGTGGTCAGAAATGCAGGAACCACTAAAACCAGCAGGTCAGGTTTTCCCTGGGGCAGCATGGCAATGGGAGAGACTTAAGAATATGGTCGCTGCTGGTATCCCTGAAGCCTTGTGAAGAGGAATCGGCCTTGCACCATGGGGGAGGCTTCTGACCCCCAAAACCTTAAGCCATGGAAGGCCCATTTGTGGATATGTAGGATACTTTAAGAGAGAAGCCTAGAAATTTCTTCCCAAGCTTGAAGCTTGATTCTACTTTGAAGAGACAAAAGTGTGATGCATCTTCTTCAACTTCAAATAAAACAGACACTAAATACTGGTAGGAACACTTGGACTGGCCTAGCTAAAGTATAAAGCTTTATGTCCCAGCTCTGTGGCAAACTTTCTGAAATTTTACCGGTGGACTACTTCACTGGGTTTGTATTCTGTCTGTCAGCAGCTCTCTCCCAGGAGTCTTGCCAACACCCTGTGACATCTATACATTGTCCACAGAACACAGTCTTTCCCCTTGTCCCCTCACCAAGCCAACTTCTGGGTTTCTTTGAGTTCTGCTCACACTCACCTCCCAGTCCAATGTTGCCAGATTCAGGTCAAGCGTCTGAAGCGCTCTGCAGGCCAGGGCTGCACCCCTGGGCAGAGCCTTTACCTCCCCTCCCCTCTAGTCAGGATCCCTCTCTCATGTCTTTTTTTTTTTTTAAAAAAAAAATAACTCCAACTTCCTAAAGCTTACATTCATTATTGAATTCCCAGGTGAATAACATTTACTGATTGTCCATTGCTTACAGGAGTGCAAGATAAACTTTAAACTTATTAATTCTCAGCAATTTGCCACACACACACACACGGCAAGAGAGAGACAGAGACAGAGAGACAGAGTGAGAGAGAGAGAACTCTATTTGTATTTTCTTAGGAAACAAGAAAGTAATTGTCTTAAGGCCATTTACACAAACTAGCACAGGCTGTACCAAGGCCAAAAGACGAAGTTTTGAGTTCAAACGAGACCCTTTTATCTCCTGATGCTGGAAGCGGCAGTGATTTATGCTGCAGCCTTGACTTGCCCCACAGTTCCAAAACCCATAATAATAAATCACATTAGCAAGTAAACACGCCCTCTGCAGTTTCCAGAGTGCCTTTGTTTGCTTGTCTCTCTCTCCATCCCTCTCTCTCCCTACCTCCTCTCATCTCTGTCTCCCCCCCATCTCGTTTTGTCTACAGATGCTTTCGAAGCTATTTCAGACACCGAGCCTTATTAAACCTTCAGGAAAACCCTGTGAAGTACTTTGGGTAGATGATGTTACAGTCATAGAAAATTATGTTTTGGCCATGGCATTAAATTGGCTTTCAACTAAAAATTGTTTATGGTGAAAAAAAAATCCAACCCATCTTTGTTTGGAGTCCTAGTTTATGTTTTTACTAGTTGTGTGGCTTGTGAAGTAATCTGTCTGAGACTAGTCCTGTGCCTGTTCATTAACAGCAGTATTCGTGTGAGGGTTAGCCAAGATGATTCATATCAAGCACTTAAGAAATTGTCACTTGGTGCTTTCTTAACAAAGGGGTGGCCGGTCCCAGAAACACCCCTTTCTTCCCTGGATGCCTGTTGCTCACATTGGCAGCCAAAGCTTGCAGTTCTATGAATTTGGGCTTGATGATGTCACTGATGATGTCACTTGGTACAAATTGGGGGATTTGTACCAAGACCTCAATGGCCCCTGTGCCTGGAATTGTTTTTGTTTTTGCTTTCTTCCTCAAAACGCTGCGAAGCAGAAGTTCAGAGACAACTCTAAGAACTGAATCTCTGGTGCTACTTTCAACATCCATGTGGCTTTGGCAATAGTATCAGGTTTCTCCCTTGGTTCTTCACTACCTCCCTCTTTTGAGACAAGGCCTCTCACTGAACTTAGAGCTCACCAATTGGCTAGATTTACTGTCCATCAAGCCCCAGAGGTCCTCCCATTTCAGCCTCCTAGAACTGGGGATTACCGGTGCGGTGCATGCTACCACTCCTGGCTCTCTCTCTCTCTCTATTGGGTGCTAGGAGTTCAAAGTCAGCCCACATGCTTGCTCAGGGCAAGCACTTTCCTGACACGAGTTACCGCCCCAGCCCCCTTTGAGTTGTCTATCAGTACCTGTGCCCTAGGTCACTCCTGAGATGAGGAGTCAGAAGGGTTCTTCTGCATCTCCTGGACACCATGACTTCCTTAAGGACACTGTGTTTCTCACCTGGAAGTTATCCTTACTCCAGCTCACCACACTTTTTTTTCATTAAGACCATATATATGACTGTTGTTCTCACATTCAACTTCTAACATTCCATTCTGGTTTTCTTAAAAAAAGAAAAATCAAGTCACGGGTATGTGTTACTATTGATTTTTTGTGTGTGTCAGAATGTCTAAGCCCACCAGCAACAGACGACAGGGAAGAACATGGGTGTTCATGGTTCCCTAGCAGCATCCTAGCAAAGATCACCATTCCTACCTATGTCACACAGTGAATACTCTAGAACAACAGCTCTGATGGGTGGGGGGGGGGAGGAAATGAGCATGAACGACGCTGTTCACTTTCCCAGGATAAAGTTAAACTATAAACTATACACATATACATACATACATACATGTATATGTATATAAACATAAACTTAAGATTGAACCTATTTTTGACCACTTGGTTAGCAAAGCCATTGTTTGAATACTGTCTTAGCTAGGGTCCTATTGCTTCAATGAAACACCATGACCAAAAGCAAGTTGGGAAGGAAAGGACTTTTTTGGCTTATACTTACATCATTGAAGGAAGTCAGGACAGGAACTCAAACATGGCAAGAGCCCAGAGGCAGACGCTGCTAATTGACTTGCTCCTTGTGGCTTGCTCAGCTTGTTTTTTATAGAACCCAGAATCACCAGCCCACCCACAATGGAAGAGCCCTTCCCTCATCAATTACTAATAAAGAAAAGGTTCTACAGCTAGATATCATGGAGGTATTTTCTCAACTGAGGTTCCCTCCTTTCAGATAACTCGAGTTTGTAACAAGTTGACATAAAACTATTCAGCGCAAATACTACCAATGTCAAGTTTATCTTCCCATATGCTAATAAGCTAACATGTGTTTTCTTCTGTGCAATTTGAATATTTGTGTGTGTGTGTGTGTGTGTGTGTGTGTCTGCACAATTGACCCTCTGTATGCTTGGGTTCTATATCTGCAGATGAAACCAACTATGGAACAAACATACTTTAGAAAAGGCTCCGTGCTAAACATGTAAGTTGTTTCTTGTCACAATTTCTTAACGATACAGTGTGATAACCACTTACATATTTATAGTATCATCACTATAAGGAATAATCTAGAGATGATTCAAAGCAGATGATTAAATGCAAATAACGTTTTTTTTTAACATAAGAGTTTCAAATATCCACAGATTTCACATGCTTAGGGAACCTTGGAAATAATCCTCCCACAAATACTGAGGCTATGAGTGTGTGTATCATATATACAGCATACACACATAAAAATCCAAGCAGTATAACTTTATGTCAACAGTGGCTCATATGTCTGTTGCTTATTAAGAATGAAACTTTCCAAATGATTAGGTGATGCCATCAAACTTACTATTGCTCCCTTGCAACGATATACAGATCTTCAATAAAAAGAGGAATTAGCAATTCTTGACTCCCCACTGCCAGGCCACACTGTTCTGTTGTGCAGATTGGAAGGCACGGTCTGATGGAGAAATTAAAAACACGTGCTTTTCGGCCAGATGTTGATGGCTCCATGGATAAGCCGCGTGGGTAAAGCTACTTTCTGACCACTGCTTGCTGAGAAGTAATAACGGCGATGTCTTTGCACCCGGCACTGTGTGCCGAGGCTGGTTTTGTTCAGGTAGGCGCCTGGACTCAGGAGAGTAGGGTTGCCCAGCTCTCCATAGAGTCAGTCTCACATCCAACGCAGTAGCAGTGACAGAAACCACGCAAGGTTGCAGGGGGTGGCCTCCTGGTGAGGGGGTCCCATTGCCTTGTGTCTCTAATCTTCAGTACTTTGAAGAGATTAGGTCATGTACATTTTTAAAATTGTATATTTGCAATTTTCTAGAACACAAATGTAAGTCATAATTTAGAACTTTGTTACTCAGTATGACTGCCTCCATATTTGGAGTGTGGCCAATCCAAATCCAGATGTGCTGTTACTGTGATACTCATGTAGAATTTTGGCAACTTGGAGATAAAATCGCGAAGTGTTTTATTAAAGATGTTTTTTTCCCCTGTTCACATAGAAATGATATTTGGGGTATGTTGAATTTAATACTGTATTAATTTCCTTTTTGCCAGGACTGAGAATGATATATATGATTTGTGCTGTATTTCTATTGGACAAATGATCACATTTATATATCATAATATTGCAGTGATACAGGGGTACTTAACATGCCATCTCATCAACCTTTTACTCTTCTCCATGGAGCTCATGCTTATGAAAGAAGGAAAGTGTGGCACTGTCCAGAAGATTCCACTATTTCTCAGGCATGGATGGGTACTGTGGAATATTATTTTTAGGTGTGTTACTTTGGTTTACGCTGGGGAACATTTGTTTAACGATGTAAAGATGGGTTGCTTTGGTTTATGCTGCATTTGTTTAACTCTGTGAAGCTGTGTTGCTTTGTCTGTCTAAAACACCTGATGGTTTCCTAAAGTGCTGAACGGCCAGTAGCAAGGGGAGAAAGGATAGGTGGGGCTGGCAGGCAGAGAGCATAAATAGGAGAAATCTGAGAGAGAGGACACTAGGAGCCTGTCACCCAGCCAGCCGTGGGTAAGAGTAAGAGACACAGAAGCAAGAAAAGGAAAAAAACTCAGAGGCAAAAGGTAAGTGGGATAATTTAAGAAAAGTTGACTATAAACAAGCCAAGCCAAGGCCTGGCATTTATATGTAAAAATACGCCTCTGTGTGAGTGATTTATTTGGGAGCTGGATGGCAGACCCAGAAGAGTGAACGAGTAAAGAGGAAGAAGTAAAAGTAAAACCCAGCCACTACAGATGGGCTGGCCTTGTGTCGGTCCCCCATTGGCCTGTGTCTTCCATGCCCCCAGTCTCTGTCTGCCTGGAACACACTGGAAGAGCCATGCTGCTGTCTAGCGTTCCTTACCCTCTCCAGGCGTCTTCTCTCCTCTAGGGTTTCCGTATTTCCACCAGTTCCTCCCAGTGATTTGATGTTTGTGCTCGGTGGGTTATGCTGTGGATGTCTGTCCTTCACTCCTTCCTTATACGTTGATTATCGTAACTTTTACTCTGTTTACCTAAACTGCTGTTACATCTACCTGACATCTGACAGTGACATTGGGACCATCCATTATGTTTATATGCATTTATGTAATGTTTTGCCCAGAGTCTTGACATTTTTATTTTATTTTATTTAGTTAAGCAAGTATTAGGCTTTATAATTTGACCCAACTTGAGACTCTTTGAATAGATGATTGCACTTGTCAGGGTTCAGTAAAGGGATGGAACCAACTGAATGTTTGATGGGGTTGTCACTTTTCATAAAGCATGTGAAGAAACTGCAATTGCCATTTTTGTTTTTACTGATTTCCTTTCTGATGCATTTTCTTACATCAAGAGAGTCAGGTTTTGTAAATATGGCTACTGCATAGATCAGCTCATGTCAACTGTGGTTTACCTGTTCAAGATCAAGTCCAACCTAATTTCAGCCTGGCTGGAAGAGGAGTCTGCTGGTGGCAATCGATGGCTGCTGAGGATGGAGACCTGGCTGTTGGCTGCCCAAGCCCCAGTGGATGTCCCACACCTGCAGGAATAGAAGCAGTACTAACTGGACTCCGGGACTTCTTCATAACAGCAAAAAAGGATGTAAAATCAGGAGAGAGGCAGGGTGAGATGGAGGGAGCTGGTGATAGATGGATATATGGGACGTTGTATGAATGTGTAAAATTTTCAAAAAAATGAAGACAATATTTTTAAAGAGTATCTTTCAGATGATATACAATTTATTACCTTTTAATTTATTATTTGGGGATATATATATCCTATTTCTGTCTGAATGTATATGTATTTACATCCTGTTTGTGTTTGAATATATACTACTTGCATTTGAATATATATATGTATATATTATATCCTATTGTATTTGAATTTATATGTAAATGTGTATCTTATTAGAAATCCTATGAGTTATTATTTTTACAATTACAAGTCATGTTCTGAATTATTTTGTCTACGTTTTACAAACACAGTAAATCCATACATTTAATGCCAAAAAATTCATACCCCTTAATTCTTTTATTTACGCCTTCAATTCTGCAATCTCATTATTGATCTATTCCCATGTTTTGATCCATGTTCTTTTTATAGTTTTATACTATACACGTGTCCTAAATGATAACTATAAATTAATTAGTGTTGTGGTTAAACGGCCACAAAGACTCTATGTCAAGGAATTGGCTGACTTGGATGAAGATACACACATGTCATTTAGATTATTACAACCTAAGCAGTATGATCTAACAGGTGAGAGAGAAATGCAAATAGATAAAAAATAATGGAAGTTCAAAAAGCTGGGTGATTTGTCTCTGCTTGCCTGAGTTGGAAACAGAGGGTGAGTCTTGGAGAATGGCTGGTTTTGGTTAACAGAACCTCCTGGTTTGTTGATCAGCCATGGATGGGAGGCATGCATCTCTTGCTCCCTGGGAGCGGTGTGTGTGTGTGTGTGTGTGTGTGTGTGTGTGTGTGTGTGTGTGAGAGAGAGAGAGAGAGAGAGAGAGAGAGAGAGAGAGAGAGAGAGAGAACAGTTGCAGAATTCTCCTGACATTCTTCCTACTTTCTTTTTATTCTGTCTTACTGAACTCATGATAAGAAACACTGTTATCTTTAAAAACACAAAAATAAAAGCCTTGGATTTCCCATCATGATAAAAACCTGGGGGGAGTATTTCATTCCCCTTTTCGTTCTTCAGGCCACAAATATTAGCTTAGGTTTCCGACCCCCTAGAATACATTTCTTATCTCTTGAAAGTCAAGGGTGTTTTCCTGAGATTCCTCACTGTGACTTGGGTGGGGACCATTTGTAATGTCACCAATGTTTTCATGTCTGGTAGGAAAGGAAGCAGGGCTGGAAGATCAGCCTTCCCTTCTGTAGAGTAAGTGGGCTGGCCTCTGGGAGTCTAGAAATTTCCCAGTGTTGCCACAGAAATTGTTTGTTTATTTCTTTGCCCTTGTAGAAGAGCCGGTTTTAGTCCTGCCTGGTTCCACTTTCCTTGCTGTTATTCCTGTTAGATTGGTGAACTGCTGCTAATTAGTACTAATAGGAGTTCTAATTAGTTCCAATAGGAGATTTCACCTTTGGTAAACGACACCCAGGGGAAGGCCAGCAGCCCTCAGAGGTAGACCATTGCCTTTGTCCTGAGTTGATAGACATTTTCCTTGTCTTCAGAAGAACATGGTACTGACCTCTCAGCTCAGCCGAGACCTGGAGGATGACATACAAAGTCAAAAGCACCAGGGAGTGGGCTGGGGACAATCAGGAAGTGGGGAGGAGCAAGGGGGAGTAAGCCAGGTCTAGGCAATTTTGCCTTGCAGAATATGCATGGATCTTTGTGACCAAGAGGTGACTTTCTGAGCCTATATGACCATATCCAGCTATCTGTGACAAAACACTGCCCCAGAGGATTGCAGTTGGTGTGAAATGTCACCCTGGGAATTTCTGGAAGAAGGCTCTCTTTTGGGAAGACCATTCATTTGTCCATTCAATAATTCTTCTTCAAGTACCCACTGTGTGTTCTCCTGGGTCAGGGCTGGCCCTGGTGGGAGTCCTGGTTCCAAGTATTCAGAAGCATGGAGACACCATTGTATAACACTTTGCTATGCAGGCACTGAGGTCTTTTCCCTCGCAGAAGGGGACACTGGTTGATCTAAAGTAAGAATTTTCAATTCCTTTTGTCAAGGACTTTGTGACAGAGCAGTCACTAGGGCAATTCCAGAGGCGCAGGCTGCTCAGTTGGGTCATTTTTGGCACACTGGGCTGGTTTCCATGGCCTCCCTGGGTGTGTGTGAATCTGAACAGGTAGAAGACTAAGCATCATAGATGGGAGAGGCTGTAGAGGGCAAGAGAAGGTAAAGAACGGAGTGTCAGGTCTTTCTGGGATGGCCAGGAAAGCAACACTCTTTAATCACGTAACACACATATAACATATTTCCACCATTTGACATGTCGTTATACTGGGCAAGTAGTTTACCTTTGTATGTAAGTTTCTCCTGTGCAGGTTTCTTTCCAATCCTTGTTCCTCCCTAGGATGATCCCAGTAGCATGGTACAGATAAGGCAGCAGACCTCGAGACCGTGGCTGAAGATCCCCATGGTCAGAACACAGCGGAGACAGGATTGAGATGAAGGACTTCTGATCGCTTGTCTTATTTTTGTGGGCCATGCAATGGCTAATATTGATGGTCATCTAAGAGGCAAGCCCTGAGCATGCCTGTGTCGGGTTACCCGGATTAGGAAGGTCCACCTTGAGTGTGGGCAGTAGCATTCCATGGACCGTGGTCCTAGGCTGGCGGCACTAGCATTGTTCCTTCACTGCTTCCTGGCTGTGGATGCAATTGACCAGATAGCCCCTCCCCTCCTGCTGCCAGCAGCCGTGCTTTCTCTGCCATGATGAAACGCATCTCCTCAACAACCAGAAAACTGTTTCTTGTCAGGTATTTTGTCAGGGAAATGAGAAAAGTAAATAAAGTTACCCAGTAGAAGGGTTGGACTCTTGACCTGGATGATTTTTTTTTTTTCATTTGTTCTTGTCTCTGTGTTTCAGGCATCACTTGGCTTTGAGGACACAGCCAGACTTTGGTCATGTAGTCCTAAGTGACTGCATGTACAGGGGACTTCACGCTGTGGGTGAGGCATGTAAACTGCAGGAGGGTGGTGTAGCTGACCTATAATGGGTGGCAGGAACACAGACCCTTCTGGGGACCGGGTCTGCTCATCAGTTCAGCCCTTCCCCAAGTGCAAAGAGGCTGCCTATGATGCTCGCAGTCACTTTCAGTTCAGGTCCCCTGATGCCTACTTCCTCCTGTCTCCACCTCAGTGGAATGCGATGTTTTTAAGGAAGGTCTAACACTTTGGAACCTGACCCTGGATGAGCAAATGAACTACTCTTTTTATTTATTTATTTATTTATTTATTTATTTATTTATTTATTTATTTATGTATACAACATTTCTTCTATGTATGCCTGCAGGCCAGAAGAGGGCACCAGACCTCATTACAGATGGTTGTAAGCCACCATATGGTTGCTGGGAATGGAACGCAGGACCTTTGGAAGAGCAGGCAATGCTCTTACCCTCTGAGCCATCTCTCCAGCCCCCCAGATGAACTACTCTTGAAACCACTTCCCAGCTGAAAGGTGGGAAACATTCGTGATGCCTCCTGTGATTAGATGAGATAAAATCTGTAACGTGGCCTTGAGGATCGTGTTGGCTTCTTATTCAGCATAAAGTTCCCAGGCTCATTTTTGCATATTCTAATGTATAGTAGGTAGCAACTTTCAGGACCTTACAATGGACCGGGAGGGCATCATATCCAAACACCTTTTCTCAGTTACCACAGTTCTCAACAATTCCACGAGATAGCTAAGATTATAGCACCCGTTTTGCATGCAAGGAAACAGGCTAAGGTATACCAGGCAATTCCTCTGAGTACACACAGCTGCAAATGGGGGAATTAGGATCTGATACTCTTGAGTCTGACTCTAGAGGACACTGTCCTCTGATCTCTTCATACCTTAGTGTCTGTCTATCTGTCTGAGGAGGGCAGAGTGGTTCTGGAGTCAGGAGATTAGTTTCCTTACTAGCTTGTGATCTGCTTGACTTGTCCACTGTTAGACAGTTTAAGATCCTTGCCTAGGGAATAGCGCTGCCAGCAGTAAGCTAGGTCTTCATACGTCATCTAATTAAGACAGTCCCTTGCACACATGCCCACAGGTCAACCTAACGTAGACAATCCCTCATTGAAACTTTCTTCAGATGAGTCTAGGTTACGTTGAGCTAATAATTAGAATTAACCATCACAGCAGAATTGTTTGTGGATGCATTTTTCTTGGGACACCGGGATATACTTTGCTCTCAGGACATAGCATTTACAGGTGTATGGTACATGTATCTCCTAATGGTTGGAAGTGACTTCTGGGGTCCTGCTATGTCCCATAGGAGCCAGGATTCTAATGCAATAATTAAGAGATTGATAAAACCTCTCAATCTGATCACATCCAATCCCAAGTAACGGCTTCTGATTATGTGAGGGCAAAGTCTAAGAGTCCTAATAAGGCCTGCAGAGACCGTATGTGAACTGTTCTTCCTACATCTGTTCATTCCATGGTTACTCCAAGCTTTCTGATCTTCCTGATTTTCTGGTCCGCAGATGCACTGGCCCCTTCTTGTCCAGAGTTTTTGTTACTGCTGTCGCCTCACTTACCCCCCATCTCCCTGTGTGACTGGATTACTTCTTTAGATTTGGTGCCGATGTCTTCAGGACAGCTTTTCTTGGTCCTCCAGGGTAAGTGGCATTCCTGTCACAGTCCCTCAGGCGGGGAGCCAGTGAGACCCTGAGTCAATGTCTAAAGGGCAGATGAAGTCCTGAGTGAATATGTGTTATTTGACACAGGATAGCCATGTTAAGGAGCAAAGCCTTAGACCCATGGGAAATTGGCAAAGCCTTCTCCACATGTGTCAGATCCAGAATGAGCCAAGCTAGTGTGGTCCAAGTGTGAATGCTGACAGTGTGTACAAGCACTAGTGCTCACTGACGATTGGTCAGCGTGTGTGAAAATTAACAACAGCAGCTTCACCCTCCCCAGATTTGCCTATAGGGACCTTCTATCCAGAGACCTTAACCTTACCCCCATGCTCTACATAATAAACATCTTCTGGTTGCATAGGTGGTGGGACTTCATCATAGCTCACAGTCCACCTGACCTCAGCCTTTTCTCCCTTCCCTCACCACCCCCAATTGGGTCCAAAAAGGCTCAGCCATTCAGAACACACAACCCATTTTTATTTTTATTTTTTGCCACAGAGCACTATCACACTATGGTTTGGGTGACTCTATGTTTGACATATGACCCTCTCACTTAACAATCCTATGAGGACATGACCTATGTCTACCTAGCAGAGTGCCTTACTCCTGGTGCTCACCTTGGTGCATTGAACACAGCAGGTGCTCAGACACTATTTGTTAGAGGATGCGACCAGGGTTCTAACCACCACTTCAGGGTTGGAAAGAAAGAGATGAAATGAGCAAGTGGGAGGTGAGTGACGTCATGGTACTGTGATGGAGGCTTGCTTCTGGATGCTGTGGTCCTGTGATGGAGGCTTGCTTCTGGATGCTGTGGTCCTGTGAGGGAGGCTTGCTTCTGGATGCTGTGGTCCTGTGAGGGAGGCTTGCTTCTGGATGCTGTGGTCCTGTGATGGAGGCTTGCTTCTGGATGCTGTGGTCCTGTGATGGAGGCTTGAGTCTAGATGCTGTGGTCCTGTGATGGAGGCTTGATTCTACATGCTGTGGTCCTGTGATGGAGGCTTGCTTGTAGATGCTGTGGTCCTGTGATGGAGGCTTGATTCTACATGCTGTGGTCCTGTGATGGAGGCTTGATTCTAGATGCTGTGGTCCTGTGATGGAGGCTTGCTTCTGGATGCTGTGGTCCTGTGATGGAGGCTTGCTTCTACTGATACCTGCAGAGTTCCTCAGAAAGAACGGAGCAGAACTACAGTGCTGAGGCAGGGGAAACCCGGCTCAGGATACAGCCCCTTTCCAAGAATAGATTTTTGTAGATTGGTTTCAGAACAACAAAGTCTATCCCCAAGAAAGAGAAACTTAGTTCTCAGTAGTAGTGGATCTATTCCTAGTGTTTTGCACACAGGGGAAAGAGGAACTCGGAGATCTCTAGTTTCCACAGACCTGGAACCTGAAACCCAGAAGGAAAGCAGCTTACCCTGACGCTCTCAGCTGGCTGACAACCAGATCTCGGGGCTTCCAGACCAATCTCACTTCACTGTGGCGCTCTGCCCTTTGGTTATGACACACTGCCCTTTGATGTGGGGCCACTGTTGGGGGTGAACCGAAATCATTAGAAAATGAATGTTTCCTGAAATATCACCTGCAATTTATTGCACTCAGAATCTCACACTGATAAATAACCTCTCTCTCATTAACATGCAGGCGCCCTACAATTAGCACTCTCATTTGCACTGTGTAAACAGCTCCTCACTGCGCCTTTTACCTCTTTGTTCAAACAAAGATTTCTGTTAGCAAAGCAACAAGGAGGAAATCAGTGGCAGGTGAGAGCTTATTTTTAATTATATTGAGATTGACTGTTGTTCTCCAAATCTTCTCTAATTCCCCCAAGATATTTATTTGCAGACCCGAGTTCCCAATCTATGAAAGCAGCAGCCATTTCGGAGCTTTATTTACTAAATGAAAACACAAATGGCAGCAGCAGTTTCCTGGCGCGGCGCCAAGGGAGGCAGCATGGGGTGGGGGTGGGCGGGCGGTGATGGTGCCGGATCCAGCTTTGCCCTGAGAAGCCAGGCAATCACGGAGTAGCGCTGAGCGTCGAAGGTGCTGAAGGGCAAGCCTTCCGCCAGGTGATGGGCTCAGTGTCCTCACGGCAAAGCCTGCTCGGAAACAACTTTTCAACTCCTGCTACCTGGAGCCAAACTGATTTCATGTCTTTACTGAAAGCATCCTTCCTTGCTGGTCGCCAAGGATGAGAAATGGTGTCTGTCAAGGATGAAGCGACCGGCTTATGACAGCGAATGGCCAAAAGAGTTAAAGCTGATCTATTTCAACTTTTCTCTGAGGTCCAGAATCTCTTTGGAAACCCTTGCCAACTGACGCCCAAACACAAAACCTCTGCACCTGATACTGTTTTCCACTCTGAAATTTCTCTTCCCTGAACTGACATCATCTCTCCAGAATTTTTCACAAGTTGGGGGATTCCATTCTGGAAAAAAAAAAAAAAAAGATTCCCTTTCTACCTGACAACATGATGTGATTATATACCGCTAGAGCTTATAAGTCCGTGTCTCCCTAGCCTGCTCCAGCTTATACGGGCCAAGTTCCTTTGTTTTTGGTGGGGTGTGGTTTCCAGAGCTCTCTCTACTCCGGTTGTCGTCTACTTTCGGATACTCTGCAGGTCTGAAAGCCCCTTGACAGTGAGCTGTCAAGAAGTGAGCACAGGACTCCCAGATCATCCCAACGCCACCTGTTTCCTGGCTGAGGCCCTCCCTGTCCACCGCTCTTGAGTAGTTCGTTGGCTCAGTTACGTGCTAAAATAGACTCCGCCCGTTTTCTGTAGGAACAGAAAAGCCCTCCTACTGAGGAACCTGGCTATCACACGCAAAGCCAGCCATTTTGTTTATCATCTTTGAGCCCTTTCCGTTAGTTGTTAAATAATTTGCATTTTAGAAAACATTTCATCTTTCATAAAGCATTTTTGTAATAACCACAAGAGAAAGGCAAGGTTGCAGCCTTTAACCCCATCTCAAAAGTGAAGAACTAGCTTTCCAGAGGTAATGACACCCACTGGCATCCAGATGTAGGCTTCCAGCCCTGTTTCTGATTGAAGGGCCAGCCCTGTGTTTACTGCACAGCTGGTCTGTTTAAGGGATTCGTAGGAGGGAGGGAGGAGGGCAGACAAACAGTTTCTGGGTCAATGGATCAAGGCTTTAAGCCCTCAAATTCAGCATCGCTTACTTGCTGGCCCCTCATCTTCTGTCATTTGTCCCGAGAGTCAGGCAGATAGGACCCTCTCATGGCTATAAAGCTGTAGGATGAAATATCCCCCTCCTTTCACAAGCCGAGAAAGAGGCACTCGTCTCCAGGGTAAGATAGAGCTTGAATCTGAATTGTTTACTTTACACCGATTTTTACCCTAGGCTTAATGCCTTCTTTAACTTCTGCCTTCATTATGTAGGTCGTAAAAAATGCTTAAGGAAGGTAGCCAATAATTGAAAGTGAAACAATGTTACCTAGAAATCTGAACCAGGAAAAGTTACTACCAGTTTTCAGTTATTTTGCGTGCAAGGCAAGAATTGACACACGGTCTCACTCTCCTTTTCCTGTCAATGGAAGCCCTTAGTGAGAAGTCACTGGCAGAACTCGGGTCTCTTACTGCTGTCATTGGGTAAACACTCTGAACAGCACCATGGCCAAGGAGCCAGTCACCACCTGAAGGATTGGGGTCCATTTAAGGGATCAGGGTGTGTTCTGAGATTTTCGGCTTTACAATGTTTTCCAGACTAGTGATCTGCCACTTTAGAAAAAGCTCCGGGTATGGCTGTTGGAAATGCAGGTGGTTTGATTCTGCCCCAGAGGTCCATGTGTTGACATCCTTGGTCTTCCTGGGACACTGAGCAGTGTGGTAACTTGGTAGCTCTCCTGTTCCTTTCATAGGTTGGGATACAGCTGTGATGGTGATGGGGATGCTTCCACCTGACAATTAGGAGGTGAAATTTTCATCTCGCCAAGCCAGAGAATTAACCCTCTTCTTCACCAGCGAGTCGCATCTAGAGGTATAAGCCATGCCTGCCTTACTTGGTTCCAGTTTGGCTCTTAAGCAATTGTCTGGGGCCTTTGCAGCCTACAGGCTGATGCCACCAGGCGAAAGAGAAGTGCTTTGATTGGGGGTGATTTAGAAGAGGGTCCTGTCAATCATGTATCGTCAGAAGAGGCTGAATGTGGCTCTTGCAGTGCCCCGGCCTGAGTAATGTTGGAGTTGTGCAACAATTCTGCACAACTCAATGCACCTCTGCAAAACTCTACAGATGCACTCAATGCACCTCCCATAACTCAACAAATGAATGTACCTGCTCAAGTTTTTTTTTAATATCCTGCATCTGAATGCTGAAGAGTGTCTGCACATTAGAATTAATGTCAGTCTGAGACGTGATAAATACGATTTTAATGTTTCTTCTGAGAAGCTCCACTGGGGTACCATTTTATTGTCTACTGTCTCAAAGGCTTAAATCTCTTTTCGCTGCCTTCAGTTCATACGATGAAAACATGTGAAATCACTGGGATTTATATAGGCAGATTTGGCAGCTCCTTATTTTTTTTTTTAACTTGGACTGTCAGATATAAATCAACGTTACGGCACTCTTTCCAAGAATGTGTTAGAACGCGCATGTGTTGGGGGAGACGACGTAGTATTTCTATTATAATTTTGTTTGTTAGGTGTGATTTGAATTGTTTGGTTTTGTTTTCTAACATTCACAATTTGTGGTTATTTAGCTAGTTCTCCTCGGCTGCCCTTACTCTTGGCTGTCAGATTCTATTTTTGCTTCCTGCCTTTATCCCAGCCCAGTCCTCCTACCCGTCTTTCAAAACCTAATTTTGGTACTACTTTCTCTGAAAAGTTTTTTTTTTTTCTGATAGATCTGTACCCACCTTTCCTTAGACTTTCTTAAAAATTTATTGCTAGGACCATAATAATGAACATTTATTGTACACTTTATAGTTATTAGCTCTCTGTACCAGTTAATCCATTACAGCGTGAGTTGTTCTGTTAGCTAACTGTGTCTTGTTTTCCCAGTTCGATTCTGAGGTCATCATGGTAAAGTCCATGTTTTGCACATCTTCACTATTTAAATACAATTTTATTTCTGATGGTGGCATGTACCCAGGTCCAGACACGGGTGAACAGTCAAGGCATGGATGCACATTCCTCTGTCGTCAGCGCTCTCGATAAAGACCTCTGCTTGCGAACTCTCTTAAGGTGCAGCAAGTATCCTTAGATTGCATGCTCTACAAAGACTACAGTCTCGTGTGTCTTATTCATTGCTGCATCTCCACACTTCAGACAGTTTCTGAATTAAACTGTCCAACATTTCTTTTGACTAAATCCAATCCCGCCTGAATACATCTCCCGTGAGTTCAAGCTGTAGAGATAGAAAGGCCGTCATTTCTGTCACTCGAGAAGCTTCTGAATTTGGGATGACCTGGGACCTAATCTTCTGTTTCCCCCGTCAGAGCCCATTCCTCCTCCCTGGCACCTTCCAACGTGAAAGCAACAAAAGAGGCCAGAGGGAGACTCTGGTTCCGTGACATCACAGGGACAGTATCTCCTTCCTGGAGGAAAGTCCTAATAAAGCCTTTCATGTTCACCGAGTTTCTAAGCATCCAAGTGTGCCAGGATCCCAGGGAACTGGAAACCTTTCGATGTTCTCCTAGCACCCAGAGCCTAATGAGAAAAATTCCAACTTCTGTGTATCTCACTGACCGGACAAGGGGATGTGCAGCTCTTCTGAGTGTTCTGGGGGCTTCTGCCCCCGAGCTGGGAAGCTAGCTGGGTGTGGAGCGAGTAGACTGCTTGTTGTGTAAGTGTGAAGCCCTGAGCTTGAATTCCAGAACCCACGTAAAACTGGGTGGGGCAGCACCCACCTGTGCTCCTATAACAAGAGAGCACGGTGGCCAGCCGACGGAGACAGAATTCCTGAGAACTCCTGGGCCAAGTAGCCTACTTTATACAGCATTAAATAACAAAGAGTACCTTCTCAAAGAGGGTGACAGGTGAGGATTGACACCCAAAGGTGTCCTCTGACTTCTACCTGGGTACCCATGCCTCGGCCCCGACACAAATACACACAGAAAAAAAACGTTGGGCTGGGGGAGGAATGTCCTAAATATGGAGGAACGCTTTTAAAACAATGAGAGCAGAGAGGAGTCACCATGGCAACTTCTTGCCCTTCAACTTTAGTGCCGTGGGGGTGGGGGAGCTATGATGGGAAAAGCAGGAACAAGCAGAGTCTAAAATTGTCCACTATGAAGTTTTGACAGTTGATTTATTACAAGGAAATGTGGGGCTATCCCTTCAGCCACCGCTCAGTCACTCTGGCTTCTCTTTCTGCCGTGCACATTTCCCGCCTAGGCAGAAGAAGGACTTCTAGAGAACCGTGAAGGCCTTGCGGCCTCTCTGCTCACCTACTTCCTTTTGCTTTCTACCAAACAAGACTTGATCGGTTCAATGGGCAGCGCTCCTTCGATATGGAGCCACGCCTTGGATAGTTGTGCAGTATGGGTTCAGCTCCTGTCAGAACCTCCCCAGGGCCCTGGTGAGAAGGACGGCTGGAATGATTTTAAGCCAAGTGTATCCAGAGGGGATCATAGGAAGGGGTGGGGGTAGCTTCCCTTCGAAGTAGTTTGGCAAATGCTTGTGGCTTCTTGGGTTGTCTTTTTATGCGTTCAATCCAAGAGCTACACTAGAGGTTTGGGAGCGAAGAGAGAGTGGCAGGCTGTGGGAGGAACAGAGAGGAGGCCAGGGACAGCTTCTTGGAACAGATGAGGGGTTTACTTTGGGAAGGAATGGGTTTTAGGCAAGTCAGCCAGAAACTGGAAGGAGATATTGTCTTTACTAGGAAGCAGCCACCCTCTACCGTTCCCACCAGTTAGCGATGGGCTACAGAAGCTTCCATTCTAAGTCAAGGGCCCAGAGCAGAATGCTTGAAGCAGTGGTTTTCAACCTGTGGGTCTCAACCCCTTTGACAAGCTTCTATCTCAAAAAAAAATATTTACATTACAATGCAAACCATAGGAAAATTACAGTTATGAAGTAGCGACAATATGATTTTATGGTTGGGGGGTCACCACCACATGAAGAACCAAATTAAAGGGTCACAGCATTAGGAAGGTTGAGAGCCACTGGGTTAAAGGATTGCATTTCAAAGAGGATTCCCAGGGAGGATTCAATCCAGCTGATAATGCTGATGAAAAGAACCAGAGGGTCCAAATCTCTGACCAATGAGCTACTCTCAAAAGTCCTCCACACTCTCAAAAGCCACCATGGAGGAAGGCAGTCTGCTTTCTTCCCTAACACTTAGGAAGGTGAGCGAAGAACTGAAGAAGGGAGGGTGTATAGAGTCAGATCTCGGCTCAGGAACATGCATCCCCTATGGTTTAGTCTGTTCAAAGTTGGCTCAAAGTGCTGTACACTCCCCACTCCTAGAAATGTTAGAAAAAGGCTAGTAGACACCCACTAGTGACATTGAGGGAGGAAAGTCTCTCACAAGTAACAGTAGGAAAGATTAAAGTGTTCTTTTATATCTATGATTTCTTCTGCAAAAGCTTAACAATGGCATGCCAAGATATGGCGGATCTTTCCCTCTGGTCGTATCACCCCCCTTCAACATTGAAAGACTGGACCAGGTACCTTCCGTGGTCTGCTGGGCTCTGGCACCCTGAGCTTCGGCTAACAACCCAGGTAGTTTGTCACTCTGGTTTCGTGGAGCACCCCAGGGAAGCAGCAGGGCAGCCAAGGGCTCAGGGACCTCTCCACCTGGTTTTCCTTCCTACAGTTGATGAGGCCTCGTCTGAATGACCTTCAGCTCTAGATTTCTCTGTAGGTTCCTCAACCTCTCTCTGCATCTGGACAGTTGAATTCTTACGAGGATTAAATGAATCATTGCAAGGTACTTGGGACAGCACCCAGCATAGTGTATGCACTCGGTTGTGGATTACTGTTGCAGGGAACTTTTTTCCCTTTCTGTCAAACAGCAACCGTGTGGCCCACTTAGAGCGTGGCGGGTGGGTCATGTTAAATTAAACAAAGTGATAGCAGACCTAGGACGACCTCCGGCATCTGCCCGTTCTCTCCATTATCAATAGCCCGACCTAAGCTTCATTTGTCCCTTGAGAGTTTCTGTAGCCTACTACTGATAGCATTGGTACAACACCAATCACTCTGTTATTACACATGCATATGTATTCAGTCTATATATAATATACATTGGCCATGTATGAAGTGTGTACATATGCATCCATACCGTGAGTGTACTATTTTTAAGTTGTGTGTGTGTGTGTGTGTGTGTGCCCAAGGAGGCCAGAACGGGGCTTATGATCCCCTGGGGTTGGAGTTACAGGCAGTTGTGAACTTCCCAGCATGGGTATTTGGAACCAAACTCTAGTCTTCTGTGAGAACAGCAGCCCTTTTAGCAGCCGACATCTTTCCAGCCTGTGTGTTTGTAACAGTTAGCATCTCTGGGAGGGAGGGGATACGTATTATTAATTTTTCAACCACTGGCTCATGACTCCATCCCAGGCACAGCTGATAGGCAGGACAGGCAGCAACTGTGAGCACAGTCTCCTGAGAGAGAAAAGCAGGGGCCTGCTCCTCTGCCTGCCTCATGACAGCCTCCATGTGGACAGACTACTTCCCCTAGGCACGGACAGTGCCCTCCAGAGAAGGCTGGCCAAGCTGATTGAGCAGAAAGCACAGGGGTGTGATCGTGACATCAACTCCATCAACTCTGCCTGACAATGAGAGTTTATAGACATTTTCTACCTTTCACGATTGTCTTAGGAACACACAGGTCTCAGTGTTCCCTTCTGGCTCCTGTTTGGGTTTGGTTTCACATGACTGTGACAGTTGTTGGACACTTGCTAACCCTGTCAAGGGTAGCTCACAGACATGTGTTAACCTTCCTGGTTATCCTAGAACACACAGACTTCACTGCTCTGGTTCTGTATTCGTGTTTGGGTTTGTTATTGTTGAAAAGAAGGTCCCATTCTACAGTCAGGCCTGGATAGGAACTCACTGTGGAGCCCAGGTTGGCCTTGAAGTCACTGCAGTTCTCACAATCCAGTCTCCTGTGTCTTGAAACTTCAAGAGGAACCACCATGCCTGCTGATGCTCTTAAAACACTTTAGCTTCTTTATTCCTTTAAAATTTATGCTGTGGGTGGACATGGTGTAGGATTTTCCCGTTGTTCAGACTGACCTTTAATTGCTTCCAGAAAGTCTGGGCCGAAGTGGGAAGCTCCGTGAAGCAGGGCAGGGAGAAGAGAGCCTTCCTCTATTTTCAATAACAAATCAGCTGGGTCGAGACACCGAGAAAGGAACAACCTTTCCTAGCATGTCTTTGTTGAAATTGAAGAAACGAAATGAACACTGACGGAGATGCATGATGTCACTCTGTCATCTGCTGTCCCCAAATACCACTTCCTCTTGGTGATGGCATGTGGAGACAGCACAGAGAGGCAGCTCCGTCCCTCACTGAGGGACTGTGGGCTCTCAGCTGTTCCCTTGGGAGAGCGTCACACCAGTCACACCTGGGGCAAATGGACACGGAAGATACCGGCAGAGAGGCCTAATAAATGTAACACCCACCTCATCACCACTGCATACAGGAAGTTCAAATACACTGTACAAATATATGTGGCTGGGGTCATATTTGTGCTAGGAATTATTTGTTTATTTGAGACAGAGTCTCCATAGGTAACCCAGGCTGACTTTAAACTTTCTATGCATTCCAGGCTGGTCTAGAACTTGTGATTCTCCTGCTTCAGCCTCCAAGTACCAAGATTACATATATGCATGGCCCAACCTGGCTCCTAGATGCTGTGGAGAGTCAAGAGACCATGCAGTGGGAATGGGGCTGCAAGGCTTTATTTGATTTAAGAGTATTGTCAGGAGCATTTATAATCTTGGGGGAAGACAGAAGCTTTGCTAAGCCATTGAAAATCTGTAAAGTGGTGCACAATTAAGCCAGGAAAGAGTCAGCGAGGAATCATGGGACTAGGGGAGGGGGTCTCTTAGGTGTGTGGAGGACCGCAACCACATACTCCATTACAAGATGACGCTGACATCTAGTTTCACCGCCAGGTGAACAAGATAACGCACAAGTGCTTGGTAACTTCCCACTGCTGTCCCCGCCCACTCCCGAGGCATCATCTGGAATAATGGGCAGCGGACCAATCCAAGAGTGACACGTCAGAAGCGAGGACTGTTTCCTACATAAGGGCTGGGTTCCCCTTGTCCTGGGTCTCTGCCATGTAAGCTTATGCTCTCTCTCTCTCAAGAAGCATTAAAGCTTTTCTGCAGAAGGATCCTAGTGTCCCGCGTGGTTCTTGCGGGCGAGACGGTAGCGCGGGGCATAGGTGGAGAGCATCAACACGTTTAATGAAACCAGAAGGTTCAAGTGTACAGGTTCCACTTTGCTGATTGCAGTGTTTTTCACAGTAGTCAAGATATGGGACCAACCTATGGGTCATCTGCCCCTGGAGGACTGGGTAGAGACAGTGTGGATATGTACATGGTGGAGCACTATACAGCCTTGACAAAGTAGGGAGTCTTGTCATTTGCCGTATGGCCCACAAGCCTGGAGTCGATCATGTTAAGAGAATTAATTTGGGCACAGAATAATAGACACCACGTAATCTTATCCATAAAATATAAAACGTTGAACTCTCAAAAACAGAATATAATGGTTACGTGAAGCAAGCATGAGGAGCTTGAGGAGATTGTTGGTCAGAGGTGACCGCATTTCAGGTAGAGAGGAGCTAGGATCTGTGCACTGTGGGGGCCACAGCTAGTTGGCTATGTCTTGAACACTGCAAGAGTGTGGTCGTACAGTGTGCTCACCACAGAAAGAGAAAAGCATGGGAGGGGATAGGTATATTTATTGTCTCTTCTTAGTCGCTCCAAAATGTATGATAAGGCGAAATGCCATAACGTGCACCACAAGTATCAACATTTACCTGTCAGTTAAATTCTGTCGTTGCTGTGTCCCGCACATCAAGCTGCAGACTACATACGCGTGCTTTTTCTGTTAAAAATGCCAATGAGAACAAAACCACCTTTGACAGCTGTCGGCTCAGCTGAATTTTGGGCAGTTTGAATATCTCACCCATGTTCACTGGTAAGCCACAGTCGAGATGAAGGCCAGTCTCAAGGCCAAGTGGTTGCCAAAGGCTTGCCAGTTTCTTCTCCACCGGAGATAGGGAGGGGGCAGCTTTAGAATGGAATGTGGCAATTTTCAATAGATGACAGAAAGGGGAGCAGAAGGGACAGAAGGCTCTGCATCCTGAGGAAAGGACGGTGTGTCGTGAAAATGCTTGCTGATGGTACATTCATGATGCATAGAGTCAGCCAGAGGAGCTCAGAAGTGGAGGGGACCAGGGAGAAGGCAACCAGGGGACATGGAACCTTGGAGAATTAGGAGACATATGGTGAATTATTATTATTATTTGTGTGTGTGTGTTCGTGTGTATGTGTGTGTGTGTCTGTGTGTATGTGTCTGTGTGTCTGTGTGTGTGTATCTGTGTGTGTGTGTGTGTGTTTTGACACTGCCTGTGCTGGCCTCAAACTTGCTACATAGCTAAGGTGACTTTGAACCGTTGTGCCCCCTGACTCCACCTTCAGAGTGCTGGGATTATCATCGTGTGCCACTGTGCCTGGCATGTTGGATTTCTTTTTGAGCTCTATTGCTCTGTGGTGAATATGGTGACACCGGAAGATTCTACATTTCTACGTGATTGACCAATCTGATGATTACCCCCTCCACCTCCACATACCCCAGTGTTTCAGGTGATGGGAGAGCTGGATTTAATCACTCCACCGTGTATCTGTCACTTTGTACCTCACAAATGCACACAATTAATAACTTGTCTCCACATAATAAAAACACCATTCTGCTAGAACTTTGCTTTCTCACTGGTCCATCCATGGCAACTGCTATTTCATGAGAAACAACACAGTAAACAGATGTGTGCTTTCTCTGAAACAGACCCTGGGCCAATCGTCAGGAAGTTCAGGTGCTTAAGATAACAACAACAAAACCCCCACAAAACCAAAAACAAACAACAACAACAAAACACACACACACACACACACACACACACACACACACACACACACACAAAACGAAGTCACAGGAGCACAGATAATCCCTGTGAAATGTGTGAACCATTCCCAGGTCCCCACTGCCTGACATGGCATAGCTGTGTTCTGAGTCATGACTACTGTGTTTAAAAGGGAAAATACTGATGTCTCTGGACTGGGGTTCCAAAGACCTGAGTACACTCCCAATTCCAGGGCTTCCTGATGTTGTGAGTTAGGGCGAGTCCATCAATTTTCCAGACCCTAGTCTTTCTGTCAGCGTTCATCAGGAGTTCAGGTTTAGCTCATACAGTTTTGACCATCAAGACAGACTCATTGAAGGACTTTGCTAAATTCACTTAAATATTTGTTTATTATTTATTTTATGTGTGGGTACCTTGTCTGCATATGTCTGTGTATAGCATGTACATGCCTGCTGTCCTCGGAGACCAGAAGAGGCATCAGATCCCTGTGGCCATGGTTACAGGTGGTGATGAGCCATCATGTGGGAGCTGGGAATTGAACCCGGGACCTCTGGAAGTATAGTCAGTTCTCTTAACCACTGAGCTATCTCTCTCCATTCCCAGTTCATTTTGTTTATATAGAGAATATCTCTTCTGATTTTTCAGCTGGTACAGAGCAAGGTTGCAGGGGAGGAGTAGGGGAGAAGGGAGAAGAGGAGGGGAGGAGTTGAGCCTGTTGTGTGTTTCAACGCAGCATAACATAATCTGGTGGCCGGGTGCCTGCGCCATGGAATCCCAGACCAGAAGCTTTTAGAGGCTTTGCCTGGATAGAAGTGACACCGTGGACTGTGATTGTTTAGTCGGCTCTAAACAGTGAGGATAAACTCTGACTGGTAAATTCTCGACAATTGGCCTATGGATTTGTGTGAGCCTAACACAAGCATTTAGGTAGCTTGATGATCATTGCATCCCCTCCCTTCTGTGTTCATAATAAACCAACTGCAAATAAGCAAATTAGATCGCTTCTAGGAATCCCTGTGCTTCCACACAGCACAGGAGAGCCTTAAGTTCAAATCCCACCACTGACACTAACTCCCCGCATCCCTGTGGACAAGCACTAGCCTCTTCGTGCCTGAGCTTTCTTGGTGGTGGAATGAGGAAGTTGGATAAGATGCGCTTTATCAGTTTTGATTGCATTTCTTACCAATGACCTCATACTTGGAAAGGCTCACTATGGGCATCACACAATGCTCGGCCTTGCCTGGGGAGTTTCATTTATCTGAGTTGTTCACCATTTCTGGCCAGAACCTCTGTTCACGGTGAAATGTGCGGGGGCACCACACTGAGATAAGGTGACTCCCAACTAAACAGAAGCAGCACACAGAGTGACCTCAGGGATTTCTGAATTGGTCACAAAAGGCTGAGGAGAGCTGGTGGGCCCAAAGTGCCCAAAGAGCAAGCGGATATGGGTTTAGATGCACATGGTCCCTTGGACAGCTCTGCAGTCTTGGCCGCCCTGTCTCTGAGATGCATTCTCATTCTTTAAATGAAGATAATCCTAGGACCGAATCTGCCCTGATTATCATGTAGGTCTTTCTCTAGGAATTACATTAAACAATACATTTAGATATCTGTCCAAGACTGTACCACCCGATAGACATAAGGTTAGTTATTCCTAACACTATGGACTCAGTACCATGAGGTTCTGTACCATTTGATTACAACCTGCAGCCTTTCAGACTGAAATTCCAATCTCCCCCCACCCTGTCCCACCCCAATCTCCATCACCTGCTGGTTTTCTGTGCTCACAACGATCCCTTCACTAATATGGGAAATAAAATGAAACCAGACCAACTTAACCATTTTTCAGGTGTGTGTTCCAGTGTCATCACCCCTGTCTGGTTCCAAAATATTATTATTACCTCTGGAGGAAACCCCAGTCTACCTCCTTTCAGCCCCACCATTGGCAACACCAGCTGTTCTGTTTCTGAATTTACCTGTCTTAGACATTGCATATAAATGGAATCCTACAAAGTGTGACCTTTTGTACATGGCTTCTTTCCATTAGCATAATGTTTATAATGTTTATAAACTTCATGTATCCATGCTGCAGTCTGTTTCAGAACTTCATTTTTATAGCAAAATAATATTCCACTGTGTATGTGTATATACATATATATTATATATATAAATATATGCATGCTGTGGGACAATGGTCTTTTATCCTGTCACTTGTATTATTTTTAGTAAAATGCTGATTGGCCAGTAGCCCAGGCAGGAAGTATAGGTGGGGTGACGGCAACCAGGCAGGAAGTAGAGGCATGGCAAAAAGAATTCTGGGAAGAGGGAAGCTCAGCCTCCAGTCGCGACCCAGCTGCAGAGGAAGCAAGATGTGACTGCCTCACTGAGAAAGGTACCAAGCCACATGGCCAACACAGACAATTATGGGCTAATATAAGTTATAAGAATTAGTTAATAAGAAGAGCCTGAGATACGGGGCCAATCAATTTATAATTGATGTAGAGCTCTGTGTGATTTTTTTGGGGACTGAATGACTGCAGCGCCAGGCAGGACAGGAACCTCAGTCAACATGTATATACCACAAAGCAGTTTTTAACCCTAGAGAACTATTACTTTGAGACTCTAATGACTCTTGTCCCATACAATTAATATCATTTCAGGATGTTAACGGATATCCCCAGTCTTCTTGCTCAAATAAGAAGGCAGAAAGTGAAAGGGCAGAGCAACTATGTCCTCTCCTGCCCTCCCTACATGCATACACACATATACGCCATGTGCATTGACACATACAACACACGTGCTCATGTGTACATGCACAGAGGAAGCCTAAGTCTGCTGTGTTCATACTAATCTAGAGCATAGGTTTGGGGCTTGGCTTCTATTTTTACCACAAAATATCCTCCCACTTTTTTCTCTAGAAAGTTAGTTACCCCTCTTCATGGTTTATCTTCTGCCCATGAAATACTAATAACAACCCCATGGATTTCACTTCTCTCTGTTCAACAAACTTAGATTTGTGGATCACCTGGGACCCCTCCCAGTAACTGGTGCCTGAGCTGATCTCCAGAATGCTCGCTTTTCTTCTGTCTGAGGTAAATCCTCTGTGCATGTTGCTTAAGGGCAGGAAACAGGAAGTGCCCTGCTTCTGGTCCTGTTTCTTAGATAAAGAAGGAAGTGGGATAGTGTGCTTTGGGGTTGGAAGACCCACCATCTCATCTCCACAGACAGCGATGGGCTGTTGTCTCCCTTTGATGTCTCTGTTTTAAGAATCTTGGTGAGTTTTCTTAGGCGTGTCTTGTTTCATCCTTACAGAGTTTCCCTTAGCTGGCCGCTTCTCTCTATTCTTTCTGGTATCTTCATCAGAGAATCATTTCCCAGCCTTGCTTTTGTCTTCTCTCCCATACTTGCTGTTACTTTGTTCATTACCATGGCAAAATACCTGACGGAAGCCATCCAGGACGCAAGGCTTGTTTTGGTTCGCAGGTTCAGAGGACAGTCCGTCGCTGTGGGGAAGGCACGGTGACAGGGGTGGGAGGCCGCTGTCCACATCACATCCACTGTTAGGAAGCAGAGTGGTGTTGGTACCCAGATCACTTTTCTCCTTTTTATTCAGTCCAGAATCCCAGCTCACGAAATGGTGCCACCCAGTGTTAGGGTGAGCCTTCCATCTCCAATAGACTCAATAAACCTTTCATCTCTAGAAACATCCTCTGAAACATGCCCAAAGATCTGTTCCATGGGTGACTCTAACTTCTAGCAAGGTGACAGTATTAACCTTCACACCTTCCCAGATCTGTCACTCAATTCTCCTCGCCAACTTCATTTTTGTTCCTAGCATCTAACCTATGGGCCTCCATATTCAAGCCCTAGGTCACTGTTTTCAGTAAGCCCAACACTGAGGATATTAAGTCTATGCTTTCTTCTCTGATTGACTTTGTACCCCCCCACACACTTTAAATTGTGTATGCGTGTTTTCCTGGATGTATATTATGCTTTCCACACATATACTATGCTCATGGAGGCCAAATGAAGGCTTTGGACCTGAAGTTACAGGTTTGAGCCATCATGTGGGTGCTAGGAATCAAACCTGGGTCCTTTAAAAGAGAAATAAGTTCTCTTAAGCTCTGAGCCATGTCTCAAGCCCTGACCCTACTTCTTTGTGTTCATGAAATAGACAGTTATCTTAATACTCAGTGTAGGTGGATGTTCATTTTGGCTTACAAAATGTCTTGATTTTGTTATCAATGTCGCTGCCATGATATAGGACAAAATTGCCTAAATATAAAGATCCCAGTTATAAAATTGGGAGACAAAATGAAACACACACACACACACACACACACACACACACACACACACACACACACAATCCAGGACCTAAGAAACCATCCCCAAACAAACACAGCAACATATCTGCAGTAGAATGTATCAGTATTCAAGTTAACAGAAGGAATACCGTGAAGCTTTATTATTGGGTTAGTTCTCCAAGTTTAGCGTCTCTGAAGTTTTTGTTGTTGTTGTTGTTTTGTAGAACATGTATTATGGACCTGTTTTTTTTCTATAAGGAATAAATGAAATAATGCTTATAAGGAGAATGTTGCACACAATGTAAGTACAGCAACAACAACAAAAAGTTAATCTGCATCCCCAAAGTGAGTGGGGCACTCAGTTGAACACTCAACGACAGCAGCTCACCATGAACTTCCCTACAGCTCTGTCTGAGTGCTGGCCCTTATGCACACAATGGTGAAGATCTGCTTCTCGGTTGGTGCACACGATAGCGTGCTTCATTATAACATGCTGTGCACGCTCACCATGCACTCCGTTCTTATACAACCTCATTCTTTCCTCCCCGCCTCTTTCAGGTCTTCTTGTTACCCCCAAGCAGCCCACTTCGACTGCTGTGTTCAGTTATTCAGTCATCTACTTCTGCTCACCCCCTTCCCCATAGGATACGCGTGTTTCTGTGCGACCCCTTTATCCGTCTTACTCGATTTGGGATGTTGTCACTAAAAACCTGAGGCCAGGTTATTTGCAAACAACAGACACATATCATTTGACTTAGATCATGAAAATCTTAGATTAAGGAGCCAATGGGTTTGATTCCACACAGAAGGTGGACTCTTGTTGCGTCCTCACACTGCAGAAGGTAAATGCGCTCCCTCCCTACTCCCGAGGGTCCAGCCATTCCTCACGACTTGGCCATTCCCAAGGGCTCGGCCATTGTGACCCAACCGCGTCCTATTGCACTGAGACTTAGGTTTCAGCGTGGGAATTTGGGGAGGACACAAACGTCCACACAATAACATCTTGCCTATTGTGTACACACAGGGAATAAGTCTTCTGAGAGATTTTTAGGTCTACCAGGATAGCTTATGTTTAGGGACTTTTAAAAAATATGTCAAAACTAAAGTTTTTACCTTTCAGAACAAATTAGTACTAGAAGGCCTTCTTCTAGTGAATCATATTCTGGAGAAATCTGGCATCGAGGTGTAATTAACATTCTGGTTGCCCCCAGTTTCTATGGAGATGAATCTAGTCCCTTGGGGGAAGCACTGATGGATATGTAATCTTGAAGATAAGTAACTGACAGGTTAAAAAAAATTTCCTTTCTCATTCTTGATTAATTATTCATCAAACACTGTGAATTTCTGTTTAGAAACTGGACCAAATAGATGAGTCTTCCCTGGTCCACTTTTTATAATCAGATTCTGCTAAGGATGCTGAGTGTCTGAGGCTATTTTCCAACTTAGTGGCGTTAGTGGCATGTGTTTGTGCAAGGTCATGCATGGTAGAAGGGATAGAGACTGGACACCTCAGAGGCTACAGGAACAAAAAACAGACCATGTCATACTTCCCATTCTCTCATACAGCATTCTCTCGTATTCTCCTAGAACATGAGTTTAGTAAGACCACAGACTTTACCTGTCTTTCCCGCTATGGTATCCCCATCCCCATAACAGAGTATAGACAGTAAGCAAATCTTCTATGAATAAATCAATGAAGTTCATGTTTGGCGATTACAGAGACCATCAGAATGAACTTCAGAAGCGTCACCTGAGTGATCCAAGCTGGATCTTTCAGAGATGGCTGATTCACCCTCATGCATAGCTAAAAGAGTTCACACAGCCAGTCAAGGAAGGCGGGCTGCTGGAACAGGAACCCAAGCACACTCCCTGGTAGATATGTCTTGGCAGCATTTAAAAGATTCGCCTTTGCAGACACTGCCTGCTGTGGGACAATGACTTTGTATTGTTTTAATAAAATGCTGATTGGTCAGGAGTTAGGCAAGAAGGAGAGGTGGGACTACAAGAACAGGAGAATTCTGGGAAGAGGAAAGACTCAGTCTGCAGTTGTCATCCAGACACAGAGGAAGCACAATGAAACTGCCTGACTAATAAAAGGTACCAAGCCACGTGGCTAACAAGTACAAGAATTATGGGCTAATACAAGTTGTAAGAGTTAATAAGAGGCCTGAACTAATAGACCAACCAGTTTATAATTAATGCAGACCTCTGTGTGTTTCTTTGGGACTGAACTGCTGTGGGACTGGGTGGGACAGAAACCTCTGTCAACAACTGCTTTTCCCTGGCTTGCTTTGTTCATGTGGTGTGTGTGTGTGTGTGTGTGTGTGTACACATATTCACATGTGTGTGGACTCAGGCATATATGTGGGTGTCCATGCCCACTCGTGTCAAGGACTGAGGTTGAGTCTGGGAATCTCCTCAGATTAATCTTCCGCTTTATTCATTGAAGAGGAATCTCTCAGTCAAAGTCGGAGTTTCGCTGATATTACTGGCCATCTTGTTCTGGGGTTCCCTGTCTCTGCCTTCTGAAGTTGGAATTATAAGTGATTGGCTATATCATCCCTCAACTGCTGAACTACCCGCAGCCTTCTCAAAGTGGTGTTTTGCTTGTTTATTTGTCTTTTTTGAATCTAGAACTATACTTTGCCTGAAGTATACACAATAGCCATAGTCAGTAAATAATTACTGGTGCTCAAAAGTCAGGCTGTAAAATGACACCTGATACACTGCAAAGTTTTCCAAGATTTAACTTATTTAAAAGTCAGTTTTTTGAAGATATGTTTTTCCTGTGGCCAATTTGCCAATAGCATGCTTTTTAGGGTCAACTTAAACAGTCACTAGTGTCTTAGAGGATGGTTCAGGGGCCTTTGAAGAGTTTCCCAACAGTGTCTTTTTCTCGGGTTTGCCTTTGCATCAGTACCATTTTTCCAGAGTAGGCGAGTAGGCCAGAGCTTGGATCCAAGACTTTGGACAATGAAAAAAAAAACCACCACCTCCTCATTGTTCAGTCAGATATTATTTGTGCCATAAATGCCAAGAATACATACACACAAACATACATACATACAAATATACATATGTACATATGCCTCTTGATTGACACACTTAAACTCAGTTTAAAACAAAGATACTGGCCCATTGACTCAAACAAAGGAATATTTCATTTGGGGTCTTAACATTACAGAGATACTTCAGGCTTGGGACTATCAAACACAGAATGAATTGGTGTTCAGTCCTGTATTGGACTGACAGGGCCAAGTGATTGAAGGAAAGAGTCACAGGAAAGCTGTAATATAATTATGCTTCTCAAGAGAAATTCATTCATTTCTTCGACACTATGAGTCCCCTTTGAGTACCAGAATCTACTGTAGCATTGGGAATTAGAGAAAAAGAATTTGTGGTTCTTGTTTTGGAAACAACAGAGGTATACCTATTATTTTGGATGGCTCTGATGAGAGAAAGATTTCATTCTGTTGAGTTTATTGGCTTTTTGGCATTCTTCTTTTTAATACACTCCACCCTCTGATTAATACAAGTGGCAAATAGAGTGGATTGAAAGTAGAGGCTTGTGAGTACTAGACAAGCACTCTATGACTGGGGTACATTCTGCCCATCTTAGATGCTTCTAATTGTTAGAATTTTGATCTTCATTATCTGTATTGCTTCCTTGAGCATGCCTTTTCTTACCTTTTAATGTTCTCTATGCAGTTACAGATGGTTTTTGTTTTGTTGTTATTGTTTGTTTGTTTGTTTTTTCATCTTTTAGCTCCATGTGCCCCTTTGCATCCTGGTAGTCCTATTTCCAAAATAGTCATATGGGTCCAGAGACCAGAATTCAATTTCTGGTCTTTCATTTGTCAATTGCGAGCCTCTTGGGAGATCAACGACATCTAATGTCCTGTTTGCTGTACATAAGGGAGCCCTGAGTACTGTGGGATGATAAGGCACCAAAAGGAGACATGGCCACAGCCTAGGGCACTGCCCCTTCTGAAGCAGCTAAGAAGACAAGAACCAGGACAGCACCAAAGGATACCAGTTAGCAAGGTTAGCAAAGGTTTGCAAAGTGGCCATGATTAAATTGGCTCTGATATTAGGGCTTTGCAGGTGACAAAGAGCTTTCTAGGTAGAAGAAACAGCATAGACTCATGTGAAACATATGAGAAGCAGCGTATCTCAGAGAGGTGAAGAGGCCTGTGTATTTGGTAAAAATGAATGGGAGTTGTCATAGCTTAGGAGGGAGGTCATGGATATTGATGTGTTATGCAGAAGTCACCTCTGCAATGGTTTTAAGCCAAGTTAAATAATTCAAGCTTCGTTTCAAGGGCCGTTGGAACGTTCCATTCATTTATTCTATAAGTAATGTGTACGTGTGCCAAGCACTGTTGTAAGCACTTACATAGAAAAAGAGACATGAAAGAAGGGGGAAGGAAGAAGAGGAGAGAGGAGGAGTGGGGGAAGAAGAGGAAGAGGTGAAGGAAAGAAGGAAGCTGGGGAGGAGGAGATCCGGGCTCCCCCACTAGGAAAGGAGCCGCTTCCAGGTCTGCAATAACTTTCTGCGTCCCTACCACAGTGAGCTCCTTCCCAGTCTGGCCCAGGGGTCGCTCTAAATCTATAACTCGCTTGTGCCACGTCATTACGGTCACTGCCTATTTACTCACATGTAAGAAAACAGCCATAAGAGTTATTTGAATAGATAAAAATATTGGTGGGTGGTGTCGAGTGTCCCTCGTTGAGATTTTACCACTGATTTGATGTCACTATGTGGTGCTCTAAGCGCTCTTCACCCCTGGTTTTTGTGTTGGTTTGCATCTCTTTGCAGGTCTTATATTTTTTATTAAAACAGCTCCACACAAATCACCCTCAGAAGCCTGTTTCTTTAGCATAGTAACTGCTCGAATTTCTGTTTCTGCTATCCATCCTTATCCACATGTGAGTGGAATAATTATCATTGTGGAAATTTGTGTCGGGGCCTGAATCTTTCACATCTTATTATTTTATGCTGTCTGTATTTCTAGATAATCTTTGTATTAATTACTTTTATAACTGCACAATATTCCATCAAGAAAATGCATTACAATTTGTTTTATCATAATTAAATTGCAGAATATTCTGGCTGTTTCCCATTTTGTACTATTATAAGTAACATTGCTGTAAGAGGCTTTTTACTTTAGATTTTTTTTCTTTCTTTGAATTATTTCCTTAGGATATATTTTTATGAATGAGATTACTCAGTCAAAAGCATGATTAATTCCGTAGTTCTAATAACCCAAGGGGCTTGCTTTATAATAAAAAATTGTTTATATTTCTGATTATAGAAGCAATCTATGCTCATTATAGAACATATGGAATATGTAGAAGTGGCTGGGGAAACCTAAATATCTCAGAATTCTAGCCTATGAAGACAATCATTATTAACTTGTCCAACAATTCCTTTAAAAATCTAATCCACTATTAACTCTGTGAGAGATTTCCTTCCACTTCATAATTCTGGGATTAAGCTATTTTCCGTGCCAATTTCTTGCCTTGATTTTCAGCTTCCCCATACTATTTTATATAGGTTTTGATGTGGGATCTTTCCTCTCTTTTTAAGATAGGCTCTCAGTCTAGGTTGGCTTTAATCTTGCTCTGTCACCTAGGTTGGTTCTAACCTTGCTATGCAGCCAAGAATGACCTCAGTTCCCCTACTTCTGCACCCCAAGTGCTGGGATTATGGGCTTAAGACACCATGGTCAGTTTATGAGTCCAGGGACTCAGGGAAGCTAGGCATGCACTGGATCACTGGAGTGTATGCCTAGCTTGAGAGGGGATATTTCTCTGTGGCCACCTGACACTGTGCTGTGCGGATGCTTGTCAGGCCCTTATTATTGGATTTTTTGACTGGAATGAATAATGCTATAAATGAGTGTTCTCACATGACCCTTTGTGATCGTTCTGGTTATTTTCTTAGCACAGATGTTTAGATGTAAATGGTAGCTGACAAGTCTTAAGAATTGTCAGTTTCTCACTCATGCAAGAACATGTCCTGGTTTATTCCTCTGCCACTCCATGTGAGTTTTCTATTATTTTGGTAACTAATTGTCACAAATACTGTGGCTTAAAAATGTGACATTATTATCCATTTCCGGAAAACTCACATCCAAAATGGTCCTTATTAGTCTAATAGTAAACTGACCACAGGGCCACCTTCCTTCCAAGGACTCTAGAAGAATCTATTCTCTTACTATTTCTACATACTATATCCTGTTTCTCTCTCCATTCCAAAACCAGAGACATTGAGTGAAGTCTTCCTTACCTTGCCGTCTCTGGCTCTCTCTCTTCTCTGCTTTGCTCTTCCTATTAAACACCTTTGTGATGACCATGGGCTCTCCCAAGTCTCTATTTTTATCATACACCCAGATACTACAACAGGTGCATGGTCACTACCTGACCAAGACAAGGTCAGTGCATTGCATAGACATGAATCGTGAGTCCCGCTGCTGCTACTCTGGGCTTGGGCAAGTCTGTTCTATGCCTTTTCATTCGATTGACATCTGAAGTATGCCTGGGACATGTCCAGTCCTAGAACACAAGGTGGTGGCCTGGGGAGGGATGGAAGTCGCTGCTCTCAAATAACCTTCAGCGTGTACCTCTCTTAAACTTTAGGCTTCTTCTGCAAAATAGCAACAATAATTATATAGATCCCAAAAGGACATGCAAACGAATTGTAAAAAGCAATTCAAATGTGAGAACTTCGCTATTTTAAGTGCTAGCAGTTTTCCTAAAAAGATGAGGCAGCCGAGGAAGACGATGCCTCTCTGTGAACTTTCCTTTTATCTCCCGTTAAGTACAGTTTGTGATAAGAGAACCACACCTTTGCCAAAGAACCCCTCCTTTGCCTTTTCTAGATGTTTCCTCAGGAGCTAGGACTGTAATTATACCCCTGCCTTTACAGGGGGTGATCCATTTTCCAAAGCCTTGTCTAATGGATTTTTCTAGTCTTGTGAACTGGCCAATACGATTTCTTGAATCATCGCCCAGTGCGGACCCAAATTATATTTGGAATTGCATGCCATCTTGAAGAAATATCACCGAGTGCCAGGGTCTTCTGTGAGCTAATTGGGCTTTGGCAGTGATGTCATTCGGCGGTGGGCGTTAGTGGAAAAGATGGCAGCGACTACTCCAATCCCATTTCGGCAATGTGTGCCCATGTGTGCAAAGAGGCTGCTCCCTCACGTGCAGTCCCTCCGCCTGCCACAGTCTCACTTCTGGTCCCTCGCTGAAGGCGGAGATCAGTAGGCTATTTATACCCCGGGGCTAGAAGCGTTTCTCTCCTTCCTTGCTACATACAACTGTTATTAGTATGTCTGAAAAATATGGTTTTTAAAATTCAGTCAAAGACATCATGAGACTTATCAAACTTTTCCTAAGCAAGAGGCGGCCAGAAGCAAAGAGAAAGTCTGTCCAGGGTTAGGATTTTAGTCTTTGGAATCAAGCAAGCTTGTTGAGAATCGCTAAAGAGCTCTCTTAAGCCTTGTGTGTTAATCTATCTGATCCTCAGTTTCCTTATCTGCAAAAAAGAGGTAATATTTATTTTTGTTTTTGTTGTTTATGTTCATTAACACGATACTGTGCTGCAGATGGACTTTTCATACAAGTATATATTGTACATTGAGCATTTCCCCGTACCCATAGATGAGACTCATACATTTTGCCTCCCTGAGCAATTCAGTCCTGTTAGGTATGCCTGCCCACCACGGAACATGTAACTCACGCTTTCCTTGTCATGTTCGATGACTCTCAAGACATCAGATTTTGTTTTCTACCCTGTGAGATAATCCTCATGTACCAAAAGCATTTTCTGGTGGCTTCCTAGAGAGACAGAGAAGAAGAATGTGTCGCATGGTCCCATGTTATGGCCTTTGTCATCGCTGAGATGCCCTGGACACTGTACTCAGACTCTCTGTTGCTCATGAACAATTCTGTCCTATTACGGATGCTTACCCAGTGTGTCTAACAACCGCTGACTGTCAATCAGAGGGATGTCAGCCTTCATCAGTAGTCACTTCATTGTACCTTTTGGGGGTTCCTTTTGACCTCGAATGGTCTATGAAAGTATTACTTGTGAACATATTCAAGTTTTCATCCTGAAAACTCTTCTGGGGAGGGGGACATAAAAGCAACTTCTCCTGCTTTCTCGTATGTACTTCAGGTTACACAGAACCTGCCCAGGACAGAACACAGTCACAAGAGTTCATTTCTTTTTCTTTTATTATTTTTTCTTTTTTTGGTTTGGTTTTTAGAAACATGGTTTCTCTGTAGCTTTGGAGCCTGTCCGGGAACTAGCTCTTGTAGATCAGGCTGGCCTCGAACTCACAGAAATCCACCTGCCTTTGCCTCCCGAGTGCTGAGATTAAAGGCATGCACCACCCATACCTGGCTAAGAGTTCCTTTCTTAAGGCAGTGTAAAAGCAGTGTGGCAAGGCACATGGCTTCTGCACATCTAAAATTAATACACTACTAGGGAACCAATATCTTTGTCTTTACTACTTAACATTTGGTTAGAAAAGACAGCAGTGTCCAGACACTGAGATGTTCACGGCATGATAAGTATTGATGTGTGTCACTTTGGATTCAGATCCTCCTCTGGATACATGAGCAAGTCTCTGCGTGGTTTGGTAATAGTCACTGGCCTCTAAACTGAAAGCCATGGCCTACATGTAATTTTATTAAAGAAAACAAACTCCAACTTCTTAGACAGGCATATTCCATTGACCCAAATCTCCCCCAACTCCCATGTCTCTCTGTCCCTCAGTGTCACTCAGCCTGTAGTTACTGATGGTCCTGCCTGGGTTAGTGAGCATCATTTCTGGGTCATAGTCAGCCATCTGTTAAGGCTCCTTCCTGCCACTGTTGGCTCAAAAGTTCCTTTGCTAGCCTGCGGACACTTTGTTTTTTTCTGTATTTCTTTCCTTTATTTTTCCTTCCTGGAGCAGGGTCTCACTGTGTAGTCCAGAGTGTTTGGGAACTTGCTATACAACCCAGCCTGGCCTCAAACTTATATCCGCCCCACCCAATACTTTAACTACTTAGTTACAGGTATGCAACTCCGCTTGGCTTATTGATTTTTTATCCTTTTACCAACAGAGAATGTGTTTTGTTCTGAGCTTTTAGCCAAAGTCTGCGGAGACAGAGGAGAGAGAACATGGTCCTCAAGAAGACCACTGTTACATGCAGGAGATGCAGGAGTCAACACTTGATGAGCTGAGTGGTCCAAGCAGCATAGGCAGAAGGGAGGATTTGGGGAGCAGAGAGCCGCAGGAAGGAATCAAAAGCCTAACTGGATACAAGTAGGGGTCATGTTAGGCCATCAAGCACAGGAGAGCAAAACAACGCCAGCCCCTCTAGAGAGAACCACCCGAATCAGAGCAAGAAGTCTATGTGGAACAGGAAACTCAAGGGGAAGAACTAAGGTTTTAATTTCTGTCATTTCTTATGCAGAGACTTTATTCTGTGAGTTCAGGTAATGGAGATCTCTCTCTCTCTCTCTCTCTCTCTCTCTCTCTCTCTCTCTCTCTCTCTCTCTGCACCACCCTCTTTCCTTCCCTCCCCCTGTCTAGATAGATAGATAGATGATAGATAGATAGATGATGGATAGATAGATAGATAGATAGATAGATAGATAGATAGATAGATAATCTCTGTCTCTCTCTCTGTGTATGTTTTATGAGACAAGGTCTCATCCAGCCCAGGCTGGCCTTGAACTCAGTATGTAGCAAAGAACTTGAACTTCTGATCTTTCCCTCGTCTCTATGCCCCAAGTCCTGGAACCACAGGCTTGTACCACCTCACCCTGTTTCTGAAGTGCTGGCTGGAGATGGAATCCAAGGCTTTGTGCTTGCTAGGCACAAAGACAGCTGAGCTGTCTTCCTGCCCATGTGTTTCTCTTTAATAGGCAAGAACTCTCCCCTTTCCTCATTGTTCAGAGAAGATAAATGCTTCATCCAAATTTGCATACGTACACAATAGCAGAGCCTAAACACAGTGCCTAGCCCTCCGTGTGATTCACGATCTTTTTTTTTTTAATTATTTTTTATTTCCAAAACTGGTGACAGAATACGTAAGTAAATGAACAAGTCCGGATCTCCTAACTTTCTAGGCTAGTTGCTGCTGCGTGGCCCTTATAGTCTGGGTAACAATCTCTGGCTATGTTAGCATCTCCAGCAGCAGTTGAGGGATGAACATTCAGACCTCGGTGAGCCTTAAGTTCCCGAAAGCTTCTATGACACAGACATCTCTCCCTATGGAAACATCCACAAGACAGAAGGTCCACCATGCAGTCTAAAAATAGCCTTCTCTCCCTTCTGCATCCAGTCTCGATTCCTTTCCACGCCTGCCCAGTCAGCAGGGCTTGCTGGGATCTACCTTCAGCCACACTCGTCACATGTTTTGCCTGTGGTCTTTCTATGGTCTCTCGGCTGGAGTCACTTCCCCAAAGGCTTTCATCCCCATCTTTCACTTCATTCATTCTCCCACTCACTTGAGGGTTTGTTAGGTCTCAGATTTGGGGTCCTGAAAAAAAATTGGGACCCAGAACACAGACACAGCCTCGCTTCATGGGGGGAAAAGTAGTGAGAGATGAAAGTTAGTCACACGATTGTGTAATGGTAGGTTTGACGCTTGCCATGAATAGGGAGAAGGGAATCATGGGATGGCGGGGTTGTTAGCTGGGAATTCCAGCTTATTTAGCTTCCCTACGGTGGGTAAATAGGTGAGCAGGGGGAAGGAGAATGCTTGATGTATACCTACAATCCCAGCACTCAGGAGGCTGAGGCAGGAGGATAGCAGCCAGCTTGAGGTCTACCTGGACTACAGCAGTTCTAGGCAAACCAACGCTATAGGGCCGAGACCTTATTTCAACAAAGCAAGACAAAATGAGTTAGGATAAGTATTCCTGACAGAGGGCGCACAGCATGTGTAAACAGAGATCCACTTTTTCCTCATGTAGAGAAGCTCCAATGGCTGTAAAGGTTTGGCTCACTGACAGACTTTCAGTGGCTTCCTGATGTACTGAGAACACCCTAGGTTTGTACGACTCTGACCCAGGCCCCATGTGTCTGCATCTCCCGTCAGCTCTCAGTCGCTCACCACCTTCCCCCATCTCCTCCCAAGTCTTATATTGTGCACCTCAAAAATAGCAGAGCTATTTTTCAGGCACCTACATTTTTCTCTCCCTGCCTACGACACCCCCATACCAGATATCTGTATATCTCACTGCCTCACTGCTCTGGCATTGGTGCTAAAACGTCACCTCACCAAGGAATATCTCTCTGTCTACTACAGCGCCCGGTAGTACGGCTGTCCCCACCCTCTCCTTACCCACGGGAGTAGTTTCAAGGCCCCCAGCTGGATATCTGAAGCCTTGTGTGGTACCAAACCCTACATATGCATATATGTGATTAATTTATAAATTTGACTTGGGAAGAGATTGACATCAATAACTAATGAGAGAATAGAATTATAGCAGTAACTTGTAATAAAAATTTCTTATAACTTATGGGTACTTCATTTCCAGAATTTTCCATATAACATTTTTGGACTGGAGTTGACTTTGGGTAACAGACACTGTGGAAAGTGAAATTGAAGATAAGGCCCCCTGTGCTGCCAGCTGACCCCTTTCAGGCTGGTCATATTCAATGACTGTTTTCTCTCTGATACCTTGGCCAGGTAGTGAATTAAGGTGCCAGGTGCCGTGTGGATGGCTGTATTCTTCTCATTTAGAACTAGCCCTGACTGGCAGAAGGCACCCAGCAGAGGTATGGCCACTAATGGCCTAAGAGGAAGGGTGACACAGGGAAGACCCCAGGAGCAGAAAGAGCCAGATCTTGGGGGTCACACATGGTCCTATCCCAATGCCTGTTCTCTTCCTGCCTTACGGCTCTGCTCTGGCTGCCCCATGGGGACATTCTCCCTTCCCAGCTCTGCCAAAAGAGATACCCTTGGAGAGCCTTCCGCCCTCTGTCTTCTTCGCCAAACTGATTTAATTTGTCTTTCTCTCACTAGTGATTAGCTGAGTCACCAAGTGCTTTGGTTTTCTTATCTGCCCCCTCTCCTGATATCCTCACAAGACGCATGCTGACTACCCCACGGATGTGTACAGAACCTAACAAGAAATGGAGCAGATGATACTTCTGTGCATTGTTAAAATAAAGTACTTAGACATCCAGGAAGCTGTATACAGTCAGGAGATGCCTTGGACGAGGCAGAGGGACGGCATCTGGAGATACCTGAGGATATCTGATCTTTGTCACCTTACACAATGGGAAACTGAGTCCAGGAAAGCAAGGGTCCCTCTGCTCCCCCTGTTGTGGGTCCAGACTCAGTCTAACGCTCCCCCTGCTGTTTCCTTAGTTTAACAATGCAAGGCCTCCCGCAGTGGTTTATTATTTCCTTTTGTATTTCTTCCCCTCTTTGTTTCTCAGAGCAGGTAAGGTGACTTACAGGAAGTATTCAATGGTTTAAAAAAAAATAAAAAGAACCACGGAATGTTTATACCAGAGGGTAGATATTGGTGAAGTAGAACAAGAAAGGACATCAACAAAAAGTGGACAAAAGGTTCCAAGATTGCTGTTTCCCTATGCAAATTAAGTTATAGCTTCCTGACAGCTGAGGTCAAAGGGTACACATGATCAATTCCAAATGTCTTCCTAACTCCCATCTCTAAAAGAAGTTTCTGGGTCTTGCTGCCTCCATGGACAAAGTCAAAGACCAAGCTTTGTGCCCTGGCCCATCTTGGTTGATCAGCTCTTCAGATGTCTTCTCCGGCATGGTTATAACTTCTAGATTTACTTGAAAAATCTTAGATCCTCATTCTCACCATACAGTTTTAAGATGGGGTTTCCCTCATCTGCCAGCACTACGTTTATGATTCACGCTCTTAGAACACCATGGTTTTGAAAGACCTTAAAAATCCTCAACCCAACCCCCGCCCCATCCCACTTGCCTCCTGATACCTGATTCATCTCAGCACCAACTCCATCAAGTGGCTGATCCAGCCTCGGCTTGAATGCCTCTGAAGATGGAGCACTCACTACCTTCTAAGGCATCTTTTCTCGTCTGTCCCGGAGTGACTTGTTCTGTGGCCTTGACACCTGCCTGAATCCTGGCCTTAGCTGTTGAAAGAGATGTTTCAGTCCACGGGAAAGACATCAAGTCACATTGGCCTGCGGGGGGGAAAGAAAAAATCTCGTTGGGAATCCTTAGCTTCATTAGAACTAGACTTTTGTTCAAATGAAGTGTTAAAATTAAAGCAGCATATATGTGAGTGGGGCCAATTGGCATGAACTCCCCACAGCATATGGTGTGCTTCCTTTTATATGCATGTTTAGCAGCTAGTGGGTACCAAACCTCACACAGCTCTCAATTGCTAGCACTAATGAAGGATCTGTTTGCCTTTGGGGATAAAGATGGTATCACTGATTCACAGTTGTTTTTCCTGGAGCAGATTTTCCCCTCCTCATTCAAACGCTCCTGCTAGGTCCTCCTCTTCCTCCACCTGCACTGCCCTAATTCAGGTCTCCATGTCGTCCAGCCAGGACGGTTTACTTGCTCTCACCAGTCTCTCAGCCTCCGGTTCTGGCCCGTTCTGGTCCAAGATGACATCGCTGAAGGGATCTTTCGAAAACGCTGATCCAAAGCACACGCCAAGGGCCGCAGAAACCCCACAGTGGCTCCTCTTCACTCAGTGTGGCACCCAAGCTTCTTAGTGTGTCATATAGGCATGACAAGGTCAGAAGGTCGCGTATGGTTAACTGTTCTTCAAACAGTGGCAGCTGAGCCTCCAAACGCTATGCTGATTTCTGGGACAAATATAGCCACAAAACTAAAATTCAGTCTCTACTCAGAAGCGGCGGTGGCGATGCTGTCAATACTATTACGACTGTCACCAGTATCGGTATCGAATGTTTCCTAGCACTCGCCGATGTTGTGTTAATCTTACAGGTTTCATTTAATTTTCTGAGCAGTGGGATGGCACTCTCACAGCCCGAAGCGAGGGCATTTTGAACCTAGTTCCAGCCACGGCAAAGCCTGTGTGTCGGTGACATGTGGGGCTGGCCGTGGACTGGCTAGTGGCGATTACAAGGACCTTCACGGTCTGTCCCAGGAGCTGGACGTCATCAGCATACGGGTAGTGTGATGGGCTCCGGGGAGAGGGAAACCACCCTGGACCCCAGCCCTGCAGCCCTCTCCCTGGCCTGTTTTCTCCTCTGCACAACTGGAATAGCAAAGCCCTCTGCCTTCTCCGCAGGCCCAAGGCCTGTGTCAGTGAAGACCTGCTGGGTGGTGGAGGAGGGTACCTACAGACCGAGCAGGTGAAGAGAGGTCACAAGGGTGTGAGGAGCTCTGGGTAAAGCCATCGCCATTCCTGACGTGGAGTTCCACAGACCTTTCTGGGGCTGATAAGAAATCTATGAAGGAATAAACTGGCTAGACAGATAGCCAGACCTCCTCATGTCTGTATCGGCTTGCTGGTGCGAGGCGGCTTCTCAGTTTCTGTCCCATACCTCCAACTGTGGGCAGCCCATAGTCCAAATAGTGTGGCCTTCAAACCCGAACTTCAGCCTCTCCTCTTGGACACCCAGCTTGTTTCTCAGTCTTGAAGCTTCCTTCTGTGTCATCCTAGGACTATGGCCACACCTGCCCTCAGACATACTCCTCCTGGGTCTTTAGACAGCTCAGGACCCCGACCCATCCCAGGAAGTGGAAGATCCATATGGACAGCCATCTAGAAAACTAACTGAAAATATCTTGGGTTTTGCACATTAGGTCTGTCAACTCAAGTAAAAAATAGTTCTTAGCTACCATAGCCAGCAGTTAATCAGTCAGCCCATGGCCTTAATAAGAGACTCCTTTCTTAGAGTATTCTTCACAAATGAGGAGCAGGTCAACTGGGGCCTGGTCCATTCTTCCCAGCAGTCTCAGACCCATCTGAATTAATGTTTTATCTGGGGGGGGGGGGGGTCTGTCTTATAGCCAGGGATGGATTGGTCCATAGAGGGCAGATTCTTGATTTTTCTATTTGTGCCTCTCTTTACTGTAGGGTACCAACTTAGCTGAAACAGGTCACTCCCACCCGCGTGTGTGAATGAACTCTCAGCCTTCTCCATCATCACCTGACACTTCGTGAGGAGGACGCTCCCTGTAGAACAGCTTCTGCCCCTAGTCCATGTGCTGTGCTCCCAATAGGATGCTGGTTATGATTCCTCTATGGCAGATGAAGAAGCTCAGACCTCCTTTCCAGGGTTGGTCAACAGTTTCTGGAAGGGACGGCTAGGAACTGCAGGCTGTACGCAATTGACTGCCGAGGGAGACATTAAACCAGCGCTAGTACAAACCTTATTTTCAAAAGCAGTGGGTCGTTTGTAGTTTTCTAACCTCTGAAGCAATGGAATTGTTGGGGATGGGGTAGGAAATGAGAGAGGTATCTTAGAGATGCAGTAAATATTCCTGAGCACCCAGGTCTGGCATAGGAAGAGGTTCATACATAACTAAGGAGCTGGTGGTCTTCTATGGGCAATATTCTATGAGTTACCTCTCTGTAATTTAAAGTCCCAAATACTCAAACTCATCAGAAAGGCAAGGGATGTCAGAATGTAAAGCACTCTGGGGCTTGGAGAGGCCTTCCTGGGGGCAAGAGTGATCCCATTTTGCTTGGTTTTGAAGGCAACCCAGTGGAGCTCAGAGCCTTGTAGCCAGGGTTGGAGAGGAATGTTTGTTGACGAATCCGTGTGACTGTATTTCTGCTCCATATTCTGTGCCCACCAGCCAGCTGTCCAGGCTTGGTTAGTGGTCAGGAAAAGCCCATGTGTTTATTAAATACCACTGAGGTTCTGGGCTTATGATGGTGATTAATGTGCGTGAGAACAGATCCAAATTAGGTCATGGAGGGAGGCAGGCGGTTATGGGCAACAGAAAAGGAGAAACTGGGATACAAGGTGTGCCACGGTGCTCAGTCACAAGAAGGGACAGTTCCGTGGTTGTGGTGGCATGGGACCTTGTGCTGCAAGTCATAACGCTTGTGGCTACCATCCCCAGCTTGGGCTTGGGCCAGAGGGGTTCCCCATACCACTTACAAAGAGGATCTGGCTTCGAGGTGGTGTTGTGATGCTATGATGTCTCAAGTCACATGGACAGCGACTGTCTGTTAATCCTCTGCCTAAATAAATCCTGTTTACAACTAGAGAAATGCATAAGGCCTTGCATTGCCCAAGGAGGTGAGGTAGGTTTGTGTGACCTCACAGTCAGTGCCTTCTCACTCTCCTGCCCTGCCCGTGACACACACCAAGGATAGAGACAGAACAATAAGAGAATCAAAAATATGCCTGCGTCCTAGCCAGCAAAAGCCATGGTTATGGACATAAGGCTTAAATGCATACAACAGAATGGAAGACTACTGCCTGAATGGAGGTCCCGAGTCCTCTAGAATATGCTGCACGTTGGCTGGAAGGACTGGGTACGCGCAACTCCATACTGTCAACTGATAGTCACGGGGCATATCCCCACTGTGTGGTGGCAGCTCATGGGCCGAGGAATATTTTGGGGTTCTTGTCCTTTGCCTCTCATTTTCACTTGCAGCCTTGTCCCTCTGGCTCTTACCTATTTTCACCAGATCCTTGGGTCTTTCCTCTAGCCAGTGTTTCTCTATCCATCAGTTTCTCATCGGCAGCCAGGCCTCACTGTCTCTTCTAGAGGTCTCATGTCCTGGCCTCCCAAGCTCTTCTCTAGGGAGGTTGTGTTTATTGGCTCAGAAAGGCACGGGAAGACCAGTGAAAATTCATATCTCTGCTGGAAATTGTTCCTCTTTATGGGACTAGAGCCCTGACCATATCTGATGAACTGATATATCCAAAAAGAAAAGGGGACTGAGGAAACGGCTCAAAACCAATTACCATGGGGAAAGCTCTTACAGGGTAAGCATGGAGACTGGAGATCAGATTCTAAGTACACACACACACACACATGCACACATGAGACACACAGACACAGACAGGCAGACAGAAAGACAAACCAAAGAGAGAGAGAGAGAGAGAAACAGAGAGAAAGAGAGAGAGAGAGAGAGAGAGAGAGAGAGAGAGAGAGAGAGAGAGAGAGAACCTTACAGCCTAGAGCCTGGAGGCAGAAAAGGGATCCATGGACCCATGAAGCAAGCTAATTACAGCAGTCAAATTAATGATCTCTGAGTTTTGTGAGAAACTTTAACTCAGTGTGTAAGGTGAAGATCAGTTGAGACAGTGGTCATCAACCTCTGACCTACAGACAGATAGACAGACACAAGCACCTGTACATACACATGCACATGTACATGCACATATCTATATATAATTTTTTAAGGGAAGAGGAGGTTCTAGGATTGTCTTTGAAGAGTAAACGGACATTGTATTGACAAATAACATTGTCATTTCAAAGCTACGATCTTTAAAAAGTAAATATTTAAATCAGAGCACGGTCTATTGGGCCCTTCCCACCCAGCATCTCTTTCTTTTCCTTTCCACAGCTAAAGCCTCCAACAGGCAAATGTCCGCACGTTCCTAATGTCTGAGCTACCTTGGTGCTGCAGCCACCCAGCTCACAGAGAGCAGGAAGCTGGTAGAGAATTCCAGCATTTGACTCGGGGCCAGCTCCTGGTTTAGCAGAACAGCTCTGAGCTCCATGTCCCTAGTCGGAGCCCCCTCTCCAGTCGACACTTCTGCCCACACTGCCTCTGCCTTCATCTGGTCCTCTTCATCTTTCCCTTGGACTGTTATTTCAACATTCTGGAATGTGATCCTTCTGTTAGCGGTTTCTCTCGAGCCACTCCGCTTTCCACACTGCTCTCCGAGCAAGCACTATAAAAAGCAGAGTGAAGCTGCCCTTCCAGGCTCCTTCTTGCTTTGCTTGGGTGGGGTCTTTGCAGCTGTCACCATCCATGGCGACTTCCCATGCGTAGGATTGCTCACAGGGGACAGCACCTCTCTAGTCCCAGAGAACAAAGGTGACCGAGGCCAGCTTCCCTTCAGTGTTCCTCTTTCCCATGCTGCTTGCTTCACAGCCTTCAAGAGGCACATCAGTTGGTTAGGTGTTACTCCAGGGGGCCCTTTGTTAGACTCGGGAGGGGGCACACAGGGTCACCATGTAAAATCTGAACTCTGTATTTGACACAAGAAAACTCTTTAGACACTTAACGAGTGGTTCCCTGCCCACTGTTGCTCTTTGTGGCAGACTCTCGACCTTGGTTTCCTCCTTATATCTCAGAGTGGGGGCCTCACTTCACAACTTTGTCCAGGGACTTGCTTCCTTCAGCTTCAGTGCTTCTTAGGCACAGGGACCTGGAGTGAGTGGTCAGGTCAGGTCCTTGTCCCCTGGGTGGGTGTGAGGCTGCTGGGTGGTCAGGGTCCTTCCTGAGAGGCGGATTTCTTCAATTTCCTCAACTACTTTCTAGGCCCAGGCAAGCCGTAGGAGTTTGGATCTTCCTTCCTCCCTCTTTCCTCTTTCTCTTTTCTGAGACAGGGCTTTACTCTGTAACCCTGGCTGTCCTGGAACTCTCAGTGTGGACCAGCCTGACTCCAAACTTGCAGAGATCCACCTGCTGCAATTCCCAGGGCTGGGATGAAAATCATGCTAATCACATGCTAACACATACCACCTGTGTTTACAGCAGTCTGTCCCACCCGGTCCTCTGGAGGGAAGAAGCTTCTTCCCATCACCATATCACGGCCTTGCCTCTTCTGCAATCCTCACAGGGGCCTGATTTCCCTAGCTTTCCTGACTTTGCTTGTCAAGGGAGGAAGCCAGGAAGTGACATGCAGGTCACTGGTGTCCCCGGCCATGGGTCCTGTGTCACCACAGGAACTTCTGTTCATCTCTGTGTGTTTCCAGGGGTTACTACAAGAAGTTACCACAAATGCAGTAGTTTAGAGAGCGGAAGTTTATTCTCCCCCAGTTCTGAGACAAAGATCCCAGGGTAGTGCTCCCTTGGAAGGTTCCAGGAGACTCCTGCCTGGTCTCCTCCTATCTCTGCTGGTCGCAGACAGTCCTCGGCTGTGGCAGCACAGTCTCTGCTTCTGGCCTCACAAGCCCTCGCCATTGTGCATCTCTGCATGAGTTTATGCCCAGCTCCTTCTCTTCCTTCCTAGTATGGGGATGCCTGTCACGGAGTGTAGGGCCACCTGGATAATCCTGGATGAGCCTTCAGAATTGCTTAACTACTTCTTCTTGCAAAGACCCCATTTAAGGCCACAGCCTCAAGGTCTAGGTGCTAGGACAAGAATATTTCATTTAGGGGGCAGATAGTCGAAGTAAAGCGAAAGCCGCTCCTCTGGGTGGTTTCTATCCACTGCGCTGTCGGGCTGACTGCACCGAGTCAATCCAATTGCTGCTAAATCCAGATGATCTTCAAAAGTGTTGCTTGAGCTCTTCTTGGAAGGATCTGGAAAATGGTGGGAGATGGTAGCAGGGCTTGCCAGGTAAGAGAGTAGACTCAACAGAGATGGAAGAGATGGGAGAGTTGAGGCACAGGATGCTGTTGGCATGACATCAGCATGGATGTCACACTGAGTGCCTTAACATAGGAAGGCCAGGCACCAGAGAGCTACACCATGGAGCTCTATCTATGACAGAGGGGTGAACACCGCTTCTTGGGTAATTCCAGGGATTTCCTTACTTGATCTATGCAAGAAACCCCTCTTCATTCCACTCCCTGTGTCTAAGACACGGCAAGTCTTGGTTGGACTTATTCCTATTTCCTTCTGTCTTTTATACCCCTCCTCCCTCTCTCATTGGCCGTCCTTGTGCTTCCATCACTCTGGAAACTCAGTTTGTCTTTAAAGAGCAGGCTCCAGCATCACCTTGGATGCAAAATCCTTCCCACCCTGGCAGAGCCCTCGCTTGCTGACTCTCCAGGGCCTGCCGCAGATACTCACTTGCCTGGGAGGCCGCTGCCAGTCAAAGTTTGGAAGGGAGCTAGGGAACCAGCCAAGTCCATGGTACTAGGCAGCAGAGGAAGCTAAAGAATTTACAGACAGCCTCCACCCAACATTTCTAAATCCAACTAACAGCTCATTTCAAAGATCTGGATCCGATGCCCCAGAGATGGATGAAGAGAGCAAAAGTTCAGAGTCACAAGAAAACTCACAAATGCAAACTCACAAATCACTTGAAGAAGGTCCTTTTCTTCCTGCCAAGGGTAAGATGGAGTGTGATGACCCGTGGGTGTGAGATTTCCATCAGTGTCTTTTCTAGATGACTGGAGGGAGGCAGATGACAGGAGGGCTCCAAAATATGGGATAGCAAAGGGAAAGGGACAAAAGACAGCAAGGACAATGACCGCCTTGATTGTGCCCAACTCGCACTGAGAAAGGCCCACTCAAGAATCAAGAAGCCAGAGCCCCCAGGAGGAACTCCATCCCAGTTCTCCACAACGTACCTTCTGAAGTCTCCTGCTTTCTCCCTCACAGCATGACGTGGTGGAGCAGGTGAGCTGTAAGAACGGGGTGGCTTTTGGAGCAACTGCTACCAAGGGCCACCTTGTTCTTTGAGTGTTGCCTAGATGTTTGTGTAAAACTGTCTTGGCCCACGAAATTTCCAGAGTGCAATGGTGGTAACCACTACCGGTGGCACAGTTTTGGGGCTCCCTGGAGAATTAACAAACTTGAATATAAGAGTGACATAAGATTGCTGAAGGCACTCAGAACAAAGAACATCTTGGCTCTAAGGGCTTAGGATCTCATGGAAGGGACACATGTCTTCCAGAGTTCGTGTAATGCATGTCAGACAATGATGCTTGCTACGATCAGGCAGTTTCGAGGGACCCTGGGGGACTCAGGGAAGGGACACTCTAACTACCTTCTTACTGATCTTACAGGTCAGAAGAAAGCAGGGAAGTAGCAAGGAGAGAGAGGAAACATGAATTGCACTTCCAGGCCTGGGAAGGGCAGCCAGTGCGGAGGAAGTTTCCAAGTCAGTATCAGCTTGATTTCCCAGTGTCAAGCCCGTGGGGCCACCAGCTGTGATGTCATCACCAGCAATATGATCTTACTGCCAAGTTCTAAAGGAGAACCGAGAACAAAGGCAACAGCCTGTAATGTTTAGGAGACTTTGGGGCCCCACTAGCCTATAACTCAGAAGTCCCCCATTCCTGGGACAAGGCATTTTACTTGTCAGCCGCTGGTGACATACTGCCAAGGTACAGGTGAACTCCATTTTGACTCTTCTTATGTATGTCTAGATATACTTTCAGAAACTTCCAAACTTTTATGTGGATTCTGGGGTTCCAAACTTGTTCTTGTGTGGCAAACACTACCCACCAAACCATTTCCCAGCTCCTTCTCCCTGCATCAGCCTCCTGGACTTCATGCTCTGCTAATACCCAAGTCTGTTTTTATCTGCCAACTCTGTCCTTTCCTTTGCTTGGATTTACCAGCTCTTATCCTCACAAATTTCCTTCTGGTCCTAAAGCGCTGGTCCCAGTGTGACTTGTCACCTACAGATCTCACTACCCAAGCCACTTTCTGCCCTTGTTTTGATTCCCTTCTGTTATGTGCATGTGAGAAGCACCATCCATTGGTTTGGTCCAGCATCCCACTCTAAACCAAGACAGGGGTTTTCCTGTCTTGATCTCCGGGTATTTGACATCCATAGGCCTGGTACTTCACAGCAACTGAATCTCTATGCATTAAGCACATGAACATATATTTTAGAAAAGTTGCTCTAGTGGCAATTTGGAAAACAGATTTGAAGGGAAGGAGTCTGTGGTTTGGAAAGTTCTCCTTGGCTAGAGATTCTGTACGGATGGGGTGTACAAACCACCCTTCATTAGATACCAAAGCTTGGAGGGCATTTGACGAGGTGAAGAATTCAGGACAAATGCAGCCGAACAGCACCTCAGAAGATCCCTCCTGGACTCCAATCTGAGGCTTCTCTTCCTGTGTGGTTGTCTTTAGGCTGAGTAGTGAAAGTGTGGCCCAGATAGATTTCTGTATTTGAGTTGCTGACCACATGAGTGTGTGAACGCAGAATTGGATACTTCTCCTGTGGCGGCTCTGTCCCCCAAATCAGGGGCAAGTACGGGGGGCAGGGGCCCAGAGTCATTATCTAAGAGAGCTGTCTGGCAGGGGAGACGTGAGAGGGTGACCTTCTGGCAGCCTGTGCTCTGCTCCCCCAGTCAGAGGGCCTTTTAGCCGGCCTAGGGGTGAATAACGTGGGAACAATTCTTTGCTTTCCATCTCCCCGCTGTCAGCACGCAGATCTTCAGAGAAGAGATGTCAGCCCAGCTCTGTGTCTCGAGGACTCTTCTTTCTCTCCACCCCAGAGCCCAAGTTCTTGTCCATCTTTTTCTAAGCACAGTGGAAACAGGAAAGATGCTTAGAAAAACTGATTAAGAAAAAGAAAAGAAAAGAAAAGAAAACTCTCCCGAACCTGCTAATTACCGTTCTGAATCCCTTGTGATTGGGAACTTGTAGTCAGTAGAAATATTTCTTTTTCATGGCAAATAAAATAATCCACTCTAAAGCCAATTATCTTCTACCCTCCTCCCTTCCCACACTTCCCCTCCCCTTCCCCCTTCTCACTTCATGCAGTGACTTCAGTTCCTAGAGCTTTGTTCATTGTGTTTACTGAGAAACTTTAAACCTAGTAACTGGGAGAACTGGGTAAGCTGAAAGAGGAGGTCAGGTAGACTGGAGGAGCTGATGGGGTTCCCAGAGGCGTGTGTGTGTGTGTGTGTGTGTGTGTGTGTGTGTATGTGTGTGTGTGTATGTGTGTGTGTATGTGTGTGTGTGTATGTGTGTGTATGTGTGTGTATGTGTGTATATGTGTGTATGTGTGTGTGTATGTGTGTGTGTATATGTGTATGTATGTGTGTGTATGTGTGTGTGTGTGTATGTGTGTGTGTATGTGTGTGTATGTGTGTATGTGTGTGTGTATGTGTATGTATATGTGTGTGTATGTGTGTGTGTGTGTGTGTGCACGTGCGTGTGTGTGCTTGTATCATCTGCCATGTGCCCTACACTGTCTGTCCCCTTGGAAAGGCATCTTAGACTGTTCTACTGGGCAGCACAACACAGCTAAAAGTGGTCAAACAGAGGTCAAGAAATCTGGACTGTGGACCTCCCTGGGTGATCTCAGGCAAGCTGTTCGTGTTTTGGGAGTCTAGTGTTTTCTGTCATCACATGAGACAAACACCATGTTCTTCCCTGTATGTGATTCTGTGCTGAGGGTTAGACGTATGGACGAGAACGCTATGAAAAATGACGGTCTCTGCATATGTAAGTCCCAGCTTTCTGGTTTGTCAGGTCGAAGCCTTCATCTGGAATGGATCAGTCTATTCTCAGTGAATGTGCATTCATTAGACAGGGTGCCTGATAATGACTCGGAATTCTGGATTCAAACCAGAAGACAGAAATAAGTCCGCTCTGAGGATGTGTTAAAGGGAGAAGGACCCAAACTGTGGAACTTAGTACTGAACTTGACCGTTAGACAGGGCTAACAGTGTAGCCCCTGAGGTTTACGGAACTCGGAGTTTTGAGTGACAGGATGTGCTTGTAATGATATGTGGCTCGAGCCGAGGGCTCAGTGAAGTCTCAGTTATCACCGTCATTTCTCTATTGACCGTGTCCTAGACTAGGCCTGGGGGCTGACCCTGTGGCTTCTGCCCTCTGCTCCCTGAAGCTCCCAAAGGAGGCACAGCTGTGAGCCAAAGGCAACTACAGCAAATGGGTGTGGCCAGGCACTGATCAGACCAGCCTGTCTTACTTAAGTTATATCTACTCTTTTACGGCCTGGGTGAATTTGATAAGCACCCTAGCTTTTTCAACTTCACACCCTTACGTTTGTTTGTTTACTTATTTCGTGTGTATGTGTCTATGTGTCTGTGTGTGTATGTGTGTGTGTCAACCTCGGGTGCCTTTTTTGAATGATCCTCCCCTTACTTACCTATCTGTTTCGTTTATGCGAGGTCTTTCACTAAATCAAGAGCTCATAAATTTGCCTAGCCTGGCGAGTCAGATCTGCCTGTCTCCACCACCGCAGCCGGGGATTACAGGCCTATGCTACTCATGCCTCTTTGCCTGTTTCATTTTTTGGCATGGATGCTGGGGACCAAACAAGCAGTTAATCACTCATCCATCCCCTACCCTTCTTTAGTCTTTAATACAGAAGGACAACTATTCCTTTAAGGGCTTTCTGAGTGAGTCCATTTAGATAACTACTCATTCACTTATCAGATATTCTGGTTGGCAGAATAATGGTACCCGAGAGATGTCCATGTTCTAAGCCTGGAAGTCATGAGCTTGCTAGGTGATGTGGCAAAGGAACACCAAGGCTACAGTTGGAATTAAAGCAGCTAATCAGACGGCTTTATAGGGAGAGGATTCTGCATTGTCTGTATGGGTGAGCCCAGGGTAGTGCAGAAACCTTTAAAAGTAGAGAAGGAAGTCAAGAGATTGCTCCAAAAGAGGGGTGAAGATGCCGTGTAATGAATTGAAGAGGGTGAAATGGGGCCATGCGCCGGAGATAGCAAGTGCCCTCTAGAAGCTGGAGTGGGCCAGCTAATGTTTTCCCTAGAGAGTCTATGGGAAGGGCCCCGCTGCGATTTTAGCTGCATGAGACTCATCTTGAACTTCTGACATCCATCACATATGATGACAAACCTGGGTGGGCTAAGCCACTGAAGACTCCAGTGTTCTATTAGAGCAGCGAAAGGAGATGAACACAAGCGCCTACTGCTTGCTTTGGACTATGTTCTGAGTGCCAGCGATAAGGAGCTTCGGACATGAGACAGAGAAGGGGAGAGATGAGAGAGAGAGAGAGAGAGAGAGAGAGAGAGAGAGAGAGAGAGAGAACATACGCACATCTCACTTATTTGCATTTTAGACTCCAGAACCATAAAGAAGTACATGAGTACATACATGTTAGAGGCTGCAAATGTTCCAAAAGGTAAAGGTGATAAGGAGGTAGAAAAAAAGAGGGTTTTTTTGTTTTTTGTTTTTTTTTCTCACAGGAGTGTTAAGGACTTCCTTATATTGAGACGACACTTGGACAGACAACCCCGGAGTAAGATGAAGATTTGCCTCCTGTGGATATCTGGGAGAAAGGACAACCTTGGGTGAGGCAACTGTTTTCCAAGGGTCTTTCCCAAGGAGGGCTGTGACTTTGAGCCTTCAGTATCCCTGACTCCCAGCAGTTAGGGAAATGAATAACTGGATCCTGAAGGTGTCTCTGATTAGCACATTAGAGCACCCACCACAGGAGGCTCTCACAGTACCCTGGCTAAGAGGCAATGGTAATTTGTCCTTAGATGGTTGCAGGAAAGATGGTGAGAAAATGACCAGACTTGGGATTGTCAAATGGATTTCATAGAAAGGTTGGGAAGGAAAGAAAGGATTCAAGACTGACTCCACACAACCTTGTCATTTGTGGGGGGGAAGACACTGAATTTAGTTTGATATTGATAGAATTGTAAGTGTTACAGCATCTTCAAATGGGGAAATATTGAGGTCAGAGGAGAAATGAGAGCTGGGGAGGCAACTTCACCATGGAGAAAGCTAGCGGAATGACCGAGTTTAGGGAGTGAAGGCAGGCAAAGCAGAGACCCAAGAATGAGTCCAGGGCACTCTGTCAAATGGCTAGAAAGAAGAAAGGACAGTTCCTATGGAAGCAGGACCAGAGTAACAACAGTTAGCCAAGAAAGTTCCCCAAGGGCGGAGCGCTCAGACTAGACAGCAGTGTGTGTGCTGGGGGAGACACTTGCTGGCCTTACTCTACCCCACCATTCATCCATGTCCCTCCTGGGCCTCATTTCTCTGCTATAAAATAAGGGCTTCCTTCATTTTGAATATTCTCTGTGATTCAGAAATTAAATTGTTACAAAATAAGTATCATTAGTCATTTGTACTTAAATTGTTAATTGGTTTTGTTGTGGTTGTTTTTTCCCTGTGGTAAAGAAGACCTAACAAGGTGATCACTTTAGCTGTTTTAAGGATCCACTTGGGCGACTTTCAGTACTCTCACATTGCTCTACAACTGTCACCACCATCCATCGCCAGAACATTTCTGTTCTCCGTACCCCAACTCTGAACACACTGGACAGCAAGCCCCCCCTCCTCCAGCCTCTGGTGACAATAATTGTTTGCATCTCACAACCTGACAGCTCTGGGTATCATTTGTCAGGGAAGTCCCAGGATATGCGCCCTTTGGGTCTTTCTCATTTCACTGAGCTAGCATCTTCCGTCCGTCCAGGTGCAACATGTGCTGGCATCTCGGCCCTCTCAAGGTCGAAGGAGAATAATCATGTCTCCTTGAAATCATGAAACCACCTGTGTCCACGTTCAACCATTTGCCCTTAAGAGCTCACGCAGACTCGGGTGTGTCCTCTGGTTCTCGTTTCCTTGTCCTTAAATAGTGAAGCGTTCCCACTTCACCGACACATTAGACGAGCCACTTTATGTAATGGATGTGAAACTTCTTTTAAAAGACTATGATGCAGGGGCTATTTTTAGCCAGAAGAGGCCACTGGGTTGGCTGCCAGGCGTGGATGCCTTTCTCTTGGCCACACTAATAACATCTTTCCAAGTAATTCCTCATTCCAGCTGCAGAGTTGATCCAAGTCCCTTATCATGGCAGTCACCGAAGTGGACTTGGTTGTTTTCCTGTCAGTGTCTCCGTGTGTCGCGTCAGCACAGCCTACGATAAGGCATGTCTGTGTCTGACAGACCCTTCGGGCTCTGGGGCCTCCTTTTGCATGTTAGGGAAGATACAGGTCCTCTGACCTGAAGAAAACCCTCATTCAAAACCAACATTAAGTTGTGTGTCTGTCTCCATGAAGCCGTCCTGCCTTGGAGCAGGCAGGAGGAGTCACTGGTGGGAGTTGACACAAGGCTCCCAGGGCTAAGGAACCAGGTGTCCTGACAGCCTGGGCCTGCTATTGGTTACCCTGCTGGATGGCTTCCTATGTCATTTTGAGCTCTGACAATCTGTGGATTATTTGTAGAACACCATCTTACACTCTTGATCTTTGTGTTTCCCTAGTTTTCCACCCACCTTGCTCATCCCTTTAAGATTCCCCCTTCAATGCAGACTTAAACTTGCCCTTGTCGCTGAGATGAAGTTGTCATTCTCTGTCTTCCCTTTGTTTCTTTTTTTTTAAAAAAAAAATCTAATTTTCTGCCATCTTCAGTGTCTGGGTTTCAAACAGATGCTTCACTGATGCACGCTGGATGGTGAAGGTAGATAGTGGACTTGACAGCCATTGTACTTGCGGTTTTTGGAGAAAAGCAATAGACTGATCTCAAAAACCCTGCTCCTTTCACAGTGGAGTCTGTACTTGGGATCAGGAGACAGGTTCTAAGAGCAGATGGGCCCGGAGTAAGCAGGCTTCCAAAGAGAAGAGGGATTTAAATTGCCTCCAATAGCAACAGGAATGCGAACAGTTTTTAAAGTGTCTCTAAGTTGGGTCTTCAAGAACTCATTTGGGCAGTTTGGGGAGAGCAAATTCAAGTGTAATGGCAAGAAAGCAGAGTCAAGCAAAAGAATGAGCCCTGGGGTCTGGGTGAGAGGGTCCACGAAGAGTGGCAGCTGGGATAAAAGGAAAGACTGATTGGGAGATGTTCTCGAAGAAGCGATTGGACCCGTGTCCCAGTAAACCTAGGGGTAACACGGGGAGATGAAGCCAGTCTTAACATGTCTATCTAGAAAGGCTGTTGCACGGCTTTGCCTGCAGCAAGTCTACAAAGCCAAAGTTCTTCCATTCTTCCTCCCCTTACCCTGCCTCAGCGTGATCCGAGTGGCTTTCAGCTCAGGACCCTGGTGGATGTCTGTTCTCAAGTGTCACCTCTCGCAAGAGGCTTCTTGGATCTTTCAATCTAATGCATTCCCTGTCTCACACCTGGTTCCTACCTATCTCCCTATCCGAAGATGTGGATTCTGGCTGGAAGGGGCTCGTTTGCCTTTGTGTTTGTTCCCAGGAGAACTGGTTCCATCTGGTAGGAGCCTTGCCTGTCCCTGGCACCGAGGACAGGACCTGACCCACAGCAGGGGCTGAACAACTATAAGCTGAATAAAACAGAATAAGGAGTAAATGAGTGGATAAGGGAGAAAGGGAAGGAGGAAGGAGGGAAGAAGGAGGGAGGGAAAGAGGGAGAGAGGGAATTAAAACCAGATACGAGATTGTTTTGAAGATGGCCACCATATCCTCTCCTGTCTTCCTCTCCATCTATGGTGTTGAGTCTTTTCACATTCGTGCCATGTTTCCTCTTGGAATAGTGTCAGAGAACATGTTTCTGGAAAGCCCAAGCCACAGGGAGAGGCCCCAGAGAGGGAAAGGGAGCTCTCTCGTCAGGAGCCCCAGCTGAGCCCAGCTCCCAGCACCTCACCCAGGCTGCGCCACAGGAGCACCCCAGTATGCTAGCCAAGCCAGTGCTCTGGCAAACATCGACCGCTAAATTTCTTCTTCATTCTGGGTCTTGAGATTAAGGAAGTAGTAGCCATGCAGATGGAAAGACATACCAGGAATTGTGGTTTTGTTTTGTGTTTTAGCTTGCATACACGTGAAGTCATGTGTTTTGTTTTGTTTGATTGGCTTGTTTCACCAAGCATCATAACTTTCAGGTTTATGTGTCCGATGATGAGTAACACATACTGCGTGTGTGTGTGTGTGTGTGTGTGTGTGTGTGTGTGTGTGTGTGTGAGAGAGAGAGAGGGGGGGGGGAAGGGAGGGGGCAAGTGCTGAGCTCCCATTCTCCCTAGAACTTTATCGGGACACTTTCCCGTTACTGCCTAAGGGAACTGCCTTTGCAAGCCTCCATCTGGGAACTGATGAGTCACGGACCTCTGGTGCTCTGTACCTTCTTCTAGAGCTCATTTCAGAGACAAAAATGCCATTGATTTTACATAGAAAGAGTTTGTGTGTGCGTCAAAGATACTGGTTCTCATTTAAGAATTGAGCCTTAATCACTTAGTTCTCAGGGTGAATGGGACTTTGCCTTTGGAAGTTCCTTAGCCCACAGGGCAAGGAGACAGGGTTCAAGAAGCACACTCCAGCAGCTCTCGGCCCAAGTTCAGCCGGTGTGGTAGGAATAGGAATACAAATATTGCGTGAAATTCTCAAAGATTGACTTTTAAAATTGAACGCAAACATTTGTCACAGACGCATCCTCCTCCCAGCTCAGTGTAGAGTGAAGGGGAGGGAATAAGGTCTAAGAGTACTTCTTTGAGGACTCAGAAAATTAGACCACACATTTGACACCTCAACTTTTCTGGCTACACCTCAACCAACTGGTAGCTAAGACACATGTACCTAGCACCCCAAGTATCCTGGAGGCCGCTGGGGAAAAAAAACCAGTGGTTTACACCCCTATGGGCAAATCAAATACCACTCCTTCCTCAAGGCTGGCTATTGGAGGCTCCTTGGTTCTTTAATTTTGCTGTTATCTCCCTGTCTCTTGGCTTTCCTTGACTGTGTGTTGCTTACCACAAGTGCCTCTTCCAGTCTTGTAGATCAGAGAGAGTGGGTGGTGTATTCAAAGTACTAGAAGAAAATCAAATGACCACATAAAAAAATTCTATATTCAGAAATGCCTGCCCTAAAAATATGAGAGCTAAAGACCTTCTCAGGCAAAGGAAAGCCGACAGCCTTTTGCCACATGACCTGACTTATAAATATACAATAGATGAAATGAAATGATACTAAACAGCGATATAAGAGAGCAATTAAATATAAAATTTACTGGCAAAGATAAACACATAGACATAAAAGTATTTATAAGCATAGCATGCTGCTTTATTACAATAATAGTAAATTGATTATAATACTATCATAAAATGTAAAATACCAAAAGTATTAAAAACAGCTAAGCTACTTTATCTTAAAGAATACATACTAGAAATATTGTGAACTATGACATTAGAACTAAATAATATGAGGAAAACAGAGATTTAAAAAACAATGAGTTCTTTAATTTAAGGAAGGTAAGTATGGTAGTTTGAGTGAGACTAGCCCATTTAAGCTCATATGTTTGAATGTTTGGCTTTCAGTGGAACTATTTGGGAAGGATTAGGAGGTGCGGCCTTGTCGGAGGAGGTGTGCCTCTCGGGGTGAGCTTTGAGGCTTCAAAACCCTACACCAGGCCCCGTGTCTCTTTCTCTGCCTGTTTCCTGCAGATTTGGATGGAAAGCTCTCAGCTACTGCTCCAGCACCATGCCTGTCTGCCTCCTGCTGTGATCATCATGGACCAGCCCTCTGAAACGGTAAGTAAGTCCCTAATTAAATGTTTTCTTTCATGAGTTGCTTTGGTCATGGTATTTCTTCACAGTCATAGAACAGTAACTAAGACAATAAGCTATTATCACCTTAAAGTAGAATTCTAATACTGTGAGGTATCTTAATGTAAACCCCTTAGTGACCACAAGGAAACTACCTTTAAAATTTAAACCAAAGAGAACAAAAAAAAGATGAATAAAAGTACCAGAAAATCATTAACAAAATGACAACAGTAAATCTCTCTTCTTTATCAATAATTACTATAAATATAAATGGGCTAAATTACCCCAACGATACAGCAAAGTTAGATGGATGCTTTTAAAGAACAAACTATGTGCTCTTTAAAAGAAATACACCATAGGTTTAAGAGCACACATAGGGAAAGTAAAAAGTCCAACATCAGGGCACGTAAGTTTCTGAGCAATTGTTAAAGGACCTTACAGGAGAAGTTAGCAGCAATACAATAAATTAGTAAACAGAAACTTTAAACCCTACTTCATATAACAGCAACAGAAGTCCAGTCAGTAAATCAATAAAGAAGAGAATTTGAACAGCACTGTGGACCAAACAGATTTATCAGAGGGCCATGTACCATCCCATAGCAGAAGAATACACATGAAATATTCTCCAGAACTAGTTCTACATCAGGACACAAAACATGTTGTAAGCTGGACAGTCTGGAGGCTGAGGCAGAAAGATTGCAACAAATTCAAGTCCAGCCTGCGCTAAAGCATGAGACCTTTTTTTCTCAAAACAAAACAAAATTGTCTTGACAAATTTTAGATCGAAATGATAGCAAGCCAGACTGAGACGATGATAGAACTGGTAAAATGCATTCTGTGCAAATGTGAAGACTCCAGTTGGATCTCTAATGCGCGAGTAAAAACCAAGGCTCAGCAGCTCACATCTATTTCAAGGCTTGGGAAAAGAGGGGGACAAGATTCTAGGGTTTGGGGGCTGACCTAGCTGAATTAGTGAACACCAGGTGCAATGACAGATTCTGTTTGAAAATAGGGTAGAGAATGGTTGAGGAAGGAGTTCAACTTTGAACTCTAGCTTCTACATGTGTACACATACATATGAATACATGTGCGCACATACATATGAAGACATGCACACAGTCACCACCATACCAAGCATCTTTCCCAACCACAGTGGCAAAAATTAGAAACCAAAATAATAGAAAAAAACAAAATGTGAAAAATTCACAAATACACAATAAACATCTAAACAAATAGTGAGCTAGATGGGCCACCAATAGTAACATTTTAAAACACCTTGAAATAAATGAAAATGGGAACACAATTTACCACACTGATAAAGAATATAGCAAAAGTTGCATGGAGAGTGAAGCCATAAAGTCATCCATTTCAGTAGAAATAATCCAAGTGTGATCGCTCAGGCCTGAGTTCCAGTGTGTGGAAGGCTGGAGCAGGAGGACTGCCCGTGCCAAGCCAGGCTGTACACACAGAGACCTTGTCTTAGAAGACAAAGAAGAGAAAAGGGAGTAGGTGGATAGTAGGAGGAAGAGTAGCAAAGAGGAAGAAAAGGAAGATGGAAGGATGGAGAAGAGGTTTGGAACCAGGTTTCTTCCTGGTCTAATTCTACCAAATATCAAATATTATTTAATACCATGTCTTCATAAACTCTTCCCCAAAATAGAAACAGAAGGGATACTTCCAAACCCATTTCATGAGACATAGATCACTCCAATGCTAAAAACCAAAGATATTATCTGCAAAAAAAAAAAAAAAAACCCTGTAAATCTATATCTCTGGTGACTATATGCTCAAAGCCCTCCAAAAAATAGGAAATTGAGGGCTGAGGAAGATAGATCAGTGGGCACAGAGCTTTCCCCACAAGCCTGACACCTGAGTTTGGATCCCAGACCTGACATAAAAGCTGGATGTAGTAGGTACAAGAGTCTGTAACACCAGGACGCCAGTCAGCTTGGTTTGCACAGCTTTGGACACAGCCCATTTCAAAGAAAGTGGAAAGGTGAGGATCCATAACCAAAGAGTCTTCTCTGACCTTCACATATAGTGTGACACGTGTGTGTTCATAACCACACATAGGAGCACACACACACACACACACACACACACACACACACATACACACAAGCGGAACACAACAACACAACCAAAAGATTACTTGTCATGACTAAATGGGATTTATCCCAAGTTGGTTTAACATTAAAAGAATCAAAGATAAAAATCACAGTAGCCACAGAGAAAGTAATTGACCAAGTTCCATATCTTTTTACAGTGGTGGTGCACACCTTTAATCCCAGCACTTGGGAGACAGAGGCAGGCTGATCTCTGTGAGTTTGAGGCCAGCCTGGACTATACAGGACAGGCTCCAAAGCTACAGAGAAACCCTGTCTCAAAATGTCCCCCCCAAACAACAACAACCTCTCAAGGCTAGAGAGATGGCTCTGCAGTTAAGTAGCACTGGCTGTTCTTGCAGGGGCCCCTTGTTCAATTCCCAGCACCCACATGTGGCTCACAATCATCTCTCCAGTTACAGGTGATTCAAGGCCTTCTCGGGCCTGCAAAGGGATCAGGCATGCATGCGACATGCCACACACCTGATGCATAGACATACACGCAGGCAAGCACTCATATATATAAAATGATAGAATAAATTAAAATTTAAAAATTAAAATTCTTAACAACATAGGCCCAGAAGAAAATGTCCTCAATGTAACAGGGGCTCTTTGCAGCCCCAGCTGGCACGGTCTGTGGGGAAAATAGAAAGCTTTAACTACTCTAAAGCCTGGTCATGGAAGCCTTAGAAAGAGTATTCAGACTAACAAACAAACAAACAAAAAACAAAATGCATCCAAATAAAAAAGAGAAAAGTGAAATATCCATGCTTAGATGACATGATCCTATAGGTAGAAAATCATAAAGACCATGTAACACACACACACACACACACACACACACTGGGGGAATGGAGGATTAATAAATGAGCTCTGTAAAACATCATAATAAAAACCTCAGCATACATAAATCAATTCTCCTTCTCTACACCAATAGTGATCTATCTGAAAAATAAACCAAGGAAGGCATTTCAACTGAAAATATCAAAAATGATAAAATTCTTGGGAATACATCTAACTAAGGTGTCAAGAAATTTGTAAGTAAAAAAACATAGAGCATTGGTGAGAGAACTTGGAGAGGCTGCCCACAAATCGGGAGAATTCCCACTGTGTGGAGTGTAGTGACGATTATTGCTAACATACTTACACTATCCAGAGCAATGCAGAGACTCTATCAAAAGTCCAATGGCATTTTTCATAGAAATAGATGTAGTGCATCACACCTGTCTGTGTTCTATGCGCTACCATACAGTTCGTGAACCAGGCCAGGGGCTGGTGATTGAAACATACAAAGACACACAGACATAGACATAGGTCATCCTTGAAACAGGGATGCCCCCTTTACTGTGTACCAGAGCCGCTTACATAGAGATCCTTAACTGATAGCCACGCCCCAGCCAAACCCACCAGAAACCACTCTCCTGCCATCAGGAACTCCTGAGGATCTCATGCTCAGAGCAGCTGCAAGCATTACAAGTTGTTTACCAGAAATTCAGGATCTGGGGGTTTCACAGCTCCCAACAAATAGGAAAAAAGGTCTAAAAGTTTATGAACCTGAATATCTAAAACAAACAAGAAAGGCAAGACTGCAGCAATCATGGAGTTTCCAATTTAAAGTTCTATCCAGAAGCTTTATTCAGTCAACACAGTATTGAGCCTGGTGTAAAACAGACTCAAAGACCAATGAAACCAACAGCCTAGACTTGAACACTAGTGTATATATTCAACCCGTTTTAGACAAGATTCTCAAGAAGACACAAGAGGTAAAGGATAACCTCTAACAAATGGTGTTGGAAAAACTATATCTACATGCAAAAAATAAAACTGGACATTTATCTCACACAAAAATCAACCCAAAATTGGTTAAGGACTAACTAAGATATGGAACCATAAAATGCCCAGAGAGAAGCTCATTGATCTTGGCCTGGCCAGATTTCTTTAGACATCTCATCTAACCTCAGGAAAAAAAAAGTGAAAATGAATATGTTTGGAACACAAAGAGCTAAAAAAGGAAAAACAAAAGGAAGTGATGACCAAAACACAATGGCACATACCAAATATGAGAAAATATTTGAGGACCATGAATTTATATATATACACACATGCATACACACACACACACACACACACACACACACACACACACACACACACACACACACACACACAGCAAAGAGCCTGAGTAGATACTCTCTTAACAAAGGCATCCAAATGACTGATGGGGACTTGGAAAGGCTCCCACAGCACTGACCATAAGTGACATGTAAAGCAAAAATCACCGGGGGCAGGGGATCACCTCACATCTGCTAGAAATAACATTAGTAAGAGCCAAGAGAAAGCTCTGGGCAAAAGTGTGGAGCAAAGCGTGTCCTATAGCCTGTTGGTGTGAGGTAAATAGTGAGCTACTACGTAAAATGGGATGGAAATTTCTTGAAAATCTAGAAATTGACCTGCTGCATAACTTAGCAGCTCCCCTTCCCTACATGTCCTCAAAGGAAATGAAATCCTCAGAGGGCTATCTACACTGATGTGCTGTCTGCAGCGTTATTCATACCGTCCACGATACAGAAATGACCTGAATCCCCTGTGATACGGAATACAGACTGGAAGCCCTCATGCACCTATCTGACTCCACGTCTCTGTTCTCTGAGATCTGTGGAGGCCTGTGCCTGCAGAGCCTGGTGGGTGATTCCTAGAGGCATGTGTTTAAAGGTATTGTCCCTCAGGTGACAACTGCAAAACTCAAGATGCTAAATGTATGGCCTACACATTCCGCTTCCCCAGGAAAATCACAGGACTGGAGATTCCTTTCTGACTTTAAGGTGCAAAGATTGCGGTGACTGAGTCTGCCTCGTATTTACTGTCCATTCTTATGAAGATGTTCCCCACTCGTGGTGCCTCGCCTTCTCTCCAGGGAAGTATCCTATGTAGAAACACTTTCATGGTATGTACCGAGGAGGGAGAGGAAAGTTTCTCCTACTCTATCATCATGTGGGAATCACTCCTTAAAAGTGTGATTGAAACATGTTCAGGGGGCCCCTCACCCAAAGTCCCTGCCCTACTTCCTCCTGCCTCCCAAGTTTCACTCTCCTTCCTGTGGTTCACTTGGTCTAGACTTCAACAGCAGGTTTACAAACACTAATTCCCCCTGCCTCTAATATTAATAGCATCCAGTGTTTTTCACCTCACTGGGTAATATTCCTATCATCTCATTTAATCTTCCCAGGACCCCACATGTCCCTTTGCTGTTCTGTGTTTGTTTTCAATGGTAAGCAAGAGATCAACCTGAAAGCCACATAGTAAGCAGGTGTCTGAGGCAAAGGAAGGCTCCAGCAGACTCTGAAGGCCGGTGTCACATGATTTTGGCATCACCATGCTCCCGGAGCACCGCCTGTGTGCTTCATGGGGATTATTTAAACGATGAAAAAGAAAGGCTTTTCGGTCACCTGTCATCTGTCATTGGAGATACAGGAGACCATCTCTGGGTAAGGTCTTAACCCATCTGTCTTAGGGTTTCTATTGCTACGACTAAACACCGTGACCAAAAGCAAGTTGGGGAGGAAAGGTTTATACTTGGCTTATATTTCCATATTGCTGTTCCTCATCAAAGGAAGTCAGGACAGGAAGTCAAGCAGGGCAGGATCTTGGAGGCAGGAACTTATACAGATACCATCAAGAGGTGCTGCTTACTTGCTTGCTCATTATGGCTTGTTCAGTCTGCTTTCTTTTTTTTTATTAATTAATTAATTGATTTTTTTAAAACACTCTTTTTTCATTTTACATACCAATCCCAGTTCCCACTCCCTCCCCTCCTCCCACTCCCTCCACCGTCTCCTCCAACCCACCCCCTATCCACTCCTCAGAGAAGGCAAGGCTTCCCATGGGGAGTCACCAAAGTCTAGCGCTTTGCTTTGAGCCAGGACTAAGGCCCTCACTATATCTACACTGAGCAAAGTATCCCTCCAAAGAGAATCTGTTCCAAAACGTCAGTACAAGCAGTGGGGATAAATTCTGGTCTCATAGCCAGTGGTCCCACAGTCTGCCCCAGGCATACAACTGTCACCCACATTCATTGGGCCTAGTTTGGTCCTATCCTGGTTCCCCCACTGTTAGACTGGAGTCAGTGAGTTCCCATTAGCTCAGGTAAGTTGTTTCAGTGGGTATCCCCATCATGATCTTGACCCCTTTGCTCATATTATCACTCCTCCCTCTCTTCAGCTGGACTTTGGGAGCTCGGCCCAGTGTTCCATTGTGGATGTCAGCATCTACTTCCATCAGTTGCTGGATGAAGGTTCTATGATGACAAGATAGTCACCAATCTGATTACAGAGCAAGATCAGTTCAGGCACCCTCTCCACTATTGCTTAGGGTCTTAGCTGGGGTCATCTTTGTGGATTCCTGGGAATTTCCCAAGTGCCAGGTTTCTTGTTAGTCCCATAATGGCTCCCTCAATCAAGATATCTCTTTCCTTGTTCTCCCTCTCTGTCCTTCCCCCATCTCGACCATCCTGTTTCCTCAAGTTCTCTTCCCCTCTTCTCTTCTCCCCTTCTCCTCCCCTTCTGCCCTGCCTTCTCCACCAACTCCAGAGCTCCCAAATTTTCTCAGCAGATCTTATCTATTTCCCTTTTTCGGGGGTTCTATATATGTTTCTCTTAGGGTTCTCCTTGTTACCTAGCTTCTCTGGAGTCATGGACCTAGGGTCACTGTCCTTTGCTTTATGTCTAATGTCCACTTATGAGTGAGTACACACCATGCTCATCTTTCTGGGTCTGGTTACCTCACTCAGGATAGTTTTCTCTAGTTCTACCCATTTGCAAGCAAATTTCAAGATGTTGTTGTTTTTTATTCATTGTGTAAAATGGATTTTTATCCATTCTTTGATTGAGGGGCATCTAGGTTGTTTACAGGTTCTAGCAATTACAAATAATGCTGCTATAAAAATAGTTTAGCAAATGTCCTTATAGTATGATTGAGCATCCTTTGGGTTTATGCCCAAGAGTGGTATTGCTGGGTCCTGAGCTAGGTTGATTCCAAATTTTCTGAGAAACCACCATACTGATTTCCAAAGTGGTTGTACAAGTTTGCGCTCCCACTTCAATTGAGGAGTGTTCCCCTTACTCCATATCCTCTCCACCATAAGCTATCACTGGTGTTTTTAACTAGCCATTCTGACTGGTTTAAGATTAGGTATCTCAGAATCACTTTGATTTGCATTTCCCTGATGGCTAAGGATGTTGAACATTTCCTTAAGTGTCTTTAGGCCATTTGAAATTCTTCTGTTGAGAATTCTCTGTTTAGATCTGTACCCCATTTCTTAACTGGATTATTTGCTATTTTGATGTTTAGTTTTTGAGCTCTTTATATATTTTGGAGCTCAACCCTCTGTCAGATGTGGGGTTGGTGAAGATCTTTTCCCATTCAGTAGAGTGCCTTTTTGTCTTATTGACTGTGTACTTTGCTTTACAGAGGCTTCTCAGTTTCAGAAGGTCACATTTATTTATTGTTGATCTCAGTGTCTCAGCTGCTGGTGTTATATTGAGGAAGTGGTCTGCTGTGCCCATGCATTCAAGGCTACTTCCCACTTTCTCTTCTATAAAGTTCAGTGTGACTGGATTTATATCGAGGTCTTTAATCCATTTGGACTAGAGTTTTGTGCAGGGGGGGATAGATATGAATATTTTGCATTTTTCTACATGTTGGTGTCACATTAGATGCTGAAAAAACATTCAACAAAATTCAACACACCTTCATGATAAATGGTTTGGAGAGATCAGAGATACAAGGGACATATTTAAACACAATAAAAGCAATATACAGTAAGTTGACAGCCAACATCAAATTAAAAATGGAGAGAAGCTCAAAGCAATTCCAGTAAAATCAAGAATAAGACAAGGCTGTCTATCTACTTTCTTCATATCTATTCAACATAGTACTTGAAGTTTTAGCTAGAGAAATAAGACAACAAAAGGAGATCGAGGGGATACAAATTGGAAAGGAAGAAGTCAAATTTTCATTGTTTGCAGATGGTATAATAGTATACGTAAGAGACCCCAAAAATTTGACACTGGAATTCCTATAACTGATAAACACCTTCAGTTATGTACAGGATACAAGATCAACTCCAAAAAAAATCAGTATTCCTCCTATATACAAATGATAAAGAGCCAAGAAATAAATCAGAGAAACATCACCATTTACAATAGCCACAAATAACATAAAATATCTTGGGTAACACTAACCAAAGAAGTGAAAAACCTATATGAGAAGTGCTTTAAGTCTTTGAAGAAAGAAACTGAAGAAGATATCAGGAAATGGAAAGATCTCCCACACTCTTGGATAGGTAGGATCAACATTATAAAAATAGGAATTCTACCAAAAGCAATCTACAGATTCAATGCAATCCCCATCAAAATCCCAACACAATTCTTCACAGAGCTATAAAGAACAATACTCAACTTCATATGGAGAAACAAAAAACCCAGGAAGGCCAAAACAATCCTATACAATAAAGGAACTTCCGGTGGCATCACCATCCCTGACATCAAGCAGTATTATAGAGTTACAGTAATGAAAACAGCTTGGTATCGGCATAAAAACAGACAGGTGAACCAATGGAATCGACTTGAAGGCCCAGATAGTAATCCACATACTTATGAACACCTGATTTTTTTTTTTTTAACAAAGAAGCTAAAATGTTACAATGGCAAAAGGAAAGCATCTTCAACAAATGGTGCTGGCATAACTGGATTCAGTCTGCTTTCTTATGGAACTCAGGAGCACCAGCCTAGGGATGGCATCACCCCATGAGCTGGGCCCTCACACAGAAATCACTAAGAAAATGCCTTACAGCTGGATCTTGTGGAGGCACATCCCCAGTGGAGAGTCCCTCCTTTCAGATGATAACTTAGTTTGTCAAATTGACATAAGACCAACCAGCACACCATCTGTCCTAGTTAGGGTTTCTGTTGCTGTGAAGAGACACCATGACCATGACAACTCTAATAAGGAAAGCACTCAATTGGCGTGGCTCACTTAGAGTTTTAGAGGTTCCGTCCATTATCATCATGGTGGGGAGCGTGGAGGCAGCACAGTGCTGGTGAAGTAGCTGAGAGTCCTATGTCTTACAGGCAACAGGAAGTGGTCTGAGACACTGGGTCATATCCTGAGCATAGGAAACCTCAAAGTCTGCCCCCACAGTGACACACTTCCTCCAACAAGGCCCTACCCACTCCAACAAAGCCACACCTCCTAATAGTGCCGCTCCCTAGTAGTTTATAAGGGCCAATTACATTTGACCACCACACCATCTTAGACTTAATACGTCCTCTCTGTCACAGCGCTAGTCTTAGCTCCCAGGAAAGCAAAGGGAAAGATGCTTCCGCACTTTGTAGACAACCTTGGCATCAAACACATCACTTGCTCCATTTTTCTTCCCATGGAATATGAAAAAGCAGATGTAAAGTTTTCTGTCTCTCTTTAAAAGGGAAAAACTGTGGTTGTTTTGCACATTTTTAATTTAACATATTTAAAAGGCTTGAAACTTGATTTTTTAAAAATGGGAAGATTTATTTTGGATTAAAAAAATTAATGTGGCATCAGCCAAGAATACTTTTTTTTTTGACTATCAGAAAGCTAGAGAAAGGCTCCAGAAAATTCCAAGGCCTTGCTGGGATCAATAAGACACTGAGACACTTTCCCACCCTGATACCACAGACACACGGGCCACAATCAGAATATTTGCTATGGCAGGTGCCTTCTAAAAACCGCTCTCGTCTGTACCTCTCTCCCAGATCAAAGGCCACAAGCAACCCTCCTTTCCTCTGTTGGTCTCCTCCCATCAGTGCTGACTCCTCTCAGCCTCTCTCAGTGGAAATTTTCATTTCTTCCTATTGTACACCTACCTGGGCCCTTGCTTCCTCATCAACAACTCTGTGTCCTCATTTGCTGAGCACTAGATGCCTGACCCAGTGGGGACTTGGTCATTCTCCTACTCCCCATCCACACACCATGAGCACTGGGCCTTTCTATACCAGGAACCACTGCCACCTGGTGAAAGCTGCTCTTTGTGTTCCCTTTCGTTCTGTCTGGTTATACAACCCGCAGCATCTTCTCTCTCACCGCCACCCTCTTTCCTTGGTCACTGTTGTTCACTGATTGTGAATTCAGCCCCTGGTCCATGATCTTCCATCTAACTTTCTACCATCAGGTAGTAGGTAGTAGACGTCTCAAGGACCAGAAGAAAAACATCCAGCATCCTGGCTGTATGCTTCTAGAGCTCCTTGTCGCTAGAGATGGCCATGCTGCAATTTCAATGACACTCTCAATGGGTGTCTCCTATAAGGGCTCCCCACTGCAGCAGTTGTGTCTCTTAAAAACGCCTCCATTGGAAACTCAACCCTCAATGCCGCAGCCTTGAGAGACTGTACCTGATGGGAGAGTATTGGGCCCCACCAGTTCTGTCTGCCTAAGTAGAGAAGTACTGTCGCTGGGTGTGTAGGTTCGTTGTTGAGGGGTAGTTCCTCATAAAAAAAAGATGCATGTCACCCCCTCTCTTTCTCTTTTCTGCTCTTTGCACTTTGGCCCTGGGATGATGAAACCTCCATCACATACGATGCTTTGGTCTTGGAAATCTCAGTTCCAAGACCCATGAGATAATCTGTTTCTGTTGTTGATGAATCACCTGTGGTACCCTGCTGTCGCAGCAGAGTAATCAGACAACATCTGAAGTCTCTATCACTTCTTTAGTTTCGTGGTGCCCTTCTGTGCCTGTTTCCTCTGACCTTTGCTTTCCTTCCCCCTCTTTGGGCTCTGTGATGAATCAGCCTTCCTCTTCTGCAAGACTGAACTTTTACCACTCTCTGACTTTTTTTATAATCCCCCATATCTCACCTTCTTGACAGAAGGTCGCATGTCTTATCCCACAGAGAAAATGAAACCCTCTAGAACAGTGGTTTGCAACATTCCTAGTTCTGCAACCATTTAATACAATTCCTCATGGTGTGGTGACCACCAACCATAAAATTAGTTTTGTTACCTCACAACTGTAATTTTGTTACTTTTGTGAATTGTAATGTAAATATAGGATATGCAGTATATCTGATCTGTGAACCCCCACGAAAGGGTCATTTGACCCCCAAAGAGTTCACAGATTGAAAACCTCTACTCTAGAATCTTTTATTTTTCAGTTTTCAGTTGCTAATCATTCATTGTCTCTTCTTTTACAGTCTCAGAAGACCTAGTTCCTCCTCTAATCAAACACACACACACACACACCCCTTCTCTGAAAATAAAATTATTTTTTTCTTACTCATAACCATTTTCTTCACTTTTTTTGTGTGTATGTGATGTACACATGTGTACTCGTGTGTGCATGCTCACCTGTGTATGCATGTATGAAGGCCAGAACAACATCCAGTGTCTTTCTCTACACTATCTACCTTAGTATTTGGTACTGGGTCTCTTATTGAGCCTGGAACTCGCTGTTTTGACTAGATTGGCTGTCCAGTGAGCCCTGTCCCTGACTCCTCACGCAGGCCTATTTCTCCATCATTAGAGATGCATGCCACTGTCCCTGGGTTTTTAACAAACACTGGGGATCAGGTCCAGGTGCTCAAAAGTCATCTCCTCAGCCCATTTCCCGACAATTTAAAAAACTCGACTGTTGTGTCCCTGCTCCCCTGTAACTGGTGAGTATCTCATTCAAATATCCCTTGCCTCCATTTCCCATGCTCCCCTTCTCTCTGGCACCAGTGCTCTGTTGACTTCTTGCCCCGGTCATTCTACCAGAGCAGCTACCACTAACAACCAGTAGCTGCAGCCTCCCTAGCAACTCCAGCCCAGCGGACGTTGTTTGGCTCACGACTCGCTGAACTCCGCACTTGATGCCCATTCTTTTCCTCCTGTTACCTCAGGCTTGCCTTGGCATGCGGGCCGCTCACCCTCTGACTCACATTGGCTCTCACAGTTCTGTTTCTTTCCGAGGCTCAGTTGTCATCTGTGAGGATGGCTCCAGCTGCCAATCTTGGTGTTTCCCTAGGTGAGCCTTTACATTCTTGTGACATCTACCAGCACCCATGAGCCGCTACAAGTATCTCGCCTTTGCTTGTATTTCTTTTTGAGTTGGAGCCTCCTCATTCCAGCTCACCCCCCAAACATTAAGTCCTAAATTCTGAAGTTCAGCCATCTTGTCTAGACATCAAGCCAGAACCCAGAGTCACTTTCAGCTTTTCTTTCTCCCTGGCTAGCCGCATACTACTGCTGGTCAAATCTGGTCAAATTAAGTTTCCTCTCCTCTCTTGTGTGGTTGCCCTGGGTCTCACATAGGCCTTTCTGCTCCATTTCTAGCTACTTCTACACAATCCTTGCAGTAGAGTAAGCAAATCTAAAGAGCTGCAAATTAGTTCAGGCCAACCTCACTTCACATCTAATGCATTTATGTAAGTCCCTGGCCTCTATAGAAACAACTCAGTGGTCTTTGCATATGGCGGCTCCTGTGACCTAGCACTTGCAATGGCTTCAATCTTAGTGAGCGGTTCTCTTCATTAACCCTTTCAGTCTCAACAACAAACTACACAGACTCCCCACCTCCCAGCATCCTGTCCAGGCAGGATCTGTCCTCTGGCTCATGTCTTTTCTTCCCCTGGAATTCTTCATCATTGTCTTCAAACCTGCTGCTAGGAGAAGGCACCATCTGGAAGAAAATGCCTGTCATCATACACACAGCACCATCTTGAATAAATGGTCTATCCTAATACACATGGGACCATCTGGAAGAAATGGGCTATCCTCACACAGCTGAGCCTCCCGGCTATCTCTGACTTTTCGTCCTTGGAATGGTGCGAGGTAAGTGTGTTGGTGAACAAATTACCAAACATAAAGCACATGGTTAGGGTAGCACAAAAAGGCTGAGACAGCGCTGTGGTCAGCGGAGGACGGTATGAGGGTTAGCTCTGTTAAAACCTAGCTCAGGTGCCGGACGATGCTATGGCTTGGCTAATTTTACTTCAGAGCTTTGACAGGAGCACCAACAGCGTCAATGAGAGCAAGATGCTTCTCCAGAGCAGCTTAAAGGATCTACACATGTCTCTTTCACTCAGCTCTTCCAACTGGCACCGCTAACACGTTTCTTAACTCCATGTGAAAACCAGGCCTTGGAGAAGGACGGCTGAGAGACTGCTTTGCAAACCAGCATGACTTACCCTAAGGGAATCAACAGCATTTTACCTAGCTATTTCTCTACTGGATAGGCAAAGGAACCGCTCCACTCTGCCAGGACAGTCCATTTAAATCAACAGGAATTAAAAATGTATCGCTAAGCAATGCTGGAAGTGGTCTGGTGACTCACATCTTCATAGCAAATGGGAGCTCCCAGAGCCCCTCATTCCAGGTCATATGGTGAGAAAACATTAAGATTCTACAAGCCTTAAAGCAAGAAGAACTCGCCATTGACCCTCTGTAGGGTGGAGGGTACCTAGCAGGTGCTCTCTGAGTAGAAGCTACAGGAGGTAGAGAAGCAGACCTTGGGATTCATGGTGGGTGGGGAGCAGGTCTGGTCCTTCTGCCACAGATTGAATGACCTTTAGAGGCTATTTTATCTTTCTGGGTCTCAGTTTCTTAATATGCTGTGTGGGGATCAATCATAAAACAAATCTTAAGGAATTTTGTTTTGTTTTGTTTTACCTACATGATTAAATCGAATTCCGCATAGCATATCAAGAAGCAGAGACAGACAGACAGAGACAGACAAATCAGCATGTATGCACCTGGCCTATATTTAATAAGTCACAGATATTATCTGAATTGAAAGTGTGGGATAAGGAGAGTTCAGAGACTTAGAGAAGGCTTTCCAGGATGCTGGGATCCACCTATACGGTTCCTGAATTTCAGGTACAAAGACGAGGCTTTTGTTTTGACAATGGAAGCTTTTGGAAGTTTTCAAATGGGATCATGGAGGGTACACAGATGTGATTTTTAAAATGTTTTTATTTGAGTGTGTGTATGTGTATGTGTGTATCGTGTCTGTGTCTGTGTGGTGCATGCACATGTGTGTACAGAAATGCTCAACTACACATGCAAGGATACCAGAGGAAGACACGTTTCTGCTCTGTTGCCCTCTGCCTTATTCCTCTGGCACAGGGTGTCTCACTAACCCTGAGTCTAGCCCGCGAGCTCCAATAACCTCCTCGTCTCTGACTACGATGCTGGAGTTACAGCTGGGCCTTTGGAAGATCAACTCGGAAGCAGTATGGATTATGAACGAGTCGGAACGGAGAAATCAGGAGACGGACGAACAGATTCGAAAGCCACTGTTTTAGTTCAATGAGACCTGATGAAGGCAGAGCTAAGGCTGCACTAGCCAGAAGGAAGAGGGGCAAAACTGCAAGAGGTAAGGCGGCTGGCTGGCTCAGTGGGAAAAGGTGCTTGCCACCGAGGCCTACAATTTGATACTCTGAGACCCCATAGTGGAAGAAGAGATCAGAGTCCCATAAGCTGTCCTCTGACCTCCACACCCGTCCCATGGAAGGTGTACCCACACACATACACACAGACACACAAATACATCCATAGATGTAAACAAATGAAAGTATTTATAAACCTTTTTTAAAAAGTACCTATGTTTCACTGTTGTGACTAGGGAAGGATGCTGCCTTTATTTTGGCAATGAACAGCTTAGGGACACAGCTTCAGGGGGAGATAACTGAGTGCTGAACCCAGATTTTTCAGAAGCCGGTGAGCTACTGACAGAGATCCAGCAAGCATTTGAACACAATAACTGGCGATTGACATGATCGGTATTTTGATAGGCTTCTTGGAATGATTTGTCCCCAATTCAGAAGATCTTAACTGATTGAGAAGCAAAACAAAACAAAAACACAAAGACTAAGGATCTAGGGATCCGCCAAAAGAAACTCTATGTTTAGCGCGGCTACCTCCAGGGGCTTCTGAAGAGTCCCCAGCCCACGGCCGTGCTGCCCCACGCTAATGGCATTCGTTAGCTGTCAGAAGGTGGTTGAAGGCCATGATCCCCTGAAGCTCTTCTATCCGTGGAGTGTCTGTGTTCCACGAGAACTGGGTGAAAACTGGAGCGAATCCGCTCACATCCCATGGCGAAGAACAATCCGAGCATTCATTCTCCTTATCAGGGAACTGGCTCTGGCCACAGAGGCCGAGGCTCCCCCGGGCAAGCCAGGCTGACACCCAGGGCCACATCCACCTTATCTGTGTTGTACTAGTTTGTTCCTCTTATATTCTCCCTCTGTTGTCCCAACAGATACTGGGGTGAAACTCAATGATCTGTGACACCCAAGTCCCTGGAGGTACCTCTGAGAGAGACTGGACCGGCGTTAGCGTTCTCCTGCTGTAGGCAATGGCGTTTCTGTAGCGCCCCATCTCTGCAGGTATTTCACAGTTCACAGCCGTTCGATCTTCAGATGTGGGGCGTAGGGTCCTTGCTGTGTCCAGACTTAAGGATTCACCTTTCTGAGGCAGACTTTTGGTATATGGTCAATTCCCTTCATTCATATATATATATATATATATATATATATATATATATATATATATATATATATATATTTCATACAATTATATGTATCATACAATTCATACACACACACACACACACACACACACACAGCCAAAAAATTGATTTAGACATTCCTGGAGGTCTTTCTAGATGAAAGAAGTCTTTTTCAAAAAATGAAAGTTTTTTTTTTTTTTCAAATAAGACCAAGATACAGTGTGGAAGACTGACGTATATGCAAATGAGATGAGTAAGGTTGGCTATGCGTGGGTGGAGTGAGGTTGAAAGGGGTGGGGTGGGGTGGGTACGAGAGGAGAGGGGAGGAAATCTAAGTCGAACTTAAACATGCAACTGTAACAGCTACCAGACCTGAATTTTATTTTTGGACAGGGATCTTGTATTTTTTTTTTCCTCTGCAGAATGGTTAATGCTAAGACCAAGAAGGTTCACAAATCTGGTGAAGGCCGTCTCTGAAGCCTTCAAAGCACAGAGTGTGTCTTTAGTCTAGAGGCATGGCTAAAGGAGCTAGTTAAAGGGGGGTGCTGGCTAGACTTTTTTTGTCAGGTTGGCACAAACTAGAGGCATTTGAAACGAGGGAGCTCAGCTGAAAGATGCTTCCATCAAGTGACCTGAAGGCAAGTCTATGGGGGCATTTTGTTGCCTTGCAGATAATGTGAATGGGCTCAGCCTGCTGTGAGTGGTGCTGTCTCCAGGGAGGTGGTGCTTGGTTGCATGAGAAGGCAGGCTGAGCAAGCCATGTGGCGCAAGCCAGTAAGTAGCACTCTTCCATGGCCTCTGCTTCAGTCCCTGCCTTCAGGTTCTGCTCCGTCTTACCTTAACGATAGACTGGAGATCTACGCTGAAATAGACTCTTTCCTCCCAAAGGACAGGGGTTAGTGGTTTAAGTACAGCAATAGAGGCAAACTAGGACAAGGGTCCACTTTGTTCAAGTAGAAACAGCAAACACATAAAGGTGATAGTTAAAATATCATCTTTAACGACCGATTAAGGTGATAAGACAGTACACCAGCTAAGCAATTATGATTTTAATATAAATCTAGAATGCAAGCAAGGATTCTACTACTTAGTTATCAGACAGGAGATCCCACAAATGCAGCCTGTAATGGAAGACGTGGTTTGTGTAACATCCTCATGTGTCAAGGACTCAGAACTTACTGTGTGTGCAGCTGACATTTCCATCTGCCCTTCATCCCAACCCTGTGCACAGGCAGATTTTTAGCTCAAGAAATAATCAAGCTTGTTCTTGTTCCTTCCTAAGCAGTGGATCTTTCGCAGGTGGGTAAACACTGTCTTCCCTCTCTAAAAGTCACAAAAACACCCAACTAAAGACCATGTGACTGAATCACAACCAAACTTTAAAACAGACAGTGCTGTGGTCTCGGACCTGGAGAAACATCAGTTCTGCGCTGGCTCAGCCTGGCTTTCCCCTTGGATTTAGGAAAGTATACATTTGCAAAGGAAAGGGGAAAAAAAAAACAACTAACTTTGTTCTTAGATGAGGTTGAGATCCAAGCCAGTCCCAGGCTGGGCCTTTTCCTCAGTTTACACAGAAGTCAGGGATTTTAGCTGAGACAATACAACCTGCCTTAGCAGAAGGCAAAGTTGAGCAGAGGCGATTCAGCCAGAGCCAAAGCTGAATAAAAAAGTCTGGCCCACTTCAAAATCTCAAAGCCTCACCTGTATTTTCTTCTTCAAGTTCAACAGTTTTCCTTTTTCTACTGTGAGCTGAAATAGCAGAGCCTTGTTTTTTTTCCTGCACATGTACCTACTTCTTCCTGCACTGCGTACTGAAGGTCATACTTCCTCTGCTGAATCACCTCGATACCTTGGTTGGGAATAAGTTGATAGTGTATAAAATCTATTTTGTCCCATTAATCCCTTTGTCTGTCCTTATCAATGCTGTGTTCTAGATTACTATTGTTTATTTATCTATTTATTTAGATAGGATCATATTGCATAGCCTAGTCTGTCAGGTAACTTCACTATGTCATCCAGACTGACTTGAACACTGATTCTTCTTCCTCCCAAGGACTGCGACATGGGCATGTACCATCACACCCACTACCATCATCCCCAGCACCATCATCCCCAGCACCATCACACCCAGCACCATCATCCCCAGAACCATCATCCCCAGCACCATCATCCCCAGCACCATCATCCCCAGCACCATCATACCCAGCACCATCATACCCAGCACCATCACATCCAGCACCATCATCCCCAGCACCATCACACCCAGCACCGTCATACCCAACAGCCATGTTGCCTGTTTTGCAATGAGTCTCGAAATCAGGTATCACGGAACTTTGTGCTGCTGTTTTGGAAGTCTTTCAGATAATCACCCTTTGCCATCGCATAGACATTTAAAAATGTGCACCGCAGTGTTGATCGGGGTAACACTGAATTTATAGATCACCTTAAATTCCCTATAGGGAAGGGATATATTGCCAATACTGGGGCTCACAGTCACGGTGGCCTGTGTCACTGTTTGGGTGTCCTTAATTCATGACAGCAGCATCTTAGAGTCTTCCGTGATCAAGTCTTACAACTCAGGCTAATATGTAACTGCTTCACACTTTAGTGGTATTGCAGTTGGTTTATCCCCTTGATTTTATTTTCTGTTTTCTCCGTTGCCGATATAGAAAATAGAACTGATTTCTTAAATTGAGTTTCTAACTGGGGCCTTACTTCTTTGACCCAAAAGAGTTTTCTTCCGATTCCTTAGAATTTCCTACATAAAAAATTGTTTCATTTCATTATCTAAAGTAATGATGCCATATGGTTGGGGAAGGGACCACTTTAGGCCTTGGGAACTGACCAATACAGTTGCTGGCGCCTTGTCTTTGGGACTGCAAGAGCTGCTCGACCTGGAGGGGCCGATGCTGTTTATATGCAAAGTCAGTAGCCAGTAGTCACTGGGAGCTTTGGTGGATTTCCGTGATTAAAGGGATTATAGCAGAGCTCGTGAATGTCTATTGGTATTTCTGCTTTAAAAACAAAAAGGAAGATAGGGCAGAATAATAAATGGGCAAAAAGAGGGAAATGAAGGGCCAAAGGATTTGAAGGGAATTTAGGTTGGACCACCTTCCTAACCACAGGTAGGACTGACTTCCTGAAGCCGATGAGTCCAGACTCCGGCAGCATCTGCAGAGACAGCCTGCCCTTAAGGATTCATTTGTGCGGGCAGGTGTCGTTGTCACTTTTCCGGGGACTCTTCCGGGTTGAGTAGGACCCCGCAGAGCTTGCCGGAAATGGTGTGGTTCTTTTATTCCTGTTCCTTTTTGCTATCATTTGGAAGAGCAGCTTGGAAGAAGGAGGCTTGTCTGCAGCTGAGTGGCAGTCTCGGAAACATGTCTGGGAATGGAAATTGAATCTGAAGATCAAGATGTTGTTGGAACTGAGAAACGCAAGTCGGAGATGCAGGTGTCGTGGCATTTTGGAGCTTTGGAAAGAGGGAAGGCTTTTAAGTTTGAGTTCAGATACCTTGAGGAAGGTTCTCTGCTTTCCTTCAGATCCACTTCCTGCCCTTTCCTTCCAAGTTCTGTGTGCCGAAAGTTGGGATGCTTTGTTCTCTGGTTTCTTGTTGAGCTTAACTAGTGAGAGGCGTGGCCAAGTAATCAGAGGAGGGGAGTGAGGTCAGGGCATACACGTATTTAATGTAGCATTTCTATTCATTTTGGAGGCAGGGGCTTACTATCTAACCCAGTCTGGCCTTGGACTCCTGCCTAAGCTTCCCAAGTGCTGGGGTTACAGGCGTGCACGAACACATTCGGATGTGCAGCATGCTTCACTCCTTCGCTTACTGCATTCTGACCAAGTTGTGCCTAACGACCTGCCTGCGTTAAATCGTGAGTCAAGCTCTTGTCTGAAAATAAAAATAAAAATGTCTGGGAATGTAGCTCAGAGGTAGAGCATTTGCCTAGCATATACAAGGCCCTCAGTTTACACTAGTTATACTCACAAAAAGAAGAGAGAAAGGAAGGAAGGAGAAAACATCATGACAGTGTAGAACAGGTATCTAGCAATTGGCACATGTCATCACCATTATTAGTGGTTAACTTACAGAAGTACTGGTAAGATCATGCTGTCCTAAGCAATTTGTTACAATGCAGTCTTAATACTGGTGATTGTTGTCCAGAAGCATAAGAGTGAAGAGAAGCAGCTAGGGAAATAGATATAAAGTGGTAGGCGTTAGAGGGATTTTCTAGTGTGTGAAGTAGAACGCTATGATGTGTTAATGTAAGGGAGCTATAGCTTAGGAAGCTATGGACTTGACAGTAGATCCTTCTGTCTACACCAGAGACATGGTGGTACTGTGGTGTCACAAGACACACATTGAAGCAAAATGCATTGAGTCATGAATTAAGTCTTTAAAAAAGACAGGGGATAAAGGAAGTTCTTGCTGAAATTCACAGTAGTATCCTACAGATCATCGAGCCACATGGGAGAAATGGACCCCTGAGCCATGCCACAGGTCTGCCAAGGAAGCAAGGTGTGTGGATGTTTGGGGCTTGACAATGCTCAGCTGACTTTTCTGTCCTCTGAGGCTCGTTGTTCGGATGGGCAGGTCGTTTCCCCTCAGCCCAGTCTCTTTTGGGATCGCGCAAGTGATTTTGGTGCGGCGGCTCTTTGAAGGGGTCCATTAGTCCCTCCTCTCCAGGATACAAATGTATCCTGAATGGTGGGGCCAGAGGAATGTCAAGCAAAAGTCCCACCCCATCCAAAATCAGGACCTCTAGCCTCAGAGCCCCTCAGAGCCCCTCAGAGCCCCTCAGAGCCCCTCAGGCCTGTTGATGTCTCTCACACCTGACAGTCATGCTAAGATCTCCCAAGTCCTCTTACAATAGGGTGCCCCTACCTTGACTGTCACTCAACACATTGCATATACTGAGTTATTTTCTCAGGAGGCTCATCAATGACATATTATTTTTAAAAACTGAAAGCTAAAAATCAGTGGGTACCAGACTAAACAAGCCTTTGACTCCACCCGGCTTCTGAAAAATCCTACTTGCCCTGAGATTGTCCTCCCAGAAGGAAGGCTGGTGGCATGATGCAGACCTTTCTGGATTTAATTATGATCCAAGAGGGAGGAGACCTTGGACGAAAGAGCTTGTTTTCAAAGGGGATTGGGAGAGGAAACCCAGAGAAAAATACAACTGCTTCAAAATCCTAAAGCGCCAGATGTCTCGTGAGAGTTGAGAAGGTCACTGGGCTGGATATTTAGTTCGTGGAACAGTATAGAGATCTGACAGCAGAGAAAAGGAAGTGTTGTCCCAGTAGACAGGCTCCCATCACCCTGTGACTTCACAGGGGCCATATGTGAACTCAGATTTTAAAAGAAACCAAAGAAGACATATGAAAGTTAACAAATGCTTGCGCAAATGACGTCAGAAAATCAAAGACTCCAAAAAAGACATATGAAGGCTGATAAATGCTTGTGCAAATAATGTCAGAAAATCAAAGACTCGTGATCCACTGTGACTTGTAGAGAATACTCAGGACACAAAATTCTGTTTGGGGCAAGGTGAAGAGTAAATGGAAAATAGGTGAAGCAAACGCTTTGGGCAAATGCTTTCAAAGCCTCTCCAAACCTCTCGGCCTGCCATTTGCTTTGCCAAGGAGAACGGCTTTATAAATGCAGCGCACAGAACACAGGAAAATAAAGAACTACGTGTGCACAAAGGCTTCTGGTGTCCAGGCCTCGGAAGATTATACTGCAGAAAACTCCAGGATCTTGGAAATGGGTTTGTTGGACCGCTTTGTGCACCACATAGGCACTGTCAAATGGGTAAGATGCTGGGTGGCTGCAATGAGCTAGCAATGAGTAGTTATAATTTTCCGGTAGTGTAAAGGTAAGTTAACCTAAAACAAATGTAAACATAATGCTTCTGGAGAGACAAGAAGAGCCGCGTTGGGACCAGACAGTGCATTCAAATAGAAGGTAGACCCTGTAGAAAGGGTCTAAGCTGGCAAAACAAACAAACCAACACAAAATCATCCCAGCAAATTGACTCTACACTGAGAAATTAATCAGCCAATGATAAACAATGACGAGGCCTTCTCTGACCACTTAAGGTTTTAGTGCCCAGAAACAAACTCCAGCATCAGTTACCGCTAGATGTTGCCTCGCGCACCGAGAATAACTCTGCCCCTTGTCTCAGCTCTGCTTTTGGTTGATGGACTAAGGGTTGACAAACTACCCCAGGATAAAATCCGCCTGCCACCGGGGTGTGTCATGTGTGTGTCACTGGAACACAGCCATGTGCTCTTTTGTATGTTTCTTCTGGCTGCCTCCGGTAGACATCAGCAGAGTTAAACACTGCCACTCAGGTTTATGGCCTGTTACAGTCTGAACTATTTTCTATCTGGTCCAGTTCAGAAAAGTTTTCTGATTGTCTGCTGCGGCTGAGCAAACAGTCATATTAGTTGTATTTATGGCCTTATTGTATCACAACGCTGATTTGTAAAGATTGGTTAAGAAAACCCCAAAGCCTACATCATACAATCAGCTCTCAAGATAGAACTTCTTGACTTTTAGATTGGAATGACTAGTTTAGGGTGCTCTTTACTGAGAGTTTAGCTTGTCATTTTATAATCTTTTAAGATTTATTTTTATTATGGTGTGTGTGTGTGTGTGTGTGCATGTTGATATTGGCAAGTGGGGGCGCCTTTGAAGGCCAGATGAGGATGCTGAAGCCTCAAGAACTATAGTTATAGAAAGTTGTGATGAGTCTAACATGGGTATTGGGAATTGAACTCAGGTCTTCTGAAAAATCAACACACACTCCTAACTGCTAAGCCATCTCTCCAACCCCAAGACTTACACTTTTTCTTTTGATCCAATATATCAATAATACTTTCAGATTCATGTCTAATCCATTCCATTCCCCATTCAGGCCAACATGAAGCTCCTATGTAAGGTAGGAGGCAGAGATCGGAGCTCAGATGGAAGCTCAGTTAGTCAGAGGTATAAATGGAACTCAAGTGTAAGTTCAACACGAGGCCCCAGGAGAAGCTAGAAGTCACATCAGGTCCAGTGAAGGGAAAAGGGAAACATGAAGGGAAAAGGCAGAGGCTGGGAATGAAGTTCCCAGGAGAAGGCAAAGGTTTTGTCCCTGTAAGGAAGAACAGCGCTTGGAGTTGTTTCTTTTCACTGAAAATGAGCTGGGCCAGCAAAATAAAGGTTAGCCTGGATGGACAAGACCGAGTTCGGTCGTGGTAACAGACTCCCTGGGTTTTTCTTTGGTTGCCCTCTGCAGCATTTGAGAAGACAGGGAGCCCATCAACTCTTTAGGAAATTGTTAATGCACATACCCACAACTTAAAAGTCACCAACATGAACATTTTGAAGCACCTGGTTTAGTAGCCTGTTGTATGTCCATGCTGTGTACCAGACTCCCGGAACCTCTTCATCTTGCAAAAACTGAAACTGCACACATCAAACAGTTTTCTAAGTACCTTAATTTTACTTATCTAAGACAAAAGTTTACCAAAGCTACCAAACGGAAATACCAGCGGCTCTTGAGGAGAAGGCCCTGCGAGGGCAAAGCCGTGAAGAACAGGTGATACAACTTGGCATGTTTTTGTTACTCACTAACCAACACCTCCTGTCTGTGCACTCCTCTGAAGAGAAGAAAGGCTTCTTCCTGCCATTTGCATACTTGAGCATGGGCAGTTAGAGGGCCAGTGTCCAGACTTGCAACTTCATAGAAGGACCCCAGTTGGTGTCCCTCACAGCTGTGTCCGGCACATGACAGAAACTCATGAGAGTGTGTTTCTCGGCTGGCACAAACCAAGGGCTTGCTTTGGAAATAACCAGTGCGTGTTGCTGCCTTGGGTTTTGTAATGGGTGATACAGATCACTTTTCATCCCTTCTCTCCAGCCTTATTTGTTTCCAGGTAGCTTGACCAATCGCCTGATTGTCATAGGGAGCCCCTATGGCGATTGCTACCACACGTAATCTTCGTTTTGTGGAGTGAAATCACGTCAATTTCTTTGCTCCTGTGAAAGAGGGCTTTTCCGATGCCTGAAAATCACCAACAAATTTCTAAGTTTATGCACTAAGCAATTCTCGGCATTCGCAAGTCTCCCATACTTTCGGTGACACACATCTCAGAACTAAAGTATATGGGCACACACCAGCCTGTTTTTACGGACATATCTGTCTTTTCTAACACAATATTAAATTTAAAAGATTCAAAGGTTAGAGTTTAAGTGAATGTAATCCTGAGCCCTAAAAGATACCTTCTATAGTAAAAAGAGAAAACAAGTAAACAAGGAAACAACAAATTCAATGGTTTTCACATATCACTCCAACAGAGCGTGTCTTTAACATGCCAATCATTTATTCCACAATGGTCGAGTTGTATGGCTGGGGCCAAGATACCAGAACCTGGTCTTGGCTTGTGTCTCTACTGGTATTGAGTGGTGTACCCCAGGCTGGTTACTTTATTTCTTTCAACCTCGGGTACCTCATCTTCAAAGTGCTGATACTAATAGACTCCTGGACAGGGCGAAACTTCTGCAGAGCCTTCTGTAGTACCTGAGCTACAATACTTATTCGGTAATAATGCTGTAATTACAATGGCATTAATGTTTAAAGCTTGGCTATAGAATACACAAATCTGGTTTGAAATTTGCCTCCGAAGTGTACAATTTGGTGACTTTAAGGATATTCATACTGTACAACTGTCAGGCCATTTGATTTTTATAACAAAAGAGGTCAGTCTAACAAATTTATTTAGAAATGTATTTCTCACAGTCCTTGAGGTTGAGAAGTTCAAGGTTAGTGTGGCAGTGAATTCTGTATCTTGTGAAGAATTGGCCTCTTCTTTGTAAATGTTGCTCTTATTGCACACTTGGTAGGAGGGTGAATGGCTCACAGGGGTAGACAGCTCCCTCAAGCTTAGTCTCAACAGATACAAATCTCACCTGCGATGGCTCTGCCCTGAGCCACCCCCACTCTTCTCTTAATACGATCACACAGTCGATTAAATCTCAACCTATGAAATTTGGGGAAAGGCATTTAACCAGAGCAACAACCAGGCCCACCACCCATCAACACATTAATTATTAATACGGCTTCCTTGCACTGTCCTGGGGGCTAGACTCTTGATTTACCTCTCTCCAGTGTGAGGCTTTATCGGAAGCAATGCCTTCCTTCTGTCTCAGAATCTTTTCAAATCTGGTCCTATCTGAATGTAGCTTGAGCTGGGAAAAGCCTTCATGTGAAGTATTCAAGACACCCGACTGATTCTGGCGTTATCTCGTGTTGGAAGCTGTCGAGGTGGGCGCTAAACAGACCTCACAGCTAGTCCAGGGTAAAATTAATTCTCGAACGCCCTCACTGACACCTTCCAACATCTTCCCAGCAGACGTTTCTGGCTGCTGCTGGCCCAGTCTCTGCTAATGGAGGCTTAGAAAGGCCTTCCCCATTCCTATGGTAACCCAGGAGAAAGGCTGTTGCCATGGGGACTAGCCAAGCCTATATAAACCTTCCATCTCCGTCAGACAGCTGAGAACGAAGTGTGAGAATGAATCCTCGCTCGTTCACCTTCAGAAATTGCTAATAATTATCGCTGTTTTTTGGAATAGAATTCATTGTTTCTTTCAGACAGGAACTCATTCACATTTTGAACTTGAAATGAGGATTGTTCAAAAGCTTGCTTGCTGATCTTGGTGTCAAAAAAAAGTCATCTGGAGAATGAAATGGCTGGTGATTGAACGGTTCCCAAATCTCTACAGTGTTACCAACCACTGAATGACATTCATCACAAGCATGTGAACAGCAGGCTGTTTCCAAAGAATGATCTGTTTCTTTGAGATGAATTAATTCTAAGCATGCCTGTTAATATGCTTCCACACTGTTGTACAGTTGGGTCCTGGAGAATCTCAACTCCTCGAAGCCAGGATATAACGGCAGAGCCAGGCTCAGGACTCCAGCATAAGGTCTAACGTGCAAAGGGCGGGGCAGTAGGACCAGGACTGCTTCTGAGAATGACCAAAGAGGTAGCTAAGTCACAGCAGGCAGCGAGAAGGGAGGTCTTTATTCGAGGACATCTGAGTCCCGGCCTGGATTCAGGCAGGACTGGGCTTGGACCCTGAGGAATTTAGGCATTTTCAGTAGAGGAAGGAAAACACATTGGGAGCACGGTTTGCAAACATCCTTCTAATGCAGGCACCGAGTAAACAGGCAATTCACAGTGGTCGGAGAAGAGAGGGCCAGATGGAGTGAGTAGCTCTGGTACAGAAGGCTTTAGAAGTCTTCTTTTCCTTCAATTATTTACTGAATATTTGTTATTTGCTTTGGGATACGCTAGACCCAGAGAATACAGAGATGTTTAAGATCTGGCCATTTGTTTCTCTAAGTCTACTTGGAGATACCCAGGTAAAACACAAATGGGAAGTAATATGTCAAGGGAGCTTTCAAGCTGGCTTGGACTGTAGATAACCTTTATTGAATTAATTAATTAATTAACCAATTAGTTAATTAGAATCAACAATTCTAATTGGTTTGGTTTGGGGATTGGGGATGAGTGAGAGAGGGAAAGTGGTTGATTTACTTTCTGTGGGTCAATGGAGATCCCATAGGGCAGAACCACTGTGGAAACGTCTTCCAAACGGCTCTCCAGCATCTTAAGCAGGCAGATTTCACGTCAATGGAAATGGTACCTTGGAGGGGAGGGTCCTTTGTGGCTCTTTCTATGATGCATATGGTAGCTGATTCTGCTCGTGTACAGGTAGGAGGTGGTAAGTTTTCCTTACATTCTCCCAGTTAGTCCTCTTTAGCCTCTGTCTTCCTCAGCTGAGCATCCCTGGATGAAGTGGTTCCATGCGCATCCATTACATGATGCAAGCATTTAAAGGCTGTGAGATATAAAATACAATGCGTAAAATCAGAAATAAGAGCTCTCTAGCCTGAAGACATGGCCATTTGTGGCCTGTGTGAGTTTGCGCCAGTGTGTGGCTGTCCTCATGTGTCCTTCCCTGGGAGACAGGAAGAGTCGGGAGCCTGCTTTCCTCACCACAGCCTGGGGAGCGTACATGAAGAATGAGAAAGCCTTGTGCTGGGTAGGACTTTGCCAAGTGTTGCCACCATTATTTGAGAAACTTGCACATCTTTCTCACATAGTGTGCAGAGTAGACACCTTGGCTTCTCTTTCTTCTTAAGTTGTAGGTGTGGAGGGTGGCGGTGACACAAAGTTTGGAGGCAGAGTGAGAACGCCTGCCATTCATCTACTTGGCATTGCCGAAGGGAGAAAACATGCTTTTTACAATCTATATTAAAGGGCACCAACTTTAAACCGTTTCAAACAAATATGGTAGATTTAAAGAAGAAATGGGAATTATGGGTAGAAGCTACCAGAAGAACGATTTGACAATTTGGATTAATATTAATGAAAACGTCCTAATATTCATGATACAATATAACAAATTGTAAGGGATCCTTGAAGCGGCACTGGTTAGTTCCCAGTACATTGTAAAGAATTCTTAATAAATAGTTAATCCATCTGAGTTATTTCATAGGCAGTGTGGTGTCAGGGTTGTAACTCAGTGAGAATTATAAAGTGGCCCCTTCTGTGTCCTCAGGAACTGAGACTCTCTGCTCACAGATTTGGGGGAACTGCCCTCTGAAATCACATGGACATGGAGGAAGATTCTTTTACTTTCCAGGCATCAAGCATCGCTCCCAGCAGGAGCCGCTCCTTCTTGCCCTCCTCCCTCCCATCTGTCCCTTTGTTCCCCTAGTCAGCTTGGTTTCTCCTTTCACCTTACACACGTGTGCATCACTTAGTGGAACTGTGTAAAATCCACGATGCACAAATAAGAGAAACTATGATGTTTATCTTTCTGAGACTGACGCATTTTCATGATATGATTTCCTTCACCTTCCCTTTTTTTCCTGCAGGAAACTTATCTTCATTATTCTCTAGGGCAGAAAATTTTCATTGTGGGTACACTGCATGTTTTTGGTACCTGTCTCTTTGGTTTTGAATTCCTAGGTCAGTTCTACAAATTAGCTGCTGGGAACAATGCTCTAATGAACTCTGGGCTCTTTTAAAAATCAAACTCAATTAATTTGAAATATATAAGACTATCTATGTTTTAAAGTCTTTTGATTCAGCTTTAGAAGGTTGTTTTCTGAAGATTTGTCTGCTTTCTCTAACTTGCAAGTTACCTGGTGCAGCTTTCTTTCCGTCACACTGGATGCCTAGCTGGTCTCTGTAAGGCTTGTAGGGCGCCCTCTTCTTTGTTCTGGGTGCTCAGTTTTTTTCATCTCTCCTCTCCTCGCAGAGTTGCGCCCAGTGCTTGTCCCTGCTTCCATCTCTTCAAGGAACCAACCCATAGTTTGGTCAATTCTCTATGGTATGTTTGTTTTCTACATCATTAATTTCTCCTCTTCATTATTCTCTTCTATCTTTTGAAATGTATTTTGGTATAGATATTAAGGTCATTTATCATGGGGGTCATTTATTTTGAGTTTGTATTTTTTATTTTAACTTAAGCTTTCAGATCCGTTTTCCTTTCATAAGCTACATAGAATTGTTATCATTCAATCAGCATATGTTTAATATACATGGTTACTACTACCTTTTGGCCTAGAGATTATTTAGAATGATATTGTTCAATCTGTAAAAAAATTATAGAGTTATATTTTCATAGCAGATATATAATTTAATTTTGACTGCATCGAAAAATTTCTTTTAATCAGTGGTTCTCAACCTTCCTAATGCATTGTAATGTATGTAATGTACATTGTAATGTAATCCTTTAATACATTTTATCATGTTGTGGTGACTCCCAATCATAAAATTATTTTGTTGCTACTTCATAATTATAATTTTGCTACTTTAATGAATTGCAATGTAAATATCTGTGTTTTATAATTGTCTTAGGTGAACCCTGTAAAAGGGTCCATTCTATCCCCAAAGGGGTTATGACCCACAGGTTGAGAACCACTACTTTAAGTCAACCGTTTGATATATTTTAAGGTTTGTTTGCGGGTTAGGGCACATCAATTTTAGTAACTTCTCTATGCCTCTGAGAAGAGCATATGTTTCATCTTAACGGTGTTCTTCATATATCAGACTGCAATTGTGAATTACATTGTTAACTAGCTTATATTCTTAGCGATTTCTCCCCTGAATACATAAAAAATAATTGTTATCAGAATTATGATGATGCTTTCCATACTGGTGCTCATTTATTTCTTTTTTCCCATTATATATTTCAAAACTCTGATGTTGAATATATACAACTTTAGAAATTGTCTTATCTTCATGGTAAATCCAATTTTTTTATTATTAACAAAGTCATCTTAAAATTTACCTTGACCAGTATTTGTTTAGCTCCATCCACTTTTGGCTGTTGTCCGCATGAGTCCCTTCTAATCATTTCCTTTTCATATTTCTGCATCTCTAGCGTAAAGAGGTGACTTTTGAAAGTAGCTGTGAACTTGATTTTGCACTTTTATTTAGGCTCAGTAGTAGTCAACACTTACAGTTTTGTAAGTGGCATACACGTCTGATGTATACCTTGGTGTGATCATTTGTCTTCTATTTGCTCCACATCTTCTGTTTCTTCTCTTTCTACTTCTATTCTTTTGGATAAATGAAGCTCATCTGTTAGTATTATTGCTCAGTTTCTCCCTCTATGAAGTTTTTTCACTTAGTCTTTGATGGCAAGCTTAACACAGAGAACTTAACATGCGAGCTCAAGATCCTGATTCATCGCACTGGTAGGAGCTTCCAGCTGACCAGCTTCGCTTGCCTACTCCTGCATTTCTGTTATTCTGCAAATCTTCAGAACGTGCACATCCAGTATGAAGACTGCACCAGAAATGCAGACGCTTTAACTCTTATTCTTTTTCTTGATCTTTGTTCTTGTGTTTCAGTGCTTGAGGAAATTATCATAATGATTATATTTGATTATTTAATTACAATTTAATTTACAATTAATAAAATGATTGTCAATTATTATTATTATTTTGAGGATCTTCCTTTCTGTGAAGATCCAGTGGCGATTCTCTCAGGGTCTTCTATATTTAAAATATTTTTCTTCTGCATTTGCTTTTTAGTAAAAGAAAACTTTCAAAATTTCAAATTAATTTCAAACTTATGAAAACAATTGAAGCAATAAAACAAGATGGGCTGGAGAGATGGCTCAACAGTTAAGATGAATTAGTGCTCTTTGCAGAGGACTGGAATTCAGTCCTCAGCGCCCACATCACCACATCAGACAGCTTACAACTGCCATAACTCCAGCTCCAGGGGTTCTGATGCCCTCTTCTGGCCTCTGTGGGGATCTGCACATACATACGCACATCCACGCAAAGACACACAAGCAGAGAGGCACAACACAGAGAATTAAAAATAAAATAAATCTTTAAAATAGTAGTAATACAAGGAACCCTATACTTTTACTCAGCTTTCTCAGGATGCTAGTATTTTATCATATTTGCCTTGATTCTGTTTATGTGTTCTATTTTAAATAATTTGAGAGTAAGGTATGGCAAGATACCACATTACTCCTGAATATTTCGAAGTATCTTCCCTAGAAACGAAAACACCCTTCTAGAAACCTATAGGATATCTACCAAAATTCAGATTCTCTGTTAGAAACCTGCCCATGAATATCTCTAACAGTTCACATAGTACAGTACACTTCTCCTCTTGTGGGGGATACTCTTTCCTTATCTTTCAGTATATTAATATTTTGGGACAATATCATCTCATTGAAATACAAAGTGACTCTCAGTTTAGTCTAATGCTTCTTAGTTACAGGATTAAGTTCTGCATTTTTGTTGAAATGGTGATGTGTTCTCAGCCCCTGACTCCAGCCCTGGGCGTCCAATGGTGCCTGCGAAGTTTACCTGCTCTCTCAGCAATTAACAACTGCTACCTACTTACATCTACACATTTTATATTTACATTGGTAAGTGTTTTATAGAGCAGGCTGTGAGATGATGTACACATCCTGTTTCCTAGCAAGCTTTGTCTCATTAATGTCATCCATTCATTGATGGTACTTTACTTGACTCAATTTCTACTATGATGGTTACCAATAAATGATTCTAAGACCATTTATTCTTTATGTACTAGCTGGTATTCTGTTTTATAACCCAACGTTCCTCCTTTCAATTTCAAAAATAATTTGTGTCAATATGTCTTTGGTTATTCTAAGACTATTCAAAGACTTCTACCCTGATTGTTTTGATGCCCTGATTTGGTCAGGTTTGAACATGGGATGTAGGGTGGAGGCGGGCTGGAGACTACTGTCAGGTATCAGGATGGCTTCTTTCCAGGCTGGCCTTCTGTACCTTAGTATGTCCTAATGAGTTTTGAGCACTTTATTTTTTGGTTCACAGGACACTCCTGGCTTAACCTGCACTCTTGTTGCTGAGCCCAAGAATCCTCTATCTTTCTAATGGAATCTAGTTCCTTTTAGTGGAGAATATTATTTTAGAAATCAAGATCTGAGTCCTACTTATATTTCCATGCATGTGTCATAGATTCTACTTCCCTTTGGCAAGAAGAGCTAGGAAATACATCCACACCCACATCCACACATTCCGTCAATCTTTGTCTGTTTATTTGTAAAGCCACGAGCTCACACTGGCGCACCCAGTTCCATCCCAGTGCATTTCCACAGTTCCAATTGCAAGTGTAAAATCTGGGCGGCTTATCTTCTATATATTTCCTTATTTACTCAGTCTCTCTGTGAGTAGCCACTGCTGTTCTCTGTGGAGTCACTCAGCAGGAACTAGGGAATAGGCCCTTCCCGAGTGAATGCTTGGTGAGTAGGGGGAGTGGATTTCTGGACTCACTCACTACTCAGATGACTGCCTCTGTAGCGTGAGCAATATTCAGAACCTGCTGTAGTCCCGCCAGTCTTCACCCAATGCTGATGCTTAACCTCTAATTCTTCCCTTATATAATTAAAATTAAAGTGTGATGGTGACAGGCATGGCACAGAGATAAAGCAATTTGGATCCTGCAAACCACTTCATTTTATTTTTGCTTAGCTGAAATCTCGTGTGTGGATTCTCTGAAGTTAATTATATTTTTAGGAATATAAAGCTCAAGGAGAATTTGGATGTGTTACCCTGCTCTGCTAAACCCTGGTGTTGCTGCAGCTGGCACACAGCATGCCTTTGGGTTCAGAAAGTTTAGAGACGATAAAGTGAGGGAAGGCCTCCGAGTGATATAAAGTACCACAGTTAGGAAGGGTGAGAGCTCGAAATACACCAGCCCAGCAATATACAGGAGGAAGTGGAGGGAGACTGATTGGCACGTGGAGAATTTCAAGGGAGTTGCGACATGCCTTGGTTTTCCTATCCAATCTTCTGAGAAACTCTCAAATAAGAATTTTCATGTTCAACTTGAATGACATTGCTTCGTGAACTCTTTCCCAGTGCCTACTACGCAATTCCCACAGTCTTGGCCCCAAATCATGTCAGAAATGTGGGTGTTATATGTCACCAAAGTGAGCCAGAGGGGAGAAAAAAGGGAAAAAATTCATCCAGAAATTCATCTGAGGGCACGGGGTCCAACAGCCAGATAATCATAGCTAACATACATGTCAAGCCCTCACTATGTGCCATGCATGACTTTCCGTGATTTCCATGTGTTCATGCGCTTTTCTTCACAACTGCACCATGCACACAACACTACTGCACCATGTACACGACACTACTGCAACCATTCATGCTCCCCAGGGTATCACAGTGAGTGAGTGGCTGTGTAGGTTATTCTAGACCCAAGAAACAAACCCTGGGAGCTTGACTCCAGGGTCCTTATCAGGACTGTGTGGGGTAGGGGGAAGAAACCAGAAATCTCAGAGTAGTCACCTTCCCTCCAGGAACCCTGAAACCACATGGAGTTGTCCTTCAGAGGCATGAAGAAAGGTGCTTAGAGAAACAAAGGAACAGGGACAGGAAGACAGGCAGGGATATTGTAAGATACTCTTCCTGGGGAGGCATGAACTAATGTCTATTTTTCTCCGACAGGGGATCAACAATGACCAAAGTAAGGATACCACCAAACTTGGTGAATGAGTTTTATTGTTGTTACTTACAGGAGTATAAATGACTCAAAGACAGCTGCATCATCAAAAGTCTACCCTTACATGGGTGACAGTTGATGAAAACTGGAACCTGACACTCCCTACACAACTGACACACAGCTCAGCATACTAGAGAACGTCTCTTCCAGAAAGCTGGTCTGTATCACTTCCAGAAGGCTCAGATACTTTGAGAGCATCTCTCTGCAGTCCTTACTCTTCACTGTTTATATAAACTCGGGAAGGGAGGGGCATAGTGAATCTGGTTAGTTTCAGGAACTTCCTGAAGCCATTGAGTTGTTCACTTTCCGAGTTACAGTGAGCTTCCTTTAAGTATATGGTGTTTCACCTCCCTTTAGAACATCCTATATTGAATGAACTTCATTTCAAGAAGGAATGTTTCCTATTAGAAGCAATTACTACACAACACAGAGCTATATAGAGACCTGAGGGGAAATTCTAGAGAAGAGAATCTCTTAACACCGATTCAGCATTTGTTTAGTGGATTCTAGAGGTGACTGCTTTTCTAGCAATGAAAACATTGTGCCACTTTATGTCATAAGAAAAAAGATTTATTGTATCCCTGACTGTCGTGTTAGTACTTTAACTTTGGGGTTTTTTCTAGGAAATGTGACTTTTTCCCAAAGAATTATGTAGCTTTGGGGAGGTATATTAAAGAGCTTTAAAATTAGGTAATGAAGTGGACACCCTCCCAGGGGGATTTTATTTTAGAATTTTATCTGTCTATCTTAGAGTTTGTGTATTTTTTAATGGTGCAATATTAACTTTAATCATACAAAGAAAACATACAATGCCTCTTCAGATTATTTAATTCCAGCTAAGAATATTGTTATAATTTCTGCCCCAATGTGTTTCGTGCATTGTTTTCAGAGGGTCCAAATTATATGTTGCTGGATATATAAAGGAGTGGGGTTAAAACCAGTATTGACTGGAGTCCTGTTCTTGTTCACTGCAGTGATGTTTTGCCATCCCTTATAGACGAATACCCCAAGCAGGCAGAGGGAGAATAGGTCATAACAAGATATAAAGAGTCTGAATGTTAACATCCTCCAACAGACCTGTGAAAGTCTGACCCTTTTCCTTAGAAATACATCATAGATTGGGCAACTTTACTGAATGTGATGTTATGATTTATATGTATTCCCCCTAAGTGCGTATGTATAGTTGGAATTTTCTTTGAGTCATCAGCCAAGTCCCAAATAAACCAAATAAAGACACAAAGACTTTCAATTATGAATGTTGAATCTTAGCTTAGGATTGGCCTGCTAGCTCTTTTAACTTCATTTAACCTGTTCTATTCATCTATATTTTGCCTCAAGGCCTTTTACCTTTCTTTCATTCTGTATGTCCTACTCTCCTGCTTCCTCTGTGCCTAGATGGTTGGCTCCTGGGAACCCCACTTTTTTTCTTCTTCAAGCCTAAATTTCTCCTCCTACTTACTCTTCCTTCCTGAAAGTTCCATTTATGTCTCTTCCCTCACTATTGGCTGTTCATTTTTATATTAGATCAATCATGTGCCTTAGACAGGCTAGGTAAAACAGCAATGCATCTTCACATAATTAAACAAATGCAACACATCTTTGCATAGTCAAACAAATATTCCACAACCTTTCCCCCTTTTGTCTAAATAAAAAGGAAAGTTTTAACTTTAACATAGTAAGACTATGTACAATAACAACAATTAGCAAGTAAGAATTATATTTATAATATACAGTGCATTTGCATTTGGCAAATTCAGAGAAAATACTCCATTACCCTATCTTGGTGAGTCCAAGGTTGTATATCTAATTTATTTCCTATGCTAACTTGTATTACCAACCCAAAATTATCTTTTTAGACTTCAAAACATTTTCTTAGATAAGCGACTTAAACTTTTTTCCTCAACCTTATAAGCTTTCCACCTCATATGTAAGCTTCTTTTCTTTTCTTTTTTTTTGATCAGAAAGTAATTTTATTAAATTATAAAAGTTTCCATTTCCGCCCCTCCTCCCAACACCCTCAATAAGCTTCTTTTCTTAATTTGTTAACGAGGAAAACTATAACCAGCTCATCTTTAACTCCATCAGACACCCAAGAAGGATATAATACTATCTGAGTAAACAGGGAATGCAGAGCAAGCAACTTTCAAAACAAGCAAACAAAACAAAATTGTTTCAGAAATAAACACATCTAGCTGCCTGGACAGTTACCCAAGGTTCCTCTGGAATGTTGGAACATTCATCTTTGCCTACAAGTCTAAAATACCTGTTAGATTTTTCCATGAAGAATCTCAAAGGACTGTCCCACTTTGTCTTGACAAAGTTCAACAGTCTTTTCCCCTTGTGTCTTGTTTGTCCACTTTGTACAGCACACATCAGCAGTAGAGGCAAAGGTAGTCTCTAGCCCAGATGGCTAAAAGCTTTACCACAATAAAAACAAACACCACATGGAGATTCTTCAATATCCATCAAACTTTTTTGAAGTAGATGAGGCTGCCGGGATCAGGCATGTCTTTCTGTAGTGTAAAGCCTTAGGTTATTAAGCATCTTAAATGTCGTATTTTGTAGGCCTCTGAAACATTTAAAGATTACCTATCAATATAAAATATATCTGTTTAACCTTGAAAATATCTAACATGACTAAAAGTTTGATTGGTATAGATGACTAACTACTAACCTACCCTCAAATTATCCTAAAAAGTTTGTAATAATAGCTTTTAAGAACTAGAACTTTATATTACAACTCTATATAGGCTGCATAGGCACAATACCTTAAACAAGAATAGAAACATATATATAGTATAACAAAAATAACCTTAAATTTGTAACAATATACAAAAATTCATACCAATGTAAAATATTCGAGATGAGCAGTTGTCTCTTTATCCTATATTTCTATATTCCCATTAAATATGACAAATATCCATAACCCACCAAATGACCAAAACCCACCTACCCACTTAGGAATGTGGGTATCTTGTTCTCTAGACTGTCTTCTGCTATCTGGGGGCAACAGCAACCACAGAAGAAACCCAGAGAAAATCAAAATAATGGTCAAGTCCTAAGAAAACTAGCTATGTTTGTTGTCCAGTCTCTGTGTCATGGGAAAGTGCAAGGCTTATCTGAAGTCCTGGTTAAAATAGTCTGTGAGGCTGGGTCACCTCAGTTAGCAGTTTTGAAATTGTTCTAAATACAGAGCTATGGGGAAACTACAGTAGAGGCACTCTGAAAGGCTGGATTACCTAAATCATCCATTTTCAATGGTCTGTGGTCCCCTTGCTCTGAAAACACACAAACTTTCAAAGACAATGCACATATCTGCATTAATACAAGTGTGGAGTGAGCATTGTACACAAGCCAGCCTAAGATGACTTTTAATTTCATGTTTGAGCAGGTAAAAGACATCTGTCAACTTTATAAGTTTGTTTGGATTGTATAACCAAACCTCTATCCATGCCATATGAAAGAATGGCATGCAATAGTAAATCTGTAATCAATAAGATTTATCTTGTCTCATCCATTCTCAGAGCTATTCCCATGCCAAGGGATCAGCATATATATCACCTGTCTTGTGGTTTTTCTAAGTTCATTTCTTTATGTCTGTAGCCAAGGTTTTCAGGGGGTCTCTCCAATCAAATTTGATGACTATTAATTTTGAAAGAATCCACAGCCTTTCATTTCCTGTGAAAACAAAAGCATAACCTCTCCATTGATGGAATACATTTTCTGAATTTCATTTTTAAGTCAAAACATCCCTAAAGTATCTAGGCCGGTTAAATTCAGCAATGTCTTTTACAAATCCATGTCTTTCAGTAGCTGTCATTTGTGCATTGGCATTCAAAAAAAAATCATGTCAACAAAGCCCCATACAGACTCCCTGTGTATTTATGATTTGTACATGGATTTTTTTCCTTTATATTACTTTACTCTTTCTTTAAAGACTGAAGTATTTTTAAACTATTTATCTTTTTCTATGACTGTTAATACACATTTTCTTTGCTTCCTTAAGCATCTTTGTATACTGTAACCTGTTTGAAGGTTTTTCAGTCTGGACCTGTTTTTACTGTATTCCTGTAGCATTCTCTGACTATGTGAGCCAAACCTTAAACTACTAAACCAAGAGCTGCATTTAACTGGGAGGTGCATTTAACTGGGAGCTGCATTTAATGGAGAGCTGCATTTAACTGCCCCAACTCTAGAAAGTTGGTGCCTGCTCTGTGGCAGGTGTTTTTACTTAGCTTGCTGTTTCTACTTAGCATGTAGGCTGCTCAAGTGCTCTGCTGCCTAACAGTGCCTCTTAAAGGAATTGTATTAGTTGTTTTTATTTTGTTTTGTTTCAGCTTTCTTAGTCCCTATGTGGAAATTCAGGCCTACGTTGGGTGCCATTTGTAGTTGGATTTTTGCAGGGAGAGCTTCCAGTCAGCTGCCCCTAAAAGAAACACAGAGTCTTATTATTAATTATGAACACTCAGATTTAGCTTAGGCTCATCCCACTAGCTCTTTTAACTTAATTTAACCTGTCTTTATCCTCCTACATCTTACCTCCAGGCTTTTTACCTTTCTTTCATTCTGCATGTTCTCTTTTTCTGCTTCCTCTGTGTTTGGCTGGCTGGCCCCTGGAATCTTCCTGGCATCTCTTTTCCTTTCCCCTTTTCCAAGACTAAATTTCTCCTCCTACTTACTCTCCCTGTCCAGATGTCCCACCTACACCTCCTCGCTCACTATTGACTGTTCAGCTTTCTGTTAGGCCAATCAGCTGCATTAGGCTGACAAGGTAAAACAGTAACACATCTCTACATAATTAAACAAATACAACACACTTTTGTATAATTAGACAAATATTCTGTAATGCATGTGTTGGTAACTAAATACAGAAATTTTTGGAATAATGTTTTTGTGAGCAATATTTTTAAGTGGTAACTAGGGTTAAAAGAAGTCATGGGGGTAGGAACCCTACAGCGTCATTTGTGATTTCATAAGGACAGGAAAGGCCATCTAAGGCAACACACTTGCACTATGTTGCCATCTGATGCCCTCTGTCATGTTATCATACAACAATGATGCCCCTAACAGTGGATGTCAGCACTGTGCTCTTGGACCACTCAGTCTATAGACACATAAGCCAAAAAGCCTTATTTTTTAAGAATTACTCAGTTGTAGTATTCCTTGATGGACACAGAATGTGGACTAAGACAAATAAAAAAAAGAGAAGTGGAGGAGAGCATGAGCCTGTTGGTATCTTATGTCTCTCTTAAACATTAGCATCTGCGAGTTTATGACCTTGTAAATGGATAAGTACGTGGACAAGAGGAGTCTTAGCACTTTCCAAGTCTGGTTTAATTTTACTGAGTTCTGTGACCATTTTGTAAACCTGCAGAGTTTCAGTGAAGAGCTAACCAAGGCATTTCTATCACCAGGGACATCCCAGTCTAATTGGTTTATATGTAGGTGCCATAGTCAAAACTAAGGAGGGGGAAATGACTTTTTAAGCAGCCAGTCTGGGAGTACTACTGACCTTATTTTAAGTACTGTTCAGTATTCTTGAGATTTCTCTTTGTCAAACCCCAGACCACCACCACCACCACCACGGCCACTGCTACCACCATTACCACTACCACCACCGTTCCAGCGTCAGCATCACCATCATCATCACTGCCAACATTATAAGAATTGGCATTTACTGCACTTCTACTCAAACCTCTGCCTATGATTTTCTTTCTTTCTTTTTGTAATACCTTGGAATTTATCTTCTTTTGGAGCCCAGATGCATATTTTTAAATTGTTTATTTCTATATGGTCTAACATGTGCATTGGAAGCAGTGAGAAAAATCAGTTAATTCCAGCTCAGTCTGCCACATTTCTGGCTTTCTCCCAGAAAAATGCTCTTATCCGTTTAATATGCCTTTAGAGATGTTCTGATGTGTGGTGGCATCATTCTAGGAGTTAGGGCTCCCCTACCCACACTTCAAACCCCCAAACTCTTGCCTTCACTGAAGCTTAAACTCCTGCAGAGAAATATATCAGGCTTCCTATGTCACAAAAGCCAGTCTTTTGGGTATATATCACTAATTCTGTAAATAATCACAAAACCTTGTGAGGAAGACGCTGGTATTTTCTCCATTTCATAAATGAGGAAACTGAGGCAGACAGAGATTAGCCATCTATCCAAAGCCTCATAGACAGTCAGCAGCAAAGCCAAGCTGCAAAGCAGGCCAAGGGCAGGGTTTAGCCATCATTGTACTTGGGCATCCTCATTACTTTCTTGTTGCTGAAACAAAGTAGCTGACAAAAGAAGGAGAGGATTAATGGCGACTCGGAGTTCGAGGGAGCTCAGTACACCACAGTGGGGGAGACTATGAAGTGCCTGGCCACGCTGCTGTGTCTGCAGCCAGAACGCCAAGGTGAAAGCTGCTCACCTGGCTTTCCTGCTTCTTTTCTCATTTTTGTTAGTCTGGAAACCCAGCCCACATTTAGAATGGATTCCTTTCATAATCCAACCTCTCTAGGAATCCCTGGGAAAGGTGTGTCTCCCAGGTGGCTCTAAAATCAGTCAAGTCAACAATAAAAAACCAATTAAGGTGGGCTTGCTGAATGCAAATCTGTGCTGGGAATACAGTGGACTATTGATAATTATTGAATTAGTGAATAGTGATGCTATACCACACCAGCTGCTGTTATCTTCTAGCAGAGTCTGAGTTTCTTGAGTATAAGAACACTTCTTTCATGGCTTCGTCTCTTCTGTGCCGAGAATAAAACCTGCATAGAGAACCCTCTTTGTACGATGTTGATTAAGATGAAATTTTTGGTGATTTTGCTTTCATTTCATGTTATTTTTTCCCCACCATTTGGAGGCCCTGGAGATTAGACACTGAGCACTATGCTCAGAGCTTTGGGAAGTGGTTGATGTTGAGGAGGCCATTGACAGGATCCCTGCTTTCACATCACTTGCCGCCCAATTGGAAGGTTGCCTTGAGTCTCGCCCGATTTCTGTCTTGCCTTCAATTTGCCTGACATAACCTGTGGCTTGAGTATTTGCTAGAAAGGTATCTTTGAAAGAGAGAGATGGCCAAAGGCAAACCACGGACAAGTGAAAGGCAAGAAGAATGGAGCATTTCTATGGGCGAAGAAGAAATTCTGTACCTTGCAGAACTGCAAATCTGGGAGAAGGAGGATGGCTTGATTAGAACTCCAAATCACATTGGAGAGAAAGACGTGGCATTTAACACCAGATTCACCTGAGCCAGATTTGGTGAGAAGGTCTTGGAAGTCAGTTGGAACATCTGGAATTCCTGGGCAGGGCTACAGGGATCTCCATGGCGGTGCACAACACAGAAACGTTTGTGTTGATGGGAGAAGAGAGATAGTGTTCTTGGTGAATGAGACCCCCTCAGAGCATCTCCAAAGATGTTAGGCTGAAACAGGTGAGCCTGAGACTTAGTCTTGAGGGAGATGACAGCTTTGGAGGCAGATGGAATGCAGGTAGTCCAAGTGGGAGAAAGGGGAACTCTTGCAGACCTGCAGGATATCTGAGGATGAAGATGCTCATTGTATGGAAAGTGGCTAAGAAACACTTATGACCTTAAACTGTGTCTAAGCCCAGCTCATCCTCCCAGTTACCTTTGCTCTTCGTCTTCCTTTCACTTTTATTATTAAAACTCAGGCTTGCTCCCTTCTTGATGTCCCCCAACCACAGTGATCTGGGGCAAACGCCTTTGCACCTCTGCTGGTATTGTCTTTTTCCATCCCTTCCTTTGACCTCTCCTTCCCTAATGTGGCCACAACTCTCACCTTTAAGCTTTGCTCCAGCCACCTTAAGTGTTCTTCTAGGGTTTTCTCTACACTTGATTCCAAGTTAGCCTTTCTCCAGAGGACCCATAACCCTTGGACGTTCTTCTGCAGCTTCTAGAAGGGTTGGAACTCTTCAACCTCACACTCAAGGCATAGGCCAGTTTCCTGAAATTTTTATGCCAACTAAAACAATTGTGTCATTTCATTTTAACATTTGTATTTAGAATTTTAAAAATTTGTGTATGTGAGCGTTGTGTCTGTACATATGTGTGTGCAAGTGCATACACCTGTGTGCATGGAAGTCAGAGGGGGTGGTCCTGGGGTGTCCCAATCTATTACTGTCCATGTGATTCTTTTGAGAAAGGGTGTCTCACTGAACTTGGGACAAGGAGTTGGCAGTCAGCAAGCCCCAGTGATCCACTTGTCTCTGCCAATCCCCCACAGTGCTAGGGTTATATCAGCTATGGCCATATGTTTTTTATTGGGTTGCTGGGATCCAAACTCAGGTCCTTACACTTGGACAGCAAGAAGTTTTACCTACTGAACCATCTCTCCAGCCCCCATATAAATTTCGCCTAACTTTCCAGAGAACTGAATTTTTGCATTTCAATTCTTTTAACTGAAATGGCATTCAAGGTCATTAACAAGATGACTACACACCACCTTTTCCAATGCAGTCCTATTCTTTGTTTTAGGAGAATTAGATTGCTTCTCTAGTTTCCCAACAATCCCAGAAATTCCTGGACTCACTCTCAATTCTCACAAGTCTGTAGAAAGTCATATCGGAGAGAGGTCAACTGGAATCCAGGGGCGGGACTTGCTCAGTTGAGGGCATGGTCTTTTGAGGTCCGCCAGCTTCCATAACACAGGGAGCCATCTTTCCTTCCTCTGTTCAGAGAAGAAGAAAGAGCAGAATGTGAAGTGTTGTCTCAAATGTGTGATCTTAGTGATGTTTCCTGGGGTAAACCCTACATAAGGTTCATTTCTTGGACTGTTTAAAGCCATGGTTCAACGTAATCAAATATCTGTGTTAATGTGCAGCCTTGTACTGTTCATCTCCAGAATTTTCTCATACTGGATGTATAGTTTTTAGAACATTTATTTATGTTCTTTATATATCTGGGTATTTTATCTACTTGTGTATCTGTGTTCTCTGTGCATGTCTGCTGCCCTGTGGAGGCCAGATGAGGATGTTAAAATCCTTGAAACTAGAGTTAGAGATGGTTGTGAGCCACCATGTGGATGCTGGGAACCAACTCAGGTTCTCTACAAGAGCAGTAAGGACTTTTAACGGCTGAACCATCTCTCTAGCCCTTTGATGTGTGGTTTTTATATTTACATTAAAGATAGACCACTTTTCTTCAGTCCTCAGTTCATGAAGTCCCCCACAGGTCTCTGTTCTCAAAGGCCTGAGCTCTCATTTTACATATGGGGAAACTGAGCCCCAGATGGGGTAAAGTCAAGAACAGAGCCGGGGCTAGAATGTGGATATTTTGGTGTGATTTCCATAAATCCATCTCCCATAACTTCCCTCCAGTGTCTCCTGGAGTTATCATTACATATTTTCTATAGCTCCTCCTGTCGCCATTGAAATCATGTCCTGTGCGTACCCACTGACTACTCGTAGAAGTGCTGGGTTTGACACTCAGCTGATGTTAGCTAGTTCTTATGACACTTTTCCACTGGCATCAGGTTTAATAACGTCCCCTCAAATTATGGTGGACCCTAATCTGAGAAGAGGAAGAAGTCACAGACACCCAGCGGACCATGTGATGGGTCCATAAGCCAAGGACGCCAATGGCAGCTAAGAACCACGGGATGAGGTGAGAAGGAAGTGTCCTCCTCTGCCTTTGGAGGGAGCGTGAGTCTGCTACACCTGGATTTCAGGTTTCTGCCCCTCAGAACTGTGGGAAACAAGCTTCTATATTTTAAGCCAACTTGTAGGCGCTTAGCTCTAGAAAGCGTGGAGAAGAGGTTTCAAAGCTGTAAAGCGTACCATAGGGAGAGTGCTCCACATCAGTATCCTTGATCTTTCTATCAAAGCGCGAGAAAGGTGAAGAGCAGAGTCTGTTCTCACTGGAGAGGCAAGGGAGGCTGGAGACAGGAGGCAAAGGGACAGAGCGTTAGAACTGAAAGTCGGAGCACATTCATGTCTGAGCCAGACCTGCTCCTGGTTGCCAGTCAGCCCCTTCCAGATCTGATTTCCCAAGGGCTCATGGGCACTGGAAGAGTCTGCAGAACCTGTGTATCTTTGGCAAGGTAGAAAAGCCATCTTCCTTCAGCATCACCACGAGGAGGACACTGCACTATGTGTGCCTATTCACAGATACACCTGCCGAGGTTTGGAGCCGTGTGCCCTGCTGCGGTCCCCTGACTCTGGGTGGGTGTGGTTTGGTTCATGCTTTGTTGGGAACAGGCAAAAAGCACCTTGTCCTAAGTACTGCCATTTTGACTTCAGCCTTAATTTTACCTGTGGGTGAAACAAAGTTTAGGTTCCCAAGCCCTAGAGGAGCTGGGAACCTTCCAATAGCTGACACAGCACCTCCCTAAGTCGTAGAAATAGTCGTTAGATCTCTAGAAACATTAGGGATGTTCCTAACAACAGAAAGAACAAATGATTGTTTGGGCTGAAAAGCTGTATGTCAGTTGGCAATGATGACACAGTCTTATTTTTTTTCCTCTCTTTTTCTTTTTTCTTTTTGGTTTTTTGAGACAGGGTTTCTCTGTAGCTTTGAGGCCTGTCCTGGAACTAGCTCTTGCCAACCAGGCTGGCTTCGAACTCACAGAGATCCACCTGCCTCTGCCTCCTGAGTGCTGGAATTAAAGGCGTGCGCCACTACCGCCCGACTTCAAAGCCCCAATCTCTAAATCCTGATTGGTGGAAACTGTAACTGTAACTTGGCAACAACTGTTGGTGATTTTTGTGCTTAAATACTTGCTTCAACTGGCATTTGGGGTTACAGCTAAGCCCCCGAGGTTGTTTGGTAGCCCTGATCGATCAGCCCCCTCCTCTTTCCCCATGCTGCCCTGCATTAAATCTTGCCTTGAGGTAACCTCTGGGGTCTGCTTGTGTTGCTTCGGAGTCTCAGACCACAGCAGTTCTGTGACCTCAACACAGCTCACCTCAGGCATGAAGGCATGTGCGCGTGGGCTCCATATCACGTGACACGGAGTGTTGGATGACTGGCTCCTTGTGGTAGCCATTCAGACCTCATTCAGAGAAAAGAGAAACTGAGCCACGGGACATGCTTCAGCTCATGTATGACTGACCTGGTATCGGCCAGGCTCTCACCGAGGTTCTGTGGGCTTAGTGTGAAGCAGTCACAACCACTGCCCCTTGAGGAGTCCGTTTCCTGAGAAGCCAGGCATGGAAGCAACTAAGGACATTTGCTTGAGCAAACGCAAGACCACGATGTGTCGCGGAAGGATGTAGGTTCCAGGTGCTCGAAACAGGAAGTGTGAAGTGGCCGTCTGACACTAGGATGACTTCCTGAAGGAGGTGAGGCTGCAGGGGAGAGCTGACAGGGGAGTGGGTCTGGGACTATGAGAATGGACCGCTCCCGGGTTACAGGAAAGGAAGGAGAAGAGGGAGAAGCCTACAAGGCCGGTTCTATTGAACCTCTTTTGTTGTAGCATTAACTTCCTTAGAAGGGACCTTGAAAACAGACATTAGTTTCAGGAGCTGTTACTTTTTGCCTCCTTGCACTCAAAACTACACTGGCTGGTGGAAGTCAATGTGACACTTTGGAGCACTGTGCATTAATTAACTTGTTAACCCACAGTGCGCTGGAGTGAGTGGTATTTGATGTAAAAGCCTAGATGCCAGCATCCTCCATTACTTGGGTGGATGCTGGGACTGGGTACCACTTGCCAGGTTTGCAGTCACCCCTTAGACACTGCACAGAAGTTGTATCCAAAGGCAGTGCCTGTGAGAAGGGTGGGATGATGGATGGACAAATATTACCCCACACTCATTCTTCTGCTGGACTCACTCCATCTGGGCTGGAAGGAATTCCATTTCTGAGTCAGCCATCTCAGGCAACCATGGTGTGAGAGACACTGGACAACATCATCGGAAAGCCCTTTGTGGTCTTGCCTCTCTCCATGGTAATTCCATGACCAGATTTTCTTGGCCCCCATGGTGGGTGAAAATGTCTGTTTTATAAGATGAGTCCTCTGACTTTTCCAAATTTTTACTTCTTATATGTTGTGATGACTTGAATCTGAAATGGCTTCCATGGGTACCATACCCCATCCCCAGGAGTGCTGTTTTTCAGAGTTGTTGGGAGCTGGTCCTGGCTGGCAGAGGGAGATCACTTAGAGAAAGAGGGCCTTTGAGGGTTACAGTCCAGTACTATTTCTGAACCACTCTATCCTTGTGATGTAGAGAAGCAGCCATCCCCCTCTCCCACTGCCATGAACCCTGCCATGGCCTCCATGACCTGCAATCCCTCTGAAACTGTGAGCCAACCCAATCCTTCATCCCTTAAGTTGTCTCTGTGAAGCCTATCACAGCAACAAGAAACTTAATGAATACAATAGCAATCAAACTCTGAAAAAGAGAGGGCTGGAGAGGTGGCTCGATAGTTAAGAACACTTGCTGGACTTCTGGGTTCTGTTCCCAGTACCATGTGATGGATCACATCAGTCTGTAACTCCAGTTCCAAGGGATCCAACACCCTCTTCTGACCTCCATGGGCACCAAATATCACACACACACACACACACACTTATGAAAAATTTTAAGATGTGGTCTGGCAAAGTCACACGGCTGGTAACAGCAATCAGTGCAGCCCGGGGGTTAGAGAAGAGTCTCAGCAGTTAAGACTACATACTGCCCTTTATTGCAGAAGACCCAAGTTTGGTTCTAAACACCCATGTTGACCACCTCACAATCACTTGTAATTCCAGGGATCCAGTGTCCCCTTCTGGCCACCATGGACACCCATGTATATACCCACACAGATGCATATGCATGCATTTAATTAAAAACAAAATCAATCGCTTTTTAAAAATTCAGGCAAGAGATTCTGTCTCTAAACCCAATGTCTTTTCCATAACAGAGCTTTCCACCTGTGGGTCATGATATAGTGATCCCACCGTTAGGTCTACTATCAAGATCCGGATCCCCTGAGTGAAACTCTGGGTGGTGAGAGCCCTGCTGTCAGGGTTCTAACGCAAAAGAAAATCGGAAGAGCTCAGAGGAGTTTACTCTGCTGTCACCCTGTGGTTATGGCCACGCCCTTGGATTGTTGTGGTGGCACATCACTGTTTGCACATCGCTGTAGTAGAGCGTCAGCCTGGCTGCACCTCCTGCTTTGCATACTAAATGGCACAGAGTCTGTGGTCTGCCCAGTTCTCCATTTCCCTATATGCTGGGCGGCTGAAGGTCATGAGTCCTTGGCCTCAACTGTAGACACCCAAAGTCACCGTCTCGTCATGCTAATGTCAAGGTTCAAAGTGTAACACGTTTTCCGGGGGTCACTGCTGCCTGCCCCTCTTGTTTCTGTGACCCTAATTTCAGACTCATGGAGACTACGCATTTGATGCTCCCCATCCTTGTGTGGACTCGGGCTCCCTTCCAGGGTCCCTTGGCCTCCCTCCTTAAGTTAGAAAACATGGTTGAGTTAGTGTGTCCTTTCCTTCTTCACTGCTAATTCCCCTTAAAAATAATCAAAAGCCAGAAGAACTTTAAGCAGTTTGCAAGAGACAGCTAATCAATACACATTATTCTGTGAACATTCTAGGAAATTCAAGGAAATTATAAAGTGCCTCATAAAGGCCTCTTCAGATATCTGTGTGCCTGCCCTTCACAGAGAGAGCTTCCTCTTGGCACATAAAAAAAAGTCAAATTAGGCCCAGAAGAGACGATCCTTGCTGGAGTGTGAATGTCAAAGAAAGAATCTGCAGGAAAAGAGCTTTTTCTCACAGCGCGCCCCGGAGAGAAGAATGACTTTGGCTGCTGGTAAGGCCTGTGCAGAGCCTAGGCAGAGGGCAGGAGGGATCATGGGAACTGATGTCTGCATGAGCTGTGTTGTCTCTCTCGGTGCTGTGGTTGCAAACCTAAATGTGGTTGCATCCCGAGCACTCACTGAGTGTAGGTGCGCTACGGAAGTCTGCCCAACCTGTAGGGAGGGGGTCCTGTGATGTGGGAAGTTTCCAGCACCCTGTCCCATCACCTTAAAGCCCTTGCCTCCCCCACCGTGATGGGCTGAAGTCACGTGCCTCATGCGTCCCTCCTCCCTAGGTTGATTCTGCAGGGCGCTCTCGTCACAGTTCTGTAAAAGTAACTAAAACACTTAATACGACCTTCTGCTCACCCGGTCTTCGGTGAAGAATGTCACCCAGATCTGAGAACTACGGAAGGGATAGTAGCCAGCGTGCCTGCTCACTAGGAACTCACCCCTTCTTAGTTATGTGGCGCGAACATTTGTAGTTTCCTCTGCCGGCCTTGGGAAAAGGACTTGCCTGGATTCTGGATCAGGACATTGTTTTCAGCCCAGAAGAGACCCCATGGGAGGATATTTACAAACCCTTTGCCGGTGATGGGCCTCCATAATTCAAATTTCATGAGAATGGGTGTAAAGCGAAGGCAGGTAGTTCATGGGAACAGAAACTTGAAAGAGTTTCACATCATTAATCCAGGCGAAGGTCAACTTTTCTGTGGGTGAGTCCCATGGTTACAGCTCAGGCTAGGCGTATAGGCTGGAAGTCAAGTCACAGTTGAGCATCCTCACAGGCCCAAGGGGAGGTCACGTCTCACACATCCTCCTGGGTACCAAGTACTGTAGATGCCAGAGAGCCCTTGGAATAGACATAGTGCTCCAGCCTCAGTTGCCTGGGTTGCCAGCTCTAACTGTTTGATATCTGGTCACGCAGCAGAAAAAAAGCTCAGAGGCCCAATTTACCAGTGCCTGGGGGCTAGTGGAGGAACAGCTTATTCCATTGAAATGTATGTACCGGGAGGCAGTGTTAATTAGAGGTTAGTTCCAATCTCAATTTCTCCGTTTTCTAAATGTCTAGCCTGAAGCAAGTTGCATAGTTCCTATGAGCTTCCGTTTCCTCAGCTACAAAATAGAAATGAAGTTTTATTTTTGTTTGATTTGGACGGGTTTTTCATTATGTGTTTGTTGGTTTGTTTTGAGACAGGGTCTCTCTATGTAACCCTCACTGGCCTGAAACTCACAGAGATCCACCTGCCTCAGCTTCCTGAATGCCAGGATTAAAGGCGTGTACCATCATGCCAAGCCCAGAAAGGAGTTCTTATACCTGAACACAAATGTTATAAAGCTTGTATAGTAACAAGCACAAAGCCTGACATGAAGTGACCCCTCAATAAACAAGACAGCGACAACATAGGAGGGGGCTGTGGAAACTTCTTGTCCGTGTGGTTGTTTAATGAGGTAAAGGAATTCCTTCACAGGTGTATGCCAGATACGAGACCATGTAGGGCCTCCCTGAGGAAAAAGGTCTGGAGGAGCTGGGTTTGAGTTCAGGATCTCTGTGTTATTTTGTGGGATCTACACTAGATTCCAGAAGCACTGAAGGTCATGGCAGGTCCTGTCCTAAATGTACCA